>NC_142461.1:141293825-142759488 GCF_049115385.1 Moschus berezovskii
GATTTAAGGCACTAGATCTGATAGAGTGCCTGATGAACTCTGGATGGAGGTTCGTGACATTGTACAGGAGACAGGGACCAAGAGCATCCCCATGGAAAAGAAATGCAAAAAAAGCAAAATGGCTGTCTGAGGTGGCCTTACAAATAGCTGTGAAAAGAAGAGAAGCGAAAAGCAAAGGAGAAAGGGAAAGATATCAGCATTAGAATGCAGAGTTCCAAAGAATAGCAAGGAGAGATAAGAAAGCCTTCCTCAGTGATCAATGCAAAGAAATAGAGGAAAACAACAGAATAGGAAAAACAAGAGATCTCTTCAAGAACATTAGAGATTCCAAGGGAACATTTCATGCAAAGATGGGCTCGATAAAGGACAGAAATGGTATGGACCTAACAGAAGCAGAAGATATTAAGAAGAGGTGGCAAGAATACACAGAAGAACTGTACAAAAAAGTTATTCACGACCAGGATAGTCACGAAAATGTGATCACTGGCCTAGAGCCAGACATCTTGGAATGTGAATTCAAGTGTGCCTTAGAAAGTAACACTACGAACAAAGCTAGTGGAAGTGATGGAATTCCAGTTGAGCTATTTCAAATCTTGAAAGATGATGCTGTGAAAGTGCTGCACTCAATATGCCAACAAATTTGGAAAACTCAGCAGTGGCCACAGGACTGGAAAAGGTCAGTCTTCATTCTAATCCCAAAGAAAGGCAATGCCGAAGAATGCTCAAGCTACCGCACAATTGCACTCATCTCACACGCTAGTACAGTCATGCTCAAAATTCTCCAAGCCAGGCTTCAACAATATGTGTTCCGTGAACTCCCAGATGTTCAAGCAGGTTTCAGAAAAGGCAGAGGCACCAGAGATCAAATTGCCAACATCCGCTGGATCATGGAGAAAGCGAGAGAGTTCCAGAAAAACATCTATTTCTGCTTCATTGACTATGCCAAAGCCTTTGACTGTGTGGATCACAATAAACTGTGGAAGATTCTGAAAGAGATGGGAATACGAGACCCCCTGACCTGCCTCTTTAGAAACCTGTATGCAGGTCAGGAAGCAACAGTCAGAACTGTGCATGGAACAACAGACTGGTTCCAAATAGGAAAAGGAGTACGTCAAGGCTGTATATTGTAATCTTGCTTATTTAACTTATATGCAGAGCGCATCATGAGAAGTGCTGGGCTGGAAGAAGAACAACTGGAATCAAGATTGCTGGGAGAAATATCAATAACCTCAGATATGCAGATGACACCACCTTTAGGGCAGAAAGTGAGGAGGAACTCAAAAGCCTCTTGATGAAAGTGAAAGAGGAGAGTGAAAAGTTTGGCTTGAAGCTCAGCATTCAGAAAACAAAGGTGATGGAATCTGGTCCCAACACTTCACGGAAAATAGATGGATAAACAGTGGAAACTGTGTCACACTTTATTTTTTGGGGCTCCAAAATCACTGCAGATGCTGATTGAAGCCATGAAATTAAAAGGCGCTTACTCCTTGGAAGGAAAGTTATGACCAACCTTGATGGTATATTAAAAAGCAGAGACATTACTTTGCCAAAAAAGCTCCATCTAGTCAAAGCTATGGTTTTTCCCGTGGTCATGTATGGATGTGAGAGTTGGACTGTGAAGAAAGCTGATCGCCGAAGAACTGATGCTTTCAAACTGTGGTATTGGAGAAGACTCTTGAGAGTCCCTTGGACTGCAAGAAGATCCAACCAGTCCATTCTAAGGGAGATCAATCGTCGGTGTTCATTGGAAGGACTGATGCTAAAGCTGAAATTGCAATACTTCGGCCACCTCATGCGATGAGTTGACTCACTGGAAAAGATTCTGATGCTAGGAGAGGTTGGGGGCTGGAGGAGAAGGGTATGACAGAGAATGAGATGGCTGGATAGCATCACCGACTCTGTGGCCATGAGTTTGCATGAACTCTGGGAGTTGGTGTAGGACAGGGAGGCCTAACATACAGTGATTCATGGGGTCGAGGAGAGTCGGACACGACTTAGCGACTGAACAGAACTGAACTGAATAAAGTGTGTCAAATACCCTTTTCCCTTTCAGGCGGGAATGTGGGATTTATCTTGATTCTGCAGCGCAAAATTTCTTCATCTCGCATTGAGGGGATAATTTTGTGGTGTTTCTCGAATTGCGGTGGGAAGCTGGGGGTATTCCTCGAGGTGCGAAGGGGACCTCAGGAACTCACTCGAGTTACTTCAGGGAAGTCTGATCCCCGTTTGTGCTGGAAGGGGAACTTCCGGATTACTCTCGAGCCGTTAAAAGGAAATATTGTCTCTTCTCTCTTTGAGTCCGTAAAGTGTGTTCTCCTCTCCACTGAGGATGGATGTTAGGGACCATTCTGATTCGCCTATAGGGAGTCAAGTACCTTTTTGCCTTTCAAGCGGGAATGTGGGATTTCTCTTGAGATTCTGCAGTGCAAAATTTCCTCATCTCGCATGGAGGGGATAATTATGTGCTGTTACACGAATTGGGTTGGGAAACTGGGGGTGATTCTCCAGTTGCGATGAGGACCTCTGAAACACACTCGGATTACTTCAGGGAAGTCAGGTCCCCTTTTGTGCTGGAAGGGGAACTTCCGGATTGTTCTCCAGCCCTTTAATGGGAATAGGGCCTCCTCTCAATTGGAGTCCATAAATTGTGTTCTCCTCTCCAATGGGGACGGTTGTTAGGGAACTTTCTGAGTGGCATAAAATGTGTCAAGTATCCTTTTGCCTTTCAAGCAGGAATGTGGGATTTCTCTTGAGATTCTGCATCGCAAAATTTCCTCATCTCGCATTGAGGGGATAATTTTGTTGTGTCTCGAGTTTCGGCTTGGATCTGGGGATAATTCTCGAGTTGCAGCGTGGATCGCAGGAACTCATTCGTGTTGCTTCAGGGAAGTCTGGTCCCTTTTTTTGGAAGTGGAACTTCCGGATTACTCTCGAGCCCTTAAATGGGAATAGGTCCTCTTCTAGATTTGAGTCCATAAAGTGTGTTCTCCGCTCCAATAAGTACGGGTGTTAGGAAACTATCTGAATCGCATAAAGAGTGTCAAGTGCCCTTTTGCCTTTCAAGCGGGAATGTGGGATTTCTATTTAATATTCAGTGCAAAATTTCCTCATCTCACATTGAGCTGATAATTATTTGGTGTTTCCCCTTTTGAGAGGGGAGGCTGGGGGTGCTTCTCGAGTTCTGACAGGGACCTCAGGAACTCGCTGGGGTTGCTTCAGGGAAATCAGGTCCCCTTTGGTGTTGGAAGGGGAACTTCCGGTTTCCACTCGATTCCTTAAATGTGAACAGGGGCTCATCTCGAATTGAGTCCATAAAGTGTGTTCTCCTCTGCAAAGGGGACGGCTCTGTGAGGAAACTTTCTGAGTCGAATAAAGGGTGTTAAGTACCTTTTTGCCTTTCAAAGGGATTGTGGTGTTTCTCATGAGATTCTGCATCGCAAAATTTCCTCATCTCGCATTGAGGGGATAATTTTGGGGTGTTTCTCGAGTTGCGGCAGGAAGTTGGGGGTGCTTCTCGAGTTGTGACAGGGACCTCAGGAACTCGCTGGGGTTGCTTCAGGGAAGTCAGGTCCCCTTTGGTGTTGGAAGGGGAACTTCCGGTTTCCTCTCGAGCCCTTAAATGTGCATAGGGGCTCATCTCGAATTGAGTCCCTAAAGTGTGTTCTCCTCTCCAAAGGGGACGGCTGTGTGAGGGAACTTTCTGCGTCGAATAAAGGGTGTCAAGTACCTTTTTGCCTTTCCAGAGGGAATGTGGTATTTCTCTTGAGATTCTGCATCGCAAAATTTCCTGCTCTCGCATGGAGGGGATAATTTTGGCTGTTTATTGAGTTGCGGCGAGAAGCTGGGGGTGCTTCTTGAGTTCCGACGGGGACCTCAGAAACTCGCTGGGGTTGCTTCAGGGAAGTCAGGTCCCCTTTCGTGTTTGAAGGGGAACATCCACTCTCCTCTGGAGCCCTTAAATGTGCACAGGGGCTCATCTCGAATTGAGTCCATAAAGTAAGTTCTGGTCTCCAAAGGGGACGGCTGTGTGAGGGAACTTTCTGAGTCAAATAAAGGGTGGCAAGTAGCTTATTGTCTTTCAAGAGGGAATGTGGTATTGCTCTTGAGATGCTGTATCGCAAAATTTGCTCATCTCGCATGGAGGGGATAATTTTGGGGTGTTTCTCGAGTTGCGGCGAGAAGCGGGGAGTGCTTCTCGAGTTGCGACGGGGACGTCAGGATCTCGCTGGGGTTGCTTCAGGGAAGTCAGGGCCCCTTTGGTGTTGGAAGAGGAACTTCCGGTTTCCTCTCGAGCCCTTCAATGTGCACAGGGGCTCATCTCGAATTGAGTAAGTTAATTGTGTTCTCCTCTTCAAATGGGACGGCTGTGTGAGGGAACTTTCTACGTCGAATAAAGGGTGTCTAGTACCTTTTTGCCTTTCCAGAGGGAATGTGGTATTTCTCTTGAGATGCTGCATCGCCAAATTTCCTCATCACCCATGGAGGGGATAATTCTGGGGTGTTTCTCGAGTTGCGGCGGGAAGCTGGGGGTGCTTCTCGAGTTGCGGCGGGGACCTCAGGAACTCTCTGCGGCTGCTTCAGGGAAGTCAGGTCCCCTTTGGTATGGAAGGGGAACTTCCGGTTTCCTCTCGAGCCCTTTAATGTGCACAGGGGCTCCTCTCGAATTGAGTCCGTAATGTGTGCTCTCCTCTTCAAAGGGGATGGCTGTGTGAGGGAACTTTCTGAGTCGAATAAACGGTGTCAAGTACTTTTTGCCTTTCCAGACGGAATGTAGTATTTCTCGAGAGATGCTGCATCGCGAAATTTCCTTATCTCGCATGGAGGGGATAACTTTGGGGTGTTTCTCGAGTTGCGGCAGGAAGCTGGGGGTGCTTTTGGAGTTGCGAGGGGGACCTCAGGGACTCGCTGGGGTTGCTTCAGGGGAGTCAGGTCCCCTTTGGTGTTGGAAGGGGAACTTCCGGTTGCCACTCGAGACCTTCAATGTGCACAGGGTCTCCTCTCGAATTGAGTCCTTAAAGTGTGTTCTCCTCTCCAAAGGGGACGGCTTTGTGAGGGTACTTTCTGAGTCGAATACAGGGAGTCAAGTACATTTTTGCCTTTCCAGAGGGAATGTGGTATTTCTCCTGACATGCTGCATCGCCAAATTTCCTCATCTCGCATGGAGGGGATAATTTTGGGGTGTTTCTGGAGGTGTGGCGGGAAGCTGGGGGTGCTTGACGAGTTGCGACGGGGACCTCAGGAACTCGCTGGAGTTGCTTCAGGGAAGTCAGGTCCCCTTTGGTGTTGGAAGGGGAACTTCCGATTTCCTCTCGAGCCCTTCAATGTGCACAGGGTCACCTCTCGAATTGAGTCCGTAAAGTGTGCTCTCCTCTCCAAAGGGGACGGCTGTGTGAGGGAACTTTCTGAGTCGAATAAAGGCTGTCAAGTACCTTTTTGCCTTTCCAGAGGGAAGGTGGTATTTCTCTTGAGATGCTGCATCGCCAATTTTCCTCATCTCGCATGGAGGTGATAATTTTGGTGTTTCTCGAGGTGCGGCGGGAAGCTGGGGGTGCTTCTCGAGTTGAGACGGGGACCTCAGGAACTCGCTGGGGTTGCTTCAAGGAAGTCAGTTCCCCTTTGGTGTTGGAAGGGGAACTTCCGGTTTCCTCTCAAGCCCTTCAATGTGCACAGGGGCTCCTCTCGAATTGAGTCCGGAAAGTGTGTTCTCCTCTCCAAAGGGGACGGCTGTGTGAGGGAACTTTCTGAGTCGAATAAAGGGTGTCAAGTACCGTTTTGCCTTTCCAGAGGGAATGTGATATTTCTCTTGAGATTTTGCATCCCCAAATTTCCTCATCTCGCATGGAGGGGAAAATTTGGGTTGTTTCTCGAGGTGCGGCGGGAAGCTGGGGGTGCTTCTCGAGTTGCGACGGGGACCTCAGGAACTGGCTTGGGTTGCCTCAGGGAAGTCAGGTCCCCTTTGGTGTTGAAAGGGGAACTTCCGGTTTCCTCTCGAGCCCTTCAATGTGCACAGGGGCTCCTCTCGAATTGAGTCCCTAAAATGTGTTCTCCTCTCCAAAGGGGACGGCTGTGTTAGGGAACTTTCTGAGTCGAATAAAGGGTGTCAAGTACCTTTTTGCCTTTCCAGAGGGAATGTGGTATTTCTCGTGAGATGCTGCATCGCCAAATTTCCTCATCTCGCATGGAGGGAATAATTTTGGGGTGTTTCTCGAGTTGCGGCGGGAAGCTGGGGGTGCTTCTCGAGTTGCGACGGGGACCTCAGGAACTCGCTGGGGTTGCTTCAGGGAAGTCAGGTCTCCTTTGGTGTTGGAAGGGGAACATCCGTTTCCTCTCGAGCCCTTCAATGGTCACAGGGTCTCCTCTCGAATTGAGTCCGTAAAGTGTGTTTTCCTCTCCAAAGGGGACTGCTGTGTGAGGGAACTTTCTGAGTGGAATAAAGGGTGTCAAGTACCTTTTTGCCTTTCCAGAGGGAATGTGGTATTTCTCGTGAGATGCTGCATCGCCAAATTTCCTCATCTCGCATGGAGGGGAGAATTTTGGGCTGTTTCTCGAGTTGCGGCGGGAACCTGAGGGTGCTTCTCGAGTTGCGACGGGGACCTCAGGAACTCGCTGGGGTTGCTTCAGGGAAGTCAGGTCCCCTTTGGTGTTGGAAGAGGAACTTCCGGTTTCCTCTCGAGACCTTCCATTTGCACACGGACTCCTCTCGAATTGAGTCCGTAAAGTGTGTTCTCCTCTCCAAAGGGGTCGGCTGTGTGAGGGAACTTTCTGAGTCGAATAAAGGGTGTCAAGTACCTTTTTGCCTTTCCAGAGGGAATGTGGTATTTCTCTTGGGACGCTGCATCGCCAAATTTCCTCATCTCGCATGGAGGGGAGAATTTTGGGGTGTTTCGCGAGTTGCGGCGAGAAGCTGGGGGTGCTTCTCCAGAGTCGACGGGGACCTCAGGAACTCACTGGCGTCGATTCAGGGAAGTCAGGTCCCCTTTGGTGTTGGATGTTCAACTTCCGGTTTCCTCTCGAACCCTTCAATGTGCACAGGGGTTCCTCTCGAATTGAGTCCGTAAAGTGTGTTCTCCTTTCCAAAGGGGACGGCTGTGTGAGGGAACTTTCTGAGTCGAATAAATGGTGTCAAGCACATTTTTGCCTTTCCAGAGGGAATGTGGTATTTCTCGTGAGATGCTTCATCGCCAAATTTCCTCATCTCGCATGGGGCGGAGAATTTTGGGGTGTTTCTCGAGTTGCGGCGGGAAGATGGGGGTGCTTCTCGAGTTGCGACGGGGACCTCAGGAACTCGCTGGGGTTGCTTCAGGGAAGTCAGGTCCCCTTTGGTGTTGGAAGGGGAACTTCCAGGTTCCTCTCGAGCCCTTCAATGTGCACAGGGGCTCCTCTCGTATTGAGTCCGCTTTGTGTGTTCTCTTCTCCAAAGGGGACGGCTGTGTGAGGGAACTTTCTGAGTCGAATAAAGGGTGTCAAGTACCTTTTTGCCTTTCCAGAGGGAATGTGGTATTTCTCTTGAGATGGTGCATCGCCAAATTTCCTCATCACGCATGGAGGGGAGAATTTTGGGCTGTTTCTCGAGTTGCGGCGGGAAGCTGGGGGTGCTTCTCGAGTTGCGACGGGGACCTCAGGAACTCGCTGGGGTTGCTTCAGGGAAGTCAGGTCCCCTTTGGTGTTGGAAGGGGAACTTCCGGTTTCCTCTCGAGCCCTTCAATGTTCACAGGGTCTCCTCTCGAATTGAGTCCGCTTTGTGTGTTCTCCTCTCCAAAGGGGACAGCTGTGTGAGGGAACTTTCTGAGTAGAATAAAGGGTGTCAAGTACCTTTTTGCCTTTCCAGAGGGAATGTGGTATTTCTCGTGAGATGCTGCATCGCCAAATTTCCTCATCTCGCATGGAGGGGAGGAATTTGGGGTGTTTCTCGAGTTGCGGCGGGAAGCTGGGGGTGCTTCTCGAGTTGCGACGGGGACCTCAGGAACTCGCTGGGTTTGCTTCAGGGAAGTCAGGTCCCCTTTGGTGTTGGAAGGGGAACTTCCGGTTTCCTCTCGAGCCCTTGAATGTGCACAGGGGCTCCTCTCGAATTGAGTCCGTAAAGTGTGTTCTCCTCTCCAAACGGGAAGGCTGTGTGAGGGAACTTTCTGAGTCGAATAAAGGGTGTCAAGTACCTTTTTGCCTTTCCAGAGGGAATGTGGTATTTATCGTGAGATGCTGCATCGCCAAATTTCCTCATCTCGCATGGAGGGGAGAATTTTGGGCTGTTTATCGAGTTGCGGCGGGAATCTGGGGGTGCTTCTCGAGTTGCGACGGGGACCTCAGGAACTCGCTGGGGTTGCTTCAGGGAAGTCAGGTCCCCTTTGTTTTTGGAAGGGGAACTTCCTGTTTCCTCTCGAGCCCTTCAATGTGCACAGGGGCTCCCCTCGAATTGAGTCCGTAAAGTGTGTTCTCCTCCCAAAGGGGACGGCTTTGTGAGGGAACATTCTGAGTCGAATAAAGGGTGTCATGTACTTTTTGCCTTTCCAAAGGGAATGTGGTATTTCTCTTGAGACGCTGCATCGCCAAATTTCCTCATCTCGCATGGAGGGGAGAATTTTGGGGTATTTCTCGAGTTGAGGCAGGAAGCTGGGGGTGCTTCTCCAGTTGCGACGGGGACCTCAGGAGCTCGCTGGGGTTGCTTCAGCGAAGTCAGGTCCGTTTGGTGTTGGAAGGGTAACTTCCGATTTCCTCTCGAGCCCTTCAATGTGCACAGGGGCTCCTCTCGAATTGAGTCCCTAAAGTGTGTTCTCCTCTCCAAAGGGGACGGCTGTGTGAGGGAACTTTCTGTGTCGAATAAAGGGTGTCAAGTACCTTTTTGCCTTTCCAGAGGGTATGTGGTATTTCTCGTGAGATGCTGCATCGCCAAATTTCCTCATCTCGCATGGAGGGGAGAATTTTGGGGTGTTTCTCGAGTTGCGGCGGGAAGCTGGGGGTGCTTCTCGAGTTGCGACGGGGACCTCAGGAACTTGCTGGGTTTGCTTCAGGGAAGTCAGGTCCCCTTTGGTGTTGGAAGGGGAACATCCGTTTCCTCTCGAGCCCTTCAATGGTCAGAGGGTCTCCTCTCGAATTGAGTCCGTAAAGTGTGTTTTCCTCTCCAAAGGGGACTGCTGTGTGAGGGAACTTTCTGAGTCGAATAAAGGGTGTCAAGTACCTTTTTGCCTTTCCAGAGGGAATGTGGTATTTATCGTGAGATGCTGCATCGCCAAATTTCCTCATCTCGCATGGAGGGGAGAATTTTGGGCTGTTTCTCGAGTTGCGGCGGGAACCTGAGGGTGCTTCTCGAGTTGCGACGGGGACCTCAGGAACTCGCTGGGGTTGCTTCAGGGAAGTCAGGTCCCCTTTGGTGTTGGAAGGGGAACTTCCGGTTTCCTCTCGAGCCCTTGAATGTGCACAGGGGCTCCTCTCGAAATGAGTCTGTAAAGTGTGTTCTCTTCTCCAAAGGGGAAGGCTGTGTGAGAGAACTTTCTGAGTCGAATAAAGGGTGTCAAGTACCTTTTTGCCTTTATAGAGGAAATGTGGTATTTCTCGTGAGATGCTGCATTGCCAAATTTCCTCATCTCGCATGGAGGGGAGAATTTTGGGCTGATTGTCTAGTTGCGGCGGGAATCTGGGGGTGCTTCTCGAGTTGCGACGGGGACCTCAGGAACTCGCTGGGGTTGCTTCAGGGAAGTCAGGTTCCCTTTGGTGTTGGAAGTGGAACTTCCGGTTTCCTCTCGAGCCCTTCAATGTGCACAGGGGCTCCTCTAGAATTGAGTCCGTAAAGTGTGTTCTCCTCTCCAAAGGGGTCGGCTGTGTGAGGGAACTTTCTGAGTCGAATAAAGGGTGTCAAGTACCTTTTTGCCTTTCCAGAGGGAATGTGGTATTTCTCGTGAGATGCTGCATCGCCAAATTTCCTCATCTCGCATGGAGCGGAGAATTTTGCGGTGTTTCTCGAGTTGCGGCGGGAAGCTGGGGGTGCTTCTCGAGTTGCGACGGGAACCTCAGGAACTGGCTGGGGTTGCTTCAGGGAAGTCAGGTCCCCTTTGGTGTTGGAAGGGGAACTTCCGGTTTCCTCTCGAGCCCTTCAATGTGCACAGGGGCTCCCCTCGAATTGAGTCCGTAAAGTGTGTTCTCCTCGCCAAAGGGGACGGCTGTTTGAGAGAACTTTCTGTGTCGAATAAAGGGTGTCAAGTAACTTTTTGCCTTTCCAGAGGGAAAGTGGTATTTCTCTTGAGACGCTGCATCGCCAAATTTCCTCATCTCGCATGGAGGGAAGAATTTTGGGGTGTTTTGAGAGTTGCGGCGGGAAGCTGGGGGTGCTTCTCGAGTTGCGATGGGGACCTCAGGAACTCGCTGTGGTTGCTTCAGGGAAGTCAGGTCCCCTTTGCTGTTGGAAGTTGAACTTCCGGTTTCCTCTCGAACCCTTCAATGTGCACAGGGCCTCCTCTCGAATTAAGTCCGTAAAGTGTGTTCTCCTCTCCAAAGGGGACGGCTGTTTGAGGGAACTTTCTGAGTCGAATAAAGGGTGTCAAGTACCTTTTTGCCTTTCCCGAGGGATGTGGTATTTCTCTGTAGATGCTGCATCGCCAAATTTCCTCATCTCGCATGGAGGGGAGAATTTTGGGCTGTTTTCGAGTTGCGGCGGGAAGCTGGGGGTGCTTGTCGAGTTGCCACGGGGACCTCAGGAACTCGCTGGGGTTGCTTCAGGGAAGTCAGGTCCCCTTTGGTGTAGGAAGGGTAACTTCCGGTTTCCTCTCGAGCCCTTCAATGTGCACAGGGGCTCCTCTCCAATTGAGTCCATAAACTGTGTTCTAATCTCCAAAGGGGACGGCTGTGTGAGGGAACTTTCAGAGACCAATAAAAGGTGTCAAGTACCTTTTTGTCTTTCCGGAGGGAATGTGTTATTTTTCGTGAGATGCTGCATCGCCAAATGTCCTCATCTCGCATGGAGGGTATAATTTTGGGGTGTTTCTCGAGTTGCGGCGGGAAGCTGGGGTTGCTTCTCGAGTTGCGACGGGGAACTCAGGAACTCGCTGGGGTTTCTTCAGTGAAGTCATTTCCCCTTTGGTGTTGAAAGGGGAACTTCCGGGTTCCTCTCGAGCCTTTAAATGTGCACAGGGCCTCACCTCGAATGAGTCCATAAAGTGTGTTCTCCTCTCCAATGGGGAAGGATGTTAGGGATCTTTCTGAGTGACATAAAGGGAGTCAAGTACGCTTTTGCCTTTTAATTGGCGATGTTGGATTTCTCTTCAGATTCTGCAGCGCAAAGTTTCCTCATCTCTCATTGAGGGGATAATTTTGTGGTGTTTCCCGAAATTCGGCGGGAAGCTGGCGGTACTACTCGAGTTGCGATGGGGACATAAGGAACTCGCTCGGGTTTCTTCAGGTAAGGCAGGTCCCGTTTTGTGTTTGAAGGGGAACTTCCAGTTCACTATCGAGCCGTTAAGTGAGAATTGGTCCTCATCTCGAATTGAGTCCATAAATTGTGTTCTCCTCTCCAATGGTCACTGCTCTGTGAGGGAACTTTCTGAATCGCATAAAGGGTTTTAAGAGTCCTTTTGCCTTTCAAGAGGGAATGTGGTATTTCTCTTGAGATTCTGCATCACAAAATTTCCTCATCTCGCACTGAGGGGATAATTTTGTGGTGTTTCTCGAGTTGCGGCTGGAGGCTAGGGTATTTCTCGAGTTGCGACGGGGACCTCAGGAACTCGCTTGGGTTGCTTCAGGGAAGTCAGGTCCCCTTTGGTGTTGGAAGGGGAACTTCCGGTTTACTCTCTAGCCGTTTATTGGGAATAGGGCCTCATCTTGATTTGAGTCCGTAAAGTGTGTTTCCTGTCCAATGAGGACGGCTGTGTGAGGGAACTTTATGAGTCGCATAAAGGGTTTCAAGAACCGTTTTGCCTTTCAAGAGGGAATGTGGTATTTCTCTTGAGATTCTGTAACGCAAAATTTCCTATTCTTGCATTGAGGGGATATTTTGTGGTGTTTCTCGAGTTGCGGCGGGAAGCTGGGGGTACTTCTCAAGTTGCTATTCGTACCTCAGGAACTCATTCGGGTTTCTTCAGGTAAGGTAGGTCCCCTTTTTGTTGGAAGGGGAACTTCCGATTTACTCTCGAGCAGTTAATGGGCAATAGTGCCTCATTTTGAATTGAGTACATAAAGTTCGTTCACCTCTCCAATGGGGACTGATGTTAGTGAAATTTCTGAGTCACATAAAGGATGTCAAGTACCCTTTTGCATTTCAAGAGGGAATGTGGTATTTCTCTTGAGATTCTGCAGCGCACAATATCCTCATCTCGCATTGAGGAGATAATTTTGTGGTGTATGTCAAGTTGTGGCGGGAATTTTGGATTACTTCTCATGTTGCGACGGGGACCTCAGGAATTTGCTCGAGTTGCTTCTGGAAAGTCAGGTAACATTTTGTGTTGGAAGGGGAACTTCCGGTTTAGTCTGGAGCTGTTAAATGGGAATAGGGCCTCATCTCGAATTGAGTCCATAAAGTGTGTTCTCCTCTCCTATGGGGAATGATATTAGTGAAATTTCTGAGTCGCATAAACGGTATGAAGTACTTTTTGCCTTTCAAGAGGGAATAGTGGTATTTCTCTTGAGATTCTGCAGCGGAAAATTTCCTCTTCTCGCATTGAGGGGATAATTTTGTGGTGTTTCTCTAGTTGCGGCAGGAAGCTTGGGGTACTTCTCGAGTTGCCATGTGGACCTCAAGAACTTGCTTGGGTTTCTTCAGGTAAGGCAGATCCCCTTTTGTGTTGGAAAGGGCACTTCCTGTTTACTCTCCAGCCATTAAATGGGAATAGGGCTTCATCTCGAATTGAGTCCATAAAGTGTGTTCTCCTCTCCAATGGGGACGGCTGTGTGAGGGTACTTTCTGTGTCGCATACGGGGTGTCAAGTACCCTTTTGCCTTTCAAGCGGGAATGTGGTATTTCTCTTGAGATTCTGCAGCGCACAATTTCCTCATCTCGCATTGAGGGGATAATTCTGTGGTGTTTGTCGAGTTGCGGCGGGATGCTGGGGGTGCTTCTCGAGTTGCAACGGGGACCTCAAGAAGTGGCTCGGGTTGATTCAGGGAAGTCAGGTCCCCTTTTGTGTTGGAACGGGAACTTCCGGTTTACTTTCGAGCCGTTCATTGGGAATAGGGATTCATCTGGAGTTGAGTCCAAAAGGTGTTTTTTCCTCTCCAATGGGTACGGCTCTGTGAGCAAACTTTCTGGGTCACATAAAGTGTGTCAAGTGACCTTTTGCCTTTCAAGCGGGTATGTGGGACTTCTCTTGAGATTTCGGAGCGCAAAATTTCCTCATCTCGCATTGTGGGGATAATTTTGTTGTGTCTCGAGTTTCGGCTTGGATCTGGGGGTACTTCTCGAGTTGCAGCGTGGACCTCAGGAACTCGTTCGTGTTGCTTCAGGGAAGTCAGGTCCCCTTTTTTTGGAAGTGGAACTTCCAGATTACTCTCGAGCCCTTAAATGGGAATAGGTCCTCTTCTAGATTTGAGTCCATGAAGGGTGTTCTCTGCTCCAATAAGTACGGGTGTTAGGAAACTATCTGAATCGCATAAAGTGTGTCAAGTGCCCTTTTGCCTTTCAAGCGGGAATGTGGGATTTCTATTTAATTGTGCAGTGCAAAATTTCCTCAACTCACATTGAGCGGATAATTTTTTGGTGTTTCCCCTTTTGAGGCGGGAAGCTGGGAGTACTTCTCGAGTTGCGACGGGGACCTCAGGAAATCGCTTGTGTTGCTTCAGGGAAGTTAGTCACCCTTTTCTACTGGAACGGGAATTTCAGGATTACTCTCAAGCCTTTAAATGGGAATAGGGCCTCTTCCCAAGTTGAGTCCATAAATTGTGTTCTCCTCTCCAATGGGGATGGCTGTGTGAGGGAATTTTCTGAGTCGAATAAAGGGTGTCAAATACAGTTTTGCCTTTCCAGCGTAACGTGGGATTTCTCTTGAATTGTGCAGCGGAATATTTTCCTGATCTCGCATTGAGGGGATAATTTTGTGGTGTTTCTAGAGTTGCAGCGGGAACCTGGTTGAACTTCTCAGGTAGCGAAGAGGACCTCAGGAATTCTCTCTTGCTGCTTCAGGGAAGTCAGGAACCCTTTTGTGTTGGAAGGGGAATTTCGGGATTACTGTTGAGCCTTTAAATGGGAATAGGGCCTCTTCTCGAGTTAAGTCCGTAAAGTGTGTTCTCCTCTCCAATGGGGACGACTGTTTGAGGGAATTTTTTGAGTCTCACCCGGCTGTGCAAACAGGAGAAATACCAGCCCCACCCGCGCAGACACGAGAGATGCCGGCCCAGGCGGCTGAGACGCCAGAGACACAGGCCTTGCCGGCGCAGACGCGACAGAGGCCTTCCCACCCGCGCAGACGGGAGAGAACCCGGCCCCGCCCGCGCAGACTCGAGAGACCCCGGCCCCGCCCGCTCAGACGCGAGAGACCTCGGCCCCGGACGCTCAGACGCTATTGTTGCTGGCGCCGCCCGCTCAGACGCAAGAGAAGCCGGCCCCGCCTGCGCAGATGCGAAAGACCCCGGCCCCGCCCGCCCAGATGGGAGAGACCCCGGCCCCGCCCACCAGACGCAGGATACGCAGGCCCCGCCCGCGCAGACTGGAGAGAAGCCGGCCCTGGCACAACCGACCATGCAGAGATGCGCAGCAGTGAGGAGCTACCCCATGACTGAGGCCAGGGCAGGTGGCCGAGAGGAGGTACCCCACCTCCAATAGGCGGTGGCTGTGCGGGGGAGGGCCGAGAGGAAGTACTCACGTTCAAGGTCAGGAGGGGCGGCCTTGAGGACATACCCCTCATCCAAGGTAAGGTGCAGCAGCTGTGCTTTCTTGGAGCAGCTGTGAAGAGATATCCCACACCCAAGGTAAGAGAAACTCAAATCAGATGGTAGGTATTGCGAGGGGGCTTCAGATGGCAGACACACTGAAATCATAATCACAGGAATCTACTCCATCTGATCACATGGACCACAGCTGAATGTGGTCCACTGGAGAAGGGAATGGCAAACCACTTCAGTATATTTGCATTGAGAACCCCATGAACAGTATCAAAGGGAAAAATGACAGGATACTGAACGAGGAATTCCCCAGGTCTGTAAGTGCCCAGTATGCTACTGGAGATCAGTGGAGAAATAACTCTAGAAGGAATGAAGGGATGGAGCAAAAGCAAAACCAGTACCCAGTTGGGGATGTGACCAGTGATAGAAGCAAGGTCTGGTGCTCTAAAGAGCAATATTGCATAGGAACTTGGAATGTAAGGTCCAGGAATCAAGGCAAATTGCAAGTGGTCAAACAGGAGATGGCAAGAGTGAACATAGACATTCTAGGAATCAGTGAATTAAAATGGACTGGAATGTGTGAATTTAACTCAGATGACCATTATATATATACTACTGTGGGCAGAAATCCCTTAGAAGAAATGGAGTAGCCATCATGGTCAACAAGAGACTCCGAAATGCAGTACTTGGATGCAATCTTAAAAACGACAGAATGATTTCTGTTCGTTTCCAAGGCAAACCATTCAACATTACAGTAATCCAGGCCTATGCCCCAACCACTAACACTGAAGAAGCCGAAGTTGAACGGTTCTATGAAGACCTACCAGACCTTTTAGAACTAATACCCAAAAAGATGTCCTTTTCATTCTAGGGGACTGGAATGCAAAAGTAGGAAGTCAAGAAACACCTGGAGTAACAGGCAAATTTGGCCTTGGAGCACGGAATGAAGCAGGGCCAAGTCTAATAGAGTTTTGTCAAGAGAACGCACTGGTCATAGCAAACTCCCTCTTCCAACAACACAAGAGAAGACTCTACACGTGGACATCACCAGGTGGTCAACACCGAAATCAGATTGATTATATTCTTTGTAGCCAAAGATGGAGAAGCTGTATACAGTTAGCAAAAATAAGATCAGGAGCTGACTGTGGCTCAGATCATGAACTCCTTATTGTCAAATTCAGACTTAAATTGAAGAAAGTAGGGAAAACCCCTAGACCATTCAGATATGACCTCAATCAAATCCCTTAGGATTATACAGTGGAAGTGAGAAATAGATTTAAGGCACTAGATCTGATAGATAGAGTGCCTGATGAACTCTGGATGGAGGTTCGTGACATTGTACAGGAGACAGGGACCAAGAGCATCCCCAGGGAAAAGAAATGCAAAAAAAAGCAAAATGGCTGTCTGAGGTGGCCTTACAAATAGCTGTGAAAAGAAGAGAAGCGAAAAGCAAAGGAGAAAGGGAAAGATATAAGCATTAGAATGCAGAGTTGCAAAGAATAGCAAGGAGAGATAAGAAAGCCTTCCTCAGTGATCAATGCAAAGAAATAGAGGAAAACAACAGAATAGGAAAAACAAGAGATCTCTTCAAGAACATTAGAGATTCCAAGGGAACATTTCATGCAAAGATGGGCTCGATAAAGGACAGAAATGGTATGGACCTAACGGAAGCAGAAGATATTAAGAAGAGGTGGCAAGAATACACAGAAGAACTGTACAAAAAAGATCTTCACGACCAGGATAGTCACGAAAATGTGATCACTGGCCTAGAGCCAGATATCATGGAATGTGAATTCAAGTGTGCCTTAGAAAGCAACACTACGAACAAAGCTAGTGGAAGTGATGGAATTCCAGTTGAGCTATTTCAAATCTTGAAAGATGATGCTGTGAAAGTGTTGCACTCAATATGCCAACAAATTTGGAAAACTCAGCAGTGGCCACAGGACTGGAAAAGTTCAGTCTTCATTCTAATCCCAAAGAAAGGCAATGCCAAAGAATGCTCAAGCTACCGCACAACTGCACTCATCTCACACGCTAGTACAGTCATGCTCAAAATTCTCCAAGCCAGGCTTCAGCAATATGTGATCCGTGAACTCCCAGATGTTCAAGCAGGTTTTAGAAAAGGCAGAGGCACCAGAGATCAAATTGCCAACATCCTCTGGATAATGGAGAAAGCGAGAGAGTTCCAGAAAAACATCTATTTCTGCTTCATTGACCATGCCAGAGCCTTTGACTGTGTGGATCACAATAAACTGGGGAAGATTCTGAAAGAGATGGGAATACCAGACCACCTGACCTGCCTCTTTAGAAACCTGTATGCAGGTCAGGAAGCAGCAGTCAGAACTGTGCATGGAACAACAGACTGGTTCCAAATAGGAAAAGGAGTACGTCAAGGCTGTATATTGTAATCTTGCTTATTTAACTTATATGCAAAGTGCATCATGAGAAATGCTGGGCTGGAAGAAGAACAACTGGAATCAAGATTGCTGGGAGAAATATCAATAACCTCAGATATGCAGATGACACCACCTTTAGGGCAGAAAGTGAGGAGGAACTCAAAAGCCTCTTGATGAAAGTGAAAGAAGAGAGTGAAAAGGTTGGCTTGAAGCTCAACATTCAGAAAACAAAGGTGATGGAATCTGGTCCCAACACTTCACGGGAAACAGATGGAAAAACAGTGGAAACAGTGTCACACTTTATTTTTGGGGGCTCCAAAATCACTGCAGATGCTGATTGAAGCCATGAAATTAAAAGGCGCTTACTCCTTGGAAGGAAAGTTATGATCAACCTTGATAGTATATTAAAAAGCAGAGACATCACTTTGCCAAAAAAGCTCCATCTAGTCAAAGCTATGGTTTTTCCCGTGGTCATGTATGGATGTGAGAGTTGGACTGTGAAGAAAGCTGATCGCCGAAGAACTGATGCTTTCGAACTGTGGTATTGGAGAAGACTCTTGAGAGTCCCTTGGACTGCAAGAAGATCCAACCAGTCCATTCTAAGGGAGATCAATCGTCGATGTTCATTGGAAGGACTGATGCTAAAGCTGAAATTGCAATACGTCGGCCACCTCATGCGATGAGTTGACTCACTGGAAAAGATTCTGATGCTAGGAGAGGTTGGGGGCTGGAGGAGAAGGGGACGACAGAGAATGAGATGGCTGGATAGCATCACCGGCTCTGTGGCCATGAGTTTGAGTGAACTCCGGGAGTTGGTATAGGACAGGGAGGCCTAGCGTACAGTGATTCATGGGGTCGCGGAGAGTCGGACACGACTGAGCGACTGAACTGAACTGAACTGAATAAAGTGTGTCAAATACCCTTTTCCCTTTCAGGCAGGAATGTGGGATTTCTCTCGAAATTCTGCAGCGCAAAATTTCTTCATCTCGCATTGAGGGGATAATTTTGTGGTGTTTCTCGAATTGCGGCGGGAAGCTGGGGGTATTCCTCGAGGTGCTAAGGGGACCTCAGGAACTCACTCGAGTTACTTCAGGGAAGTCAGGTCCCCGATTGTGCTGGAAGGGGAACTTCCGGATTACTCTCGAGCCGTTAAATGGGAATATTGCCTCTTCTCGATTTGAGTCCTCAAAGTGTGTTCTCCTCTCCACTGAGGACGGATGTTAGGGACCATTCTGATTCGCCTAAAGGGAGTGAAGTACCCTTTTGCCTTTCAAGCGGGAATGTGGGATTTCTCTTGAGATTCTGCAGTGCAAAATTTCCTCATCTCGCATGGAGGGGATAATTATGTGCTGTTACACGAATTGGGCTGGGAAGCTGGGGGTGATTCTCCAGTTGCGACGAGGACCTCTGGAACACACTCGAGTTACTTCAGGGAAGTCAGGTCCCCTTTTGTGCTGGAAGGGGAACTTCCGGATTGTTCTCGAGCCCTTTAATGGGAATAGGGCCTCCTCTCGATTTGAGTCCATAAATTGTGTTCTCCTCGCAAAGGGGACAGCTGTGTGAGGGAACTTTCTGAATCGAATAAAGGGTGCCAAGTAAATTTTTGCCTTTTCAAAAGGGAATGTGGTATTTCTCTTGAGATTCTGCATCGCAAAATTTCCTCCTCTCACATTGAGGGGATAATTTTGTGGTGTTTCTCGATTTGCGGCGGGAAGCTGGGGGTGCTTCTCAGGTTGAGACGGGGACTTCAGGAACTCGCTCGGGTTGCTTCACAGCAGTCAGGACCCCTTTTTTGTTGGAAGGGGAACCTCCGGTTTACTCTAGAGCCGTTAATGGGAATAGGGGCTCATCTTGAATTGAGTCCATAAAATGTGTTCTCCTCTCCAATGGGGACTGATGTTAGTGAAATTTCTGAGTCGAATAAAGGGTGTCAAGTACCCATTGCCTTTCAAGCGGGAATGTGGTATTTCACTTGAGATTCTGCAGCGCAAAATTTCCTCATCTCGCATTGATTCTATAATATTGTGGTGTTTCTATAGTTGCGGAGAGAAGCTGGGGGTACTTCTCGAAGTGCGTCGGGGACCTCAGGAACTCGCTCGGGTTGATTCAGGGAAGTCAGATCCCCTTTCGTTTTGGAATAGGAACGTCCGGTTTACTCTGGAGCCATTAAAAGGAATAGGGCCTTCTCTGGAATTGAGTCCTTAAAGTGTGTTCTCCTCTCCAATGGGGATGGCTGTGTGAGGTAACATTTTGAGTCGCATAAAGGGTGTCAAGTACCCTTTTGCCTTTCAAGAGAGAATGTGATATTTCTCTTGAGATGCAGCACAAACTTTCCTCACCTCGCATTGCGGGGAAAATTTTGTGGTTTTTTCTGGTTGCGGCGGGAAGTTGGGGTAACTGCTCAAGTTGCGACGGGGACCCAAGGAAGTCGCTCTGGTTGCTTCAGGGCAGTCAGGTCCCCATTGGAGTTGGAAGCAGAACTTCCGGTTTGATCTCGAGCCATTAAATGGGAATAGGGGCTCATCTCTATTGAGTCCATAAAGTGTTTCTCCTCTCCAAAGGGGACGGCTGTGTGAGGGAACTTTCTGAGTCGCAAAAAGGGTGTCCTGTACCCTTTTGCCTGGCAAGAAGGAATGTGGCATTTCTCTTGAAATTCTGCAGCGCAAAATTTCTTCATCTCGCATTGAGGGAATAATTTTGTGGTGTTTCTCCAGTTGCGGCGGGAATCTGGGGGTACTTCTTGAGGTACGATGGGGACCTCAGGACCTTGCTCGGGTTTCTTCAGGGAAGTCAGGTCCCCTTTTTGTTGGAAGGGAAAATTTAGGTTTACTCTAGAGCCGTTAAATGGGAATAGGGGCCCATCTCGAATTGAGTTCATAAAGTTTATTTTCCTCTCCAATGGGGATGGATGATAGTGAAATTTCTGCGTCCCAAAAAAGGGTGTCAAGAAAACTTTGCCTTTCAAGAGGGAAGGTGGTATTTCTCTTGAGATTCTGCAGCGCAAAATTTCCTCATCTCGCATTCAGGGGATAATTTTTTGGTGTTTCCCGAGTTGCGGCAGGAGGCTGGGGGTACATCTTAATTTGCTACGGGGACGTCAGGAATTCGCTCGGGTCGCTTCAGGGAAGTCAGGTCCCCTTTGGTGTTGGAAGGGGAACTTCCGGTTTCCTCTGGAGCCCTTCAATGTGAACAGGGGCTCATGTCGAATTGAATTCATAAAGTCTGTTCTCCTCTCCAAAGGGGATGGCTGTGTGAGGGAACTTTCTGAGTCGAATAAAGGGTGTCAAGTACCTTTTTGCCTTTCAAGAGGGAATGTGGTATTTCTCTTGAGATGCTGCTTCGCAGAATTTCCTCATCTCGCATTGAGGGGATAATTTTGGGGTGTTTCTAGAGTTGCGGCGGGAAGCTGGGGGTGCTTCTCGAGTTGCGACGGGGACCTCAGGAACTCACTGGGGTTGATTCAGGGAAGTCACATCCCCTTTTGTGTTGGAAGGGGAACTTCCGGTTTCCTCTCGAGCCCTTAAATGTGAACAGGGTCTCATCTCGAATTGAGTCCATAAAGTGAATTCACCTCTCCAAAGGGGACGGCTGTTTTAGGGAACTTTCTGAGTCGAATAAAGGGGGTCAAGTAAATTTTTGTCTTTCAAGAGGGAAGGTCGTATTTCTCTTGAGATCCTGCATCGCAGAATTTCCTCATCTCGCATGGAGGGGATAATTTTGGGGTGTTTCTCGAGTTGCGAAGGGAACCTCAGGAACTCGCTGGGGTTGCTTCAGGGAAGTCAGGTCCCCTTTGGTGTTGAAAGGGGAACCTCTGGTTTCCTTTCGAGCCCTTAAATATGAACAGGGACTCATCTCGAATTGAGTCCATAAAGTCTGTTCTCCTCTCCAAACGGGTTGGCTGTGTGAGGGAACTTTGTGAGTCGAATAAAGGGTGTCAAATACATTTTTGCCTTTCAAGAGGGATTGTGGTATTTCTCTTGAGATGGTGCATCGCAGAATTTCCTCATCTCACATTGAGGGATAATTTTTTGGTGTTTCTCGAGTGCGGCGTGAAGCTGGAGGTGCTTCTTGAGTTGCGACGGGGACCTCAGGAACTCGCTGGGTTTGGTTCAGGGAAGTCAGGTCCCCTTTGGTGTTGGAAGGGGAACTTCCGGTTTTCTCTCGAACCCTTCAATGTGCACAGGGGCTCATCTCGAATTGAGTCCATTAAGTGTGTTCTCCTTTACAAAGGGGACGGCTGTGTGAGTGAACTTCCTGAGTCGAATAAAGGCTGTCAAGTACCTTTTTGCCTTTCAAGAGGGAATGTGGTATTTCGCTTGAGATGCTGCATCGCAAAATTTCCTCATCTCGCATGGAGGGGATAATTTTGGGGTGTTTCTTGAGTTGCGGTGGGAAGCTGGGGTTGCTTCTCGAGTTGCGACGGGGACCTCAGGAATTCGCTGGGGTTGCTTCAGGGAAGTCAGGTCCCCTATGGTGTTGGAAATGGAACTTCTGGTTTCCTCACGAGCCCTTAAATGTGCAAAGGGTCTCATCTCGAATTGAGTCCATAAAGAGTGTTTTCCTTTCCAAAGGGGACGGCTGTGTGAGGTAACTTTCTGAGTCGAGTAAAGAGTGACAAGTACCTTTTTGCCTGTCAAGAGGGAATGTGGTATTTCTCTTGAGATGCTGCATCGCAGAATTTCCACATCTCGCATGGAGGGGATAATTTTGAGGTGTTTCTCGAGTTGAGGCGGGCAGCTGGGGGTGCTTCTCGAGTTGCGCCGGGGACCTCAGGAACTCACTGGGGCTGCTTCAGGGAAGTCAGGTCCCCTTTGGTGTTGGAAGGGGAACTTCCGGTTTCCTCTCGAGCCATTCAATGTGAACAGGGGCTCCTCTCCAATTGAGTCCGTAAAGTGTGTTGTCCTCTCCAAAGGGGACGGCTGTGTGAGGGAACTTTCTGAGTTTAATAAAGGGTGTCAAGTACCTTTTTTCTTTCCGACGGAATGTGGTATTTCTCTTGAGATAGTGCCTCGCCAAATTTCCTCATCTCGCATGGAGGGGATAATTTTGGGGTGTTTCTCGAGTTGCGGCGGTAAGCTGGGAGTGCTCCTCCAGATGCGACGGGGACCTCAGGACCTCGCTGGGGTTGCTTCAGAGAAGTCAGGTCCCCTTTGGTGTTGGAAGGGGAACTTCCGGTTTCCTCTCGAGCCCTTCATTGTGCACAGGGGCTCCTCTCGAATTGAGTCCGTAAAGTGTGTTGTCCTCTCCAAAGGGGACGGCTGTGTGAGGGAACTTTCTGAGTCGAATAAAGGGTGTCAAGTACCTTTTTGCCTTTCCAGAGGGAATGTGGTATTTCTCTTGAGATGCTGCATTGCCAAATTTCCTCATCGCATGGAGGGGATAATTTTGTGTTGTTTCTCGAGTTGCGGCGGGAGCTGGGGGTGCTTCTCGAGTTGCGATGGGGACCTCAGGAACTCGCTGGGGTTGCTTCAGGGAAGTCAGGTCCCCTTTGGTGTTGGAACGGGAACTTCCGGTTTCCTCTCGAGCACTTCATTGTGCACAGGGGCTCCTCTCGAATTGAATCCGTAAAGTGTGTTGTCCTCTCCAAAGGGGACGGCTGTGTGAGGGAACATTCTGAGTCGAATAAAGGGTGTTAAGTACCTTTTTGCCTTTCCAAAGGGAATGTGGTATTTCTCTTGAGATGCTGCACCGCCAAATTTCCTCATCGCATGGAGGGGATAATTTTGTGTTGTTTCTCGAGTTGCGGCGGGAGCTGGGGGTGCTTCTCGAGTTGCGACGGGGACCTCAGGAACTCGCTGTGGTTGCTTCTGGGAAGTCAGGTCCCCTTTGGTGTTGGAAGGGGAACTTCCGGTTTCCTCTCGAGCCCTTCAATGTGCACAGTGGCTCCTCTTGAATTGAGTCCGTAAAGTGTGTTCTCCTCTCCAAAGGGGACGGCTGTGTGAGTGAACATTCTGAGTCGAATAAAGGGTGTCAAGTACCTTTTTGCCTTTCCACAGGGAATGTGGTATTTCTCTTGAGATGCTGCATCGCCAAATTTCCGCATCTCGAATGGAGGAATAATTTTGGGGTGTTTCTCGACTTGCGGCGGTAAGCTGGGGGTGCTTCTCGAGTTGCGACGGAGACCTCAGGAAATCGCTGGTGTTGCTTCAGGGAAGTCAGGTCTCCTTTGGTGTTCAAGGGGAACTTCCGGTTTCCTCTCGAGCCCTTCAATGTGCACAGGGGCTCCTCTCGAATTGAGTCCGTAAAGTGTGTTCTCCTCTCCAAAGGGGACGGCTGTTTGAGGGAACTTTCTGAGTCAAATAAAGGGCGTCAAGTACACTTTTGCCTTTCAAGAAGGAATGTGGTATTTCTCTTTAGAGGCTGCATCGCCAAATTTCCTCATCTCGCATGGAGGGGAAAATATTGGGGTGTTTCTCGAGTTGCGGCGGGAAGCTGGGGGTGCTTCCCGAGGTTCGACGGGGACCTCAGGAACTCGCTGGGGTTGCTTCAGGGAAGTGAGGTCCCCTTTGGTGTTGGAAGGGGAACTTCCGGTTTCCTTTCGAGCCGTTCAATGTGCACAGGGGCTCCTCTCGAATTGAGTTCGTAAAGTGTGTTCTCCTCTCCAAAGGGGACGGCTGTGTGAGTGAACTTTCTGAGCCGAATAAAGGGTGTCAAGTACCTTTTTGCCTTTCCAGAGGGAATGTTGTATTTCTCTTGAGATGCTCTATCGCCAAATTTCCTCATCTCTCATGGAGGGGATAATTTTGGGGTGTTTCTCGAGTTGCGGCGGGAAGCTGGGGTGCTTCTCGAGTTACGACGGAGACCTCAGGAACTCGCTGCGGTTGCTTCAGGGAAGTCAGGTCCCCTTTGCTGTTGGAAGGGGAACATGCGGATTCCTCTGGAGCCCTTAAATGTGCACAGGGGCTCCTCTCGAATTGAGTCCGTAAAGTGTGTTCTCCTCTCCAAAAGAAACAGCTGTGTGAGGGAAATTTCTGAGTCGAATAAAGGGTGTCAAGTACGTTTTTGCCTTTCCAGAGGGAATGTGGTATTTCTCTTGACATGCTGCATCGCCAAATTTCCTCATCTCGCATGGAGTGGATAATTTTGGGGTGTTTCTCGATTGCGGTGGGAAGCTAGGGGTGTTTCTCGAGTTGCGGCGAGAAGCTGGGGGTGCTTTCGGAGTTGTGACGGGGACCTCAGGAACTCGCTGGGGTTGCTTCAGGGAAGTCAGATCCCCTTTGGTGTTGGAAGGG
This sequence comes from Moschus berezovskii, assembly GCF_049115385.1. Lineage (NCBI taxonomy): Eukaryota > Metazoa > Chordata > Mammalia > Artiodactyla > Moschidae > Moschus > Moschus berezovskii. The sequence continues at coordinate 141,318,250 of NC_142461.1, forward strand.
GATCTTGCGGTTTCCTCTCGAGCCCTTCAATGTGCACAGGGGCTCCTCTCGAATTGAGTCCGTAAAGTGTGTTCTCCTCTCCAAAGGGGACGGCTGTTTGAGGGAACTTTCTGAGTCGAATAAAGGGTGTCAAGCACCTTTTTGCCTTTCCAGAGGGAATGTGCTATTTTTCCTGAGATGCTGCATCGCCAAATTTCCTCATCTCGCATGGAGGGGATAATTTTGGGGTGTTTCTCGAGTTGCGGCGGGAAGCTGGGGGTGCTTCTCGAGTTGCGACGGGGACCTCAGGAACTCACTGGGGTTGCTTCAGGGAAGTCAGGGACGCTTTGGTGTTGGAAGGGGAGTTTCTGTTTCCTCTCGGGCCCTTCAATGTGCACAGGGGCTCCTCTCGAATTGAGTCCGTAAAGTGTGTTCTAATCTCCAAATGGGACGGCTGTGTGAGGGAACTTTCTGAGTCGAATAAAGGGTGTCAAGTACTTTTGCCTTTCCAGAGGGAATGTGGTATTTCTCTTGAGATGCAGCATCGCCAAATTTCCTCATCTCGAATGGAGGGGATAATTTTGGGGTGTTTCTCGAGTTGTGGCGGGAAGCTGGACGTGCTTCTCGAGTTGCGACGGGGACCTCAGGAACTCGCTGGGGTTGCTTCAGGGAAGTCAGGCCCTCTTTGGTGTTGGAAGGGGAACTTCCGGTATCCTTTCGAGCCGTTCAATGTGCACAGGGGCTCCTCTTGAATTGAGTCCGTAAAGTGTGTTCTCCTCTCCAAAGGGGACGGCTGTGTGAGGGAACTTTCTGAGTCGATTAAAGGGTGTCAAGTACCTTTTTGCCTTTCCAGAGGGAATGTGGTATTTCTCTTGAGATGCTGCATCGCCAAATTTCCTCATCTCGCATGGAGGGGATAATTTTGGGGTGTTTCTCGAGTTGCGGCGGGAAACTGGGGGTGCTTCTCGAGTTACGACGGGGACCTCCGGAACTCGCTACGGTTGCTTCAGGGAAGTCAGGTCCCCTTTGCTGTTGGAAGGGGAACATCCGGATTCCTCTGGAGCCCTTAAATGTGCACAGGGGCTCCTCTCGAATTGAGTCCGTAAAGTGTGTTCTCCTCTCCAAAGGGGAGGGCTGTGTGAGGGAACATTCTATGTCGAATACAGGGTGTCAGGTACATCTTTGCCTTTCAAGAGGGAATGTGGTGTTTCTCATGAGATGCTGCATCGCCAAATTTCCTCATCTTGCATGGAGGGGATAATTTTGGGGTGTTTCTCGAGTTGCGCCGGGAAGCTGGGGGTGCTTCCCGAGTTGCGACGGGGACCTCAGGAACTCGCTGGGGTTGCTTCAGGTAAGTCAGGTCCCCTTTGGTGTTGGAAGGGGTACTTCCGGTTTCCTCTGGAGCCCTTCAATGTGCACAGGGGTTCCTCTCGAATTGAGTCCGTAAAGTGTGTTCTCCTCTCCAAAGGGGACGGCTGTGTGAGGGAACTTTCTGAGTCGAATAAAGGGTGTCAAGTACCTTTATGCCTTTCCAGAGGGAATGTGGTATTTCTCTTGAGGTGCCGCATCAACAAATTTCCTCATCTCGCATGGAGGGGATAATTTTGGGGTGTTTCTCGAGTTGCGGCGGGAAGCTGTGGGTGCTACTCGAGTTGCGACGGGGACCTCAGGAACTCGGTGGGGTTGCTTCAGGGAAGTCAGGTCCCCTTTGGTGTTGGAAGGGGAAATTACGGTCTCCTCTCAAACCCTTCAATGTGCACAGGGACTCCTCTTGAATTGAGTCCGTAAATTGTGTTCTCCTCTCCAAAAGAAAGAGCTGTGTGAGGGAAATTTCTGAGTCGAATAAAGGGTGTCAAGTACGTTTTTGCCTTTCCAGAGGGAATGTGGTATTTCTCTTGACATGCTGCATCGCCAAATTTCCTCATCTCGCATGGAGTGGATAATTTTGGGGTGTTTCTCGATTGCGGTGGGAACCTAGGGGTGTTTCTCGAGTTGCGGCGAGAAGCTGGGGGTGCTTTCGGAGTTGTGACGGGGACCTCAGGAACTCGCTGGGGTTGCTTCAGGGAAGTCAGATCCCCTTTGGTGTTGGAAGGGGATCTTCCGGTTTCCTCTCGAGCCCTTCAAGTGCACAGGGTATCGTTTCTAATTGAGTCCGGAAAGTGTGTTCTCCTCTTCAAAGGGGACGGCTGTGTCAGGGAACTTTCTGAGTCGAATACAGGGTGTCAAGTACCTTTTTGCCTTTCAAGAGGGAATGTGGTATTTCTCTTGAGATGCTGCATCGCCAAATTTCCTCATCTCGCATGGAGGGGATAATTTTGGGGTGTTTCTCGAGTTGCGGCGGGAACCTGGGGGTGCTTCTCGAGTTGCGACGGGGACCTTAGGAACTCGCTGGGGTTGCTTCAGGGAAGTCAGGTCCCCTTTGCTGTTGGAGGGGAACTTCCGGTTTCCTCTCGAGCCCTTCAATGTGCACAGGGGCTCCTCTCGAATTGAGTCCGTAAAGTGTGTTCTCCTCTCCAAAGGGGACGGCTGTGTGAGGGAACTTTTTGAGTCGAATAAAGGGTGTCAAGTACCTTTTTGCCTTTCCAGAGGGAATGTGGTATTTCTCTTGAGATGCTGCATCGCCAAATTTCCTCATCTCGCATGGAGGGGATAATTTTGGGGTGTTTCTCGAGTTGCGGCGGGAAGCTGGGGGTGCTTCTCGAGTTGCGACGGGTACCTCAGGAGCTCGCTAGGGTTGCTTCAGGGAAGTCAGGTCCCCTTTGCTGTTGGAGGGGAACTTCCGGTTTCCTCTCGAGCCCTTCAATGCCCACAGGGGCTCTTCTCAATTTGAGTCCGTATAGTGTGTTCTCCTCTCCAAATGGGACAGATGTGTGAGGGAACTTTGTGAGTCGAATAAAGGGTGTCAAGTACCTCTTTGCCTTTCCAGAGGGAATGTGGTATTTCTCTTGAGATGCTGCATCGCCGAATTTCCTCATCTCGCATGGAGGGGATAATGTTGGGGTGTTTCTCGAGTTGCGTTGGGAAGATGGGGGTGCTTCTCGAGTTCGACGGGGACCTCAGGAACTCGCTGGGGTTGCTTCAAGGAAGTCAGGTCCCCTTTGGTGTTGGAAGGGGAACTTCCGGTTTCCTCTCAAGCCCTTCAATGTGCACAGGGGCTCCTCTCGAATTGAGTCCGTAAAGTGTGTTCTCCTCTCCGAAGGGGACGGCTGTGTGAGGGAACTTTCTGAGTCGAATAAAGGGTGTCAAGTACCTTTTTGCCTTTCCAGAGGGAATGTGGTATTTCTCTTGAGATGCTGCATCGTCAAATTTCCTCATCTCGCATGGAGGGGAGAATTTGGGGTGTTTCTCGTGTTGCGGCGGGAAGCTGGGGGTGCTTCTCGAGTTGCGACGGAGACCTCAGGAACTCGCTGAGGTTGCTTCAGGGAAGTCAGGTCCCCTTTGGTGTAGGAAGGGGAACTTCCGGTTTCCTCTCGAGCCCTTCAACGTGCACAGGGGCTCCTCTCGAATTGAGTCCGTAAAGTGTGTTCTCCTCTCCAAAGGGGACGGCTGTGTGAGGGAACTTTCTGAGTCGAATAAAGGGTGTCAAGTAACTTTCTGCCTTTCCAGAGGGAATGTGGTATTTCTCTTGAGATGCTGCATCGCCAAATTTCCTCATCTCGCATGGAGGGGATAATTTTGGGGTGTTTCTCGAGTTGCGGCGGGAAGCTGGGGGTGCTTCTCGAGTTGCGATGGGGACCTCAGGAACTCGGTGGGGTTGCTTCAGGGAAGTCACGTCCCCTTTGGTGTTGGAAGGGGAACTTCCGGTTTCCTCTCGAGCCCTTCAATGTGCACAGGGGCTCCTCTCGAATTGAGTCCGTAAAGTGTGTTCTCCTCTCCAAAGGGGACGGCTGTGTGAGGGAACTTTCTGAGTCGAATAAAGTGTGTCAAGTACCTTTTTGCCTTTCCAGAGGGAATGTGGTATTTATCTTGAGATGCTGCATCGCCAAATTTCCTCATTTCGCATGGAGGGGATAATTTTGTGTTGTTTCTCGAGTTGCGGCGGGAAGCTGGGGGTGCTTCTCGAGTTCCGACGGGGACCTCAGGAACTCGCTGGGGTTGCTTCAGGGAAGTCAGGTCTCCTTTGATGTTGGAAGGGGAACTTCCGGTTTCCTCTCGAGCCCTTCAATGTGCACAGGGGCTCCTCTCGAATTGAGTCCGTAAAGTGTGTTCTCCTCTCCAAAGGGGACGGCTGTGTGAGGGAACTTTCGGAGTCGAATAAAGGGTGTCAAGTACCTTTTTGCCTTTCCAGAGGGAATGTGGAATTTTTCTTGAGATGCTGCATTGCCAAATTTCCTCATCTCGCATGGAGGGGAGAATTTTGGGGTGTTTCTCGAGTTGCGGCGGGAAGCTGGGGGTGCTTCTCGAGTTGCGACGGGGACCTCAGGAACTCGCTGGGGTGGCTTCAGGGAAGTCAGATCCCCTTTGGTGTTGGAAGGGGAACTTCCGGTTTCCTCTCGAGCCCTTCAATGTGCACAGGGGCTCCTCTCGAATTGAGTCCGTAAAGTGTGTTCTCCTCTCCAAAGGGGACGGCTGTGTGAGGGAACTTTCTGAGTCGAGTAAAGGGTGTCATGTACCTTTTTGCCTTTCCAGAGGGAATGTGGTATTTCTCTTGAGAGCTGCATCGCCAAATTTCCTCATTTCGCATGGAGGGGATAATTTTGTGGTGTTTCTCGAGTTGTGGCGGGAAGCTGGGGGTGCTTCTCGAGTTCCGACGGGGACCTCAGGAACTCGCTGGGGTTGCTTCAGGGAAGTCAGGTCCCCTTTGTTGTTGGAAGGGGAACTTCCGGTTTCCTCTCGAGCCCTTCAATGTGCACAGGGGCTCCTCTCGAATTGAGTCCGTAAAGTGTGTTCTCCACTCCAAAGGGGACGGCTGTGTGAGGGAACTTTCTGAGTCGAATAAAGGGTGTCAAGTACCTTTTTGCCTTTCCAGAGGGAATGTGGTATTTCTCTTGATATGCTGCATCGCCAAATTTCCTCATCTCGCATGGAGGGGATAATTTTGGGGTGTTTCTCGAGATGCGGCGGGAAGCTGGGGGCGCTTATCGGGTTGCGACGGGGACCTCAGGAACTCGCTGCGGTTGCTTCAGGGAAGTCAGGTCCCCTTTGGTGTTGGAAGGGGAACTTCCGGTTTCTTCTCGAGCCCTTCAATGTTCACAGGGGCTCCTCTCGAATTGAGTCCGTAAAGTGTGTTCTCCTCTCCGAAGGGGACGGCTGTGTGAGGGAACTTTCTGAGTCGAATAAAGGGTGTCAAGTACCTTTTTGCCTTTCCAGAGGGAATGTGGTATTTCTCTTGATATGCTGCATCGCCAAATTTCCTCATCTCGCATGGAGGGGATAATTTTGGGGTGTTTCTCGAGATGCGGCGGGAAGCTGGGGGCGCTTATCGGGTTGCGACGGGGACCTAAGGAACTCGCTGCGGTTGCTTCAGGGAAGTCAGGTCCCCTTTGGTGTTGGAAGGGGAACTTCCGGTTTCTTCTCGAGCCCTTCAATGTTCACAGGGGCTCCTCTCGAATTGAGTCCGTAAAGTGTGTTCTCCTCTCCGAAGGGGACGGCTGTGTGAGGGAACTTTCTGAGTCGAATAAAGGGTGTCAAGTACCTTTTTGCCTTTCCAGAGGGAATGTGGTATTTCTCTTGAGATGCTGCATCGCCAAATTTCCTCATCTCGCATGGAGGGGAGAACTTTGGGGTGATTCTCGTGTTGCGGCGGGAAGCTGGGGGTGCTTCTCGAGTTGCGACGGGTACCTCAGGAACTCGCTGGGGTTGCTTCAGGGAAGTCAGGTCCCCTTTGGTGTTGGAAGGGGAACTTCCGGTTTCCTCTCGAGCCCTTCAATGTGCACAGGGGCTCCTCTCGAATTGAGTCCGTAAAGTGTGTTCTCCTCTCCAAAGGGGATGGCTGTCTGAGGGAAATTTCTGAGTCGAAAAAGGGTGTCAAGTAACTTTTTGCCTTTCCAGAGGGAATGTGGTATTTCTCTTGAGATGCCGCATCAAAAAATCTCCTCATCTCTCATGGAAGGGTTAATTTTGGGGTGTTTCTCGAGTTGCAGCGGGAAGCTGTGGGTGCTACTCGAGTTGCGACGGGACCTGAGGAACTCGGTGGGGTTGCTTCAGGGAAGTCAGGTCCCGTTTGATGTTGGAAGGGGAAATTACGGTTTCCTCTCAAACCCTTCTATGTGCACAGGGACTCCTCTTGAATTGAGTCCGTAAAGTGTGTTCTCCTCTCCAAAAGGGACAGCTGTGTGAGGGAAATTTCTGAGTCGAATAAAGGGTGTCAAGTACGTTTTTGCCTTTCCAGAGGGAATGTGGTATTTCTCTTGACATGCTGCATCGCCAAATTTCCTCATCTCGCATGGAGGGGAGAATTTTGGGTTGTTTCACGAGTTGTGGCGGGCACCTCAGGAACTCGCTGGGGTTGCTTCAGGGAAGTCAGGTCCCCTTTGGTGTTGGAAGGGGAACTTCCGGTTTCCTCTCGAGCCCTTCAATGGGCACAGGGGCTCCTCTCGAATTGAGTCCGTAAAGTGTGTTCTCCTCTCCAAAGGGGATGGCTGTGTGAGGGAACTTTCTGAGTCGAATAAAGGGTGTCAAGTACCTTTTTGCCTTTCCAGAGGGAATGTGGTATTTCTCGTGAGATGCTGCATCGCCAAATTTCCTCATCTCGCATGGAGGGGAGAAATTTGGGGTGTTTCTCGAGTTGCTGCGGGAAGCTGGGTGTGCTTCTCGAGTCGCGCCGGGCACCTCAGGAACTCGCAGGGGTTGCTTCAGGGAAGTCAGGTCCCCTTTGGTGTTGGAAGGGGAATTTCCGGTTTCCTCTCGAGCCCTTCAATGTGCACAGTGGCTCCTCTCGAGTTGAGTCCGTAAAGTGTGTTCTCCACTCCAAAGGGGACGGCTGTGTGAGGGAATGTTCTGAGTCGAATAAAGGCTGTCAAGTACCTTTTTGCCTTTCCAGAGATAATGTGGTATTTCTCTTGAGATGCTGCAACGCCAAATTTCCTCATCTCGCATGGAGGGGATAATTTTGGGTTGTTTCTCGAGTTGCGGCATGGAGCTGGAGGTGCTTCTCGAGTTGCGACGGGGACCTCAGGAACTCGCCTGGGTTGCTTCAGGGAAGTCAGGTCCCCTTTGGAGTTGGAAGGGGAACTTCCGGTTTCCTCTCGAGCCCTTCAATATGCACAGGGGCTCTTCTCGAATTGAGTCCATCAGTGTGTTCTCCTCTCCAAAGGGGACGGCTGTTTGTGGGAACTTAATGAGTCGAATGAAGGGTGTCAAGTACCTTTTTGCCTTTCCAGAGGGAATGTGGTATTTATCTTGAGATGCTTCATCGGAAAATTTCCTCATCTCGCATGGAGGGGATAATTTTGGGGTGTTTCTCGAGTTGCGGCTGGAAGCTGGGGGTGCTTCTCGAGTTGCGACTGGGTCCTCAGGAACTCGTTGGGTTGCTTCAGGGAATCAGGTCCCCTTTGGTGTTTGAAGGGGAACTTCCGGTTTCCTCTCGAGCCTTTCAATGTGCACAGGGGCTCCTCTTGAATTTAGTCCGTAAAGTGTGTTCTCCTCTCCAAAGGGGACGGCTGTGTGAGGGAACTTTCTGAGTCGAGCAAAGGGTGTCAAGTAACTTTTTGCCTTTCAAGAGCGAATGTGGTATTTCTATTGAGATGCTGCATCGCCATATTTCCTCATCTCGCATGGAGGGGATAATTTTGGGGTGATTCTCGAGTTGCGGAGGGAAGCTGGGGGTGCTTCTCGAGTTGCGACGAGGACCTCAGGAACTCGCTGGGGTTGCTTCAGGGAAGTCAGGTCCCCTTTGTTGTTGGAAGGGGAATTTCCGGTTTCCTCTCGAGCCATTCAATGTGCACAGGGGCTACTCTCGAATTGAGTCCGTAAAGTGTGTTCTCCTTTTCAAAGGTTATGGCTGTGTGAGAGAACTTTCTGAGTCGAATAAAGGGTGTCAAGTACCTTTTTGCCTTTCCAGAGGGAATGTGCTATTTCTCTTGAGATGTTGCATCGCCAAATTTCCTCATCTCGCATGGAGGGGATAATTTTGTGGTGTTTCTCGAGATGCGGCGGGAAGCTGGGGGTGCTTCTCGAGTTGCGACGGGGACCTCAGGAACTCGCTGTGGTTGCCTCAGGGAAGTCAGGTCCATTTTGGTGTTGGAAGGGGCACTTCCGGGTTCCTCTCGAGCCATTCAATGGGCACAGGGGCTCCTCTCGAATTGAGTCTGTAAAGTGTGTTCTCCTCTCCAAAGGGGACGGCTGTGTGAGGGAACTTTCTGAGTCGAATAAAGGGTTTCAAGTACTTTTTTGCCTTTCCAGGGGGAATGTAGTATTTCTCGTGAGATGCTGAATCGCCGAATTTCCTCATATCGCATGGAGGGGAGAATTTTGGGGTGTTTCTCGAGTTGCGGTGGGAAGCTGGGGGTGCTTCTCGAGTTGCGACGGGGACCTCAGGAACTCGCTTGGGTTGCTTCAGGGAAGTCAGTTCCCCTTTGGTGTTGGAAGGGGAACTTCCGGTTTCCACTCGAGCCCTTCAATGTGCACAGGGGCTCCTCTCGAATTGAGTCCGTAAAGTGTGTTCTCCTCTCCAAATGGGACGGCTGTGTGAGGGAACATTCTGAGTCGAATAAATGGTGTCAAGTACCTTTTTGCCTTTCCAGTAGGAATGTGGTATTTCTCGTGAGATGATACATCGCCAAATTTCCTCATCTCGCATGGAGGGGAGAATTTTGGGGTGTTTCTCGAGTTGCGACGGGGACCTCAGGAACTCGCTGGGGTTGCTTCAGGGAAGTCAGGTCCCCTTTGGTGTTGGAAGGGGAACTTCCGGTTTCCTCTGGAGCCCTTCAATGGGCACAGGGGCTCCTCTCGAATTGAGTCCGTAAAGTGTGTTCTCCTCTCCAAACGGGACGGCTGTGTGAGGGAACTTTCTGAGTCGAATAAAGGGTGTCAAGTACCTTTTTGCCTTTCCAGAGGGAATCTGGTATTTCTCGTGAGATGCTGCATCGCCAAATTTCCTCATCTCGCATGGAGGGGAGAATTTTGGGGTGTTTCTCGAGTTGCGGCGGGAAGCTGGGGGTGCTTCTCGAGTCCCGACCGGGACCTCAGGAACTCGCTGTGGTTGCTTCAGGGAAGTCAGTTCCCCTTTGTTGTTGGAAGGGGAACTTCCGGTATCCTCTCGAGCCCTTCAATGTGCACAGGGTTCCTCCCGAATTGAGTCCGTAAAGTGTGTTCTTCACTCCAAAGGGGACGGCTGTGTGAGGGAACTTTCTGAGTCGAATAAAGGGTGTCAACTACCTTTTTGCCTTTCCAGAGGGAATGTGGTATTTCTCCTGAGATGCTGCATCGTCAAATTTCCTCCTCTCGCATGGTGGGAAGAATTTTGGTGTGTTTCTCGAGTTGCGGCAGGAAGCTGGGGGTGCTTCTCGAGTTGCGACGAGGACCTCAGGAACTCGCTGGGGTTGCTTCAGGGAAGTCAGGTCCCCTTTGGTGTTGGAAGGGGAACTTCCGATTTCCTCTCGAGCCCTTCAATGTGCACAGGGTATCCTCTCGAATTGAGTCGGTAAAGTGTGTTCTTCTCTCCAAAGGGGACGGCTGTGTGAGGGAACTTTCTGAGTTGAATAAAGGGTGTCAAGTAGCTTTCTGCCTTTCCAGACGGAATGTGGTATTTCTCGTGAGATGCTGCATCGCCAAATTTCCTCATCTCGCATGGAGGGGAAATTTTCGGTTGTACACGAGTTGCGCCGGGCACCTCAGGAACTCGCTGGGGTTGCTTCAGGGAAGTCAGGTCCCCTTTGGTGTTGGAAGGGGAACTTCCGGTTTCCTCTCGAGCCCTTCAATGTGCACAGGGGCTCCTCTCGAATTGAGTCCCTAAAGTGTGTTCTCCTCTCCAAAGGGGACGGCTGTGTGAGGGAACTTTCTGAGTCGAATAAAGGGTGTCAAGTACCTTTTTGCCTTTCCAGAGGGAATGTGGTATTTCTCTTGAGATGCTGCATCGCCAAATTTCCTCATCTCGCATGGCGGGGATAATTTTGGGGTGTTTATCGAGTTGTGGCCGGAAGCTGGGGGTGCTTCTCGAGTTGAGACGGGGAACTCAGGAACTCGCTGGGGTTGCTTCAGGGAAGTCAGGTCCCCTTTGGTGTTGGAAGGGGAACTTCCAGTTTCCTCTCGAGCCCTTCAATATGCACAGGGGCTCCTCTCAAATTGAGTCCGTAAAGTGTGTTCTCTTCACCAAAGGGTACGGCTGTGTGAGGGAACTTTCTGATTCGAATAAAGGGTGTCAAGTACCTTTTTGCCTTTCCAGAAGGAATGTGGTATTTCTCTTGATATGCTGCATCGCCAAATTTCCTCATCTCGCATGGAGGGGATAATTGTGGGGTGTTTCTCGAGTTGCGGCGGAAAGCTCGGGGTGCTTCTCGAGTTGCGACGGGGACCTCAGGAACTCGCAGGGGTTGCTTCAGGGAAGTCAGTTCCCCTTTTGTGTTGGAAGGGGAACTACCGGTTTCCTCTCGAGCCCTTCAATGTGCACAGGAGCTCCTCTCGAATTGATTCCGTAAAGTGTGTTCTCCTCTCCAAAGGGGACAGCTGTGTGAGGGAACTTTCTGAGTCGAATAAAGGGTGTCAAGTACCTTTTTGCCTTTCCAGAGGGAATGTGGTATTTCTCGTGAGATGCTGCATCGCCAAATTTCCTCATCTCGCATGAAGGGGATAATTTTGTGGTGTTTATCGAGTTAAGGAGGGAAGCTGGGCGTGCTTCTCGAGTTGCGACGGGGACCTCAGGAACTCGCTTGGGTTGCTTCAGGGAAGTCAGGTCCCCTTTGGTGTTGGAAGGGAAACTTCCGATTTCCTCTCGAGCCCTTCAATGTGCACAGGGGCTCCTCACGAATTGAGTCCGAAAAGTGTGTTCTCCTCTCCAAAGGGGATGGCTGTGTGAGGGAACTTTCTGAGTCGAATAAAGGGTGTCAAATACCTTTTTGCCTTTCCAGAGGGAATGTGGTATTTCTCTTGAGATGCAGCATCGCCAAATTTCCTCATCTCGCATGGAGGGGATAATTTTGGGGTGTTTCTCGAGTTGCGGCGTGAAGCTGGGGGTGCTCCTCGAGTTGCGACGGGGACCTCAGGAACTCGCTGGGGTTGCTTCAGGGAAGTCAGGTCCCCTTTGGTGTTGGAAGGGGAACGTCCGGTTTCCTTTGGAGCCCTTCAATATGCACAGGGGCTCCTCTCGAATTGAGTCAGTGAAGAGTGTTCTCCTCTCAAAGAGGACGGCTGTGTGAGGGAACTTTCTGAGTCGAATAAAGGGTGTCAAGTACCTTTTTGCCTTTCCAGAGGGAATGTGGTATTTCTCGTGAGATGCTGCATCGCCAAATTTCCTCATCTCGCATGAAGGGGATAATTTTGTGGTGTTTATCGAGTTAAGGCGGGAAGCTGGGGGTGCTTCTCGAGTTGCGACGGGGACCTCAGGAACTCGCTGGGGTTGCTCAGGGAAGTCAGGTCCCCTTTGGTGTTGGAAGGGGAACTTCCGGTTTCCTCTCGAGACCTTCAGTGTGCACAGAGGCTCCTCTCGAATTGAGTCCATAAAGTGTGTTCTCCTCTCCAAAGGGGACGGCTGTGTGAGGGAACTTTCTGAGTCGAATAAAGGGTGTCAAGTACCTTTTTGCCTTTCCAGAGGAAATGTGGTATTTCTCTTGAGATGCTGCATCGCCAAATTTCCTCATCTCGCATGGAGGGGATAATATAGGGGTGTTTCTCGAGTTGCGGCGGGAAGCTGGGGGTGCTTCTCGAGTTGCGACGGGGACCTCAGGAACTCGCTGGGGTTGCTTCACGGAAGTCAGGTCCCCTTTGTTGTTGGAAGGGGAACGTCCGGTTTCCTCTCGAGCCCTTCAATGTGCACAGGGGCTCCTCTCGAATTGAGTCCGTAAAGTCTGTTCTCCTCTCCAAAGTGGACGGCTGTGTGAGGGAACTTTCTGAGTCGAATAAAGGGAGCCAAGTACCTTTTTGCCTTTCCAGAGGGAATGTGGTATATCTCTTGAGATGCTGCATCGCCAACTTTCCTTATCTCGCATGCAGGGGATAGTTTTGGGGTGTTTCTCAAGTTGCGTCGGGAAGCTGGGGGTACTTCTCGAGTTGCGACGGGGACCTCAGGAACTCGCTGGGGTTGCTTCAGGGAAGTCAGGTCCCCTTTGGTGTTGGAAGGGGAACTTCCGGTTTCCTCTCGAGCCCTTCAATGTGCACAGGGGCTCCTCTCGAATTGAGTCCGTAAAGTGTGTTCTCCTCTCCAAAGGGGACGGCTGTGTGAGGGAACTTTCTGAGTCGAATAAAGAGTTTCAAGTACCTTTTTGCCTTTCCAGAAGGAATGTGGTATTTCTCTTGAGATGCTGCATCGCAAAATTTCCTCATCTCGCATGGAGGGGATAATTTTGGGGTGTTTCTCGAGTTGCGGCGGGAAGCTGAGGGTGCTTCTCGAGTTGCAACGGGGACCTCAGGAACTCGCTGGGGTTGCTTCAGGGAAGTCAAGTCACCTTTGGTGTTGGAAGGGGAACTTCCGGTATCCTCTCGAGCCCTTCAATGTGCACAGGGGCTCCTCTCGAATTGAGTCCGTAAAGTGTGTTCTCCTCTCCAAAGGGGACGGCTGTGTGAGGGAACTTTCTGAGTCGAATAAAGGGTGTCAAATACCTTTTTGCCTTTCCAGAGGGAATGTGGTATTTCTCTTGAGATGCAGCATCGCCAAATTTCCTCATCTCGCATTGAGGGGATAATTTTGGGGTGTTTCTCGAGTTGCGGCGTGAAGCTGGGGGTGCTCCTCGAGTTGCGACGGGGAGCTCAGGAACTCGCTGGGGTTGCTTCAGGGAAGTCAGGTTCCCTTTGGTGTTGGAAGGGGAACGTCCTGTTTCCTCTCGAGCCCTTCAATGTGCACAGGGGCTCCTCTCGAATTGAGTCAGTGAAGAGTGTTCTCCTCTCAAAGAGGACGGCTGTGTGAAGGAACTTTCTGAGTCGAATAAAGGGTGTCAAGTACCTTTTTGCCTTTCCAGAGGGAATGTGGTATTTCTCTTGAGATGCTGCATCGCCAAATTTCCTCATCTCGCATGGAGGGGATAATTTTGGGGTGTTTATCGAGTTGTGGCGGGAAGCTGGGGGTGCTTCTCGAGTTGCGACGGGGACCTGAGGAACTCGCTGGGGTTGCTTCAGGGAAGTCAGGTCCCCTTTGGTGTTGGAAGGGGAACTTCCGGTTTCCTCTCGAGCACTTCAATGTGCACAGGGGCTCCTCTAGAATTGAGTCCGTAAACTGTGTTCTCCTCTCCAAAGGGGACGGCTGTGTCAGGGAACATTCTCAGTCGAATAATGGGTGACAAGTACCTTGCTGCCTTTCAAGAGTAATGTGGTAGTTCTCTTGAGATGCTGCATCGCCAAATTTCCTCATCTCGCATTGAGGGGATAATTTTGGGGTGTTTCTCGAGTTGCGGCGGGAAGCTGGCGGTGCTTCTTTAGTTGCGACGTGGACCTCAGGAACTCGCTGGGGTTGCTTCAGGGAAGTCAGGTCCCCTTTGGTGTTGGAAGGGGAACTTCCGATTTCCTCTCGAGCCCTTCAATGTGCACAGGGGCTTCTCTCGAATTGAGTCCGAAAAGTGTGTTCTCCTCTCCAAAGGGGACGGCTGTGTGAGGGAACTTTCTGAGTCGAATAAAGGGTGTCAAGTACCTTTTTGCCTTTCCAGAGGGAATGTGGTATTTCTCGTGTGATGCTGCATCGCCAAATTTCCTCATCTCGCATGGAGGGGATAATTTTGGGGTGTTTCTCGAGTTGCGGCGGGAAGCTGGGGGTGCTCCTCGAGTTGCGACGGGGACCTCAGGAACTCGCTGGGGTTGCTTCAGGGAAGTCAGGTCCCCTTTGGTGTTGGAAGGGAAACTTCCGATTTCCTCTCGAGCCCTTCAATGTGCACAGGGGCTCCTCACGAATTGAGTCCGAAAAGTGTGTTCTCCTCTCCAAAGGGGACGGCTGTGTGAGGGAACTTTCTGAGTCGAATAAAGGGTGTCAAATACCTTTTTGCCTTTCCAGAGGGAATGTGGTATTTCTCTTGAGATGCAGCATCGCCAAATTTCCTCATCTCGCATGGAGGGGATAATTTTGGGGTGTTTCTCGAGTTGCGGCGTGAAGCTGGGGGTGCTCCTCGAGTTGCGACGGGGACCTCAGGAACTCGCTGGGGTTGCTTCAGGGAAGTCAGGTCCCCTTTGGTGTTGGAAGGGGAACGTCCGGTTTCCTCTCGAGCCCTTCAATGTGCACAGGGGCTCCTCTCGAATTGAGTCAGTGAAGAGTGTTCTCCTCTCAAAGAGGACGGCTGTGTGAGGGAACTTTCTGAGTCGAATAAAGGGTGTCAAGTACCTTTTTGCCTTTCCAGAGGGAATGTGGTATTTCTCGTGAGATGCTGCATCGCCAAATTTCCTCATCTCGCATGAAGGGGATAATTTTGTGGTGTTTATCGAGTTAAGGCGGGAAGCTGGGGGTGCTTCTCGAGTTGCGACGGGGACCTCAGGAACTCGCTGGGGTTGCTCAGGGAAGTCAGGTCCCCTTTGGTGTTGGAAGGGGAACTTCCGGTTTCCTCTCGAGACCTTCAATGTGCACAGAGGCTCCTCTCGAATTGAGTCCATAAAGTGTGTTCTCCTCTCCAAAGGGGACGGCTGTGTGAGGGAACTTTCTGAGTCGAATAAAGGGTGTCAAGTACCTTTTTGCCTTTCCAGAGGAAATGTGGTATTTCTCTTGAGATGCTTCATCGCCAAATTTCCTCATCTCGCATGGAGGGGATAATTTAGGGGTGTCTCTCGAGTTGCGGCGGGAAGCTGGGGGTGCTTCTCGAGTTGCGACGGGGACCTCAGGAACTCGCTTGGGTTGCTTCAGGGAAGTCAGGTCCCCTTTGGTGTTGGAAGGGGAACTTCCGGTTTCCTCTCGAGCCCTTCAATATGCACAGGGGCTCCTCTCGAATTGAGTCCGTAAAGTCTGTTCTCCTCTCCAAAGTGGACGGCTGTGTGAGGGAACTTTCTGAGTCGAATAAAGGGAGCCAAGTACCTTTTTGCATTTCCAGAGGGAATGTGGTATATCTCTTGAGATGCTGCATCGCCAACTTTCCTTATCTCGCATGCAGGGGATAGTTTTGGGGTGTTTCTCGAGTTGGGTCGGGAAGCTGGGGGTGCTTCTCGAGTTGGGACGGGGACCTCAGGAACTCGCTGGGGTTGCTTCAGGGAAGTCAGGTCCCCTTTGGTGTTGGAAGGGGAACTTCCGGTTTCCTCTCGAGCCCTTCAATGTGCACAGGGGCTCCTCTCGAATTGAGTCCGTAAAGTGTGTTCTCCTCTCCAAAGGGGACGGCTGTGTGAGGGAACTTTCTGAGTCGAATAAAGGGTTTCAAGTACCTTTTTCCCTTTCCAGAGGGAATGTGGTGTTTCTCTTGAGATGCTGCATCGCAAAATTTCCTCATCTCGCATGGAGGGGATAATTTTGGGGTGTTTCTCGAGTTGCGGCGGGAAGCTGGGGGTGCTTCTCGAGTTGCAACGGGGACCTCAGGAACTCGCTGGGGTTGCTTCAGGGAAGACAAGTCACCTTTGGTGTTGGAAGGGGAACTTCCGGTTTCCTCTCGAGCCCTTCAATGTGCACAGGTGCTCCTCTCGAATTGAGTCCGTAAAGTGTGTTCTCCTCTCCAAAGGGGACGGCTGTGTGAGGGAACTTTCTGAGTCGAATAAAGGGTGTCAAATACCTTTTTGCCTTTCCAGAGGGAATGTGGTATTTCTCTTGAGATGCAGCATCGCCAAATTTCCTCATCTCGCATTGAGGGGATAATTTTGGGGTGTTTCTCGAGTTGCGGCGTGAAGCTGGGGGTGCTCCTCGAGTTGCGACCGGGACCTCAGGAACTCGCTGGGGTTGCTTCAGGGAAGTCAGGTCCCCTTTGGTGTTGGAAGGGGAACGTCCGGTTTCCTCTCGAGCCCTTCAATGTTCACAGGGGCTCCTCTCGAATTGAGTCAGTGAAGAGTGTTCTCCTCTCAAAGAGGACGGCTGTGTGAGGGAACTTTCTGAGTCGAATAAAGGGTGTCAAGTACCTTTTTGCCTTTCCAGAGGGAATGTGGTATTTCTCTTGAGATGCTGCATCGCCAAATTTCCTCATCTCGCATGGAGGGGATAATTTTGGGGTGTTTATCGAGTTGTGGCGGGAAGCTGGGGGTGCTTCTCGAGTTGCGACGGTGACCTCAGGAACTCGCTGGGGTTGCTTCAGGGAAGTCAGGTCCCCTTTGGTGTTGGAAGGGGAACTTCCGGTTTCCTCTCGAGCACTTCAATGTGCACAGGGGCTCCTCTAGAATTGAGTCCGTAAAGTGTGTTCTCCTCTCCAAAGGGGACGGCTGTGTCAGGGAACATTCTCAGTCGAATAATGGGTGACAAGTACCTTTCTGCCTTTCAAGAGAAATGTGGTAGTTCTCTTGAGATGCTGCATCGCCAAATTTCCTCATCTCGCATTGAGGGGATAATTTTGGGGTGTTTCTCGAGTTTCGGCGGGAAGCTGGCGGTGCTTCTTTAGGTGCGACGGGGACCTCAGGAACTCGCTGGGGTTGCTTCAGGGAAGTCAGGTCCCCTTTGGTGTTGGAAGGGGAACTTCCGATTTCCTCTCGAGCCCTTCAATGTGCACAGGGGCTTCTCTCGAATTGAGTCCGTAAAGTGTGTTCTCCTCTTCAAAGGGGACGGCTGTGTGAGGGAACTTTCTGAGTCGAATAAAGGGTGTCGATTACCTTTTTGCCTTTCCAGAGGGAATGTGGTAGTTCTCTTGAGATGCTGCATCGCTAAATTTCCTCATCTCGCATGGAGGGGAGAATTTTGGGGTGTTTCTCGAAGTCCGTCGGGAAGCTGCGGGTGCTTCTCACGTTGCGACGGGGACCTCAGGAACTCGCTGGGGTTGCTTCAGGAAAGTCAGGTCCCCTTTGGTGTTGGAAGGGTAACTTCCGGTTTCGTCTCGAGCCCTTCAATGTGCACAGGGGTTTCTCTGGAATTGAGTCCGTAAAGTGTGTTCTCCTCTTCAAAGGGGACGGCTGTGTGAGGGAGCTTTCTGAGTCGAATAAAGGGTGTCAAGTACCTTTTTGCCTTTCCAGAGGGAATGTGGTAGTTCTCTTGAGATGCTGCATCGCCAAATTTCCTCATCTCGCATGGAGGGGATAATTTTGGGGTGTTTGTCGAGTTGCGGCGGGAAGCTGGGGGTGCTTCTCGAGTTGCGACGAGGACCTCAGGAACTCGCTGGGGTTGGTTCAGGGAAGTTAGGTCCCCTTTGGTGTTGGAAGGGGAACTTCCGGTTTCCTCTCGAGCCCTTCAATGTGCACAGGGGCTGCTCTCGAATTGAGTCAGTGAAGTGCGTTCTCCTCTCAAAGGGGACGGCTGTGTGAGGGAACTTTCTGAGTCGAATAAAGGGTATCAAGTACCTTTTTGCCTTTCCAGAGGGAATGTGGTATTTCTCTTGAGATGTTGCATCGCCAAATTTCCTCATCTCGTGTGGAGGGGAGAATTTTGGGTTGTTTCTCGAGTGGCAGCGGGAAGCTGGGTTTGCTTCTCGAGTTGCGACGGGGAACTCAGGAACTCGCTGGGGTTGCTTCAGGGAAGTCAGGTCCCCTTTGGTGTTGGAAGGGGAACTTCCGGTTTCCTCTCGAGCCCTTCAATGTGCACAGGTGCTCCTCTCGAATTGAGTCCGTAAAGTGTGTTCTCCTCTCCAAAGGAGACGGCTGTGTTAGGGAACTTTCTGAGTCGAATAAAGGGTGTCAAGTACCTTTTTGCCTTTCCAGAGGGAATGTGGTATTTCTCTTGAGATGCTGCATCGCCATATTTCCTCATCTCGCATTGAGGGGATAATTTTGGGGTTTTCTCGAGTTGCGGCGGGAAGCTGGGGGTGCTTCTCGAGTTGCGACGTGGACCTCAGGAACTCGCTGGGGTTTCTTCAGGGAAGTCAGGTCCCCTTTGGTGCTGGAAGGGGAACTTCCGATTTCCTCTCGAGCCCTTCATGTGCACAGGGGCTTCTCTCGAATTGAGTCCGTAAAGTGTGTTCTCCTCTTCAAAGGGGACGGCTGTGTGTGGGAACTTTCTGAGTCGAATAAAGGGTGTCAAGTACCTTTTTGCCTTTCCAGAGGGAATGTGGTAGTTCTCTTGAGATGCTGCATCGCTAAATTTCCTCATCTCGCATGGAGGGGAGAATTTTGGGGTGTTTCTCAAAGTCCGTCGGGAAGCTGGTGGTGCTTCTCAAGTTGCGACGGGGACCTCAGGAACTCGCTGGGGTTGCTTCAGGAAAGTCAGGTCCCCTTTGATGTTGGAAGGGGAACTTCCGGTTTCCTCTCGAGCCCTTCAATGTGCACAGGGGTTTCTCAGGAATTGAGTCCGTAAAGTGTGTTCTCCTCTTCAAAGGGGACGGCTGTGTGAGGGAACTTTCTGAGTCGAATAAAGGGTGTCAAGTAGCTTTCTGCCTTTCCAGACGGAATGTGGTAGTTCTTGTGAGATGCTGCATCGCCAAATTTCCTCATCTCGCATGGAGGGGAAATTTTCGGTTGTACACGAGTTGCGCCGGGCACCTCAGGAACTCGCTGGGGTTGCTTCAGGGAAGTCAGGTCCCCTTTGGTGTTGGAAGGGGAACTTCCGGTTTCCTCTCGAGCCCTTCAATGTGCACAGGGGCTCCTCTCGAATTGAGTCCCTAAAGTGTGTTCTCCTCTCCAAAGGGGACGGCTGTGTGAGGGAACTTTCTGAGTCGAATAAAGGGTGTCAAGTACCTTTTTGCCTTTCCAGAGGGAATGTGGTATTTCTCTTGAGATGCTGCATCGCCAAATTTCCTCATCTCGCATGGAGGGGATAATTTTGGGGTGTTTATCGAGTTGTGGCCGGAAGCTGGGGGTGCTTCTCGAGTTGAGACGGGGAACTCAGGAACTCGCTGGGGTTGCTTCAGGGAAGTCAGGTCCCCTTTGGTGTTGGAAGGGGAACTTCCAGTTTCCTCTCGAGCCCTTCAATATGCACAGGGGCTCCTCTCAAATTGAGTCCGTAAAGTGTGTTCTCTTCACCAAAGGGTACGGCTGTGTGAAGGAACTTTCTGATTCGAATAAAGGGTGTCAAGTACCTTAATGCCTTTCCAGAAGGAATGTGGTATTTCTCTTGATATGCTGCATCGCCAAATTTCCTCATCTCGCATGGAGGGGATAATTGTGGGGTGTTTCTCGAGTTGCGGCGGAAAGCTCGGGGTGCTTCTCGAGTTGCGACGGGGACCTCAGGAACTCGCAGGGGTTGCTTCAGGGAAGTCAGTTCCCCTTTTGTGTTGGAAGGGGAACTACCGGTTTCCTCTCGAGCCCTTCAATGTGCACAGGAGCTCCTCTCGAATTGATTCCGTAAAGTGTGTTCTCCTCTCCAAAGGGGACGGCTGTGTGAGGGAACTTTCTGAGTCGAATAAAGGGTTTCAAGTACCTTTTTGCCTTTCCAGAAGGAATGTGGTATTTCTCTTGAGATGCTGCATCGCAAAATTTCCTCATCTCGCATGGAGGGGATAATTTTGGGGTGTTTCTCGAGTTGCGGCGGGAAGCTGAGGGTGCTTCTCGAGTTGCAACGGGGACCTCAGGAACTCGCTGGGGTTGCTTCAGGGAAGTCAAGTCACCTTTGGTGTTGGAAGGGGAACTTCCGGTATCCTCTCGAGCCCTTCAATGTGCACAGGGGCTCCTCTCGAATTGAGTCCGTAAAGTGTGTTCTCCTCTCCAAAGGGGACGGCTGTGTGAGGGAACTTTCTGAGTCGAATAAAGGGTGTCAAATACCTTTTTGCCTTTCCAGAGGGAATGTGGTATTTCTCTTGAGATGCAGCATCGCCAAATTTCCTCATCTCGCATTGAGGGGATAATTTTGGGGTGTTTCTCGAGTTGCGGCGTGAAGCTGGGGGTGCTCCTCGAGTTGCGACGGGGAGCTCAGGAACTCGCTGGGGTTGCTTCAGGGAAGTCAGGTTCCCTTTGGTGTTGGAAGGGGAACGTCCTGTTTCCTCTCGAGCCCTTCAATGTGCACAGGGGCTCCTCTCGAATTGAGTCAGTGAAGAGTGTTCTCCTCTCAAAGAGGACGGCTGTGTGAAGGAACTTTCTGAGTCGAATAAAGGGTGTCAAGTACCTTTTTGCCTTTCCAGAGGGAATGTGGTATTTCTCTTGAGATGCTGCATCGCCAAATTTCCTCATCTCGCATGGAGGGGATAATTTTGGGGTGTTTATCGAGTTGTGGCGGGAAGCTGGGGGTGCTTCTCGAGTTGCGACGGGGACCTGAGGAACTCGCTGGGGTTGCTTCAGGGAAGTCAGGTCCCCTTTGGTGTTGGAAGGGGAACTTCCGGTTTCCTCTCGAGCACTTCAATGTGCACAGGGGCTCCTCTAGAATTGAGTCCGTAAAGTGTGTTCTCCTCTCCAAAGGGGACGGCTGTGTCAGGGAACATTCTCAGTCGAATAATGGGTGACAAGTACCTTGCTGCCTTTCAAGAGTAATGTGGTAGTTCTCTTGAGATGCTGCATCGCCAAATTTCCTCATCTCGCATTGAGGGGATAATTTTGGGGTGTTTCTCGAGTTGCGGCGGGAAGCTGGCGGTGCTTCTTTAGTTGCGACGTGGACCTCAGGAACTCGCTGGGGTTGCTTCAGGGAAGTCAGGTCCCCTTTGGTGTTGGAAGGGGAACTTCCGATTTCCTCTCGAGCCCTTCAATGTGCACAGGGGCTTCTCTCGAATTGAGTCCGAAAAGTGTGTTCTCCTCTCCAAAGGGGACGGCTGTGTGAGGGAACTTTCTGAGTCGAATAAAGGGTGTCAAGTACCTTTTTGCCTTTCCAGAGGGAATGTGGTATTTCTCGTGTGATGCTGCATCGCCAAATTTCCTCATCTCGCATGGAGGGGATAATTTTGGGGTGTTTCTCGAGTTGCGGCGGGAAGCTGGGGGTGCTCCTCGAGTTGCGACGGGGACCTCAGGAACTCGCTGGGGTTGCTTCAGGGAAGTCAGGTCCCCTTTGGTGTTGGAAGGGAAACTTCCGATTTCCTCTCGAGCCCTTCAATGTGCACAGGGGCTCCTCACGAATTGAGTCCGAAAAGTGTGTTCTCCTCTCCAAAGGGGACGGCTGTGTGAGGGAACTTTCTGAGTCGAATAAAGGGTGTCAAATACCTTTTTGCCTTTCCAGAGGGAATGTGGTATTTCTCTTGAGATGCAGCATCGCCAAATTTCCTCATCTCGCATGGAGGGGATAATTTTGGGGTGTTTCTCGAGTTGCGGCGTGAAGCTGGGGGTGCTCCTCGAGTTGCGACGGGGACCTCAGGAACTCGCTGGGGTTGCTTCAGGGAAGTCAGGTCCCCTTTGGTGTTGGAAGGGGAACGTCCGGTTTCCTCTCGAGCCCTTCAATGTGCACAGGGGCTCCTCTCGAATTGAGTCAGTGAAGAGTGTTCTCCTCTCAAAGAGGACGGCTGTGTGAGGGAACTTTCTGAGTCGAATAAAGGGTGTCAAGTACCTTTTTGCCTTTCCAGAGGGAATGTGGTATTTCTCGTGAGATGCTGCATCGCCAAATTTCCTCATCTCGCATGAAGGGGATAATTTTGTGGTGTTTATCGAGTTAAGGCGGGAAGCTGGGGGTGCTTCTCGAGTTGCGACGGGGACCTCAGGAACTCGCTGGGGTTGCTCAGGGAAGTCAGGTCCCCTTTGGTGTTGGAAGGGGAACTTCCGGTTTCCTCTCGAGACCTTCAATGTGCACAGAGGCTCCTCTCGAATTGAGTCCATAAAGTGTGTTCTCCTCTCCAAAGGGGACGGCTGTGTGAGGGAACTTTCTGAGTCGAATAAAGGGTGTCAAGTACCTTTTTGCCTTTCCAGAGGAAATGTGGTATTTCTCTTGAGATGCTTCATCGCCAAATTTCCTCATCTCGCATGGAGGGGATAATTTAGGGGTGTCTCTCGAGTTGCGGCGGGAAGCTGGGGGTGCTTCTCGAGTTGCGACGGGGACCTCAGGAACTCGCTTGGGTTGCTTCAGGGAAGTCAGGTCCCCTTTGGTGTTGGAAGGGGAACTTCCGGTTTCCTCTCGAGCCCTTCAATATGCACAGGGGCTCCTCTCGAATTGAGTCCGTAAAGTCTGTTCTCCTCTCCAAAGTGGACGGCTGTGTGAGGGAACTTTCTGAGTCGAATAAAGGGAGCCAAGTACCTTTTTGCATTTCCAGAGGGAATGTGGTATATCTCTTGAGATGCTGCATCGCCAACTTTCCTTATCTCGCATGCAGGGGATAGTTTTGGGGTGTTTCTCGAGTTGGGTCGGGAAGCTGGGGGTGCTTCTCGAGTTGGGACGGGGACCTCAGGAACTCGCTGGGGTTGCTTCAGGGAAGTCAGGTCCCCTTTGGTGTTGGAAGGGGAACTTCCGGTTTCCTCTCGAGCCCTTCAATGTGCACAGGGGCTCCTCTCGAATTGAGTCCGTAAAGTGTGTTCTCCTCTCCAAAGGGGACGGCTGTGTGAGGGAACTTTCTGAGTCGAATAAAGGGTTTCAAGTACCTTTTTCCCTTTCCAGAGGGAATGTGGTGTTTCTCTTGAGATGCTGCATCGCAAAATTTCCTCATCTCGCATGGAGGGGATAATTTTGGGGTGTTTATCGAGTTGTGGCGGGAAGCTGGGGGTGCTTCTCGAGTTGCGACGGGGACCTCAGGAACTCGCTGGGGTTGCTTCAGGGAAGTCAGGTCCCCTTTGGTGTTGGAAGGGGAACTTCCGGTTTCCTCTCGAGCACTTCAATGTGCACAGGGGCTCCTCTCGAATTGAGTCCGTAAAGTGTGTTCTCCTCTCCAAAGGGGACGGCTGTGTCAGGGAACATTCTCAGTCGAATAATGGGTGACAAGTACCTTTCTGCCTTTCAAGAGAAATGTGGTATTTCTCTTGAGATGCTGCATCGCCAAATTTCCTCATCTCGCATTGAGGGGATAATTTTGGGGTGTTTCTCGAGTTTCGGCGGGAAGCTGGCGGTGCTTCTTTAGGTGCGACGGGGACCTCAGGAACTCGCTGGGGTTGCTTCAGGGAAGTCAGGTCCCCTTTGTTGTTGGAAGGGGAACTTCCGATTTCCTCTCGAGCCCTTCAATGTGCACATGGGCTTCTCTCGAATTGAGTCCGTAAAGTGTGTTCTCCTCTTCAAAGGGGACGGCTGTGTGAGGGAACTTTCTGAGTCGAATAAAGGGTGTCAATTACCTTTTTGCCTTTCCAGAGGGAATGTGGTAGTTCTCTTGAGATGCTGCATCGCTAAATTTCCTCATCTCGCATGGAGGGGAGAATTTTGGGGTGTTTCTCGAAGTCCGTCGGGAAGCTGCGGGTGCTTCTCACGTTGCGACGGGGACCTCAGGAACTCGCTGGGGTTGCTTCAGGAAAGTCAGGTCCCCTTTGGTGTTGGAAGGGGAACGTCCGGTTTCCTCTCGAGCCCTTCAATGTGCACAGGGGCTCCTCTCGAATTGAGTCCGTAAAATGTGTTCTCCTCTCTAAAGGGGACGGCTGTGTGAGGGAACTTTCTGAGTCGAATAAAGGGTGTCAAGTACCTTTTTGCCTTTCCAGAGGGAATGTGCTATTTCTCTTGAGATGCTGCATCGCCAAATTTCCTCATCTCGCATGGAGGGGATAATTTGGGGGTGTTTCTCGAGTTGCGGCGGGAAGCTGGGAGTGCTTCTCGAGTTGCGACGTGGACCTCAGGAACTCGCTGGGGTTGCTTCAGGGAAGTCAGGTCCCCTTTGGTGTTGGAAGGGGAACTTCCGGTTTCCTCTCGAGCCCTTCAATGTGCACAGGGGCTCCTCTCGAATTGAGTCCGTAAAGTGTGTTCTCCTCTCCAAAGGGGACGGCTGTGTGAGGGAACTTTCTGAGTCGAATAAAGGGTGTCAAGTACCTTTTTGCCTTTCCAGAGGGAATGTGGTATTTCTCTTGAGATGCTGCATCGCCAAATTTCCTCATCTCGCATGGAGGGGATAATTTTGGGGTGTTTCTCGAGTTGCGGCGGGAAGC
Organism: Moschus berezovskii; assembly: GCF_049115385.1. NCBI lineage: Eukaryota > Metazoa > Chordata > Mammalia > Artiodactyla > Moschidae > Moschus > Moschus berezovskii. The sequence continues at coordinate 141,342,244 of NC_142461.1, forward strand.
TGGGGGTGCTTCTCGAGTTGCGACGTGGAACTCAGGAACTCGCTGTGGTTTCTTCAGGGAAGTCAGGTCCCCTTTGGTGTTGGAAGGGGAACTTCCGATTTCCTCTCGAGCCCTTCAATGTGCACAGGGGCTTCTCTCGAATTGAGTCCGTAAAGTGAGTTCTCCTCTTCAAAGGGGACGGCTGTGTGAGGGAACTTTCTGAGTCGAATAAAGGGTGTCAAGTACCTTTTTGCCTTTCCAGAGGGAATGTGGTAGTTCTCTTGAGATGCTGCATCGCTAAATTTCCTCATCTCGCATGGAGGGGAGAATTTTGGGGTGTTTTTCGAAGTCCGTCGGGAAGCTGGGGGTGCTTCTCAAGTTGCGACGGGGACCTCAGGAACTCGCTGGGGTTGCTTCAGGAAAGTCAGGTCCCCTTTGGTGTTGGAAGGGTAACTTCCGGTTTCCTCTCGAGCCCTTCAATGTGCACAGGGGTTTCTCTGGAATTGAGTCCGTAAAGTGTGTTCTCCTCTTCAAAGGGGACGGCTGTGTGAGGGAGCTTTCTGAGTCGAATAAAGGGTGTCAAGTACCTTTTTGCCTTTCCAGAGGGAATGTGGTAGTTCTCTTGAGATGCTGCATCGCCAAATTTCCTCATCTCGCATGGAGGGGATAATTTTGGGGTGTTTGTCGAGTTGCGGCGGGAAGCTGGGGGTGCTTCTCGAGTTGCGACGAGGACCTCAGGAACTCGCTGGGGTTGCTTCAGGGAAGTTAGGTCCCCTTTGGTGTTGGAAGGGGAACTTCCGGTTTCCTCTCGAGCCCTTCAATGTGCACAGGGGCTGCTCTCTAATTGAGTCAGTGAAGTGCGTTCTCCTCTCAAAGGGGACGGCTGTGTGAGGGAACTTTCTGAGTCGAATAAAGGGTATCAAGTACCTTTTTGCCTTTCCAGAGGGAATGTGGTATTTCTCTTGAGATGTTGCATCGCCAAATTTCCTCATCTCGTGTGGAGGGGAGAATTTTGGGTTGTTTCTCGAGTGGCAGCGGGAAGCTGGGTTTGCTTCTCGAGTTGCGACGGGGAACTCAGGAACTCGCTGGGGTTGCTTCAGGGAAGTCAGATCCCCTTTGGTGTTGGAAGGGGAACTTCCGGTTTCCTCTCGAGCCCTTCAATGTGCACAGGGGCTCCTCTCGAATTGAGTCCGTAAAGTGTGTTCTCCTCTCCAAAGGAGACGGCTGTGTTAGGGAACTTTCTGAGTCGAATAAAGGGTGTCAAGTACCTTTTTGCCTTTCCAGAGGGAATGTGGTATTTCTCTTGAGATGCTGCATCGCCAAATTTCCTCATCTCGCATTGAGGGGATAATTTTGGGGTTTTCTCGAGTTGCGGCGGGAAGCTGGGGGTGCTTCTCGAGTTGCGACGTGGACCTCAGGAACTCGCTGGGGTTTCTTCAGGGAAGTCAGGTCCCCTTTGGTGCTGGAAGGGGAACTTCCGATTTCCTCTCGAGCCCTTCATGTGCACAGGGGCTTCTCTCGAATTGAGTCCGTAAAGTGTGTTCTCCTCTTCAAAGGGGACGGCTGTGTGTGGGAACTTTCTAAGTCGAATAAAGGGTGTCAAGTACCTTTTTGCCTTTCCAGAGGGAATGTGGTAGTTCTCTTGAGATGCTGCATCGCTAAATTTCCTCATCTCGCATGGAGGGGAGAATTTTGGGGTGTTTCTCAAAGTCCGTCGGGAAGCTGGTGGTGCTTCTCAAGTTGCGACGGGGACCTCAGGAACTCGCTGGGGTTGCTTCAGGAAAGTCAGGTCCCCTTTGATGTTGGAAGGGGAACTTCCGGTTTCCTCTCGAGCCCTTCAATGTGCACAGGGGTTTCTCAGGAATTGAGTCCGTAAAGTGTGTTCTCCTCTTCAAAGGGGACGGCTGTGTGAGGGAACTTTCTGAGTCGAATAAAGGGTGTCAAGTAACTTTTTGCCTTTCCAGAGGGGATGTGGTAGTTCTCTTGAGATGCTGCATCGCCAAATTTCCTCATCTCGCATGGAGGGGATAATTTTGGGGTGTTTGTCGAGTTGCGGCGGGAAGCTGGGGGTGCTTCTCGAGTTGTGACGAGAACCTCAGGAACTCGCTGGGGTTGCTTCAGGGAAGTTAGGTCCCCTTTGGTGTTGGAAGGGGAACTTCCGGTTTCCTCTCGAGCCCTTCAATGTGCACAGGGGCTGCTCTCGAATTGAGTCAGTGAAGTGCGTTCTCCTCTCAAAGGGGACGGCTGTGTGAGGGAAATTTCTGAGTCGAATAAAGGGTATCAAGTACCTTTTTGCCTTTCCAGAGGGAATGTGGTATTTCTCTTGAGATGTTGCATCGCCAAATTTCCTCATCTCGTGTGGAGGGTAGAATTTTGGGTTGTTTCTCGAGTGGCAGCGGGAAGCTGGGTTTGCTTCTCGAGTTGCGACGGGGAGCTCAGGAACTCGCTGGGGTTGCTTCAGGGAAGTCAGGTCCCCTTTGTTGTTGGAAGGGGAACTTCCGGTTTCCTCTCGAGCCCTTCAATGTGCATAGGGGCTCCTCTCGAATTGAGTCCGTAAAGAGTGTTCTCCTCTCCAAAGGGGACGGCTGTGTCAGGGAACTTTCTAAGTCGAATAAAGGGTGTCAAGTACCTTTTTGCCTTTCCAGAGGTAATGTGGTATTTCTCTGGAGATGCTGCATCGCCAAATTTCCTCATCTCGCATGGAGGGTTTAATTTTGGGGTGTTTCTCGAGTTGCGGCGGGAAGCTGGGGGTGCTTCTCGAGTTGGGACGGGGACCTCAGGAACTCGCTGGGGTTGCTTCAGGGAAGTCAGGTCCCCTTTGGTGTTGGAAGGGGAACTTCCGGTTTCCTCTGGAGCCCTTCAATGTGCACAGGGGCTCCACTCGAATTGAGTCCGTAAAGTGTGTTCTCCTCTCCAAAGGGGTCCGCTGTGTGAGGGAAATTTCTGAGTCGAATAAAGGCTGTCAAGTACCTTTTTGCCTTTCCAGAGGGAATGTGGTATTTCTCTTGATATGCTGCATCGCCAAATTTCCTCATCTCGCATGGAGGGGATAATTTTGGGGTGTTTCTCGAGTTGCGGCGGGAAGCTGGGGGTGCTTCTCGAGTTGCGACGGGGACCTCAGGAACTCGCTGGGGTTGCTGCAGGGAAGTCAGTTCCCTGTTGGTGTTAGCAGGGAACTTCCGGGTTCCTCTCGAGCCCTTAAATGTGCACAAGGGCTCATCTCGAATTGAATCCATAAAGTGTGTTCTCCCTAAAGGGGACGGCTTTGTAGGGAACTTTCTGAGTCGAATAAAGGGTGTCAAGTACCTTTTTGCCTTTCTAGAGGGAATGTGGTATTTCTCTTGAGATGCGGCATCGCCAAATTTCCTCAACTCGCATTAAGGGGATAATTTTGGGGTGTTTCTCGAGTTGCGGCGGGAAACTGGGTGTGCTTCTCGAGTTGCGACGGGGACCTCAGGAACTCGCTGGGGTTGCTTCAGGGAAGTCAGGTCCCTTTTGCTGTTGGAAGGGCAACGTACGGGTTCCTCTCGAGCCCTTAAATGTGCACAGGGGCTCATCTCGAATTGAGTCCATAAAGTGTGTTCACCTCTAAAAGGGACGCCTGTGTGAGGGAACTTTCTGAGTCGAGTAAAGGGTGTTGGGTACCTATTTGCCTTTCAAGAGGGAATGTGGTATTTCTCTTGAGATGTTTCATCGCAAAATTTCCTCATCTCGCATTGAGGGGATAATTTTGGGGTGTTTCTCGAGTTGCAGCGGGAAGCTGGGGGTGCTTCTCGAGTTGCAACGAGGACCTCAGGAACTCCCTGCGGTTGCTTCAGGGAAGTCAGGTCCCCTTAGCTGTTGGAAGGGGAACTTCCGGGTTCCTCTCAAGCCCTTAAATGTGCACAGGGGCTCATCTCGAATTGAGTCCATAAAGTGTTTTCTCTCCAAAGGAGATGAGAGTGAAGCAAATTTCTGACTCGAATAAAGGGTGTCATGTAACTTTTTGCCTTTCAAGAGGGAATGTGGTATTTCTCTTGAGATTCTGTAACGCAAAATTTCCTATTCTTGCATTGAGGGGATATTTTGTGGTGTTTCTCGAGTTGCGGCGGGAAGCTGGGGGTACTTCTCAAGTTGCTATTCGTACCTCAGGAACTCATTCGGGTTTCTTCAGGTAAGGTAGGTCCCCTTTTTGTTGGAAGGGGAACTTCCGATTTACTCTCGAGCAGTTAATGGGCAATAGTGCCTCATTTTGAATTGAGTACATAAAGTTCGTTCACCTCTCCAATGGGGACTGATGTTAGTGAAATTTCTGAGTCACATAAAGGATGTCAAGTACCCTTTTGCATTTCAAGAGGGAATGTGGTATTTCTCTTGAGATTCTGCAGCGCACAATATCCTCATCTCGCATTGAGGAGATAATTTTGTGGTGTATGTCAAGTTGTGGCGGGAATTTTGGATTACTTCTCATGTTGCGACGGGGACCTCAGGAATTTGCTCGAGTTGCTTCTGGAAAGTCAGGTAACATTTTGTGTTGGAAGGGGAACTTCCGGTTTAGTCTGGAGCTGTTAAATGGGAATAGGGCCTCATCTCGAATTGAGTCCATAAAGTGTGTTCTCCTCTCCTATGGGGAATGATATTAGTGAAATTTCTGAGTCGCATAAACGGTATGAAGTACTTTTTGCCTTTCAAGAGGGAATAGTGGTATTTCTCTTGAGATTCTGCAGCGGAAAATTTCCTCTTCTCGCATTGAGGGGATAATTTTGTGGTGTTTCTCTAGTTGCGGCAGGAAGCTTGGGGTACTTCTCGAGTTGCCATGTGGACCTCAAGAACTTGCTTGGGTTTCTTCAGGTAAGGCAGATCCCCTTTTGTGTTGGAAAGGGCACTTCCTGTTTACTCTCCAGCCATTAAATGGGAATAGGGCTTCATCTCGAATTGAGTCCATAAAGTGTGTTCTCCTCTCCAATGGAGACGGCTGTGTGAGGGTACTTTCTGTGTCGCATACGGGGTGTCAAGTACCCTTTTGCCTTTCAAGCGGGAATGTGGTATTTCTCTTGAGATTCTGCAGCGCACAATTTCCTCATCTCGCATTGAGGGGATAATTCTGTGGTGTTTGTCGAGTTGCGGCGGGATGCTGGGGTGCTTCTCGAGTTGCAACGGGGACCTCAAGAAGTGGCTCGGGTTGATTCAGGGAAGTCAGGTCCCCTTTTGTGTTGGAACGGGAACTTCCGGTTTACTTTCGAGCCGTTCATTGGGAATAGGGATTCATCTGGAGTTGAGTCCAAAAGGTGTTTTTTCCTCTCCAATGGGTACGGCTCTGTGAGCAAACTTTCTGGGTCACATAAAGTGTGTCAAGTGACCTTTTGCATTTCAAGCGGGTATGTGGGACTTTTCTTGAGATTTCGGAGCGCAAAATTTCCTCATCTCGCATTGTGGGGATAATTTTGTTGTGTCTCGAGTTTCGGCTTGGATCTGGGGGTACTTCTCGAGTTGCAGCGTGGACCTCAGGAACTCGTTCGTGTTGCTTCAGGGAAGTCAGGTCCCCTTTTTTTGGAAGTGGAACTTCCAGATTACTCTCGAGCCCTTAAATGGGAATAGGTCCTCTTCTAGATTTGAGTCCATGAAGGATGTTCTCTGCTCCAATAAGTACGGGTGTTAGGAAACTATCTGAATCGCATAAAGTGTGTCAAGTGCCCTTTTGCCTTTCAAGCGGGAAAGTGGGATTTCTATTTAATTGTGCAGTGCAAAATTTCCTCAACTCACATTGAGCGGATAATTTTTTGGTGTTTCCCCTTTTGAGGCGGGAAGCTGGGAGTACTTCTCGAGTTGCGACGGGGACCTCAGGAAATCGCTTGTGTTGCTTCAGGGAAGTTAGTCACCCTTTTCTACTGGAACGGGAATTTCAGGATTACTCTCAAGCCTTTAAATGGGAATAGGGCCTCTTCCCAAGTTGAGTCCATAAATTGTGTTCTCCTCTCCAATGGGGATGGCTGTGTGAGGGAATTTTCTGAGTCGAATAAAGGGTGTCAAATACAGTTTTGCCTTTCCAGCGTAACGTGGGATTTCTCTTGAATTGTGCAGCGGAATATTTTCCTGATCTCGCATTGAGGGGATAATTTTGTGGTGTTTCTAGAGTTGCAGCGGGAACCTGGTTGAACTTCTCAGGTAGCGAAGAGGACCTCAGGAATTCTCTCTGGCTGCTTCAGGGAAGTCAGGAACCCTTTTGTGTTGGAAGGGGAATTTCGGGATTACTGTTGAGCCTTTAAATGGGAATAGGGCCTCTTCTCGAGTTAAGTCCTTAAAGTGTGTTCTCCTCTCAAATGGGGACGACTGTTTGAGGGAATTTTTTGAGTCTCACCCGGCTGTGCAAACAGGAGAAATACCAGCCCCACCCGCGCAGACACGAGAGATGCCGGCCCAGGCGGCTGAGACGCCAGAGACACAGGCCTTGCCGGCACAGACGCGACAGAGGCCTTCCCACCCGCGCAGACGGGAGAGAACCCGGCCCCGCCCGCGCAGACTCGAGAGACCCCGGCCCCGCCCGCTCAGACGCGAGAGACCTCGGCCCCGGACGCTCAGACGCTATTGTTGCTGGCGCCGCCCGCTCAGACGCAAGAGAAGCCGGCCCCGCCTGCGCAGATGCGAAAGACCCCGGCCCCGCCCGCCCAGATGGGAGAGACCCCGGCCCCGCCCACCAGACGCAGGATACGCAGGCCCCGCCCGCGCAGACTGGAGAGAAGCCGGCCCTGGCACAACCGACCATGCAGAGATGCGCAGCAGTGAGGAGCTACCCCATGACTGAGGCCAGGGCAGGTGGCCGAGAGGAGGTACCCCACCTCCAATAGGCGCTGGCTGTGCGGGGGAGGGCCGAGAGGAAGTACTCACGTTCAAGGTCAGGAGGGGCGGCCTTGAGGACATACCCCTCATCCAAGGTAAGGTGCAGCAGCTGTGCTTTCTTGGAGCAGCTGTGAAGAGATATCCCACACCCAAGGTAAGAGAAACTCAAATCAGATGGTAGGTATTGCGAGGGGGCTTCAGATGGCAGACACACTGAAATCATATTCACAGGAATCTACTCCATCTGATCACATGAACCACAGCCGAATGTGGTCCACTGGAGAAGGGAATGGCAAACCACTTCAGTATATTTGCATTGAGAACCCCATGAACAGTATCAAAGGGAAAAATGACAGGATACTGAACGAGGAATTCCCCAGGTCTGTAGGTGCCCAGTATGCTACTGGAGATCAGTGGAGAAATAACTCTAGAAGGAATGAAGGGATGGAGCAAAAGCAAAACCAGTACCCAGTTGGGGATGTGACCAGTGATAGAAGCAAGGTCTGGTGCTCTAAAGAGGAATATTGCATAGGAACTTGGAATGTAAGGTCCAGGAATCAAGGCAAATTGCAAGTGGTCAAACAGGAGATGGCAAGAGTGAACATAGACATTCTAGGAATCAGTGAATTAAAATGGACTGGAATGTGTGAATTTAACTCAGATGACCATTATATATATACTACTGTGGGCAGAAATCCCTTAGAAGAAATGGAGTAGCCATCATGGTCAACAAGAGACTCCGAAATGCAGTACTTGGATGCAATCTTAAAAACGACAGAATGATTTCTGTTCGTTTCCAAGGCAAAGCATTCAACATTACAGTAATCCAGGCCTATGCCCCAACCACTAACACTGAAGAAGCCGAAGTTGAACGGTTCTATGAAGACCTACAAGACCTTTTAGAACTAATACCCAAAAAGATGTCCTTTTCATTCTAGGGGACTGGAATGCAAAAGTAGGAAGTCAAGAAACACCTGGAGTAACAGGCAAATTTGGCCTTGGAGCACGGAATGAAGCAGGGCCAAGTCTAATAGAGTTTTGTCAAGAGAACGCACTGGTCATAGCAAACTCCCTCTTCCAACAACACAAGAGAAGACTCTACACGTGGACATCACCAGATGGTCAACACCGAAATCAGATTGATTATATTCTTTGCAGCCAAAGATGGAGAAGCTGTATACAGTTAGCAAAAACAAGACCAGGAGCTGACTGTGGCTCAGATCATGAACTCCTTATTGCCAAATTCAGACTTAAATTGAAGAAAGTAGGGAAAACCCCTAGACCATTCAGATATGACCTCAATCAAATCCCTTAGGATTATACAGTGGAAGTGAGAAATAGATTTAAGGCACTAGATCTGATAGATAGAGTGCCTGATGAACTCTGGATGGAGGTTCGTGACATTGTACAGGAGACAGGGACCAAGAGCATCCCCAGGGAAAAGAAATGCAAAAAAAAGCAAAATGGCTGTCTGAGGTGGCCTTACAAATAGCTGTGAAAAGAAGAGAAGCGAAAAGCAAAGGAGAAAGGGAAAGATATAAGCATTAGAATGCAGAGTTCCAAAGAATAGCAAGGAGAGATAAGAAAGCCTTCCTCAGTGATCAATGCAAAGAAATAGAGGAAAACAACAGAATAGGAAAAACAAGAGATCTCTTCAAGAACATTAGAGATTCCAAGGGAACATTTCATGCAAAGATGGGCTCGATAAAGGACAGAAATGGTATGGACCTAACGGAAGCAGAAGATATTAAGAAGAGGTGGCAAGAATACACAGAAGAACTGTACAAAAAAGATCTTCACGACCAGGATAGTCACGAAAATGTGATCACTGGCCTAGAGCCAGACATCTTGGAATGTGAAGTGTGCCTTAGAAAGCAACACTACGAACAAAGCTAGTGGAAGTGATGGAATTCCAGTTGAGCTATTTCAAATCTTGAAAGATGATGCTGTGAAAGTGTTGCACTCAATATGCCAACAAATTTGGAAAACTCAGCAGTGGCCACAGGACTGGAAAAGTTCAGTCTTCATTCTAATCCCAAACAAAGGCAATGCCAAAGAATGCTCAAGCTACCGCACAACTGCACTCATCTCACACGCTAGTACAGTCATGCTCAAAATTCTCCAAGCCAGGCTTCAGCAATATGTGATCCGTGAACTCCCAGATGTTCAAGCAGGTTTTAGAAAAGGCAGAGGCACCAGAGATCAAATTGCCAACATCCTCTGGATCATGGAGAAAGCGAGAGAGTTCCAGAAAAACATCTATTTCTGCTTCATTGACCATGCCAAAGCCTTTGACTGTGTGGATCACAATAAACTGGGGAAGATTCTGAAAGAGATGGGAATACCAGACCACCTGACCTGCCTCTTTAGAAACCTGTATGCAGGTCAGGAAGCAGCAGTCAGAACTGTGCATGGAACAACAGACTGGTTCCAAATAGGAAAAGGAGTACGTCAAGGCTGTATATTGTAATCTTGCTTATTTAACTTATATGCAGAGTGCATCATGAGAAATGCTGGGCTGGAAGAAGAACAACTGGAATCAAGATTGCTGGGAGAAATATCAATAACCTCAGATATGCAGATGACACCACCTTTAGGGCAGAAAGTGAGGAGGAACTCAAAAGCCTCTTGATGAAAGTGAAAGAGGAGAGTGAAAAGGTTGGCTTGAAGCTCAACATTCAGAAAACAAAGGTGATGGAATCTGGTCCCAACACTTCACGGGAAATAGATGGAAAAACAGTGGAAACAGTGTCACACTTTATTTTTGGGGGCTCCAAAATCACTGCAGATGCTGATTGAAGCCATGAAATTAAAAGGCGCTTACTCCTTGGAAGGAAAGTTATGATCAACCTTGATAGTATATTAAAAAGCAGAGACATCACTTTGCCAAAAAAGCTCCATCTAGTCAAAGCTATGGTTTTTCCCGTGGTCATGTATGGATGTGAGAGTTGGACTCTGAAGAAAGCTGATCGCCGAAGAACTGATGCTTTCGAACTGTGGTATTGGAGAAGACTCTTGAGAGTCCCTTGGACTGCAAGAAGATCCAACCAGTCCATTCTAAGGGAGATCAATCGTCGGTGTTCATTGGAAGGACTGATGCTAAAGCTGAAATTGCAATACGTCGGCCACCTCATGCGATGAGTTGACTCACTGGAAAAGATTCTGATGCTAGGAGAGGTTGGGGGCTGGAGGAGAAGGGGACGACAGAGAATGAGATGGCTGGATAGCATCACCGGATCTGTGGCCATGAGTTTGAGTGAACTCCGGGAGTTGGTGTAGGACAGGGAGGCCTAGCGTACAGTGATTCATGGGGTCGCGGAGAGTCGGACACGACTGAGCGACTGAACTGAACTGAACTGAATAAAGTGTGTCAAATACCCTTTTCCCTTTCAGGCAGGAATGTGGGATTTCTCTCGAAATTCTGCAGCGCAAAATTTCTTCATCTCGCATTGAGGGGATAATTTTGTGGTGTTTCTCGAATTGCGGCGGGAAGCTGGGGGTATTCCTCGAGGTGCTAAGGGGACCTCAGGAACTCACTCGAGTTACTTCAGGGAAGTCAGGTCCCCGATTGTGCTGGAAGGGGAACTTCCGGATTACTCTCGAGCCGTTAAATGGGAATATTGCCTCTTCTCGATTTGAGTCCTCAAAGTGTGTTCTCCTCTCCACTGAGGACGGATGTTAGGGACCATTCTGATTCGCCTAAAGGGAGTGAAGTACCCTTTTGCCTTTCAAGCGGGAATGTGGGATTTCTCTTGAGATTCTGCAGTGCAAAATTTCCTCATCTCGCATGGAGGGGATAATTATGTGCTGTTACACGAATTGGGCTGGGAAGCTGGGGGTGATTCTCCAGTTGCGACGAGGACCTCTGGAACACACTCGAGTTACTTCAGGGAAGTCAGGTCCCCTTTTGTGCTGGAAGGGGAACTTCCGGATTGTTCTCGAGCCCTTTAATGGGAATAGGGCCTCCTCTCGATTTGAGTCCATAAATTGTGTTCTCCTCGCAAAGGGGACAGCTGTGTGAGGGAACTTTCTGAATCGAATAAAGGGTGCCAAGTAAATTTTTGCCTTTTCAAAAGGGAATGTGGTATTTCTCTTGAGATTCTGCATCGCAAAATTTCCTCCTCTCACATTGAGGGGATAATTTTGTGGTGTTTCTCGATTTGCGGCGGGAAGCTGGGGGTGCTTCTCAGGTTGAGACGGGGACTTCAGGAACTCGCTCGGGTTGCTTCACAGCAGTCAGGACCCCTTTTTTGTTGGAAGGGGAACCTCCGGTTTACTCTAGAGCCGTTAATGGGAATAGGGGCTCATCTTGAATTGAGTCCATAAAATGTGTTCTCCTCTCCAATGGGGACTGATGTTAGTGAAATTTCTGAGTCGAATAAAGGGTGTCAAGTACCCATTGCCTTTCAAGCGGGAATGTGGTATTTCACTTGAGATTCTGCAGCGCAAAATTTCCTCATCTCGCATTGAGTCTATAATATTGTGGTGTTTCTATAGTTGCGGAGAGAAGCTGGGGGTACTTCTCGAAGTGCGTCGGGGACCTCAGGAACTCGCTCGGGTTGATTCAGGGAAGTCAGATCCCCTTTCGTTTTGGAATAGGAACGTCCGGTTTACTCTGGAGCCATTAAAAGGAATAGGGCCTTCTCTGGAATTGAGTCCTTAAAGTGTGTTCTCCTCTCCAATGGGGACGGCTGTGTGAGGTAATATTTTGAGTCGCATAAAGGGTGTCAAGTACCCTTTTGCCTTTCAGAGAGAATGTGATATTTCTCTTGAGATGCAGCACAAACTTTCCTCACCTCGCATTGCGGGGAAAATTTTGTGGTTTTTCTCTGGTTGCGGCGGGAAGTTGGGGTAACTGCTCAAGTTGCGACGGGGACCCAAGGAAGTCGCTCTGGTTGCTTCAGGGCAGTCAGGTCCCCATTGGAGTTGGAAGCGGAACTTCCGGTTTGATCTCGAGCCATTAAATGGGAATAGGGGCTCATCTCTATTGTGTCCATAAAGTGTTTCTCCTCTCCAAAGGGGACGGCTGTGTGAGGGAACTTTCTGAGTCGCAAAAAGGGTGTCCTGTACCCTTTTGCCTGGCAAGAAGGAATGTGGCATTTCTCTTGAAATTCTGCAGCGCAAAATTTCTTCATCTCCAATTGAGGGAATAATTTTGTGGTGTTTCTCCAGTTGCGGCGGGAATCTGGGGGTACTTCTCGAGGTACGATGGGGACCTCAGGACCTTGCTCGGGTTTCTTCAGGGAAGTCAGGTCCCCTTTTTGTTGGAAGGGAAAATTTAGGTTTACTCTAGAGCCGTTAAATGGGAATAGGGACCCATCTCGAATTGAGTTCATAAAGTTTATTTTCCTCTCCAATGGGGATGGATGATAGTGAAATTTCTGCGTCCCAAAAAAGGGTGTCAAGAAAACTTTGCCTTTCAAGAGGGAAGGTGGTATTTCTCTTGAGATTCTGCAGCGCAAAATTTCCTCATCTCGCATTCAGGGGATAATTTTTTGGTGTTTCCCGAGTTGCGGCAGGAGGCTGGGGGTACATCTCAATTTGCTACGGGGACGTCAGGAATTCGCTCGGGTCGCTTCAGGGAAGTCAGGTCCCCTTTGGTGTTGGAAGGGGAACTTCCGGTTTCCTCTGGAGCCCTTCAATGTGAACAGGGGCTCATGTCGAATTGAATTCATAAAGTCTGTTCTCCTCTCCAAAGGGGATGGCTGTGTGAGGGAACTTTCTGAGTCGAATAAAGGGTGTCAAGTACCTTTTTGCCTTTCAAGAGGGAATGTGGTATTTCTCTTGAGATGCTGCTTCGCAGAATTTCCTCATCTCGCATTGAGGGGATAATTTTGGGGTGTTTCTCGAGTTGCGGCGGGAAGCTGGGGGTGCTTCTCGAGTTGCGACGGGGACCTCAGGAACTCACTGGGGTTGATTCAGGGAAGTCAGATCCCCTTTTGTGTTGGAAGGGGAACTTCCGGTTTCCTCTCGAGCCCTTAAATGTGAACAGGGTCTCATCTCGAATTGAGTCCATAAAGTGAGATCACCTCTCCAAAGGGGACGGCTGTTTTAGGGAACTTTCTGAGTCGAATAAAGGGGGTCAAGTAAATTTTTGTCTTTCAAGAGGGAAGGTCGTATTTCTCTTGAGATCCTGCATCGCAGAATTTCCTCATCTCGCATGGAGGGGATAATTTTGGGGTGTTTCTCGAGTTGCGAATGGAACCTCAGGAACTCGCTGGGGTTGCTTCAGGGAAGTCAGGTCCCCTTTGGTGTTGAAAGGGGAACTTCTGGTTTCCTTTCGAGCCCTTAAATATGAACAGGGACTCATCTCGAATTGAGTCCATAAAGTCTGTTCTCCTCTCCAAAGGGGATGGCTGTGTGAGGGAACTTTGTGAGTCGAATAAAGGGTGTCAAATACCTTTTTGCCTTTCAAGAGGGAATGTGGTATTTCTCTTGAGATGGTGCATCGCAGAATTTCCTCATCTCACATTGAGGGATAATTTTGTGGTGTTTCTCGAGTGCGGCGTGAAGCTGAAGGTGCTTCTTGAGTTGAGACGGGGACCTCAGGAACTCGCTGGGTTTGCTTCAGGGAAGTCAGGTCCCCTTTGGTGTTGGAAGGGGAACTTCCGGTTTTCTCTCGAACCCTTCAGTGTGCACAGGGGCTCATCTCGAATTGAGTCCATAAAGTGTGTTCTCCTTTACAAAGGGGACGGCTGTGTGAGTGAACTTCCTGAGTCGAATAAAGGCTGTCAAGTACCTTTTTGCCTTTCAAGAGGGAATGTGGTATTTCTCTTGAGATGCTGCATCGCAAAATTTCCTCATCTCGCATGGAGGGGATAATTTTGGGGTGTTTCTTGAGTTGCGGTGGGAAGCTGGGGTTGCTTCTCGAGTTGCGACGGGGACCTCAGGAATTCGCTGGGGTTGCTTCAGGGAAGTCAGGTCCCCTATGGTGTTGGAAATGGAACTTCTGGTTTCCTCACGAGCCCTTAAATGTGCAAAGGGTCTCATCTCGAATTGAGTCCATAAAGAGTGTTTTCCTCTCCAAAGGGGACGGCTGTGTGAGGTAACTTTCTGAGTCGAGTAAAGAGTGACAAGTTCCTTTTTGCCTGTCAAGAGGGAATGTGGTATTTCTCTTGAGATGCTGCATCTCAGAATTTCCACATCTCGCATGGAGGGGATAATTTTGAGGTGTTTCTCGAGTTGCGGCGGGCAGCTGGGGGTGCTTCTCGAGTTGCGCCGGGGACCTCAGGAACTCACTGGGGCTGCTTCAGGGAAGTCATGTCCCCTTGTGTGTTGGAAGGGGAACTTCCCGTTTCTTCTCGAGCCCTTAAATGTGCACAGGGGCTCATCTCCAATTGAGTCCATAAAGTGTGTTCTCCTTTACAAATGGGACGGCTGCGTGAGTGAACTTTCTGAGTCGAATAAAGGGTGTCAAGTACCTTTTTGCCTTTCCAGAGGGAATGTGGTATTTCTCTTGAGATGCTGCATTGCAAAATTTCCTCATCTCGCATGGAGGGGATAATTTTGGGGTGTTTCTTGCGTTGCGTTGGAAGCTGGGGGTGCTTCTCGATTTGCGATGTGGACATCACGAACTCACTGGGGTTGCTTCAGGGAAGTCAGGTCCCCTTGTGTGTTGGAAGGGGAACTTTCGGTTTCCTCTCGAGCCCTTACATATGCACAGGGGCTCATCTCGAATTGAGTCCAGAAAGTGTGTTCTCCTCTAAAAGGGGACGGCTGTGTGAGGGAACTTTCTGAGTCGAATAAAGGGTGTCAAGTACCTTTTTCCCTTTCAAGAGGGAATGTGGTATTTCTCTTGAGATGCTGCATCGCAAAATTTCCTCATCTCGCATGGAAGGGATAATTTTGGCGTGTTTCTTGAGTTGCGGCGGGAAGCTGGGGGTGCTTCTCGAGTTGCGACAGGGACCTCAGGTACTCGCTGGGGTTGCTTCAGGGAAGTCAGTTCCCCTTTCGTGTTGGAAGGGAAACTTCCGGTTTCCTCTCGAGCCCTTCAATGTGCACAGGGACTCATCTCGAATTGAGTCCATAAAGTGTGTTCTCCTCTCCAAAGGGGACGGCTGTGTGAGGCAACTTTCTGAGTCGAATAAAGGGTGTCAAGTACCTTTTTGCCTTTCAAGAGGGAATGTGGTATTTCTCTTGAGATGCTGCATCGCAAAATTACCTCATCTGGCATGGAGGGTATAATTTTGGTGTGTTTCTCGAGTTGAGGCAGGAAGCTTGGGGTGCTTCTCGAGTTGCGACGGGGACCTCAGGAACTCGCTGGGGTTGCTTCAGGGAAGTCAGGTCCCCTTTGGTGTTAGAAGGGGAACTTCCGGTTTCCTCTCGAGCCCTTAAATGTGCACAGCGGCTCATCTCGAATTGAGTCCATAAATTGTGTTCTCCTCTAGAAAGGGGACGGCTATGTTAGGGAACCTTCTGAGTCGAATAAAGGCTGTCAAGTACCTTTTTGCCTTTCAAGATGGACTGTGGTATTTCTCTTGAGATGCTGCATCGTAAAATTTCCTCATCTCGCATTGAGGGGATAATTTTGGGGTGTTTCTCGAGTTGCTGCGGGAAGCTGGGGGTGCTTCTCGAGTTGCGACGGGGACCTCAGGAACTCGCTGTGGTTACTTCAGGGAAATCAGGTCCCCTTTGGTGTTGGAAGGGGAACTTCCGGTTTCCTCTCGAGCCCTTAAATGTGCACAGGGTCTCATCTCGAATTGTGTCCATAAAGTGAGTTCTCCTCTCCAAAGGGGACGGCTGTGTTAGGGAACTTTCTGAGTCGAATAAAGGGTGTCAAGTACCTTTTTGCCTTTCAAGAGGGAATGTGGTATTTCTCTTGAGATGCTGCATCGTCAAATTTCCTCATCTCACATGGAGGGGATAATTTTGGGGTGTTTCTCCAGTTGCGGCGGGAAGCTGGGGGTGCTTCTCAAATTGCAACTGGGACCTCAGGAACTCGCTGGGGTTGCTTCAAATAAGTCAGGTCCTCTTTGGTGTTGGAAGGGGGACTTCCGGTTTACTCTAGAGCCCTCAAATATGAACAAGGGCTCATCTCGAATGGAATCCATAAAGTGTGTTCTCCTCTCCAATGAGGATGGCAGTGAGGGAAGTTTCTGAGTCGAATAAAGGGTGTCAAGTACCTTTTTGCCTTTCAAGAGGAAATGTGGTATTTCTCTTGAGATTCTGCATCGCAAAATTTCCTCATCTCGCACTGAGAGAATAATTTTGGGGTATTTCTCGAGTTGCAGCGGGAAGCAGGGGGTGCTTCTCCAGTTGCGATGGGGACCTGAGGAGCTCGCTGGGGTTGCTTCAGGGAAGTCAGGTCCCCTTTGGTGTTGGAAGGGGAACTTCCGGTTTCCTCTCGAGCCCTTCAATGTGAACAGGGGCTCATCTCGAATTGAGTCCATAAAGTGTGTTCTTCGCTCCAAAGGGCACGGCTGTATGAGGGAATTTTCTGAGTCAAATAAACGGTGTCAAGTACCTTTTTACCTTTCAAGAGGGAATGTGGTATTTCTCCTGAGATTCTACATCGCAAAATTGCCTCATCTTGCAATGTGGGGATAATTTTGGGGTGTTTCTCGAGTTGCGGCGGGAAGCTGGTTGTGCTTCTGAGGTGCGACGGGGACCTCAGGAACTCGCTGGGGTTGCTTCAGGGAAGTCAGGTCCCCTTTGGTGTTGCAAGAGGAACTTCTGGTTTCCTCTCAAGCCCTTAAATTTAAACAGGGGCTCATCTCGAATTGAGTCCGTAAAGTGTGTTCTCCTCTCAAAGGGGACGGCTTTGTGACGGAACTTTCTGAGTCGAATAAAGGATGTCAAGTCCTTTTTTGCCTTTTCAAAAGGGAATGTGGTATTTCTCTTGAGATTCTGCATCGCAAAATTTCCTCCTCTCACATTGAGGGGATAATTTTGTGGTGTTTCTCGATTTGTGGCGGGTAGCTGGGGGTGCTTCACAGGTTGAGACGGGGACTTCAGGAACTCGCTCGGGTTACTTCCCGGAAGTCAGGACCCCTTTTTTGTTGGAAGGGGAACCTCCGGTTTACTCTCGAGCTGTTAATGGTAATTGGGGCTCATCTTGAATTGAGTCCATTAAATGTGTTCTCCTCTCCAGTGGGGACTGATGTTAGTGAAATTTCTGAGTCGAATAAAGGGTATCAAGTACCCATTGCCTTTCAAGCGGGAATGTGATATTTCACTTGAGATTCTGCAGCGCAAAATTTCCTCATCTCGCATTGAGTCTATAATATTGTGGTGTTTCTATAGATGGGGGGAGAAGCAGGGGGTACTTCTCGAAGTGCGTCGGGGAACTCAGGAACTCGCTCGGGTTGATTCAGGGAAGTCAGGTCCCCTTTCGTTTTGGAATAGGAACGTCGTTTTGCTCTGGAGCCGTTAAAAGGAAATAGGGCCTCCTCTGAAATTGAGTCCTTAAAGTGTGTTCTCTCCAATGGGGACGCCTGTGTGAGGGAACTTTTTGAGTCGCATAAAAGGTGTCAAGTACCCTTTTGCCTTTCAAGAGAGAAGGTGATATTTCTCGTGAGATGCAGCACAAATTTTCCTCACTTCGCATTGCGGGGAAAATTTTGTGGTTTTTCTCTTGTTACGGCGGGAAGCTGGGGTAACTGCTCGAATTGCGACGGGGACCCCAGGAAGTCGCTCTGGTTGCCTCAGGGCAGTCAAGTCCCCATTGGAATTGGAAGGGGAACTTCCGGTTTACTCTCGAGCCATTAAATGGGAATAGGGACTCATCTCCTATTGAGTCCATAAAGGGTGTTCTCCTCTCCAAAGGGGACGGCTGTGGAAGGGAACTTTCTGAGTCGCAAAAAGGGTGTCCTGTACCCTTTTGCCTTGCAAGAAGGAATGTGGTATTTCTCTTGAAATTCTGCAGTGCAAAATTTCTTCATCTCGCATTGAGGGAATAATTTTGTGGTGTTTCTCGAGTTGCTGCGGAAATCTGGGGGTACGTCTCCAGGTACGATGGGGACCTCAGGACCTTGCTCGGGTTTCATCAGGGAAGTCAGGTCCCCTTTTTGTTGGAAGGGAAAATTTAGGTTTACTCTAGAGCCATTAAATGGGAATAGGGGCTCACCTCGAATTGAGTTTGTAAAGTTTATTTTCCTCTCCAATGGGGATGGATGATAGTGAAATTTCTGCGTCCCAAAAAAGGGTTTCAAGAAACCTTTGCCTTTCAACAGGGAAGGTGGTATTTCTCTTGAAATTCTGCATCGCAAAATTTCCTCATCTCGCATTGAGGGGATAATTTGGGCGTGTTTCTCGATTGCGGTGGGAAGCTAGGGGTGTTTCTCGAGTTGCGGCGAGAAGCTGGGGGTGCTTTCGGAGTTGTGACCGGGACCTTAGGAACTCGCTGGGGTTGCTTCAGGGAAGTCAGATCCCCTTTGGTGTTGGAAGGGGATCTTCCGGTTTCCTCTCGAGCCCTTCAATGTGCACAGGGGCTCCTCTCGAATTGAGTCTGTAAAGTGTGTTCTCCTCTCCAAAGGGGACGGCTGTGTGAGGGAACTTTCTGAGTCGAATAAAGGGTGTCAAGTACCTTTTTGCCTTTCTAGAGGGAATGTGGTATTTCTCTTGAGATGCTGCATCGCCAAATTTCCTCATCTCTCATGGAGGGGATAATTTTGGTGTGTTTCTCGAGTTGCGGCGGGAAGCTGTGGGTGCTTATCGAGTTACGACGGGGACCTCAGGAACTCGCTGCGGTTGCTTCCGGGAAGTCAGGTCCCCTTTGCTGTTGGAAAGGGAACATTCGAATTCCTCTGGAGCCCTTAAATGTGCACAGGGGCTCCTCTCGAATTGAGTCCGTAAAGTGTTTTCTCCTCTCCAAAGGGGAGGGCTGTGTGAGGGAACATTCTGAATCGAATACAGGGTGTCAGGTACATCTTTGCCTTTCAAGAGGGATTGTGGTGTTTCTCATGAGATGCTGCATCGCCAAATTTCCTCATCTTGCATGGAGGGGATAATTTTGGGGTGTTTCTCGAGTTGCGCCGGGAAGCTGGGGGTGCTTCCCGAGTTGCGACGGGGACCTCAGGAACTCGCTGGGGTTGCTTCAGGTAAGTCAGGTCCCCTTTGGTGTTGGAAGGGGAACTTCCGGTTTCCTCTGAAGCCCTTCAATGTGCACAGGGGTTCCTCTCGAATTGAGTCCGTAAAGTGTGTTCTCCTCTCCAAAGGGGACGGCTCTGTGAGGGAATTTTCTGAGTCGAATAAAGGGTGTCAAGTACCTTTTTGCCTTTCCAGAGGGAATGTGGTATTTCTCTTGAGGTGCCGCATCAACAAATTTCCTCATCTCGCATGGAGAAGATAATTTTGGGGTGTTTCTCGAGTTGCGGCTGGAAGCTGTGGGTGCTACTCGAGTTGCGACGGGGACCTCAGGAACTCGGTGGGGTTGCTTCAGGGAAGTCAGGTCCCCTTTGGTGTTGGAAGGGGAAATTACGGTTTCCTCTCCAACCCTTCAATGTGCACAGGGACTCCTCTTGAATTGAGTCCGTAAAGTGTGTTCTCCTCTCCAAAAGAAACAGCTGTGTGAGGGAAATTTCTGAGTCGAATAAAGGGTGGCAAGTACGTTTTTGCCTTTCCAGAGGGAATGTGGTATTTCTCTTGACATGCTGCATCGCCAAATTTCCTCATCTCGCATGGAGTGGATAATTTTGGGGTGTTTCTCGATTGCGGTGGGAAGCTAGGGGTGTTTCTCGAGTTGCGGCGAGAAGCTGGGGGTGCTTTCGGAGTTGTGACGGGGACCTCAGGAACTCGCTGGGGTTGCTTCAGGGAAGTCAGATCCCCTTTGGTGTTGGAAGGGGATCTTCCGGTTTCCTCTCGAGCCCTTCAATATGCACAGGGCCTCCTCTCGAATTGAGTCCGTAAAGTGTGTTCTCCTCTCCAAAGGGGACGGCTGTCTGAGGGAACTTTCTGAGTCGAATAAAGGGTGTCAAGTCCCTTTTTGCCTTTCCAGAGGGAATGTGGTATTTCTCTTGAGATGCTGCATCTCGATGTTTCCTCATCTCGCATGGAGGCGATAATTTTGGGTTGTTTCTCGAGTTGCGGCGCGAAGTTGGGGGTACTTCTAGGTTGCGACGGAGACCTCGGGAACTCGCTGGGGTTGCTTCAGGGAAGTCATGTCCCCTTTGGTGTTGGAAGGGCAACTTCCGGTTTCCTCTCGAGCCCTTCAATGTGCCCAGGGTCTCCTCTCGAACTGAGTCCTTAAAGTTTGTTCTCTTCTCAAAAGGGGACGGCTGTGTGAGGGAACTTTGTGAGTCGAATAAAGGGTGTCAAGTACCTTTTTGCCTTTCCAGAGGGAATGTGGTATTTCTCTTGACATGCTGCATCGCCAAATTTCCTCATCTCGCATGGAGTGGATAATTTTGGGGTGTTTCTCGATAGCGGTGGGAAGCTAGGGGTGCTACTCGAGTTGCGACGGGGATCTCAGGAACTCGCTGGGGTTGCTCAGGGAAGTCCGGTCCCCTTTGCTGTCGGAAGGGGAACTTCCGGTTTCCTCTCGAGCCCTTCAAGTGCACAGGATATCGTTGCTAACTGAGTCCGGAATGTGTGTTCTCCTCTCCAAAGGGGACGGCTGTGTGAGGGAACTTTCTGAGTCGAATACAGGTTGTCAAGTACCTTTTTGCCTTTCCAGAGGGAATGTGGTATTTCTCGTGAGATGCTGCATCGCCAAATTTCCTCATCTCGCGTGGAGGGGATAATTTTGTAGTGTTTCTCGAGTTGCGGCGAAAAACTGGGGGTGCTTCTCGAGTTGCGAAGGGGACCTCAGGAACTCGCTGGGGTTGCTTCAGGGAAGTCTTGTCCCCTTTGGTGTTGGAAGAAGAACGTCCGGTTTCCTCTCGAGCCCTTCAATGTGCACAGGGGCTCCTCTCGAATTGAGTCCGTAAAGTGTGTTCTCGTCTCCAAACGGGACGGCTGTGGGAGGGAACTTTCTGAGTCGAATAAAGGGTGTCAAGTACCTTTTTGCCTTTCCAGAGGGAATGTGGAATTTCTCTTGAGATGCTGCATCGCCAAATTTCCTCATCTCGCCTGGAGGGGATAATTATGGGGTGTTTCTCGAGTTGCGGTGCGAAGCTGGGGGTGCTTCTCGAGTTGCGACGGGGACCTCAGGAACTCGCTGGGGTTGCTTCAGGGAAGTCAGTTCCCCTTTGGTGTTGGAAGGGGAACTTCCGGTTTCTTCTCGAGCCGTTCAATGTGCACAGGGGTTCCTCTCGAATTGAGTCCGGCAAGTGTGCTCTCCTCTCCAAAGGGGACAGCTGTGTGAGGGACCTTTCTGAGTCGAATAAAGGGTGTCAAGTACCTTTTTGCCTTTCCAGAGGGAATGTGGTATTTCCCTTGAGATACCGCATCGCCAAATTTCTTCATCTCGCATGGAGGGGATAATTTTTGGTTGTTTCACGAGTTACGGCGCGAAGCTGGGGGTGCTTCTCGAGTTGCGACGGGGACCTCAGGAACTCGCTGGGGTTGTTTCAGGGATGTCAGGTCCCCTTTGGTGTTCGAAGGGGAACTTCCGGTTTCCTCTCGAGCCCTTCAATGTGCACAGGGGCTCCTCTCGAATTGAGTCCGTAAAGTGTGTTCTCCTCTCCAAAGGGGACGGCTGTGTGAGGGAACTTTCTGAGTCGAATAAAGGGTGTCAATTACCTTCTTGCCTTTCCAGAGGGAATGTGGTATTTCTCTTGAGATACTGCATCGCCAAATTTCCTCATCTCGCATGGAGGGGAAAATTTTGGGGTTTTCTCGAGTTGCGTCGGGAAGGTGGGGGTGCTTTCCGAGTTGCGACGGGGACCTCAGGAATTCGCTGGCGTTGCTTCAGGGAAGTCAGGTCCCCTTGGTTTTGGAAGGGGATCTTCCGGTTTCCTCTCGAGCCCTTCAATGTGCACAGGGGCTCCTCTCGAATTGAGTCCGTAAAGTGTGTTCTCCTCTCCAAAGGGGACGGCTGTGTGAGGGAACTTTCTGAGTCGAATAAAGGGTGTCAAGTCCCTTTTTGCCTTTCCAGAGGGAATGTGGTATTTCTCTTGAGATGCTGCATCGCGAAGTTTCCTCATCTCGCATGGAGGGGATAATTTTGGGGTGTTTCTCGAGTTGCGGCGGGAAGCTGGGGGAGCTTTCCGAGTTGCGACGGGGACCTCAGGAACTCGCTGGCGTTGCTTCAGGGAAGTCAGGTCCCCTTGATATTGGAAGGGGAACTTCCGGTATCCTCTCGAGCCCTTCAGTGTACATAGGGTCTCCTCTCGAATTGAGTCCATAAAGTGTGTTCTTCTCTCCAAAGGGGACGATTGTGTGAGGGAACTTTCTGATTCGAAAAAAGGGTGTCAAGTACGATTTTGCCTTTCCAGAGGTAATGTGGTATTTCTCTTGAGATGCCGCATCGCCAAATATCCTCATCTCGCATGGAAAGTATAATTTTGGGTTGTTTCACGAGTTGCGGTGCGAAGCTGGGGGTGCTTCTCGAGTTGCGACGGTGACCTCAGGAACTCGCTGGGGTTGCTTCAGCGAAGTCAGGTCCTCTTTGGTGTTCGAAGGGGAACTTCCGGTTTCCTCTCGAGCCCTTCAATGTGCACAGGGGCTCCTCTCGAATTGAGTCCGTAAAGTGTGTTCTCCTCTCCAAAGGGGACGGCTGTGTGAGGGAACTTTCTGAGTCGAATAAAGGGTGTCAATTACCTTCTTGCCTTTCCAGAGGGAATGTGGTATTTCTCTTGAGATACTGCATCGCCAAATTTCCTCATCTCGCATGGAGGGGAAAATTTTGGCGTTTTCTCGAGTTGCGTCGGGAAGGTGGGGGTGCTTTCCGAGTTGCGACGGGGACCTCAGGAATTCGCTGGCGTTGCTTCAGGGAAGTCAGGTCCCCTTGGTGTTGGAAGGGGATCTTCCGGTTTCCTCTCGAGCCCTTCAATGTGCACAGGGGCTCCTCTCGAATTGAGTCCGTAAAGTGTGTTCTCCTCTCCAAAGGTGACGGCTGTGTGAGGGAACTTTCTGAGTCGAATAAAGGCTGTCAAGTCCCTTTTTGCCTTTCCAGAGGTAATGTGGTATTTCTCTTGAGATGCTGCATTGCGAAGTTTCCTCATCTCGCATGGAGGGTATAATTTTGCGGTGTTTCTCGTGTTACAGCGTGAAGCTGGGAGTGCTCCTCGAGTTGCGACGGGGACCTCAGGAACTAGCTGGGGTTGCTTCAGGGAAGTCAGGTCCCCTTTGGTGTTGGAAGGGGAACTTCCGGTTTCGTCTCGAGCCCTTTAATGTGCACAGTGGCACCTCTCGAATTGAGTCCGTAAAGTGTGTTCTCCAATCCAAAGGGGACGGCTGTGTGAGGGAAGTTTCTGAGTTGAATAAAGGGTGTCAAATACCTTTTTGCTTTTCCAGAGGGAATTCGGTATTTCTCTTGAGATTCTGCATCGCCAAATTTCCTCATCTCGCATGCAAGGGATAAATTTGGGGTGTTCCTCGAGCTGCGTCGGGAAGCTGGGTGTGTTTCCCGAGTTGCGACAGGGACCTCCGGCACTCGCTGGGTTGCTTCAGGGAAGTCAGGTCCCCTTTGGTGTTGGAAGGGGAACTTCCGGTTTCCCCTCGAGCCCTTCAATGTGCACACGGGCTCCTCTCAAATTGAGTTCGGAAAGTGTGTTCTCCTCTCCAAAGGGGACGGCTGTGTGAGGGATCTTTTTGATTCGAATAAAGGGTGTCAAATACCTTTTTCCTTTACAGAGGGAATGTGGTATTTCTCTTGAGATGCTGTATCGCCAAATTTCCTCATCTCGCATGAAGGGGATAATTTTGGGCTGTTTCTCGAGTTGCGGCGGGAAGCTGGGGGTGCTTCTCGAGTTGCGACGGGGACCTCAGGAACTCGCTGGGGTTTCTTCGGGGAAGTCAGTTCCCCTTTGGTGTTGGAAGGGGAACTTCCGGTTTCCTCTCGAGCCCTTCAATGTGCACAGTGTCTCTTCCCGAATTGAGTCCGTAAAGTGTGTTCTCCTCTCAGAAAAGGGGACGGCTGTGTGAGGCAATTTTCTGCTTCGAATAAAGGGTGTCAAGTACCTTTTTGCCTTTCCAGAGGGAATGTGGTATTTCTCTTGAGATGCTGCATCGCCAAATTTCCTCATCTCGCATGGAGGGGATAATTTTGGGGTGTTTCTCGAGTTGCGGCGCGAAGTTGGGGGTACTTCTAGGTTGCGACGGGGACCTCAGGAACTCGCTGGGGTTGCTTCAGGGAAGTCATGTCCCCTTTGGTGTTGGAAGGGGAACTTCCGGTTTCATCTGGAGCCCTTCAATGTGCACAGGGTCTCCTCTAGAACTGAGTCCTTAAAGTGTGTTCTCTTCTCTAAAGGGGACGGCTGTGTGAGGGAACTTTCTGAGTCGAATAAATGGTGTCAAGTATCTTTTTGCCTTTCAAGAGGGAATGTGGTATTTCCTTGAGATGCTGCATTGCAAAATTTCCTCATCTCGCATGGAGGGTATAATTTTGCGGTGTTTCTCGTGTTGCAGCGTGAAGCTGGGTGTGCTCCTCGAGTTGCGACGGGGACCTCAGGAACTCGCTGGGGTTGCTTCAGGGAAGTCAGGTCCCCTTTGGTGTTGGAAGGGGAACTTCCGGTTTCCTCTCCAGCCCTTCAATGTGCACAGGGGCTCCTCTCGAATTGAGTCCGGAAAGTGTGTTCTACTATCAAAAGGGGACGGCTGTGTGAGGAAACTTTCTGAGTCGAATAAAGGGTGTCAAGTACCTTTTTGCCTTTCCAGAAGGAATGTGGTATTTCTCTTGAGATGCTGCATCGCAAAATTTCCTCTTCTTGCATGGAGTCGTTAATTTTGGGGTGTTTCTCGAGCTGCGGCAGGAAGCAGGGGGTGCTTCCCGGGTTGCGACGGGGACCTCAGGAACTCGCTGTGGTTGCTTCAGGGAAGTCAGGTCCCCTTTGGTGTTGGAAGGGGAACTTCCGGTTTCATCTCGAGCCCTTCAATGTGCACAGGGGCTCCTCTCGAATTGAGTCCGTAAAGTGTGTTCTCCTCTCCAAAGGGGACGGCTGTGTGAGGGAACTTTCTGTTTCGAAAAAAGAGTGTCAAGTCCCTTTTTGCCTTTCCAGAGGGAATGTGGTATTTCTCGTGAGATGCTGCATCGCCAAATTTCCTCATCTCGCATGGAGGGGATAATTTTGTGGTGTTCTCGAGTTGCGGCGGGAAGCTGGGGGTGCTTCTCGAGTTGCGAAGGGGACCTCAGGAACTCTCTGGGGTTGCTTCAGGGAAGTCAGGTCCCCTTTGGTGTTGGAAGGGGAACTTCCGGTTTCCTCTCGAGCCCTTCAATGTGCACAGGGGCTCCTCTCGAATTGAGTCCGTTAAGTGTGTTCTCCTCTCCAAAGGGGACGGCTGTGTGAGGGAACTTTCTGAGTCGAATAAAGGGTGTCAAGTACCTTTTTCCCTTTCCGGAGGGAATGTGGTATTTCTCTTGAGATGCTGCATCGCCAAATTTCCTCATCTCGCATGGAGGGGATAATTTTTGGGTGTTTCTTGAGTTGCGGCGGGAAGCTTGGGGTGCTTCTCGAGTTGCGACGGGGATCTCAGGAACTCGCTGGGGTTGCTTCAGGGAGGTCAGGACCCCTTTGGTTATGGAAGGGGAACGTCCGGTTTCCTCTCGAGCCCTTCAATGTGCACAGGGGCTCCTCTCGAATTGAGTCCGTAAAGTGTGTTCTCCTCTCCAAAGGGGACGGCTGTGTGAGGGAACTTTCTGAGTCGAATAAAGGGTGTCAAGTACCTTTTTGCCTTTCCAGAGGGAATGTGGTATTTCTCGGGAGATGCTGCATCACCAAATTTCCTCATCTCGCATGGAGGGGTTAATTTGTGGTGTTTCTCAAATTGCGGCGGGAAACTTGGGGTGCTTCTCGAGTTGTGACGGGGACCTCCGGAACTCGCTGTTGTTGCTTCAGTGAAGTCAGGTCCCCTTTGGTGTTGGACGGGGAACTTCTGGTTTCCTCTCCAGCCCTTCAATGTGCCCAGGGGATCCTCTCGAATTGAGTCCGTTAAGTGTGTTCTCCTCTCTAAAGAGGACGGCTGTGTCAGGGAACATTCTGAGTCGAATAAAGGGTGTCAAGTACCTTTTTGCCTTTCCAGAGGATGTGGTATTTCTCGTGAGATGCTGCATCGTCAAATTTCCTCATCTCGCATGGAGGGGATAATTTTGGGGTGTTTCTCGAGTTGCGGCGGGAAGCTGGGGTACTTCTCGAGTTGCGACGGGGACCTCAGGACCCCGCTGGGGTTGCTTCAGTGAAGTCAGGTCCCCTTTGGTGTTGGAATGGGAACTTCCGGTTTCCTCTCGAGCCCTTCAATGTGCACAGGGGCTCCTCTCAAATTGAGTCCATAAAGTGTGTTCTCCTCTCCAAAGGGGACGGCTGTGTGAGGGAACTTTCTGAGTCGAATAAAGGGTGTCAAGTACCTTTTGGCCTTTCCAGAGGGAATGTGGCATTTCTCTTGAAATGCTGCATCGCCAAATTTCCTCATCTCGCATGGAGGTATTAATTTGGGGTGTTTCTCAAATAGCGGCGGGAAGCTGGTAGTGCTTCTGGAGTTGTGACGGGGACCTCTGGAACTCGCTGTTGTTGCTTAAGTGAAGTCAGGTCCCCTTTGGTGTTGGACGGGGAACTTCTGGTTTCCTCTCGAGCCCTTAAATGTGAACAGGGGCTCCTCTCGAATTGAGTCCATAAAGTGTGTTCTCCTTTCCAAAGGGGACGGCTGTGTGAGGGAACTTTCTGAGTTGAATAAAGGGTGTCATGTACCTTTTTCCCTTTCCGGAGGGAATGTGGTATTTCTCGTGCGATGCTGCATCGCCAAATTTCCTCATCTCGCATGGTGGGGATAATTTTGGGGTGTTTCTCGAGTTGCGGCGGGAAGCTGGGGGTGCTTCTCCAGTTGCGACGGGGACCTCAGGAACTCGCTGGGGTTGCTTCAGTGAAGTCAGGTCCCCTTTGGTGTTGGAAGGGGAACTTCCGGTTTCCTCTCGAGCCCTTCAATGTGCACAGGGGCTCCTCTAGAATTGAGTCCATAAAGTGTGTTCTCCTCTCCAAAAGGGACGGCTGTGTGAGGGAACTTTCTGAGTCGAATAAAGGGTGTCAAGTACCTTTTTCCCTTTCCAGAGGGAATGTGGTATTTCTCGTGAGATGCTGCATCGCCAAATTTCCTCATCTCGCATGGAGGGGATAATTTTGGGGTGTTTCTCGAGTTGCGGCTGGAGATGGGGATGCTTCTCGAGTTGCGAAGGGGACCTCAGCAACTCGCTGTGGTTGCTTCAGTGAAGTCAGGTCCCCTTTGGTGTTTAAAGGTTAACTTCCGGTTTCCTCTCGAGCCTTTCAATGTGCACAGAGGCTCCGCTGGATTTGAGTTCGTAAAGTGTGTTCTCCTCTCCAAATGGGATGGCTGTGTGAGGGAACTTTCTGAGTCGAATAAAGGGTGTCAAGTACATTTTTGCCTTTCCAGAGGGAATATGGTTTTTCTCTTGAGATGCTGCATCGCCAAATTTCCTCATCTCGCATGGAGGGGATAATTTTGGTGTGTTTCTCGAGTTTCGGCGTGAAGCTGGGGGTGCTTCTCGAGTTGCGACGGGGATCTCAGGAACTAGCTGGGGTTGCTTCAGGGAAGTCAGGACCCCTTTGTTTATGGAAGGGGAACGTCCGGTTTCCTCTCGAGCCCTTCAATGTGCTCAGGGGTCCTCTCGAATTGAGTCCGTAAAGTGTGTTCTCCTCTCCAAAGGGGACGGCTGTGTGAGGGTACTTTCTGAGTCGAATAAAGGGTGTCAAGTACCTTTTTGCCTTTCCAGAGGGAATGTGATATTTCTCGGGAGATGCTGCATCGCCAAATTTCCTCATCTCGCATGGAGGGGTTAATTTGTGGTGTTTCTCAAATTGCGGCGGGAAACTTGGGGTGCTTCTCGAGTTGTGACGGGGACCTCCGGAACTCGCTGTTGTTGCTTCAGTTAAGTCAGGTCCCCTTTGGTGTTGGACGGGGAACTTCTGGTTTCCTCTTGAGCCCTTCAATGTGCCCAGGGGATCCTCTCGAATTGAGTCCGTTAAGTGTGTTCTCCTCTCTAAAGAGGACGGCTGTGTCAGGGAACATTCTGAGTCGAATAAAGGGTGTCAACTACCTTTTTGCCTATCCAGAGGATGTGGTATTTCTCGTGAGATGCTGCAACGCCAAATTTCCTCATCTCGCATGGAGGGGATAATTTTGGGGTGTTTCTCGAGTTGCGGCGGGAAGCTGGGGGTGCTTCTCGAGTTGCGACGGGGACCTCAGGACCTCGCTGGGGTTGCTTCAGTGAAGTCAGGTCCCCTTTGGTGTTGGAAGGGGAACTTCCGGTTTCCTCTCGAGCCCTTCAATGTGCACAGGGGCTCCTCTCGAATTGAGTCCATAAAGTGTGTTCTCCTCTCCAAAGGGGACGGCAGTGTGAGGGAACTTTCTGAGTCGAATAAAGGGTGTCAAGTACCTTTTGGCCTTTCCAGAGGGAATGTGGTATTTCTCTTGAGATGCTGCATCGCCAAATTTCCTCATCTCGCATGGAGGGGTTAATTTGGGGTGTTTCTCAAATAGCGGCTGGAAGCTGGTAGTGCTTCTGGAGTTGTGACGGGGAGCTCAGGAACTCGCTGTTGTTGCTTAAGTGAAGTCAGGTCCCCTTTGGTGTTGGACGGGGAACTTCTGGTTTCCTTTCGAGCCCTTCAATGTTCACAGGGGCTCCTCTCGAATTGAGTCCGTACAGTGTGTTCTCCTCTCCAAATGGGACGGCTGTGTGAGGGAACTTTCTGAGTAGAATAAATGGTGTCAAGTACCTTTTTGCCTTTCCAGAGGGAATGTGGTATTTCTCTTGAGATGCTGCATCGCCAAATTTCCTCATCTCGCATGGTGGGGATAATTTTGGGGTGTTTCTCGATTTGCGGCGGGAAGCTGGGTGTGCTTCCCGAGTTGCGACGGGGACCTCAGGAA
The DNA here is from genome assembly GCF_049115385.1 of Moschus berezovskii. Classification (NCBI taxonomy): domain Eukaryota; kingdom Metazoa; phylum Chordata; class Mammalia; order Artiodactyla; family Moschidae; genus Moschus; species Moschus berezovskii. Next base: position 141,370,954 of record NC_142461.1, read on the forward strand.
CTCGCTGGGGTTGCTTCAGGGAAGTCAGGTCCCCTTTGGTGTTGGAAGGGGAACTTCCGGTTTCCTCTCGAGCCCTTCAATGAGTACACGGGCTCCTCTCGAATTGAGTCCGTAAAGTGTGTTCTCCTCTCCAAAGGGGACAGCTGTGGGAGGGAACTTTCTGAGTCGAATAAAGGGTGTCAAGTACCTTTTTGCCTTTCCAGAGGCAATGTGGTATTTCTCTTGAGATGCTGCCTCACCAAATTTCCTCATCTCGCATGGATGGGATAATTTTGGGGTGTTTCTCGAGTTGCGGCGGGAAGCTGGCGGTGCTTCTCGAGTTGCGACGGGGACCTCCGGAACTCGCTGGGGTTGCTTCAGGGAAATCAGTTCCCCTTTGGTGTTGGAAGGGGAACTTCCGGTTTCCTCTCGAGCCCTTCAATGTGCACAGGGGCTTCTCTCGAATTGAGTTCGTAAAGTGTGTTCTCCTCTCCAAAGGGGATGGCTGTGTGAGGGAACTTTCTGAGACGAATAAAGGGTGTCAAGTACCGTTTTGTCTTTCCAGAGGGAATGTGGCATTTCTCTTCAGATGCTGCATCGCCAAATTTCCTCATCTCGCATGGAGGGGATAATTTTGGGGTGTTTCTCGAGTTGCGGCGGGAAGCTGGGGGTGCTTCTCGAGTTGCGACGGGTACCTCAGGAACCCGCTGGGGTTGCTTCAGGGAAGACAGGTCCCCTTTGGTGTTGGAAGGGGAACTTCCGGTTTCCTCTCGAGCCCTTCAATGTGCACAGGGGCTCCTCTCGAATTGAGTCCGTAAAGTGTGTTCTCCTCTCCGAAGGGGACTTCCGTGTGAGGGTGCATTCTGAGTCGAATAAATTGTGTCAAGTACCTTTTTGCCTTTCAAGTGGGAATGTGGTATTTCTCTTGAGATTCTGCATCGCAAAATTTCCTCCTCTCTCATTGAGGGGATCATTTTGGGGTGTTTCTCGAGTTGTGGCGGGAAACCGGCTGTGCTCCTTGAGTTGCGATGGAGACCTCAGGAACTCTCTCGGGTTGCTTCAGGGAAGTCAGTTCCCCTTTGGTGTTGGAAGTGGAACTTCCGGATTACTTTCGAGACGTTAAATGGGAATCGGAACTCATCTCCAGTTGAGACTATAAAGTGTGTTCTCTCCAATGGGGACAACTGTGTGAGGGAATTTTCTGAGTCTCACCCGGAGGCCCCGATGCGAGTGATGCCGTCCCCTCCGGAGCAGACGCACGAGAAGCCTTCCCTGCCTACCCAGATGCCAGAGACCCCGGCCCCTCCCAGGCAGATGCGAGAGACACCACCCCCACCCGCGCAGACGCGAGATTCGCCTTCCCCGCCCGCTCGGACCCTAAATTCCCTGATCCCTCCCGCTCAGAGGTGAGAGACCAGGCCCCTCCCGCGCGGTCCCGATAGAATCTGGCCTCAACCATGCAGTTGCAAGGGTACCAGGTCCCGCCCGCGCAGACACGAGAATCGCCGGCCCCTCCCACTCAGAATAGAGAGTACCTGGCCCCGCCCCAGCAGATGGGAGAGATGCCTTCCCCGCCCGCACAGTTGCAGAGACGCCGGCCCCGCCCGCTCAGACGCAATACACACTGGCCCCGCCCGCGCAGACACTAGAGACGCAGGCCCTGGTGCAACTGACCATGCAAAATGCGCGGCCATGAGGATTTACCCCACGCCTGAGGCCAGGGCAGGCGGCCAAGAGGAGGAACCCCACGTTCAATAGGCGGTGGCTGTGCGGGGAAGGGCCGAGAAGAGCTACTCACATTCAAAGTCAGGAGGGGCAGCCTTGAGGACATACCCCTCATCCAAGGTAAGGTGCAGCAGCTGCGCTTTCTTGGAGCAGCTGTGAAGAGATATCCAACACCCAAGGTAAGAGAAACTCAAATCAGATGGTAGGTTTTGCGAGGGGGCTTCAGATGGCAGACACACTGAAATCATAATCACAGGAATCTACTCCATCTGATCACATGGACCACAGCCGAATGTGGTCCACTGGAGAAGGGAATGGCAAACCACTTCAGTATACTTGCCTTGAGAACCCCATGAACACTATCAAAGCGCAAAATGACAGGATACTGAATGAGGAATTCCCCAGGTCGGTAGGGGCCCAGTATGCTACTGGAGATCAGTGGAGAAATAACTCTAGAAGGAATGAAGGGATGGAGCAAAAGCAAAACCAGTACCCAGTTGTGGATGTGACCGGTGATAGAAGCAAGGTCTGGTGCTGTAAAGAGCAATATTGCACAGGAACCTGGAATGTTATGTCCATGAATCAAGGCAAATTGGAAGTGGTCAAACAGGAGATGGCAAGAGTGAACATAGACATTCTAGGAATCAGTGATTTAAAATGGACGGGAATGTGTGAATTTAACTCAGATGGTCATTATATCTACTACTGTGGGCAGGAATCCCTTAGAAGAAATGGAGTAGCCATCATGGTCAACAAAAGAGTCCGAAATGCAGTACTTGGATGCAATCTTAAAAACGACAGAATGATTTCTGTTCGTTTCCAAGGCAAACCATTCAACATTACAGTAATCCAGGCCTATGCCCCAACCACTAACGCTGAAGAAGCCGAAGTTGAACGGTTCTATGAAGACCTACAAGACCTTTTAGAACTAACACCCAAAAAAGATGTCCTTTTCATTCTAGGGGACTGGAATGCAAAAGTAGGAAGTCAAGAAACACCTGGAGTAACAGGCAAATTTGGCCTTGGAGCACGGAATGAAGCAGGGCCAAGTTTAATAGGGTTTTGTCAAGAGAACGCACTGGTCATAGCAAACTCCCTCTTCCAATAACACAAGAGAAGACTCTACACGTGGACATCACCAGATGGTCAACACCGAAATCAGATTGATTATATTCTCTGCAGCCAAAGATGGAGAAGCTGTATACAGTTAGCAAAAACAAGACCAGGAGCTGACTGTGGCTCAGATCATGAACTCCTTATTGCCAAATTCAGACTTAAATTGAAGAAAGTAGGGAAAACCCCTAGACCATTCAGATATGACCTCAATCAAATCCCTTAGGATTATACAGTGGAAGTGAGAAATAGATTTAAGGCACTAGATCTGATAGATAGAGTGCCTGATGAACTGTGGATGGAGGTTCGTGACATTGTACAGGAGACAGGGACCAAGACCATCCCCATGGAAAAGAAATGCAAAAAAAGCAAAATGGAAGTCTGAGGTGGCCTTTCAAATTGCTGTGAAAAGAAGAGAAGCGAAAAGCAAAGGAGAAAGGGAAAGATATAAGCATTAGAATGCAGAGTTCCAAAGAATAGCAAGGAGAGATAAGAAAGCCTTGTTCACTGATCTTTGCAAAGAAATAGAGGAAAAAAACAGAATAGGAAAAACAAGAGATCTCTTCAAGAACATGAGAGATTCCAAGGGAACATTTCATGCAAAGATGGGCTCGATAAAGGACAGAAATGGTATGGACCTAAGAGAAGCAGATGATATTAAGAAGAGGTGGCAAGAATACACAGAAGAACTGTACAAAAAAGATCTTCACGACCAGGATATTCACGAAAATGTGATCACTGACCTAGAGTCAGACATCTTGGAATGTGAAGTCAAGTGGGCCTTAGAAAGCATCACTACGAACAAAGCTAGTGGAAGTGATGGATTTCCAGTTGAGCTCTTTCAAATCTGGAAAGATGATGCTGTGAAAGTGCTGCACTCAATATGCCAACAAACTTGGAAAACTCAGCAGTGGCCACAGGACGGGAAAAGCTCAGTTTTCATTCCAATCCTAAAGAAAGGCAATGCCAAATATGCTCAAACTACCGCACAATTGCACTCATCTCACACGCTAATAAAGTCATGCTCAAAATTCTCCAAGCCATGCCTCAGTAATATGTGATCCGTGAACTCCCAGATGTTCAAGCAGGTTTTAGAAAAGGCAGAGGCACCAGAGATCAAATTGCCAACATCCGCTGGATCATGGAGAAAGCAAGAGAGTTCCGGAAAACCATCTATTTCTGCTTCATTGACTATGCCAAAGCCTTTGACTGTGTGGATCACAATAAACTGTGGAAGGTTCTGAAAAAGATGGGAATCCCAGACCACCTGAGCTGCCTTTGAGAAACCTGTATGCAGGTCAGGAAGCAACACTCAGAATTGTACATGGAACAACAGACTGGTTCCAAATAGGAAAAGGATTACGTCAAGGCTGTATATTGTCACCTTGCTTATTTAACTTATATGCAGAGTAGATCATGAGAAATGCTGGGCTGGAAGAAGAACAAGCTGGAATCAAGATTGCTGGGAGAAATATCAATAACCTTAGATATGCAGATGACAGCACCCTTAGGGCAGAAAGTGAAGAGGAACTCAAAAGTCTCTTGATGAAAGTGAAAGAGGAGAGTGAAAAGGTTGACTTGAAGTTCAGCATTCAGAAAACAAAGGTCATGGAATCTGGTCCCATCACTTCACTGGAAATAGATGGAAAAACAGTGGAAACAGTGTCAGACTTTAATTTTTGGGCTCCAAAATCACTGCAGATGCTGATTGCAGCCATGAAATTAAAAGGCGCTTACTCCTAGGAAGGAAAGTTATGACCAACCTTGATGGTATATTAAAAAGGAGAGACATTACTTTGCCAACCAAGGTCCGTCTAGTCAAGGCTATGGTTTTTCCCGTGGTCATGTATGGATGTGAGAGTTGGACTGTGAAGAAAGCTGATCGCCCAAGAATTGATGCTTTTGAACTGTGGTGTTGGCGAAGACTCTTGAGAGTCCCTTGTACTGCAAGAAGATCCAACAAGTCCATTCTAAGGGAGATCAATCCTGGGTGTTCATTGGAAGGACTGATGCTAAAGCTGAAATTGCAATACTTTGGCCATCTCAGGCGACGAGTTGACTCACTGGAAAAGATTCTGATGCTAGGAAAGATTGGGGGCGAGAGGAGAAGGGGACAACAGAGAATGAGATGGCTGGATAAAATCACCGACTCTGTGGACATGAGTTTGAGTGAACTCTGGGAGTTGGTGATGGACAGGGAGGCTTGACGAACAGTGATTCATGGGGACGCGAGAGTCGGACTTGAGTGAGCGACTGAACTGAACTGAACTGAATAAATGTGTCAAGTACCCTTTTGCCTTTCAGGCGGAAATGTGGAATTACTCTTGATTGTGCAGCGCAAAATTTCCTCATCTCGCCTTGAGGGGATAATTTTTTGGTGTTTCTGGAGTTGTCGTGGGAAGATGGGGGTACTTCTCGAGTTGCGACGGGGACTTCAGGATCTCGCTCAGGTTGCTTCAGGGAAGTCAGGTCCCCTTTTGTGTTGGATTGGGAACTTCCGGTTTACTCTCGAGCCCTTAAATGTGCACAGGGGCTCATCTTGAATTGAGTCCATAAAGTCTGTTCTCCTCTCCAATGGGAACGGCTTTGTGAGGGAACATTCTGAGTCGCATAAAGGGTGTCAAGTACCCTTTTGCCTTTAAAGCGGGAATGTGGGTTTTCTCTTGAGATTCTGCATCGCAAAATTTCCTCATCTCGCATTGAGGGGATAATTTTGTGGTATTTCTTGAGTTGCGGCGGGAAGTTGGGGGTACTACTCTAGTTGCGATGGAGACCTCAGGTACTTGCTCGGGTCGCTTCAGGGAAGTCAGGTCCCTCTTTTTGTTGGAAGGGGATATTCTGGATTATTCTCGAGCCGTTAAAAGGGAATAGGGCCGCTTCTCGAGTTGAGCCCATAAATGTGTTCTCCTCTGCAATGGGGACGTCTCTTTGAGGGAAGTTTCTGAATCACATAAAGGGAGTCAAGTACCCTTTTGCCTTTCAAGTGGGAATGTGGATTTTCCCTTCAGAATCTGCACTACCAAATTTCATCATCTCGCATTCAGGGAATAACTTTGTGGTGTTTCTCGAGTTGCGGCCAAAAGCTGGGGGTACTTCTCGAGTTGCAATGGGGACATCAGGAACTCTCTCAGGTTACTTCAGGGAAGTCAAGTCCCCTTTTGTGTTGGAAGGGGAACTTCTGGATTGCTCTTGAGCCTTTAAATGGGAATAATGCCTCTTCTCAATTTGAGTCCATAAGTTGTTCTCCTCTCTAAAGAGGAAGGATGTTAGGGAACATTATGAGTCGCAAAAAGGGAGTCAAGTACCCTTTTGCCTTTCAAGCTGGAATGTGGGACTTCTCTGGAGATTCTGCAGCGCAAAATTTCCTCCTCTCGCATGAAGGGGAAAATTTTGTGCTGTTTCTCAAATTGCGGCGGGAAGCTGTGGGTACGTGTCGAGTTGGACGGGGACCCCAGGAACTATCTCGAGTTACGTCAGGGAGTCAGGTCCCCATTTGTGCTGGAAGGGGAACTTCCGGATTACTCTTGAGCCCTCTAAAGGGAATAGGGCCTCTTCTCGAGTTGAGTCCATAAAGTGTGTAATCCTCTCCAATGGGGACAGATGTTAGGGAACTTTCTGAGTGGCATAAATTGTGTCAAGTACCCTTTTGCCTTTCAAGCGGGAATGTGGGATATCTCTTGAGATTCTGCAACGCAAAATTACCTCATCTAGCATTGAGGGGATAATTTTGTGGAGTTTCTAGAGTTTTGGCGGTAAGCAGGGGTTATTTCTTGAGTTGAGACGAGAACCTCAGGAACTCGCTGGGGTTTCTTCAGGGAAGTTAAGTCCCCTTTTGTGTTGGAAGGGGAACTTCCGGATTACTCTCCAGCCGTTAAATGGGAATATTGCCTCTTCTCGATTTGAGTCATTAAAGTGTGTTCTCCTCTCCAATGAGGACGGATGTTAGGGAACATTGTGAGTCGCATATAGGGAGTCAAGGACCACTTTGCCTTTCAAGCGGGAATGTGGGATTTCTCTTGAGATTCTGCAGAGAAAAATTTCCTCATCTCGCATTGAGGGGAAAATTTTGTGGTGTTTCTCCAGTTGCGGCGGGAAGCTGGGGGTCCTTCTCGAGTTGCGACGGGAACCTCAGGAAATCACTCGGGTTGCTTCAGGGAAGTCAGGTGCCCTTTTGTGTTGGAAAGGGAAATTTCGGTTTACTCTCGAGCCGTTAAATGGAAATAGGGGCTCATCTTGAATTGAGTCCATAAAGTGTGCTCTCCTCTCCAATGCGGACTGATGTTAGTGAAATTTCTGAATCGCATCAAGGGTGTCAAATATCTTTTTGCCTTTCAAGAGGGAATGTTGTATTTTTCTTGAGATTCTGCATCGCAAAATTTTCTCATCTCGCATTGAGGGGATAATTTTGTGGTGTTTTTCGAGTTGCGACAGGAAGCTGGGGGTTCTTCACGAGTTGCGAAGTGGACCTCAAAAATTCACTCGGTTTGCTTCAGGGAAGTCAGGTTCCCTTTTGTGTTGGAAGGGGAACTTCCGGTTTACTCTCGAGCCGTTAAATGGGAATATGGGCTCAGCTCGAATTGAGTCCATAAAGTGTGCTGTCCTCTCCAATGGGGACGGCTGTGTGAGGGAAATTTCTGAGTCGCATAAATGTTGTCATGTACCCTTTTGCCTTTCAAGGGTGAATGTGGTATTTCTCTTGAGATTCTGCAGCGAAAATTTCCTCATCTCGCATTGAGGGGATAATTTTGTGGTGTTTCTCGAGTTGGGATGGGAAGCTGGGGGTTCTTCTCGAGTTGCAACGTGGACCTCAGGAACTTGCTCTCGTTGCGTCAGGGAAGTCAGGTCCCATTTTGTGTTGGAAGGGGAACTTCCTGTTTACTCTCGAGCCGTTAAATGTGAATAGGAACTCATCTCGGTTTGAGTCCATAAAGTGTGTTCTCCTCTCCAATGGGGACAAATGTTAGTGAAATTTCTGAATCGCATAAATGGTGTCAAGTACACTTTTCCCTTTCAAGATGGAATGTGGTATTTCTCTTGAGATTCTGCAGCGAAAAATTTCCTCTTCTCGCATTGAGGGGATAATTTTGTGGTGTTTCTCCAGTTGAGGCGGGAAGCTGGGGGTCCTACTCGAGTTACGATGGGAACCTCAGGAACTCGCTCAGGTTGCTTCAGGGAAGTCAGGTCCCCTTTTGTGTTGGAAAGGGAACTTCCGGTTTACTCTCGAGCCGTTAAATGGGTATAGGGGCTCATCTCGAATTGAGTGCATAAAGTGTGTTCTCCTATCCAATGGGGACGGCTGTGTGAGGGAACTTTCTGAGTCTCATAAAGGGTGTCAAGGACCCTATTGCCTTCCAAGAGGGAATGTGGGATTTCTCTTGAGATTCTGCAGCGCAAAATTTCCTCATCTCGCATTGAGCGGATAAATTTGTGGTGTTTCTCAAGTTGCGACGGGAAGCTGGAGGTACTTCTCGAGTTGGACAGGCACCTCAGGAACTCGCTCGGGTTGCTTCAGGGAATTCAGGTCCCGTTTGGTGTTGGAAGGGATAGTACCGGTTTACTCTCGAGCCCTTAAATGGGAATAGGAACTCATCTCGAATTGAGTCCATAAAGTGTGTTCTCCTCTCCAATGTGGACAAATATTAGTGAAATTTCTGAGTCGCATAAAGGGTGTCAAGTACCCTTTTGCCTTTCAAGAGGGACTGTGGTATTTCTCTTGAGATTCTGCAGCGCAAAATTTCCTCATCTCGCATTGAGCGGATTATTTTGTGGTGTTTCACAAGTTGAGGCGGGAACCTGGAGGTACTTCTCGAGTTGCAACGGGGACCTCAGGAACTCGCTGGGGTTGCTTCAGGGAAGTCAGGTCCCATTTTGTGTTGGAAGGGGAACTTCCGGTTTCCTCTGGAGCCCTGAAATATGAACAGTGGCTCATCTCGAATTGAGTCCATAAAGTGTGTTCTCCTTTCCAATGGGGACAGCTGTGTGAGGGAACTTTCTGAGTTGAACAAAGGGTGTCAAGTACCTTTTTGCCTTTCAAGAGGGAATGTGGTATTTCTCTTGAGATTCTGCATCGCAAAATTTCCTCATCTCGCATTGAGGGGATAATTTTGTGGTGTTTTTTTTTTTTTGCTGCGGGAAGCCTGGGGTACTTCTGGATTTGCGAAAGGAACCTCAGAAAGTCGCTCGGGTTGCTTCAGGGAAGTCAAGTCCCCTTTGGATTTGGAAGGGGAACTTCCGGGTTACACTCAACCCGTTAAATGGGAATATTGCCTCTTCTCGATTTGAGTCAATATAGTGTGTTCCCGTCTCCACAGAAGTCGGATGTTATTGAACATTCTGAGTCGCATAAAGAAAGTCAAGTACCCTTTTGCCTTTCAAGCGGGAATGTGGCGTTTCTCTTGAGATCCTGCAGCGCAAAATTTCCGCATCTCGAATTGAGGGCATAATTTTGTGGTATTTCTCTAATAGTAGTGGGAAGCTGGGCTTACTACTGGAGTTGCGACGGGGACCTCAGGAACTCACTTGAGTTGTTTCCGGGAAGTCTGGTCGCCTTTTGTGCTGGAAGGGGAACTTCCAGGTTACTCTCGAGCCGTTAAATGGAAGTATTGCCTCTCTTGATTTGAGTCCATAAAGTGTGTTCCCCTCTCCATTGAGGACGGATGTTAGGGAACATTTTGAGTCGCATAAAGGGAGTCAAGTACCCTTTTGCCTTTCAAGCGTGAATGTGGGATTTCTCTCGAGATTCTGCAGCGGAAAATTTCCTCATCTCTCATTGAGGGGTTAATAATGTGGTGTTTCTTTTTTGCTGCGGGAAGCCTGGGGTACTTCTGGATTTGAGAAGGGAACGTCAGGAACTCGCTAGGGTTGCTCCAGGGAAGTCAAGTCCCCTTTTGTGTTGGAAGGGGAACTTCCGGGTTACTCTCGAGCCGTTAAATGGGAATATTGCCTCTTCTGGATTTGAAGCCATAAATTGTGTTCCTCCCTCCACTGAGGACGGATGTTAAGGAACATTCTGAGTCGCATAAATTGAGTCAAGTACCATTTTAACTTTCAAGCGTGAATGTGGGATTTCTCTTGAGATTCTGCAGTTCAAAATTTCTTCATCTCGCATTGAGGGGATAATTTTGTGGTGTTTCTCGAATTGCGGCGGGAAGCTGGGGGTACTACTGGAGTTGCGACGCGGACCTCAGCGACTCACTCGAGTTACTTCAGGGAAGTCAGGTCCCATTTTGTGCTGAAAGGGGAACTTCCGGATTACTCTCTAGCCCTTTAATTGGAATAGGGCGTCTTCATGTGTTGAATCCATAAAGTGTGTTCTCCTCTCCAATGGGGACGGATTTTAGGGAACTTTCTGAGTGGCATAAAGTGTGTCAAGTACCCTTTTGCTTTTCAAGCGAGAATGTGGGATTTCTCTTGAGATTCTGCTTCGCAAATTTACCTTATTTTGCATTGAGGGGGTAATTTTGTTGTGTTTCTTTAGTTGCGGCGGGAAACCGGGGGTACTTCTGGATTGGGAAGGGAACGTCAGGAACTTGCTAGGGTTGCTTCAGGGAAGTCAAGTTCCCTTTTGTGTTGGAAGGGGAACTTCCGGGTTACTCTCGAGCCATTGAATGGGTATATTGCCTCTTTTCAATCTGAGTCCATAAAGTGTGTTCTCCTCTCAACTGAGGACGGATGTTAGGGAACATTCTGAGTCGTATAAAGGGAGTAAAGTACCCTTTTTCCTTTCAAGCGTGAATGTGGGATTTCTCTTGAGATTCTACAGCACAAAATTTCCGCATCTCGCTTTGAGGGGATAATTTTGTGGTGTTTCTCGAATTGCGGCGGGAAGCTGGGGGTACTTCTCGAGTTGTGACGCTGACCTCAGCGACTCACTCGAGTTACTTCAGGGAAGTCAGGTCCCATTTTGTGCTGAAAGGGGAACTTCCGGATTACTGTCTTGCCCTTTAATTGAAATAGGGCGTCTTCATGTGTTGAATCCATAAAGTGTGTTCTCTTCTCCAATGGGGACGGATGTTAGGGAACTTTGTGAGTGGCTTAAAGTGTGGCAAGTACCCTTTTGCCTTTCAAGCGGGAATGTGGGATTTCTCTTGAGATTCTGCAGTGCAAAATTACCTCATCTCGCATTGAGGGGATAATTTTGTGGTGTTTCTCGAGTTTCAGCTGGAAGCAGGGGCTACTTCTTGAGTTGCAACGGGGACCTCAGGAAATCGCTCGGGTTGTTTCAGGGAAGTCAAGTCCCCTTTTGTGTTGGAAGTGGAACATCCGGATTACTCTCCAGCCCTTAAATGAGAATATTTCCTCTTCTCAATTTCAGTGCATAAAGTGTGTTCTCCTCTCCTTGAGGACGGATGTTAGGGAACATTCTGAGTTGCCTAAATGGAGTCAAGTACCCTATTACTTTTCAAGCGGGAATGTGGGATTTCTCTTGGGATTCTGCAGCACAAAATTTCCTCATCTCGCATTGAGGGGATAAATTTGTGGTGTTTCTCGAATTGCGGCGGAAAGCTGGGGATAATTCTCGAGTTGCGACGCGGACCTCAGTAACTCACTGGAGTTATTTCAGGGAAGTCACTTCCCCTTTTGTGCTGGAAGGGGAACTTCCACGTTACTCTCTAGCCCTTTAATTGGAATAGGGCGTCTTCACGTGTTGAATCCATAAAGTGTGTTCTCCTCTCCAATGGGGAAGGATGTTATGGAACTTTGTGAGTGGCATAAAGTGTGTCAAGTACCCTTTTGCCTTTCAAGCGGGAATGTGGGATTTCTCTTGTGACTGTGCAGCGCAAAATTACCTCATTTCGCATAGAGGGGATAATTTTGTGGTGTTTCTCATGTTGCGGGGGGAAGCAGCGGATACTATTAGATTTGAGACGGGAACATCAGGAACTCGCTCCAATTGCTTCAGTGAAGTCAAGTCCCCTTTTGTGTTGGAAGGGGAACTTCCAGGTTACTCTCAAGCCGTTCAATAGGAATATTGCCTCTTCTCGATTTGAGTCCATAAAGTGTGTTCTCCACTCCACTGTGGACGGATGTTAGGGAACATTCAGAGTCGCCTAAAGGGTATCAAGTACCCTTTTGCCTTTCAAGTGGGAATGTGGGATTTCTCTTGAGATCATGAAGCGCAAAATTTCCTCATCTCGAATTTAGGGCATAATTTTGTAGTATTTCTCTAATAGTGGTGGGAAGCTGGGGGTACTACTGAAGTTGCGAAGGGGACTTCAGGAAATCACTTGAGTTATTTCAGAGAAGTCTGGTCGCCTTTTGTGCTGGAGGGGGAAATTCTAGATTACTCTCTAGCCCTTTAATTGGAATAGGGCCTCTTCTCGTGTTGAATCCATAAAGTGTGTTCTTCTCTGATGGGGACCGATGTTAGGGAACTTTCTGAGTGGCATAAAGTGTGTCAAGTACCCTTTTGCTTTTCAAGCGGGAATGTGGGATTTCTCTTGAAATTCTGCTTCGCAAAATTACCTTATCTTGAATTGAGAGGGTAATTTTGTTGTGTTTCTTTAGTTGCAGCGGGAAGCCGGGGGTACTTCTGGATATGGGAAGGGAACTTCAGGAACTCGCTCGGGTTGCTTCAGGGAAGTCAAGTTCCCTGTTGTGTTGGAAGGGGAACTTCTGGGTTACTCTCGAGCCGTTAAATGGGAATATTGCCTCTTCTCAATTTGAGTCCCTAAAGTGTGTTCTACACTCCACTGAGGATGGATGTTCGGGAACATTCTTAGTTGCATGAAGGGAGTCAAGTACACTTTTTCCTTTCAAGCGTGAATGTGGGATTTCTCTTGAGATTCTACAGCACAAAATTTCCTCATCTCGCTTTGAGGGGATAATTTTGTGGTGTTTCTCAAATTGCGGCGGGAAGCTGGGCGCACTTCTCGAGTTGTGACGCGGACCTCAGCAACTCACTCAAGTTACTTCAGGGAAGGCAGGTCCCCTTTTGTGCTAGAAGGGGAACTTCTGGATTACTCTCGAACCCTTAATAGGGAATATTGCCTCCTCTCGATTTCAGTGCATAAATGGTGTTCTCCTCTCCTAGAGGACGGATGTTATGAAACATTCTGTGTCTCCAAAAGGAAGTCAAGTACCCTTTTACTTTTCAAGCGGGAATGTGGGATTTCTCTTGAGATTCGGCAGCACAAAATTTCCTCATCTTGCTTTGATTGGATAATTTTGTGGTGTTTCTCGAACTGCGGCGGGAAGCTGGGGGTACTTCTCGAGTTGCGACGTGGACCTCTAAAACTCACTCGAGTTACTTCAGGGAAGTCAGGTCCTCTTTTTTGCTGGAAGGGGAACTTCCGGATTACTCTCTAGCCATTTCGTTGGAATAGGGCGTCTTCACGTGTTGAATCCATAAAGTGTGTTCTCCTCTCTAATGGGGACGGATGTTAGGGAACTTTCTTAGTGAAATAAAGTGTTTCAAGTACCCTTTTACCTTTGAAGCGGAAATGTGGGATTTCTCTTGAGATACTGCAGTGGAAAATTTCCTCATCTCGCATTGAGGGGATAATATTGTGGTGTTTCTTTTTTGCTGCAGGAAGCCGGGGATACTTCTGGATTTGCGAAGGGAACGTCAGGAACTCGCTAGGGTTGCTTCAGGAAAGTCAAGTCTGCTTTTGTGTTGGAAGGGGAACTTCCGGGTTACTCTCGAGCCGTTAAATGGGAATATTGCCACTTCTGGATTTGAGGCCATAAATTGTGTTCCCCTCTCCACTGAGGACGGATGTTAGGGAACATCCTGAGTCGCATTAAGGGAGTCAAGTACCCTTTTGCCTTTCAAGCGGGAATGTGGGATTTCTCTTGAGATTCTGCAGCTCAAAATTTCCTCATCTCGCATTGAGGGGATAATTTTGTGGTATTTCTTGAATTCCGGCGGGAAGCTGGGGGTACGACAGGAGTTTCAAGGGGGACCTCAGGAATTCACTAGTGTTGCTTCAAGGAAATCAGGTACCCTTTTGTGCTGGAAGGGTACTTCCGGATTACTCTCTAGCCCTTTATTGAAATAGGGCTTCATCACGTGTTTAATCCATAGAGTGTGTTCTCCTCTCCAATGGGGACGGATGTTAGGGAAATTTCTGAGTGGCATAAAGTGTGTCAAGTACCCTTTTGCCTTTCAAGTGGGAATGTGGGATTTCTCTTGAGATTCTGCAGCGCAAAATTACCTAATCTCGCCTTGAGGGGATAATTTTGTCGTGTTTCTTTAGTTGCGACAGGAAGCCAGGGGTACTTCTGGATTTGTGAAGGGAACGTCAGGAAGTCGCTAGGATTGCTTCAGGGAAGTCAAGTCCCCTTTTGTGTTGGAAGGGGAACTTCCGGGTTACTCTGGAGCAGTTAAATGGAAATATTGTCTCTTCACGATTTGAGTCCATAAAGTGTGTTCTCCTCTCCACTGAGGTCGGATGTTAGGGAACATTCTGAATCTCATAAAGGGAGTCAAGTACCCTTTTGCCTTTCAAGCAGGAATGTGGGAATTCTCTTGAGATCCTGCAGCGCAAAATTTCCTCATCTCGTATTGAGGGCATAATTTTTTGGTATTTCTCTAATAGTGGTGGGAAGCTGGGCGTAGTACTGGAGGTGCGACGGGGACCTCAGGAAATCACTTGAGTTATTTTGGAGAAATCTGGTCGCCTTTTGTGCTGGAAGGGGAACTTCTAGATGACTCTCTAGCCCTTTAATTCGAATAGGGCTCCTTCTAGTCTTGAATCCATAAAGTGTGTTCTCCTCTCCAATGGGGACAGATGTTAGGGAACTTTCTGAGTGGCATAAATTGTTTCAAGTACTCTTTTGCCTTTCAAGCGTGAACGTGGAATTTCTCTTGAGATTCTGTTTGGCAAAATTACCTCATCTCGCATTGAGGGGATAATTTTGTTGTGTTTCTTTAGTTGCGACGGGAAACAGTGGGTACTTCTGGATATGGAAAGGGAACGTCAGGAACTCGCTAGGGTTGCTTCAGGGAAGTCAAGTTCCCTTTTGTGTTGGAAGGGGAACTTCCGGGTTACTCTGGAGCCGTTAAATGGGAATATTCCCTCTTTGCAATTTGAGTCCATAAAGTGTGTTCTCCTCTCCACTGAGGACGGAAGTTAGTGAACATTCAGAGTCTCATAAAGGGTATCAAGTACCCTTTTACCTTTCAAGCGGGAATGTGGGATTTCTCTTGAGATTCTGCAGCGGAAAATTTCCTCACCTTGCATTGAGTGGATAATATTGTGGTGTTTCTTTTCTGCTGCAGGAAACCGGGGGTACTTCTGGATTTCCGAAGGGAACGTCAGGAACTCGCTAGAGTTGCTTCAGGGAGGTCAAGTCCAATTTTGTGTTGGAAGGGGAACTTGCGGGTTACTCTCGAGCCGTTAAATGGGAATATTGCCACTTCTGGATTTGAGGCCATAAATTGTGTTACCCTCTCCACTGAGGACGGATGTTAGGGAACATTCTGAGTCTCATTAAGGGAGTCAAGTACCCTATTCCCTTTCAAGCGTGAATGTGGGATTTCTCTTGAGATTCTGCAGCTCAAAATTTCCTCATCTCGCATTGAGGGGATAATTTTGTGATATTTCTGGAATTGCGGCGGGAAGCTGGGGGTACTACTGCAGTTGCGAGGGGGACCTCAGGAATTCACTTGTGTTGCTTCAGGGAAATCAGGTCCCCTTTTGTGCTGAAAGTGGAACTTCCGGATTACTCTCTAGCCCTTTAATTTGAATAGGGTGTCTTCCCGTGTTGAATCCACAATATGTGTTCTCCTCTCCAATGGGGACGGATGTTAGGAAAATTTCTGAGTGGCATAAAGTGTGTCAAGTACCCTTTTGCCTTTCAAGCGGGAATGTGGGATTTCTCTTGAGATTCTGCAGCGCAAAATTACCTAATCTCGCCTTGAGGGGATAGTTTTGTCATGTTTCCTTAGTTGTGACGGGAAGCCGGGGGTACTTCTGGATTTGCAAAGGGAATGTCAGGAACTCGCTAGGGTTGCTTCAGGGAAGTCAAGTCCCCTTTTGTGTTGGAAGGGGAACTTCCTGGTTAGTCTTGAGCTGTTCAATGGGAATATGGCCTCTTCTCAATTTCAGTACATAAATTGTGTTCTCCTCTCCACTGAGGACGGATGTTAGGGAACATTCTGAGTCGCATAAAGGGAGTCAAGTACCCTTTTGCCTTTCAAGCGTGATTGTGGGATTTCTATTGAGATTCTACAGCACAAAATTTCCTCATTTCGCTTTGAGGGGATAATTTTGTGGTTTTTCTCGAATTGAGGCGAGAAGCAGGGGGTATTTCTCGAGTTGCGATGCTGACCTCAGGAACTCTCTCGGGTTACTTCAGGGAAGTCAGGTCCCCTTTTTTGTTGGAAGGGTATTTCCTGTTTACTCTCAAGCCGTTAAATGGGAATAGGGGCTCATCTGGAATTGAGTCCATAAAGTGTGTTCTCCACTCCAATTGGAATGATGTTAGTGAAATTTCTCAGTCGCATAAAGTGTGTCAAGTACTCTTTTGCCTTTCAAGAGGGAATATGGTTTTTCTCCTGATATTCAGAAGCTCAAAATTTCCACATCTCGCATTGAGAGGATAATTTTGTGGTATTTCTCGAGTTGCGGATGGAAATTGGGGATACTTCTCGAGTGGCGATGGGGACCTCAGGAACTCTCTCTGGTTGCTTCAGGGAAGTCAGGTCCCCTTTGTTGTTGGAATGGGAATATCCGGTTTAATCTGTAGCCTTTAAATGGGAATAGGGGCTAATCTGGAATTGAGTCCAAAAAGTGTGTTCTCCTCTCCAATTGGGACGACTGTGTGAGGGAATTTTCTCAGTCTCACCCGGAGGTGCATATGCGAGAGATGCTGTCCCCTCCGGAGCAGACGCAAGAGAAGCCTTCCCTGCCTGCCCAGATGCGAGAGACCCCGGCCCCTCCCACACAGACGCGAGAGACACCGCCCCCACCCGCACAGACGCCAGAGTCGCCGGCCCCGCGTTCACAGAGGCCAGAGACACAGGCCACGCCCGCGGAGACCCGCAAGACCCAGGCCCCTTCCGCACAGATGCGAGTGACACTGCCCCCGCCCGCGCAGACGCAAGAGTCGCCTTCCCCGCCCGCTCAGACCCTAGAGTCCCTGATCCCTCCCGCGCAGAGGTGAGAGACCCAGGCCCCGCCCGCGCAGTCCCGAGAGAATCCGGCCTCACCCGCGCAGACGCAAGAGTACCAGGCCCCCCGCACGCGCAGAGGGGAGAATCGCCTGCCCCTCCCGCTCAGACGTGAGAGTACCCGGCCTCGCCCGAGCAGATGGGAGAGATGCCTTCCCCGCCCGCGCAGTCGCGAAAGACGCCGGCCCCACCAGCTCAGACACAACAGACATTGGCCCCGCCCAGGCAGACACTAGAGATGCATGCCCTGGTGCAACCTACCATGCAAAATGCCCGGCCATGAGGAGTTACCACACGCCTGAGGCCAGGGCAGGCGGCCAAGAGGAGATACCCCACCTCCAATAGGCGGTGGCTGTGCGGGGGAGGGCCGAGAGGATCTACTCACGTTCAAAGTCAGGAGGGGCAGCCTTGAGGACATACCCCTCATCCAAGGTAAGGTGCAGCAGCTGTGCTTTCTTGGAGCAGCTGTGAAGAGATATCCCACACCCAAGGTAAGAGAAACTCAAATCAGATGGTAGGTATTGCGAGGGGGCTTCAGATGGCAGGCACACTGAAATCATAATCACAGGAATCTACTCCATCTGATCACATGGACCACAGCAGAATATGGTCTACTGGAGAAGGGAATGGCAAACCACTTCAGTATATTTGCATTGAGAACCCCATGAACAGTATCAAAGGGCAAAATGACAGGATACTGAATGAGGAATTCCCCAGGTCGGTAGGGGCCCAGTATGCTACTGGAGATCAGTGGAGAAATAACTCTAGAAGGAATGAAGGGATGGAGCAAAAGCAAAACCAGTACCCAGTTGTGGATGTGACCGGTGATAGAAGCAAGGTCTGGTGCTGTAAAGAGCAATATTGTATAGGAACCTGGAATGTTATGTCCATGAATCAAGGCAAATTGGAAGTGGTCAAACAGGAGATGGCAAGACTGAACATAGACATTCTAGGAGTCAGTGAATTAAAATGGACTGGAATGTGAGAATTTAACTCAGATGACCATTATATATATACTACTGTGGGCAGAAATCCCTTAGAAGAAATGGAGTAGCCATCATGGTCAACAAGAGACTCCGAAATGCAGTACTTGGATGCAATCTTAAAAATGACAGAATGATTTCTGTTCGTTTCCAAGGCAAACCATTTAACATTACAGTAATCCAGGCCAATGCCCCAACCACTAACGTTGAAGAAGCCGAAGTTGAACGGTTCTATGAAGACCTACAAGACTAACACCCAAAAAGATGTCCTTTTCATTCTAGGGGACTGGAATGCAAAAGTAGGAAGTCGAGAAACACCTGGAGTAACAGGCAAATTTGGCCTTGGAGCACGGAATGAAGCAGGGCCAAGTCTAATAGAGTTTTGTCAAGAGAACGCACTGGTCATAGCAAACTCCCTCTTCCAACAACACAAGAGAAGACTCTACACGTGGACATCACCAGATGGTCAACACCGAAATCAGATTGATTATATTCTTTGCAGCCAAAGATGGAGAAGCTGTATACAGTTAGCAAAAACAAGACCAGGAGCTGACTGTGGCTCAGATCATGAACTCCTTATTGCCAAATTCAGACTTAAATTGAAGAAAGTAGGGAAAACCCCTAGACCATTCATATATGACCTCAATCAAATCCCTTATGATTATACAGTGGAAGTGAGAAATAGATTTAAGGCACTAGATCTGATAGATAGAGTGCCTGATGAACTGTGGATGGAGGTTCGTGACATTGTACAGGAGACAGGGACCAAGAGTATCCCCATGGAAAAGAAATGCAAAAAAAAAGCAAAATGGCTGTCTGAGGTGGCCTTACAAATAGCTGTGAAAAGAAGAGAAGCGAAAAGCAAAGGAGAAAGGGAAAGATAAAAGCATTAGAATGCAGATTTCCAAAGAATAGCAAGGAGAGATAAGAAAGCCTTCCTTAGTGATCAATGCAAAGAAATAGAGGAAAACAACAGAATAGGAAAAACAAGAGATCTCTTCAAGAACATTAGAGATTCCAAGGGAACATTTCATGCAAAGATGGGCTCGATATTAAGCAGAAGATGGGTAAGAGAAACCCAAATAAGACGGTAGGTATTGCTAGGGGGCACCAGAGGGCAGACAAACTGAAATCATAATCACAGGAAACTAGCTGATCTAATCACATGGACCACAGCCGAATGTGGTCCCCTGGAGAAGGGAATGGCAAACCACTTCAGTATACTTGCCTTGAGAACCCCATGAACAGTAACAAAGGGCAAAATGATAGGATACTGAATGAGGAATTCCCCAGGTCGGTAGGTGCCCAGTATGCTACTGGAGCTCAGTGGAGAAATAACTCTAGAAGGAATAAAGGGATGGAGCAAAAGCAAAACCAATACCCAGTTGTGGATGTGACCAATGATGGAAACAAGGTCCGGTGCTGTAAAGAGCAATATTGCATAGGAACCTGGAATGTTAGGTCCATGAATCAAGGCAAATTGGATGTGGTCAAACAGGAGATGGCAAGAGTGAACGTCGACATTCTAGGAATCAGTGAATTAAAATGGACTGGAATGGGTGAATTTAACTCGGATGACCATTATATCTACTACTGTGGGCAGGAATCCCTTAGAAGAAATGGAGTAGCCATCATGGTCAACAAAAGAGTCCGAAATGCAGTACTTGGATGCAATCTTAAAAATGACAGGATGATTTCTGTTCGTTTCCAAGGCAAACCATTCAATATTACAGTAATCCAGGCCTATGCCCCAACCAGTAATGCTGAAGAAGCCGAAGTTAATCGGTTCTATGAAGACCTACAAGACCTTTTAGAACTAACACCCAAAAAAGATGTCCTTTTCATTCTAGGGGACTGGAATGCAAAAGTAGGAAGTCAAGAAACACCTGGAGTAACTGGAAAATTTGGCCTTGGAGCACGGAATGAAGCAGGGCAAAGGCTAATAGAGTTTTGTCAAGAGAATGCACTGGTCATAGCAAACACCCTCTTCCAACAACACAAGAGAAGACTCTACACATGGACATCACCAGATGGTCAACACCGAAATCAGATTGATTATATTCTTTGCAACCAAAGATGGAGAAGCTGTATACAGTTAGCGAAAACAAGACCAGGAGCTGACTGTGGCTCAGATCATGAACTCCTTATTGCGAAGTTCAGACTTAAATTGAAGAAAGTAGGGAAAACCACTAGACCATTCAGATATGACCTCAATCAAATCCCTTATGATTATGCAGTGGAAGTGAGAAATAGATTTAAGGGACTAGATCTGATTGATAGAGTGCCTGATGAACTCTGGACGGAGGTTCGTGACATTGTACAGGAGACAGGGACCAAGACCATCCCCATGGAAAAGAAATGCAAAAGAGCGAAATGGCTGTCTGAGGAGGCCTTACAAATAGCTGTAAAAAGAAGAGAGGCGAAAAGCAAAGGAGAAAAGGAAAGATATAAGCATCTGAATGCAGAGTTCCAAAGAATAGCAAGGAGAGATAAGAAAGCCTTCCTCAGTGATCAATGCAAAGAAATAGAGGAAAACAACAGAATAGGAAAAACAAGAGACCTCTTCAAGAAAATTAGAGATTCCAAGGGAACTTTTCATGCAAAGATGGGCTCGATAAAGGACAGAAATGGTATGGACCTAACAGAAGCAGAAGATATTAAGAAGAGGTGGCAGGAATACACAGAAGAACTGTACAAAAAAGATCTTCCTGACCAAGATAGTCACGATAATGTGATCACTGACCTAGAGCCAGACATCTTGGAACGTGAAGTCAAGTGGGCCTTAGAAAGCATCACTACGAACAAAGCTAGTGGAGGTGATGGAATTCCAGTTGAGCTATTTCAAGTCTTGAAAGATGATGCTGTGAAAGTGCTGCACTCAATATGCCAGCAGATTTGGAAAACTCAGCAGTGGCCACAGGACTGGAAGAGGTCAGTCTTCATTCCAATCCCAAAGAAAGGCAATGCCAAAGAATGCTCAAACTACCGCACAATTGCACTCATCTCACACGCTAGTAAAGTCATGCTCAAAATTCTCCAAGCCAGGCTTCAGCAGTATGTAAACCGTGAACTCCCAGATGTTCAAGCAGGTTTTAGAAAAGGCAGAGGCACCAGAGATCAAATTGCCAACATCCGCTGGATCATGGAGAAAGCAAGAGAGTTCCAGAAAAACATCTATTTCTGCTTTATTGACTATGCCAAAGCCTTTGACTGTGTGGATCACAATAAACTGTGGAACATTCTGAAAGAGATGGGAATCCCAGACCACCTGACCTGCCTCTTGAGAAACCTGTATGCAGGTCAGGAAGCAACAGTTAGAACCGGTCATGGAACAACAGACTGGTTCCAAATAGGAAAAGGTGTACGTCAAGGTTGTATATTGTCACCTTGCTTATTTAACTTATATGCAGAGTACATCATGAGGAACGCTGGGCTGGAAGAAGCACAAGCTGGAATCAAGATTGCTGGGAGAAATATCAATAACCTTAGATATGCAGATGACACTACCCTTATGGCAGAAAGTGAAGAGGAACTCAAAAGCCTCTTGATGAAAGTGAAAGAGGAGAGTGAAAAGGTTGGCTTGAAGCTCAACATTCAGAAAACAAAGATCATGGCATCTGGTCCCATCACTTCATGGGAAATAGATGGAAAAACAATGGAAACAGTGTCAGACTTTGTTTTTTTGGGCTCCAAAATCACTGCAGATGCTGATTGCAGCCATGAAATTAAAAGACGCTTGCTCCTTGGCAGGAAAGTTATGACCAACCTTGATAGTATATTAAAAAGCAGAGACATTACTTTGCCGACCAAGGTCCGTCTAGTCAAAGCAATGGTTTTTCCCGTGGTCATGTATGGATGTGACAGTTGGACTGTGAAGAAAGCTGATCGCCGAAGAATCGATGCTTTTGAACTGTGGTGTTGGAGAAGACTCTTGAGAGTCCCTTATACTGCAAGGAGATCCAACCAGTCCATTCTAAAGGAGATCAATCCTGGATGTTCATTGGAGGGACTGATGCTAAAGCTGAAGCTCCAATACTTTGGCCACCTCATGCGACGAGTTGACTCACTGGAAAAGACTCTGATGCTGGGAAAGGTTGGGGGCGGGAGGAGAAGGGGACGACGGAGAATGAGATGGCTGGATGGCATCACCGACTCTGTGGACATGAGTTTGAGTGTACTCCGGGAGTTGGTGATGGACAGGGAGGCCTGGCGTGCTGTGATTCATGGGGTCGCGGAGAGTCGGACACGACTGAGCGACTGAACTGAACTGAACTGAACTGATTAAGAAGAGGTGGCAAGAATACACAGAAGAACTGAACAAAAAAGATCTTCACGACCAGGATAGTCACGAAAATGTGATCACTGGCCTAGAGCCAGACATCTTGGAATGTGAATTCAAGTGTGCCTTAGAAAGCAACACTACGAACAAAGCTAGTGGAAGTGATGGAATTCCAGTTGAGCTATTTCAAATCTTGAAAGATGATGCTGTGAAAGTGCTGCACTCAGTATGCCAACAAATTTGGAAAACTCAGCAGTGGCCACAGGACTGGAAAAGGCCAGTCTTCATTCTAATCCCAAAGAAAGGCAATGCCAAAGAATGCGCAAGCTACCGCACAATTGCACTCATCTCACATGCTAGTACAGTCATGCTCAAAATTCTCCAAGCCAGGCTTCAACAATATGTGATCCGTGAACTCCCAGATGTTCAAGCAGGTTTTAGAAAAGGCAGAGGCACCAGAGATCAAATTGCCAACATCCGCTGGATCATGGAGAAAGCGAGAGAGTTCCAGAAAAACATCTATTTCTGCTTCATTGACTATGCCAAAGCCTTCCACTGTGTGGATCACAATAAACTGTGGAAGATTCTGAAAGAGATGGGAATACCATACCACCTGACCTGCCTCTTGAGAAACCTGTATGCAGGTCAGGAAGCAACAGTCAGAACTGTGCATGGAACAACAGACTGGTTCCAAATAGGAAAAGGAGTACGTCAAGGCTGTATATTGTATTCTTGCTTATTTAACTTATATGCAGAGTGCATCATGAGAAATGCTGGGCTGGAAGAAGAACAACTGGAATCAAGATTGCTGGGAGAAATATCAATAACCTCAGATATGCAGATGACACCACCTTTAGGGCAGAACGTGAGGAGGAACTCAAAAGCCTCTTGAAGAAAGTGAAAGAGGAGAGTGAAAAGGTTGGCTTGAAGCTCAACATTCAGAAAACAAAGGTGATGGAATCTGGTCCCAACACTTCACGGGAAATAGATGGAAAAACAGTGGAAACAGTGTCACACTTTATTTTTGGGGGCTCCAAAATCACTGCAGATGCTGATTGCAGCCATGAAATTAAAAGGCGCTTACTCCTTGGAAGGAAAGTTATGATCAACCTTGATAGTATATTAAAAAGCAGAGACATCACTTTGCCAAAAAAGCTCCATCTAGTCAAGGCTATGGTTTTTCCCGTGGTCATGTATGGATGTGAGAGTTGGACTGTGAAGAAAGCTGATCGCCGAAGAACTGATGCTTTCGAACTGTGGTATTGGAGAAGACTCTTGAGAGTCCCTTGGACTGCAAAAAGATCCAACCAGTCCATTCCAAGGGAGATCAATCGTCGGTGTTCATTGCAAGGACTGATGGTAAAGCTGAAATTGCAATACTTTGGCCACCTCATGCAATGAATTGACTCACTGGAAAAGATTCTGATGCTAGGAGAGGTTGGGGGCTGGAGGAGAAGGGGAAAACAGAGAATGAGATGGCTGGATAGCATCACCGACTCTGTGGCCATGAGTTTGAGTGAACTCCGGGAGTTGGTGTAGGACAGGGAGGCCTAGCGTACAGTGATTCATGGGGTCGCGGAGAGTCGGATATGACTGAGCGACTGTACCGAACTGAACTGAATAAAGTGTGTCAAATACCCTTTTCCCTTTCAGACGGGAATGTGGGATTTCTCTTGAAATTCTGCAGCGCAAAATTTCTTCATCTCGCACTGAGGGGATAATTTTGTGGTGTTTCTCGAATTGCGGCGGGAAGCTGGGGGTATTCCCCGAGGTGCGAAGGGGACCTGAAGAACTCACTCGAGTTACTTCAGGGAAGTCAGGTCCCCGATTGTGCTGGAAGGGGAACTTCCGGATTACTCTCGACCCGTTAAATGGGAATATTGCCTCTTCTCGATTTGAGTCCGTAAAGTGTGTTCTCCTCTCCACTGAGGACGGATGTTAGGGACCATTCTGATTCGCCTAAAGGGAGTCAAGTACCCTTTTGCCTTTCAAGTGGGAATGTGGGATTTCTCTTGAGATTCTGCAGGGCAAAATTTCCTCATCTCACATGGAGGGGATAATTATGTGCTGTTACACGAATTGGGTTGGGAAGCTGGGGGTGATTCTCCAGTTGCGACGAGGACCTCTGGAACACACTCGGATTACTTCAGGGAAGTCAGGTCCCCTTTTGTGCTGGAAGGGGAACTTCCGGATTGTTCTCGAGCCCTTTAATGGGAATAGGGCCTCCTCTCGATTTGAGTCCATAAATTGTGTTCTCCTCTCCAATGGGGACGGATGTTAGGGAACTTTCTGAGTGGCATAAAGTGTGTCAAGTACCCTTTTCCTTTCAAGCGGGAAAGTGGGATTTCTCTTGAGATTCTGCAGCGCAAAATTACCTCATCTCGCATTGAGGGGATAATTTTGTGGTATTTCTCGAGTTGCAGAGGGAAGCAGGGGGTACTTCTCCAGTTGCAACGGGGACCTCAGGAACTCGCTCGGGTTGCTTCAGCGAAGTCAAGTCCCCTTTTGTGTTGGAAGGGGAACTTCCAGATTACTCTCGAGCCCTTAAATGGGAACATTGTTTCTTCTCGATTTGGGTCCGGAGAGTGTGTTCTCCTCTGCACTGAGGACGGATGTTAGGGACCATTCTGAATCGCCTAAATGGAGTCAAGTACACTGTTGCCTTTCAAGCAGGAATGTGGGATTTCTCTTGAGATTCTGCAGCGCAAAATTACCTCATCTCGTATGGAGGGGATAATTTTTTGGTGTTTCACGAATTGGGTCGGGAAGCTGGGGGTACTTCTGCAGTTCCGACGAGTACGTCTGGAACACACTCGAGTTACTTCAGGGAAGTTTGGTCACATTTTGTGCTGGAAGCAGAACTTCCGTATTACTCTCGAACCCTTTAATGTGAATAGGGCCTCTTCTCGAATAAAGTCCAAAGAGTGTTTTCTCCTCCCAATGGGGACGGCTGTGTGAGGGAACTTTCTGAGTTGCATAAAGGGTGTTTAGTACCCTTTTGCCTTTTATGAGGAAATGTGGTATTTCTCTTGAGATTCTGCATCGCAAAATTTCCTCAAATCGCATTGAGGGGATAATTTTGGGGTGTTTCTCGAGTTGCGGCGGGAAGCTGGGGGTGCTTCTCCAGTTGCGACGGGGATCTCAGGAACTCGCTGGGGTTGCTTCAGGGAAGTCAGGTCCCCTTTGGTGTTGGAAGGGGAACATCTGGTTTCCTCTCGAGCCCGTAAATGTGAACCGGAGCTCATCTCGAATTGAGTCCATAAAGTGTGTTCTCCTCTCAAAGGGGAAGGATGTGTGAGGGAACTTTCTGAGTCGAATAAAGGGTGTCAAGTACCTTTTTGCCTTTCAGAAGGGAATGTAGTATTTCTCTTGAGATGCTGCATCGCAGAATTTCCTCATCTCGCATTGAGGGGATAATTTTGGGGTGTTTCTCGAGTTGCGGCGGGAAGATGGGGGTGCTTCTCTAGTTGCGACGGGGACTTCAGGAACTCCCTGGGGTTGCTTCAGGGAAGTCAGGTCCCTTTTGGTGTTGGAAGGGAACTTCCGGTTTCCTCTCGAGCCCTTAGATGTTAAGAGGGGCTCATCTCCAACTGAGTCCGTAAAGTGTGTTCTCCTCTCCAAAAGGGCCGGCTACGTGAGGGAACTTCCTGAGTCGAATAAAGGGTGTCAAGTACCTTTTTGCCTTTCAAGAGGGAATGTGGTATTTCTCTTGAGATTCTGCCTCGCAAAATTTCCTCATCTCGCATTTAGGGGTTAATTTTGTGGTATTTCTCGAGTTTCGGCGGGGACATCAAGAACTCGCTGGGGTTGCTTCAGGGAAGTCAGGTCCCCTTTGGTGTTGGAAGGGGTACTTCCGGTTTCCTCTCGAGGCCCTAAATGTGAACATGGGCTCATCTCGAATTGAGTCCATAAAGTGTGTTCTCCTCTCCAAAGGGACGGCTGTGTGAGGGAACTTTCTGAATCGAATAAAGGGTGTCAAGTACCTTTTTGCCTTTCCAGAGGGAATGTGGTATTTCTCTTGAGATTCTGCATCTCAAAATTTCCTCATCTCGCATTGATGGGATAATTTTGGGGTGTTTCTCGAGTTGCAGCGGGAAGCTGGGGGTACTACTCGAGTTGCGACGGGGACCTCAGGAACTAGCTTGGCTTGCTACTGGAAAGTTAGTTCCCCTTTTGTGTTGGAAGGGAAACTTCCGGTTTACTCTGGAGCCTTTAAACGGGAATAGGGGCTCATCTCGAATTGAGTCCATAAAGTGTGTTCCCTTATCCAATTGGGACAGATGTTAGAGAACTTTCTGAGTGTCATAAAGGGTGTCAAGTACGCTTTTGCCTTTCAATCGGGAGTGTGGGTTTTCTCTTGAGATTCTGCAGTGGAAAATTTCCTCATCTCCCTTTGAGGGGATAATTTGGTGGTGTTTCTCGAGTTGTGGCAGGAAGCTGGGAGTACTTCTCTAGTTCCAGCGGGGACCTAAGAACCTGCTCGTGTTGCTTCAGGGAAGTCAAGTCCCCTTTTGTGTTGGAAGGGGAACTTCCGTATGGCTCTCGAGCTGTTAAATGTGAATAATGCCTCTTCTTGATTTGAGTACATAAAGTGTGCTTTCCTCTCCACTGAGGAAGGATGTTAGGGAACCTTCTGAGTCGCCTAAAGGGAGTCAAGTACCCTTGTGCCTTTCAAGCGGGAATGTGGGATTTCTCTTGAGATTCTGCAGTGTAAAATTTCCTCATCTCGCATTGAGGGGATAATATTGTGTTGCTTCTGGAGTTGTGGCTGGAAGCATGGGGTACTTCTCGAGTTGAGCCGGGAACCTCAGAAACTTGCTTGGGTTGCTTCAGGGAAGTCAAGTCCTTTTTGTGTTGGAAGAGGAATTTCTTGATTACTCTCTAGCCTTTAAATGGGAATATTGCCTCTCTTCGATTTGAGTCCATGAAGTGTGTTTTCCTGTCCACTGAGGAAGGATGTTAGGGAACATTCTGAGTCGCATAAAGGGAGTCAAGTACCCTTTTGCCTTTCAAGCGGAAATGTGGGATTTCACTTGAGATTCTGCACAGCAAAATTTCCTCATCTCACATTGTGGGGATAATTTTGTGGTGTTTCTCGAGTTGCGATGGGGACCTCAGAAATTTACTTGAGTCACTTCAAGGAATCAGGTCCCATTTGTTCTGGAAGGGGAACTTCCGGAATACTCTTGAGCCCTTTAATGTTAATAGGGCTTCTTCTGTAGAAGAGTCCATAAAGTGTGTTATCTCTTCCAATGGGGACGGATATTATTGAACTTTCTTAGTGGCATAAAGTGTGTGAAGTACGCTTTTCCCTTTCAAGTGGGAATGTGGGATTTCTCTTGAGATTCTGCAACGCAGAGTAACCTCATCTCGCACTGAGGGGATAATTTTGTGGTGTTTCTCGAATTGCGGCGGGAAACTGGGAGTACTTCTCGAGTTGCAGCAGGGACCTCAGGAACTCGCTCGGGTTGCTTCAGGGAAGTCAAGTCCACTTTTGTGTTGGAAGGGGAACTGCCGGAATACACTCGAGCCATTAAAAGGGAATATTGCCTCTTCTCCATTTGAGTCCATAAAATATGTTCTCCTCTCCACTGAGGATGGATGTTTGGGAATATTCTGAATCACATAAAGGTAGTCAAGTACCCTTTTGCCTTTCAAGCAGGAATGTGGGATTTCTCTTGAGACTCTGCAGGGCAAAATTTCCTCATCTCACATTGAGGGGATTATTTTGTGTTGTTTCTCGAGTTGCAGCGGGAAACTGTGGATACTACATGAGTTGCGATCGGGACCTCAGGAACTCGCTCGGCTTGCTTCAGGGAAGTCAGGTCCCCTTTTTTATTGGAAGGGATATTCCGGTTTACTCTGGAGCAGTTAAATGGGAATAGGGGCTCATCTCGAACTGAGTCCATAAAGTGTGTTCTCCTATCCAATGTTGACGGATGTTAGGGAACTTTCTGAGTGGCATATAGTGTGTCAAGTACGCTTTTGCCTTTCAATCGGGAATGTGGGATTTATCCTGACATTCTGCAGCGCGAAATTTGCTCATCTCACATTGAGGGGATAATTTTGTGGTGTTTCTCGAGTTGTGGCAGGAAGCAAGGAGTATTTCTCTAGTTGCGGCGGGGACCTCAGGAACTCGCTCGGGTTGCTTCAGGGAAGTCAAGTCCCCTTTTGTGTTGGAAGGGGAACTTCCGGATGACTCTCGAGCTGTTAAATGTGAATAATGCCTCTTCTCGTTTTGAGTCCATAAAGTGTGTTTTCCTCTCCACTGAGGAAGGATGTTAGGGAACATTCTGAGTCGCCTAAAGGGAGTCAAGTACCATTTTGCCCTTCAAGCGGGAATGTGGGATTTCTCTTGAGATTCTGCAGCACAAAATTTCCTCATCTCACATTGAGGGGATAATTTTGTTGTGTTTCTCGAGTTGCGATGGGGACCTCAGGAACTTTCTCGAGTTACTTCAGGGAATCAGGCCCCTTTTTTCCTGGAAGGAGAACTTCCGGACTACTCTTGAGCCCTTTAATGGGAATATGGCCTCTTCTGGAGTTGAGTCCATAAAGTGTGTTTTCCTCTCCAATGAGGACAAATGTTAGGGACCATTCTGAGTCGCCTAAAGGGAGTCAAGTAAACTTTTGCCTTTCAAGCGGAAATGTGGGATTTCACTTGAGATTCTGCAGCGCAAAATTTCCTCATCTCACATTGTGGGGATAATTTTGTGGTGTTTCTCGAGTTGTGAATACCTCAGAAACTTACCCGAGTTACTTCAGGGAATCAGATGCCATTTGTGCTGGAAGGGGAACTTCCGGAATACTTTTGAGCCCTGTAATGGGAATAGGGCCTCTTCTCCAGTTGAGTCCCTAAAGTGTGATTTCCTCTCCAGTGGAGACGGAGCTTAGGGAACATTCTGAGTGGCATAAAGTGTGTCAAGAAAGCTTTTGCCTTTCAATGGTAATGTGGATTTTCTTTTGAGATTCTGCAGCGCAAAATTTCCTCATCTCGCATTGAGGGGATAATTTTGTGGTGTTTCTCCAGTTGTGGTGGGAAGCAGGGGGCACTTCTCTAGCTATGGTGGGCACCTCAGGAACTCGCTCGGGTTGCTTCAGGGAAGTCAAGTCGCCTTTTGTGTTGGAAGGGGAACTTCCGGATTACTGTCCAGACGTTAAAAGGGAATATTGCCTCCTCTCCATTTAAGTCCATAACTTATGTTCTCCTCTCCACTGAGGATGGATGTTAGGGAACATTCTGAGTCGCCTAAAGGGAGTCAAGTACCCTTTTGACTTTCAAGCGGGAATGTGGGATTTCTCTTGAGATTCTGCAGCGCAAAATTTCCTCATCTCCCATTGAGGGGATAATTTTGTGGTGTTTCTCGAGTTGCGGCAAGAAACTGGGGGTACTTCTCGAGTTGCAGCGGGGACCTCAGGAACTCGCTAGGGTTGCTTCAGGGAAGTCAAGTTCTTTTTTGTGTTGGAAGGGGAACTTCCGGATGACTCTCGAGCTGTTAAATGGGAAAAATGCCTCTTCTCGATTTGAGTCCATAAAGTGTGTTTTCCTCTCCACTGAGGAAGGATGTTAGGGAACATTCTGAGTCGCATAAACGGAGTCAGTACCCTTTAGCCTTTCAAGCTGGAATGTGGGATTTCTCTTGAGATTCTGCAGCGCAAAATTTCCTCATCTCACAGTGAGGGGAATATTTTGTGGTGTTTCTCGAATTGCGGCGGGACGCTGGGGGTACTTCTTGAGTTTAGATGGCGACCTCAGGAACTCACTCGAGTTTCTTCAGGGAAGTCAGGTCCCCTTTTGTGCTGGAAGGGGAACTTCCGGATTAGTCTCGAGCCCTTTAATGGGAATAGGGCCTCTTCTGGAGTTGAGTCCATAAAGTGTGTTCTCCTCTCCAATGGGGAAGGATGTTAGGGAACTTTCTGAGTGACATAAAGGGAGTCAAGTAGGCTTTTGCCTTTCAATTGGGAATGTGGGATTTCTCTTCAGATTCTGCAGCGCAAAGTTTCCTCATCTCGCATTGAGGGGATAATTTTGTGGTGTTTCCCGAATTTCGGCGAGAAGCGGGGGGTACTTCTCGAGATTCAACGGGGACCTCAGGAACTCACTGGAGTTACTTTAGGGAAGTCAGGTCCCCTTTAGTGCTGGACGGGGAACTTCCGGATTACTCTCGAGGCCTTTAAGGGAATAGGGGCTCTTCTGGAGTTGAGTCCATAAATTGTGTATGCCTCTGCAATGGGGATGAATTTTAGGGAACTTTCTGAGGAGCATAAAGTATGCCAAGTTCCCTTTTGCCTTTCAAGCGTTAATGTGGGATTTCTCTTCAGATTCTGCAGCACAAAGTTTCCTCATCTCGCATTGAGGAGATAATTTTGTGGTGTATGTCAAGTTGTGGTGGGAATTTTGGATTACTTCTCGTGTTGCGACGGGGACCTCAGGAATTTGCTCGAGTTGCTTCTGGAAAGTCAGGTCCCCTTTTGTGTTGGAAGGGGAACTTCCGGTTTAGTCTGGAGCCGTTAAATGTGAATAGGGCCTCATCTCGAATTGAGTCCATAAAGTGTGTTCTCCTCTCCTATGGGGAATGATATTAGTGAAATTTCTGAGTCGCATAAACTGTATCAAGTCCTTTTTGCCTTTCAAGAGGGAATAGTGGTATTTCTCTTGAGATTCTGCAGCACAAAATTTCCTCTTCTCGCATTGATGGGATAATTTTGTGGTGTTTCTCTAGTTGCGGCAGGAAGCTTGGGGTACTTCTCGAGTTGCCATGTGGACCTCAAGAACTTGCTTGGGTTGCTTCAGGTAAGGCAGGTCCCCTTTTGTGTTGGAACGGGAACTTCCGGTTTACTTTCGAGCCGTTAATTGGGAATAGGGATTCATCTGGAGTTGAGTCCAAAAGGTGTTTTTTCCTCTCCAATGGGTACTGCTCTGTGAGCGAACTTCCTGGGTCACATAAAGTGTGTCAAGTGACCTTTTGCCTTTCAAGCGGGTATGTGGGACTTCCCTTGAGATTTCGGAGCGCAAAATTTCCTCATCTCGCATTGTGGGGATAATTTTGTTGTGTCTCGAGTTTCGGCTTGGATCTGGGGGTACTTCTCGAGTTGCAGCGTGGACCTCAGGAACTCGTTCGTGTTGCTTCAGGGAAGTCAGGTCCCCTTTTTTTGGAAGTGGAACTTCCGGATTACTCTCGAGCCCTTAAATGTGAAGAGGTCCTCTTCTAGATTTGAGTCCATGAAGTGTGTTCTCCGCTCCAATAAGTATGGGTGTTAGAAAACTATCTGAATCGCATAAAGTGTGTCAAGTGCCCTTTTGCCTTTCAAGCGGGAATGTGGGATTTCTATTTAATTGTGCAGTGCAAAATTTCCTCATCTCACATTGAGCGGATAATTTTTTGGTATTTCCCCTTTTGAGGCGGGAAGCTGGGTGTACTTCTCGAGTTGCGACGGGGACCTCAGGAACTTGCTTGTGTTGCTTCAGGTAAGTTAGTCACCCTTTTCTGCTGGAACGGGAATTTCGGGATTACACTTGAGCCGTTAAATGGGAATAGGGCCTCTTCCCAAGTTGAGTCCATAAATTGTGTTCTCCTCTCCAATGGATGGCTGTGTGAGGGAATTTTCTGAGTCGCATAAAGGGTGTCAAATACAGTTTTGCCTTTCCAGCGGAACGTGGGATTTCTCTTGAATTGTGCAGCGGAATATTTTCCTGATCTCGCATTGAGGGGATAATTTTGTGGTGTTTCTAGAGTTGCGGCGGGAACCTGGTTGAACTTCTCAGGTAGCGAAGAGGACCTCAGGAATTCTCTCTGGCTGCTTCAGGGAAGTCAGGAACCCTTTTGTGTTGGAAGGGGAATTTCGGGATTACTGTTGAGCCTTTAAATGGGAATAGGGCCTCTTCTCAAGCTAAGTCTGTAAAGTGTGTTCTCCTCTCCAATGGGGACGACTGTTTGAGGGAATTTTTTGAGTCTCACCCGGCTGTGCAAACAGGAGAAATACCAGCCCCACCCGTGCAGACACGAGAGATGCCGGCCCAGGCGGCTGAGATGCCAGAGAAAGGGGCCTTGCAGGCGCAGAAGCAAGAGAGGCCTTCCCCACCCGCGCAGACGGGAGAGAACCCGGCCCCGCCCGCGCAGACGCAAGAGACCCCGTCCCGCCCGCCCAGATGGGAGAGACCCCCGCCCCGCCCACCAGACGCGGGATACACAGGCCCCGCCCGCGCAGACTGGAGAGAAGCAGGCCCTGGTGCAACAGACCATGCAGAGATGTGCAGCGGTGAGGAGCTACCCCATGCCTGAGGCCAGGGCAGGCTGCCTAGAGGAGGTACCCCACCTCCAATAGGCGGTGGCTGTGCGGGGGTGGGCCGAGAGGAGGTACTCACATTCAAGGTCAGGAGGGCCGGCTTTGAGGACATACCCCTCATCCAAGGTAAGGTGCAGCAGCTGTGCTTTCTTGGAGCAGCTGTGAAGAGATATCCCACACCCAAGGTAAGAGAAACTCAAATCAGATGGTAGGTATTGCGAGGGGGCTTCAGATGGCAGACACACTGAAATCATAATCACAGGAATCTACTCCATCTGATCACATGGACCACAGCCGAATGTGGTCCACTGGAGAAGGGAATGGGAAACCACTTCAGTATATTTGCATTGAGAACCCCATGAACAGTATCAAAGGGCAAAATGACAGGATACTGAATGAGGAATTCCCCAGGTCGGTAGGGGCCCAGTATGCTACTGGAGATCAGTGGAGAAATAACTCTAGAAGGAATGAAGGGATGGAGCAAAAGCAAAACCAGTACCCAGTTGTGGATGTGACCGGTGATAGAAGCAAGGTCTGGTGCTGTAAAGAGCAATATTGTATAGGAACCTGGAATGTTATGTCCATGAATCAAGGCAAATTGGAAGTGGTCAAACAGGAGATGGCAAGAGTGAACATAGACATTCTAGGAGTCAGTGAATTAAAATGGACTGGAATGTGAGAATTTAACTCAGATGACCATTATATATATACTACTGTGGGCAGAAATCCCTTAGAAGAAATGGAGTAACCATCATGGTCAACAAGAGACTCCGAAATGCAGTACTTGGATGCAATCTTAAAAACGACAGAATGATTTCTGTTCGTTTCCAAGGCAAACCATTCAACATTACAGTAATCCAGGCCTATGCCCCAACCACTAACGCTGAAGAAGCCGAAGTTGAACGGCTCTATGAAGACCTACAAGACCTTTTAGAACTAACACCCAAAAAAGATGTCCTTTTCATTCTAGGGGACTGGAATGCAAAAGTAGGAAGTCAAGAAACACCTGGAGTAACAGGCAAATTTGGCCTTGGAGCACGGAATGAAGCAGGGCCAAGTCTAATAGAGTTTTGTCAAGAGAACGCACTGGTCATAGTAAACTCCCTCTTCCAACAACACAAGAGAAGACTCTACACGTGGGCATCACCAGATGGTCAACACCGAAATCAGATTGATTATATTCTTTGCAGCCAAAGATGGAGAAGCTGTATACAGTTAGCAAAAACAAGACCAGGAGCTGACTGTGGCTCAGATCATGAACTCCTTATTGCCAAATTCAGACTTAAATTGAAGAAAGTAGGGAAAACCCCTAGACCATTCAGATATGACCTCAATCAAATCCCTTAGGATTATACAGTGGAAGTGACAAATAGATTTAAGGCACCAGATCTGATAGATAGAGTGCCTGATGAACTCTGGATGGAGGTTCGTGACATTGTACAGGAGACAGGGACCAAGAGCATCCCCATGGAAAAGAAATGCAAAAAAAAGCAAAATGGCTATCTGAGGTGGCCTTACAAATAGCTGTGAAAAGAAGAGAAGCGAAAAGCAAAGGAGAAAGGGAAAGATATAAGCATTAGAATGCAGAGTTGCAAAGAATAGCAAGGAGAGATAAGAAAGCCGTCCTCAGTGATCAATGCAAAGAAATAGAGGAAAACAACAGAATAGGAAAAACAAGAGATCTCTTCAAGAACATTAGGGATTCCAAGGGAACATTTCATGCAAAGATGGGCTCGATAAAGGACAGAAATGGTATGGACCTAACAGAAGCAGAAGATATTAAGAAGAGGTGGCAAGAATACACAGAAGAACTGTACAAAAAAGATCTTCACGACCAGGATAGTCAAGAAAATATGATCACTGGCCTAGTGCCAGACATCTTGGAATGTGAATTCAAGTGTGCCTTAGAAAGCAACACTACGAACAAAGCTAGTGGAAGTGATGGAATTCCAGTTGAGCTCTTTCAAATCTTGAAAGATGATGCTGGGAAAGTGCTGCACTCAATATGCCAACAAATTTGGAAAACTCAGCAGTGGCCACAGGACTGGAAAAGGTCAGTCTTCATTCTAATCCCAAAGAAAGGCAATGCCAAAGAATGCTCAAGCTACCGCACAATTGCACTCATCTCACACACTAGTACAGTCATGTTCAAAATTCTCCAAGCCAGGGTTCAGCAATATGTGATCCGTGAACTCCCAGATGTTCAAGCAGGTTTTAGAAAAGGCAGAGGCACCAGAGATCAAATTGCCAACATCCGCTGGATCATGGAGAAAGCGAGAGAGTTCCAGAAAAACATCTATTTCTGCTTCATTGACTATGCCAAAGCCTTCCACTGTGTGGATCACAATAAACTGGGGAAGATTCTGAAAGAGATGGGAATACCATACCACCTGACCTGCCTCTTGAGAAACCTGTATGCAGGTCAGGAAGCAACAGTCAGAACTGTGCATGGAACAACAGACTGGTTCCAAATAGGAAAAGGAGTACGTCAAGGCTGTATATTGTATTCTTGCTTATTTAACTTATATGCAGAGTGCATCATGAGAAATGCTGGGCTGGAAGAAGAACAACTGGAATCAAGATTGCTGGGAGAAATATCAATAACCTCAGATATGCAGATGACACCACCTTTAGGGCAGAACGTGAGGAGGAACTCAAAAGCCTCTTGAAGAAAGTGAAAGAGGAGAGTGAAAAGGTTGGCTTGAAGCTCAACATTCAGAAAACAAAGGTGATGGAATCTGGTCCCAACACTTCACGGGAAATAGATGGAAAAACAGTGGAAACAGTGTCACACTTTATTTTTGGGGGCTCCAAAATCACTGCAGATGCTTGGAAGGAAAGTTATGATCAACCTTGATAGTATATTAAAAAGCAGAGACATCACTTTGCCAAAAAAGCTCCATCTAGTCAAAGCTATGGTTTTTCCCATGGTTATGTATGGATGTGAGAGTTGGACTGTGAAGAAAGCTGATCGCCGAAGAACTGATGCTTTTGAACTGTGGTATTGGAGAAGACTCTTGAGAGTCCCTTGGACTGCAAGAAGATCCAACCAGTCCATTCTAAGGGAGATCAATCGTCGGTGTTCATTAGAAGGACTGATGCTAAAGCTGAAATTGCAATACTTTGGCCACCTCATGCGATGAATTGACTCACTGGAAATGATTCTGATGCTAGGAGAGGTTGGGGGCTGGAGGAGAAGGGGACGACAGAGAATGAGATGGATGGATAGCATCACCGACTCTGTGGCTATGAGTTTGAGTGAACTCCGGGAGTTGGTGTAGGACAGGGAGGCCTAGCGTACAGTGATTCATGGGGTGGCAGAGAGTCGAACACGACTGAGCGACTGAACTGAACTGAACTGAATAAAGTGTGTCAAATACCCTTTTCCCTTTCAGGCGGGAATGTGGGATTTCTCTTGAAATTCTGCAGCGCAAAATTTCTTCATCTCGCATTGAGGGGATAATTTTGTGGTGTTTCTCGAATTGCGGCGGGAAGCTGGGGGTATTCCTCGAGGTGCGAAGGGGACCTGAGGAACTCACTCGAGTTACTTCATTGAAGTCAGGTCCCCGATTGTGCTGGAAGGGGAACTTCCGGATTACTCTCGACCCGTTAAATGGGAATATTGCCTCTTCTCGATTTGAGTCCGTAAAGTGTGTTCTCCTCTCCACTGAGGACAGATGTTAGGGACCATTCTGATTCGCCTAAATGGAGTCAAGTACCCTTTTGCCTTTCAAGTGGGAATGTGGGATTTCTCTTGAGATTCTGCAGGGCAAAATTTCCTCATCTCACATGGAGGGGATAATTATGTGCTGTTACACGAATTGGGTTGGGAAGCTGGGGGTGATTCTCCAGTTGCGACGAGGACCTCTGGAACACACTCGGATTACTTCAGGGAAGTCAGGTCCCCTTTTGTGCTGGAAGGGGAACTTCCGGATTGTTCTCGAGCCCTTTAATGGGAATAGGGCCTCCTCTCGATTTGAGTCCATAAATTGTGTTCTCCTCTCCAATGGGGACGGATGTTAGGGAACTTTCTGAGTGGCATAAAGTGTGTCAAGTACCCTTTTGCCTTTCAAGCGAGAATGTGGGATTTCTCTTGAGATTCTGCAGGGCAAAATTACCTCATCTCGCATTGAGGCGATAATTTTGTGATATTTCTCGAGTTGCAGAGGGAAGCAGGGGGTACTTCTCCAGTTGCAACGGGGACCTCAGGAACTCGCTCGGGTTGCTTCACCGAAGTCAAGTCCACTTTTGTGTTGGAAGGGGAACTTCCAGATTATTCTCGAGCCGTTAAATTGGAACATTGCCTCTTCTCGATTTGGGTCCGGAGAGTGTGTTCTCCTCTGCACTGAGGACGGATGTTAGGGACCATTTTGAGTCGCCTAAATGGAGTCAAGTACACTGTTGCCTTTCAAGCGGGATTGTGGGATTTCTCTTGAGATTCTGCAGCGCAAAATTTCCTCATCTCGCATGGAGGGGATAATTATTTGTTGTTTCACGAATTGGGTCGGGAAGCTGGGGGTACTTCTGCAGTTCCGACGAGTACGTCTGGAACACACTCGAGTTACTTCAGGGAAGTCTGGTCACATTTTGTGCTGGAAGGGGAAATTCGGTATTACTTTCTAACCCTTTAATGTGAATAGGGCCTCTTCTCGAATAGAGTCCAAAGAGTGTTTTCTCCTCCCAATGGGGACGGCTGTGTGAGGGAACTTTCTGAGTTGCATAAAGGGTGTTTAGTACCCTTTTGCTTTTTATGAGGAAATGTGGTATTTCTCTTGAGATTCTGCATCGCAAAATTTCCTCAAATCGCATTGAGGGGATAATTTTGGGGTGTTTCTCGAGTTGCGGCGGGAAGCTGGGGGTGCTTCTCGAGTTGCGACGGGGACCTCAGGAACTCGCTGGGGTTGCTTCAGGGAAGTCAGGTCCCCTTTGATGTTGGAAGGGGAAATTCCGGTTTCCTCTCGAGCCCTTAAATGTGCACAGGGGCTCATCTCGAATTGAGTTCATAAAGTGTGTTCCCCTCTCTAAAGGGGACAGCTGTATGAGGGAACTTTCTGAGTCAAATAAAGGGTGTCAAGTACCCTTTTGCCTTAAAGAGGGAATGTGGTATTTCTCTTGAGATTCTGCATCTCAAAATTTCTTCCTCTCACATTGAGGGGATAATTTTGTGGTGTTTCCGAGTTGCGGCGGGAAGCTGGGGGTGCTACTCAGGTTGCGACGGGGACTTCAGGAACTCGCTCGGGTTGGTTCACGGAAGTCAGGACCCCTTTTTTGTTGGAAGGGGAACCTCAGGTTTACTCTCGAACTGTTAATGGGAATAGGGGCTCATCTCGAATTGAGTCCATAAAATGTGTTCTCCTCTCCAATGGGGACTGATGTTAGTGAAATTTCTGAGTCGAATAAAGGGAGTCAAGTACCCATTGCTTTTCAAGAGGGATGTGGTATTTCACTTGAGATTCTGCAGCGCAAAATTTCCTCATCTCGCATTGAGTCTATAATATTGTGGTGTTTCTATAGTTGCGGGGAGAAGCTGGGGGTACTTCTCGAAGTGCGTCAGGGACCTCAGGAACCCGCTCGGGTTGATTCAGGGAAGTTAGTTCCCCTTTCAATTTAGAATAGGAACGTCCGGTTTACTCTGGAGCCATTAAATGGGAATAGTGCCTCCTCTGGAATTGAGTCCTTAAAGTGTGTTCTCCTCTCCAATGGGGACGGCTGTGTGAGGGAACTTTCTGAGTCGCATAAAGGGTGTCCTGTACCCTTTTGCCTTTCAAAAGGAATGTGGTATTTCTCTTGAAATTCTGCAGCGCAAAATTTCTTCATCTCGCATTGAGGGAATAATTTTTTGGTGTTTCTCGAGTTGCGGCTGGAATCTGGGGGTACTTCTCGAGGTACGATGGGGACCTCAGGACCTCGCTCGGGTTGCTTCAGGGAAGTCAGGTCCCCTGTTTTTTGGACGGGAAAATTTAGGTTTAATCTAGGGCCGTTAAATGGGAATAGGGGCTCATCTCGAATTGAGTCAATTTAGTGTATATTCCTCTCCAATGGGGACAGATGAGTGTGAAATTTCTGAGTCCCAAAAAAGGGTCTCAAAACCCTTTGCCTTTCAAGAGGGAAGGTGGTATTTCTCTTGAGAATCTGCGGCGCAAAATTTCCTCATGTCGCATTGAGGGGATAATTTTGTGGTGTTTCTCGAGTTGCGGCGGGAAGCTGGTGTGCTTCTCTATTTGTGACGTGGACCTCAGGAACACACTCGGGTTGCTTCAGGGAAGTCAGGTCCCCTTTTTTGTTAGAAGGGGAACTCCCGTTTTCCTCTGTAGCCCTTAAATGTGAACAGGGGCTCATCTCGAATTGAGTCCATAAAGTGTGTTCTGCCCTCCAAAGGGGACTGCTGTGTGAGGAAACTTTCTCAGTCGAATAAAGGGTGTCAAGTACCTTTTTACCTATCAACAGGGAATGTGGTATTTCTCTTGAGACTCTGCATCGCAAAATTTTCTCCTCTCGCATTGAGGGGTAATTTTGTGGTGTTTCTCGAGTTGCAACGGCAAGCTGGTGTGCTTCTCTAGTTGCGAGGTGGACCTCAGGAACTCGCTCGGGTTGCTTCAGGGAAGTCAGGTCCCCTTTGGTGTTGGAAGGGGAACTTCCGGTTTCCTCTCGAGCCCTTCAATGTGCACAGGGGCTCCTCTCGAATTGAGTCCGTAAAGTGTGTTCTCCTCTCCAAAGGGGACGGCTGTGTGAGGGAACTTTCTGAGTCGAATAAAGGGTGTCAAGTACCCTTTTGCCTTTCCAGAGGGAATGTGGTATTTCTCTTGAGATGCGGCATCGCCAAATTTCCTCATCTCGCATGGAAGGGATAATTTTGGGGTGTTTCTCGAGTTTCGGCGGGAAGCTTGGGGTGCTTCTCGAGTTGCGACGGGGACCTCAGGAACTCGCTGGGGTTGCTTCAGGGAAGTCAGGTCCCCTTTGGTGTTGGAAGGGGAACTTCCGGTTTCCTCTCGAGCCCTTAAATGTGAACAGGGGCTCATCTCGAATTGAGTCCAAAAAGTGTGTTCTCCTCTCCAAAGGTTACAGCAGTGTGAGGGAACTTTCTGAGTCGAATAAAGGGTGTCAAATAACTTTTTGCCTTTCAAGAGGGAATTTGATATTTCTCTTTAGATTCTGCATTGCAAAATTTCCTCATGTCGCATTGAGGGGATAATTTTGGTGTGTTTCTCGTGTTGTGGCTGGAAGCTGGGGGTGCTTTTCGAGTTACGACGGGGACCTCAGGAACTCGCTGGGGTTGCTTGAGGGAAGTCAGGTCCCCTTTGGTGTTGGAAGGGAAACTTAAGGTTTCCTCTGGAGCCCTTAAATGTGAACAGGGTCTCATCTCGAAATGAGTCCATAAAGTGTGTTCTCCTCTCCAAAGTGGACGGCTGTGTGAGGGAACTTTCTGAGTCGAATAAAGGGTGTCAAGTCACTTTTTGCCTTTCAAGAGGGAATGTGGTATTTCTCTTGAGATTCTGCATGGCAAAATTTCCTCATCTCGCATTGAGGGGATAATTTTTGTGTGTTTCTCGAGTTGCGGCAGGAAGCTAGGGCTGCTTCTCGAGCTGCGACAGGGACCTCAGGAACTCCTTCGGGTTGTTTCAGGGAAGTAAGGTCCCCTCTGGTGTTGGATAGGAAACTTCCGGTTTCCTCTCGAGCCCTTACATATGACCAGGGGCTCATCTCGAATTGAGTCCGTAAAGTGTCTTCTCCTGTCAAAGAAGACGGCAGTGTGAGGGAAAGTTGTGAGTCGAATAAAGGGTGTCAAGTAACTTTTTGCCTTTCAAGAGTGAATGTGGTATTTCTCTTGAGAATCTGCATCGCAAAATTTCCTCATCTTTCATTGAGGGGATAATTTCGGGGTGTTTCTCGAGTTGCGGCGGGAAGCTGTGGGTGCTTCTCGAGTTGCGACCGGGACCTCAGGATCATGCTCGGGTTGCTGCAACGAAATCAGGTCCCCTTTGGTGTTGGAAGGGGAACTTCCGGTTTCTTCTCGACCCCTTAAATGTGCACAGGGGCTCATCTCGAATTGAGTCCATAAACTGTGTTCTCCTCTCCAAAGGGGACGGCTGTGTGTTGAAACTTTCTGAGTCGAATAAAGGGTTTCAAGTACCTTTCTGCCTTTCAAGAGGGAATGTGGTATTTCTCTTGAGATACTACATCGCAAAATTTCCTCATCTCGCATGGAGTGGATAATTTTGGGGTGATTCTCGAGTTGAGGCCGGAAGCTGGGTGTGTTTCTCGAATTGCGACGGGGACCACAGGAACTCGCTGGGGTTGCTTCAGGGAAGTCAGGTCCCCTTTGGTGTTGGAAGGGGAACTTCCGGTTTCTTCTCGACCCCTTAAATGTGCACAGGGGCTCATCTCGAATTGAGTCCATAAAGTGTGTTCTCCTCTCCAAAGGGGACGGCTGTGTGAGGGAACTTTCTGAGTCGAATAAAGGGTGTCAAGTACCTTTCTGCCTTTCAAAAGGTAATGTGGTATTTCTCTTGAGATGCTGTTTCGCAAAATTTCCTCATCTCGCATTGAGGGGATCATTTTGGGGTGTTTCTCGAGTTTCAGCGGGAACCTGGGGGTGCTTCTCGAGTTGCGACGGGGACCTCAGGAACTCGCTGGGGTTGCTTCAGAGAAGTCAAGTCCCCTGTGTTGTTGAGTGGGGAACTTCCGGTTTTCTCTCGACCTCTTAAATATGCACAGGGTCTCATCTCGAATTGAGTCCATAAAGTGTGTTCTCCTCACCAAATGGGACAGCTGTGTGAGGGAACTTTCTGAGTCGAAGAAAGGGTGTCAAGT
The DNA here is from genome assembly GCF_049115385.1 of Moschus berezovskii. Lineage (NCBI taxonomy): Eukaryota > Metazoa > Chordata > Mammalia > Artiodactyla > Moschidae > Moschus > Moschus berezovskii. The sequence continues at coordinate 141,412,247 of NC_142461.1, forward strand.
ACCTTTTTGCCTTTCAAGGGGGAATGTGGTATTTCTCTTGAGATGCTGCATCGCAAATTTTCCTCATCTCGCATGGAGGGGATAATTTTGGGGTGTTTCTCGAGTTGCGGTGTGAATCTGAGGGTGCTTCTCGAGTTGCGACGGGGACCTCAGGAACTCGCTGGGGTTGCTTCAGGGAAGTAAGGTCCCCTTTGGTGTTGGAAGGGGAACTTACGGTTTCCTCTCGAGCCCTTAAATGTGCACAGGGGCTCATCTCGAATTGAGTCCGTAAAGTGTGTTCTCCTCTCCAAAGGGGACGGCTGTGTGAGGGAACTTTCTGAGTCGAATAAAAGGTGTCAAGTACATTTTTGCCTTTTCAGAGGGAATGTGGTATTTCTCTTGAGATGCTGCATCGACAAATTTCCTCATCTCGCATGGAGGGGATAATTTTGGGGTGTTTCTCGAGTTGCGGCGGGAAGCTGGGGGTGCTTCTCGAGTTGCGACGGCGACCTCAGGAACTCGCTGGGGTTGCTTCAGGGAAGTCAGGTCCCCTTTGGTGTTGGAAGGGGAACTTCCGGTTTCCTCTCGAGCCGTTAAATGGGAATTGGGTCTCATCTAGAACTGAGTCCAGAAAGTGTGTTCTCCTCTCCAATGGGGACTGATGTTAGTGAAATTTCTGAGTCGTATGAAGGATATCAAGTACCCTTTTGCCTTTCAAGCGGGAATGTGGGAATTCTCTTCAGATTTGCAGCCCAAAATGACCTCATCTCGAATTGAGGGGATAATTTTGTGGTGTTGGTCAAGTTGCCGGCGGAAGCAGTGATTACTTCTCGAGTTGAGACGGGGACCTCAGGAACTCATTCACTTGCTTCAGTGAAGTCAAGTCCCTTTTGGTGTTGGAAGGGGAACTTCCGGATTACTCTGGAGCCGTTAAATGGGAATATTAGCTCTTCTCTATTTCAGTCCATAAAGTGTGTTCTCCTCTCCACTGAGGACGGATGTTAGGGACCATTTTGAGTCGTCTAAACATTGTCAAATACCCTTTTACATTTCAAGCGGGAATGTGGGATTTCTCTTGAGATTCTGCAGCGCAAAATTTCCTCATCTCACATTGTTGGGATAATTTTGTGGTGTTTCTCGAGTTTCAACGGGGACCTCAGGAAATCTCTCGGGCTTCTTCAGGGAAGGCAGGTCCCCTTTTTTGTTGGAACGGAACTCCCGGTTTACTCTCGAGCCGTTAAATGGGAATAGGGCCTCAACTCGAATTGAGTCCAAAAAGTGTGCTCTCCTCTCCAATGGGGACGGCTGTGTGAGTAAACTTTCTGAGTCGCGTAAAGAGTGTCAAGTACCCTTTTGCCTTTCAAGCGAGAATGTGGGATTTCTCTTGAGATTCTGCAGCGCAAAATTTCCTCATCTCACATTGTGGGGATAATTATGTGGTGTTTCTCGAGTTGCGATGGGGACCTCAAAAACTTACTCGAGTTACTTCAGGGAATCGGGTCCCATTTGTGCTGGAAGGGGAACTTCCGGATTACTCTCGAGCCTTTTAATGGGAACAGGGCCTCTTTTGTAGTTGAGTCCATAAAGTGTGTTCTCCTCTCCAATGGGGATGGCTGTGTGAGGGAATTTTCTGAGTCGCATAAAGGGTGTCAAATACAGTTTTGCCTTTCCAGCGGAACGTGGGATTTCTCTTGAATTGTGCAGTGGAATATTTTCCTGAGCTCGCATTGAGGGGATAATTTTGTGGTGTTTCTAGAGTTGTGGCGGGAACCTGGTTGAACTTCTCAGGTAGCGAAGAGGACCTCAGGAATTCTCTCTGGCTGCTTCAAGGAAGTCAGGAACCCTTTTGTGTTGGAAGGGGAATTTCGGGATTACTGTTGAGCCTTTAAATGGGAATAGGGCCTCTTCTGGAGTTAAGTCCGTAAAGTGTGTTCTCCTCTCCAATGGGGACGACTGTTTGAGGGAATTTTTTGAGTCTCACCCGGCTGTGCAAATGGGAGAAATGCCAGCCCCACCCGCGCAGACACGAGAGATGCCGGCCCAGGCGGCTGAGACGCCAGAGACACGAGCCTTGCCAGAGCAGACGCGAGAGAAGCCTTCCCCACCCGCGCAGACGGGAGAGAACCCGGCCCCGCCCGCGCAGACTCGAGAGACCCCGGCCCCGCCCGCTCAGATTTGAGAGACCTCGGCCCCGCCCGCTCAGACGCTATTGTTGCTGGCGCCGCCAGCTCAGACGCAAGAGAAGCAGGCCCCGCCTGAGCAGATGCGAGAGACCCTTGCCCCGCCCGCGCAGACGCGAGAGACCCCGGCCCCGCCCTCGCAGATGGGAGAGACCCCGGCCCCGCCCACCAGACCCGGGATACGCAGACCCCGCCCGCGCAGACTCCAGAGAAGCCGGCCCTGGCGGAACCTACCATGCAAAGATGCGCAGCAGTGAGGAGCTACCCCATGCCTGAGGCCAGGGCAGGCGGCCAAGAGGAGGTACCCCACCTCCAATAGGCGGTGGCTGTGCGGGGGTGGGCCGAGAGGAGGTACTCACGTTCAAGGTCAGGAGGGGCGGCCTTGAGGACATACCCCTCATCCAAGGTAAGGTGCAGCAGCTGTGCTTTCTTGGAGCAGCTGTGAAGAGATATCCCACACCCAAGGTAAGAGAAACTCAAATCAGATGGTAGGTATTGCGAGGGGGCTTCAGATGGCAGACACACTGAAATCATAATCACAGGAATCTACTCCATCTGATCACATGGACCACAGCCGAATGTGGTCCACTGGAGAAGGGAATGGCAAACCACTTCAGTATATTTGCGTTGAGAACCCCATGAACAGTATCAAAGGGCAAAATGACAGGATACTGAATGAGGAATTCCCCAGGTCGGTAGGGGCCCAGTATGCTACTGGAGATCAGTGGAGAAATAACTCTAGAAGGAATGAAGGGATGGAGCAAAAGCAAAACCAGTACCCAGTTGTGGATGTGACCGGTGATAGAAGCAAGGTCTGGTGCTGTAAAGAAAAATATTGCATAGGAACCTGGAATGTAAGGTCCAGTAATCAAGGCAAATTGGAAGTGGTCAAGCAGGAGATGGCAAGAGTGAACATAGACATTCTAGGAATCAGTGAATTAAAATGGACTGGAATGTGTGAATTTAACTCAGATGACCATTATATATATACTACTGTGGGCAGAAATCCCTTAGAAGAAATGGAGTAGCCATCATGGTCAACAAGAGACTCCGAAATGCAGTACTTGGATGCAATCTTAAAAACGACAGAATGATTTCTGTTCGTTTCCAAGGCAAACCATTCAACATTACAGTAATCCAGGCCTATGCCCCAACCACTAACGCTGAAGAAGCCGAAGTTGAACGGTTCTATGAAGACCTACAAGACCTTTTAGAACTAACACCCAAAAAAGATGTCCTTTTCATTCTAGGGGACTGGAATGCAAAAGTAGGAAGTCAAGAAACACCTGGAGTAACAGGCAAATTTGGCCTTGGAGCACGGAATGAAGCAGGGCCAAGTCTAATAGACTTTTGTCAAGAGAACGCACTGGTCATAGCAAACTCCCTCTTCCAACAACACAAGAGAAGACTCTACACGTGGACATCACCAGATGGTCAACACCGAAATCAGATTGATTATACTCTTTGCAGCCAAAGATGGAGAAGCTGTATACAGTTAGCAAAAACAAGACCAGGAGCTGACTGTGGCTCAGATCATGAACTCCTAATTGCCAAATTCAGACTTAAATTGAAGAAAGTAGGGAAAACCCCTGGACCATTCAGATATGACCTCAATCAAATCCCTTAGGATTATACAGTGGAAGTGAGAAATAGATTTAAGGCACTAGATCTGATAGATAGAGTGCCTGATGAACTCTGGATGGAGGTTCGTGACATTGTACAGGAGACAGGGACCAAGAGCATCCCCATGGAAAAGAAATGCCAAAAAAGCAAAATGGCTGTCTGAGGAGGCCTTACAAATAGCTGTGAAAAGAAGAGAAGCGAAAGGCAAAGGAGAAAGGGAAAGATATAAGCATTAGAATGCAGAGTTCCAAAGAATAGCAAGGAGAGATAAGAAAGCCTTCCTCATTGATCAATGCAAAGAAATAGAGGAAAACAACAGAATAGGAAAAACAAGAGATCTCTTCAAGAACATAGAGATTCCAAGGGAACATTTCATGCAAAGATGGGCTCGATAAAGGACAGAAATGGTATGGACCTAACAGAAGCAGAAGATATTAAGAAGAGGTGGCAAGAATACACAGAAGAACTGTACAAAAAAGATCTTCACGACCAGGATAGTCACGAAAATGTGATCACTGGCCTAGAGCCAGACATCTTGGAATGTGAATTCAAGTGTGCCTTAGAAAGCAACACTACGAACAAAGCTAGTGGAAGTGATGGAATTCCAGTTGAGCTATTTCAAATATTGAAAGATGATGCTGGGAAAGTGCTGCACTCAATATGCCAACAAATTTGGAAAACTCAGCAGTGGCCACAGGACTGGAAAAGGTCAGTCTTCATTCCAATCCCAAAGAAAGGCAATGCCAAAGAATGCTCAAACTACCGCACAATTGCACTCATCTCACACGCTAGTACAGTCATGCTCAAAATTCTCCAAGCCAGGCTTCAGCAAAATGTGATCCGTGAACTCCCAGATGTTCAAGCAGGTTTTAGAAAAGGCAGAGGCACCAGAGATCAAATTGCCAACATCCGCTGGATCATGGAGAAAGCGAGAGAGTTCCAGAAAAACATCTATTTCTGCTTCATTGACTATGCCAAAGCCTTTGACTGTGTGGATCTCAATAAACTGTGGAAGATTCTGAAAGAGATGGGAATACCAGACCACCTGACCTGCCTCTTGAGAAACCTGTATGCAGGTCAGGAAGCAACAGTCAGAACTGTGCATGGAACAACAGACTGGTTCCAAATAGGAAAAGGAGTACGTCAAGGCTGTATATTGTAATCTTGCTTATTTAACTTATATGCAGAGTGCATCATGAGAAATGCTGGGCTGGAAGAAGAACAACTGGAATCAAGATTGCTGGGAGAAATATCAATAACCTCAGATATGCAGATGACACCACCTTTAGGGCAGAAAGTGAGGAGGAACTCAAAAGCCTCTTGATGAAAGTGAAAGAGGAGAGTGAAAAGGTTGGCTTGAAGCTCAACATTCAGAAAACAAAGGTGATGGAATCTGGTCCCAACACTTCACGGGAAATAGATGGAAAAACAGTGGAAACAGTGTCACACTTTATTTTTGGGGGGCTCCAAAATCACTGCAGATGCTGATTGCAGCCATGAAATTAAAAGGCGCTTACTCCTTGGAAGGAAAGTTATGATCAACCTTGATAGTATATTAAAAAGCAGAGACATCACTTTGCCAAAAAAGCTCCATCTAGTCAAAGCTATGGTTTTTCCCGTGGTCATGTATGGATGTTTGAGTTGGACTGTGAAGAAAGCTGATCGCCGAAGAACTGATGCTTTCGAACTGTGGTATTGGAAAAGACTCTTGAGAGTCCCTTGTACTGCAAGAAGATTCAAGCAGTCCATTCTAAGGGAGATCAATCATCGGTGTTCATTGGAAGGACTGATGCTAAAGCTGAAACTGCAATACTTCGGCCACCTCATGAGATGAGTTGACTCACTGGAAATGATTCTGATGCTAGGAGAGGTTGGGGGCTGGAGGAGAAGGGAAGTCAGAGAATGAGATGGCTGGATAGCATCACCGACTCTGTGGCCATGAGTCTGAGTGAACTCCGGGAGTTGATGTAGGACAGGGAGGCCTAGCGTACAGTGATTCAAGGGGTCGAGGAGAGTTGGACACGACAGAGCGACTGAACTGAACTGAACTGAATAAAGTGTGTCAAATAACCTTTTCCCTTTCAGGCGGGAATGTGGTATTTCTCTTGAGATGCTGCATCACAAAATTTCCTCATCTCGCATTGAGCGGATAATTTTGGGGTGTTTCTCGAGTTGCGGCGGGAAGCTGGGGGTGCTTTTCGAGTTGCGACGGGGACCTCAGGAAGTCGCTGGGGTTGCTTCAGGGAAGTCAGGTCCCCTTTGGTGTTGGAAGGGGAACTTCCGGTTTCCTCTCGAGCCCTTCAATGTGCACAGGGGCTCCTCTCGAATTGAGTCCGTAAACTGTGTTCTCCTCTCCAAAGGGGACGGCTGTGTGAGGGAACATTCTGAGTCGAATAAAGGGTGTCAAGTACATTTTTGCCTTTCCAGAGGGAATGTGGCATTTCTCTTGATATGCTGCATCGCCAAATTTCCTCAAATCGCCTGGAGGGGTTAATTTGGGGGTGTTTCTCGAGTTGCGGCGGGAAGCTGGGGTTGCTTCTCGAGTTGCGACGGGGAACTCAGGAACTCGCTGGGGTTGCTTCAGGGAAATCAGGTCCCCTTAAGTGTTGGAAGGGGAACTTACGGTTTCCTCTCGAGCCATTCAATGTACAGAGGGGCTCTTCTCGACTTGAGTCCGTAAAGTGTGTTCTCCTCTCCAAAGGGGACGGCTGTGTGAGGGAACTTTCTGAGTCGAATAAAGGGTGTCAAGTACATTTTTGCCTTTCCAGAGGGAATGTGGTATTTCTCTTGAGAGGCTGCATCGCCAAATTTACTCATCTCGTATGGAGGGGATAATTTTGGGGTATTTCTCGAGTTGCGGCGGGAAGCTGGGGGTGCTTCTCGACTTGCGACGGGGACCTCAGGAACTCGCTGTGGTTGCTTCAGGGAAGTCAGGTCCCCTTTGGTGTTGCAAGGGGAACTTCCGGTTTAGTCTCGAGCCCTTCAATGTGCACAGGGGCTCCTCTCGAATTGAGTCCGTAAACTGTGTTCTCCTCTCCAAAGGGGACGGCTGTGTGAGGGAACTTTCTGAGTCGAATAAAGGGTGGCAAGTACCTTTTTCCTTTCCAGAGGGAATGTGGTATTTCTCTTGAGATGCTGAATCGGCAAATTTCGTCATCTCGCATGGAGGGGATAATTTTGGGGTGTTTCTCGAGTTGCGGCGGGAAGCTGGGGGTGCTTCTCGAATTGCGACGGGGACCTCAGGAACTCGCTGGGGTTGCTTCAGGGAATTCAGGTCCCGTTTCGTGTTGGAAGGGGAACTTCCGGTTTCCTCTCGAGCCCTTCAATGTGCACAGGGTCTCCTTTCGAATTGAGTCCGGAAAGTGTGTTCTCCTCTCAAAAGGGGACGGCTGTGTGACGGAACTTTCTGAGTCGAATAAAGGGTGTCAAGTACCTTTTTGCCTTTCCAGAGGGAATGTGGTATTTCTCTTGAGATGCTGCATCGCCAAATTTCCTCATGTCGCATGGAGGGGATAATTTTGGGGTGTTTCTCGAGTTGCGGCGAGAAGCTGGGGGTGCTTTTCCAGTTGCGATGGGGACCTCAGGAACTCGCTTGGGTTGCTTCAGGGAAGTCATGTCCCCTTTGGTGTTGGAAGGGGAACTTCGGTTTCCTCTCGAGCCCTTCAATGTGCACAGGGTCTCCTTTCGAATTGAGTCCGGAAAGTGTCTTCTCCTCTCCAAAGGGGACGGCTGTGTGAGGGAACTTTCTGAGTCGAATAAAGGGTGTCAAGTACCTTTTTGCCTTTCCAGAGTGAATGTGGTATTTCTCTTGAGATGCTGCATCGCCAAATTTCCTCATCTCGCAGGGACGGGATAATTTTGGGGTGTTTCTCGATTTCGGCGGGAAGCTGGGGGTGCTACTCGAGTTGCGACGGGAACCTCAGCAACTCGCTGGGGTTGTTTCAGGGAAGACAGGTCCCCTTTGGTGTTGGAAGGGGAACTTCCGGTTTCCTCTGGAGCCCTTCAATGTGCACAGGGGCTCCTCACGAATTGAGTCCGTAAAGTGTGTTCTCCTCTCCAAAGGAAACGGCTGTGTGACAGAACTTTCAGAGTCGAATAAACGGTGTCAAGTAACTTTATGCCTTTCCTGAGGGAATGTGGCATTTTTCGTCAGATGCTGCATCGCAAAAATTCCTCAACTCGCACGGAGGGGATAATTTTGCGGTGTTTCTCTAGATGCGGCGGGAAGCTTGGGGTGCTTCTCGAGTTGCGACGGGGACCTCAGGAACTCGCTGGGGTTGCTGCACGGAAGTCAGGTCCCCTTTGGTGTTGGAAGGGGAACTTCCGGTTTCCTCTCCACCCCTTCAATATGCACAGGGGCTCCTCTCGAATTGAGTCCGTAAAGTGTGTTCTCCTCTCCAAAGGGGACGGCTGTTTGAGGGAACTTTCTGAGTCGAATAAAGGGTGTCAAGTTCCTTTTTGCCTTTCCAGAGGGAATGTGGTATTTCTCTTGAGATGCTGCATCGCCAAATTTCCTCAACCTGCATGGACGGGATAATTTTGGGGGGTTTTCCGAATTGCGGCGAATAGCTGGGTGTGCTTCTCGAGTTGCGACGGGGACCTCAGGAACTCGCTGGGGTTGCTTCAGGGCAGTCAGGTCCCCTTTGGTGTTGGAAGGGGAAATTCCGGTTTCCTCTCGAGCCCTTCAATGTGCACAGGGGCTTCTCTCGAATTGAGTCCGTAAAGTGTGTTCTCCTCTCCAAAGGGGACGGCTGTGTGAGGGTACTTTCTGAATCGAATAAAGGGTGTCAAGTATCTTTTTGCCTTTCCAGAGGGAATGTGGTATTTTTCTTGAGATGCTGCATCGCCAAAATTCCTCATCTCGCATGGAGGGGATAATTTTGGGGTGTTTCTCGAGTTGGGTCGGGAAGCTGGGGTGCTTCTCGAGTTGCGACGGGGACCTCAGGAACTCGCTGGGGTTGATTCAGGGAAGTCAGGTCCCCTTTGGTGTTGGAAGGGGAACTTCCCGGTTCCTCTCGAGCCCTTAAATGTGCACAGGGGCTCATCTCGAATTGAGTCCATAAAGTGTGTTCTCCTCTCCAAAGGGGACGGCTGCGTGAGGGAACTTTCTGAGTCGAATAAAGGGTGTCAAGTACTTTTTGCCTTTCAAGAGGGAATGAGGTATTTCTCTTGATATCCTGCTTCGCAAAATTTCCTCCTCTCGCATTGAGGGGATAATTTTGGTGTGTTTTTCGAGTTGCGGAGGGAAGCTGGTGGTGCTTCTCGAGTTGAGACGGGGACCTCAGGAACTCGCTGCGGTTGCTTCAGGGAAGTCTGGTCCCCTTTGCTGTTGGAGGGGAATTTCCGGTTTCCTCTAGAGCCTGTAAATGTGAGCAGGGGCTCATCTCGAATTGAGTCCATAAAGTGTGTTCTCCTCTCCAAAGGGGACGGCTGTGTGAGGGAACTTTCTGAGTCGAATAAACGGTGTCAAGCACCTGTTTGCCTTTCAAGAGGGAATGTGGTATTTCTCGTAAGATTCAGCATCGCAAAATTTCCTCAACTCGCTTTGAGGGGATAATTTTGTGGTGTTTGTCGATTTGCTGCGGGAATCTGGGGTTGCTTCTCGATTTGCGACCGGGACCTCAGGAACTCGCTGGGGTTGCTTCAGGGAAATCCGGTCCCCTTTGGTGTTGGTAGGGGAACTTCTGGTTTCCTCTCGAGCCCGTTAATGTGAACAAGGGCTCATCTCGAATTGAGTCCATAAAGTGTGTTCTCCTCTCCAAAAAGGACGACTGTGTGAGGGAACTTTCAGAGTCGAATAAAGGGTGTCAAGTACCTTTTTGCCTTTCAAGAGGGAATGTGGTATTTCTCTTGAGATTCTGCATCGCCAAATTTCCTCATCTCGCATTGAGGGCATAATTTTGGGGTGTTTCTCGCGGTTCGGCAGGAAGCTGGGGGTGCTTCTCGAGTTGCGTCGGGGACCTCAGGAACTCGCTGGGAATGCTTCAAGGAAGTCAGTTCCCCTTTGGTGTTGGAAGGGGAACTTCCGGTTTCCTCTCGAGCCCTTCAGTGTGCACAGGGGCTCATCTCGAATTGAGTCCATAAAGTGTGTTCTCTTCTCCAAAGGGGACGGCTGTGTGAGGGAACGTTCTGAGTCGAATAAAGGGTTTCAAGTAACTTTTTGCCTTTCAAGTGGGAATGTGGTATTTCTCTTGAGATGCTGCATTGCAAAAATTCCTCATCTCGCATTGAGGGGATAATTTTGGGGTGTTTCTCGAGTTGCGGTGGAAACTGGGGGTGCTTCTCGAGTAGCGACTGGGACCTCATGAACTCGCTCGGGTTACTTCAAGGAAGTCAGGTCCCCTTTGGTGTTCGAAGGGGAAGTTCCGATTTCCTCTCGAGCCCTTAAATGTGAACAGAGTCTCATCGTGAATTGAGTCCATAAAGTTTGTTCTCCTTCCAATGGGGATGAATGTTAGTGAACTTTCTGAGTGGCAAAGGAAGTCAAGTACGCTTTTGCCTTTCCAGCTGGAATGTGTGAATTCTCTTCAGATTTTGTGGTGTTGGTCAAGTTGCCGGCGGAAGCTGTGATTACTTCTCGAGTTGCGACGGGGACCTCAGAAACTCTTTCACTTTCTTCAGTGATGTCAAGTCCCGTTTCGTGTTGGAAGGGGAACTTTCGGATTACTCTCGAGCCGTTAAATGGGAATATTAGCTCTTCTCGATTTCAGTCCATAAAGTGTGTTCCCCTCTCCACTGAGGACGGATTTTAGGGACCATTCTGAGTCGCCTAAAGTTTGTCAAGTACCCTTTTGCCTCAAGCCGGAATGTGGGATTTCTCTTGAGATTCTGCAGGGCAAAATTACCTCATCTCACATTGAGAACATAATTTTGTGGTGTTTCTCGAGTTGAGGCAGGAAGCAGGTTGTACGTCACGAGTTGCGACGGGGAACTCAGGAACTCCCTCGGGTTGCTTCAGGGAAGTCAAGTTCCCTTTTTGTTGGAAGGGGAATTTCCGGATTACTCAGGAGCTGTTAAATGGGACTATTGCCTCTTCCTGATTTAAGTCCATAAATTGTGTTATCCTCTCCACTGAGGATGGATGTTAGGGATCATTCTGAGTCACCTAAAGGGAGTCAAGTCCCCTTTTGCCTTTCAAGCGTGAATGTGGGATTTCTCTTGAGATTATGCAGCACAAAATTTCCTCATGTCTCATTGAGGGGATAATATTGTGGTGTTTCTCGTATTGCGGAGGGAAGCTAGGGGTACTTCTCGAGTTGCGAAGGGGACCTCAGGAAATCATTCGAGTTACTGCAGGGAAGCCAGGTCCCCTTTTGTGCTGGAAGGGGAACTTCTGGATTACTCTCGAACCCTTTAATGGGAATAGGGCCTCTTCTCGAATTGAGTCCATAAATTGTGTTCTCCTCTCCATTGGGGACGGATATTAGGGAAATTTCTGAGTGGCATAAAGTTTGTCAAGTACACTTTTGCCTTTCAAGCGGGAATGGGCGATTTGTCTTGAGATTCTGCAGCGCAAAATTACCTCATCTCTCATTGACGGGATAATTTTGTGGTGTTTCTTGAGTTGCGGTGGGAAGCAGGGGGTACATTTCGAGTTGCGACGGGGACCTCAGGAACTCGCTCCGGTTTCTTCAGGGAAGTCAAGTCCCCTTGTGTGTTGATAGGGGAACTTCCGGATATCTCTCCAGCCGTTAAATAGGAATATTGCCTCTTCTCGATTTGAGTCCATAAAGTGTGTTCTCCTCTCAAATGAGGAAGGTTTTAGGGGCCATTCTTAGTCGTCTAAAGAGAGTCAAGTACCCTTTTGCCTTTCAAGCGGGAATGTAGGATTTCTCCTGGGATTCTGCAGGACAAAATTTCCTCAACTTGCATTGAGGGGATAATTTTGTGGTGTTTCTGGAATTGCGGCGGGAACCTCGGGGTATTTCTCCAGTTGCGACGGAACCTCAGGAACTCACTCGAGTTTCTTCAGGGAAGTCACTTCCCCTTTTTTGCTGTAAGGGAACTTCCGGATTACTCTCGAGCACTTTAGTGGGAATAGGGCCTCTTCTCGAGTCCATAAAATGTGTTCTCCTCTCCAATAAGGATGGTTTTTCGGGACCATCCTGAGTCGCCTAAGGGGAGTCAAGTACCGTTTTGCCTTTCAAGCGGGAATGTGGCATTTCTCTTTAGATTCTGTAGCACAAAATTTCATCTCGCATTGAGTGGATAATTTTATGCTGTATCTCGAATTGCGGCGGGAAGCTGGGGTTACTTCTCCAGTTGGGAGGGGACCTCAGGAACTCACCTGAGTTGCCTCAGGGAAGTCAAGTCCCCTTTTGTGCTTGAAGGAGAACTTCCGCATTACTCTCCAGCCCTTTAACGGGAATAGGGCCTATTCTCTATTTGAGTCCATAAGGTGTGTTCTCCTCTCCAATGGGGACAGATGTTAGGGAACTTTGAGTGGCATAAAGTGTGTCAAGAACCCTTTTGCCTTTCAAGCGGGAATGCGGGAATTGTCTTAAGATTCTGTAGCGCAAAATTACCTCATCTCTCATTGAGGGGATAATTTTGTGGTGTTTCTCGAGTTTCGGCGGGAAGCAGGGAGTACTTCTCGAGTTGTGACGGGGACCTCAGAAACTCGTTCAGGATGATTCAGGGAGGGCAGGACCCGTTTTGAGTTGGAAGGGGAACTTCTGGTTTACTCTCGAGCTGTTAATTGGGGATAGGGCCTCATCTCAAATTGAGTCCATAAGGTGTGTTCTCGTCTCCAATGGGAACTGACATTAGTGAAATTTCTGAGTCACATAAAGGGAGTCAACTACCCTTTTGCCTTTCAAGAGTGAATGTGGTATTTCTCTTGAGATTCTGCAGCGTATATTTTCCTCATCTCGCATTATGGAATAATTTTGTGTTTCTCAGTTGCGAAGTGAAGATGTGGGTACTTCTCAAGTTTTGACGGGGACCTCAGGAACTCGCTTGGGTTTCATCAGGGAAGTCAGGTCCCCTTTGGTGTTGGAATGGGAACTTCCGGTTTCCTCTAGAGCCGTTAAATGGGAATACGGTCTCATCTCGAACTCATTCCAGAAAGCGTGTTCTCTTCTCCAATGGGGACTGATGTTAGTGAAATTTCTGAGTCGTATAAAGGGTGTCAAGTACCCTTTTGCCTTTCAAGAGGTAATGTGGTATTTCTCTTGAGATTCTGCAACGTAAAATTTCCTCATCTCTCATTGAGGGAATAATTTTGTGGTGTTTCTCGAGTTGCGACTGGGACCTCAGGAAATCTCTCGGGTTTCTTCAGGGAAGGCATGTCCCCTTTTTTGTTGGAACGGAACTCCCGGTTTACTCTCGAGCCGTTAAATGGGAATAGGGCCTCAACTCGAATTGAGTCCATAAAGTGTGTTTTCTCCAATGGGGACGGAAAAACAGTGGAAACAGTGTCAGACTTTATTTTTTTGGGCTCCAAAATCACTGCAGATGCTGATTGCAGCCATGAAATTAAAAGACGCTTGCTCCTTGGAAGGAAAGTTATGACCAACCTTGATAGTATATTAAAAAGCAGAGACATTACTTTGCCAACCAAGATCCGTCTAGTCAAGGCAATGGTTTTTCCCGTGGTCATGTATGGATGTGAGAGTTGGACTGTGAAGAACGCTGATCGCCAAAGAATCGATGCTTTTGAACTGTGGTGTTGGAGAAGACTCTTGAGAGTCCCTTATACTGCAAGGAGATCCAACCAGTCCATTCTAAAGGAGATCAATCCTGGGTGTTCATTGGAGGGACTGATACTAAAGCTGAAACTGCAATACTTTGGCCACCTCATGCGACGAGTTGACTCACTGGAAAAGACTCTGATGCTGGGAAAGGTAGGGGGCGGGAAGAGAAGGGGACAACGGAGAATGAGATGGCTGGATGCCATCACCGACTCTGTGGACATGAGTTTGAGTGTACTCCGGGAGTTGGTGATGGACAGGGAGGCCTGGCGTGCTGTGATTCATGGGGTCGCGGAGAGTCGGACACGACTGAGCGACTGAACTGAACTGAACTGAACTGTGTGAGGAAACTTTCTGAGTCGCATAAAGAGTGTCAAGTACCCTTTTGCTTTTCAAGCGGGAATGTGGGAATTCTCTTCAGATCTGCAGCGCAAAATGACCTCATCTCGAATTGAGGGGATAATTTTGTGGTGTTGGTCAAGTTGCCGGCGGAAGCAGTGATTACTTCTCGAGTTGCAACGGGGACCTCAGGAACTCACTCACTTGCTTCAGTGAAGTCAAGTCCCCTTTGGTGTTGGAAGGGGAACTTCCGGATTATTCTCGAGCCATTAAATGGGAATATTAGCTCTTCTCGATTTCAGTCCATAAAGTGTGTTCTCCTCTCCACTGAGGACTGATGTTAGGGACCATTCTGAGTCACCTAAACGGTGTCAAATACACTTTTACCTTTCAAGCGGGAATGTGGGATTTCTCTTGAGATTCTGCAGCACAAAATTTCCTCATCTCACATTGTGGGGATAATTATGTGGTGTTTCTCGAGTTGCGATGGGGACCTCAGAAACTTACTCGAGTTACTTCAGGGAATCGGGTCCCATTTGTGCTGGAAGGGGAAATTCCGGATTGCTCTCGAGCCCTATAATGGGAATAGGGCCTCTTTTCTAGTTGAGTCCATAAAGTGTGTTATTCTCTCCAATGGGGACGGATATTTTTGAACTTTCTGAGTGGCATAAAGTGTGTCAAGAACCCCTTTGCCTTTCAAGCGGGAATGTGGGATATCTCTTGAGATTCCGCAGTGCAAAATAACCTCATCTCACATTGAAAGGAAAATTGTGTGGTGTTTCTCCAGTTGTGGTGGGAAACAGGGGGCACTTCTCTAGCTATGGCGGGGACCTCAGGAACTCGATTGGGTTGCCTCAGGGAAGTCAAGTCGCCTTTTGTTTTGGAAGGGGAACTTCCGGATTACTGTCGAGATGTTAAAAGGGAATTTTGCCTCCTCTCCATTTGAGTCCATAAAATATGTTCTCCTCTCCACTGAGGATGGATGTTAGGGAACATTCTGAGTCGCCTAAAGGGAGTCAAGTACACTTTTGACGTTCAAGCGGGAATGTGGGATTTCTCTTGAGATTCTGCAAGGCAAAATTTCCTCATCTCGCAGTGAGGGGATTATTTTGTGGTGTTTCTCGAATTGCGGCGGGACGCTGGGGGTACTTCTTGAGTTTAGATGGCGACCTCAGGAACTCATTCGAGTTTCTTCAGGGAAGTCAGGTCCCCTTTTGTGCTGGAAGGGGAACTTCCGGATTAGTCTCGAGCCCTTTAATGGGAATAGGGCCTCTTCTGGAGTTGAGTCCATAAAGTGTGTATGCCTCTTCAATGGGGACGGATGTTAGGGAACATTCTGAGTGGCATAAAGTGTGTCAAGTTCCCTTTTTCTTTCAAGCGGGAATGCGAGATGTCTCTTGAGATTCTGCAGCAGAAAATTACCTCATCTCGCACTGAGGGGATAATATTGTGTCGTTTCTCGAGTTGGGGCAGGAAGCAGGGGGTACTTCTGGAGTTGAGACCGGACCCTCAGGAACTCGCTCAGTTTGCTTCAGAGAAGTCAAGTCTTTTTTTGTGTTGGAAGCGGAACTTCTTGATTACTCTCGAGCCTTTAAATGGGAATATAGCCTCTTTTCGATTTGAGTCGATGAAGTGTGTTTTCCTCTCCACTGAGGACGGATGTTAGGGAACATTCTGAGTCGCCTAAAGGGAGTCAGGTACCATTATGCCTTTCAAGCGGGAATGTGGGATATCTCTTGAGACTCTGCAGCGCAAAATTTCCTCATTGAGTGGATAATTTTGTTGTGTTTCTCGAGTTGCGAAGGGGACCTCAGGAACTTTCTCGAATTACTTCAGGGAATCAGGCCCCTTTTTTCCTGGAAGGAGAACTTCCGGATTACTCTTGAGCCCTTTAATGGGAATAGGGCCTCTTCTGGAGTTGAGTCCATAAAGTGTGTTATTCTCTCCACTGAGGACGAATGTTAGGGACCATTCTGAGTCGGCTAAAGGGAGTCAAGTACCCTTTGGCCTTTCAAGCGGATATCTGGGATTTCACTTGAGATTCTGCAGCGCAAATTTTCCTCATCTCACATTGTGGGGAAAATTTTGTGGTGTTTCTCCAGTTGCGATGGGGACCTCAGAAACTTACTGGAGTTACTTCAGGGAATCAGGTACCATTTGTGCTGGAAGGGGAACTTCCGGAATACTTTTGAGCCCTTTAATGGGAATAGGGCCTCTTCTCCAGTTGAGTCCCTAAAGTGTGTTATCTTCTCCAATGGGACGGATATTATTGAACTTTCTGAGTGGCATAAAGTGTGTCAAGTACGCTTTTGCCTTTCAAGCGGGAATGTGGGATTTCTCTTGAGATTCTGCAGCGCAAAAAACCTCATCTCTCATTGAGGGGATAATTTTGTGGTGTTTCTCGAATTGCGGCGGGAAGCTGGGGGTACTTCTCGAGTTGCGGCGGGGACCTCAGGAACTCGCTCAGGTTGCTTCAGGGAAGTCAAGTCCACTTTTGTGTTGGAAGGGGAACTTCCGGAATACTCTCGAGCCATTAAAAGGGAATATTGCCTCTTCTCCATTTGAGTCCATAAAATATGTTCTCCTCTCCACTGAGTATGGATGTTAGGGAATATTCTGAATCGCTTAAAGGGAGTCAAGTACCCTTTTGCCTCTCAAGCGGGAATGTGGGATTTCTCTTGAGATTCTGAATCACAAATTTTCCTCATCTCGCATTGAGGGGATAATTTTGGGGTGTTTCTCGAGTTGCGGCTCGAAGCTGGGGGTGCTTCTCGAGTTGCGAAGGGACCGCAGGAACTCGCTGGTGTTGCTTCAGGGAATTCAGGTCCCCTTTGGAGTTGGAAGGGGAATTTCCGGTTTCCTCTCGAGCCCTTAAATGTGAACAGGGGCTCATCTCTAATTGAGTCCATAAAGTGTGTTCTCCTCTCTAAAGGGGATGGCTGTGTCGGAACTTTCTGAGTCGAATAAAGGGTGTCAAGTAATTTTTGCCTTTCAAGAGGGAATGTGGTATTTCTCTTGAGATTCTGCATCGCAAAATTTCCTCATCTCGCATTGAGGGGATAATTTTGGGGTGATTCTCGAGTTGCGGAAGGAAGCTGGGGGTTCTTCTCGAGTTGCGACGGGGACCTCAGGAACTCGATGGGGTTGCTTCAGGGAAGTCAGGTCCCTTTGGTGTTGGAAAGGGAACTTCCGGTTTCCTCTCGAGCTCTTAAATGTGAACAGGGGTCATCTCGAACTGAGTCCATAAATTGTGTTCTCCTCTCCAATGGGGACTGCTGTGTGAGAGAACTTTATGAGTCGAATAATGGGTGTCAAGTACCTTCTTGCCTTTCAAGAGCGAATGAGGTATTTCTCTTGAGATGCTGTATCGCAAAATTTCCTCATCTCGCATGGAGGGGATTATTTTGCCATGTTTCTCGAGTTGCGGCGAGAAGCTGGGCGTGCTTCTCGAGTTGCGACGGGGATCACAGGAAGTTGCTGAGGTTGCCTCAGGGAAGTCAGGTCCCCTTTGGTGTTGGAAGGGGAACTTGCGGGTTGCTCTCGAGCCCTGAAATGTGAACAGGGGCTCATCTCCAATTGACTCCATAAACTGTGTTCTCCTCTCAAAGGGGAAGGCTGTGTGAGGGAACTTTCTGAGTCAAATAAAGGGTGTCAAGTACCTTTTTCCTTTTCAAGAGGGAATGTGGTACTTCTCTTGAGATGCTGCATCGCAAAATTTCCTCCTCTCGCATTGAGGGGATATTTTGGGGTGTTTCTCGAGTTGGGGCAGGAAGCTGGGGGTGATTCTCGAGTTGAAACGGGGACCTCAGGAACTCGCCAGCATTGCTTCAGGGAAGTCAGGTCCCCTTTGGTGTTGGAAGGGGAACTTCCGGTTTCCTCTCGAGCCCTTAAATGTGAACTCGGGCTCATCTCGAATTGAGTCCATAAAATGTGTTCTCTTCTTCAAGGGGGACGGATGTGTGAGGGAACTTTCTGAGTCGAATAAAGGGTGTCAAGAACTTTTTTGCCTTTCAAGAGGGAATGTGGTATTTCTCTTGAGATTCTGCATCGCAAAATTTCCTCCTCTCGCATTGAGGGGATCATTTTGTGCTGTTTCTCGAGTTGCGGCGGAAAACTGAGGGTGATTCTCGAGTTGCGACGGAGACCTCAGGAACTCGCTGGGGTTGCTTCGGGGAAGTAATGTTCCCTTTGGTGTTTTAAGGGGAACTTCCGGTTTCTCTCGAGCCCTTAAATGTGAACAGGGTCTCATCTCGAATTGAGTCCATAAAGTGTGTTCTCCTCTCCAAAGGGGACAGCTGTGTGGGAACTTTCTGAGTCGAATAAAGGGTGTCAAGTACCTTTTTGCCTTTCAAGAGGGAATGTGGTATTTCTCTTGAGATTCTACATCGCAAAATTTCCTGCTCTCGCATTGAGGGGATAATTATGTGGTGTTTCTCAAGTTGCGGGGGGAAGCTGGGGGTTCTTCTCGAGTTGCGACGAGGACCTCAGGAACTCGCTTGGGTTGCTTCAGGGAAGGCAGGTCCCATTTGGTGTTGGAAGGGGAACTTCCGGTTTCCTCTGGAGCTCTTAAATGTGAACAGGGTTTCATCTTCAATTGAGTCCATAAAGTGTGTTCTCCTCTCCAAAGGGGACGGCTGTGTGAGGGAAATTTCTGTGTCGAGTAAAGGGTGGCAATAAACTTTTTGCCTTTCAAGAGGGAATGTGGTATATCTCTTGAGATACTGCATCGCAATATTTCCTCATCTCGCATTGAGGCGATCATTTTCGGGTGGTTCTCGAGTTGTGGCGGGAAGCTGGGGTTGCTTCTAGAGTTGCGATGGGGAACTCAGGAAATCGCTAGGGTTGCTTCAGGGAAGTCAGGTCCCCTTTGGTGTTGGAAGGGGAACTTCCGGTTTCCTCTCGAGCCCTTAAATGTAAACAGGGGCTAATCTCGAATTGAGTCTTTATAGTGTGTTCTCCTCTCCAAATGGAACGGCTGTGAGAAGGTACTTTCTGAGTAGAATAAAGGGTGTCACGTAACTTTTTGCATTTCAAGACGGAATGTGGTATTTCTCTTGAGATTCTGCATCGCAAAATTTTCTCCTCTCGCATTGAGGGGATCATTTTGGGGTGTTTCTCGAGTTGTGGCGGGAAGCTGGGAGTGCTTCTCGAGTTGCGACCAGGACCTCAGGAACTCACTAGGGTTGCTTCAAGGAAGGCAGGTCCCCTTAGGTGTTCGAAGGGTAACTTCCGGTTTCCTCTCGACCACTTAAAAGTGAACAGGGGCTCATCTCGAATTGAGTCCATAAAGTGTGTTTTCCTCTCCAAAGGGGACGGCTGTGTGAGGGAACTTTCTGAGTCGAATATAGGGTGTCAAGTACATTTTGCCTTTCAAGAGGGAATTTGGTATTTCTCTTGAGATTCTATATGGCAAAATTTCCTCATTTCGCATTGAGGGGATAATTTTGGAGTGTTTCTCGAGTTGCGGCGGGAAGCTGGGGATGCTTCTCGAGTTGTGAAGGGGGCCTCAGGAACTCGCTGGGGTTGCTTCAGGAAAGTAATATCCCCTTTGGTGTTTTAAGGGGAAATTCCGGTTCCTCTCGAGCCGTTAAATGTGAACAGGGACTCATCTCGAATTGAGTCCATAAAGTGTCTTCTCCTCTCCAAAAGGGAATGCTGTGTGAGGGAACTTTCTGAGTCGAATAAACCATGTCAAGTATTTTTTTGCCTTTCAAGAGGGAATGTGGTATTTCTCTTGAGATTCTGCATTGCAAAGTTTCCTCATCTCGCATTGAGGGGATAATTTTGGGTGTTTTTCGAGTTGCGGCGGGAAGCTTGGGGTGCTTCTCGAGTTGCGACGGGGCCCTCAAGAAATCGCTGGGTTTACAATAGGGAAGTCAGGTCCCCTTTGGTGTTGGAAGGGGAACTTCCGGTTTCCTCTCGAGCCCTTAAATGTGCAGAGGGGCTCATCTCGAATTGAGTCCATAAAGTGTGTTCTCCTCTCCAACGGGGACGGCTGTGTGAGGGAACGTACTGAATCGAATAAAGGGTGTCAAGTACATTTTTTGCCTTTCAAGAGGGAATGTGACAATTCTCTTGAGATTCTGCAGGGCAAAATTACCTCATCTCACATTGAGAGCATAATTTTTTGGTCTTACTCGAGTTGAGGCAGGAAGCAGATTGTACGTCTAGATTTTCGAAGGGGAACTCAGGAACTCCCTCGGGTTGCTTCAGGCAAGTTAAGTCCCCTTTTTGTTGGAAGGGGAATTTCCGCATTACTTACGAGGTGTTAAATGGGAATATTGCCTCTTCTCGATTTAAGTCCATATATTGTGTTATCCTCTCCACTGAGGATGGATGTTAGGGATCATTCTGAGTCGCCTAAAGGGAGTCAAGTCCCCTATTGCCTTTCAAGCGTGAATGTGGGATTTCTCTTGAGATTATGCAGCACAAAATTTCCTCATGTCTCATTGAGGGGATAATATTGTGGTGTTTCTCGTATTGCGGAGGGAAGCTAGGGGTACTTCTCGAGTTGCGAAGGGAACCTCAGGAAATCATTCGAGTTACTGCAGGGAAGCCAGGTCCCCTTTTATGCTGGAAGGGGAATTCCCGGTTTACTCTCGAGCCGTTAAATGGGAATAGGTCCTCAACTCGAATTGAGTCCATAAAGTGTGTTCTCCTCTCCAATGGGGATGGCTGTGTGAGGAAACTTTCTGAGTCCCATAAAGAGTGTCAATTACCCTTTTGCCTTTCTAGCGGGAATGTGGGAATTCTCTTCAGATCTGCAGATCAAAATGACCTCATCTCGAATTGAGGGGATAATTTTGTGGTGTTGGTCAAGTTGCCGGCGGAAGCAGTGATTACTTCTCGAGTTGCAACGGGGAAACCTCAGGAACTCACTCACTTGCTTCAGTGAAGTCAAGTCCTTTTTGGTGTAGGAAGGGGAACTTCCGGATTACTCTCAAGCCATTAAATGGAAATATTAGCTCTTCTCGATTTCAGTCCATAAAGTGTGTTCTCCTCTCCACTGAGGACGGATGTTAGGGACCATTCTGAGTCGCCTAAAGGGTGTCAAATACACTTTTCCTTTTCAAGCGGGAATGTGGGATTTCTCTTGAGATTCTGCAGCACAAAATTTCCTCATCTCACATTGTGTGGATAATTATGTGGTGTTTCGTTTCTCAAGTTGCGATGGGGACCTCAGAAACTAACTCGAGTTACTTCAGGGAATCGGGTCCCATTTGTGCTGGAAGGGGAACTTCCGGATTACTCTCGAGCCCTTTAATGGGAATAGGGCCTCTTTTGTAGTTGAGTCCATAAGGTGTGTTATTCTCTCCAATGGGGACGGATATTATTGAACTTTCTGAGTGGCATAAAGTGTGTCAAGTAAGCTTTTGCCTTTCAAGTGGGAATGTGGGATATCTCTTGAGATTCCGCAGCGCAAAATAACCTCATCTCACATTGAGGGGATAATTTTGTGGTGTTTCTCCAGTTGTGGTGGGAAGCAGGGGGCACTTCTCTAGCTATGGCGGGGACCTCAGGAACTCGATCAGGTTGCTTCAGGGAAGTCAAGTCGCCTTTTGTTTTGGAAGGGGAACTTCCAGATTACTGTCGAGACGTTAAAAGGGAATATTGCCTCCTCTCCATTTGAGTCCATAAAATATGTTCTCCTCTCCACTGAGGATGGATGTTAGGGAACATTCTGAGTCGCCTAAAGGGAGTCAAGTACCCTTTTGACTTTCAAGCGGGAATGTGGGATTTCTCTTGAGATTCTGCAAGGCAAAATTTCCTCATCTCGCAGTGAGGGGAATATTTTGTGGTGTTTCTCGAATTGCGGCGGGACGCTGGGGGTACTTCTTGAGTTTAGATGGGGACCTCAGGAACTCACTCGAGTTTCTTCAGGGAAGTCAGGTCCCCTTTTGTGCTGGAAGGGGAACTTCCGGATTAGTCTCGAGCCCTTTAATGGGAATAGGGCCTCTTCTGGAGTTGAGTCCATAAAGTGTGTATGCCTCTCCAATGGGGACGGATGTTAGGGAACATTCTGAGTGGCATAAAGTGTGTCAAGTTCCCTTTTTCTTTCAAGAGGGAATGCGGGATGTCTCTTGAGATTCTGCAGCAGAAAATTACCTCATCTCGCACTGAGGGGATAATATTGTGTCGTTTCTCGAGTTGGGGCGGGAAGCAGGGGGTACTTCTGGAGTTGAGACGGGACCCTCAGGAACTCGCTCAGGTTGCTTCAGGGAAGTCAAGTGCTTTTTTGTGTTGGAAGCGGAACTTCTTGATTACTCTCGAGCCTTTAAATGGGAATATAGCCTCTTTTCGATTTGACTCCATGAAGTGTGATTTTCTCTCCACTGAGGACGGATGTTAGGGAACATTCTGAGTCGCCTAAAGGGAGTCAGGTACCATTATGCCTTTCAAGTGGGAATGTTGGATATCTCTTGAGATTCTGCGTCGCAAAATTTCCTCATCTCGCATTGAGGGGATAATTTTGTTGTGTTTCTCGAGTTGCGAAGGGGACCTCAGGAACTTTCTCGAATTACTTCAGGGAATCAGGCCCCTTTTTTCCTGGAAGGAGAACTTCCGGATTACTCTTGAGCCCTTTAATGGGAATAGGGCCTCTTTGGAGTTAAGTCCATCAAGTGTGTTATCCTCTCCACTGAGGACGAATGTTAGGGACCATTCTGAGTCGGCTAAAGGGAGTCAAGTACCCTTTGGCCTTTCAAGCGGATATCTGGGATTTCACTTGAGATTCTGCAGTGCAAAATTTCCTCATTTCACACTGTGGGGAAAATTTTGTGGTGTTTCTCCAGTTGTGATGGGGACCTCAGAAACTTACTGGAGTTACTTCAGGGAATCAGGTACCATTTGTGCTGGAAGGGGAACTTCCGGAATACTTTTGAGCCCTTTAATGGGAATAGGGCCTCTTCTCCAGTTGAGTCCCTAAAGTGTGTTATCTTCTCCAATGGGACGGATATTATTGAACTTTCTGAGTGGCATAAAGTGTGTCAAGTACGCTTTTGCCTTTCAAGCGGGAATGTGGGATTTCTCTTGAGATTCTGCAGCGCAAAAAACCTCATCTCTCATTGAGGGGATAATTTTGTGGTGTTTCTCGAATTGCGGCTGGAAGCTTGGGGTACTTCTCGAGCTGCAGCGGGGACCTCAGGAACTCGCTCGGGTTGCTTCAGGGAAGTCAAGTCCCCTTTTGTGTTTGAAGGGGAACTTCCGGAATTATCTCGAGCCATTAAAAGGGAATATTGCTTCTTCTCCATTTGAGTCCATAAAATATGTTCTCCTCTACTGAGTATGGATGTTAGGGAATATTCTGAATCGCTTAAAGGGAGTCAAGTACCCTTTTGCCTTTCAAGCGGGAATGTGGGATTTCTCTTGAGATTGTGCAGCGCAAATTTTCCTCATCTCGCATTGAGGGGATAATTTTGTGGTGTTTCTCGAATTGAGGCGGGAAGATGGGCGTACTTCTGGAGTTGCGACGGGGACCTCAGAAACTCACTCCAGTTACTTCAGGTAAGTCAGGTCCCCTTTTGTTCTTCAAGGGGAGCTTCCGGATTACTCTGGAGCCCTTTAAATGGAATAGGGCCTCTTCTGGAGTTGAGTCCATAAAGTGTGTTCTCCTCTCCAATGGGGAAGGATGTTAGGGAAACTTCTGAGTGACATAAAGGGAGTCAAGTACGCTTTTGCCTTTCAATTGGGAATGTGGGATTTCTCTTCAGATTCTGCAGCGCAAAGTTTCCTCCTCTCGCATTGAGGGGATAATTTTGTGGTGTTTCCCGAATTTCGGCGGGAAGCTGGGGGTACTTCTCGAGTTTCAACGGGGACCTCAGGAACTCACTGGAGTTACTTCAGGGAAGTCAGTTCCCCCATTGTGCTGGACAGGGAACTTCCGGATTACTCTGGAGCCCTTTAATGGGAATAGGGGCTCTTCTGGAGTTGAGTCCATAAATTGAGTACGCCTCTGCAATGGGGACGGATTTTAGGGAACTTTCTGAGGGGCATAAAGTATGCCAAGTTCCCTTTTGCCTTTCAAGCGGGAATGTGGGATTTCCCTTGAGAGTCTGCAGCGCAAAATTACCTCATGTCGCATTGAGGGGATAATATTGTGTTGTTTCTCGAGTTGTGGTGGGAAGTAGGGGATACTTCTGGAGTTGAAACGGGAACCTAAGGAACTCTCTCGGTTTGCTCCAGGGAAGTCAAGTTCCCTTTTGTGTTGGAAGGGGAACTTCTTGATTACTCTTGAGCCTTTAAAGGGGAATATTTCCTCTTCTCGATTTGAGTGTATGAAGAGTGTTCTCCTCTCCATTGAGGATGGATGTTAGGGAACATTCTGAGTCACCTAAAGGGAGTCAAGTACCCTTTTGCCTTTCAAGCAGGAATGTGGGATTTCTCTTGAGATTCTGCAGCGAAAATTTTCCTCTTCTCGCATTAAGGGTATAATTTTGTGGTGTTTCCCCAGTTGCGTCGGGAAGACGGAGTATGTCTCGAGTTGCGGTGGGGACCTCAGGAACTCGCTCGGGTTGCTTCAGGGAAGTCATGTCCCCTTTTGTGTTGGAAGGGGAACTTCCGGATGACTCTCAAGCTGTTAAATGTGAATAATGCCTCTTCTCGATTTGAGTCCATAAAGTGTGTTTTCCTCTCCACTGAGGAAGGATGTTAGGGAACATTCTGAGTCGCCTAAAGGGAGTCAAGTACCCTTTTGCCCTTCAAGCGGGAATGTGGGTTTTCTCTTGAGATTCTGCAGCGCAAATTTTCCTCATCTCGCATTGGGGGGATAATTTTGTTGTGTTTCTCGAGTTGCGATGGGGACCTCAGGAACTTTCTCGAGTTACTTCAGGGAACCAGGCTCCTTTTTTCCTGGAAGGAGAACTTCCGGATTACTCTTGAGCCCTTTAATGGGAATATGGCCTCTTCTGGAGTTGAGTCCATAAAGTGTGATTTCATCTCCCCTGAGGACAAATGTTAGGGACCATTCTGAATCGCCTAAAGGGAGTCAAGTAACCTTTTGCCTTTCAAGCGGAAATGTGGGATTTCACTTGAGATTCTGCATCGCAAAATTTCCTCATCTCACATTGTGGGGATAATTTTGTGGTGTTTCTCGAGTTGCGAATACCTCAGAAACTTACCCGAGTTACTTCAGGGAATCAGGTGCCATTTGTGCTAGAAGGGGAACTTCCGGAATACTTTTGAGCCCTGTAATGGGAATAGGGCGTCTTCTCCAGTTGAGTCCCTAAAGTGTGATTTCCTCTCCAATGGAGACGGAGCTTAGGGAACTTTCTGAGTGGCATAAAGTGTGTCAAGTAAGCTTTTGCCTTTCAATGGTAATGTGGGTTTTCTTTTGAGAGTCTGCAGAGCAAAATTTCCTCATCTCGCATTGAGGTGATAAATTTGTGGTGTTTCTCCAGTTGTGGTGGGAAGCAGGGGGCACTTCTCTAGCTATGGCGGGGACCTCAGGAACTCGCTCGGGTTGCTTCAGAGAAGTCAAGTCGCCTTTTGTGTTGGAAGGGGAACTTCCGGATTACTGTCCAGACGTTAAAAGGGAATATTGCCTCCTCTCCATTTAAGTCCATAAAATATGTTCTCCTCTCCACTGAGGATGGATGTTAGGGAACATTCTGAGTCGCCTAAACTGAGTCAAGTACCCTTCTGCCTTTCAAGCGGGAATGTGGGATTTCTCTTGAGATTCTGCAGCACAAAATTTCCTCATCTCCCATTGAGGGGATAATTTTGTGGTGTTTCTCGAGTTGCGGCGGGAAGCTGGGGGTACTTCTCGAGTTGCAGCGGGGACCTCAGGAACTCGCTCGGGTTGTTTCAGGGAAGTCAAGTCCTTTTTTGTGTTGGAAGGGGAACTTCCGGATTACTCTCGAGCTGTTAAATGGGAAAAATGCCTCTTCTCGATTTGAGTCCATAAAGTGTGTTTTCCTCTCCACTGAGGAAGGATGTTAGGGAACATTCTGAGTCGCATAAATGGAGTCAGTACCCTTTCGCCTTTCAAGCCGGAATGTGGGATTTCTCTTGAGATTCTGCAGCGCAAAATTTCCTCCTCTCGCAGTGAGGGGAGTATGTTGTGGTGTTTCTCGAATTGCGGCGGGACGCTGGGTGTACATCTTGAGTTTAGATGGGGACCTCAGGAACTCACTCGAGTTTCTTCAGGGAAGTCAGGTCCCCTTTTACGCTGGAAGGGGAACTTCCGGATTAGTCTCGAGCCCTTTAATGGGAATAGGGCCTCTTCTGGAGTTGAGTCCATAAAGTGTGTTCTCCTCTCCAATGGGGAAGGATGTTAGGGAACTTTCTGAGTGACATAAAGGGAGTCAAGTACGCTTTTGCCTTTCAATTGGGAATGTGGGATTTCTCTTCAGATTCTGCAGCGCAAAGTTTCCTCATCTCGCATTGAAGGGATAATTTTGTGGTGTTTCCGGACTTTCGGCGGGAAGCTGGGGGTACTTCTAGAGTTTCAACGGGGACCTCAGGAGCTCACTGGAGTTACTTTGGGGAAGTCAGGTCCCCTTTAGTGCTGGACGGGGAACTTCCGGATTACTCTCGAGCCCTTTAATGGGAATAGGGGATCTTCTGGATTTGAGTCCATAAAGTGTGTTTTCCTCTCCACTGAGGACAGATGTTAGGTACCATTCTGATTGGCCTAAAGGGAGTCAAGTACCCTTTTGCCTTTCAAGCGGGAATGTGGGATTTCTCTTGAGATTCTGCTGTGCAAAATTTCATCAACTCGCATGGAGGGGATAATTATGTGCTGTTACACGAATTGCGTTGAGAAGCTGGGGGTGATCCTCCAGTTGCGACGAGGACCTCTGAAACACACTCGGATTACTTCAGGGAAGTCAGGTCCCCTTTTGTTCTGCAAGGGGAACTTCCGGTTTCCTCTCGAGCCCTTCAATGTGCACAGGGGCTCCTCTCGAATTGAGTCCGTAAGTTGTGTTCTCCTCTCCAAAGGGGACGGCTGTTGGAGGGAACTTTCTGAGTCGAATAAAGGGTGTCAAGTACCTTTTTGCCTTTCAAGAGGGAATGTGGTATTTCTCTTGAGATTCTGCATCGCAAAATTTCCTCATCTCGCATTGAGGGGATAGTTTTGCGGTGTTTCTCGAGTTGCGGCGGAAAGCTAGGGTTGCTTCTCGAGTTGCGACGGGGACCTGAGGAACTCGCTGGGGATGCTTCAGGGAAGTCAGGTCCTCTTTGGTGTTGGAAGCGGAACTTCCAGGTTCCTCTCGAGCCCTTTAATCTGAACAGGAGCTCATCTCGAATTGAGTCCATAAAGTGTATTCTCCTCTCCAAAGGGGACGGTTGTGTAAGGGAAATTTCTGTGTCGAATAAAGGGTGTCAATTACCTTTTTGCATTTCAGGAGGGAATGTGGTATTTCTCTTGAGATTCTGCATCGCAAAATTTCCTCCTCTCGCATTGAGTGGATAAGATTGGGGTGTTTCTCGAGTTGCGGCGGGAAGCTGGGGGTGCATCTCGAGTTGCGACGGGGCCCGCAGGAACAGGCTGGGGATGGTTCAAGGAAGTCAGGTCTCCTTTGGTGTTGGAAGGGGAATTTCCGTATTCCACTCGAGCACTTAAATATGAACAGAGGCTGAACACGAATTGATTCCATAATGAGTGTTCTCCTCTCCAAAGGGGACTTCTCTGTGAGGGAACATTCTGAGTCGAATAAAGGGTGTCAAGTACCTTTTGGCCTTTCAAGAGGGAATGTGGTATTTCTCTTGAGATACTGCATTGCAATATTTCCTCATCTCGCATGGAGGGGATAATTTTGGGGTGTTTCTCGAGTTGCGGCGGGAAGCTGGGGGTGCTTCTCGAGTTGTGACGGGGACCTCGGGAACTCACTGGGGTTGCTTCCGAGAAGTTAGGTCCCCATTGGTGTTGGAAGGGGAACTTCCGGTTTCCTCTCAAACCCTTCAATGTGAACCGGGGCTCATCTCGAATTGAGCCGATAAAGTGTGTTCTCCTCTGCAAAGGGACGGCTGTGTGAGGGAACTTCCTGAGTCGAATAAAGGGTGTCAAGTACCTTTTTGCCTTTCAAGAAGGAATGTGGTATTTCTCTTGAGATTCTGCATGGCAAAATTTCCTCATGTCGCATTGAGTGGATAAGTTTGGGGTGTTTCTCGAGTGGCGTCGGGAATCTGCGGGTGCTTCTCGAGTTGCGACGGGGACCTCAGGAACACGCTGGGGATGTTTCAGGGAAGTCAGGTCCCCTTTGGTGTTGGAAGGGGACCTTCCGTTTTCCTCTCGAGCCCTTAAATATGAACAGGGGCTCAACTCGAATTGATTCCATAAAGTGTGTTCTCCTCTCCAAAGGGGACGGTATGTGAGGGAACTTTCTGAGTCGAATAAAGGGTGTCAAATACATTTTTGCCTTTCAAGAGTGAATGTGGTATTTCTCTAGAGATTCTGCATGGCAAAATTTCCTCATCTGGCACTGAAGGAATAATTCTGTGGTGTTTCCAGGATTGCGGAGGGAAGCTGGTGGTGCTTCTCGAGTTGTGACGGGGACCTCAGGAATTCGCTGGGGTTGCTTCATGGAAGTCAGGTCCCCTTTGGTGTTGGAAGGGGAACTTCCGGTTTCCTCTCTAGCCCATACATGTGAAGAGGGTCTCATCTCGAATTGAGTCCATAAAGTGTGTTCTGCTCACCAAAGGGGACGGCTGTGTAAGGGAACTTTCTGAGTCGAATACAGGGTGTCAAGTACCTTTTTGCCTTTCAAGAGGGAACGTGGTATTTTTCGTGAGACTCTGCATCGCAATATTTCCTCATCTCGCATTGAGGGGATAATTTTGGTGTGTTTCTCGAATTGCGTCAGGAATCTGGGGGTGCTTCTCAAGTTGCGACGAGGACCTCAGGAACTCGCTGGGTTTGCTTCAGGGAAGTCAAGTCCCCTTTGATGTTGGAAGGGGACCTTCCGAGTTCCTCTCAAGTCCTTAAATGTGATCAGGGGCTTATCTCGAATTGAGTCCTTAAAGTGTGTTCTCCTCTCCAAGGGGAGGGCTGTGTGAGGGAACTTTCTGAGTCGAATAAAGGGTGTCAAGTTCCTTTTTGCCTTTCAAGAGGGAATGTGGTATTTCTCTTGAGATTCTGCATGGGAAAATATCCTCTTCTCGCATTGAGGGGATCATTTTGGGGTGTTTCTCGAGTTGCGGCGGGAAGCTGGGGGTGCTACTCGAGTTGGGACGGTGACGTCAGGAACTCGCTGGGGTTGCTTCAGGGAAGTCAGGTCCCCTTTGCTGTTTGAAGGGGAACTTCCGGGTTCCTCTCGAGTCCTTAAATGTGATCAGGGGCTCATCTCGAATTGAGTCCATAAAGTGTGTTCTAGTCTCCAAAGGGGACGGCTGTGTGAGGGAACTTTCTAGGTCGAATAAAGGGTGTCAAGTACGTTTTTCCCTTTCAAGAGGGAATATGATATTTCTCTTGAGATTCTGCATAGCAATATTTCCTCTTCTCGCATTGAGTGGATAATTTTGGGGTGTTTCTCGAATTGCGGTGGCAATCTGGGGGTGCTTCTCGAGTTGTGACTGGGACCTCAGGAACTCGCTGGGGTTGCTTCAAGGAAGACAGGTCCCCTTTGGTGTTGGAAGGGGAACTTCCGGTTTCCTCTCGAGCCCTTAAATATGAACATCTGCTCATCCCTAATTGAGTCCATAAAATGTGTTTTCCTCTTCAAAGGGGACGGCTGTGTTAGGAAACTTTCTGAGTAAAATATAGGGTGTCAAGTACCTTTTTGCCTTTCAGGAGGGAATGTGTTATTTCTCTTGAGATTCTGCATCGCAAAAATTCCTCATCTCGCATGGAGGGGATAATTTTGGGGTGTTTCTCGAGTTGCGGCGGGAAGTTGGGAGTGCTTCTCGAGTTGCGACGGGGACCTCAGGAACTCGCTGGGGTTGCTTCAGGGAAGTCAGATCCCCTTTGGTGTTGGAAGGGGAACTTCCGGTTTCCTCTCGAGCCCTTCAATGTGCACAGGGGCTCCTCTCGAATTGAGTCCGTAAAGTGTGTTCTCCTCTCCAAAGGGGACGGCTGTGTGAGGGAACTTTTTGAGTCGAATAAAGGGTGTCAAGTACCTTTTTGCCTTTCCAGAGGGAATGTGCTATTTCTCTTGAGATGCTGCATCGCCAAATTTCCTCATCTCGCATGGAGGGGATAATTTTGGGGTGCTTCTCGAGTTGCGACGGGGACCTCAGGAACTCGCTGGGGTTGCTTCAGGGAAGTCAGGTCCCCTTTGGTGTTGGAAGGGGAACTTGCGGTTTCCTCTCGAGCCCTTCAATGTGCACTGGGGCTTCTCTCGAATTGAGTCCGTAAAGTGTGTTCTCCTCTCCAAAGGGGACGGCTGTTTGAGGGAACTTTTTGAGTCGAATAAAGGGTGTCAAGTACCTTTTTGCCTTTCCAGAGGGAATGTGGTATTTCTCTTGAGATGCTGCATCACCAAATTTCCTCATCTCTCATGGAGGGGATAATTTTGGGGTGTTTCTCGAGTTGCGGCGGGAAGCTGGGGGTGCTTCTCGAGTTGCGACGGGGACCTCAGGAACTCGCTGGGGTTGCTTCAGGGAAGTCAGGTCCCCTTTGGTGTTGGAAGGGGAACTTCCGGTTTCCTCTCGAGCCCTTCAATGTGCACAGGGGCTCCTCTCGAATTGAGTCCGTAAAGTGTGTTCTCCTCTCCAAAGGGGACGGCTGTGTGAGGGAACTTTCTGAGTCGAATAAAAGGTGTCAAGTACATTTTTGCCTTTTCAGAGGGAATGTGGTATTTCTCTTGAGATGCTGCATCGACAAATTTCCTCATCTCGCATGGAGGGGATAATTTTGGGGTGTTTCTCGAGTTGCTGCGGGAAGCTGGGGGTGCTTCTCGAGTTGCGACGGCGACCTCAGGAACTCGCTGGGGTTGCTTCAGGGAAGTCAGGTCCCCTTTGTTGTTGGAAGAGGAACTTCCGGTTTCTTCTCGAGCCCTTCAATGTGCACAGGGGCTCCTCTCGAATTGAGTCCGTAAAGTGTGTTCTCCTGTCCAAAGGGGACGGCTGTGTGAGGGAACTTTCTGAGTCGAATAAAGGGTGTCAAGTACCTTTTTGCCTTTCCAGAGGGAATGTGGTATTTCTCTTGAGATGCTGCATTGCCAAATTTCCTCATCTCGCATGGAGGGGTTAATTTTGGGGTGTTTCTCGAGTTGCGGTGGGAAGCTGGGGGTGCTTCTCGAGTTGCGACTGGGACCTCAGGAACTCGCTGGGGTTGCTTCAGGGAAGTCAGGTCCCCTTTGGTGTTGGAAGGGGAACTTCCGGGTTCCTCTCGAGCCCTTCAATGTGCACAGGGGCTCCTCTCGAATTGAGTCCGTAAAGTGTTTTCTCCTCTCCAAAGGGATGGCTGTGTGAGGGAACTTTCTGAGTCGAATAAACGGTGTGATGTACCTTTTTGCCTTTCCAGTGGGAATGTGGTATTTCTCTTGAGATGCTGCATCGCCAAATTTCCTCATCTCGCATGGAGGGGATAATTTTGGGGTGTTTCTCGAGTTGCGGCGGGAAGCTGGGGGTGCTTCTCGAGTTGCGACGGGGACCTCAGTAAGTCACTGGGGTTGCTTCAGGGAAGTTAGGTCGCTTTGGTGTTTTAAGGGTAACTTCCGGTTTCCTCTCGAGCCCTTAATTGTGCTCAGGGGCGCCCCTCGAATTGAGTCCGTAAAGTGTGTTCTCCTCTCAAAGGGGACGGCTGTGTCAGGGAACTTTCTGAGTCGAATAAAGGGTGTCAAGTACCTTTTTGCCTTTCCAGAGTGTATGTGGTATTTCTCGTGAGATGCTGCATCGCCAAATTTCCTCATCTCGCATGGAGGGGAGAATTTTGGGCTGTTTCTCGAGTTGCGGCGGGAAGCTGGGGGGGCTTCTCGAGTTGCGACGGGGACCTCAGGAACTCGCTGGGGTTGCTTCAGGGAAGTGAGTTCTCCTTTGGTGTTGGAATGGGAAATTTCGGTTTCTTCTCGAGCCCTTCAATGTGCACAGGCCCTCCTCTCGAATTGAGTCCGTAAAGTGTGTTCTCGTCTCCAAAGGGACCGCTGTGTGAGGGAACTTTCTGAGTCGAATCAATGGTGTCAAGTACTTTTGACTTTCCAGAGTGAATGTGGTATTTCTCTTGAGATGCTGCATCGCCAAATTTCCTCATCTCGCATGGAGGGGATAATTTTGGGGTGTTTCTCGAGTTGCGGCGGGAAGCTGGGGGTGCTTCTCGAGTTGCGACGGGGACCTCAGGAACTCGCTGGGGTTGCTTCAGGGAAGTCAGGTCCCCTTTGGTGTTGGAAGGGGAACTTCCGGGTTCCTCTCGAGCCCTTCAATGTGCACAGGGGCTCCTCTCGAATTGAGTCCGTAAGTGTGTTCTCCTCTCCAAAGGGGACGGCTGTGTGAGGGAACTTTCTGAGGCGAATAAAGGGTGTCAAGTACCTTTTTGCCTTTCCAGAGGGAATGTGGTATTTCTCGTTATATGCTGCATCGGCAAATTTCCTCATCTCGCATGGAGGGGAGAATTTTGGGGTGTTTCTCGAGTTGCGGCGGGAAGCTGGGGGTGCTTCTCGAGTTGCGACGGGGACCTCAGGAACTCGCTGGGGTTGCTTCAGGGAAGTAAGGTCCCCTTTGGTGTTGGAAGGGTATCTTCCGGTTTCCTCTGGAGCCCTTCAATGTGCACAGGGGCTCCTGTAGAATTGAGTCCGTAAAGTGTCTTCTCCTCTCCAAAGGGGACGGCTGTGTGAGGAAACTTTCTGAGTCGAATAAAGGGTGTCAAGTACCTTTTTGCCTTTCCAGAGGGAATGTGGTATTTCACGTGAGATGCTGCATCGACAAATTTCCTGATCTCGCATGGAGGGGAGAATTTTGGGGTGTTTCTCGAGTTGCGGCGGGAAGCTGGGGGTGCCTCTCGAGTTGCGGCGGGGACCTCAGGAACTCACTGGGGTTTCTTCAGGGATGTCAGGTCGATTTGGTGTTTTAAGGGGAACTTCCGGTTTCTTCTCGAGCCCTTCAATGTGCACAGGGGCGCCCCTCGAATTGAGTCCGTAAAGTGTGTTCTCCTCTCAAAGGGGACGGCTGTGTCAGGGATCTTTCTGAGTCTAATAAAGGGTGTCAAGTACCTTTTTGCCTTTCCAGAGGGAATGTGGTATTTCTCGTGAGATGCTGCATCGCCAAATTTCCTCATCTCGCATGGAGGGGATAATTTTGGGGTGTTTCTCGAGTTGCAGCGGGAAGCTGGGGGTGCTTCTCGAGTTGCGACGGGGACCTCAGGAACTCGCTGGGGTTGCTTCAGGGAAGTCAGGTCCCGTTTGGTGTTGGAAGGGGAACTTCCGGTTTCCTCTCGAGCCCTTAAATGTGCTCAGGGGCTCCTGTCGAATTGAGTCCGTAAAGTGTGTTCTCCTCTCCAAAGGGGACGGCTGTGTGAGGGAACTTTCTGAGTCGAATAAAGGGTGTGAAGTACCTTTTTGCCTTTCCAGAGGGAATGTGGTATTTCTCTTGAGATGCTGCATCGCCAAATTTCCTCATCTCGCATGGAGGGGATAATTTTGTGGTGTTTCTCGAGTTGCGGCGGGAAGCTGGGGGTGCTTCTCGAGTTGCGACGGGGACCTCAGGAACTCGCTGGGGTTGCTTCAGGGAAGTCAGGTCCCCTTTGGTGTTGGAAGGGAACTTCCGGTTTCCTCTCGAGCCCTTCAATGTGCACAGGGGCTCCTCTCGAATTGAGTCCGTAAAGTGTGTTTTCCTCTCCAAAGGGGACGGCAGTGTGAGTGAACTTTCTGAGTCTAATAAAGGGTGTCAAGTACCTTTTTGCCTTTCCAGAGGGAATGTGGTATTTCTCGTGAGATGCTGCATCGCCAAATTTCCTCATCTCGCATGGAGGGGAGAATTTTGGGCTGTTTCTCGAGTTGCGGCGGGAAGCTGGGGGTGCTTCTCGAGTTGCGACGGGGACCTCAGGAACTCGCTGGGGTTGCTTCAGGGAAGTCAGGTCCCCTTTGGTGTTGGAAGGGGAACTTCCGGTTT
Organism: Moschus berezovskii; assembly: GCF_049115385.1. Taxonomy (NCBI): domain Eukaryota; kingdom Metazoa; phylum Chordata; class Mammalia; order Artiodactyla; family Moschidae; genus Moschus; species Moschus berezovskii. The sequence goes on from NC_142461.1 coordinate 141,446,043, forward strand.
CCTCTGGAGCCCTTCAATGTGCACTGGGGCTCCCCTCGAATTTAGTCCGTAAAGTGTGTTCTCCTCTCGAAAGGGGACGGCTGTATGAGGGAACTTTCTGAGTCGAATAAAGGGTGTCAAGTACCTATTTGCCTTTCCAGAGTGAATGTGGTATTTCTCGTGAGATGCTGCATCGCCAAATTTCCTCATCTCGCGTGGAGGGGAGAATTTTGGTGTGTTTCTCGAGTTGCGGCGGGAAGCTGGGGGTGCTTCTCGAGTTGCGACGGGGACCTCAGGAACTCGCTGGGGTTGCTTCAGGGAAGTGAGGTCCCCTTTGGTGTTGGAATGGGAAATTTCGGTTTCTTCTCGAGCCCTTCAATGTGCACAGTGCCTCCTCTCGAATTGAGTCCGTAAAGTGTGTTCTCGTCTCCAAAGGGACCGCTGTTTGAGGGAACTTTCTGAGTCGAATCAATGGTGTCAAGTACTTTTGACTTTCCAGAGGGAATGTGGTATTTCTCGTTATATGCTGCATCGGCAAATTTAGTCATCTCGCATGGAGGGGAGAATTTTGGTGTGTTTCTCGAGTTGCGGCAGGAAGCTGGGGGTGCTTCTCGAGTTGCGACGGGGACCTCAGGAACTCGCTGTGGTTGCTTCAGGGAAGTAAGGTCCCCTTTGGTGTTTTAAGGGGAACTTCCGGTTTCCTCTCGAGCCCTTCAATGTGCACAGGGGCTCCTGTAGAATTGAGTCCGTAAAGTGTCTTCTCCTCTCCAAAGGGGACAGCTGTGTGAGGAAACTTTCTGAGTCGAATAAAGGGTGTCAAGTACCTTTTTGCCTTTCCAGAGGGAATGTGGTATTTCACGTGAGATGCTGCATCGACAAATTTCCTGATCTCGCATGGAGGGGAGAATTTTGGGGTGTTTCTCGAGTTGCGGCGGGAAGCTGGGGGTGCTTCTCGAGTTGCGGCGGGGACCTCAGGAACTCACTGGGGTTTCTTCAGGGAAGTCAGGTCGATTTGGTGTTCTAAAGGGAACTTCCGGTTTCTTCTCGAGCCCTTCAATGTGCACAGGGGCGCCCCTCGAATTGAGTCCGTAAAGTGTGTTCTCCTCTCAAAGGGGACGGCTGTGTCAGGGAACTTTCTGAGTCGAATAAAGGGTGTCAAGTACCTTTTTGCCTTTCCAGAGGGAATGTGGTATTTCTCGTGAGATGCTGCATTGCCAAATTTCCTCATCTCGCATGGAGGGGAGAATTTTGGGCTGTTTCTCAAGTTGCGGCGGGAAGCTGGGGGTGCTTCTTGAGTTGCGACGGGGACCTCAGGAACTCGCTGGGGTTGCTTCAGGGAAGTCAGGTCCCGTTTTGTGTTGGAAGGGGAACTTCTGGTTTCCTCTCGAGCCCTTAAATGTGCACAGGGGCTCCTCTCGAATTGAGTCCGTAAAGTGTGTTCTCCTCTCCAAAGGGGACGGCTGTGTGAGGGAACTTTCTGAGTCGAATAAAGGGTGTCAAGTACCTTTTTGCCTTTCCAGAGGGAATGTGGTATTTCTCTTGAGATGCTGCATCGCCAAATTTCCTCATCTCGCATGGAGGGGATAATTTTGGGGTGTTTCTCGAGTTGCGGCGGGAAGCTGGGGGTGCTTCTCGAGTTGCGACGGGGACATCAGGAACTCGCTGGGGTTGCTTCAGGGAAGTCAGGTCCCCTTTGGTGTTGGAAGGGGAACTTCCGGTTTCCTCTGGAGTCCTTCAATGTGCACAGGGGCTCCCCTCGAATTTAGTCCGTAAAGTGTGTTCTCCTCTCCAAAGGGGACGGCTGTGTGAGGGAACTTTCTGAGTCGAATAAAGGGTGTCAATTACCTATTTGCCTTTCCAGAGGGAATGTGGTATTTCTCGTGAGATGCTGCATAGCCAAATTTCCTCATCTCGCATGGAGGGGAGAATTTTGGTGTGTTTCTCCAGTTGCGGCGGGAAGCTGGGGGTGCTTCTCGAGTTGCGACGGGGAAGTCAGGAACTCGCTGGGGTTGATTCAGGGAAGTGAGGTCCCCTTTGATGTTGGAATGGGAAATTTCGGTTTCTTCTCGAGCCCTTCAATGTGCACAGGGGCTCCTCTCGAATTGAGTCCGTAAAGTGTGTTCTCGTCTCCAAAGGGACCGCTGTGGGAGGGAACTTTCTGAGTCGAATCAATGGTGTCAAGTACTTTTGACTTTCCAGAGGAATGTGGTATTTCTCTTGAGATGCGGCATCGCCAAATTTCCTCATCTCGCATGGAGGGGATAATTTTGGGGTGTTTCTCGAGTTGCGGCGGGAAGCTGGGGGTGCTTCTCGAGTTGCGACGGGGACCTCAGGAACTCGCTGGGGTTGCTTCAGGGAAGTCAGGTCCCCTTTGGTGTTGGAAGGGGAACTTCCGGTTTCCTCTCGAGCCCTTCAATGTGCACAGGGTCTCCTCTCCAATTGAGTCCGTAAAGTGTGTTCTCCTCTCCAAAGGGGACGGCTGTGTGAGGGAACTTTCTGAGTCGAATAAAGGGTGTGAAGTACCTTTTTGCCTTTCCAGAGGGATTGTGGTATTTCTCTTGAGATGCTGCATCGCCAAATTTCCTCATCTCGCATGGAGGGGATAATTTTGTGGTGTTTCTCGAGTTGCGGCGGGAAGCTGGGGGTGCTTCTCGAGTTGCGACGGGGACCTCAGGAACTCGCTGGTGTTGCTTCAGGGAAGTCAGGTCCCCTTTGGTGTTGGAAGGGCAACTTCCGGTTTCCTCTCGAGCCCTTCAATGTGCACAGAGGCTCCTCTCGAATTGAGTCCGTAAAGTGTGTTTTCCTCTCCAAAGGGGACGGCAGTGTGAGTGAACTTTCTGAGTCGAATAAAGGGTGTCATGTACCTTTTTGCCTTTTAAGAGGGAATGTGCTATTTCTCTTGAGATGCTGCATCGCCAAATTTCCTCATCTCGCATGGAGGGGATAATTTTGGGCTGTTTCTCGATTTGCGGCGGGAAGCTGGGGGTGCTTCTCGAGTTGCGACGGGGACCTCAGGAACTCGCTGGGGTTGCTTCAGGGAAGTCAGGTCCCCTTTGGTGTTGGAATGGGAAATTTCGGTTTCTTCTCGAGCCCTTCAATGTGCACAGGGGCTCCTCTTTAATTGAGTCCGTAAAGTGTGTTCTCGTCTCCAAAGGGACCGCTGTGTGAGGGAACTTTCTGAGTCGAATCAATGGTGTCAAGTACTTTTGACTTTCCAGAGGAATGTGGTATTTCTCTTGAGATGCTGCATCGCCAAATTTCCTCATCTCGCATGGAGGGGATAATTTTGGGGTGTTTCTCGAGTTGCGGCGGGAAGCTGGGGGTGCTTCTCCAGTTCCGACGGGGACCTCAGGAACTCGCTGGGGTTGCTTCAGGGAAGTCAGGTCCCCTTTGTTGTTGGAAGGGGAACTTCCGGTTTCCTCTCGAGCCCTTCAATGTGCACAGGGGCTCCTCTCGATTTGAGTCCGGAAAGTGTGTTTTCCTCTCCAAAGGGGACGGCAGTGTGAGTGAACTTTCTGAGTCGAATAAAGGGTTTCAAGTACCTTTTTGCCTTTTAAGAGGGAATGTGCTATTTCTCTTGAGATGCTGCATCGCCAAATTTCCTCATCTCGCATGCAAGGGATAATTTTTGGGTGTTTCTCGAGATGCGGCGGGAAGCTGGGGGTGCTTCTCGAGTTGCGACGGGGACCTCAGGAACTCGCTGGGGTTGCTTCAGGGAAGTCAGGTCCTCTTTGATGTTGGAAGGGTAACTTCCGGTTTCCTCTCGAGCCCTTCAATGTGCACAGGGGCTCCTCTCGAATTGAGTCCGTGAAGTGTGTTCTCCTCTCAAAGGGGACGGCTGTGTGAGGGAACTTTCTGAGTCGAATAAAGGGTTTCAAGTACCTTTTTGCCTTTCCAGAGTGTATGTGGTATTTCTCTTGAGATGCTGCATCGCCAAATTTGCTCATCTCGCATGGAGGGGATAATTTTGGCGTGTTTCTCGAGTTGCGGCGGGAAGCTGGGGGTGCTTCTCGAGTTGCGACGGGGACCTCAGGAACTCGCTAGGGTTGCTTCAGGGAAGTCAGGTCCCGTTAGGTGTTGGAAGGGGAACTTCCGGTTTCCTCTCGAGCCCTTCAATGTGCACAGGGGCTCCTCTCGAATTGAGTCCGTAAAGTGTGTTTTCCTCTCCAAAGGGGACGGCAGTGTGAGTGAACGTTCTGAGTCGAATAAAGGGTGTCATGTACCTTTTTGCCTTTTAAGAGGGAATGTGCTATTTCTCTTGAGATGCTGCATCGCCAAATTTCCTCATCTCGCATGGAGGGGATAATTTTGGGGTGTTTCTCGAGTTGCGGCGGGAAGCTGGGTGTGCTTCTCGAGTTGCGACGGGGACCTCAGGAACTCGCTGGGGTTGCTTCAGGGAAGTCAGGTCCCCTTTGGTGTTGAAAGGGGAACTTCCGGTTTCCTCTCGAGCCCTTCAATGTGCACAGGGGCTCCTCTCGAATTGAATCCGTAAAATGTGTTCTCCTCTCCAAAGGGGACGGCTGTGTGAGGGAACTTTCTGAGTCGAATAAAGGGTGTGAAGTACCTTTTTGCCTTTCCAGAGGGAATGTGGTATTTCTCGTTATATGCTGCATCGGCAAATTTCCTCATCTCGCATGGAGGGGAGAATTTTGGTGTGTTTCTCGAGTTGCGGCGGGAAGCTGGGGGTGCTTCTCGAGTTGCGGCGGGGACCTCAGGAACTCACTGGGGTTTCTTCAGGGAAGTCAGGTCGATTTGGTGTTTTAAGGGGAACTTCCGGTTTCTTCTCGAGCCCTTCAATGTGCACAGGGGCGCCCCTCGAATTGAGTCCGTAAAGTGTGTTCTCCTCTCAAAGGGGACGGCTGTGTGAGGGAACTTTCTGAGTCGAATAAAGGGTGTCAAGTACCTTTTTGCCTTTCCAGAGGGAATATGCTATTTCTCTTGAGATGCTGCATCGGCAAATTTCCTCATCTCGCATGGAGGGGATAATTTTGGGGTGTTTCTCGAGTTGCGGCGGGAACCTGGGGGTGCTTCTCGAGTTGCGACGGGGACCTCAGGAACTCGCTGGGGTTGCTTCAGGGAAGTCAGGTCCACTTTGGTGTTGGAGGGGAACTTCCGGTTTCCTCTTGAGCCCTTCAATGTGCACAGGGGCTCCTCTCGAATTGAGTATGTAAACTGTGTTCTCCTCTCCAAAGTGGACGGCTGTGTCACGGAACTTTCTGAGTCGAATAAAGGGTGTCAAGTACCTTTTTGACTTTCCAGAGGGAATGTGGTATTTCTCTTGAGATGCTGCATCGGCAAATTTCCTCATCTCGCATGGAGGGGATAATTTTGGGGTGTTTCTCTAGTTGCGGCGCGAAGCTTGGAGTGCTTCTCGAGTTTCGACGGGGACCTCAGGAACTCGCTGGGGTTGCTTCAGGGAAGTCAGGTCTTCTTTGGTGTTGGAAGGGGAACTTCCGGTTTACTCTCGAGCCCTTCAATGTGCACAGGGGCTCCTCTCGATTTGAGTCCGGAAAGTGTATTCTCCTCTCCAAAGTGGACGGCTGTGTGAGGGAACTTTCTGAGTCGAATAAAGGCTGTCAAGTACCTTTTTGCCTTTCCAGAGGGAATGTGGTATTTCTCTTGAGATGCTGCATCGCCAAATTTCCTCATCTCGCATGGAGGGGATAATTTTGGGGTGTTTCTCGAGTTGCGGCGGGAAGCTGGGGGTGCTTTTCGAGTTGCGACGGAGACCTCAGGATCGCGCTGGGGTTGCTTCAGGGAAGTCAGGTCCCCTTTGTTGTTGGAAGGGGAACTTCCGGTTTCCTCTCGAGCCCTTCATTGTGCACAGGGGCTCCTCTCGAATTGAGTCCGTAAAGTGTGTTCTCCTCTCCAAATGGGACGGCTGTGTGACGGAACTTTCTTAGTCGAATAAAGGGTGTCAAGTACCTTTTTGCCTTTCCAGAGGGAATGTGGTATTTCTCTTGAGATGCTGCTTCGGCATATTTCCTCATCTCGCATGGAGGGGATAATTTTGGGGTGTTTCTCTAGTTGCGGCGCGAAGCTGGGAATGCTTCTCGAGTTGCGACGGGGACCTCAGGAACTCGCTGGGGTTGCTTCAGGTAAGTCAGGTCCCCTTTGGTGTTGGAAGGGGAAATTCCGGTTTTCTCTTGAGCCCTTCAATGTGCACAGGGGCTCCTCTCGAATTTAGTCCGTAAAGTGTATTCTCCTCTGCAAAGGGGACGGCTGTGTGAGGGAACTTTCTGAGTCGAATAAAGGGTGTCAAGTAACTTTTTGCCTTTCCAGAGGGAATGTGCTATTTCTCTTGAGTTGCTGCATCGCCAAATTTCCTCATCTCGCATGGAGGGGATAATTTTGGGGTGTTTCTCGAGTTGCGGCGGGAAACTGGGGGTGCTTCTCGAGTTGCGACGGGGACCTCAGGAACTCGCTGGGTTTGCTTCAGGGAAGTCAGGTCCCCTTTGGTGTTGGAAGGGGAACTTCCGGTTTCCTCTCGAGCCCTTCAATGTGCACAGGGGCTCCTCTCAAATTGAGTCCATAAAGTGTGTTCTCCTCTCCAAAGGGACGGCTGTGTGAGGGAACTTTCTGAGTGGAATAAAGGGTGTCAAGTACCTTTTTCCCTTTCCAGAAGGAATGTGGTATTTCTCTTGAGATGCTGCATCGCAAAATTTCCTCATCTCGCATTGAGGAGATAATTTTGGCATGCTTCTCGAGTTGCCACGGGCACCTCAGGAACTCGCTGGGGTTGCTTCAGTGAAGTCAGGCCCCTTTGTTGTTGGAAGGGGAACGTCCGGGTTCCTCTCAAGCCCTTAAATATGCACAGGGGCTCATCTCGAATTGAGTCCATAAAGTGTGTTCTCTCCAAAGGGGACGGCTGTGTGAGGGAACTTTCTGAGTCGAATAAAGGGTTTCAAGTACCTTTTTGCCTTTCAAGAGGGAATGTGGTATTTCTCTTGAGATGCTGCATCGCAAGATTTCCTCATCTCGCATGGAGGGGATAATTTTGGGCTGTTTCTCGAGTTCCGGCGGGAAGCAGGGGGTGCTTATTGAGTTGTGATGGGGACCTCAGGAACTCGCTGTGGTCGCTTCAGGGAAGTCAGGTCCCCCTAGCTGTGGGAAGGGGAACTTCCGGGTTTTTCTTGAGCTCTTAAATGTGCACAGGGGCTCACTCGAACTGAGTCCAAAAAGTGTGTTCTCTTCTAAAAGAGGATGGCTGTGTGAGGGAACTTTCTGCGTCGAATAAAGGGTGTCAAGTACCTTTTTGCCTTTCCAGAGAGAATGTAGTATTTCTCTTGAGATGCTGCATCGCAAAATTTCCTCATCTCGCATGGAGGGGATAATTTTGGGGTGTTTCTCGAGTTGAGGCGGGAAGCTGGGGGTGCTTCTCGAGTTGCGACGGGGACCTCAGGAACTCGCTGGGGTTGTTTCAGGGAAGTCAGGACCCCTTTGGTTTTGGAAGGGGAACTTCCGGTTTCCTCTCGAGCTCTTCAATATGCACAGGGGCTCCTCTCGATTTGAGTCCGTAAAGTGAGTTCTCCTCTCCAAAGGGGACAGCTGTGTGAGGGAACTTTCTGAGTCGAATATAGGGTGTCAAGTACCTTTTTGCCTTTCCAGAGGGAATGTGGTATTTCTCTTGAGATGCTGCATCGCAAAATTTACTCATCTCGCATGGTGGGGATAATTTTGGGGTGTTTCTCGAGTTGCGGAGGGAAGCTGGGGGTGCTACTCGAGTTGCGACGGGGACCTCAGTAACTCGCTGGGGTTGCTTCAGGGAAATCAGGTCCCCTTTGGTGTTGAAAGGGGAACTTCCGGTTTCCTCTCGAACCCTTCAATGTGCACAGGGGCTCCTCTCGAATTGAGTTCGTAAAGTGTGTTCTCTTCTCCAAAGGGGACGGCTGTGTGAGGGAACTTTCTGAGTCGAATAATGGGTGTCAAGTACCTTTTTGCCTTTCCATAGGGAATGTGGTATTTCTCTTGAGATGCTGCATCGCCAAATTTCCTCATCTCGCATGGAGGGTATAATTTTGGTGTGTTTCTCGAGTTGCGGCGGGAAGCTGGCGGTGCTTCTCGTGTTGCGACGGGGACGTCAGGAACTCGCTGGGGTTGCTTCAGGGAAGTCAGGTCCCCTTTGATGTTGGAAGGGAACTTCCGGTTTCCTCTCGAGCCCTTCAATGTGCACAGGGGCTCCTCTCGAATTGAGTCCGTAAAGTGTGTTCTCCTCTCCAAAGAGGACGGCTGTCTGAGGGAACTTTCTGAGTCGAATAAAGGGTGTCAACTACCTTTTTTCTTTCCAGAGGGAATTTGGTATTTCTCTTGAGATGCTGCATCTCCAATTTTCCTCATCTCGCATGGAGGGGATAATTTTGGGGTGTTTCTCGAGTTGCCGCGGAAGTTGGGGTGCTTCTCGAGTGTCGACGGGGACCTCAGGAACTCGCTGGGGTTGCTTCAGGGAATTCAAGTCCCATTTGGTGTTGGAAGGGGAAATTCCGGTTTTCTCTAAAGCCCTTCAATGTGCACAGGGGCTCCTCTCGAATAGAGTCCGTAAAGTGTGTTCTCCTCTCCAAAGGGGACGGCTGTGTGAGGGAAATTTCTGAGTCGAATAAAGGGTGTCAAGTACCGTTTTGCCTTTCCAGAGGGAATGTGGTATTTCTCCTGAGATGCTGCATCGCCAAATTTCCTCACCTCGCATGGAGGGGATAATTTTGCGGTGTTTCTTGAGTTGCGGCGGGAAGATGGGGGTGCTTGTCTTGCGACGGGGACGTCAGGAACTCGCTGGGGTTGCTTCAGGGAAGTCAGGTCCTGTTTGGTGTTGGAAGGGGAACTTCCGGTTTTCTCTCGAGCCCTTCAATGTGCAGAGGGGCTCCTCTCGAATTGAGTCCATAAAGTGTGTTCTCCTCTCCAAAGGGGACGGCTGTGTGAGGGAACTTTCTGAGTCGAATAAAGGGTGTCAAGTACCTTTTTGCCTTTCCAGAGGGAATGTGGTATTTTTCTTGGGATGCTGCATCGCAAAATTTCCTCATCTCGCATGGAGGGGTTAATTTTGGGGTGTTTCTCGAGTTGCGGCGGGAAGCTGGGGGTGCTTCTCGAGTTGCGACGGGGACCTCAGTAACTCGCTGGGGTTGCTTCAGGGAAGTCAGGTGCCCTTTGCTGTTGAAAGGGGAACTTCCGGGTTCCTCTCGAGCCCTTAAATGTGCACAGGGGCTCATCTCGAATTGAGTCAATGACGTGTATACTCCTTTCAAAAGGGACAGTTGTGTGAGGCAACTTTCTGAGTCGAATAATGGGTGTCAAGTACTTTTTGCCTTTCAAGAGGGAATGTGGTATTTCTCTTGAGATGCTTCATCGCAAAATTTCTTTATCTCGCATTGAGGGAATAATTTTGGGGTTTTTCTCTAGTTGCGGCGTGAAGCTAGGTGTGCTTCTCGTGTTGCGACGGGGACCCCAGGAACTCGCTGGTGTTACTTAGGGGAAATCAGGTCCCCTTTGGTGTTGGAAGCGAACTTCCTGGTTCCTCTCGAGCACTTAAATGTGCACAGGTGCTCATCTCGAATTGAGTCCATAAAGCGTGTTCTCCTCTAAAAGTGGACGGCTGTGTGAGGGAACTTTCTGAGTCGAATAAAGGGTGTCAAGTACCTTTTTGCCTTTCCCGAGGGAAAGTGGTATTTCCCTTGAGATGCTGCATCTGAAAATTTCCTCATCTCGCATTGAGGGGATAATTTTGGGGTGTTTCTCGAGTTGTGGTGGGATGCAGGGGTTGCTTTCAGAGTTGCGACCTGGACCTCAGAACTCGCTGGGGTTTCTTCAGGGAAGTCAGGTCCCCTTTGATTTTGGAAGGGGAACTTCCGGGTTCCTCTCGAGCCCTCTAATGTGCACAGGGAGTCATCTCGAATTGAGTCCATAAAGTGTGTTCTCCTCTAAAAAGGGACGGCAGTGTGAGGGAACTTTCTGAGTCGAATAAAGGGTGTCAAGTTCTTTTTTGCCTTTCAAGAGGGAATGTTTTATTTCTCTTGAGATGCTGCATCGCAAAATTTCCTAATCTCCCATGACGGGATAATTTTGGGGTGTTACTCGAGGTGCAGCAGGAAGCTGGGGGTGCTTCAAGAGTTGCGACGGGGACTTCAGGAATTCTCTTGGGTTGGTTCAGGGAAGTCAGGTCCCCTTTGGTGTTGGAAGGGGTACTTCCGGGTTCCTCTCGAGCCCTTCAATGTGCACAGGGGCTCATCTCGAATTGAGTCCATAAAGTGTGTTCTACTCTAAAAGGGGACGGCTCTCTGAGGGAACTTTCTCAGTCGAATAAAGGGTGTCAAGTACCTTTTTGCCTTTCAAGAAGGAATGTGGTATTTCTCTTGAGATGCTCCATCGCAAAATTTCCTCATCTCGCATTGAGGGGATAATTTTGGGGTGTTTTTCGAGTTGCGGCGGGAAGCTGGGGGTAATTCTCTAGTTACAACGGGGACTACAGGAACTCGCTGGGGTTGCTTAAAGGAAGTCAGGTCCCCTTTGCTGTTGGAAGGGGAACTTCCTGGTTCCTCTCGAGCCCTAATATGTGCACAGGGTCTCATCTCGTATTGAGTCCATAAAGTGTGTTCTCCTCTAAAAGGGGACTGCTTTCTCAGCTTTCACTGTTCGCTGATGACATGATCCTCTACACAGAAATCCCTAAAGACTCTACCAGAAAACTACTAGAGCTAATCAATGATTACAGTAAAGTTGCAGGATATAAAATCAACACACAGAAATCCCTTGCATTCCTATACACTAATAATGAGAAAATAGAGAAATTAAGGAAACTATTCCATTTACTGTTGCAACGAAAACAATTAAATACTTAGGAATATATCTACCTAAGGAAACAAAAGACTTGTACATAGAAAACTATAAAACACTAGTGAAAGTAATCAAAGAGGACACTAATAGATGGAGAAATATACCGTGTTCGTGGATTGGAAGAATAAATATTGTAAAAATGAGTATACTACCCAAAGTAATTTATACATTCAATGCAATCCCTATCAAGCTACCAACAATATTTTTCACAGAACTAGAACAAATAATCTCACAATTTGTATGGAAATACAAAAAACCTCGAATAGCCAAAGCAATTTTGAGGAAGAAGAATGGAACTGGGGGAATTAACCTGCCAGACTTCAGGCTCTATTACAAAGCCACAGTCATCAAGACAGTATGGTACTGGCATAAAGACAGAAATATAGATCAATGGAACAAAATAGAAAGCCCAGAGATAAACCCACGCTCCTATGGACACCTTATTTTCGACAAAGGAGGCAAGAATATAAAATGGAGAAAAGACAGTCTCGTTAACAAGTGGTGCTGGGAAAACTGGTCAGCCACTTGTAAAACAATGAAACTAGAACACTTCCTAACACCATACACCAAAATAAACTCAAAATGGATTAAAGACCTAAATGTAAGACCAGAAACTATAAAACTCCTAGAGGAGAACGTAGGCAAAACACTCTCCGACATAAATCACAGCAGGATCCTCCAAGACCCACCTCCCAGAATATTGGAAATAAAAGCAAAAATAAACAAATGGGACCAAATTAAAATCAAAAGCTTCTGCACAGCAAAGGAAACTCTAAGCAAGGTGAAAAGACAGCCTTCAGAATGGGAGAAAATAATAGCAAATGAAGCAACGGATAAAGGATTAATCTCCAAATTATACAAGCAGCTCCTGCAGCTTAATTCCAGAAAACTAAGTGACCCAATCAAAAAATGGGCCAAAGAATTAAACAGACATTTCTCCAAAGAAGACATAAAGATGGCTAACAAACACATGAAAAAATGCTCAACATCCCTCATCATCAGAGAAATGCAAATCAAAACCACAATGAGATACCATTTCACACCAGTCAGAATGGCTGCTATCCAAAAGTCTACATGCAATAAATGCTGGAGAGGGTGTGGAGAGAAGGGAACCCTCTTACACTGTTGGTGGGAATGCAAACTAGTACAGCCACTATGGAGAACAGTGTGGAGATTCCTCAGAAAACTGGAAATAGAACTGCCCTATGATACAGCGATCGCACTCCTGGGCATACACACCGAGGAAACCAGAATTGAAAGAGACACATGTACTCCAATGTTCATTGCAGCACTGTTTATAATAGCCAGGACATGGAAGCGACCTAGATGTCCATCTGCAGATGAATGGATAAGAAAGCTTTGGTACATATATACAATGGAGTATTTCTCAGCCATCAAAAGAATGCATTTGAATCAGTTTTAATGAGGTGGATGAAATTGGAGCCAATTATACAGAGTGAAGTAAGCCAGAAAGAAGAACATCAATACTGTATATTAACGCATATATAAGGAATTTAGAAAAATGGTAACCTGAACCCTGTATAAGAGACTGCAAAGAGACATAGGCATTTAGAACAGTCTTTGGGACTCTGTGGGAGAGGGTGAAGGTGGAATGATTGGGGAGAATGGAATTGTAGCATGTATATTATCATAAGTGACCAGTCCAGGTTCGACGCATAAATTTTCCTCTGTTCATTTCTTTGCATTTGTGCTTTTTTAATAAAAATACTTTTAACTGTAAAAAAAAAAATAAAAAGAAAAAGAAATGGAAAAAAAATAAAATAAAATAAAAAGGGGGACTGCTGTCTGAGGGAAATTTCTGAGTCGAATAAAGGGTGTCAAGTACCTTTCTGCCTTTCAAGAGGGAATGTGGTATTTCTCTTGAGATGCTGCATCGCAAAATTTCCTCATCTCGCATTGAGGGGATAATTTTGGGGTATTTTTCGAGTTGCGGCGGGAAGCTGGGGGTGATTCTCGAGTTGTGACGGGGACCTCAGGAACTCGCTGGGGTTGCTTCAGGGAAGTCAGGTCCCGTTTGGTGTTGGAAGGGGGATTTCCGGGTTCCTCTCGAGCCCTGAAATGTGCACAGGGTCTCATCTCGAATTGAGTCCATAAAGTGTGTTCTCCTCTAAAAGAGGACGGCTGTGTGAGGGAACTTTCTGTGTCGAATAAGGGTGTCAAGTACCTTTTTGCCTTTCATGAGGGAATGTGGTATTTCTCTTGAGATGTTGCATCGCAAAATTTCCTCATCTCTCATTGAGGTGATATTTTTGGGGTGTTTCTCGATTTGCGGCGGGAAGCTGGGGGTGCTTCTCGAGTTGCGATGGGGACCTCAGGAACTCGCTGGGGTTGCTTCAGGGAAGTCAGGTCCCCTTTGGTGTTGGAAGGGGAACTTCCGGGTTCCTCTCGAGGCCTTAAATGTGAACAGGGTCTCTCTCGAATTGAGTCCATAAAGTGTGTTCTCCTCTAAAAGGGGACCGCTGTGTGAGGGAACTTTCTGAGTCGAATAAACGGTGTCAAGTACCTATTTGCCTTTCAAGAGGGAATGTGGTATTTCTCTTGAGATACTTCATCGCAAAATTTCCTCATCTCGCATTGAGGGGATAATTTTGGTGTGTTTTTCGCGTTGCGGCGGGAAGCTGGGGGTGCTTCTTGAGTGGCGACGCGGACCTCAGGAACTCGCTGGGGTTGCTTCAGGGAAGTCAGGTTCCCTTTGGTTTTGGAAGAGGAATTTCCGGCTACCTCTCGAGCCCTTAAATTTGCACAGGGGCTCATCTCGAATTGAGTCCATAAAGTGTGTTCTCCTCTAAAACGGGACGGCTGTGTGAGGGAACTATCTGAGTCGAATAAAGGGTGTCAAGAACCTTTTTCCCATTCCAGAGGAAACGTGGTATTTCTCTTGAGATGCAGCATTGCCAAATTTCCTCATCTCGCATGGAGGGGATAATTTTGGGGTATTTCTCATGTTGCGGCGGGAAGCTGGGGGTGCTTCTCGTGTTGCGACTGGGACCTCAGGAACTCGCTGGGGTTGCGTCAGGGAAGTCAGGTCCCCTTTAGTGTTGGAAGGGGAACGTCCGGTTTCCTCTCGCGCCCTTCAATGTGCACAGGGGCTCCTCCCGAATTGAGTCCGTAAAGTGTGTTCTCCTCTCCAAAGGGGACGGCTGTGTGAGGGAACTTTCAGAGTCGAATAAAGGGTGTCAAGTACCTTTTTGCCTTTCAAGAGGGAATGTGGTATTTCTCTTGAGATGCTGCATCGCCAAATTTCCTCATCTCGGATGGAGGGGATAATTTTGGGGTGTTTCTCCAGTTGAGGCGGGAAGCTCGGGTTGCTCCTCGAGTTACGACGGGGACCTCAGGAACTCGCTGGGGTTGCTACAGGGAAGTCAGGTCCCCTTTGGTGTTGGAAGGGAAACTTCCGGTTTCCTCTCGAACCCTTCAATGTGCACAGGGGCTCCTCTCGAATTGAGTTCGTAAAGTGTGTTCTCTTCTCCAAAGGGGACGGCTGTGTGAGGGAACTTTCTGAGTCGAATAATGGGTGTCAAGTACCTTTTTGCCTTTCCATAGGGAATGTGGTATTTCTCTTGAGATGCTGCATCGCCAAATTTCCTCATCTCGCATGGAGGGTATAATTTTGGTGTGTTTCTCGAGTTGCGGCGGGAAGCTGGCGGTGCTTCTCGTGTTGCGACGGGGACGTCAGGAACTCGCTGGGGTTGCTTCAGGGAAGTCAGGTCCCCTTTGATGTTGGAAGGGAACTTCCGGTTTCCTCTCGAGCCCTTCAATGTGCACAGGGGCTCCTCTCGAATTGAGTCCGTAAAGTGTGTTCTCCTCTCCAAAGAGGACGGCTGTCTGAGGGAACTTTCTGAGTCGAATAAAGGGTGTCAACTACCTTTTTTCTTTCCAGAGGGAATTTGGTATTTCTCTTGAGATGCTGCATCTCCAATTTTCCTCATCTCGCATGGAGGGGATAATTTTGGGGTGTTTCTCGAGTTGCCGCGGAAGTTGGGGTGCTTCTCGAGTGTCGACGGGGACCTCAGGAACTCGCTGGGGTTGCTTCAGGGAATTCAAGTCCCATTTGGTGTTGGAAGGGGAAATTCCGGTTTTCTCTAAAGCCCTTCAATGTGCACAGGGGCTCCTCTCGAATAGAGTCCGTAAAGTGTGTTCTCCTCTCCAAAGGGGACGGCTGTGTGAGGGAAATTTCTGAGTCGAATAAAGGGTGTCAAGTACCGTTTTGCCTTTCCAGAGGGAATGTGGTATTTCTCCTGAGATGCTGCATCGCCAAATTTCCTCACCTCGCATGGAGGGGATAATTTTGCGGTGTTTCTTGAGTTGCGGCGGGAAGATGGGGGTGCTTGTCTTGCGACGGGGACGTCAGGAACTCGCTGGGGTTGCTTCAGGGAAGTCAGGTCCTGTTTGGTGTTGGAAGGGGAACTTCCGGTTTTCTCTCGAGCCCTTCAATGTGCAGAGGGGCTCCTCTCGAATTGAGTCCATAAAGTGTGTTCTCCTCTCCAAAGGGGACGGCTGTGTGAGGGAACTTTCTGAGTCGAATAAAGGGTGTCAAGTACCTTTTTGCCTTTCCAGAGGGAATGTGGTATTTTTCTTGGGATGCTGCATCGCAAAATTTCCTCATCTCGCATGGAGGGGTTAATTTTGGGGTGTTTCTCGAGTTGCGGCGGGAAGCTGGGGGTGCTTCTCGAGTTGCGACGGGGACCTCAGTAACTCGCTGGGGTTGCTTCAGGGAAGTCAGGTGCCCTTTGCTGTTGAAAGGGGAACTTCCGGGTTCCTCTCGAGCCCTTAAATGTGCACAGGGGCTCATCTCGAATTGAGTCAATGACGTGTATACTCCTTTCAAAAGGGACAGTTGTGTGAGGCAACTTTCTGAGTCGAATAATGGGTGTCAAGTACTTTTTGCCTTTCAAGAGGGAATGTGGTATTTCTCTTGAGATGCTTCATCGCAAAATTTCTTTATCTCGCATTGAGGGAATAATTTTGGGGTTTTTCTCTAGTTGCGGCGTGAAGCTAGGTGTGCTTCTCGTGTTGCGACGGGGACCCCAGGAACTCGCTGGTGTTACTTAGGGGAAATCAGGTCCCCTTTGGTGTTGGAAGCGAACTTCCTGGTTCCTCTCGAGCACTTAAATGTGCACAGGTGCTCATCTCGAATTGAGTCCATAAAGCGTGTTCTCCTCTAAAAGTGGACGGCTGTGTGAGGGAACTTTCTGAGTCGAATAAAGGGTGTCAAGTACCTTTTTGCCTTTCCCGAGGGAAAGTGGTATTTCCCTTGAGATGCTGCATCTGAAAATTTCCTCATCTCGCATTGAGGGGATAATTTTGGGGTGTTTCTCGAGTTGTGGTGGGATGCAGGGGTTGCTTTCAGAGTTGCGACCTGGACCTCAGAACTCGCTGGGGTTTCTTCAGGGAAGTCAGGTCCCCTTTGATTTTGGAAGGGGAACTTCCGGGTTCCTCTCGAGCCCTCTAATGTGCACAGGGAGTCATCTCGAATTGAGTCCATAAAGTGTGTTCTCCTCTAAAAAGGGACGGCAGTGTGAGGGAACTTTCTGAGTCGAATAAAGGGTGTCAAGTTCTTTTTTGCCTTTCAAGAGGGAATGTTTTATTTCTCTTGAGATGCTGCATCGCAAAATTTCCTAATCTCCCATGACGGGATAATTTTGGGGTGTTACTCGAGGTGCAGCAGGAAGCTGGGGGTGCTTCAAGAGTTGCGACGGGGACTTCAGGAATTCTCTTGGGTTGGTTCAGGGAAGTCAGGTCCCCTTTGGTGTTGGAAGGGGTACTTCCGGGTTCCTCTCGAGCCCTTCAATGTGCACAGGGGCTCATCTCGAATTGAGTCCATAAAGTGTGTTCTACTCTAAAAGGGGACGGCTCTCTGAGGGAACTTTCTCAGTCGAATAAAGGGTGTCAAGTACCTTTTTGCCTTTCAAGAAGGAATGTGGTATTTCTCTTGAGATGCTCCATCGCAAAATTTCCTCATCTCGCATTGAGGGGATAATTTTGGGGTGTTTTTCGAGTTGCGGCGGGAAGCTGGGGGTAATTCTCTAGTTACAACGGGGACTACAGGAACTCGCTGGGGTTGCTTAAAGGAAGTCAGGTCCCCTTTGCTGTTGGAAGGGGAACTTCCTGGTTCCTCTCGAGCCCTAATATGTGCACAGGGTCTCATCTCGTATTGAGTCCATAAAGTGTGTTCTCCTCTAAAAGGGGACTGCTTTCTCAGCTTTCACTGTTCGCTGATGACATGATCCTCTACACAGAAATCCCTAAAGACTCTACCAGAAAACTACTAGAGCTAATCAATGATTACAGTAAAGTTGCAGGATATAAAATCAACACACAGAAATCCCTTGCATTCCTATACACTAATAATGAGAAAATAGAGAAATTAAGGAAACTATTCCATTTACTGTTGCAACGAAAACAATTAAATACTTAGGAATATATCTACCTAAGGAAACAAAAGACTTGTACATAGAAAACTATAAAACACTAGTGAAAGTAATCAAAGAGGACACTAATAGATGGAGAAATATACCGTGTTCGTGGATTGGAAGAATAAATATTGTAAAAATGAGTATACTACCCAAAGTAATTTATACATTCAATGCAATCCCTATCAAGCTACCAACAATATTTTTCACAGAACTAGAACAAATAATCTCACAATTTGTATGGAAATACAAAAAACCTCGAATAGCCAAAGCAATTTTGAGGAAGAAGAATGGAACTGGGGGAATTAACCTGCCAGACTTCAGGCTCTATTACAAAGCCACAGTCATCAAGACAGTATGGTACTGGCATAAAGACAGAAATATAGATCAATGGAACAAAATAGAAAGCCCAGAGATAAACCCACGCTCCTATGGACACCTTATTTTCGACAAAGGAGGCAAGAATATAAAATGGAGAAAAGACAGTCTCGTTAACAAGTGGTGCTGGGAAAACTGGTCAGCCACTTGTAAAACAATGAAACTAGAACACTTCCTAACACCATACACCAAAATAAACTCAAAATGGATTAAAGACCTAAATGTAAGACCAGAAACTATAAAACTCCTAGAGGAGAACGTAGGCAAAACACTCTCCGACATAAATCACAGCAGGATCCTCCAAGACCCACCTCCCAGAATATTGGAAATAAAAGCAAAAATAAACAAATGGGACCAAATTAAAATCAAAAGCTTCTGCACAGCAAAGGAAACTCTAAGCAAGGTGAAAAGACAGCCTTCAGAATGGGAGAAAATAATAGCAAATGAAGCAACGGATAAAGGATTAATCTCCAAATTATACAAGCAGCTCCTGCAGCTTAATTCCAGAAAACTAAGTGACCCAATCAAAAAATGGGCCAAAGAATTAAACAGACATTTCTCCAAAGAAGACATAAAGATGGCTAACAAACACATGAAAAAATGCTCAACATCCCTCATCATCAGAGAAATGCAAATCAAAACCACAATGAGATACCATTTCACACCAGTCAGAATGGCTGCTATCCAAAAGTCTACATGCAATAAATGCTGGAGAGGGTGTGGAGAGAAGGGAACCCTCTTACACTGTTGGTGGGAATGCAAACTAGTACAGCCACTATGGAGAACAGTGTGGAGATTCCTCAGAAAACTGGAAATAGAACTGCCCTATGATACAGCGATCGCACTCCTGGGCATACACACCGAGGAAACCAGAATTGAAAGAGACACATGTACTCCAATGTTCATTGCAGCACTGTTTATAATAGCCAGGACATGGAAGCGACCTAGATGTCCATCTGCAGATGAATGGATAAGAAAGCTTTGGTACATATATACAATGGAGTATTTCTCAGCCATCAAAAGAATGCATTTGAATCAGTTTTAATGAGGTGGATGAAATTGGAGCCAATTATACAGAGTGAAGTAAGCCAGAAAGAAGAACATCAATACTGTATATTAACGCATATATAAGGAATTTAGAAAAATGGTAACCTGAACCCTGTATAAGAGACTGCAAAGAGACATAGGCATTTAGAACAGTCTTTGGGACTCTGTGGGAGAGGGTGAAGGTGGAATGATTGGGGAGAATGGAATTGTAGCATGTATATTATCATAAGTGACCAGTCCAGGTTCGACGCATAAATTTTCCTCTGTTCATTTCTTTGCATTTGTGCTTTTTTAATAAAAATACTTTTAACTGTAAAAAAAAAAATAAAAAGAAAAAGAAATGGAAAAAAAATAAAATAAAATAAAAAGGGGGACTGCTGTCTGAGGGAAATTTCTGAGTCGAATAAAGGGTGTCAAGTACCTTTCTGCCTTTCAAGAGGGAATGTGGTATTTCTCTTGAGATGCTGCATCGCAAAATTTCCTCATCTCGCATTGAGGGGATAATTTTGGGGTATTTTTCGAGTTGCGGCGGGAAGCTGGGGGTGATTCTCGAGTTGTGACGGGGACCTCAGGAACTCGCTGGGGTTGCTTCAGGGAAGTCAGGTCCCGTTTGGTGTTGGAAGGGGGATTTCCGGGTTCCTCTCGAGCCCTGAAATGTGCACAGGGTCTCATCTCGAATTGAGTCCATAAAGTGTGTTCTCCTCTAAAAGAGGACGGCTGTGTGAGGGAACTTTCTGTGTCGAATAAGGGTGTCAAGTACCTTTTTGCCTTTCATGAGGGAATGTGGTATTTCTCTTGAGATGTTGCATCGCAAAATTTCCTCATCTCTCATTGAGGTGATATTTTTGGGGTGTTTCTCGATTTGCGGCGGGAAGCTGGGGGTGCTTCTCGAGTTGCGATGGGGACCTCAGGAACTCGCTGGGGTTGCTTCAGGGAAGTCAGGTCCCCTTTGGTGTTGGAAGGGGAACTTCCGGGTTCCTCTCGAGGCCTTAAATGTGAACAGGGTCTCTCTCGAATTGAGTCCATAAAGTGTGTTCTCCTCTAAAAGGGGACCGCTGTGTGAGGGAACTTTCTGAGTCGAATAAACGGTGTCAAGTACCTATTTGCCTTTCAAGAGGGAATGTGGTATTTCTCTTGAGATACTTCATCGCAAAATTTCCTCATCTCGCATTGAGGGGATAATTTTGGTGTGTTTTTCGCGTTGCGGCGGGAAGCTGGGGGTGCTTCTTGAGTGGCGACGCGGACCTCAGGAACTCGCTGGGGTTGCTTCAGGGAAGTCAGGTTCCCTTTGGTTTTGGAAGAGGAATTTCCGGCTACCTCTCGAGCCCTTAAATTTGCACAGGGGCTCATCTCGAATTGAGTCCATAAAGTGTGTTCTCCTCTAAAACGGGACGGCTGTGTGAGGGAACTATCTGAGTCGAATAAAGGGTGTCAAGAACCTTTTTCCCATTCCAGAGGAAACGTGGTATTTCTCTTGAGATGCAGCATTGCCAAATTTCCTCATCTCGCATGGAGGGGATAATTTTGGGGTATTTCTCATGTTGCGGCGGGAAGCTGGGGGTGCTTCTCGTGTTGCGACTGGGACCTCAGGAACTCGCTGGGGTTGCGTCAGGGAAGTCAGGTCCCCTTTAGTGTTGGAAGGGGAACGTCCGGTTTCCTCTCGCGCCCTTCAATGTGCACAGGGGCTCCTCCCGAATTGAGTCCGTAAAGTGTGTTCTCCTCTCCAAAGGGGACGGCTGTGTGAGGGAACTTTCAGAGTCGAATAAAGGGTGTCAAGTACCTTTTTGCCTTTCAAGAGGGAATGTGGTATTTCTCTTGAGATGCTGCATCGCCAAATTTCCTCATCTCGGATGGAGGGGATAATTTTGGGGTGTTTCTCCAGTTGAGGCGGGAAGCTCGGGTTGCTCCTCGAGTTACGACGGGGACCTCAGGAACTCGCTGGGGTTGCTACAGGGAAGTCAGGTCCCCTTTGGTGTTGGAAGGGAAACTTCCGGTTTCCTCTCGAGCCCTTCAATGTGCACAGGGTCTCCTCTCTAATTGAGTCCGTAAAGTGTGTTCTCCTCTAAAACGGGACGGCTGTGTGAGGGAACTTTCTGAGTCGAATAAAGGGTGTCAAGTAATTTTTTACTTTTCCAGAGGGAATGTGGTGTTTCTCTTGAGATGCTGCATCGCCAAATTTCCTCATCTCGCATGGAGGGGATAATTTCGGGGTGTTTCTCGAGTTGCGGCGGGAAGCTGCGTGTGCTTCTCGAGTTGCGACGGGGACCTCGGGAACTCGCTGGGGTTGCTTCAGGGAAGTCAGGTCCCCTTTGGTGTTGGAAGGGGAACTTCCGGTTTCCTTGGAGCCCTTCAATGTGCACAGGGGCTCCTCTCGAATTGAGTCCGTAAAGTGTGTTCTCCTCTCCAAAGGGGACGGCTGTGTGAGGGAACTTTCTGAGTCGAATAAAGGGTGTCAAGTACCTTTTTGCCTTTCTAGAGGGAATGTGGATTTTCTCTTGAGATGCCGCATCGCCAAATTTCCTCATCTCGCATGGAGGGGATAATTTTGGGGTGCTTCTCGAGTTGCGGCGGGAACCTGGGGGTGCTTCTCCAGTTGCGACGGGGACCTAAGGAACTCGCTGGGGTTGCTTCAGGGAAGTCAGGTCCCCTTTGGTGTTGGAAGGGCAACTTCCGTTTTCCTCTCGAACCCATCAATGTGCACAGGGGCCCCTCCCGAATTGAGCCCGTAAATTGTGTTCCCCTCTCCAAAGGGGACGACTTTGTGAAGGAACTTTCTGATTCGAATAAAGGATGTCAAGTACCTTTTTGCCTTTCCAGATAGAATTTCGTATTTCTCTTGAGATTCTGCAACACCAAATTTCCTCATCTCGCATGGAGGAGATAATTTTGGGGTTTTTCTTGAGTTGCGGCGGGAAGCTGGGGGTGCTTCCCCAGCTTGCGACGGGGACCTCAGGAACTCGCTGCGGTTGCTTCAGGGAAGTCAGGTCCCCTTTGGTGTTGGAAGGGTAACTTCGGGTTTACTCTCGAGCCCTTCAATGTGCACAGGGGCTCCTCTCGAATTGAGTCCGTAAAGTGTGTTCTCCTCTCCAAAGGGACGGCTGTGTGAGGGAACTTTCTGAGTCGAATAAAGGGTGTTAAGTAACTTTTTGCCTTTCCAGACGGAATTTGGTATTTCTCTTGAGATGCTGCATCGCAAAATTTCCTCATCTCGCATGGAGGGGACAATTTTGGAGTGTTTCTCGAGTTGCCGCGGGAAGCTGGGGTTGCTTCTCGAGGTGCGACAGGGACCTCAGGAACTCGCTGTGGTTCCTTCAGGGAAGTCAGGTCACCTTTGGTGTTGGAAGGGGAACTTCCGGTTTCCGCTCGAGCCCTTCAATGTGTACAGGGGCTCCTCTCGCATTGAGTCCATAAAGTGTGTTCTCCTCTCCAAAGGGGACGGCTTTGTGAAGGAACTTTCTGAGTCGAATAAAGGGTGTCAAGTACCTTTTTGCCTTTCCAGAGGGAATGTCGTATTTCTCTTGAGATGCTGCATCGCCAAATTTCCTCATCTCGCATGGAGGGGATAACTTTGCGGTATTTCGCGAGTTGCGGCGGGAAGCTGGGGGTGCTTCTCGAGTTGCGACGGGGACCTCAGGAACTCGCTGGGGTTGCTTCAGGGAAGTCAGGTCCCCTTTGGTGTTGGAAGGGGAAGTTCCGGTTTCCTCTCGATCCCTTCAATGTGCACAGGGGCTCCTCTCGAATTGATTCCATAAAGTGTGTTCTCCTCTCCACAGGTGACTGCTGTGTGAGGGAACTTTCTGAGTCGAATAAAGGGTGTCAAGTACCCTTTTGCCTTTCCAGAGGGAATGTGGTATTTCTCGTGAGATGCTGCAACCACAAATTTCCTCATCTCGCATGGAGGGGATAATTTTTGGGTGTTTCTCGAGTTGCGGCGGGAAGTTGGGGGTGCTTCTCGAGTTGCGACGGGGACCTCAGGAACTCGCTGCGATTGCTTCAGGGAAGTCAGTTCCCCTTTGGTGTTGGAAGGGGAACTTCCGGTTTCCTCTCGAGCCCTTCAATGTGCACAGGGGCGCCTCTCGAATTGAGTCCGTAAAGTGTGTTCTCCTCTCCAAAGGGGAAAGCTGTGTGAGGGAACTTTCTGAGTCGAATAACGGGTGTCAAGTACCTTTTTGCCTCTTAAGAGGGAATGTGTTATTTCTCTTGAGATGCTGCATCGCAAAATATCCTCATCTCGCATTGAGGGGATAATTTTGGGGTGTTTCTCGAGTTGCGGCGGCAAGTTGGGGGTGCTTCTCGAGTTGCGACGGAGACCTCAGGAACTCGCTGGGGTTGTTTCAAGAAAGTCAGGTGCCCTTTGCTGTTGGAAGGGGAACTTCCAGGTTCCTCTCGAGCCCTTAAATGTGCACAGGGGCTCATCCCGAATTGAGTCCATAAAGTGTGTTCTCTGCAAAGGGGACGGCTTTGTGAGGGAACTTTCTGAGTCGAATAAAGGGTGTCAAGTACCTTTTTGCATTTCCAGAGAGAATGTGGTATTACCCTTGAGATGCTGCATCGCCAAACTTCCTCATCTCGCATGGACCGGACAATTTTGGGGTGTTTCTCGAGTTGCGGCGGGAAGCTGGTGGTGCTTCTCGAGTTGCGACGGGAACCTCAGGAACCTTCTGGGGTTGCTTCAGGGAAGTCAGGTCCCCTTTGGTGTTGGAAGGGGAAATTCCGGTTTCCTCTCGAGCTCTTGAATGTGCACAGGGGCTCCTCTCGAATTGAGTCCGTAAAGTGTGTTCTCCTCTCCAAAGGGGACGGATGTGTGAGGGAACTTTCTGAGTTGAATAAAGGGTGTCAAGTACCTTTTTGCCTTTCCAAAGGGAATGTGGTATTTCTCGTGAGATGCTGCATCGCCAAATTCCCTCATCTCGCATGGAGTGGATAATTTTGGGTGTTTCTCGAGTTGCGGCGGGAAGCTGGGGGTGCTTCTCGAGTTGCGACGGGGACCTCAGGAACTCGCTGGGGTTGGTTCAGGGAAGTCAGGTCCCCTTTCCTGTTGGAAGGGTAACTTCCGGGTTCCTCTCGATCCCTTCAATGTGCACAGGGGCTCCTCTCGCATTGAGTCCGTAAACTGTGTTCTCCTCTCCAAAGGGGATGGCTGTGTGAGGAAACTTTCTGTGTCGAATAAAGGGTGTCAAGTCCCTTTTTGCCTTTCCAGAGGGAATGTGGTATTTCTCTTGAGATGCTGCATCGCCAAATTTCCTCATCTCGCATGGAGTGGATAATTTTGGGGTGTTTCTCGAGTTGCGGCGGGAAGCTGGGGGTGCTTCTCGAGTTGCGACTGGGACCTCAGGAACTCGCTGGGGTTGCTTCAGGAGAGTCAGGTCCCCTTTGGTGTTGGAAGGGGAACTTCCGGTTTCCTCTCGAGCCCTTCAATGTGCACAGGGGCTCCTCTCGAATTGAGTCCGTAAAGTGTGTTCTCCTCTCCAAAGGGGACGGCTGTGTGAGGGAACTTTCTGAGTCGAATAAAGGGTGTCAAGTACCTTTTTGCCTTTCCAAAGGGAATGTGGTATTTCTCGTGAGATGCTGCATCGCCAAATTCCCTCATCTCGCATGGAGTGGATAATTTTGGGTGTTTCTCGAGTTGCGGCGGGAAGCTGGGGGTGCTTCTCGAGTTGCGACGGGGACCTCAGGAACTCGCTGGGGTTGGTTCAGGGAAGTCAGGTCCCCTTTCCTTTTGGAAGGTTAACTTCCGGGTTCCTCTCGAGCCCTTAAATGTGCACAGGGCCTCATCTCGAGTTGAGTCCATAAAGTGTGTTATCCTCTGCAAAGGGGACGGCTGTGTGAGTGAACTTTCTGAGTCGAATAAAGGGTGTCAAGTACCTTTTTGCCTTTCAAGAGGGAATGAGGAATTTCTCTTGAAATGATGCATCGCAATATTTCCTCATCACGCATTGAGGGAATAATTTTGGAGTATTTCTCGAGTTGCGGCGGAGAGCTGGGGGTGCTTCAAGAGTTGCGACGGGGACCTCAGGAACTCGCTGCGGTTGCTTCAGGGAAGTCAGGTTGCCTTTGCTGTTGGAAGGGGCACTTCCGTGTTCCTCTCGAGCCCTTAAATGTGCACAGGGGCTCATCTCGAATTCAGTCCATAAAGTGTATTCTCCTCTAAAAGGGGACGGCTGTGTGAGGGAACTTTCTGAGTCGAATAAAGGGTGTCAAGTAACTTCTTGCCATTCAAGAGGGAATGTGGTATTTGTCTTGAAATGCGGCATCGCAAAATTTCCTCACGTCGCATTGAGGGGATAAATTTGGGGTGTTTGTCGATTTGCGGCGGGAATCTGGGGGTGCTTCTCTAGTTGCGAAGGGACCTCAGGAACTCTCTGGGGTTGCTTCAGGGAAGTCAGCTCCCCTTTGGTGTTTGAAAATGAACGTCCGGGTTCCTCTCGAGGCCTTAAATGTGCACAGGGGCTCCTCTCGAATTGAGTCCGTAAAGTGTGTTCTCCTCTCCAAAGGGGACGGCTGTGTGAGGGAACTTTCTGAGTCGAATAAAGGGTGTCAAGTACCTTTTTGCCTTTCAAGAGGGAATGTGGTATTTCTCTTCAGATCCGGCATCGCAAAATTTACTCATCTCGCATTGAGGGGAAAATTTTGGGGTGTTACACAAGTGGAGGTGGTATGCTGGAGGTGCTTCAAGTGTTGCGACCGGGACCTCAGGAACTCGCTGGGGTTGCTTCAGGGAAGTCAGGTCACCTTTGCTGTTGGAAGTGGACCTTCTGGTTTCCTCTCGAGCCCTTAAATGTGCACAGGGACTCATCTCGAATTGAGTCCATAAAGTCTGTTCCCCTCTAAAAGGGGACGGCTGTGTGAGGACACTTTTTGAGTCAAATAAAGGGTGTCAAGTACCTTTTTGCCTTTTAATAGGGAATGTGGTATTTCTCTTGAGATGCTGCATCGCAAAATTTATCATCTCGAATTGAAGGGATAATTTTGGGGTGTTTCTCGAATTGCGGCGGGAAGCTGCTGGTGCTTCTCGAGTTGCGACCTGGACCTCAGGAACTCGCTGGGGTTGCTTCAGGGAAGTCAGGTCCCCTTTGGTGTTGGAAGGGGAACTTCCCGGTTCCTCTCGAGCCCTTAAATGTGCACAGGGGCTCATCTCGAATTGAGTCCATAAAGTGTGTTCTCTCCTAAGGGGACTGCTGTGTGAGGGAACTTTCTTAGTCCAATAAAAGGTGTCAAGTACCTTTTTGCCTTTCAAGAGGGAATGTGGTATTTCTCTTGAGATGCTGCATCGCAAAATTTCCTCATCTCGCATTGAGGGAATAGTTTTGGCGTGTGTCTCGAGTTGCAGCGGGAAGCTGGTGGTGCTTCTCGAGTTGCGACGGGGACCTCAGGAACTCGCTGCCATTGCTTCAGGGAAGTCAGGTCCCCTGTGGTGTTGGAAAGGGAATTTCCGGGTTCCTCTCGAGCCCTTAAATGTGCACAGAGGCTCATCTCGAATTGAGTCCATAAAGTGTGTTCTCCTCTAAAAGAGGATGGCTGTGTGAGGAACTTTCTGAGTGCAATAAAGGGTGTCAAGTAACTTTTTGCCGTTCAAGAGGGAATGTGGAATTTCTCTTGAGATGCTGCATCGCAAAATTTCCTCATCTCTCATTGAGGGGATAGTTTTGGGGTGTTTCTCGAGTTGCGGCTGGAAGTTGGGAGTGCTTGAAGAGTTGCGCCAGGTACCTCAGTGACTCACTGGGGTTGCTTCATGGAAGTCACGTCCCCTTTGGTGTTGGAAGCTGAACTTCCGGGTTTCTCTACAGCCCTTAAATATGCACAGCGGTTCATCTCGAATAGAGTCCATAAAGTGGGTTCTCCTCTAAAAGGGGACGGCTGTGTGAGGGAACTTTCTGAGTCGAATAAGGGTGTCATGTACCTTTTTACCTTTCAAGAGGGAATGTGGTATTTCTCTTCAGATGCTGCATCGCAAAATTTAATAATCTCGCATTGAGGGGTTAATTTTGGGGTGTTTCTCAGGTTGCGGCGGGAAGCTTCGGGTGCTTCTCGTGTTGCGACGGGGACCTCAGGAACTCGCTGGGGTTGCTTCAGGGAAGTCAGGTACCCTTTGGTGTTGGAAGGGGAACTTCCGGGTTCCTCTCGAGCCCTTCAATGTGCACAGGGGCTCCTCTCGAATTGAGTCCGTAAAGTGTGTTTAACTCTCCAAAGGGAACGGCTGTGTGAGGGAAATTTCTGAGTGGAATAAAGGGTGTCAAGTACCATTTTGCCTTTCAAGAGGGAATGTGGTATTTCTCTGAAGATGCTGCATCGCCAAATTTCCTCATCTCGCATGGAGGGGATAATTTTGGGGTGTTTCTCGAGTTGCAGCGGGAAACTGGGGGTGCTTCTCCAGTGCGACGGGGTCCAAAGGAACTCGCTGGGGTTGCTTCAGGGAAGTCAGGTCCCCTTTGGTGTTGGAAGGGGAACTTCCGGTTTCTTCTCGAGCCCTTCAATGTGCACAGGGGCTCCTCTCGAATTGAGTCCGTAAAGTGTGTTCTCCTCCCCAAAGAGGACGGCTGTTTGAGGGAAATTTCTGAGTCGAATAAAGGGTGTCAAGTACCTTTTTACCTTTCAAGATGTAATGTGATATTTCTCTTGAGATGCTGCATCGCATAATTTCCTCATCTCGAATGGAGGGGATAATTTTGGGGTGTTTCTCGAGTTGCGGCGATAAGCTGGGGGTGCTTCTCGAGTTGCGACGGGTCCTCAGGAACTCCCTGGGGTTGCTTCAGAGAAGTCAGGTCCCCTTTGGTGTTGGAAGGGGAACTTCCGGTTTCCCCTCGAGCCCTTCAATGTGCACAGGGGCTCTCTCGAATTGAGTCCGTAAAGTGTGTTCTCCTCTCCAAAGGGGACGGCTGTGTGAGGGAACTTTCTGAGTCGAATAAACGGTGTCAAGTACCTTTTTGCCTTTCAGGAGGGAATGTGCTATTTCTCTTGAGATGCTGCATCGCCAAATTTCCTCATCTCGCAGGGAAGGGATAATTTTGTGGTGTTTCTCGAGTTGCGGCGGGAAGCTGGGGGTGCTTCCGAGTTGCGATGGGGACCTCAGGAACTCGCTGGGGTTGCTTCAGGGAAGTCAGATCCCCTTTGGTGTTGGAAGGGGATCTTCCGGTTTCCTCTCGAGCCCTTCAATGTGCACAGGGGCTCCTCTCGAATTGAGTCCGTAAAGTGTGTTCTCCTCTCCAAAGGGGACGGCTGTGTGAGGGAACTTTCTGAGTCGAATAAAGGGTGTCAAGTGCATTTTTGCCGTTCCAGAGGGAATGTGGTATTTCTCTTGAGATGTTGCATCGCCAAATTTGCTCATTTCGCATGGAGGGGATAATTTTGTGGTGTTTCTCGAGTTGCTGAGGGAAGCTGGATGTACTTCTGGAGTTGCGACGGGGACCTCAGGAACTCGCTGGGGTTGCTTCAGGGAAGTCAGGTCCCCTTTGGTGTTGGAAGGGGAACTTCCGGTTTCCTCTCGAGCCCTTCAATGAGCACAGGGGCTCCTCTCGAATTGAGTCCGTAAAGTGTGTTCTCCTCTCCAAATGGGACGGCTGTGTGAGGGAACTTTCTGAGTCGAATATAGGGTGTCGATTACCTTTTTGCCTTTCGAGACGGAATGTCGTATTTCTCTTGAGATGCTACATCGCAAAATTTCCTCCTCTCGCATGGAGAGGATAATTTTAGGGTGTTTCTCGAGTTGCGGCGGGAAGCTGGGGGTTCTTCTCGAGTTGCGACGGGGACCTCAGGAACTCGCTGGGGTTGCTTCAGGGAATTCAGGTCCCCTTTGGTGTTGGAAGGGGAACATCCGGTTTCCCCTCGAGCCCTTCAATGTGCACAGGGGCTCCGCTCGAATTGAGTCCGAAAAGTCTGTTCTCCTCTCCAAAGGGGACGGCTGTGTGAGGGAACTTTCTGATTAGAATAAAGGGTGTCAAGTACCTTTTTGCCTTTCCAGAGGGAATGTGGTGTTTCTCTTGAGATGCTGCATCGTCAAATTTCCTCATCTGGCTTGGAGAGGATAATTTTGGGGTGTTTCTTGAGTTGCGGCGTGAAGCTCGGGGTGCTTTCCGAGTTTCGACGGGGACCTCAGGAACTCGCTGGGGTTGCTTCAGTGAATTCAGGTCCCCTGTGGTGTTGGAAAAGGGAACTTCCGGTTTCCTCTCGAGCACTTCAATGTGCACAGGGGCTCCTCTCGAATTGAGACCGTAAATTGTGTTCTCCTCTCCAAAGGGGACGTCTGTGTGAGGGAACTTTCTGAGTCGAATAAAGGGTGTCAAGTACCTTTTTGCCTTTCCAGAGGGAATGTGGTATTACTCTTGCAATGCTGCATCGCAAAATTTCCTCATCTCACATAGAGGGGATAATTTTGGGGTGTTTCTCGACTTGCGGCGGGAAGCTGGGGGTGCTTCTCGAGTTGCCACGGGGACCTCAGGAACTCGCTGGGGTTGCTTCAAGGAAGTCAGGTCCCCTTTGGTGTTGGAAGGGGAACTTCTGGTTTCCTCTCGAGCCCTTCATTTTGCACAGGGGCTCCTCTCGAATTGAGTCCATAAAGTGTGTTCTCCTCTGCAAAGGCGACGGCTGTGTGAGGGAACTTTCTGAGTAGAATAAAGGGTGTCAAGTAACTTTTTGCCTTTCAAGAGGGAATGTGGTATTTCTCATGAGATGCTGCATCGCCAAATTTCATCCTCTCGCATGGAGGGGATAATTTGGGGGTGTTTCTCAATTGCGGCGGGAAGCTGGGGGTGCGTCTCGAGTTGCGACGGGGAACTCAGGAACTCGCTGGGGTTGCTTCAGGGAAGTCAGGTCCCCTTTGGTGTTGGAAGGGGAACTTCCGGTTTCCTCTCGAGCCCTTCAATGTGCACAGGGGCTCCTCACGAATTGATTCCGTAAAGTGTGTTCTCCTCTCCAAAGGGGACGGCTGTGTGAGGGAACTTTCTGAGTCGAATAAAGGGTGTCAAGTACCTTTTTGCCTTTCCAGAGGGAATGTGGTATTTCTCTTGAGATACTGCATCGCCAAATTTCCTCATCTCGTATCGAGGGGATAATTTTGGGGTGTTTCTTGAGTTGCGGCGGGAAGCAGGGGGTGCTTCTCGAGTTACGACGGGGACCTCAGGCACTCGCTGGTGTTGCTTCAGGGAATTCAGGTCCCCTTTGGTGTTGGAAGGGGAACTTCCGGGTTCCTCTCGAGCCCTTCAATGTGCACAGGTGCTCCTCTCGAATTGAGTCTGTAAAGTGTGTTCTCCTCTCCAAAGGTGACGGCTGTGTGAGGGAACTTTCTGAGTCGAATAAAAGGTGTCAAGTCCCTGTTTGCCTTTTCAGAGGGAATATGGTATTTCTCTTGAGATGCTGCATCGCCCAATTTCCTCATCTCGCATGGAGGGGATAATTTTGTGGTGTTTCTCCAGTTACGGCGGGAAGCTGGGGTGCTTCTCGAGTTGTGATGGGGACCTCAGGAACTCGCTGGGGTTGCTTCAGGGAATTCAGTTCCCTTTTGCTGTTGGAAGGGGAAATTCCGGGTTCCTCTCGAGCCCTTAAATGTGCAGAGGGGCTCACCTCGAATTGAGTCCATAAAGTGTGTTCTCCTCTAAAAGGGCACGGCTGTGTGAGGGAACTTTCTGAGTCGAATAAAGGTTGTCAAGTAACTTTTTGACTTTCAAGAGGGATGTGCTTTTCTCTTGAGATGCTGCATCGCAAAATTTCCTCATGTCGCATTGAGGGGATAATTTGAGGGTGTTTCTTGAGTTGCAGCGGGAACCTGGGGGTGCTACTCGAGTTGCGACAGGGAGCTCAGGAACTCGCTGGGGTTGCTTCAGGGAAGTCAGGTACCGTTTGGTGTTGCAAGGGGAACGTCCGGGTTCCTCTCGATCTCTTAAATGTGCACAGGGGCTCATCTCGAATTGAGTCCATAAAGTGTGTTCTCTTCAAAGGGGATGGGTGTGTGAGGGAAATTTCTGAGTAGAATAAAGGGTGTCAAGTCCCGTTTTGCCTTTCAAGTGGGAATGTGGTATTTCTCTTGAGATGCTGCATCGCAAAATTTCCTCATCTCGCATTGAGGGGATAATTTTGGGGTGTTTCACGAGTTGCGCCAGGAAGCTTGGGGTGCTTCTCGAGTTGCGATGGGGACCTCAGGAACTCGCTGAGGTTGCTTCAGGGAAGTCAGTTCCCCTTTGCTGTTGGATCGGGAACATCCGGTTTAGTCTTGTGCCCTTAAATGGGAATAGGACCTCATCTCGAATTGAGTCCATAAAGTGTGTTCTCCTCTCCTATGGGGAATGATATTAGTGAAATTTCTGAGTCGCATAAACGATATCAAGTACTTTTCGCCTTTCAAGAGGGAATAGTGGTATTTCTCTTGAGATTCTGCAGCCTAAAATTATCTCTTGTCGCATTGAGGGGATAATTTTGTGGTGTTTCTCTAGTTGCGGCAGGAAGCTTGGGGTACTTCTCGGGTTGCCATGTGGACCTCAAGGACTTGCTTGGGTTTCTTCAGGTAAGGCAGGTCCCCATTTGTGTTGGAAAGGGCACTTCCTGTTTACTCTCCAGCCATTAAATGGGAATATGGCTTCATCTCGAATTGAGTCCATAAAGTGTGTTCTCCTCTAAAAGAGGACGGCTGTGTCAGGGAACTTTCTGAGTCGAATAAAGGGTGTCAAGTCCCTTTTTGCCTTTCAAGAGGGAATGTGGTATTTCTCTTGAGATGCTGCATCGCAAAATTTCCTCATCTCGCATTGAGGGGATAATTTTGGGGTGTTTCTCAAGTTGCGGCGGGAAGCTGGGGGTGCTTCTCGAGTTGCGACCGGGACCTAAGGAAATCTCTGGGGTTGCTTCAAGGAAAACAGGTCCCCTTTGGTGTTGGACGGGGAACTTCCGGGTTCCTCTGGAGCCCTTAAATGTGCACAGGGGCTCATCTCGATTTGAGTTCATACAGTGTGTTCTTTCCAAAGGGGACGGCTGTGTGAGGGAACTCTCTGAGTCGAATAAATGGTGTCAATTAACTTTTTGCCTTTCAACAGGGAATGTGGTATTTCTCTTGAGATGCTGCATTGCAAAATTTCCTCATCTCCCATTGGGATAATTTTGGTGTGTTTTTCGAGTTGCGGCGGGAAGCGGGGGTGCTTCTGGAGTTGTGACGGTGACCTCAGGAACTCGGTGTGTTTGCTTCAGAAAGTCAGGTCCCCTTAGGTGTTGGAATTTCCGGGTTCCTCTCGAGCCCTTAAATGTGCACAGGGGCTCATCTCGAATTGAGTCCACAAAGTGTGTTCTCTCCAAACGGGAAAACTGTGTGACGGAACTTTTTGAGTCGAATAAAGGGTGTCAAGTACCTTTATGCCTTTCCAGAGGGAATGTGGTATTTCTCTTGAGATGCTGCATCGCAAAATTTCCTCATCTCGCAATGTGGGGATAATTTTGGGGTGTTTCTCGAGTTGCGGCGGGAAGCTGGGGCTGCTTCTCGAGTTGCGACGGGGACCTCAGGAACTCGCTGGGGTTGCTTCCGGGAAGTCAGGTCCCCTTTGGTTTTGGAAGGGGAACTTCCTGTTTCCTCTCGAGCCCTTCAATGTGCACAGGGGCTCCTCTCGAATGAGTCCGTAAAGTGTGTTCTCCTCTCCAAAGGGGACGGCTGAGTGAGGGAACTTTCTGAGTGGAATAAAGGGTGTCCAGTACCTCTTTGCCTTTCCAGAGGGAATGTGGTATTTCTCTTGAGATGCTACATCGCCAAATTTCCTCATCTCGCATGGAGGGGATAATTTGGTGGTGTTTCTCGAGTTGCGGCGAGCAGCTGGGGGTGCTTCTCGAGTTGCGACGGGGACCTCAGGAACTCGCTGGGGTTGGTTCAGGGAAGTCAGGTCCCCTTTGGTGTTGGAAGGGGAACTTCCGGTTTCCTCTCGAGCCCTTCAATGTGCACAGGGTCTCGTCTCGAATTGAGTCCGTAAAGTGTGTTCTCGTCTCCAAAGGGGACGGCTGTGTGAGGGAACTTTCTGAGTCGAATAAAGGGTGTCAAGTGCCTTGTTGCATTTCGAGAGGGAATGTGGTATTTCT
Organism: Moschus berezovskii; assembly: GCF_049115385.1. NCBI lineage: Eukaryota > Metazoa > Chordata > Mammalia > Artiodactyla > Moschidae > Moschus > Moschus berezovskii. The sequence goes on from NC_142461.1 coordinate 141,478,742, forward strand.
CCGAGATGCTGCATCGCCAAATTTCCTCATCTCGCATGGAGTGGATAATTTTGGGGTGTTTCTCGAGTTGCGGCGGCAAGCTGGTGGTGTTTCTCGAGTTGCGACGGGGACCTCAGGAACTCCCTGTGGTTCCTTCTGGGAAGTCAGGTCCCTTTGGTGTTGGAAGGGGAACTTCCGGTTTCCTCTCGAGCCCTTCAAAGTGCACAGGGGCTCCTCTCGAATTGAGTCCGTAAAGTGTGTTCTCCTCTCCAAACTGGACGGCTGTGTGAGGGAACTTTCTGAGTCGAATAAAGGGTGTCAAGTACCTTGTTGCCTTTCCAGAGGGAATTTGGTATTTCTCTTGAGATGCTGCATCGCCAAATTTCCTCATCTCGCATGGAGGGGATAATTTTGGGGTGTTTCTCGAGTTGCGGTGGGCAGCTGGGGGTGCATCTCGAGTTGCGACGGGGACCTCAGGAACTCGCTGCGGTTGCTTCAGGGAAGTCAGGTCCCCTTTGCTGTTGAAAGGGGAACTTCCGGTTTCCTCTCGAGCCCTTCAATGTGCACAGGGGCTCATCTCGAATTGAGTCCGTAAAGTGTTTTCTCCTCTCCGAAGGGGACGGCTGTGTGAGGGAACTTTCTGAGTCGAATAAAGGGTGTCAAGTACCTTTTTGCCTTTCCAGAGGGAATGTGGTATTTCTCTTGAGATGGTGCATCGCATAATTTCCTCATCTCGCATGGAGTGGATAATTTGGTGGTGTTTCTCGAGTTGCGGCGAGTAGCTGGGGGTGCTTCTCGAGTTGCGACGGGGACCTCAGGAACTCGCTGGGGTTGCTTTAGGGAAGTCAGGTCCCCTTTGGTGTTTTTACGGGAACTTCAGGTTTCCTCTCGAGCCCTTCAATGTGCACAGGGGCTCATCTCGAATTGAGTCCGTAAAGTGTGTTCTCCTCTCCAAAGGGGACGGATGTGTGAGGGAACTTTCTGAGTCGAATAAAGGCTGTCAAGTACCTTTTTGCCTTTCCAGAGGGAATGTGGTATTTCTCTTGAGATGCTGCATCGCCAAATTTCCTCATCTTGCATGGAGGGGATAATTTTGGGGTGTTTCTCGAGTTGCGGCGGGAAGCTGTGGGTGCTTCTCGAGTTGCGACAGTGACCTAGGAACTCGCTGGGGTTGCTTCAGGGAAGTCAGGTCCCCTTTGGTGTTGGAAGGGGAACTTCCGGTTTCCTCCCGAGCCCTTCAATGTGCACAGGGGCTCCTCTCGAATTGAGTCCGTAAAGTGTGTTCTCCTCTCCAAAGGGGACGGATGTGTGAGGGAACTTTCTGAGTCGAATAAAGGGTGTCAAGTACCTTTTTGCCTTTCCAGAGGGAATGTGGTATTTCTCTTGAGATGCTGCATCGCAAAATTTCCTCATCTCGCATGGAGGGGTTAATTTGGGCGTGTTTCTCGAGTTCCGGCGGGAAGCTGGGGGTGCTTTCGAGTTGCGACGGGGAACTCAGGAATTCGCTGGGGTTGCTTCAGGGAATTCAGGTCCTCTTTGGTGTTGGAAGGGGAACTTCCGATTTCCTCTCGAGCCCTTCAATGTGCACAGGGGCTCCTCTCGAATTGAGTCCGTACAGTGTTTTCTCCTCTCCAAAGGGGACGGCTGTGTGAGGAACTTTCTGAGTCGAATAAAGGGTGTCAAGTACTTTTTTGCCTTTCCAGAGGGAATGTGGTATTTCTCTTGAGATGCTGCATCGCCAAATTTCCTCATCTCGCATGGAGGGGATAATTTTGGGGTGTTTCTCGAGTTGCGGAGGGAAGCTCGGGTGCTTCAAAATTTACCACGGGGAGCTCAGGAACTAGCTGGGGTTACGTCAGAAAAGACAGATCCCCTTTGCTGTTTTAAAGGGAAATTCCGGGTTCCTCTCGAGCCTTTAAATGTGCACAGGGGCTCATCTCGAATTGAGTCCATACAGTGAGTTCTCTCCAAAGGGGATGGCTGTGTGAGGGAACTCTCTGTGTCGAATAAATGGTGTCAATTACCTTTTTGCCTTTCAACAGGGAATGTGGTATTTCTCTTGAGATGCTGCATCGCAAAATTTCCTCATCTCCCATTGGGATAATTTTGGTGTGTTTTTCGAGTTGCGGCGGGAAGCGGGGGTGCTTCTGGAGTTGTGACGGTGACCTCAGGAACTCGGTGTGTTTGCTTCAGGAAGTCAGGTCCACTTAGGTGTTGGAATTTCCGGGTTCCTCTCGAGCCCTTAAATGTGCACAGGGGCTCATCTCGAATTGAGTCCACAAAGTGTGTTCTCTCCAAAGGGAAAACTTTGTGACGGAACTTTTTGAGTCGAATAAAGGGTGTCAAGTACCTTTATGCCTTTCAAGAGGGAATGTGGTATTTCTCTTGAGATGCTGCATCGCAAAATTTCCTCATCTCGCAATGCGGGGATAATTTTGGGGTGTTTCTCGAGTTACGGCGGGAAGCTGAGGCTGCTTCTCGTGTTTCGACGGGGACCTCAGGAACTCGCTGGGGTTGCTTCAGGGAAGTCAGTTCCCCTTTGCTGTTGGAAGGGGAACTTCCGGGTTCCCCTCTGGCCCTTAAATGTGCAGAGGGGCTCATCTCGAATTAAGTCCATAAAGTGTGTTCTCCTCTAAAAGGGGACGGCTGTGTGATTGAACTTTCTGAGTTGAATAAATGGTGTCAAGTACCTTTTTTCCTTGCAAGAGGGAATGTGGTTTTTCTCTTGAGATGCTGCATCGCAAAATTTTCTCATCTCGCATTGAGGGAATAGTTTTGGGGTGTTTCTCGAGTTCCGACGCGAAGCTGGGGGTGCTTCAAGAGTTGCGCCGGGGACCTGGGGAACTCGCTGGGGTTGCTTCAGGGAAGTCAGGTCCAATTTGGTGCTGGAAGGGGAACTTCTGGGTTCCTCTCGAGTCCATAAATTTGCACAGGGGCTCATCTTTAATTGAGTCCATAAACTGTGTTCTCTCCAAAGGGGACGGCTATGTTAGGGCACTCTCTGAGTCGAATAAAGGGTGTCAAGTTCCTTTTTGCCTTTCAAGAGGGAATGTGGTATTTCTCTTCAGATGCTGCATCGCAAATTTTCCTCATCTCGCATTGAGGGGATATTTTTGGGGTGTTTCTCGAGTTGTGGCGGGAAGCTGGGGGTGCTCCTCGAGTTGGGACCGGGACCTCAGGAACTCGGTGGGGTTGCTTCAGGGAAGTCAGGCCCCCTTTGCTGTTGGAAGGGGAACTTCTGGGTTCCTCTCGAGCCCTTAAATGTGCACAGGGTCTCATCTTGAATTGAGTCCATAAAGTGTGTTCTCCTCTCCAAAGGGGACGGCTGTGTGAGGGAACTTTCTGTGTCGAATAAAGGGTGTCAAGTACCTTTTTGCCTTTCAAGAGGGAATGTGGTATTTCACTTGAGATGCTGCATCGCAAAATTTCCTCATCTCGCATTGAGGGAATAATCTTGGTGTGTTTCTCGAATTGCGGCGGAATGCTGGGGGTGCTTCTCGACTTGCGACGGGGATCTCAGGAATTCGCTGAGGTTGTTTCGGGCAAGTCAGGTCCCCTTTTATTGTTGGAAGGGGAACTTCCGGGTTCCTCTCGAGCCCTTAAATGTGCACAGGGACTCTCTCGAATTGAGTCCATAAAGTGTGTTCTCCTCTAAAAGGGGACGGCTGTGTGACGGAACTTTCTGAGTCGAATAAAGGGTGTCAAGTACCTTTTTGCCTTTCAAGAGGGAATGTGGTATTTTTCTTGAGATGCTGCATCGCAATATTTCCTCAACTCGCATTGAGGGGATTATTTTGGGGTGTTTCTCGAGTTGCGGCAGGAAGCTGGGTGTGCTTCTCGAGTTGCGACGGGGACCTCAGGAACTCGCTGGGATTGCTTCAGGGAAGTAAGGTCCCCTTTGGTGTTGGAAGGGGAACTTCCGGGTTCCTCTAGAGCCCTTAAATGTGCACAGGGGCTCATCTCGAATTCAGTCCATAAAGGGACTTCTCCTCTAAAAGGGGACGGCTGTGTGAGGGAACTTTCTGAGTGGAATAAAGGGTGTCAAGTATCTTTTTGCCTTTCAAGAGGGAATGTTTTATTTCTCTTGAGATGCTGCATCGCAAAATTTTCTCATCTCGAATTGAGGGGATAATTTTGGGGTGTTTCTCGAGTTGCGGCGGGAAGCTGGGGTGCTTCAAGATTTACCACGGGGAGCTCAGGAACTAGCTGGGGTTATGTCAGAAAAGTCAGATCCCCTTTTCTGTTTTAAGGGGAAATTCCGGGATCCTCTCCAGCCTTTAAATGTGCACAGGGGCTCATCTCGAATTGATTCCATACAGTGTGTTCTCTCCAAAGGGGACGGCTGTGTGAGGGAACTCTATCAGTCGAATAAATGGTGTCAATTACCTTTTTGCCTTTCAACAGGGAATGTGGTATTTCTCTTGAGATTCTGCATCGCAAAATTTCCTCATCTCCCATTGGGATAATTTTGGTGTGTTTTTCGAGTTGTGGCGGGAGGCGGGGGTGCTTCTCGAGTTGTGACGGTCACCTCAGGAACTCGGTGTTTTTGTTTCAGGAAGTCAGGTCCCCTTAGGTGTTGGAATTTCCGGGTTCCTCTGGAGCCCTTAAATGTGCACAGGGGCTCATCTCGAATTGAGTCCACAAAGTGTGTTCTCTCCAAAGGGAAAACTGTGTGACGGAACTTTTTGAGTCGAATAAAGGGTGTCAAGTACCTTTATGCCTTTCAAGAGGGAATGTGGTATTTCTCTTGAGATGCTGCATCGCAAAATTTCCTCATCTCGCAATGCGGGGATAATTTTGGGGTGTTTCTCGAGTTGCGGCCGGAAGCTGGGGGTGCTTCTCGAGTTGCGACGGGGACCTCAGGAACTCGCTGGGGTTGCTTCCGTGAAGTCAGGTCCCCTTTGATTTTGGAAGGGGAACTTCCTGTTTCCTCTCGAGCCCTTCAATGTGCACAGGGGCTCCTCTCGAATTCAGTCCGTAAAGTGTGTTCTCCACTCCAATGGGGACGGCTGAGTGAGGGAACTTTCTGAGTCGAATAAAGGGTGTCAAGTACCTCTTTGCCTTTCCAGAGGGAATGTGGTATTTCTCTTGAGATGCTACATCGCCAAATTTCCTCATCTCGCATGGAGGGGATAATTTGGTGGTGTTTCTCGAGTTGCGGCGAGCAGCTGGGGGTGCTTCTCGAGTTGCGACGGGGACCTCAGGAACTCGCTGGGGTTGGTTCAGGGAAGTCAGGTCCCCTTTGGTGTTGGAAGGGGAACTTCCGGTTTCCTCTCGAGCCCTTCAATGTGCACAGGGGCTCGTCTCGAATTGAGTCCGTAAAGTGTGTTCTCGTCTCCAAAGGGGACGGCTGTGTGAGGGAACTTTCTGAGTCCAATAAAGGGTGTCAAGTGCCTTGTTGCATTTCGAGAGGGAATGTGGTATTTCTCCGAGATGCTGCATCGCCAAATTTCCTCATCTCGCATGGAGTGGATAATTTTGGGGTGTTTCGCGAGTTGCAGCGGGAAGCTGGTGGTGTTTCTCGAGTTGCGACGGGGACCTCAGGAACTCCCTGTGGTTGCTTCAGGGAAGTCAGGTCCCTTTGGTGTTGGAAGGGGAACTTCCGGTTTCCTCTCGAGCCCTTCAAAGTGCACAGGGGCTCCTCTCGAATTGAGTCCGTAAAGTGTGTTCTCCTCTCCAAAGGGGACGGCTGTGTGAGGGAACTTTCTGAGTCGAATAAAGGGTGTCAAGTACCTTGTTGCCTTTCCAGAGGGAATTTGGTATTTCTCTTGAGATGCTGCATCGCCAAATTTCCTCATCTCGCATGGAGGGGATAATTTTGGGGTGTTTCTCGAGTTCCGGCGGGAAGCTGTGGGTGCTTCTCGAGTTGGGACGTGGACCTCAGGAACTCGCTGGGGTTGTTTCAGGGAAGTCAGGTCCCCTTTGGTGTTGGAAGGGGAACTTCCGGTTTCCTCTCGAGCCCTTCAATGTGCACAGGGGCTCCTCTCGAATTGAGTCCGTAAAGTGTGTTCTCCTCTCCAAAGGGGACGGCTGAGTGAGGGAACTTTCTGAGTCGAATAAAGGGTGTCAAGTACCTCTTTGCCTTTCCAGAGGGAATGTGGTATTTCTCTTGAGATGCTGCATCGCCAAATTTCCTCATCTCGCATGGAGTGGATAATTTGGTGGTGTTTCTCGAGTTGCGGCGAGTAGCTGGGGGTGCTTCTCGAGTTGCGACGGGGACCTCAGGAACTCGCTGGGGTTGCTTTAGGGAAGTCAGGTCCCCTTTGGTGTTTGAAGGGGAACTTCAGGTTTCCTCTCGAGCCCTTCAATGTGCACAGGGGCTCATCTCGAATTGAGTCCGTAAAGTGTGTTCTCCTCTCCAAAGGGGACGGCTGTGTGAGGGAAATTTCTGAGTCGAATAAAGGCTGTCAAGTACCTTTTTGCCTTTCCAGAGGGAATGTGGTATTTCTCTTGAGATGCTGCATCGCCAAATTTCCTTATCTTGCATGGAGGGGATAATTTTGGGGTGTTTCTCGAGTTGCGGCGGGAAGCTGTGGGTGCTTCTCGAGTTGCGACAGGGACCTAGGAACTCGCTGGGGTTGCTTCAGGGAAGTCAGGTCCCCTTTGGTGTTGGAAGGGGAACTTCCGGTTTCCTCCCGAGCCCTTCAATGTGCACAGGGGCTCCTCTCGAATTGAGTCTGTAAAGTGTGTTCTCCTCTCCAAAGGGGACGGCTGTGTGAGGGAGCTTTCTGAGTCGAATAAAGGGTGTCAAGTACTTTTTGCCTTTCCAGAGGGAATGTGGTATTTCTCTTGAGATGCTGCATCACAAAATTTCCTCATCTCGCAATGCGGGGATAATTTTGGGGTGTGTCTCGAGTTGCGGCGGGAAGTTGGGCCTGCTTCTCGAGTTTAGACGGGGACCTCAGGAACTCGCTGGGGTTGCTTCAGGGAAGTCAGTTCCCCTTTGCTGTTGGAAGGGGAACTTCCGGGTTCCCCTCTGGCCCTTAAATGTGCAGAGGGGCTCATCTCGAATTAAGTCCATAAAGTGTGTTCTCCTCTAAAAGGGGACGGCTGTGTGATTGAACTTTCTGAGTTGAATAAATGGTGTCAAGTACCTTTTTTCCTTGCAAGAGGGAATGTGGTTTTTCTCTTGAGATGCTGCATCGCAAAATTTTCTCATCTCGCATTGAGGGAATAATTTTGGGGTGTTTCTCGAGTTCCGAACGAAGCTGGGGGTGCTTCAAGAGTTGCGCTGGGGACCTGGGGAACTCGCTGGGGTTGCTTCAGGGAAGTCAGGTCCCCTTTGATTTTGGAAAGGGAACTTCAGGTTTCCTCTCGATCCCTTAAATGTGCACAGGGTCTCATATCGAATTGAGTCCATAAAGTGTGTTCTCCTCTAAAAGGGGACGGCTGTGTGAGGGAACTTTCTGAGTCGAATAAAGGGTGTCAAGTACCTTTTTGCCTGTCAGGAGGGAATGTGGTATTTCTCTTGAGAGGCTGCATCGCAAAATTTCCTCTTCTCGCATTGAGTGGATAATTTTGGGGTGTTTCTCGAGTTGAGGCGGGAAGCTGGGAGTGCTTCTCGAGTGGCGACGGGGACTTCAGGAACTCGCTGGGGTTGCTTCAGGGAAGTCAGTTCCCCGTTGCTGTTGGAAGGGGAACTTCCAAGTCCTTCTCGAACCCTTAAATGTGCACAGGGCCTCATCTCGAATTGAGTCCATAAAATGTGTTCACTCCAAAGTGGTCTGCTGTGCGAGGGAACATTCTGAGTCGAATAAACGGTGTCAAGTACCTTTTTGCATTTCAAGAGGGAATGTGGTATTTCTCTTGAGATGCTGCATCGCAAAATTTCCACATTTCGCATTGAGGGGATAATTTTGGGGTGATTCTCGAGTTGCGGCGGGAAGCTGGGGGTGCTTCAAGAGTTGCGACGGGGACCTCAGGAACTCGCTGGGGTTGCTTCAGCGAAGTCAGGTCCCCTTTGGTGTTGGAAGGGGAACTTCCGGTTTCCTCTCGAGCCCTTCAATGTGCGCAGGGGCTCCTCTCGAATTGAGTCCGTAAAGTGTGTTCTCCTCTCCAAAGGGGACGGCTGTGTGAGGGAACTTTCAGAGTCGAATAAAGGGTGTCAAGTGCCTTGTTGCATTTCGAGAGGGAATGTGGTATTTCTCCGAGATGCTGCATCGCCAAATTTCCTCATCTCGCATGGAGTGGATAATTTTGGGGTGTTTCTCGAGTTGCGGCGGGAAGCTGGTGGTGTTTCTCGAGTTGCGACGGGGACCTCAGGAACTCCCTGGGGTTGCTTCAGGGAAGTCAGGTCCCTTTGGTGTTGGAAGGGGAACTTCCGGTTTCCTCTCGAGCCCTTCAAAGTGCACAGGGGCTCCTCTCGAATTGAGTCCGTAAAGTGTGTTCTCCTCTCCAAAGGGGACGGCTGTGTGAGGGAACTTTCTGAATCGAATAAAGGGTGTCAAGTACCTTGTTGCCTTTCCAGAGTGAAGTTGGTATTTCTCTTGAGATGCTGCATCGCCAAATTTCCTCATCTCGCATGGAGGGGATAATTTTGGGGTGTTTCTCGAGTTGCGGTGGGCGGCTGGGGGTGCATCTCGAGTTGCGACGGGGACCTCAGGAACTCGCTGCGGTTGCTTCAGGGAAGTCAGGTCCCCTTTGGTGTTGAAAGGGGAACTTCCGGTTTCCTCTCGAGCCCTTCAATGTGCACAGGGGCTCCTCTCGAATTGAGTTCTTAAAGTGTGTTCTCCTCTCAGAAGGGGACGGCTGAGTGAGGGAACTTTCTGAGTCGAATAAAGGGTGTCAAGTACCTCTTTGCCTTTCCAGAGGGAATGTGGTATTTCTCTTGAGATGCTGCATCGCCAAATTTCCTCATCTCGCATGGAGTGGATAATTTGGTGGTGTTTCTCGAGTTGCGGCGAGTAGCTGGGGGTGCTTCTCGAGTTGCGACGGGGACCTCAGGAACTCGCTGGGGTTGCTTTAGGGAAGTCAGGTCCCCTTTGGTGTTTGAAGGGGAACTTCAGGTTTCCTCTCGAGCCCTTCAATGTGCACAGGGGCTCATCTCGAATTGAGTCCGTAAAGTGTGTTCTCCTCTCCAAAGGGGACGGCTGTGTGAGGGAAATTTCTGAGTCGAATAAAGGCTGTCAAGTACCTTTTTGCCTTTCCAGAGGGAATGTGGTATTTCTCTTGAGATGCTGCATCGCCAAATTTCCTTATCTTGCATGGAGGGGATAATTTTGGGGTGTTTCTCGAGTTGCGGCGGGAAGCTGTGGGTGCTTCTCGAGTTGCGACAGGGACCTAGGAACTCGCTGGTGTTGCTTCAGGGAAGTCAGGTCCCCTTTGGTGTTGGAAGGGGAACTTCCGGTTTCCTCCCGAGCCCTTCAATGTGCACAGGGGCTCCTCTCGAATTGAGTCTGTAAAGTGTGTTCTCCTCTCCAAAGGGGACGGCTGTGTGAGGGAGCTTTCTGAGTCGAATAAAGGGTGTCAAGTACTTTTTGCCTTTCCAGAGGGAATGTGGTATTTCTCTTGAGATGCTGCATCACAAAATTTCCTCATCTCGCAATGCGGGGATAATTTTGGGGTGTGTCTCGAGTTGCGGCGGGAAGCTGGGGCTGCTTCTCGAGTTTAGACGGGGACCTCAGGAACTCGCTGGGGTTGCTTCAGGGAAGTCAGTTCCCCTTTGCTGTTGGAAGGGGAACTTCCGGGTTCCCCTCTGGCCCTTAAATGTGCAGAGGGGCTCATCTCGAATTAAGTCCATAAAGTGTGTTCTCCTCTAAAAGGGGACGGCTGTGTGATTGAACTTTCTGAGTTGAATAAATGGTGTCAAGTACCTTTTTTCCTTGCAAGAGGGAATGTGGTTTTTCTCTTGAGATGCTGCATCGCAAAATTTTCTCATCTCGCATTGAGGGAATAATTTTGGGGTGTTTCTCGAGTTCCGAACGAAGCTGGGGGTGCTTCAAGAGTTGCGCCGGGGACCTGGGGAACTCGCTGGGGTTGCTTCAGGGAAGTCAGGTCCCCTTTGATTTTGGAAAGGGAACTTCAGGTTTCCTCTCGATCCCTTAAATGTGCACAGGGTCTCATATCGAATTGAGTCCATAAAGTGTGTTCTCCTCTAAAAGGGGACGGCTGTGTGAGGGAACTTTCTGAGTCGAATAAAGGGTGTCAAGTACCTTTTTGCCTGTCAGGAGGGAATGTGGTATTTCTCTTGAGAGGCTGCATCGCAAAATTTCCTCTTCTCGCATTGAGTGGATAATTTTGGGGTGTTTCTCGAGTTGAGGCGGGAAGCTGGGAGTGCTTCTCGAGTGGCGACGGGGACTTCAGGAACTCGCTGGGGTTGCTTCAGGGAAGTCAGTTCCCCGTTGCTGTTGGAAGGGGAACTTCCAAGTCCTTCTCGAACCCTTAAATGTGCACAGGGCCTCATCTCGAATTGAGTCCATAAAGTGTGTTCACTCCAAAGTGGTCTGCTGTGCGAGGGAACATTCTGAGTCGAATAAACGGTGTCAAGTACCTTTTTGCATTTCAAGAGGGAATGTGGTATTTCTCTTGAGATGCTGCATCGCAAAATTTCCACATTTCGCATTGAGGGGATAATTTTGGGGTGATTCTCGAGTTGCGGCGGGAAGCTGGGGGTGCTTCAAGAGTTGCGACGGGGACCTCAGGAACTCGCTGGGGTTGCTTCAGGGAAGTCAGGTCCCCTTTGGTGTTGGAAGGGGAACTTCCGGTTTCCTCTCGAGCCCTTCAATGTGCGCAGGGGCTCCTCTCGAATTGAGTCCGTAAAGTGTGTTCTCCTCTCCAAAGGGGACGGCTGTGTGAGGGAACTTTCAGAGTCGAATAAAGGGTGTCAAGTGCCTTGTTGCATTTCGAGAGGGAATGTGGTATTTCTCCGAGATGCTGCATCGCCAAATTTCCTCATCTCGCATGGAGTGGATAATTTTGGGGTGTTTCTCGAGTTGCGGCGGGAAGCTGGTGGTGTTTCTCGAGTTGCGACGGGGACCTCAGGAACTCCCTGGGGTTGCTTCAGGGAAGTCAGGTCCCTTTGGTGTTGGAAGGGGAACTTCCGGTTTCCTCTCGAGCCCTTCAAAGTGCACAGGGGCTCCTCTCGAATTGAGTCCGTAAAGTGTGTTCTCCTCTCCAAAGGGGACGGCTGTGTGAGGGAACTTTCTGAATCGAATAAAGGGTGTCAAGTACCTTGTTGCCTTTCCAGAGTGAAGTTGGTATTTCTCTTGAGATGCTGCATCGCCAAATTTCCTCATCTCGCATGGAGGGGATAATTTTGGGGTGTTTCTCGAGTTGCGGTGGGCGGCTGGGGGTGCATCTCGAGTTGCGACGGGGACCTCAGGAACTCGCTGCGGTTGCTTCAGGGAAGTCAGGTCCCCTTTGGTGTTGAAAGGGGAACTTCCGGTTTCCTCTCGAGCCCTTCAATGTGCACAGGGGCTCCTCTCGAATTGAGTTCTTAAAGTGTGTTCTCCTCTCAGAAGGGGACGGCTGTTTGAGGGAACTTTCTGAGTCGAATAAAGGGTGTCAAGTACCTTTTTGCCTTTCCAGAGAGAATGTGGTATTTCTCTTGAGATGCTTCATCGTCAAATTTCCTCATCTTGAAAGGAGGGGATAATTTGGGGGAGTTTCTCGAGTTGCGGCGGGAAGCTGGGGGTGCTTCTCGAGTTGCGACTTGGACCTCAGGAACTCGCTGGGGTTGCTTCAGGGAAGTCAGGTCCCCTTTGGTGTTGGAAGGGGAACTTCCGGTTTCCTCTCGAGCCCTTCAATGTGCACAGGGGCTCCTCTCGAATTGAGTCCGTAAAGTGTGTTCTCCTGTTCAAAGGGGACGGCTGTGTGAGGGAACTTTCTGAGTCGAATAAAGGGTGTCAAGTACATTGTTGCATTTCCAGAGGGAATCTGGTATTTCTCTTGAGATGCTGCATGGCCAAATTTCCTCATCTTGCATGGAGGGGATAATTTTGGGGTGTTTCTCGAGTTGCGGCGGGAAGCTGGGTGTGCTTCTCGAGTTGCGACGGGGACTTCAGGAACTCCCTGGGGTTGCTTCAGGGAAGTCAGGTCCCTTTGGTGTTGGAAGGGGAACTTCCGGTTTCCTCTCGAGCTCTTCAAAGTGCACAGGGGCTCCTCTCGAATTGAGTCCGTAAAGTGTGTTCTCCTCTCCAAAGGGGACGGCTGTGTGAGGGAACTTTGAGTCGAATAAAGGGTGTCAAGTACCTTTTTGCCTTTCCAGAGGGAATGTGGTATTTCTCTTGAGATGCTGCATCGACAGATTTCCTCATCTCGCATGGAGGGGATAATTTTGGGGTGTTTCTCGAGAAGCGGCCAGAAGCTGGGGGTGCTTCTCGAGTTGCGACGGGGACCTCAGGAACTCGCTGGGGTTGCTTCCGGTAAGTCAGGTCCCCTTTGGTTTTGGAAGGGGAACTTCCGGTTTCCTCTCGAGCCCTTCAATGTGCACAGGGGCTCCTCTCGAATTGAGTCCGTAAAGTGTGTTCTCGTCTCCAAAGGGGACGGCTGTGTGAGGGAACTTTCTGAGTCGAATAAAGGGTGTCAAGTGCCTTGTTGCATTTCGAGAGGGAATGTGGTATTTCTCCGAGATGCTGCATCGCCAAATTTCCTCATCTCGCATGGAGTGGATAATTTTGGGGTGTTTCTCGAGTTGCGGCGGGAAGCTGGTGGTGTTTCTCGAGTTGCGACGGGAACCTCAGGAACTCCCTGGGGTTGCTTCAGGGAAGTCAGGTCCCTTTGGTGTTGGAAGGGGAAATTCCGGTTTCCTCTCGAGCCCTTCAATGTGCACAGGGGCTCCTCTCGAATTGAGTCCGTAAAGTGTGTTCTCCTCTCCAAAGGGGACGGCTGTGTGAGGGAACTTTCTGAGTCGAATAAAGGGTGTCAAGTACCTTTTTTCCTTTCCAGAGGGAATGTGGTATTTCTCTTGAGATGCGGCATCGCCAAATTTCCTCATCTCGCATGGAGGGGATAATTTTGGGGTTTCTCGAGTTGCGGTGGGCAGCTGGGGGTGCATCTCGAGTTGCGACGGGGACCTCAGGAACTCGCTGCGGTTGCTTCAGGGAAGTCAGGTCCCCTTTGGTGTTGAAAGGGGAACTTCCGGTTTCCTCTCGAGCCCTTCAATGTGCACAGGGGCTCCTCTCGAATTGAGTCCGTAAAGTGTGTTCTCCTCTCCGAAGGGGACGGCTGTGTGAGGGAACTTTCTGAGTCGAATAAAGGGTGTCAAGTACCTTTTTGCCTTTCAAGAGGGAATGTGGTATTTCTCTTGAAATGCTGCATCGCAAAATTTCCTCATCTTGAATGGAGGGGATAATTTTGGGTGTTTCTCGAGTTGCGGCGGGAAGCTGGGGGTGCTTCTCGAGTTGCGACGTGGACCTCAGGAACTCGCTGGGGTTGCTTCAGGGAAGTCAGGTCCCCTTTGGTGTTGGAAGGGGAACTTCCGGTTTCCTCTCGAGCCCTTCAATGTGCACAGGGGCTCCTCTCGAATTGAGTCCGTAAAGTGTGTTCTCCTCTCCAAAGGGGACGGCTGAGTGAGGGAGCTTTCTGAGTCGAATAAAGGGTGTCAAGTACCTCTTTACCTTTCCAGAGGGAATGTGGTATTTCTCTTGAGATGCTGCATCGCCAAATTTCCTCATCTCGCATGGAGTGGATAATTTGGTGGTGTTTCTCGAGTTGCGGCGAGTAGCTGGGGGTGCTTCTCGAGTTGCGACGGGGACCTCAGGAACTCGCTGGGGTTGCTTCAGGGAAGTCAGGTCCCCTTTGGTGTTGGAAGGGGAACTTCCGGTTTCCTCCTGAGCCCTTCAAAGTGCACAGGGGCTCCTCTCGAATTGAGTCCGTACAGTGTGTTCTCCTCTCCAAAGGCGACGGCTGTGTGAGGAACTTTCTGAGTCGAATAAAGGGTGTCAAGTACTTTTTTGCCTTTCCAGAGGGAATGTGGTATTTCTCTTGAGATGCTGCATCGCCAAATTTCCTCATCTCGCATGGAGGGGATAATTTTGGGGTGTTTCTCGAGTTGCGGAGGGAAGCTGGGGTGCTTCAAAATTTACCACGGGGAGCTCAGTAACTCGCTGGGGTTACGTCAGAAAAGTCAGATCCCCTTTTCTGTTTTAAGGGGAAATTCCGGGTTCCTCTCGAGCCTTTAAATGTGCACAGGGGCTCATCTCGAATTGAGTCCATACAGTGTGTTCTCTCCAAAGGGGACGGCTGTGTGAGGGAACTCTCTGAGTCGAATAAATGGTGTCAATTACCTTTTTGCCTTTCAACAGGGAATGTGGTATTTCTCTTGAGATGCTGCATCGCAAAATTTCCTCATCTCCCATTGGGATAATTTTGGTGTGTTTTTCGAGTTGCGGCGGGAAGCGGGGGTGCTTCTGGAGTTGTGACGGTGACCTCCGGAACTCGGTGTGTTTGCTTCAGGAAGTCAGGTCCACTTAGGTGTTGGAATTTCCGGGTTCCTCTCGAGCCCTTAAATGTGCACAGGGGCTCATCTCGAATTGAGTCCACAAAGTGTGTTCTCTCCAAAGGGAAAACTGTGTGATGAAACTTTTTGAGTCGAATAAAGGGTGTCAAGTACCTTTATGCCTTTCAAGAGGGAATGTGGTATTTCTCTTGAGATGCTGCATCGCAAAATTTCCTCATCTCGCAATGCGGGGATAATTTTGGGGTGTTTCTCGAGTTGCGGCGGGAAGCTGGGGCTGCTTCTCGAGTTTCGACGGGGACCTCAGGAACTCGCTGGGGTTGCTTCAGGGAAGTCAGTTCCCCTTTGCTGTTGGAAGGGGAACTTCCGGGTTCCCCTCGGGCCCTTAAATGTGCAGAGGGGCTCATCTCGAATTAAGTCCATAAAGTGTGTTCTCCTCTAAAAGGGGACGGCTGTGTGATTGAACTTTCTGAATTGAATAAATGGTGTCAAGTACCTTTTTTCCTTGCAAGAGGGAATGTGGTTTTTCTCTTGAGATGCTGCATCGCAAAATTTTCTCATCTCGCATTGAGGGAATAATTTTGGGGTGTTTCTCGAGTTCCGACGCGAAGCTGGGGGTGCTTCAAGAGTTGCGCCGGGGACCTGGGGAACTCGCTGGGGTTGCTTCAGGGAAGTCAGGTCCAATTTGGTGCTGGAAGGGGAACTTCTGGGTTCCTCTCGAGCCCATAAATTTGCACAGGGGCTCATCTTGAATTGAGTCCATAAACTGTGTTCTCTCCAAAGGGGACGGCTATGTGAGGGCACTTTCTGAGTCGAATAAAGGGTGTCAAGTTCCTTTTTGCCTTTCAAGAGGGAATATGGTATTTCTCTTCAGATGCTGCATCGCAAATTTTCCTCATCTCGCATTGAGGGGATAATTTTGTGGTGTTTCTCGAGTTTCGGCGGGAAGCAGGGGGTACTTCTCGAGTTGCGACGGGGACCTCAGGAACTCATTCAGGATGATTCAGGGAGGGCAGGTCCCCTTTTGAGTTGGAAGGGGAACTTCCGGTTTACTCTCGAGCCGTTAATTGGGGATAGGACCTCATCTCAAATTGAGTCCATAAGGTGTGTTCTCCTCTCCCGTGGGAACTGATATTAGAGAAATTTCTGAGTCACATAAAGGGAGTCAAGTACCCTTTTGCCTTTCAAGAGTGAATGTGGTATTTCTCTTGAGATTCTGCATCGTATATTTTCCTCATCTCGCATTAGGGGATAATTTTTAGTGTTTCTCAGTTGCGAATTGAAGATGTGGGTACTTCTCAAGTTTCGACGAGGACCTCAGGAACTCGCTTGGGTTTCATCAGGGAAGTCAGGTCCCCTTTGGTGTTGGAATGGGAACTTCCGGTTTACTCTCGAGCCGTTAAGTGGGAATAGGGTCTCATCTCGAACTGAGTCCAGAAAGTGTGTTCTCCTCTCCAATGGGGACTGATGTTAGTGAAATTTCTGAGTCGTTTAAAGGGTGTCAAGTACCCTTTTGCCTTTCAAGAGGTATGTGGTATTTCTCTTGATATTCTGCAACGTAAAATTTCCTCATCTCGCATTGAGGGGATAATTTTGTGGTGTTTCTCGAGTTTCGGCGGGAAGCAGGGGGTACTTCTCGAGTTGCGACGGGGACCTCAGGAACTCATTCAGGATGATTCAGGGAGGGCAGGTCCCCTTTTGAGTTGGAAGGGGAACTTCCGGATTACTCTCGAGCCCTTTAATGGGAATAGGGCATCTTTTGTAGTTGAGTCCATAAAGTGTGTTATTCTCTCCAATGGGGACGGATATTATTGAACTTTCTGAGTGGCATAATGTGTGTCAAGTAAGCTTTTGCCTTTCAAGCGGGAATGTGGGATATCCCTTGAGATTCCGCAACGCAAAATAACCTCATCTCACATTGAGGGGATAATTTTGTGGTGTTTCTCCAGTTGTGGTGGGAAGCAGGGGGCACTTCTCTAGCTATGGCGGGGACCTCAGGAACTCACTCGGGTTGCTTCAGGGAAGTCAAGTCGCCTTTTGTTTTGGAAGGGGAACTTCCGGATTACTGTCGAGACGTTAAAAGGGAATATTGCCTCCTCTCCATTTGAGTCCATAAAATATGTTCTCGTCTCCACTGAGGATGGATGTTAGGGAACATTCTGAGTCGCCTAAAGGGAGTCAAGTACCCTTTTGACTTTCAAGCCAGAATGTGGGATTTCTCTTGAGATTCTGCAGCGCAAAATTTCCTCATCTCGCAGTGAGGGGAATATTTTGTGGTGTTTCTCGAATTGCGGCGGGACGCTGGGGGTACTTCTTGAGTTTAGATGGGGACCTCAGGAACTCACTCGAGTTTCTTCAGGGAAGTCAGGTCCCCTTTTGTGCTGGAAGGGGAACTTCCGGATTAGTCTCGAGCCCTTTAATGGGAATAGGGCCTCTTCTGGAGTTGAGTCCATAAAGTGTGTATGCCTCTCCAATGGGGACGGGTGTTAGGGAACATTCTGAGTGGCATAAAGTGTGTCAAGTTCCCTTTTGCTTTCAAGCGGGAATGCAGGATTTCTCCTGAGATTCTGCAGCAGAAAATTACCTCATCTCGCACTGAGGGGATAATATTGTATCGTTTCTCGAGTTGGGGCGGGAAGCATGGCGTACTTCTGGAGTTGAGATGGGACCCTCAGGAACTCGCTCAGGTTGCTTCAGGAAGTCAAGTCCTTTTTTGTGTTGGAAGCGAAATTTCTTGATTACTCTCGAGCCTTTAAATGGGAATATAGCCTCTTTTCGATTTGAGTCCATGAAGTGTGTTTTCCTCTCCACTGAGGACGGATGTTAGGGAACATTCTGAGTCGCCTAAAGGGAGTCAGGTACCATTATGCCTTTCAAGCGGGAATGTGGGATATCTCTTGAGATTCTGCAGCGCAAAATTTCCTCATCTCGCATTGAGGGGATAATTTTGTTGTGTTTCTCGAGTTGCGAAGGGGACCTCAGGAACTTTCTCGAGTTACTTCAGGGAATCAGGCCCCTTTTTTCCTGGAAGGAGAACTTCCGGATTACTCTTGAGCCCTTTAATGGGAATAGGGCCTCTTCTGGAGTTGAGTCCATAAAGCGTGTTATCCTCTCCACTGAGGAGGAATGTTAGGGACCATTCTGAGTCGGCTAAAGGGACTCAAGTACCCTTTTGCCTTTCAAGCGGATATCTGGGATTTCACTTGAGATTCTGCAGCGCAAATTTTCCTCATCTCACATTGTGGGGAAAATTTTGTGGTGTTTCTCCAGTTGCGATGGGGACCTCAGAAACTTACTCGAGTTACTTCAGGGAATCAGGTCCCATTAGTGCTGGAAGTGGAACTTCCGGAATACTTTTGAGCCCTTTAATGGAAATAGGGCCTCTTCTCCAGTTGAGTCCCTAAAGTGTGTTATCTTCTCCAATGGGGACGGATATTATTGAACTTTCTGAGTGGCATAAAGTTTGTCAAGTACCCTTTTGCCTTTCAAGCGGAAATGTGGGATTTCTATTTAATTGTGCAGTGGAAAATTTCCTCATCTCACATTAAGCGGATAATTTTTTGGTGTTTCCCCTTTTGAGGCGGGAAGCTGGGGGTACTTCTCGAGTTGCGACGGGGACCTCAGGAACTCGCTGGGGTTGCTTCAGGGAAGTTAGTCACCCTTTTCTACTGAAACGGGAATTTCGGGATTACTCTCGAGCCGTTAAATGGGAATAGGGCCTCTTCCCAAGTTGAGTCCATAAATTGTGTTCTCCTCTCCAATGGGGATGGCTGTGTGAGGGAATTTTCTGAGTCGCATAAAGGGTGTCAAATACAGTTTTGCCTTTCCAGCGGAACGTGGGATTTCTCTTGAATTGTGCAGCGGAATATTTTCCTGATCTCGCATTGAGGGGATAATTTTGTGGTGTTTCTAGAGTTGCGGCGGGAACCGGGTTGAACTTCTCAGGTAGCGAAGAGGACCTCAGGAATTCTCTCTGGCTGCTTCAGGGAAGTCAGGAACCCTTTTGTGTTGGAAGGGGAATTTCGGGATTACTGTTGAGCCTTTAAATGGGAATAGGGCCTCTTCTCGAGATAAGTCCGTAAAGTGTGTTCTCCTCTCCAATGGGGACGACTGTTTGAGGGAATTTTTTGAGTCTCACCCGGCTGTGCAAACGGGAGAAATACCAGCCCCACCCGCGCAGACACGAGAGATGCCGGCCCAGGCGGTGAGACGCCAGAGACAGGAGCCTTGCCGGCGCAGACGTGAGAGAGGCCTTCCCCACCCGTGCAGATGGGAGAGAACCCGGCCCCACCCGCGCAGACTCGAGAGACCCCGGCCCCGCCCGCTCAGACGCGAGAGACCTCGGCCCCGCCGGCTCAGACGCTATTGTTGCTGGCGCCGCCGGCCAGCACAGAGGCAAGAGAAGCCGGCCCCACCTGCGCAGATGCGAGAGACCCTTGCCCCGCCCGCGCAGACGCGAGAGACCCCGGCCGAGCCCGCCCAGATGGGAGAGACCCCGGCCCCGCCCGTGCAGACTCGAGAGAAACCGGCCCTGGCGCAACCGACCATGCAAAGATGCACAGTGGTGAGGAGCTACCCCATGCCTGAGGCCAGGGCAGGCGGCCAAGAGGAGGTATCCCACCTCCAATAGGCGGTGGCTGTGCGGGGGAGGGCCGAAAGGAGGTACTCACGTTCAAGGTCAGGAGGGGCGGCCTTGAGGACATACCCCTCATCCAAGGTAAGGTGCAGCAGCTGTGCTTCCTTGGAGCAGCTGTGAAGAGATATCCCACACCCAAGGTAAGAGAAACTCAAATCAGATGGTAGGTATTGTGAGGGGGCTTCAGATGGCAGACACACTGAAATCATAATCACAGGAATCTACTCCATCTGATCACATGGACCACAGCCGAATGTGGTCCACTGGAGAAGGGAATGGCAAACCACTTCAGTATATTTGCATTGAGAACCCCATGAACAGTATCAAAGGGCAAAATGACAGGATACTGAATGAGGAATTCCCCAGGTCTGTAGGTGGCCAGTATGCTACTGGAGATCAGTGGAGAAATAACTCTAGAAGGAAGGAAGGGATGGAGCAAAAGCAAAACCAGTACCCAGTTGTGGATGTGACCGGTGATAGAAGCAAGGTCTGGTGCTGTAAAGAGCAATATTGCATAGGAACCTGGAATGTAAGGTCCAGGAATCAAGGCAAATTGGAAGTGGTCAAGCAGGAGATGGCAAGAGTGAACATAGACATTCTAGGAATCAGTGAATTAAAATGGACTGGAATGTTTGAATTTAACTCAGATGACCATTATATATATATATACTACTGTGGGCAGAAATCCCTTAGAAGAAATGGAGTAGCCATCATGGTCAACAAGAGACTCCGAAATGCAGTACTTGGATGCAATCTTAAAAACGACAGAATGATTTCTGTTCGTTTCCAAGGCAAACTATTCAACATTACAGTAATCCAGGCCTATGCCCCAACCACTAACGCTGAAGAAGCCGAAGTTGAACGGTTCTATGAAGACCTACAAGACCTTTTAGAACTAACACCCAAAAAAGATGTCCTTTTCATTATAGGGGACTGGAATGCAAAAGTAGGAAGTCAAGAAACACCTGGAGTAACAGGCAAATTTGGCCTTGGAGCACGGAATGAAGCAGGGCCAAGTCTAATAGAGTTTTGTCAAGAGAACGCACTGGTCATAGCAAACTCCCTCTTCCAACAACACAAGAGAAGACTCTACACGTGGACATCACCAGATGGTCCACACCGAAATCAGATTGATTGTATTCTTTGCAGCCAAAGATGGAGAAGCTGTATACAGTTAGCAAAAACAAGACCAGGAGCTGACTGTGGCTCAGATCATGAACTCCTTATTGCCAAATTCAGACTTAAATTGAAGAAAGTAGGGAAAACCCCTAGACCATTCAGCCTCAATCAAATCCCTTATGATTATACAGTGGGAGTGAGAAATAGATTTAAGGCACTAGATCTGATAGATAGAGTGCCTGATGAACTCTGGATGGAGGTTCGTGACATTGTACAGGAGACAGGGACCAAGAGCATCCCCATGGAAAAGAAATGCAAAAAAAAGCAAAATGGCTGTCTGAGGTGGCCTTACAAATAGCTGTGAAAAGAAGAGAAGCGAAAAGCAAAGGAGAAAGGGAAAGATATAAGCATTAGAATGCAGAGTTCCAAAGAATAGCAAGGAGAGATAAGAAAGCCTTCCTCAGTGATCAGTGCAAAGAAATAGAGGAAAACAACAGAATAGGAAAAACAAGAGATCTCTTCAAGAACATTAGAGATTCCAAGGGAACATTTAATGCAAAGATGGGCTCGATAAAGGACAGAAATGGTATGGACCTCACGGAAGCAGAAGATATTAAGAAGAGGTGGCAAGAATACACAGAAGAACTGTACAAAAAAGATCTTCACGACCAGGATAGTCACGAAAATGTGATCACTGGCCCAGAGCCAGACATCTTGGAATGTGAATTCAAGTGTGCCTTAGAAAGCAACACTACGAACAAAGCTAGTGGAAGTGATGGAATTCCAGTTGAGCTATTTCAAATCTTGAAAGATGATGCTGTGAAAGTGCTGCATTCAATATGCCAACAAATTTGGAAAACTCAGCAGTGGCCACAGGACTGGAAAAGGTCAGTCTTCATTCTAATCCCAAAGAAAGGCAATGCCAAAGAATGCTCAAGCTACCGCACAATTGCACTCATCTAACACGCTAGTACAGTCATGCTCAAAATTCTCCAAGCCAGGCTTCAGCAATATGTGATCCGTGAACTCCCAGATGTTCAAGCAGGTTTTCGAAAAGGCAGAGGCCCCAGAGATCAAATTGCCAACATCCGCTGGATCATGGAGAAAGTGAGAGAGTTCCAGAAAAACATCTATTTCTGCTTCATTGACTATGCCAAAGCCTTTGACTGTGTGGATCACAATAAAATGTGGAAGATTCTGAAAGAGATGGGAATACGAGATCACCTGACCTGCCTCTTTAGAAACCTGTATGCAGGTCAGGAAGCAACAGTCAGAACTGTGCATGGAACAACAGACTGGTTCCAAATAGGAAAAGGAGTACGTCAAGGCTGTATATTGTAATCTTGCTTATTTAACTTATATGCAGAGTGCATCATGAGAAATGCTGGGCTCTGAAGAAGAACAACTGGAATCAAGATTGCTGGGAGAAATATCAATAACCTCAGATATGCAGATGACACCACCTTTAGGGCAGAAAGTGAGGAGGCACTCAAAAGCCTCTTGATGAAAGTGAAAGAGGAGAGTGAAAAGGTTGGCTTGAAGCTCAACATTCAGAAAACAAAGGTGATGGAATCTGGTCCCAACACTTCACGGGAAATAGATGGATAAACAGTGGAAACAGTGTCACACTTTATTTTTGGGGGCTCCAAAATCACTGCAGATGCTGATTGAAGCCATGAAATTAAAAGGCGCTTACTCCTTGGAAGGAAAGTTATGATCAACCTTGATAGTATATTAAAAAGCAGAGACATCACTTTGCCAAAAAAGCTCCATCTAGTCAAAGCTATGGTTTTTCCCGTGGTCATGTATGGATGTGAGAGTTGGACTGTGAAGAAAGCTGATCGCCGAAGAACTGATGCTTTCGAACTGTGGTATTGCAGAAGACTCTTGAGAGTCCCTTGGACTGCAAGAAGATCCAACCAGTCCATTCTAAGGGAGATCAATCGTCGGTGTTCATTGGAAGGACTGATGCTAAAGCTGAAATTGCAATACTTCAGCCACCTCATGCGATGAGTTGACTCACTGGAAAAGATTCTGATGCTAGGAGAGGTTGGGGGCTGGAGGAGAAGGGGACGACAGAGAATGAGATGGCTGGATAGCATCACCGGATCTGTGGCCATGAGTTTGAGTGAACTCCGGGAGTTGGTATAGGACAGGGAGGTCTAGCGTACAGTGATTCATGGGGTCGCGGAGAGTCGGACACGACTGAGCGACTGAACTGAACTGAACTGAATAAAGTGTGTCAAATACCCTTTTCCCTTTCAGGCGGGAATGTGGGATTTCTCTTGAAATTCTGCAGCGCAAAATTTCTTCATCTCGCATTGAGGGGATAATTTTGTGGTGTTTCTCGAATTGCGGCGGTAAGCTGGGGGTATTCCTCGAAGTGCGAAGGGGACCTCAGGAACTCACTCGAGTTACTTCAGGGAAGTCAGGTCCCCGATTGTGCTGGAAGGGGAACTTCCGGATTACTCTGGAGCCGTTAAATGGGAAAATTGCCTCTTCTCGATTTGAGTCCTTAAAGTGTGTTCTGCTCTCCACTGAGGACGGATGTTAGGGACCATTCTGATTCGCCTAAAGGGAGTCAAGTACCCTTTTGCCTTTCAAGCGGGAATGTGGGATTTCTCTTGAGATTCTGCAGTGCAAAATTTCCTCATCTCGCATGGAGGGGATAATTATGTGCTGTTACACGAATTGGGCTGGGAAGCTGGGGGTGATTCTCCAGTTGCGACGAGGACCTCTGGAACACACTCGGATTACTTCAGGGAAGTCAGGTCCCCTTTTGTGCTGGAAGGGGAACTTCCGGATTGTTCTCGAGCACTTTAATGGGAATAGGGCCTCCTCTCGATTTGAGTCCATAAATTGTGTTCTCCTCTCCAATGGGGACGGATGTTAGGGAACTTTCTGAGTGGCATAAAGTGTGTCAAGTACCCTTTTGCCTTTCAAGTGGGAATGTGGGATTTCTCTTGAGATTCTGCAGCGCAAAATTACCTCATCTCGCATTGAGGGGATAATTTTGTGGTATTTCTCGAATTGCAGAGGGAAGCAGGGGATACTTCTCAACTTGCAACGGGGACCTCAGGAACTCGCTCGGGTTGCTTCAGCGCTGTCAAGTCCCCTTTTGTGTTGGAAGGGGAATTTCCAGATTACTCTCTAGCCGTTAAATGGGAACATTGCCTCTTCTCGATTTGAGTCCAGAGAGTGTGTTCTCCTCTGCACTGAGGACGGATGTTAGGGAACATTCTGAGTCGCCTAAAGGGAGTCAAGTACACTGTTGCCTTTCAACCGGGAATGTGGGATTTCTCTTGAGATTCTGCAGCGCAAAATTTCCTCATCTCACATGGAAGGGATAATTTTTTGATGTTTCACGAATTGGGTTCGGAAGCTGGGGGTACTTCTGCAGTTCCGATGAGTACCTCTGGACCACACTCGAGTTACTTCAGGGAAGTCTGCTCCCATTTTGTGCTGGAAGGGGAACTTCCGTATTACTCTTGAACACTGTAATGTGAATAGGGCCTCTTCTCCAAAAGAGTCTATAAAGTGTGTTATCCTCCTAATGGGGACGGCTGTGTGAGGGAACTTTCTGAGTTGCATAAAGGGTGTTTAGTACCCTTTTGCCTTTTATGAGGAAATATGGTATTTCTCTCGAGATTCTGCAGCGCAAAATTTCCTCATCTCGCATTGAGGGGATAATTTTGGGGTGTTTCTCGAGTTGCGGCGGGAAGCTGGGGGTACTTCTAGAGTTGCGACGGGGACCTCAGGAACTCCCTGAGGTTGCTTCAGGCAAGTCAGGTCCCCTTTGATGTAGGAAGGGGAACTTCTGGTTTCCTCTCAAGCCCTTAAACGTACACAGGGGCTCATCTCGAATTGAGTCCATAAAGTGTGTTCTCCTCTAAAATGGGACGGCTGTGTGAGAGAACTTTCTGAGTCGAATAAAGGGTGTCAAGTACCTTTTTGCCTTTCAAGAGGGAATGTGGTATTTCTCTTGAGATGCTGCATCGCAAAATTTCCTCATCTCGCATTGTTTGAATAATTTTGGGGTGTTTCTCGAGTTGCGGCAGGAAGCTGGGGGTGCTTCTCGAGTTGCGACGGGGACCTCAGGAACTCGCTGTGGTTGCTTTAGTGAAGTCAGTTCCCCTTTGGTGTTGGAAGGGGAACATCCGGTTTCCTCTCGAGCCCTTAAATGTGCACAGGGGCTCATCTCGAATTGAGTCCATAAAGTGTGTTCTCCTCTAAAAGAGGAAGGCTGTGTGAGTGAACTTTCTGAGTCGAATAAAGGGTGTCAAGTACTTTTTTGCCTTTCAAGAGGGAATGTGGTATTTCTCTTGAGATGCTGCACAGCAAAATTTCCTAGTCTCCCATTGAGGGGATAATTTTGGTGTGTTCCACGAGTTGCATCGGGAAGCATGGGGTGCTTCTCGAGTTGCGACAGGGACCTCAGGAACTCACTTGGGTGGCTTCAGGGAAGTCATTTCCCCTTTAGTGTTGGAAGGGGAACTTCCGGGTTGCTCTGGAGCCATTAAATGTGCACAGGGGCTCATCTCAAATTGAGTCCATAAAGTGTGTTCTCTCCAAAGGGGACGG
Source organism: Moschus berezovskii (assembly GCF_049115385.1). Classification (NCBI taxonomy): domain Eukaryota; kingdom Metazoa; phylum Chordata; class Mammalia; order Artiodactyla; family Moschidae; genus Moschus; species Moschus berezovskii. The sequence continues at coordinate 141,503,452 of NC_142461.1, forward strand.
CTGTGTGAGGGAAATTTCTGAGTCGAACAAAGGGTGTCAAGTACCTTTTTGCCTTTCAAGAGGGAATGTGGTATTTCTCTTGAGATGCTGCATCGCCAAATTTCCTCATCTCGCATGGAGGGGATAATTTTGGGGTGTTTCTCGAGTTGCGGCGGGAAGCTGGGGGTGCTACTCGAGTTGGGACGGGGACCTCAGGAACTCGCTGGGGTTGCTTCAGGCAAGTCAGGTCCCCTTTGGTGTTGGAAAGGGAACTTCCAGGTTCCTCTTGAGCCCTTAAATGTGCACAGGGGCTCATCTCAAATTGAGTCCATAAAATGTGTTCTCTCCAAAGGGGACGGTTTTGTGAGTGAACTTTCTGAGTTGAATAAAGGGTGTCAAGTACCTTTTTGCCTTTCAAGAGGGAATGTGGTATTTCTCTTGAGATGCTGCATCGCACAATTTCCTCATCCCGCATTGAAGGGATAATTTTGGTGTGTTTTTTCAGTTGGGGCGGGAAGCTGTGGGTGCTTCTCGTGTTGCGACGGGGACCTCAGGTATTCGCTGGGGTTGCTTCAGGGAATTCGGGTCCCCTTTGGTGTTAGAAGGGTACTTCCGGGTTCCTCTCGAGCCCTTCAATGTGCTCAAGAGCTCTTCTCGAATTGAGTCCATAAAGTGTGTTCTCCTCTAAAAGGGGACGGCTGTGTGAGGGAACGTTCTGAGTCAAATAAAGGGCGTCAAGTAACTTTTTGCCTTTCAAGAGGGAATGTGGTATTTCTCTTGAGATACTGCATCGCAAAATTTCCTCACCTCGCATTGAGGGGATAATTTTGGGGTGTTGCTCGAGTTCCGGCAGAAAGCTGGTGGTGCCTCTCGGGTTGCGACGGGGACCTAAGGAATTCTCTGGGTTGCTTTGGGGAAGCAAGGTCCCCTTTGCTGTTGTAGGGGAACTTCCGGGTTCCTATCGAGCCCTTAAATATGCCCAGGGGCTCATCTCAAATTGAGTCCATAAAGTGTGTTCTCTCCAAAGGGGACGGCTGTATGCGGGAACTTTCTGAGTCGAATAAAGGGTGTCAAGTAACTTTTTGCCTTTCAAGAAGGAATGTGGTATTTCTCTTGAGATGCTGCATCGCAAAATTTCCTCATCTCGCATTTAGGGGATAATTTTGGGGTGTTTCTCGAGTTGCGGCAGGAAGCTGGGGGTGCTTCTCGAGTTGCGAAGGGGACCTCAGGAATTCGCTGGTGTTGCTTCAGGGAGGTCAGTTCCCCTTTGCTATTGGAAGGGGAACGTCCTGGTTCCTCTCGATCCCTTAAATGTGCACAGGGGCTCATCTAGAATTGAGTCCATAAAGTGTGTTCTCTCCAAAGGGAAAGGCTGTGTGAGCGAACTTTCTGAGTCGAATAAAGGGGGTCAAGTACCGTTTTGCCTTTCAAGAGGGAATATGGTATTTCTCTTGAGATGCTGCATCGCAAAATTTCCTCATCTCGCATTGAGGGGATAATTTTGGGGTGTTTCTCGAGTTGCGGCGGGAATCTGGGGTTGTTTCTCGAGTTGCGACGGGGACCTCAGGAACTAGCTGGTTTTGCTTCAGGGAACTCAGGTCCCCTTTTATGTTGGAAGGTGAACTTCTGGTTTCCACTCGAGCCCTTAAATGTGCACAGGGGCTCATCTCGAATTGAGTCCATCAAGTGTGTTCTCCTCTCCAAAGGGGACGGCTGAGTGAGGAAACTTTCTGAGTCGATTAAAGGGTGTCAAGTACCTTTTAGCCTTTCAAGCGGGAATGTGGTATTTCTCTTGAGATGCTGTATCGCAAAATTTCCTCATCTCGCATTGAGGGGATAATTTTGGGGTGTTTCTCGAGATACGAAGGGAAGCTGGGGGTGCTTCTCGAGTTGCGACGGGGAACTCAGGAACTCGCTGGGGTTGCTTCAGGGAAGTCAGGTCCCCTTTGGTGTTGGAAGGAGAACTTCCGGGTTCCTCTCGAGCCCTTAAATATGCACAGGGGCTCATCTCGAATTGAGTCCATAAAGTGTGTTCTCCTCTCCAAAGGGTATGGTTGTGTGAGCGAACATTCTGAATCGAATAAAGTGTGTCAAGTACCTTTTTGCCTTTCAAGAGGGAATGTGACATTTTCTTGAGATTCTGCATCGCAAAATTTCCTCATCTTACATGAAGAGGATAATTTTGGGGTGGTTCTCGAGTTGCGGTGGGAAGCTGGGGTTGCTTCTCGAGTTGCCACGGTGACTTCAGGAACTCGCTGGGGTTGCTTCAGGAATGTCAGGTCCCCTTTGGTGTTGGAAGAGGAACTTCCGGTTTCCTCTCGAGCCCTTAAATGTTCACAGGGTCTCATCTCCAATTGAGTCCATCAAGTGAGTTCTCCTCTCCAAAGGGGATGGCTGTGTGAGGGAACTTTCTGAGTCGAATAAAGGGTGTCTCGTACCTTTTTGCCTTTCAAGAGGGAATGTGGTATATCTCTTGAGATGCTGCATCGCAAAATTTCCTCACTCGCATAGAGGGGATAATTTTGGGGTGTTTCTCGAGTTGCTGCGGGAAGCTGGGTGTGCTTCTCGAGTTGCGACGGGGACCTCAGGAACTCACTGTGGTTGCTTCAGGGAAGTCAGGTCCCCTTTGGTGTTGGAAGGGGGACTTCCGGGTTCCTCTCGAGCCGTTAAATGTGCACAGGGGCTCATCTCGAATTGAGTCCGAAAAGTGTGTTCTCTCCAATGGTGACGGCTGTGTGAGGGAACTTTCTGAGTGGAATAAAGGGTGTCAAGCACCTTTTTGCCTTTCCAGAGGGAATGTGGTATTTCTCTTGAGATGCTGCATCGCACAATTTCCTCATCCCGCATTGAAGGGATAATTTTGGTGTGTTTTTTCAGTTGGGGCGGGAAGCTGTGGGTGCTTCTCGTGTTGCGACGGGGACCTCAGGTATTCGCTGGGGTTGCTTCAGGGAATTCGGGTCCCCTTTGGTGTTAGAAGGGTACTTCCGGGTTCCTCTCGAGCCCTTCAATGTGCTCAAGAGCTCTTCTCGAATTGAGTCCATAAAGTGTGTTCTCCTCTAAAAGGGGACGGCTGTGTGAGGGAACGTTCTGAGTCAAATAAAGGGTGTCAAGTAACCTTTTGCCTTTCAAGAGGGAATGTGGTATTTCTCTTGAGATACTGCATCGCAAAATTTCCTCACCTCGCATTGAGGGGATAATTTTGGGGTGTTGCTCGAGTTCCGGCAGAAAGCTGGTGGTGCCTCTCGGGTTGCGACGGGGACCTAAGGAATTCTCTGGGTTGCTTTGGGGAAGCAAGGTCCCCTTTGCTGTTGTAGGGGAACTTCCGGGTTCCTATCGAGCCCTTAAATATGCCCAGGGGCTCATCTCAAATTGAGTCCATAAAGTGTGTTCTCTCCAAAGGGGACGGCTGTATGCGGGAACTTTCTCAGTCGAATACAGGGTGTCAAGTAACTTTTTGAATTTCAAGAGGGAATGTGGTAATTCTCTTGAGATGCTGCATCGCAAAATTTCCTCATCTCTCATTGAGGGAATAATTTTGGGTTGTTTCTCGAATTGCAGCGGGAAGCTGGTGGTGCATCTCGAGTTGTGACAGCGACCTCACAACTCGCTGGGGTTGCTTCCGGGAAGTCAGGTGCCCTTTGGTGTTGGAAGGGGAACTTCTGGGTTCCTCTCGAGCCCTTAAATGTGCACTGGGGCTCATCTCGAATTGAGTCCATAAAGTGTGATCTCCTCTAAAAAGGGACGGCTGTGTGAGGGAACTTTCTGAGTCGAATAAAGGGTGTCAAGTAACTTTTTGCCTTTCAAGAAGGAATGTGGTATTTCTCTTGAGATGCTGCATCGCAAAATTTCCTCATCTCGCATTTAGGGGATAATTTTGGGGTGTTTCTCGAGTTGCGGCAGGAAGCTGGGGGTGCTTCTCGAGTTGCGAAGGGGACCTCAGGAATTCGCTGGTGTTGCTTCAGGGAGGTCAGTTCCCCTTTGCTATTGGAAGGGGAACGTCCTGGTTCCTCTCGATCCCTTAAATGTGCACAGGGGCTCATCTAGAATTGAGTCCATAAAGTGTGTTCTCTCCAAAGGGAAAGGCTGTGTGAGCGAACTTTCTGAGTCGAATAAAGGGGGTCAAGTACCGTTTTGCCTTTCAAGAGGGAATATGGTATTTCTCTTGAGATGCTGCATCGCAAAATTTCCTCATCTCGCATTGAGGGGATAATTTTGGGGTGTTTCTCGAGTTGCGGCGGGAATCTGGGGTTGTTTCTCGAGTTGCGACGGGGACCTCAGGAACTAGCTGGTTTTGCTTCAGGGAACTCAAGTCCCCTTTGATGTTGGAAGGTGAACTTCTGGTTTCCACACGAGCCCTTAAATGTGCACAGGGGCTCATCTCGAATTGAGTCCATCAAGTGTGTTCTCCTCTCCAAAGGGGACGGCTGAGTGAGGAAACTTTCTGAGTCGATTAAAGGGTGTCAAGTACCTTTTAGCCTTTCAAGCGGGAATGTGGTATTTCTCTTGAGATGCTGTATCGCAAAATTTCCTCATCTCGCATTGAGGGGATAATTTTGGGGTGTTTCTCGAGATACGAAGGGAAGCTGGGGGTGCTTCTCGAGTTGCGACGGGGAACTCAGGAACTCGCTGGGGTTGCTTCAGGGAAGTCAGGTCCCCTTTGGTGTTGGAAGGAGAACTTCCGGGTTCCTCTCGAGCCCTTAAATATGCACAGGGGCTCATCTCGAATTGAGTCCATAAAGTGTGTTCTCCTCTCCAAAGGGTATGGTTGTGTGAGCGAACATTCTGAATCGAATAAAGTGTGTCAAGTACCTTTTTGCCTTTCAAGAGGGAATGTGATATTTTCTTGAGATTCTGCATCGCAAAATTTCCTCATCTTACATGAAGAGGATAATTTTGGGGTGGTTCTCGAGTTGCGGTGGGAAGCTGGGGTTGCTTCTCGAGTTGCCACGGTGACTTCAGGAACTCGCTGGGGTTGCTTCAGGAATGTCAGGTCCCCTTTGGTGTTGGAAGAGGAACTTCCGGTTTCCTCTCGAGCCCTTAAATGTTCACAGGGTCTCATCTCCAATTGAGTCCATCAAGTGTGTTCTCCTCTCCAAAGGGGACGGCTGTGTGAGGGAACTTTCTGAGTCGAATAAAGGGTGTCTCGTACCTTTTTGCCTTTCAAGAGGGAATGTGGTATATCTCTTGAGATGCTGCATCGCAAAATTTCCTCACTCGCATGGAGGGGATAATTTTGGGGTGTTTCTCGAGTTGCTGCGGGAAGCTGGGTGTGCTTCTCGAGTTGCGACGGGGACCTCAGGAACTCACTGTGGTTGCTTCAGGGAAGTCAGGTCCCCTTTGGTGTTGGAAGGGGGACTTCCGGGTTCCTCTCGAGCCGTTAAATGTGCACAGGGGCTCATCTCGAATTGAGTCCGAAAAGTGTGTTCTCTCCAATGGTGACGGCTGTGTGAGGGAACTTTCTGAGTGGAATAAAGGGTGTCAAGCACCTTTTTGCCTTTCAAGAGGGAATGTGGTATTTCTCTTGAGAGGCTGCATCGCAAATTTTCCTCTTCTCGCATTGATGGGATAATTTTGGGGTGTTTTTCGAATTGCGGCGGGAAGCTGGGGGTGCTTCTGGAGTTGCAAAGGGGACCTCAGGAACTCGCTGGGGTTGCTTCAGGGAAGTCAGGTCCCCTTTGCTGTTGGAAGGGGAATTTCCGGGTTCCTCTGTTGCCCTTAAATGTGCACAGGGGCTCATCTCCAATTGAGTCCATCAAGTGTGTTCTCCTCTAAAAGGGGACGGCTGTGTGAGGGAAGTTTCTGAGTCGAATACAGGGTGTCAAGTTCATTTTTCCTATCAAGAGGGAATGTGGTATATCTCTTGAGATGCTGCATCGCAAAATTTCCTCATCTCGCATTGAAGGGATAATTTTGGGGTGTTTCTCGAGTTACGGCTGTAAGCTGGGGGTAGTTCTCGAGTTGCGACGGGGACCTCAGGAACTCGCTGTGGTTGCTTCAGGGAAGTCAGGTCGCCTTTGGTTTTGTAAGGGGGACTTAAGGGTTCCTCTCGAGCGCTTAAATGTGCAAAGGGTCTCATCTCGAATTGAGTCCAAAAAGTGTGTTCTCTCTAAAGGTGACGGCTGTGTGAGGGAACTTTCTGAGTGGAATAAAGGGTGTCAAGCACCTTTTTGCCTTTCAAGAGGGAATGTGGTATTTCTCTTTAGATGCTGCATCGCAAATTTTCCTCATCTCGCATTGATGGGATAATTTTGGGGTGTTTTTCGAGTTGCGGCGGGAAGCTGGGGGTGCTTCTGGAGTTGCAAAGGGGACCTCAGGAACTCGCTGTGGTTGCTTCAGGGAAATCAGGTCCCCTTTGGTGTTGGAAGGGGAACTTCCGGGTTCCTCTGGAACCCTTAAATGTGCACAGGGGTTCATCTCGAATTGAGTCCGTAAAGTGTGTTCTCCTATAAAAGGGGACGGGGGTGTGAGGGAACTTTCTGAGTCGTATAAAGGGTGTCAAATTCCTTTTTGCCGTTCAAGAGTGAATGTGGGATTTCTCTTGAGATGCTGCATTGCAAAATTTCCTCATCTCGCATTGACGGGATAATTTTGGGGTGTTTCTCGAGTTACGGCTGGAAGCTGGGGGTGCTTCTCGAGTTGCGACGGGGACCTCAGGAACGCGCTGGGTTTGCTTCAGGGAAATCAGGTCCCCTTTGGTGTTTGAAGGGGAACTTCCGGTTTCCTCTAGAGCCATTCAATGGGCACAGCGGCTCCTCTCGAATTGAGTCTATAAATTGTGTTCTCCTCTCCAAAGGTGACGGCTGTGTGAGGGAACTTTCTGAGTCGAATAAAGGGTGTCAAGTAGCTTTTTGCCTTTCCAAAATGAATGTGGTATTTCTCGTGAGATGCTGCATCGCCAAATTTCCTCATCTCGCATGGAGGGGATAATTTTGATGTGTTTCCCGAGTTGCGACGGGGACCTCAGGAACTCGCTGGGGTTGCTTCAGGAAACTCAGGTCCCCATTGGTGCTGGAAGGGGAACTTCCTTTTCCTCTTGAGCCCTTCAATGGGCACAGGGTCTCCTCTCGAATTGAGTCCGTAAAGTGTGTTCTCCTCTCCAAAGGGGACGGCTGTGTGAGGGAACTTTCTGAGTCGAATGAAGGGTGTCAAGTACCTTTTTGCCTTTCCAGAGGGAATGTGGTATTTCTCTTGAGATGCTGCATCGCCAACTTTCCTCATCTCGCATTGAGGGGAAAATTTTGAGGTGTTTCTCGAGTTGCGGCGGGAAGCTGGGGGTGCTTCTCGAGTTGCGACGGGGACCTCAGGAACTCGCTGGGGTTGCTTCAGGGAAGGCAGGTCCCCTTTGGTGTTGGAGGGGAACTTCCGGTTTCCTCTCGAGCCCTACAATGTGCACAGGGGCTCCTCTCGAATTGAGTCCGTAAAGTGTGTTCTCCTCTCCAAAGGCGACGGCTGTGTGAGGGAAATTTCTGAGTCGAATAAAGGGTGTCAAGTACCTTTTGGCCTTTCCAGAGAGAATGTGGTATTTCTCTTGAGATGCTGCATCGCTAAATTTCCTCATCTCGCATGGAGGGGATAATTTTGGGGTGTTTCTCGAGTTGCGACGGGGACCTCAGGAACACGCATGGGTTGTTTCAGGGAAATCAGGTCCCCTTTGGTGTTGGAAGGGGAACTTCCGGTTTCCTCTCGAGCCCTTTTATGGGCACAGGGGTTCCTCTCGATTTGAGTCCATAAAGTGTGTTCTCCTCTCCAAAGTGGACGGCTGTGTGAGGGAACATTCTGAGTCGAATAAAGGGTGTCAAGTACCTTTTTGCGTTTCCAGAGGGAATGTCGTATTTCTCGTGAGATGCTGCATCGCCAAATTTCCTCATCTCGCATGGAGGGGGTAATTTGGGGTGTTTCTCGAGGTGCGGCGGGAAGCTGGGGGTGCTTCTCGAGTTGCGACGGGGACCTCAGGAACTCGCTGGGGTTGCTTCAGGGAAGTAAGGTCCCCTTTGCTGTTGGAAGGGGATCTTCCGGTTTCCTCTCGAGCCCTTCAATGTGCACAGGGGCTCCTCTCGATTGAGTCCGTAAAGTGTGTTCTCCTCCCCAAAGGGGACGGCTGTGTGAGGGAACTTTCTGAGTCGAATAAAGGGTGTCAAGTACCTTTTTGCCTTTCCAAATGGAATGTGGTATTTCTCTTGAGATGCTGCATCGCCAACTTTCCTCATCTCGCATTGAGGAGAAAATTTTGAGGTGTTTCTCGAGTTGCGGCGGGAAGCTGGGGGTGCTTCTCGAGTTGCGACGGGGACCTCAGGAACTCGCTGGGGTTGCTTCAGGGAAGTCAGGTCCCCTTTGGTGTTGGAGGGGAACTTCCGGTTTCCTCTCGAGCCCTTCAATGTGCACAGGGGCTCCTCTCGATTGAGTCCGTAAAGTGTGTTCTCCTCTCCAAAGGGGACGGCTGTGTGAGGGAACTTTCTGAGTCGAATAAAGGGTGTCAAGTACCTTTTCGCCTTTCCAGAGAGAATGTGGTATTTTTCTTGAGATGCTGCATCGCCAAATTTCCTCATCTCGCATGGAGGGGATAATTTGGGTTGTTTCTCGAGTTGCGGCGGGAAGCTGGCGGTGCTTCTCGAGTTGCCACGGGGACCTCAGGAACTCGCTGGGGTTGCTTCAGGGAAGTCAGGTCCCCTTTGGTGTTGGAAGGGGAACTTCCGGTTTCCTCTAGAGCCATTCAATGGGCACAGCGGCTCCTCTCGAATTGAGTCTATAAATTGTGTTCTCCTCTCCAAAGGTGACGGCTGTGTGAGGGAACTTTCTGAGTCGAATAAAGGGTGTCAAGTAGCTTTTTGCCTTTCCAAAATGAATGTGGTATTTCTCGTGAGATGCTGCATCGCCAAATTTCCTCATCTCGCATGGAGGGGATAATTTTGGTGTGTTTCCCGAGTTGCGACGTGGACCTCAGGAACTCGCTGGGGTTGCTTCAGGAAACTCAGGTCCCCATTGGTGCTGGAAGGGGAACTTCCTTTTCCTCTCGAGCCCTTCAATGGGCACAGGGTCTCCTCTCGAATTGAGTCCGTAAAGTGTGCTCTCCTCTCCAAAGGGGACGGCTGTGTGAGGGAACTTTCTGAGTCGAATGAAGGGTGTCAAGTACCTTTTTGCCTTTCCAGAGGGAATGTGGTATTTCTCTTGAGATGCTGCATCGCCAAATTTCCTCATCTCGCATGGAGGGGATAATTTTGGGCTGTTTCTCGAGTTGCGGCGGGAAGCTGCGGGTGCTTCTCGAGTTGCGACGGGGACCTCAGGAACTCGCTGGGGTTGCTTCAGGGAAGTCAGGTCCCCTTTGGTGTTGGAAGGGGAACTTCCGGTTTTCTCGAACCCTTCAATGGGCACAGGGGCTCCTCTCGAATTGAGTCCGTAAAGTGTGTTTTCCTCTCCAAAGGGGACGGCTGTGTGAGGGAACTTTCTGATTGGAATAAAGGTTGTCAAGTACCTTTTTGCCTTTCCAGAGGGAATGTGGTATTTCTCGTGAGATGCTGCATCGACAAATTTCCTCATTTCGCATGGAGGGGAGAATTTTGGTTTGTTTATCGTTTTGCGGCGGGAAGCTGGGGGTTCTTCTCGAGTTGCGACGGGGACCTCAGGAACTCGCTGGGGTAGCTTCAGGGAAGTCAGGTCCCCTTTGGTGTTGGAAGGGGAACTTCCGGTTTCCTCTGGAGCCCTTCATTGGGCACAGGAGCTCCTCTCGAATTTAGTCCGTAAAGTGTGTTCTCCTCTCCAAAGGGGACGGCTGTGTGAGGGAACTTTCTGAGTCGAATAAAGGGTGTCCAGTACCTTTTTTCCTTTCCAGAGGGAATGTGGTATTTCTCTTGAGATGGTGCATCGACAAATTTCCTCATCTCGCATGGAGGGGAAAATTTTGGGGTGTTTGTTGAGTTGTGTCGGGAAGCTGGGGGTGCTTCTCGCGTTGCGACTGGGACCTCAGGAAGTCGCTGGGGTTGCTTCAGGGAAGTCAGGTCCCCTTTGGTGTTGGAAGGGGAACTTCCGGTTTCCTCTCGAGCCCTTCAATGTGCACAGGGGCTCCTCTCGAATTGAGTCCGTAAAGTGTGTTCTCCTCTCCAAAGGGGACGGCTGTGTGAGGGAACTTTCTGAGTCGAATAAAGGGTGTCAATTACCTTTTTGCCTTTCCAGAGGGAACGTGGTATTTCTCGTGAGATGCTGCATCGCCAAATTTCCTCATATCGCATGGAGGGGATAATTTTGGGGTGTTTCTCGAGTTGCGACGGGGACGTCAGGAACTCGCTGGGGTTGCTTCAGGGAAGTCAGGTCCCCTTTGGTGTTGGAAGGGGAACTTCCGGTTTCCTCTCGAGCCCTTCAATGTGCACAGGGTCTCCTCTCAAATAGAGTCCGTAAAGTGTGTTCTCCTCTCCAAAGGGGACGGCTGTGTGAGCGAACTTTCTGAGTCGAATAAAGGGTGTCAAGTACCTTTTTGCCTTTCCAGAGTGAATGTGGTATTTCTCTTGAGATGGTGAATCGCCAAATTTCCTCATCTCGCATGGAGGGGATAATTTTGTTGTGTTTCTCGAGTTGCTATGGGGACCTCAGGAACTCGCTGGGGTTGTTTCAGGGAAATCAGGTCCCGTTTGGTGTTAGAAGGGGAACTTCCGGTTTCCTCTCGAGCCCTTAAATGTGCACAGGGGTTCATCTCGAATTGAGTCCATAAAGTGTGTTCTCTCCAAAGGGGACAGCTGTGTGAGGGAAGTTTCTGAGTCTAATAAAGGGTCTCAAGTACCTTTTTGCCTTTCAAGAGGGAATGTGGTATTTCTCTTGAGAGGCTGCATCGCAAAATTTCCTCATCTCGCATGGAGCTGATAATTTTGGCGTGTTTCTCGAGTTGCGGTAAGAAGCTGGGGGTGTTTCTCGAGTTGCGACGGAGACCTCAGGAACTCATGTGGTTGCTTCAGGGATGTCAGATCCCCTTTGGTGTTTGAAGGGGAAATTCCGGTTTTCTCTCGAGCCCTTCAATATGCACAGGGGCTCATCTCGAATTGAGTCCATAAAGTGTGTTCTCCTCTCCAAAAGAAACAGCTGTGTGAGTGAACATTCCGAGACGAATAAGGGTGTCAAGTATCTTTTTGCCTTTCAAGAGGGAATGTGGTCTTTCTCTTGAGATCCTGCATCGCAGAATTTCCTCATCTCGCGCTTAGGGAATAATTTTGGGGTGTTTCTCGAGATGCGGCGGGAAGTTGGGGTGCTTCAAGTGTTGCGAGGGGGACCTCTGGAATTCGCTGGGGTTGCTTCAGGGAAGTCAGTTCCCCTTTGCTGTTGGAAGGGGAACTTCCGGGTTCCTCTCGAGCCCTTAAATGTGCACAGGGGCTCATCTCGAATTGAGTCCATAAAGTGTGTTATCCTCTCCGAAGGAGACTCCTGAGTGAGGGAAATTTCTCTGTCGAGTAAAGGGTGTCAAGTACCTTTTTGCCTTTCCAGAGGGAATGTGGTATTTCTCTTGAGATGCTGCATCGCAAGATTTCCTCATCTCGCATGGAGGGGATAATTTTGGGGTGTTTCTCGAGTTGCGGCCGGGAGCTGGGGGTGCTTCAAGAGTTGCTACGTGGATCTCAGGAACCCGCTGGGGTTGATTCAGGGAAGTCAGGTCCCCTTTGCTGTTGGAAGAGGAACTTCGGGGTTCCTCTGGGCCCTTAAATGTGCACAGGGGCTCATCTCGAATTGAGTCCATAAAGTGTGTTCTCCTCTCCAAATGGGATGGCTGTGTGAGGAAATTTTCTGAGTCGAATAGAGTGTGTCAAGTACCTTTTTTCCTTTCAAGAGGGAATGTGGTATTTCTCTTGAGATGCTGCATCGCCAAATTTCCTCATCTCGCATTGATTCAATAAGTTTGGGTTGTTTCTCGAGGTGCGGCGATAAGCTGGGGGTGCTTCAAGTGTTGCGACGGGGACCTCACGAACTCGCTGGGGTTGCTTCGGTGAAGTCAGGTCCCCTTTGGTGTTGGAAGGGGAAATTCCGCGTTCTGCTCGAGCCCTTATATGTGCACAGGGGCTCATCTCGAATTGAATCCATTAAATGTGTTCTCCTCTAAAAGGGGACGCTGTGTGAGGGAACTTTCTGAGTCAAATAAAGGGTGTCAAGTTCCTTTTTGCCTTTCAAGAAAGAATGTGGTATTTCTCTTGAGATACTGCATCGCAAAATTTCCTCATCTCGCATTGTTTGAATAATTTTGGGGTGTTTCTCGAGTTGCGGCAGGAAGCTGGGGGTGCTTCTCGAGTTGCGACGGGGACCTCAGGAACTCGCTGTGGTTGCTTTAGTGAAGTCAGTTCCCCTTTGGTGTTGGAAGGGGAACTTCCGGGTTACTCTCGAGCCCTTAAATGTGCACAGGGGCTCATCTCGAATTGAGTCCATAAAGTGTATTCTCTCTAAAGGGGAGGGCTGTGTGAGGGAACATTTTGAGTCCAATAAAGGGTGTCAAGTACCTTTTGCCTTTCAAGTGGGAATGTGGTATTTCTCTTGAGATGCTGCATCGCAAAATTTCCTCATCTCGCATTGAGGGAATAATTTTGGGTTGTTTCTCGAGTAGCGGCGGGAAGCTAGGGGTGCTTCTCGAGTTGCGACGGGGACCTCAGGAACTCGCTGAGGTTGGTTAGGGAAGTCAGTTCCCCTTTGGTGTTGGAAGGGGAACTTCCGGGTTCCTCCTGATGATTTAAATGTGCACAGGGTCTCATCTCGAATTGAGTCCATAAAGTGTGTTCTCCTGTAAAAGGGTACGGCTGTGTGAGGGAACTCTCTGAGTCGAATAAAGGGTGTCAAGTACCTTTTTCTCCTTCAAGAGGGAATGTGGTATTTCTCTTGAGATGCTGCATCGCAAAATTTCCTCATCTCGCATTGAGGGAATAATTTTGGTTTGTTTCTCGAGGTGCGGCGAGAAGCTGGGGGTGCTTCTCGAGTTGCGACGGGAACCTCACGAACTCACTGTGGTTGCTTCAGGGAATTCAGGCCCCTTTGCTGTTGGAAGAGGAGCGTCCGGGTTCCTCTCGAGCCCTTAAATGTGCACAGGGGCTCATCTCGAATTGAGTCCATAAAGTGTGTTCTCTCCAAAGGGGACAGCTGTGTGAGGGAAATTTCTGAGTCGAATAAAGGGTGTCAAGTACCTTTTTGCCTTTCAAGAGGGAATGTGGTATTTCTCTTGAGATGCTGCATCGCAAAATTTCCTCATCTCGCATTGAGGAGATAATTTTGGCATGCTTTTCGAGTTGCCACGGGCACCTCAGGAACTCGCTGGGGTTGCTTCAGGGAAGTCAGGCCCCTTTGTTGTTGGAAGGGGAACGTCCCGGTTCCTCTCCAGCCCTTAAATATGCACAGGGGCTCATCTCGAATTGAGTCCATAAAGTGTGTTCTCTCCAAAGGGGACAGCTGTGTGAGGGAACTTTCTGAGTCGTATAAAGGGTGTCAAGTACCTTTTTGCCTTTCAAGAGGGTTGTGGTATTTCTCTTGAGATGCTGCATCGCAAGATTTCCTCATCTCGCATGGAGGGGATAATTTTGGGATGTTTCTCGAGTTGCGGCCTGAAGCTGAGGGTGCTTCAAGAGTTGCTACGTGGATCTCAGGAACCCGCTGGGGTTGATTCAGGGAAGTCAGGTCCCCTTTGTTGTTGGAAGTGGAACTTCGGGGTTCCTCTGGGGCACTTAAATGTGCACAGGGGCTCATCTCGAATTGAGTCCATAAAGTGTGTTCTCCTCTCCAAATGGGATGGCTGTGTGAGGAAACTTTCTGAGTCGAATAAAGTGTGTCAAGTACCTTTTTTCCTTTCAAGAGGGAATGTGGTATTTCTCTTGAGATGCTGCATCGCAGAATTTCCTCTTCTCGCATTGAGGGGATAATTTTGGGGTGCTTCTCGAGTTGCGACGGGGACCTCAGGAACCCGCTGGGGTTGATTCAGGGAATTTAGGTCCCCTATGCTGTTGGAAGGGGAACTTCCGGGTTCCTCTCGAGCCCTTAAATGTGCACAGGGGCTCATCTCGAATTGAGTCCAAAACGTGTGTTCTCCTCTCCAAATGGGATGGCTGTGTGAGGAAACTTTCTGAGTCGAATAAAGTGTGTCAAGTACCTTTTTGCCTTTCAAGAGGGAATGTGGTATTTCTCTTGAGATGCTGCATCGCAAAATTTCCTCATCTCGCATTGAGGGGATAATTTTGCGGTGTTTTTCGAGTTGCAGCGGGAAGCTGGGTGTGCTTCTCGAGTTGCGACGGGAACCTCAGGAACTCGCTGGGGTTGCTTGAGGGAAGTCAGGTCCCCTTTGGTGTTGGAAGGGGAACTTCCGGGTTCCTCTCGAGCCCTTAAATGTGCACAGGGGCTCATCTCGAATTGAGTCCGTAAAGTGTGTTCTCCTCTAAAAGAGGACGGCTGTGTGAGGGATCTTTCTGAGTCGAATAAAGTGTGTCAAGTAACTTTTTGCATTTCAAGAGGGAATGTGGTATTTCTCTTGAGATACTGCATCGCAAAATTTCCTCATCTTGCATTGATTGAATAATCTTGGGTTGTTTCTCGAGTTGCGGTGGGAAGCTGGGGGTGTCTCTCGAGTTGCGACGGGGACCTCAGGAACCAGCTGTGGTTGATTCAGGGAAGTCAGGTCCCCTTTGCTGTTGGAAGGGGAACTTCCGGGTTCCTCTCGAGCACTTAAATGTGCACAGGGGCTCATCTCGAATGGAGTCCATAAAATGTTTTCTCTCCAAAGGGGAGGGCTGTGTGAGGGAACTTTCTGAGTCGAATAAAGGGTGTCAAGTACCTTTTTGCCTTTCAAGAGGGAATGTGGTATTTCTCTTCAGATGCTGCATCGCAAAATTTCCTCATCTCGCATTGAGGCGATAATTTTGGCATGCTTTTCGAGTTACGACGGGCTCCTCAGGAACTCGCTGGGGTTGCTTCAGGGAAGTCAGGTCCCCTTTGCTGTTGGAAGGGTAACTTCGGTGTTCCTCTGGGGCCCTTAAATGTGCACAGGGGCTCATCTCGAATTGAGTCCATAAAGTGTGTTCTCCTCTCCAAATGGGATGGCTGTGTGAGGAAACTTTCTGACTCGAATAAAGTGTGTCAAGTACCTTTTTGCCTTTCAAGAGGGAATGTGGTATTTCTCTTTAGATGATGCATCGCAAAATTTCCTCTTCTCGCATTGAGGGGATAATTTTGGGGTGCTTCTCGACTTGCGACGGGCACCTCAGGAACTCGCTGGGGTTGCTTCAGGGAAGTCAGGTCCCCTTTGTTGTTGGAAGGGGAACGTCCTTGTTCCTCTCGAGCCCTTAAATGTGCACAGGGGCTCATTTCGAATTCAGTCCATAAAGTGTCTTCTCTCCAAAGGGGACGGCTGTGTGAGGGAACATTCTGAGTCGAATAAAGGGTGTCAAGTACCTTTTTGCCTTTCAAGAGGGAATGTGGTATTTCTCTTGAGATGCTACATCGCCAAATTTCCTCATCTCGCTTTGAGGGAATAATTTTGGGCTGTTTCTCGAGTCCCGGCGGGAAGCAGGGGGTGCTTCTTGAGTTGTGATGGGGTCCTCAGGAACTCGCTGTGGTCACTTCAGGGAAGTCAGGTCCCCCTAGCTGTGGAAAGGGGAACTTCCGGGTTTTTCTTGAGCTCTTAAATGTGCACAGGGGCTCACTCGAACTGAGTCCATAAAGTGTGTTCTCTTCTAAAAGAGGATGGCTGTGTGAGACAACTTTCTGAGTCGAATAATGGGTGTCAAGTACCTTTTTGCCTTTCTAGAGAGAATGTGGTATTTCTCTTGAGATGCTGCACTGCAAAATTTCCTCATCTCGCATTGAGGGGATAATTTTGGGCTGTTTCTCGAGTTGCGGCGGGAAGCTGGGGGTGCTTCTCGAGTTGCGACCGGAACCTCAGGAACTCGCTGGGGTTGCCTCAGGGTAGTCACGTAACCTTTGTTGTTGGAAGGGGAACTTCCGGTTTCCTCTGGAGCCCTTAAATATGCACAGGCGCTCATCTCGAATTGAGTCCATAAATTGTGTTCTCTCCAAAGGGGACAGCGGTGTGTGGGAACTTTCTGAGTCGAATAAAGGGTGTCAAGTACCTTTTTGCCTTTCAAGAGGGAATGTGATATTTGTCTTGAGATGCTGCATCGCAAAATTTCCTCATCTCGCATGGAGGGGATAATTTTGGGGTGTATCTCGAGTTGTGGCGGGAAACTGGGGGTTCTTCTCGAGTTACAACCTGGACCTCAGGAACTCGCTGGGGTTGCTTCAGGGAAGTCAGGTCCCCTTTGCTGTTGGAAGGGGAACTTTCGGGTTCTTCTGGAGCCCTTAAATGTGCACAGGGGCTCATCTCGAATTGAGTCCATAAAGTGTGTTCTCCTCTAAAATGGGACGACTGTGTGAAGGAGTTTTCTGAGTTGAATAAATGGTGTCAAGTACCTTTTTGCCTTTCAAGTGGCAATGTGGTGTTTCTCTTGAGATGGTGCATCGCAAAATTTCTACATCTCGCATTGACAGGATAATATTGGGGTGTTTCTCGAGTTGCGCCGGGGAGCTGGGGGTGCTTCAAGAGTTGCGACGGGGACCTCAGGAACTCGCTGGGGTTACCTCAGGGAAGTCAGGTAGCCTTTGCTGTTGGAAGGGGAACTTCTGGTTTCCGCTCGAGCCCTTAAATGTGAACAGGGGCTCATCTTGAATTGAGTCCATAAAGTGTGTTCTCCTCTCCAGTGGGGACGACTGTGTGAGGGAACTTTCTGAGTCTAATCAACGGTGTCAAGTACATTTATGCCTTTCAATAGGAAATGTGGTATTTCTCTTGAGATTCTGCATAGTAAAATTTCTCATCTCGCATTGAGGGGATAATTTTGTGCTATTTCTCGTGTTGCGGCGGGAAGCTGGGGTTGCTTCTCGAGTTGCGACTGGGAACTCAGGAACTTGCTCGGTTTGCTTCAGGGTAGTCAGGTCCCCTTTGGTGTTTGAAATGGTATTGCCAGTTTACGTTAGATCCCTCAAAAGTGAACAGGGGCTCATCTCGAATGCAGTCCATAAAGTCTGTTCTCCTCTCCAATGGGGATGGCTGTGAGGGAAATTTCTGAGACGAATAAAGTGTGTCAAAAATCGTTTAGCCTTTCAAGAGGGAATGTGGTATTTCTCTTGAGATTCTGCATCGCAAAATTTCCTCATCTCGCATTGAGGGGATAATATTGTGGTATTTCTCGAGTTGTGGCTGGAAGCTGGGGGTGCTTCTCGAGTTGCGACGGGGAACTCAAAAACTCTCTCGGGTTGCTTCACAGAAGAAAGGTCCCCTTTGTTGTCGGAAGGGGAACTTCCGGTTTTCTTTCTAGCCCTTAATTGTGAACAGGAGCTCATCTCGAATTGAGTCCATGAAGTGTGTTCTCCTCTCCAATGGGGACGGCTGTGTGAGGAAACTTTCTGAGTCCAATAAGTGGTGTCAAGTACCTTTTTGTCTTTCCAGAGGGAATGTGGTATTTCTCTGGAGATGCTGCATCGCAAAATTTCCTCGCCTCGCATGGAGGGGATAATTTTGGGGTGTTTCTCGAGTTGCGGCGGGAAGCTGGGGGTGCTTCTCAAGTTGCGACGGGGACCTCAGAAACTCGCTGGGGTTGCTTCATGGAAGTCAGGGCCCCTTTGGTTTTGGAAGGGGAACTTCTGGTTTCCGCTCGAGCCCTTAAATGTGAACAGGGGCTCATCTTGAATTGAGTCCATAAAGTGTGTTCTCCTCTCCAATGGGGACGACTGTGTGAGGGAACTTTCTGAGTCTAATCAACGGTGTCAAGTACATTTATGCCTTTCAATAGGGAATGTGGTATTTCTCTTGAGATTCTGCATAGTAAATTTTCTCATCTCGCATTGAGGGGATAATTTTGTGCTGTTTCTCGTGTTGCGGTGGGAAGCTGGGTTTGCTTCTCGAGTTGCGACTGGGAACTCAGGAACTTGCTCGGGTTGCTTCAGGGTAGTCAGGTCCCCTTTGATGTTTGAAATGGAATTGCCAGTTTACGTTAGAGCCCTCAAAAGTGAACAGGGGTTCATCTCGAATGCAGTCCATAAAGTCTGTTCTCCTCTCCAATGGGGATGGCTGTGAGGGAAATTTCTGAGACGAATAAAGGGTGTCAAAAATGGTTTAGCCTTTTAAGAGGGAATGTGGTATTTCTCTTGAGATTCTGCATCGCAAAATTTCCTCATCTCGCATTGAGGGGATAATATTGTGGTATTTCTCGAGTTGTGGCTGGAAGTTGGGTGTGCTTCTCGAGTTGCGACGGGGAACTCAAAAACTCTCTCGGGTTGCTTCACAGAAGAAAGGTCCCCTTTGTTGTTGGAAGGGGAACTTCCGGGTTTCTCTCGAGCCCTTCAATGTTCGTAGGGGCTCATCTCAAATTGAGTCCATAAAGCGTGTTCTCTCCAAAGGGGAAGGCTGTGTGAGGGAACTTTCAGAGTCGAATAAAGGGTGTCAAGTACCTTTTTGCCGTTCAAGAGGGAATGTGGTATTACTCTAGAGATGCTGCATCGCAAAATTACCTCATCTCGCATTGAGGGGATAATTTTGGGGTGTTTTTCTATTTGAGGAGGGAAGCTGGGGGTTCTTCTCGAGTTGCGACAGAGACCTCAGGAACTCGCTGGGGTTGCTTCAGGGAAGTCAGGTCCACTTTGATGTTGGAAGGGGAACTTGCGAGTTCCTCTCGAACCCTTAAATGTGCACAGGGGCTCATCTCAAATTGAGTCCATAAAGTGTGTTCTCTCCAAAGGGGAATGCTGTTTGAGGGAACTTTCTGAGTCGAATAAAGGGTGTCAAGTACTTTTTGACTTTCAAGAGGGAATGTGGAATTTCTCTTTAGAATCTGCATCGAAAAATTTCACATCTCGCATTGAGGGAATAATTTTGGGGTGTTTCTCGAGTTGCGGCGGGAAGCTTGGAGTGCTTCTCGAGTTGCGATGGGGACCTCAGGATCTCGCTGGGGTTGCTTCAGGGAAGTCATGTCCCCTTCGGTTTTGGAAGGGGAACTTCCGGGTTCCTCTCGAGCCCTTAAATGTGCGGAGGGGCACATCTCAAATTGAGTCCATAAAGTGTGTTCTCTCCAAAGGGGACGGCTGTGTGAGGGAACTTTCTGAGTCGAACAAAGGGTGTCAAGTACCTTTTTGCCTTTCAAGAGGGAATGAGTTATTTCTCTTGAGATGCTGCATCGCAAAATTTCCTCATCTCGCATTGAGGGGATAATTTTGGGGTGTTTCTATAGTTACGGCGTGAAACTGGGGGTGCTTCAAGAGTTGCGACGGTGACCTCAGGAACTCCTGGGGGTTGCTTCAGGGAAGTCAGGTCCCCTTTGCTGTTGGAATGGGAACTTCCGGTTTCCTCTTGAGCCCTTAAATGTGCACAGCGGCTCATCTCGAATTAAGTCCATAAAGTGTGTTCTCCTCTCAAAGGGGACAGCTGTGTGAGGGAACTTTCTGAGTCGAATAAAGGGTGTCAAGTACCTTTTTGCCTTTCAAGAGGGAATGTGGCATTTCTCTTGAGAGGCTGCATTGCAAAATTTCCTCATCTCGCATTGAGGGAATTATTTTGGGGTGTTTCTCGAGTTGCGGCGGGAAGCTGGGAGTGCTTCTCGAGTTGCGACGGGGACCTCAGGAACTCGCTGGGGTTGGTGCAGGGAAGTCAGGTCACCTTTTGTGTTGGAAGGGGAACTTGCGGGTACCTCTCGAGCCCTTAATTGTGCGCAGGGGCTCATGTCAAATTGAGTCCATAAATTGTGTTCTCCTCTAAAAGGGGACGGCTGTGTGAGGGAACATTCTGAGTCGAATAAAGGGTGTCAAGTATCTTTTGGCCTTTCAAGAGGAAATTGGTATTTCTCTTGAAATGCTGCATCGCAAAATTTCCTCATCTTGCATGGAGGGGATAAATTTGGTGTGTTTCTCGGGTTGCGGCAGGAACCTGAGGGTGCTTCTCGAGTGGAACGGGGACCTCAGGAACTGGCTGTGGTTGCTTCAGGGAAGTCAGGTCTCCTTTAGTGTTGGAAGGGGAACTTCCGGGTTCCTCTCGAGCCCTTAAATGTGCACAGGGGCTCATCTCGAATTGAGTCCATAAATTGTGTTTTCCTCTAAAAGGGGACGGCTGTGTGAGGGAACTTTCTGAGTCGAATAAATTGTGTCAAGTATCTTTTTGCCTTTCAAGAGGGAATGTGGTATTTCTCTTGAAATGCTGCATCGCAAAATTTCCTCATCTCGCATTTAGGGGATAATGTTGGGGTGTTTCTCGAGTTGCGGCGGGAAGGTGGGGGTGCTTCTCAAGTTGTAAGGGGGACCTCAGGAACTCACTCCAGTTACTTCAGGGAAGTTAGGACCCCTTTTGTTCTTGAAGGGGAGCTTCCGGATTACTCTGGAGCCCTTTAATGGGAATAGGGCCTCTTCTGGAGTTGAGTCCACAAAGTGTGTTCTCCTCTCCAATGGGGAAGGATGTTAGGGAACTTTCTGAGTGACATAAAGGGAGTCAAGTAAGCTTTTGTCTTTCAATTGGGAATGTGGGATTTCTCTTCAGATTCTGCAGCGCAAAGTTTCCTCATCTCGCATTGAGGGGATAATTTTATGGTGTTTCCCGAATTTCGGCGGGAAGCTGGGGGTACTTCTCGAGTTTCACCGGGGACCTCAGGAACTCACTGGAGTTACTTCAGGGAAGTCAGTTCCTCCATTGTGCTGGACGGGTAACTTCCGGATTACTCTCGAGCCCTTTAATGGGAATAGGGGCTCTTCTGGAGTTGAGTCCATAAATTGAGTACGCCTCTGCAATGGGGACGGATTTTAGGGAACTTTCTGAGGGGCATAAAGTATGCCAAGTTCACTTTTGCCTTTCAAGCGGGAATGTGGGATTTCCCTTGAGATTCTGCAGCGCAAAATTACCTCATGTCGCATTGAGGGGATAATATTGTGTTGTTTCTCGAGTTGTGGTGGGAAGTAGGGGATACTTCTGGAGTTGAAACGGGAACCTAAGGAACTCTCTCGGTTTGCTCCAGGGAAGTCAAGTTCCCTTTTGTGTTGGAAGGGGAACTTCTTGATTACTCTTGAGCCTTTAAATGGGAATATAGCCTCTTTTCGATTTGAGTCCATGAAGTGTGTTTTCCTCTCCACTGAGGACGGATGTTAGGGAACATTCTGAGTCTCCTAAAGGGAGTCAGGTACCCTTATGCCTTTCAAGCTGGAATGTGGGGTTTCTTTTGAGATTCTGCAGCGCAAGATTTCCTCATCTCACATTGAGGGGATAATTTTGTGGTGTTTCTCGAGTTGTGTCAGGAAGCAGGGAGTACTTCTCTAGTTCCAGCGGGGACCTCAGGAATTCGCTCGGGTTGCTTCAGGTAAGTCAAGTCCCCTTTTGTGTTGGAAGGGGAACTTCTACATGACTCTCGAGCTGTTAAATGTGAATAATGCCTCTTCTCGATTTGAGTCCATAAAGTGTGTTTTCCTCTCCACTGAGGAAGGTTGTTAGGGAACCTTCTGAGTCGCCTAAAGGGAGTCAAGTACCCTTTTGCCCTTCAAGCGGGAATGTGGGATTTCTCTTGAGATTCTGCAGCGCAAAATTTCCTCATCTCCCATTGAGGGGATAATTTTGTGGTGTTTCTCGAGTTGCGAAGGGGACCTCAGAAACTTACCCGAGTTACTTCAGGAAATCAGGCCCCTTTTTTCCTGGAAGGAGAACTTCCGGATTACTCTTGAGCCCTTTAATGGGAATAGGGCCTCTTCTGGAGTTGAGTCCATAAAGTGTGTTTTCCTCTCCACTGAGGACAAATGTTAGGGACCATTCTGAGTCGCCTAAAGGGAGTCAAGTAACCTTTTGCCTTTCAAGCGAGAATGTGGGATTTCACTTGAGATTCTGCAGCGCAAAATTTCCTCATCTCACATTGTGGGGATAATTTTGTGGTGTTTCTCGAGTTGCGAATACCTCAGAAACTTACCCGAGTTACTTCAGGGAATCAGGTGCCATTTGTTCTGAAGGGGATCTTCCGGAATACTTTTGGGCCCTGTAATGGGAATAGGGCCTCTTCTCCAGTTGAGTCCCTAAAGTGTGATTTCCTCTCCAGTGGAGACGGAGCTTAGGGAACTTTCTGAGTGGCATAAAGTGTGTCAAGTAAGCTTTTGCCTTTCAATGGTAATGTGGATTTTCTTTTGAGATTCTGCAGCGCAAAATTTCCTCATCTCGCATTGAGGTGATAATTTTGTGGTGTTTCTCCAGTTGTGGTGGGAAGCAGGGGGCACTTCTCTAGCTATGGCGGGCACCTCAGGAACTCGCTCGGGTTGCTTCAGGGAAGTCAAGTCGCCTTTTGTGTTGGAAGGGGAACTTCCGGATTACTGTCAAGACGTTAAAAGGGAATATTGCCTCCTCTCCATTTAAGTCCATAAATTATGTTCCCTCTACTGAGGATGGATGTTAGGGAACATTCTGAGTCGCCTAAAGGGAGTCAAGTACCCTTCTGCCTTTCAAGCGGGAATGTGGGATTTCTCTTGAGATTCTGCAGCGCAAAATTTCCTCATCTCCCATTGAGGGGATAATTTTGTGGTGTTTCTCGAGTTGCGGCGGGAAGCTGGGGGTACTTCTCGAGTTGCAGCGGGGACCTCAGGAACTCGCTCGGGTTGCTTCAGGGAAGTCAAGTCCTTTTTTGTGTTGGAAGGGGAACTTCTGGATTACTCTCGAGCTGTTAAATGGGAAAAATGCCTCTTCTCGATTTGAGTCCATAAAGTGTGTTTTCCTCTCCACTGAGGAAGGATGTTAGGGAACATTCTGAGTCGCATAAACGGAGTCAGTACCCTTTTGCCTTTCAAGCCGGAATGTGGGATTTCTCTTGAGATTCTCAGCGCAAATTTTCCTCATCTCGCAGTGAGGGGAATATTTTGTGGTGTTTCTCGAATTGCGGCGGGACGCTGGGGGTACTTCTTGAGTTTAGATGGGGACCTCAGGAACTCATTCGAGTTTCTTCAGAGAAGTCAGGTCCCCTTTTGTGCTGGAAGGGGAACTTCCGGATTAGTCTCGAGCCCTTTAATGGGAATAGGGCCTCTTCTGGACTTGAGTCCTTAAAGTGTGTTCTCCTCTCCAATGGGGAAGGATGTTAGGGATCTTTCTGAGTGACATAAAGTGAGTCAAGTACGCTTTTGCCTTTCAATTGGGAATGTTGGATTTCTCTTCAGATTCTGCAGCGCAAAGTTTCCTCATCTCGCATTGAGGGGATAATTTTGTGGTGTTTCCCGAATTTCGGTGGGAAGCTGGGGGTACTTCTCGAGTTTTAACGGGGACTTCAGTAACTCACTGGAGTTACTATAGGGAAGTCAGTTCCCCTTTAGTGCTGGACGGGGAACTTCCGGATTACTTTCGAGGCCTTTAAGGGAATAGGGGCTCTTCTGGAGTTGAGTCCATAAATTGTGTATGCTTCTGCAATGGGGATGGATTTTAGGGAACTTTCTGAGGGGCATAAAGTATGCCAAGTTCCCTTTTGCCTTTCAAGCGGGAATGTGGGCTTTCTCTTGAGATTCTGCAGCGCAAAATTACCTCATGTCGCATTGCGGGGATAGTACTGTGTTGTTTCTCGAGTTGTGGTTTGAAGTAGGGGATACTTCTGGAGTTGAAACGGGAACCTCAGGAACTCTCTCAGGTTGCTCCAGGGAAGTCAAGTCCCCTTTTATGTTGGAAGGGGAACTTCTTGATTACTCTTGAGCTTTAAATGGGAATATTGCCTCTTCTCGATTTGACTGCATGAAGAGTGTTCTCCTCTCCACTGAGGATGGATGTTAGGGAACATTCTGATTCTCATAAAGGGAGTCAAAACCCTTTAGCCTTTCAAGAGGGAATGTGATATTTCTCTTGAGATTCTGCAGAGCAATATTTCTTCATCTCGCATTGAGGTGATAATTTTGTGGTGTATGTCCAGTTGCGGCGGGAAGCTGGGGGTACTTCTCGAGTTGTGATGGGGATATCAGGAACTCGCTCGGGTTTCTTCAGGTAAGGCAGGTCCCGTTTTGTGTTTGAAGGGGAACTTCCGGTTCACTATCGAGCAGTTAAGTGGGAATCGGTCCTCATCTCGAATTGAGTCCATAAAATGTGTTCTCCTCTCCAATGGGCACTGCTCTGTGAGGGAACTTTCTGAATCGCATAAAGGGTGTTAAGAGTCCTTTTGCCTTTCAAAAGGGAATGTGGTATTTCTCTTGAGATTCTGCATCGCAAAATTTCCTCATCTCGCACTGAGGGGATAATTTTGTGGTGTTTCTCGAGTTGCGGCTGGAGGCTAGGGTATTTCTCGAGTTGCGACGGGGACCTCAGGAACTCGCTTGGGTTGCTTCAGGGAAGTCAGGTCCACTTTGGTGTTGGAAGGGGAACTTCCGGTTTACTCTCGAGCCGTTTATTGAGAATAGGGCCTCATCTTGATTTGAGTCCGTAAAGTGTGTTCTCCTGTCCAATGAGGACGGCTGTGTGAGGGAACTTTCTGAGTCGCATAAAGGGTTTCAAGAACCGTTTTGCCTTTCAAGAGGGAATGTGGTATTTCTCTTGAGATTCTGTAACGCAAAATTTCCTATTCTTGCATTGACGGGATATTTTGAGGTGTTTCTCGAGTTGCGGCGGGAAGCTGGGGGTACTTCTCAAGTTGCTATTCGTACCTCAGGAACTCACTCTGGTTTCTTCAGGTAAGGCAGGTCCCCTTTTTGTTGGAAGGGGAACTTCCGATTTACTCTCGAGCAGTTAATTGGCAATACTGCCTCATTTTGAATTGAGTACATAAAGTTCGTTCACCTCTCCAATGGGGACTGATGTTAGTGAAATTTTTGAGTCGCATAAAGGTTGTCAAGTACCCTTTTGCATTTCAAGAGGGAATGTGGTATTTCTCTTGAGATTCTGCAGCGCAAAATATCCTCATCTCGCATTGAGGAGATAATTTTGTGGTGTATGTCAAGTTGTGGCGGGAATTTTGGATTACTTCTCGTGTTGCGACGGGGACCTCAGGAATTTGCTCGAGTTGCTTCTGGAAAGTCAGGTCCCCTTTTGTGTTGGAAGGGGAAATTCCGGTTTAGTCTGGAGCCGTTAAATGGGAATAGGGCCTCATCTCGAATTGAGTCCATAAAGTTTGTTCTCCTCTCCTATGGGGAATGATATTAGTGAAATTTCTGAGTCGCATAAACTGTATCAAGTACTTTTTGCCTTTCAAGAGGGAATAGTGGTATTTCTCTTGAGATTCTGCAGCCCAAAATTTCCTCTTCTCGCATTGAGGGGATAATTTTGTGGTGTTTCTCTAGTTGCAGCCGGAAGCTTGGGGTACTTCTCTAGTTGCCATGTGGACCTCAAGAACTTGCTTGGGTTTCTTCAGGTAAGGCAGGTCCCCTTTTGTGTTGGAAAGGGCACTTCCGGTTTACTCTCCAGCCATTAAATGGGAATAGGGCTTCATCTCGAATTGAGTCCATAAAGTGTGTTCTCCTCTCCAATGGGGACGGCGGTGTGAGGGTACTTTCTGAGTCGCATAAAGGGTGTCAAGTACCCTTTTGCCTTTCAAGCGGGAATGTGGTATTTCTCTTGAGATTCTGCAGCGCACAATTTCCTCATCTCGCATTGAGGGGATAATTTTGTGGTGTTTGTCGAGTTGCGGCGGGATGCTGGGGGTGCTTCTCGAGTTGCAACGGGGACCGCATGAAGTGGCTCGGGTGTCTTCAGGGAAGTCAGGTCCCCTTTTGTGTTGGAACCGGAACTTCCAGTTTACTTTCGAGCCGTTCATTTGGGAATAGGGATTCATCTGGAGTTGAGTCCAAAAGGTGTTTTTTCCTCTCCAGTGGGTACGGCTCTGTGAGCCAACATTCTGGGTCACATAAAGTGTGTCAAGTGACCTTTTGCCTTTCAAGCGGGTATGTGGGACTTCTCTTGAAATTTCGGAACGCAAAATTTCCTCATCTCGCATTGTGGGGATAATTTTGTTGTGTCTCGAGTTTCGGCTTGGATCTAGGCATACTTCTTGAGTTGCAGCGTGGACCTCAGGAACTCGTTCGTGTTGCTTCAGGGAAGTCAGGTCCCCTTTTTTTGGAAGTGGAACTTCCAGATTACTCTCGAGCCCTTAAATGGGAATAGGTCCTCTTCTAGATTTGAGTCCATGAAGTGTGTTCTCCGCTCCAATAAGTACGGGTGTTAGGAAACTATCTGAATCGCATAAAGTGTGTCAAGTGCCCTTTTGCCTTTCAAGCGGGAATGTGGGATTTCTATTTAATTGTGCAGTGCAAAATTTCCTCATCTCACATTGAGCGGATAATTTTTTGGTGTTTCCCCTTTTGAGGCGGGAAGCTGGGGGTACTTCTCGAGTTGTGACGGGGACCTCAGGAACTCGCTTGTGTTGCTTCAGGGAAGTTAGTCACCCATTTCTACTGGAACGGTAATTTCAGGATTACTCTCAAGCCTTTAAATGGGAATAGGGCCTCTTCCCAAGTTGAGTCCATAAATTGTGTTTTCCTTTACAATGGGGATGGCTGTGTGAGGGATTTTTCTGAGTCGCATAAAGTGTGTCAAGTGCCCTTTTGCCTTTCAAGCTGGAATGTGGGATTTCTATTTAATTGTGCAGTGCAAAATTTCCTCATCTCACATTGAGTGGATAATTTTTTAGTGTTTCCCCTTTTGAGGCGGGAAGCTGGTGGTGCTTCTCGAGTTGCGACGGGGACCTAAGGAACTCGCTGGGGTTGCTTCAGGGAAGTCAGGTCCCCTTTGGTGTTGGAAGGGGAACTTCTGGTTTCCTCTCGAGCCCTTCAATGTGCACAGGGGCTCCTCTCGAATTGAGTCCGTAAAGTGTGTTCTCCTCTCCAAAGGGGACGGCTGTGTGAGGGAACTTTCTGAGTCGAATAAAGGGTGTCAAGTACCTTTTTGAATTTCCAGAGGGAATGTGGTATTTCTCTTGAGATGCTTCATCGCCAAATTTCCTCATCTCGCATGGAGGGGATAATATTGGGGTGTTTCTCGAGTAGCGGCGGGAAGCTGGGGGTGCTTCTGGAGTTGCGACGGGGACGTCAGCAACTGCTGGGGTTGCTTCAGGGAAATCAGGTCCCCTTTGGTGTTGGAAGGGGAACTTCCGGTTTCCTCTCGAGCCCTTCAATGTGCACAGGGACTCCTCTCGAATTGAGTCCGTAAAGTGTGTTCTCCTCTCCAAAGGGGACGGCTGTGTGAGGGAACTTTCTGAGTCGAATAATTGGTGTCAAGTACCGTTTTGCCTTTCCAGAGGGAATGTGGTATTTCTCTTGAGATGCTGCATCGCCAAATTTCCTAATCTCGCATGGAGGGGTTAATTTTGGGGTGTTTCTCGAGTTGCGGCGGGAAGCTGGGGGTGCTTCTCGAGTTGCGACGGCGACCTCAGTAACTCGCGGGGATTGCTTCAGGGAAGTCACCTCCGCTTTGGTGTTGAAAGAAGAACTTCCGGTTACCTCTCGAGCCCTTCAATGTGCACAGGGGCTCCTCTCGAATTGAGTCCGTAAAGTGTGTTCTCCTCTCCAAAGGGGACGGCTGTGTGAGGGAACTTTCTGAGTCGAATAAAGGGTGTCAAGTACCTTTTGCCTTTCCAGAGGGAATGTGGTATTTCTCTTGAGATGCTGCATCGCCAAATTTCCTCATCTCGCATGGAGGGGATAATTTTGGGATATTTCACGAGTTACGGCGGGAAGATGGGGGTGCTTCTCGAGTTGCGACGGGGACCTCAGGAACTCGCTGGTGCTGCTTCAGGGAAGTCAGGTCCCCTTTGGTGTTGGAAGGGGAACTTCCGGTTTCCTCACGAGCCCTTCAATGTGCACACGGGCTCCTCTCGAATTGAGTCCGTAAAGTGTGTTCTCCTCTCCAAAGGGGACGGCTGTGTGAGGGAAATTTCTGAGTCGAATAAAGGGTGTCAAGTACCTTTTTGCCTTTCCAGAGGGAATGTGGTATTTTCCTTGAGATGCTGCATCGCCAAATTTCCTCATCTCGCATGGAGGGGATAATTTGGGGTGTTTCTCGAGTTGCGGCGGGAAGCTGGGGGTGGTTCTGGAGTTACGACGGGGACCTCAGGAACTCGCTGGGGTTGCTTCAGGGAAGTCAGGTCCCCTTTGGTGTTGGAAGGAGAACTTCCGGTTTCCTCTCGAGCTCTTCAATGTGCACAGGGGTTCCTCTCGAATTGAGTCCGTAAAGAGTGTTCTCCTCTCCAAACGGGATGGCTGTGTGAGGGAGCTTTCTGAGTCGAATAAAGGGTGTCAATTACCTTTTTGCCTTTGCAGAGGGAATGTGGTATTTCTCTTGAGATGCTGCATCGCCAAATTTCCTCATCTCGCATGGAGGGGATAATTTTGGGGTGTTTCTCGAGTTGCGGCGGGAAGCTGGGGGTGCTTCTGAAGTTGCGACGGGGACCTCAGGAACTCGCTCTGGTTGCTTCAGGGAAGTCAGGTCCCCTTTGGTGTTGGAAGGGGAACTTCCGGTTTCCTCTCGAGCCCTTCAATGTGCACACGGGCTCCTCTCGAATTGAGTCCGTAAAGTGTGTTCTCCTCTCCAAAGGGGACGGCTGTGTGAGGGAACTTTCTGAGTAGAATAAAGGGTGTCAAGTACCTTTTTGCCTTTCCAGAGGGAATGAGGTATTTCTCTTGAGATGTTGCATCGCCAAATTTCCTCACCTCGCATGGAGGGGATAATTTTGGGGTGTTTCTCGAGTTACGGCGGGAAGCTGGGTGTGCTTCTCGAGTTGCGACGGGGACCTCAGGAACTCGCGGAGATTGCTTCAGGGAATTCAGGTCCCCTTTGGTGTTGGAAGGGGAACTTCCGGTTTCCTCTCCAGCCCTTCAATGTGCACAGGGGCTCCTCTCGAATTGAGTAGGTAAAGTGTGTTCTGCTTTCCAAAGGGGACGGCTGTGTGAGGGAACTTTCTGAGTCGAATAAAGGGTGTCAAGTACCTTTTTCCCTTTCCAGAGGAAATGTGGTATTTCTCTTGAGATGCTGCATCGCCAAATTTCCTTATCTCGTATGGAGGGGATAATTTTGGGGTGTTTCTCGAGTTCCGGCGGGAAGCTGGGGGTGCTTCTCGAGTTGCGACGGGGACCTCAGGAACTCGCTTGAGTTGCTTCAGGGAAGTCAGGTCCACTTTGGTGTTAGAAGGGGAACTTCCGGTTTACTCTCGAGCCCTTCAATGTGCACAGGGGCTCCTCTGGAATTGAGTCCGTAAAGTGTGTTCTCCTCTCCAATGGGACGGCTGTTTGAGGGAACGTTCTGAGTAGAATAAAGGGTGTCAAGTACCTGTTTGCCTTTCCAGAGGGAATGTGGTATTTCTCGTGAGATGCTGCATAGCCAAATATCCTCATCTCGCATGGAGGGGAAAATTTTGGGGTGTTTCTCGAGTTGCGGCGGAAAGATGGTGGTGCTTCTCGAATTGCGATGGGGACCTCAGGAATTCGCTGGGGTGGCTTCAGGGAAGTCAGGTCCCCTTTGGGGTTGGAAGGGGAACTTCCGGTTTCCTCTCGAGCCCTTCAATGTGCACAGGGGCTCCTCTCGAATTGAGTCCGTAAAATGTGTTCTCCTCTCCAAAGGGGACGGCTGTGTGAGGGAAATTTCTGAGTCGAATAAACGGTGTCAAGTACCTCTTTGCCTTTCCAGAGGGAATGTGGTATTTCTCTTGAGATGCTGCATCGCCAAATTTCCTCATCTCGCATGGAGAGGATAATTTTGGGGTGTTTCTCGAGTTGCGGCGAGAAGCTGGGTGTGCTTCTCGAGTTGCGACGGGGACCTCAGGAACTCGCGGAGATTGCTTCAGGGAATTCAGGTCCCCTTTGGTGTTGGAAGGGGAACTTCCGGTTTCCTCTCGAGCCCTTCAATGTGCACAGGGGCTCTTCTCGAATTGAGTCCGGAAAGTGTTTTCTCCTCTCCAAAGGGGACGGCTGTGTGAGGGAACTTTCTGAGTCGAATAAAGGGTGTCAAGTACCTTTTTGCCTTTCCAGAGGGAATGTGGTATTTCTCTTGAGATGCTGCATCGCCAAATTTCCTCATCTCGCATGGAGGGGATAATTTTGGGGTGTCTCTCGACTTGCGGCTGGAAGCTGGGGGTGCTTCTCGAGTTGCGACGTGGACCTCAGGAACTCGCTGGGGTTGCTTCAGGGAAGTCAGGTCCCCTTTGGTGTTGGAAGGGGAACTTCCGGTTTCCTCTCGAGCCCTTCAATGTGCACAGGGGCTCCTCTCGAATTGAGTCCGTAAAATGTGTTCTCCTCTCCAAAGAGGACGGCTGTGTGAGGGAAATTTCTGAGTCGAATAAACGGTGTCAAGTACCTCTTTGCCTTTCCAGAGGGAATGAGGTATTTCTCTTGAGATGCTGCATCGCCAAATTTCCTCATCTCGCATGGAGAGGATAATTTTGGGGTGTTTCTCGAGTTGCGGCGGGAAGCTGGGTGTGCTTCTCGAGTTGCGACGGGGACCTCAGGAACTCTCGGAGATTGCTTCAGGGAAGTCAGGTCCCCTTTGGTGTTGGAAGGGTAACTTCCGGTTTCCTCTCGAGCCCTTCAATGTGCACAGGGGCTCCTCTCGAATTGAGTCCGTAAAGTGTGTTCTCCTGTTCAAAGGGGACGGCTGTGTGAGGGAACTTTCTGAGTTGAATAAAGGGTGTCAAGTACATTGTTGCATTTCCAGAGGGAATGTGGTATTTCTCTTGAGATGCTGCATGGCCAAATTTCCTCATCTTGCATGGAGGGGATAATTTTGGGGTGTTTCTCGAGTTGCGGCGGGAAGCTGGGTGTGCTTCTCGAGTTGCGACGGGGACCTCAGGAACTCTCGGAGATTGCTTCAGGGAATTCAGGTCCCCTTTGGTGTTGGAAGGGTAACTTCCGGTTTCCTCTCCAGCCCTTCAATGTGCACAGGGGCTCCTCTCGAATTGAGTAGGTAAAGTGTGTTGTGCTTTCCAAAGGGGCCGGCTGTGTGAGGGAACTTTCTGAGTCGAATAAAGGGTGTCAAGTACCTTTTTCCCTTTCCAGAGGGAATGTGGTGTTTCTCTTGAGATGCTGCATCGCCAAATTTCCTCATCTCGCATGGAGGGGATAATTTTGGGGTGTTTCTCGAGTTCCGGCGGGAAGCTGGGGGTGCTTCTCAAGTTGCGACGGAGACCTCAAGAACTCGCTTGAGTTGCTTCAGGGAAGTCAGGTCCCCTTTGGTGTTAGAAGGGGAACTTCCGGTTTCCTCTCGAGCCCTTCATTGTGCACAGGGGCTCCTCTGGAATTGAGTCCGTAAAGTGTGTTCTCCTCTCCAACGGGACGGCTGTTTGAGGGAACTTTCTGAGTCGAATAAAGTGTGTCAAGTATCTTTTTGCCTTTCCAGAGGGAATGTGGTATTTCTCTTGAGATGCTGCATCGCCAAATTTACTCATCTCGCATGGAGGGGATAATTTTGGGGTGTTTCTCGAGTTGCGGCGGGAAGCTGGGGGTGCTTCTCGAGTTGCCACGGGGACCTCAGGAACTCGCTGAGGTTGCTTCAGTGAAGACAGGTCCCCTTTGGTGTTGGAAGGGGAACTTCCAGTTTCCTCTCGAGCCCTTCAATGTGCACAGGGGCTCCTCTCGAATTGAGTCCGTAAAGTGTGTTCTCCTCTTTAAAGGGGACGGCTGTGTGAGGGAACTTTCTGAGTCGAATAAAGGGTGTCAAGTACCTTTTTTGCCTTTCCAGAGGGAATGTGGTATTTCTCTTGAGATGCTGCATCGCCAAATTTCCTCATCTCGCATGGAGGGGATAATTTTTGTGTGTCTCTCGACTTGCGGCTGGAAGCTGGGGGTGCTTCTCGAGTTGCGACGGGGACCTCAGGAACTCGCTGGGGTTGCTTCAGGGAAGTCAGGTCCCGTTTAGTGTTGGAAGGGGAACTTCCGGTTTCCTCTCGAGCCCTTCAATGTGCACAGGGGCTCCTCTCGAATTGAGTCCGTAAAGTGTGTTCTCCTCTCCAAAGGGGACGGCTGTGTGAGGGAACTTTCTGAGTCGAATAAAGGGTGTCAAGTACCTTTTTGCCTTTCCAGAATGAATGTGGTATTTCTCTTGAGATGCTGCATCGCCAAATTTCCTCATCTCGCATGGAGGGGATAATTTTGGGATGTTTCTCGAGTTGCGGCGGGAAGCTGGGGGTGCTTCTCGAGTTGCGACGGGGACCTCAGGAACTCGCTCGCTGGGGTTGCTTCAGGGAAGTCAGGTCCCCTTTGGTGTTGGAAGGGGAACTTCCGGATTCCTCTCGAGCCCTTCAATGTGCACAAGGGCTCCTCTCGAATTGAGTCCGTAAAGTGTGTTCTCCTCTCCAAAGGGGACGGCTGTGTGAGGGAACTTTCTGAGTCGAATAAAGGGTGTCAAGTACCTTTTTGCCTTTCCAGAGGGAATGTGCTATTTCTCTTGAGATGCTGCATCGCCAAATTTCCTCATCTCGCATGGAGGGGATAATTTTGGGGTATTTCTCGAATTTCGGCGGGAAGCTGGGGGTGCTTCTCGAGTTGCGACGGGGACCTCAGGAACTCGCTGTGGTTGCTTCAGGGAAGTCAGGTCCCCTTTGGTGTTGGAAGGGGAACTTCCGGTTTCCTCTCGAGCCCTTCAATGTGCACAGGGGCTCCTCTCGAATTGAGTCCGTAAAGTGTGTTCTCCTCTCCAAACGGGACGTCTGTGTGAGGGAACTTTCTGAGTCGAATAAAGGGTGTCAAGTAACTTTTTGCCTTTCCAGAGGGAATGTGCTATTTCTCTTGAGATGCTGCATCGCCAAATTTCCTCATCTCGCATGGAGGGGATAATTTTGGGGTATTTCTCGAATTTCGGCGGGAAGCTGGGGGTGCTTCTCGAGTTGCGACGGGGACCTCAGGAACTCGCTGTGGTTGCTTCAGGGAAGTCAGGTCCCCTTTGGTGTTGGAAGGGGAACTTCCGGTTTCCTCTCGAGCCCTTCAATGTGCACAGGGGCTCCTCTCGAATTGAGTCCATAAAGTGTGTTCTCCTCTCCAAACGGGACGTCTGTGTGAGGGAACTTTCTGAGTCGAATAAAGGGTGTCAAGTAACTTTTTGCCTTTCCAGAGGGAATGTGCTATTTCTCTTGAGATGCTGCATCGCCAAATTTCCTCATCTCGCATGGAGGGGATAATTTTGGGGTGTTTCTCGACTTGCGGCGGGAAGCTGGGAGTGCTTCTCGAGTTGCGACGGGGACCTCAGGAACTCGCTGGGGTTGCTTCAGGGAAGTCAGGTCCCCTTTGGTGTTGGAAGGGGAACATCCGGTTTCCTCTCGAACCCTTCAATGTGCACACGGGCTCCTCTCGAATTGAGTCCGTAAAGTGTGTTCTCCTCTCCAAAGGGGACGGCTGTGTGAGGGAACTTTCTGAGTCGAATAAAGAGTGTCAAGTACCTTTTTGCCTTTCAAGTGGGAATGTGCTATTTCTCTTGAGATGCTGCATCGCCAAATTTCCTCATCTCGCATGGAGGGAATAATTTTGGCGTGTTTCACGAGTTGCGGCGGGAAGCTGGGGGTGCTTCTCGAGTTGCGAAGGGGACCTCAGGAACTCGCTGGGGTTGCTTCAGGGAAGTCAGGTCCCCTTTGGTGTTGGAAGGGGAACTTCCGGTTTCCTCTCGAGCCCTTCAATGTGCACAGGGGCTCCTCTCGAATTGAGTCCGTAAAGTGTGTTCTCCTCTCCAAACGGGACGGCTCTGTGAGGGAACATTCTGAGTCGAATAAAGGGTGTCATGTACCTTTTTGCCTTTCCAGAGGGAATGTGGTATTTCTCTTGAGATGCTGCATCGCCAAATTTCCTCATCTCGAATGGAGGGGATAATTTTGGGGTGTTTCTCGAGTTGCAGCAGGAAGCTGGGGGTGCTTCTCGAGTTGTGACGGGGACCTCAGGAGCTCGCTAGGGTTGCTTCAGGGAAGTCATGTCCCCTTTGGTGTTGGAAGGGGAACTTCCGGTTTCCTCTCGAGCCCTTCAATGTGCACATGGGCTCCTCTCGAATTGAGTTCGTAAAGTGTGTTCTCCTCTCGAAAGGGGACGGCTGTGTGAGGGAACTTTCTGAGTCGAATAAAGGGTGTCAAGTACCTTTTTGCCCTCCCAGAGGGAATGTGGTATTTCTCTTGAGATGCTGCATCGCCAAATTTCCTCATCTCGCATGGAGGGGAGAATTTTGGGGTGTTTCTCGAGATGCGGCGGGAAGCTGGGGGTGCTACTCGAGTTGCGACGGGGACCTCAGGAACTCGCTGGGGTTGCTTCAGGGAAGTCAGGTCCCCTTTGGTGTTGGAAGGGTACTTCCGGTTTCCTCTCGAGCCCTTCAATGTGCACAGGGGCTCCTCTCGAATTGAGTCCGTAAAGTGTGTTCTCCTCTCCAAAGGGGACGGCTGTGTGAGGGAACTTTCTGAGTCGAATAAAGGGTGTCAAGTACCTTTTTGCCTTTCCAGAGGGAATGTGCTATTTCTTTTGAGATGCTGCATCGACAAATTTCCTCATCTCGCATGGAAGTGATAATTTTGGGTTGTTTCTCGAGTTGCGGCGGGAAGCTGGGGGTGCTTCTCGAGTTGCGACGGGGACCTCAGGAACTCGCTGGGGTTGCTTCAGGGAAGTCAGGTCCCCTTTGGTGTTGGAAGGGGAACTTCCGGTTTCCTCTCGAGCCCTTCAATGTGCACAGGGGCTCCTCTCGAATTGAGTTCGTAAAGTGTGTTCTCCTCTCCAAAGGGGACGGCTGTGTGAGGAACGTTCTGAGTCGAATAAAGGGTGTCAAGTACCGTTTTGCCTTTCCAGAGGGAATGTGGAATTTCTCTTGAGATGCTGCATCGCCAAATTTCCTCATCTCGCATGGAGGGGAGAATTTTGGGGTGTTTCTCGAGTTGCGGCGGGAAGCTGGGAGTGCTTCTCGAGTTGCGACGGGGACCTCAGGAACTCGCTGGGGTTGGTGCAGGGAAGTCAGGTCACCTTTTGTGTTGGAAGGGGAACTTGCGGGTACCTCTCGAGCCCTTAATTGTGCGCAGGGGCTCATGTCAAATTGAGTCCATAAATTGTGTTCTCCTCTAAAAGGGGACGGCTGTGTGAGGGAACATTCTGAGTCGAATAAAGGGTGTCAAGTATCTTTTGGCCTTTCAAGAGGAAATTGGTATTTCTCTTGAAATGCTGCATCGCAAAATTTCCTCATCTTGCATGGAGGGGATAAATTTGGTGTGTTTCTCGGGTTGCGGCAGGAACCTGAGGGTGCTTCTCGAGTGGAACGGGGACCTCAGGAACTGGCTGTGGTTGCTTCAGGGAAGTCAGGTCTCCTTTAGTGTTGGAAGGGGAACTTCCGGGTTCCTCTCGAGCCCTTAAATGTGCACAGGGGCTCATCTCGAATTGAGTCCATAAATTGTGTTTTCCTCTAAAAGGGGACGGCTGTGTGAGGGAACTTTCTGAGTCGAATAAATTGTGTCAAGTATCTTTTTGCCTTTCAAGAGGGAATGTGGTATTTCTCTTGAAATGCTGCATCGCAAAATTTCCTCATCTCGCATTTAGGGGATAATGTTGGGGTGTTTCTCGAGTTGCGGCGGGAAGGTGGGGGTGCTTCTCAAGTTGTAAGGGGGACCTCAGGAACTCACTCCAGTTACTTCAGGGAAGTTAGGACCCCTTTTGTTCTTGAAGGGGAGCTTCCGGATTACTCTGGAGCCCTTTAATGGGAATAGGGCCTCTTCTGGAGTTGAGTCCACAAAGTGTGTTCTCCTCTCCAATGGGGAAGGATGTTAGGGAACTTTCTGAGTGACATAAAGGGAGTCAAGTAAGCTTTTGTCTTTCAATTGGGAATGTGGGATTTCTCTTCAGATTCTGCAGCGCAAAGTTTCCTCATCTCGCATTGAGGGGATAATTTTGTGGTGTTTCCCGAATTTCGGCGGGAAGCTGGGGGTACTTCTCGAGTTTCAACGGGGACCTCAGGAACTCACTGGAGTTACTTCAGGGAAGTCAGTTCCTCCATTGTGCTGGACGGGTAACTTCCGGATTACTCTCGAGCCCTTTAATGGGAATAGGGGCTCTTCTGGAGTTGAGTCCATAAATTGAGTACGCCTCTGCAATGGGGACGGATTTTAGGGAACTTTCTGAGGGGCATAAAGTATGCCAAGTTCACTTTTGCCTTTCAAGCGGGAATGTGGGATTTCCCTTGAGATTCTGCAGCGCAAAATTACCTCATGTCGCATTGAGGGGATAATATTGTGTTGTTTCTCGAGTTGTGGTGGGAAGTAGGGGATACTTCTGGAGTTGAAACGGGAACCTAAGGAACTCTCTCGGTTTGCTCCAGGGAAGTCAAGTTCCCTTTTGTGTTGGAAGGGGAACTTCTTGATTACTCTTGAGCCTTTAAATGGGAATATAGCCTCTTTTCGATTTGAGTCCATGAAGTGTGTTTTCCTCTCCACTGAGGACGGATGTTAGGGAACATTCTGAGTCTCCTAAAGGGAGTCAGGTACCCTTATGCCTTTCAAGCTGGAATGTGGGGTTTCTTTTGAGATTCTGCAGCGCAAGATTTCCTCATCTCACATTGAGGGGATAATTTTGTGGTGTTTCTCGAGTTGTGTCAGGAAGCAGGGAGTACTTCTCTAGTTCCAGCGGGGACCTCAGGAATTCGCTCGGGTTGCTTCAGGTAAGTCAAGTCCCCTTTTGTGTTGGAAGGGGAACTTCCGGATGACTCTCGAGCTGTTAAATGTGAATAATGCCTCTTCTCGATTTGAGTCCATAAAGTGTGTTTTCCTCTCCACTGAGGAAGGTTGTTAGGGAACATTCTGAGTCGCCTAAAGGGAGTCAAGTACCCTTTTGCCCTTCAAGCGGGAATGTGGGATTTCTCTTGAGATTCTGCAGCGCAAAATTTCCTCATCTCCCATTGAGGGGATAATTTTGTGGTGTTTCTCGAGTTGCGAAGTGGACCTCAGAAACTTACCCGAGTTACTTCAGGAAATCAGGCCCCTTTTTTCCTGGAAGGAGAACTTCCGGATTACTCTTGAGCCCTTTAATGGGAATAGGGCCTCTTCTGGAGTTGAGTCCATAAAGTGTGTTTTCCTCTCCACTGAGGACAAATGTTAGGGACCATTCTGAGTCGCCTAAAGGGAGTCAAGTAACCTTTTGCCTTTCAAGCGAGAATGTGGGATTTCACTTGAGATTCTGCAGCGCAAAATTTCCTCATCTCACATTGTGGGGATAATTTTGTGGTGTTTCTCGAGTTGCGAATACCTCAGAAACTTACCCGAGTTACTTCAGGGAATCAGGTGCCATTTGTTCTGAAGGGGATCTTCCGGAATACTTTTGGGCCCTGTAATGGGAATAGGGCCTCTTCTCCAGTTGAGTCCCTAAAGTGTGATTTCCTCTCCAGTGGAGACGGAGCTTAGGGAACTTTCTGAGTGGCATAAAGTCTGTCAAGTAAGCTTTTGCCTTTCAATGGTAATGTGGATTTTCTTTTGAGATTCTGCAGCGCAAAATTTCCTCATCTCGCATTGAGGTGATAATTTTGTGGTGTTTCTCCAGTTGTGGTGGGAAGCAGGGGGCACTTCTCTAGCTATGGCGGGCACCTCAGAAACTCGCTCGGGTTGCTTCAGGGAAGTCAAGTCGCCTTTTGTGTTGGAAGGGGAACTTCCGGATTACTGTCAAGACGTTAAAAGGGAATATTGCCTCCTCTCCATTTAAGTCCATAAATTATGTTCCCTCTACTGAGGATGGATGTTAGGGAACATTCTGAGTCGCCTAAAGGGAGTCAAGTACCCTTCTGCCTTTCAAGCGGGAATGTGGGATTTCTCTTGAGATTCTGCAGCGCAAAATTTCCTCATCTCCCATTGAGGGGATAATTTTGTGGTGTTTCTCGAGTTGCGGCGGGAAGCTGGGGGTACTTCTCGAGTTGCAGCGGGGACCTCAGGAACTCGCTCGGGTTGCTTCAGGGAAGTCAAGTCCTTTTTTGTGTTGGAAGGGGAACTTCTGGATTACTCTCGAGCTGTTAAATGGGAAAAATGCCTCTTCTCGATTTGAGTCCATAAAGTGTGTTTTCCTCTCCACTGAGGAAGGATGTTAGGGAACATTCTGAGTCGCATAAACGGAGTCAGTACCCTTTTGCCTTTCAAGCCGGAATGTGGGATTTCTCTTGAGATTCTCAGCGCAAATTTTCCTCATCTCGCAGTGAGGGGAATATTTTGTGGTGTTTCTCGAATTGCGGCGGGACGCTGGGGGTACTTCTTGAGTTTAGATGGGGACCTCAGGAACTCACTCGAGTTTCTTCAGAGAAGTCAGGTCCCCTTTTGTGCTGGAAGGGGAACTTCCGGATTAGTCTCGAGCCCTTTAATGGGAATAGGGCCTCTTCTGGACTTGAGTCCTTAAAGTGTGTTCTCCTCTCCAATGGGGAAGGATGTTAGGGATCTTTCTGAGTGACATAAAGTGAGTCAAGTACGCTTTTGCCTTTCAATTGGGAATGTTGGATTTCTCTTCAGATTCTGCAGCGCAAAGTTTCCTCATCTCGCATTGAGGGGATAATTTTGTGGTGTTTCCCGAATTTCGGTGGGAAGCTGGGGGTACTTCTCGAGTTTTAACGGGGACTTCAGTAACTCACTGGAGTTACTATAGGGAAGTCAGTTCCCCTTTAGTGCTGGACGGGGAACTTCCGGATTACTTTCGAGGCCTTTAAGGGAATAGGGGCTCTTCTGGAGTTGAGTCCATAAATTGTGTATGCTTCTGCAATGGGGATGGATTTTAGGGAACTTTCTGAGGGGCATAAAGTATGCCAAGTTCCCTTTTGCCTTTCAAGCGGGAATGTGGGCTTTCTCTTGAGATTCTGCAGCGCAAAATTACCTCATGTCGCATTGCGGGGATAGTACTGTGTTGTTTCTCGAGTTGTGGTTTGAAGTAGGGGATACTTCTGGAGTTGAAACGGGAACCTCAGGAACTCTCTCAGGTTGCTCCAGGGAAGTCAAGTCCCCTTTTATGTTGGAAGGGGAACTTCTTGATTACTCTTGAGCTTTAAATGGGAATATTGCCTCTTCTCGATTTGACTGCATGAAGAGTGTTCTCCTCTCCACTGAGGATGGATGTTAGGGAACATTCTGATTCTCATAAAGGGAGTCAAAACCCTTTAGCCTTTCAAGAGGGAATGTGATATTTCTCTTGAGATTCTGCAGAGCAATATTTCTTCATCTCGCATTGAGGTGATAATTTTGTGGTGTATGTCCAGTTGCGGCGGGAAGCTGGGGGTACTTCTCGAGTTGTGATGGGGATATCAGGAACTCGCTCGGGTTTCTTCAGGTAAGGCAGGTCCCGTTTTGTGTTTGAAGGGGAACTTCCGGTTCACTATCGAGCAGTTAAGTGGGAATCGGTCCTCATCTCGAATTGAGTCCATAAAATGTGTTCTCCTCTCCAATGGGCACTGCTCTGTGAGGGAACTTTCTGAATCGCATAAAGGGTGTTAAGAGTCCTTTTGCCTTTCAAAAGGGAATGTGGTATTTCTCTTGAGATTCTGCATCGCAAAATTTCCTCATCTCGCACTGAGGGGATAATTTTGTGGTGTTTCTCGAGTTGCGGCTGGAGGCTAGGGTATTTCTCGAGTTGCGACGGGGACCTCAGGAACTCGCTTGGGTTGCTTCAGGGAAGTCAGGTCCACTTTGGTGTTGGAAGGGGAACTTCCGGTTTACTCTCGAGCCGTTTATTGAGAATAGGGCCTCATCTTGATTTGAGTCCGTAAAGTGTGTTCTCCTGTCCAATGAGGACGGCTGTGTGAGGGAACTTTCTGAGTCGCATAAAGGGTTTCAAGAACCGTTTTGCCTTT
Organism: Moschus berezovskii; assembly: GCF_049115385.1. NCBI lineage: Eukaryota > Metazoa > Chordata > Mammalia > Artiodactyla > Moschidae > Moschus > Moschus berezovskii. The sequence continues at coordinate 141,543,134 of NC_142461.1, forward strand.
CAAGAGGGAATGTGGTATTTCTCTTGAGATTCTGTAACGCAAAATTTCCTATTCTTGCATTGACGGGATATTTTGAGGTGTTTCTCGAGTTGCGGCGGGAAGCTGGGGGTACTTCTCAAGTTGCTATTCGTACCTCAGGAACTCACTCTGGTTTCTTCAGGTAAGGCAGGTCCCCTTTTTGTTGGAAGGGGAACTTCCGATTTACTCTCGAGCAGTTAATTGGCAATACTGCCTCATTTTGAATTGAGTACATAAAGTTCGTTCACCTCTCCAATGGGGACTGATGTTAGTGAAATTTTTGAGTCGCATAAAGGTTGTCAAGTACCCTTTTGCATTTCAAGAGGGAATGTGGTATTTCTCTTGAGATTCTGCAGCGCAAAATATCCTCATCTCGCATTGAGGAGATAATTTTGTGGTGTATGTCAAGTTGTGGCGGGAATTTTGGATTACTTCTCGTGTTGCGACGGGGACCTCAGGAATTTGCTCGAGTTGCTTCTGGAAAGTCAGGTCCCCTTTTGTGTTGGAAGGGGAAATTCCGGTTTAGTCTGGAGCCGTTAAATGGGAATAGGGCCTCATCTCGAATTGAGTCCATAAAGTTTGTTCTCCTCTCCTATGGGGAATGATATTAGTGAAATTTCTGAGTCGCATAAACTGTATCAAGTACTTTTTGCCTTTCAAGAGGGAATAGTGGTATTTCTCTTGAGATTCTGCAGCCCAAAATTTCCTCTTCTCGCATTGAGGGGATAATTTTGTGGTGTTTCTCTAGTTGCAGCCGGAAGCTTGGGGTACTTCTCTAGTTGCCATGTGGACCTCAAGAACTTGCTTGGGTTTCTTCAGGTAAGGCAGGTCCCCTTTTGTGTTGGAAAGGGCACTTCCGGTTTACTCTCCAGCCATTAAATGGGAATAGGGCTTCATCTCGAATTGAGTCCATAAAGTGTGTTCTCCTCTCCAATGGGGACGGCGGTGTGAGGGTACTTTCTGAGTCGCATAAAGGGTGTCAAGTACCCTTTTGCCTTTCAAGCGGGAATGTGGTATTTCTCTTGAGATTCTGCAGCGCACAATTTCCTCATCTCGCATTGAGGGGATAATTTTGTGGTGTTTGTCGAGTTGCGGCGGGATGCTGGGGGTGCTTCTCGAGTTGCAACGGGGACCGCATGAAGTGGCTCGGGTGTCTTCAGGGAAGTCAGGTCCCCTTTTGTGTTGGAACCGGAACTTCCAGTTTACTTTCGAGCCGTTCATTTGGGAATAGGGATTCATCTGGAGTTGAGTCCAAAAGGTGTTTTTTCCTCTCCAGTGGGTACGGCTCTGTGAGCCAACATTCTGGGTCACATAAAGTGTGTCAAGTGACCTTTTGCCTTTCAAGCGGGTATGTGGGACTTCTCTTGAAATTTCGGAACGCAAAATTTCCTCATCTCGCATTGTGGGGATAATTTTGTTGTGTCTCGAGTTTCGGCTTGGATCTAGGCATACTTCTTGAGTTGCAGCGTGGACCTCAGGAACTCGTTCGTGTTGCTTCAGGGAAGTCAGGTCCCCTTTTTTTGGAAGTGGAACTTCCAGATTACTCTCGAGCCCTTAAATGGGAATAGGTCCTCTTCTAGATTTGAGTCCATGAAGTGTGTTCTCCGCTCCAATAAGTACGGGTGTTAGGAAACTATCTGAATCGCATAAAGTGTGTCAAGTGCCCTTTTGCCTTTCAAGCGGGAATGTGGGATTTCTATTTAATTGTGCAGTGCAAAATTTCCTCATCTCACATTGAGCGGATAATTTTTTGGTGTTTCCCCTTTTGAGGCGGGAAGCTGGGGGTACTTCTCGAGTTGTGACGGGGACCTCAGGAACTCGCTTGTGTTGCTTCAGGGAAGTTAGTCACCCATTTCTACTGGAACGGTAATTTCAGGATTACTCTCAAGCCTTTAAATGGGAATAGGGCCTCTTCCCAAGTTGAGTCCATAAATTGTGTTTTCCTTTACAATGGGGATGGCTGTGTGAGGGATTTTTCTGAGTCGCATAAAGTGTGTCAAGTGCCCTTTTGCCTTTCAAGCTGGAATGTGGGATTTCTATTTAATTGTGCAGTGCAAAATTTCCTCATCTCACATTGAGTGGATAATTTTTTAGTGTTTCCCCTTTTGAGGCGGGAAGCTGGTGGTGCTTCTCGAGTTGCGACGGGGACCTAAGGAACTCGCTGGGGTTGCTTCAGGGAAGTCAGGTCCCCTTTGGTGTTGGAAGGGGAACTTCTGGTTTCCTCTCGAGCCCTTCAATGTGCACAGGGGCTCCTCTCGAATTGAGTCCGTAAAGTGTGTTCTCCTCTCCAAAGGGGACGGCTGTGTGAGGGAACTTTCTGAGTCGAATAAAGGGTGTCAAGTACCTTTTTGAATTTCCAGAGGGAATGTGGTATTTCTCTTGAGATGCTTCATCGCCAAATTTCCTCATCTCGCATGGAGGGGATAATATTGGGGTGTTTCTCGAGTAGCGGCGGGAAGCTGGGGGTGCTTCTGGAGTTGCGACGGGGACGTCAGCAACTGCTGGGGTTGCTTCAGGGAAATTAGGTCCCCTTTGGTGTTGGAAGGGGAACTTCCGGTTTCCTCTCGAGCCCTTCAATGTGCACAGGGACTCCTCTCGAATTGAGTCCGTAAAGTGTGTTCTCCTCTCCAAAGGGGACGGCTGTGTGAGGGAACTTTCTGAGTCGAATAATTGGTGTCAAGTACCGTTTTGCCTTTCCAGAGGGAATGTGGTATTTCTCTTGAGATGCTGCATCGCCAAATTTCCTAATCTCGCATGGAGGGGTTAATTTTGGGGTGTTTCTCGAGTTGCGGCGGGAAGCTGGGGGTGCTTCTCGAGTTGCGACGGCGACCTCAGTAACTCGCGGGGATTGCTTCAGGGAAGTCACCTCCGCTTTGGTGTTGGAAGAAGAACTTCCGGTTACCTCTCGAGCCCTTCAATGTGCACAGGGGCTCCTCTCGAATTGAGTCCGTAAAGTGTGTTCTCCTCTCCAAAGGGGACGGCTGTGTGAGGGAACTTTCTGAGTCGAATAAAGGGTGTCAAGTACCTTTTGCCTTTCCAGAGGGAATGTGGTATTTCTCTTGAGATGCTGCATCGCCAAATTTCCTCATCTCGCATGGAGGGGATAATTTTGGGATATTTCACGAGTTACGGCGGGAAGATGGGGGTGCTTCTCGAGTTGCGACGGGGACCTCAGGAACTCGCTGGTGCTGCTTCAGGGAAGTCAGGTCCCCTTTGGTGTTGGAAGGGGAACTTCCGGTTTCCTCACGAGCCCTTCAATGTGCACACGGGCTCCTCTCGAATTGAGTCCGTAAAGTGTGTTCTCCTCTCCAAAGGGGACGGCTGTGTGAGGGAAATTTCTGAGTCGAATAAAGGGTGTCAAGTACCTTTTTGCCTTTCCAGAGGGAATGTGGTATTTTCCTTGAGATGCTGCATCGCCAAATTTCCTCATCTCGCATGGAGGGGATAATTTGGGGTGTTTCTCGAGTTGCGGCGGGAAGCTGGGGGTGGTTCTGGAGTTACGACGGGGACCTCAGGAACTCGCTGGGGTTGCTTCAGGGAAGTCAGGTCCCCTTTGGTGTTGGAAGGAGAACTTCCGGTTTCCTCTCGAGCTCTTCAATGTGCACAGGGGTTCCTCTCGAATTGAGTCCGTAAAGAGTGTTCTCCTCTCCAAACGGGATGGCTGTGTGAGGGAGCTTTCTGAGTCGAATAAAGGGTGTCAATTACCTTTTTGCCTTTGCAGAGGGAATGTGGTATTTCTCTTGAGATGCTGCATCGCCAAATTTCCTCATCTCGCATGGAGGGGATAATTTTGGGGTGTTTCTCGAGTTGCGGCGGGAAGCTGGGGGTGCTTCTGAAGTTGCGACGGGGACCTCAGGAACTCGCTCTGGTTGCTTCAGGGAAGTCAGGTCCCCTTTGGTGTTGGAAGGGGAACTTCCGGTTTCCTCTCGAGCCCTTCAATGTGCACACGGGCTCCTCTCGAATTGAGTCCGTAAAGTGTGTTCTCCTCTCCAAAGGGGACGGCTGTGTGAGGGAACTTTCTGAGTAGAATAAAGGGTGTCAAGTACCTTTTTGCCTTTCCAGAGGGAATGAGGTATTTCTCTTGAGATGCTGCATCGCCAAATTTCCTCATCTCGCATGGAGGGGATAATTTTGGGGTGTTTCTCGAGTTACGGCGGGAAGCTGGGTGTGCTTCTCGAGTTGCGACGGGGACCTCAGGAACTCGCGGAGATTGCTTCAGGGAATTCAGGTCCCCTTTGGTGTTGGAAGGGGAACTTCCGGTTTCCTCTCCAGCCCTTCAATGTGCACAGGGGCTCCTCTCGAATTGAGTAGGTAAAGTGTGTTCTGCTTTCCAAAGGGGACGGCTGTGTGAGGGAACTTTCTGAGTCGAATAAAGGGTGTCAAGTACCTTTTTCCCTTTCCAGAGGAAATGTGGTATTTCTCTTGAGATGCTGCATCGCCAAATTTCCTTATCTCGTATGGAGGGGATAATTTTGGGGTGTTTCTCGAGTTCCGGCGGGAAGCTGGGGGTGCTACTCGAGTTGCGACGGGGACCTCAGGAACTCGCTTGAGTTGCTTCAGGGAAGTCAGGTCCACTTTGGTGTTAGAAGGGGAACTTCCGGTTTACTCTCGAGCCCTTCAATGTGCACAGGGGCTCCTCTGGAATTGAGTCCGTAAAGTGTGTTCTCCTCTCCAATGGGACGGCTGTTTGAGGGAACGTTCTGAGTAGAATAAAGGGTGTCAAGTACCTGTTTGCCTTTCCAGAGGGAATGTGGTATTTCTCGTGAGATGCTGCATAGCCAAATATCCTCATCTCGCATGGAGGGGAAAATTTTGGGGTGTTTCTCGAGTTGCGGCGGAAAGATGGTGGTGCTTCTCGAATTGCGATGGGGACCTCAGGAATTCGCTGGGGTGGCTTCAGGGAAGTCAGGTCCCCTTTGGGGTTGGAAGGGGAACTTCCGGTTTCCTCTCGAGCCCTTCAATGTGCACAGGGGCTCCTCTCGAATTGAGTCCGTAAAATGTGTTCTCCTCTCCAAAGGGGACGGCTGTGTGAGGGAAATTTCTGAGTCGAATAAACGGTGTCAAGTACCTCTTTGCCTTTCCAGAGGGAATGTGGTATTTCTCTTGAGATGCTGCATCGCCAAATTTCCTCATCTCGCATGGAGAGGATAATTTTGGGGTGTTTCTCGAGTTGCGGCGGGAAGCTGGGTGTGCTTCTCGAGTTGCGACGGGGACCTCAGGAACTCGCGGAGATTGCTTCAGGGAATTCAGGTCCCCTTTGGTGTTGGAAGGGGAACTTCCGGTTCCTCTCGAGCCCTTCAATGTGCACAGGGGCTCTTCTCGAATTGAGTCCGGAAAGTGTTTTCTCCTCTCCAAAGGGGACGGCTGTGTGAGGGAACTTTCTGAGTCGAATAAAGGGTGTCAAGTACCTTTTTGCCTTTCCAGAGGGAATGTGGTATTTCTCTTGAGATGCTGCATCGCCAAATTTCCTCATCTCGCATGGAGGGGATAATTTTGGGGTGTCTCTCGACTTGCGGCTGGAAGCTGGGGGTGCTTCTCGAGTTGCGACGTGGACCTCAGGAACTCGCTGGGGTTGCTTCAGGGAAGTCAGGTCCCCTTTGGTGTTGGAAGGGGAACTTCCGGTTTCCTCTCGAGCCCTTCAATGTGCACAGGGGCTCCTCTCGAATTGAGTCCGTAAAATGTGTTCTCCTCTCCAAAGAGGACGGCTGTGTGAGGGAAATTTCTGAGTCGAATAAACGGTGTCAAGTACCTCTTTGCCTTTCCAGAGGGAATGAGGTATTTCTCTTGAGATGCTGCATCGCCAAATTTCCTCATCTCGCATGGAGAGGATAATTTTGGGGTGTTTCTCGAGTTGCGGCGGGAAGCTGGGTGTGCTTCTCGAGTTGCGACGGGGACCTCAGGAACTCTCGGAGATTGCTTCAGGGAATTCAGGTCCCCTTTGGTGTTGGAAGGGTAACTTCCGGTTTCCTCTCGAGCCCTTCAATGTGCACAGGGGCTCCTCTCGAATTGAGTCCGTAAAGTGTGTTCTCCTGTTCAAAGGGGACGGCTGTGTGAGGGAACTTTCTGAGTCGAATAAAGGGTGTCAAGTACATTGTTGCATTTCCAGAGGGAATGTGGTATTTCTCTTGAGATGCTGCATGGCCAAATTTCCTCATCTTGCATGGAGGGGATAATTTTGGGGTGTTTCTCGAGTTGCGGCGGGAAGCTGGGTGTGCTTCTCGAGTTGCGACGGGGACCTCAGGAACTCTCGGAGATTGCTTCAGGGAATTCAGGTCCCCTTTGGTGTTGGAAGGGTAACTTCCGGTTTCCTCTCCAGCCCTTCAATGTGCACAGGGGCTCCTCTCGAATTGAGTCCGTAAAGTGTGTTGTGCTTTCCAAAGGGGCCGGCTGTGTGAGGGAACTTTCTGAGTCGAATAAAGGGTGTCAAGTACCTTTTTCCCTTTCCAGAGGGAATGTGGTGTTTCTCTTGAGATGCTGCATCGCCAAATTTCCTCATCTCGCATGGAGGGGATAATTTTGGGGTGTTTCTCGAGTTCAGGCGGGAAGCTGGGGGTGCTTCTCAAGTTGCGACGGAGACCTCAAGAACTCGCTTGAGTTGCTTCAGGGAAGTCAGGTCCCCTTTGTTGTTAGAAGGGGAACTTCCGGTTTCCTCTCGAGCCCTTCATTGTGCACAGGGGCTCCTCTGGAATTGAGTCCGTAAAGTGTGTTCTCCTCTCCAACGGGACGGCTGTTTGAGGGAACTTTCTGAGTCGAATAAAGTGTGTCAAGTATCTTTTTGCCTTTCCAGAGGGAATGTGGTATTTCTCTTGAGATGCTGCATCGCCAAATTTACTCATCTCGCATGGAGGGGATAATTTTGGGGTGTTTCTCGAGTTGCGGCGGGAAGCTGGCGGTGCTTCTCGAGTTGCCACGGGGACCTCAGGAACTCGCTGAGGTTGCTTCAGTGAAGACAGGTCCCCTTTGGTGTTGGAAGGGGAACTTCCAGTTTCCTCTCGAGCCCTTCAATGTGCACAGGGGCTCCTCTCGAATTGAGTCCAAAAAGTGTGTTCTCCTCTTTAAAGGGGACGGCTGTGTGAGGGAACTTTCTGAGTCGAATAAAGGGTGTCAAGTACCTTTTTTGCCTTTCCAGAGGGAATGTGGTATTTCTCTTGAGATGCTGCATCGCCAAATTTCCTCATCTCGCATGGAGGGGATAATTTTTGTGTGTCTCTCGACTTGCGGCTGGAAGCTGGGGGTGCTTCTCGAGTTGCGACGGGGACCTCAGGAACTCGCTGGGGTTGCTTCAGGGAAGTCAGGTCCCGTTTAGTGTTGGAAGGGGAACTTCCGGTTTCCTCTCGAGCCCTTCAATGTGCACAGGGGCTCCTCTCGAATTGAGTCCGTAAAGTGTGTTCTCCTCTCCAAAGGGGACGGCTGTGTGAGGGAACTTTCTGAGTCGAATAAAGGGTGTCAAGTACCTTTTTGCCTTTCCAGAATGAATGTGGTATTTCTCTTGAGATGCTGCATCGCCAAATTTCCTCATCTCGCATGGAGGGGATAATTTTGGGATGTTTCTCGAGTTGCGGCGGGAAGCTGGGGGTGCTTCTCGAGTTGCGACGGGGACCTCAGGAACTCGCTCGCTGGGGTTGCTTCAGGGAAGTCAGGTCCCCTTTGGTGTTGGAAGGGGAACTTCCGGATTCCTCTCGAGCCCTTCAATGTGCACAGGGGCTCCTCTCGAATTGAGTCCTTAAAGTGTGTTCTCCTCTCCAAAGGGGACGGCTGTGTGAGGGAACTTTCTGAGTCGAATAAAGGGTGTCAAGTACCCTTTTGCCTTTCCAGAGGGAATGTGCTATTTCTCTTGAGATGCTGCATCGCCAAATTTCCTCATCTCGCATGGAGGGGATAATTTTGGGGTATTTCTCGAATTTCGGCGGGAAGCTGGGGGTGCTTCTCGAGTTGCGACGGGAACCTCAGGAACTCGCTGTGGTTGCTTCAGGGAAGTCAGGTCCCCTTTGGTGTTGGAAGGGGAACTTCCGGTTTCCTCTCGAGCCCTTCAATGTGCACAGGGGCTCCTCTCGAATTGAGTCCGTAAAGTGTGTTCTCCTCTCCAAACGGGACGTCTGTTTGAGGGAACTTTCTGAGTCGAATAAAGGGTGTCAAGTAACTTTTTGCCTTTCCAGAGGGAATGTGCTATTTCTCTTGAGATGCTGCATCGCCAAATTTCCTCATCTCGAATGGAGGGGATAATTTTGGGGTGTTTCTCGAGTTGCAGCAGGAAGCTGGGGGTGCTTCTCGAGTTGTGACGGGGACCTCAGGAGCTCGCTAGGGTTGCTTCAGGGAAGTCATGTCCCCTTTGGTGTTGGAAGGGGAACTTCCGGTTTCCTCTCGAGCCCTTCAATGTGCACATGGGCTCCTCTCGAATTGAGTTCGTAAAGTGTGTTCTCCTCTCCAAAGGGGACGGCTGTGTGAGGGAACTTTCTGAGTCGAATAAAGGGTGTCAAGTAACTTTTTGCCCTCCCAGAGGGAATGTGGTATTTCTCTTGAGATGCTGCAACGCCAAATTTCCTCATCTTGCATTGAGGGGAAAATTTTGTGGTGTTTCTCGTGTTGAGGCCGAAAGCTGGGGGTGCTACTCGAGTTGCGAGGTGGACCTCAGGAACTCGCTGGGGTTGCTTCAGGGAAGTCAGGTCCCCTTTGTTGTTGGAAGGGGAATTTCCGGTTTCCTCTGGAGCCCTTCAATGTGCACAGGTGCTCCTCTCGAATTGAATCCATAAAGTGTGTTCTCCTCTCCAAAGGGGACGGCTGTGTGAGGGAACATTCTGAGTCGAATAAAGGGTGTCAAGTACCTTTTTTCCTTTTCAGTGGGAATGTGGTATTTCTCGTGAGATGCTGCATCGCCAAATTTCCTCATCTCGCATGGAGGGGATAATTTTTGGGTGTTTCACGAGTTGCTGCACGAAGCTGGGGGTTCGTCTCGAGTTGCGACGGGGACCACAGGAACTCGGTGGGGTTGCTTCAGGGAAGTCAGGTCTCCTTTGGTGTTGAAAGGGGAACTTCCGTTTTCCTCTCGAGCCCTTCAATGTGCACAGGGGCTCCTCTCGAATTGAGTCCATCAAGTGTGTTCTCCTCTCCAAAGGGGACGGCTGTTTGTGGGAATTTTATGAGTCGAATGAAGGGTGTCAAGTACCTTTTTGCCTTTCCAGAGGGAATGTGTTATTTCTCGTGAGATGCTGCATCATCAAATTTCCTCATCTAGCATGGAGGGGATAATTGTGGGGTGATTCTCGAGTTGCGGCGGGAAGCTGCGGGTGCTTCTCGAGTTGCGACGGGGACCTTAGGAACTCGCTGGGGTTGCTTCAGGGAAATCAGGTCCCCTTGGTGTTGGAAGGGGAACTTCCGGTTTCCTCTCGAGCCCTTCAATGTGCACAGGGGCTCCTCTCGAATTGAGTCCGTAAGTGTGTTCTCCTCTCCAAAGGGGACGGCCGTGTGAGGGAACTTTCTGAGTCGAATAAAGGGTGTCAAGTACCATTTTGCCTTTACAGAGAGAATGTGGCATTTCTCGTGAGATGCTGCATCGAAAAATTTCCTCATCTCGCATGGAGGGGAGAATTTTGGGGTGTTCCTCGAGTTGCGGCGGGAAGCTGGGGGTGCTTCTCGAGTTGCGACGGGGACCTTAGGAACCCGCTGGGGGTGCTTCAGGGAAGTCAGGTCCCCTTTGGTGTTGGAAGGAGAACTTCCGGTTTCCTCTCGAGCCCTTCAATGTGCACAGGTGCTCCTCTCGAATTGAGTCCGCAAAGTGTGTTCTCCTCTCCAAAGGGGACGGCTGTGTGAGGGAACTTTCTGAGTCGAATAAAGGGTGTCAAGTACATTTTTGCCTTTCCAGAGGGAATGTGGTATTTCTCGTGAGATGCTGCATCGCCAAATTTCCTCATCTCGCATGGAGGGGATAATTATGGGGTGTTTCTCGAGTTGCTGCGGGAAGCTGGGTGTGCTTCTCTATTTGCGACGGGGAGCTCCGGAACTCGCTGGGGTTGCTTCAGGGAAGTCAGGTCCTCTTTGTTGTTGGAAGGGGAATTTCCGGTTTCCTCTGGAGCCCTTCAATGTGCACAGGTTCTCCTCTCGAATTGAGTCCATAAAGTGTGTTCTCCTCTCCAAAGGGGACGGCTGTGTGAGGGAACTTTCTGAGTCTAATAAAGGGTGTCAAGTACCTTTTTGCCTTTCCAGAGGGAATGTGGTATTTCTCTTGAATTGCTGAAGCGCCAAATTAGCTTATCTCGCATGGAGGGGATAATTTTGGGGTGTTTCTCGAGTTGCGGTGCGAAGCTGGGGGTGCTTCTCGAGTTGCGACGGGGAGCTCAGGAACTCGCTGGGGTTGTTTCAGGGAAGTCAGTCCCCTTTGATGTTGGAAGGGGAACTTCCGGTGTCCTCGCGAGCCCTTCAATATGCACAGGGGCTCCTCTCGAATTGAGTCCGTAAAGTGTGTTCTCCTCTCCAAAGGGGACGGCTGTGTGAGGGAACTTTCTGAGTCGAATAAAGGGTGTCAAGTACCTTTTTGCCTTTGCAGAGGGAATGTGGTATTTCTCGTGAGATGCTGCATCATCAAATTTCCTCATCTCGCATGGAGGGGATAATTTTGTTGTGTTTCTCGAATTGCGGCGGGAAGCTGGGGGTGCTTCTCGAGTTGCGACGAGGACCTCAGGAACTCGCTGGGGTTGCTTCAGGAAGTCAGGTCCCCTTTGGTGTTGGAAGGGGAACTTCCGGTTTCCTCTCGAGCCCTTCAATGTGCACAGGGCCTCCACTCGAATTGAGTCCGTAAAGTGTGTTCTCCTCTCCAAAGGGGACGGCTGTGTGAGGGAACTTTCTGAGTCGAACAAAGGGTGTCAAGTACCTTTTTGCCTTTCCAGAAGGAATGTGGTATTTCTCTTGAGATGCTGCATCGCCAAATTTCCTCATCTCGCATGCAGGGGATAATTTTGGGGTGTTTCCCGAGTTGCGGCGGGAAGCTGGGGGTGCTTCTCGAGTTACGACGAGGACCTCAGGAACTCGCTGGGGTTGCTTCAGGGAAGTCAGGTCCCCTTTGGTGTTGGAAGGGGAACTTCCAGTTTCCTCTCGAGCCCTTCAATGGGCAAAGGGGCTCCTCTCGAATTGAGTCCGTAAAGTGTGTTCTCCTCTCCAAAGGGGACGGCTGTGTGAGGGAACTTTCTGAGTCGAATAAAGGGTGTCAAGTACCTTTTTGCCTTTCCAGACGGAATGTTGTATTTCTCTTGAGATGCTGCATCGCCTAGTTTCCTCATTCGCATGGAGGGGATAATTTTGGGGTGTTTCTCGGGTTGCGGCGGGAAGCTGGCGGTGCTTCTCGAATTGCGACGGGGACCTCAGGAACTCGCTGGGGTTGCTTCAGGGAAGTCAGGTCCCCTTTGGTGTTGGAAGGGGAACTTCCTGTTTCCTCTCGAGCCCTTCAATGTGCACAGGGGCTCCTCTCGAATTGAGTCCGTAAAGTGTGTTCTCCTCTCCAAAGGGGACGGCTGTGTGAGGGAACTTTCTGAGTCGAATAAAGGGTGTCGAGTACCTTTTTGCCTTTCCAGAGGGAATGTGGTATTTCTCTTGAGATGCTGCATCGTCAAATTTCCTCATCTCGCATGGAGGGGATAATTTTGGGGTGTTTCTCGAGTTGCGGCGGGAAGCTGGGGGTGCTTCTCGAGGTGCGACGGGGACCTCAGGAACTCGCTGGGGTTGCTTCAGGGAAGTCAGGTCCCCTTTGGTGTTGGAAGGGGAACTTCCTGTTTCCTCTTGAGCCCTTCAATGTGCACAGGGGCTCCTCTCGAATTGAGTCCGTAAAGTGTGTTCTCCTCTCCAAAGAGGACGGCTGTGTGAGGGAACTTTCTGAGTCGAATAAAGGGTGTCAAGTACCTTTTTGCTTTCCAGAGGGAATGTGGTATTTCTCTTGAGATGCTGCATCGCCAAATTTCCTCATCCTGCATGGAGGGGATAATTTTGGGGTGTTTCTCGCCTTGCGGCGGCAAGCTGGGGGTGCTTCTCGAGTTCCGACGGGGACCTCAGGAACTCGCTGTGGTTGCTTCAGGGAAGGCAGGTCCCCTTTGGTGTAGGAAGGGGAACTTCCGGTTTCCTCTCGAGCCCTTCATTGTGCACAGGGGCTCCTCTCGAATTGAGTCCGTAAAGTGTGTTCTCCTCTCGAAAGGGGACGGCTGTGTGAGGGAATTTTCTGAGTCGAATAAAGAGCGTCAAGTACCTTTTTGCCTTTCCAGAGGGAATGTGGTATTACTCTTGAGATGCTGCATCGCCAAATTTCCTCATCTCGCAAGGAGGGGATAATTTTGGGGTGTTTCTCGAATTGCGGTGGGAAGCTGGGTGTGCTTCTCGACTTGCGACGGGGACCTCAGGAACCCGCTGGGGTTGCTTCAGGGAAGTCAGGTCCCCTTTGGTGTTGGACGGGGAACTTCCGGTTTCCTCTTGAGCCCTTAAATGTGCACAGGGGCTCTTCTCGAATTGAGTCCGTAAAGTGTGTTCTCCTCTCCAAAGGGGACGGCTGTGTGAGGGAACTTTCTGAGTCGAATAAAGGGTGTCAAGTACCTTTTTGCCTTTCCAGAGGGAATGTGGTATTTCTCTTGAGATGCTGCATCGCCAAACTTCCTCATCTCGCATGGAGGGGATAATTTTGGGGTGCTTCTCGAGTTGCGACGGGGACCTCAGGAACTCGCTGGGGTTCCTTCAGGGAAGTCAGGTCCCGTTTGGTGTTGGAAGGGGAACTTCCGGTATACTCTCGAGCACTTCAATGTGCACAGGGGCTCCTCTCGAATTGAGTCCATGAAGTGTGTTCTCCTCTCCAAAGGGGACGGCTGTGTGAGGGAACTTTCTGAGTCGAATAAAGGGTGTCAAGTACCATTTTGCCTTTCCAGAGGGAATGTGGTATTTCTCTTGAGATGCTGCATCGCCAAATTTCCTCATCTCGCATGGAGGGGATAATTTTGGAGTGTTTCTCGAGTTGCGGCGGGAAGCTGGGGGTGCTTCTCGAGTTGCGACGGGGACCTCAGGAACTCGCTGGGGTTGCTTCAGGGAAGTCAGTTCCCGTTTGTTGTTGAAAGGGGAACTTCCGGTTTCCTCTCGAGCCCTAAAATGTGCATAGGGTCTCCTCTCGAACTGAGTCCATAAAGAGTGTTCTCCTCTCCAAAGGGGACGGCTGTGTGAGGGAACTTTGTGAGTCGAATAACGGGTGTCAAGTCAATTCTTGCCTTTCAGGAGTGAATGAGGTAATTCTCTTGAGATGCTGCATCGCCAAATTTCCTCATCTCGCATGGAGAGGATAATTTTGGGGTGTTTCTCGAGTTGTGGCGGGAAGCTGTGGGTAATTCTCGAGTTGCGATCGGGACCTCAGGAACTCGCTGGGGTTGCTTCAGGGAAGTCTGTTCCCCTTTGCTGTTCGAAGGGGAACTTCCGGTTTCCTTTCGAGACCTTAAATTTGCACAGGGGCTCCTCTCGAATTGAGTCAGTAAAGTGTGTTCTCCTCTCCAAAGGGCACGGCTGTGTGAGGGAACTTTCTGAGTCGAATAAAGGATGTCAAGTATCTTTTTGCCTTTCCAGAGGGAATGTGGTATTTCTCGTGAGATGCTGCATCGCCAAATTTCCTCATCTCGCATGGAGGGGAGAATTTTGGGGTGTTTCTCGAGTTGCGGCGAGAAGCTGGGGGTGCTTCTCGAGTTGCGACGGGGACCATAGGAACTCCCTGGGGTTGCTTCAGGGAAGTCAGGTCCCCTTTGGTGTTGGAAGGGGAACTTCCGGTTTCCTCTCGAGCCCTTCAATGTGCACAGGGGCTACTCTCGAATTGAGTCCGTAAAGTGTTTTCTCCTCTCCAAAGGGGATGGCTGTGTGAGGGAACTTTCTGAGTCGAATAAAGGGTGTCAAGTACCTTTTTGCTATTCCAGAGGGAATGTGGTATTTCTCTTGAGATGCTGCATCGCCAAATTTCCTCATCCTGCATGGAGGGGATAATTTTGGGGTGTTTCTCGACTTGCGGCGGCAAGCTGGGGGTGCTTCTCGAGTTGCGACGGGGACCTCAGGAACTCGCTGTGGTTGCTTCAGGGAAGGCAGGTCCCCTTTGGTGTAGGAAGGGGAACTTCCGGTTTCCTCTCAAGCCCTTCAATGTGCACAGGGGCTCCTCACGAATTGAGTCCGTAAAGTGTGTTCTCCTCTCCAAAGGGGACGGCTGTGTGAGGGAACTTTCTGAGTCGAATAAAGAGTGTCAAGTACCTTTTTGCCTTTCCAGAGGGAATGTGGTATTACACTTGAGATGCTGCATCGCCAAATTTCCTCATCTCGCAAGGAGGGGATAATTATGGGGTGTTTCTCGAGTTGCGGCGGGAAGCTGGGTGTGCTTCTCGACTTGCGACGGGGACCACAGGAACCCGCTGGGGTTGCTTCAGGGAAGTCAGGTCCCCTTTGGTGTTGGACGGGGAACTTCCGGTTTGCTCTTGTGTCCTTAAATGTGCACAGGGACTCTTCTGGAATTGAGTCCGTAAAGTGTGTTCTCCTCTCCAAAGGGGACGGCTGTGTGAGGGAACTTTCTGAGTCGAATAAAGGGTGTCAAGTACCTTTTTGCCTTTCCAGAGGGAATGTGGTATTTCTCTTCAGATGCTGCATCAACAAATTTCCTCATCTCGCATGGAGGTGATAATTTTGTGGTGTTTCTCGAGTTGCGGCGGGAAGCTGTGGTGCTTCTCGTGTTGCGACGGGGACCTCAGGAACTCGCTGGGGTTGCTTCAGGGAAGTCAGGTCCCCTTTGGTGTTGGAAGGGGAACTTCCTGTTTCCTCTTGAGCCCTTCAATGTGCACAGGGGCTCCTCTCGAATTGAGTCCGTAAAGTGTGTTCTCCTCTCCAAAGGGGACGGCTGTGTGAGGGAACTTTCTGAGTCGAATAAAGGGTGTCGAGTACCTTTTTGCCTTTCCAGAGGGAATGTGGTATTTCTCTTGAGATGCTGCATCGCCAAATTTCCTCATCTCGCATGGAGGGGATAATTTTGGGGTGTTTCCCGAGTTGCGGCGGGAAGCTGGGGGTGCTTCTCGAGTTGCGACGGGGACCTCAGGAACTCGCTGGGGTTGCTTCAGGGAAGTCAGGTCCCCTTTGGTGTTGGAAGGGGAACTTCCTGTTTCCTCTTGAGCCCTTCAATGTGCACAGGGGCTCCTCTCGAATTGAGTCCGTAAAGTGTGTTCTCCTCTCCAAAGGGGACGGCTGTGTGAGGGAACTTTCTGAGTCGAATAAAGGGTGTCAAGTACCTTTTTGCTTTCCAGAGGGAATGTGGTATTTCTCTTGAGATGCTGCATCGCCAAATTTCCTCATCCTGCATGGAGGGGATAATTTTGGGGTGTTTCTCGACTTGCGGCGGCAAGCTGGGGGTGCTTCTCGAGTTCCGACGGGGACCTCAGGAACTCGCTGTGGTTGCTTCAGGGAAGGCAGGTCCCCTTTGGTGTAGGAAGGGGAACTTCCGGTTTCCTCTCGAGCCCTTCAATGTGCACAGGGGCTCCTCTCGAATTGAGTCCGTAAAGTGTGTTCTCCTCTCGAAAGGGGACGGCTGTGTGAGGGAACTTTCTGAGTCGAATAAAGAGCGTTAAGTACCTTTTTGCCTTTCCAGAGGGAATGTGGTATTACTCTTGAGATGCTGCATCGCCAAATTTCCTCATCTCGCAAGGAGGGGATAATTTTGGGGTGTTTCTCGAGTTGCGGTGGGAAGCTGGGTGTGCTTCTCGACTTGCGACGGGGACCTAAGGAACCCGCTGGGGTTGCTTCAGGGAAGTCAGGTCCCCTTTGGTGTTGGACGGGGAACTTCCGGTTTCCTCTTGAGCCCTTAAATGTGCACAGGGGCTCTTCTCGAATTGAGTCCGTAAAGTGTGTTCTCCTCTCCAAAGGGGACGGCTGTGTGAGGGAACTTTCTGAGTCGAATAAAGGGTGTCAAGTACCTTTTTGCCTTTCCAGAGGGAATGTGGTATTTCTCTTGAGATGCTGCATCGCCAAACTTCCTCATCTCGCATGGAGGGGATAATTTTGGGGTGCTTCTCGAGTTGCGACGGGGACCTCAGGAACTCGCTGGGGTTGCTTCAGGGAAGTCAGGTCCCGTTTGGTGTTGGAAGGGGAACTTCCGGTTTACTCTCGAGCACTTCAATGTGCACAGGGGCTCCACTCGAATTGAGTCCATGAAGTGTGTTCTCCTCTCCAAAGGGGACGGCTGTGTGAGGGAACTTTCTGAGTCGAATAAAGGGTGTCAAGTACCATTTTGCCTTTCCAGAGGGAATGTGGTATTTCTCTTGAGATGCTCCATCGCCAAATTTCCTCATCTCGCATGGAGGGGATAATTTTGGAGTGTTTCTCGAGTTGCGGCGGGAAGCTGTGGGTGCTTCTCGAGTTGCGACGGGGACCTCAGGAACTCGCTGGGGTTGCTTCAGGGAAATCAGTTCCCGTTTGTTGTTGAAAGGGGAACTTCCGGTTTCCTCTCGAGCCCTAAAATGTGCATAGGGTCTCCTCTCGAACTGAGTCCATAAAGAGTGTTCTCCTCTCCAAAGGGGACGGCTGTGTGAGGGAACTTTGTGAGTCGAATAACGGGTGTCAAGTCAATTCTTGCCTTTCAGGAGTGAATGAGGTAATTCTCTTGAGATGCTGCATCGCCAAATTTCCTCATCTCGCATGGAGAGGATAATTTTGGGGTGTTTCTCGAGTTGTGGCGGGAAGATGTGGGTAATTCTCGAGTTGCGATCGGGACCTCAGGAACTCGCTGGGGTTGCTTCACGGAAGTCTGTTCCCCTTTGCTGTTGGAAGGGGAACTTCCGGTTTCCTTTCGAGACCTTAAATTTGCACAGGGGCTCCTCTCGAATTGAGTCAGTAAAGTGTGTTCTCCTCTCCAAAGGGCACGGCTGTGTGAGGGAACTTTCTGAGTCGAATAAAGGATGTCAAGTATCTTTTTGCCTTTCCAGAGGGAATGTGGTATTTCTCGTGAGATGCTGCATCGCCAAATTTCCTCATCTCGCATGGAGGGGAGAATTTTGGGGTGTTTCTCGAGTTGCGGCGAGAAGCTGGGGGTGCTTCTCGAGTTGCGACGGGGACCTCAGGAACTCGCTGGGGTTGCTTCAGGGAAGTCAGGTCCCCTTTGGTGTTGGAAGGGGAACTTCCGGTTTCCTCTCGAGCCCTTCAATGTGCACAGGGGCTACTCTCGAATTGAGTCCGTAAAGTGTTTTCTCCTCTCCAAAGGGGATGGCTGTGTGAGGGAACTTTCTGAGTCGAATAAAGGGTGTCAAGTACCTTTTTGCTATTCCAGAGGGAATGTGGTATTTCTCTTGAGATGCTGCATCGCCAAATTTCCTCATCCTGCATGGAGGGGATAATTTTGGGGTGTTTCTCGACTTGCGGCGGCAAGCTTGGGGTGCTTCTCGAGTTGCGACGGGGTCCTCAGGAACTCGCTGTGGTTGCTTCAGGGAAGGCAGGTCCCCTTTGGTGTAGGAAGGGGAACTTCCGGTTTCCTCTCAAGCCCTTCAATGTGCACAGGGGCTCCTCACGAATTGAGTCCGTAAAGTGTGTTCTCCTCTCCAAAGGGGACGGCTGTGTGAGGGAACTTTCTGAGTCGAATAAAGAGTGTCAAGTACCTTTTTGCCTTTCCAGAGGGAATGTGGTATTACTCTTGAGATGCTGCATCGCCAAATTTCCTCATCTCGCAAGGAGGGGATAATTTTGGGGTGTTTCTCGAGTTGCGGCGGGAAGCTGGGTGTGCTTCTCGACTTGCGACGGGGACCTCAGGAACCCGCTGGGGTTGCTTCAGGGAAGTCAGGTCCCCTTTGGTTTTGGACGGGGAACTTCCGGTTTGCTCTTGTGTCCTTAAATGTGCACAGGGACTCTTCTCGAATTGAGTCCGTAAAGTGTGTTCTCCTCTCCAAAGGGGACGGCTGTGTGAGGGAACTTTCTGAGTCGAATAAAGGGTGTCAAGTACCTTTTTGCCTTTCCAGAGGGAATGTGGTATTTCTCTTCAGATGCTGCATCAACAAATTTCCTCATCTCGCATGGAGGTGATAATTTTGTGGTGTTTCTCGAGTTGCGGCGGGAAGTTGTGGTGCTTCTCGTGTTGCGACGGGGACCTCAGGAACTCGCTGGGGTTGCTTCAGGGAAGTCAGGTCCCCTTTGGTGTTGGAAGGGGAACTTCCGGTTTCCTCTCGAGCCTCTCAATGTGCACAGGGGCTCCTCTCGAATTGAGTCCGTAAAGTGTGTTCTCCTCTCCAAAGGGGACGGCTGTGTGAGGGAACATTCTGAGTCGAATAATGGGTGTCAAGTACCTTTTTGCCTTTCCAGAGGGAATGTGGTATTTCTCTTGAGATGCCGCATCGCCAAATTTCCTCATCTCGCATGGAGGGGATAATTTTTGGGTGTTTCTCGAGTTGCGGCGGGAAGCTGGGGGTGCTTCTGGAGTAGCGACGGGGACCTCAGGAACTCGCTGGGTTTGCTTCGGGGAAGTCAGGTCCCCTTTGGTGTTGGAAGCGGAACTTCCAGTTTCCTCTCGAGCCCTTCAATTGGCACAGGGTCTCGTCACGAATTGAGTCCCTAAAGTGTGTTCTCCTCTCCAAAGGGGACGGCTGTGTGAGGGAACTTTCTGAGTCGAATAAAGGGTGTCTAGTACCTTTTTGCCTTTCCAGAGCGAATTTGGTATTTCTCTTGAGATGCTGCATCGCCAAATTTCCTCATCTCGCATGGAGGGGATCATTTCGGGGTGTTTCACGAGTTGCGGCTGGAAGCTGGGGTTGCTTCTCGAGTTGCGACGGGGACCTCACGAACTCGCTGGGGTTTCTTCACGTAAGTCAGGTCCCCTTTGGTGTTGGAATGGGAACTTCCGGTTTCCTCTCAAGCCCTTCAAAGTGCACAGGGGCTTCCTCGAATTGAGTCCGTAACGTGTGTTCTCCTCTCCAAAGGGGACGGCTGTGTGAGGGAACATTCTGAGTCGAATAATGGGTGTCAAGTACCTTTTTGCCTTTCCAGAGGGATGTGGTATTTCTCTTGAGATGCTGCATCGCCAAATTTCCTCATCTCGCATGGAGGGGATAATTTTTGAGTGTTTCTCGAGGTGCGGCGCGATGCTGGGGGTGCTTCTGGAGTTCCGACGGGGACCTCAGGAACTCGCTGTGGTTGCTTCGGGGAAGTCAGGTCCCCTTTGGTGTTGGAAGGGGAACTTCCGGTTTCCTCTCGAGCCCTTCAATGTGCACAGGGGCACCTCTCGAATTGAGTCCGTAAAGTGTGTTCTCCTCTCCAAAGGGGACGGCTGTGTGAGGGAACATTCTGTGTCGAATAAAGGGTGTCAAGTACCTTTTTGCCTTTCCAGAGCGAATGTGGTATTTCTCTTGAGATGCTGCATCGCCAAATATCCTCATCTCGCATGGAGGGGATCATTTTGGGGTGTTTCACGAGTTGCGGCGGGAAGCTGGGGGTGCTTCTCGAGTTGCGATGGGGACCTCAGGAACTCGCTGGGGTTTCTTCACGTAAGTCAGGTCCCCTTTGGTATTGGAAGGGGAACTTTCGTTTTCCTCTCGAGCCCTTATATGTGCACAGGGGCTCATATCAAATTGAGTCCGTAAAGTGTGTTCTCCTCTCCAAAGGGGACGGCTGTGTGAGGGAACTTTCTGAGTCGAATAAAGGGTGTTAAGCACCTTTTTGCCTTTCAAGAGGGAATGTGGTATTTCTCTTGGGATGCTGCATCAAAAAATTTCCTCATCTCGCATTGAGGGTATAATTTTGGGGTTTTTCTCGAGTTGCGGCGGGAAGCTAGGGGTGCTTCTCGAGTTGCGACGGGGACCTCAGGAACTCGCTGGTGTTGCTTCAGGGAAGTCAAGTCCTCTTTGGTGTTGGAAGGGGAACTTTCGTTTTCCTCTCGAGCCCTTATATGTGCACAGGGGCTCATCTCGAATTGAGTCCATAAATTGTGTTCTCCTATCCAAAGGGGACGGCTGTGTGAGGGAACTTTCTGAGTCGAATAAAGGGTGTCAAGTACCTTTTTGCCTTTCCGGAGGGAATGTGGTATTTCTCTTGAGATGCTGCATCGCCAAATTTCCTCATCTCACATTGAGGGAATAATTTTGGGGTGTTTCTCGAGTTGCGGTGGAAAGCTGGGTGTGCTTCAAGAGTTGCGACGGGGACCTCAGGAACTCGCTGGGGTTGCTTAAAAGAAGTCAGGTCCCCTTTGCTGTTGGAAGGGGAACTTCCGGGTTCCTCTCGAGCCCTAATATGTGCACAGGGGCTCATCTCGAACTGAGTCCATAAAGTGTGTTCTCCTCTAAAAGGGGACTGCTTTCTCAGCTTTCACTGTTTGCTGATGACATGATCCTCTACACAGAAAACCCTAAAGACTCTACCAGAAAACTACTAGAGCTAATCAATGATTACAGTAAAGTTGCAGGATATAAAATCAACACAGAAATCCCTTGCATTCCTATACACTAATAATGTGAAAGTAGAAAGAGAAATTAAGGAAACTATTCCATTTACTGTTGCAACGAAAACAATTAAATACTTAGGAATATATCTACCTAAGGAAACAAAAGACTTGTACATAGAAAACTATAAAACACTAGTGAAAGTAATCAAAGAGGACACTAATAGATGGAGAAATATACCGTGTTCGTGGATTGGAAGAATAAATATTGTAAAAATGAGTATACTACCCAAAGTAATTTATACATTCAATGCAATCCCTATCAAGCTACCAACAATATTTTTCACAGAACTAGAACAAATAATCTCACAATTTGTATGGAAATACAAAAAACCTCGAATAGCCAAAGCAATTTTGAGGAAGAAGAATGGAACTGGGGGAATTAACCTGCCGGACTTCAGGCTCTATTACAAAGCCACAGTCATCAAGACAGTATGGTACTGGCATAAAGACAGAAATATAGATCAATGGAACAAAATAGAAAGCCCAGAGATAAACCCACGCTCCTATGGACACCTTATCTTCGACAAAGGAGGCAAGAATATAAAATGGAGAAAAGACAGTCTCTTTAACAAGTGGTGCTGGGAAAACTGGTCAGCCACTTGTAAAACAATGAAACTAGAACACTTCCTAACACCATACACCAAAATAAACTCAAAATGGATTAAAGATCTAAATGTAAGACCAGAAACTATAAAACTCCTAGAGGAGAACGTAGGCAAAACACTCTCCGACATAAATCACAGCAGGATCCTCCAAGACCCACCTCCCAGAATATTGGAAATAAAAGCAAAAATAAACAAATGGGACCTAATTAAAATCAAAAGCTTCTGCACAGCAAAGGAAACTCTAAGCAAGGTGAAAAGACAGCCTTCAGAATGGGAGAAAATAATAGCAAATGAAGCAACGGATAAAGGATTAATCTCCAAATTATACAAGCAGCTCCTGCAGCTTAATTCCAGAAAACTAAGTGACCCAATCAAAAACTGGGCCAAAGAATTAAACAGACATTTCTCCAAAGAAGACATAAAGATGGCTAACAAACACATGAAAAAATGCTCAACATCCCTCATCATCAGAGAAATGCAAATCAAAACCACAATGAGATACCATTTCACACCAGTCAGAATGGCTGCTATCCAAAAGTCTACATGCAATAAATGCTGGAGAGGGTGTGGAGAGAAGGGAACCCTCTTAAACTGTTGGTGGGAATGCAAACTAGTACAGCCACTATGGAGAACAGTGTGGAGATTCCTCAGAAAACTGGAAATAGAACTGCCCTATGATCCAGCGATCGCACTCCTGGGCATACACACCGAGGAAACCAGAATTGAAAGAGACACATGTACTCCAATGTTCATTGCAGCACTGTTTATAAAAGCCAGGACATGGAAGCAACCTAGATGTCCATCTGCAGATGAATGGATAAGAAAGCTTTGGTACATATACACAATGGAATATTTCTCAGCCATCAAAAAGAATGCATTTGAATCAGTTTTAATGAGGTGGATGAAATTGGAGCCAATTATACAGAGTGAAGTAAGCCAGAAAGAAGAACATCAATACTGTATATTAAAGCATATATAAGGAATTTAGAAAAATGGTAACCTGAACCCTGTATAAGAGACTGCAAAAGAGACATAGGCATTTAGAACAGTCTTTGGGACTCTGTGGGAGAGGGTGAAGGTGGAATGATTGGGGAGAATGGAATTGTAGCATGTATATTATCATAAGTGACCAGTCCAGGTTCGACGCATAAATTATCCTCTGTTCATTTCTTTGCATTTGTGCTTTTTTAATAAAAATACTTTTAACTGTAAAAAAAAAATAAAAATAAAAAGAAATGGAAAAAAAATAAAAATAAAATAAAATAAAAAGGGGACTGCTGTCTGAGGGAAATTTCTGAGTCGAATAAAGGGTGTCAAGTACCATTTTGCCTTTCAAGAGGGAATGTGGTATTTCTCTTGAGATGCTGCATCGCAAAATTTCCTCATCTCGCATTGAGGGGATAATTTTGGGGTATTTTTCGAGTTGCGGCGGGAAGCTGGGGGTGATTCTCGAGTTGTGACGGGGACCTCAGGAACGCGCTGGGGTTGCTTACGGGAAGTCAGGTCCACTTTGGTGTTGGAAGGGGGACTTCCGGGTTCCTCTGGAGCCCTTAAATGTGCACAGGGTCTCATCTCGAATTGAGTCCATAAAGTGTGTTCTCCTCTAAAAGAGGACGGCTGTGTGAGGGAACTTTCTGAGTCGAATAAGGGTGTCAAGCACCTTTTTGCCTTTCAAGAGGGAATGTGGTATTTCTCTTGAGATGCTGCATCGCAAAATTTCCTCATCCTCATTGAGGTGATATTTTTGGGGTGTTTCTCGAGTTGCGGCGGGAAGATGGGGGTGCTTCTCGAGTTGCGACGGGGACCTCAGGAACTCGCTGGGGTTGCTTCAGAGAAGTCAGGTCCCCTTTGGTGTTGGAAGGGGAACTTCCGGGTTCCTCTCGAAGCCTTAAATGTGCACAGGGTCTCTCTCGAATTGAGTCCATAAAGTGTGTTCTTCTCTAAAAGGGGACCGCTGTGTGAGGGAAATTTCTGAGTCGAATAAACGGTGTCAAGTACCTATTTGCCTTTCAAGAGGGAATGTGCTATTTCTCTTGAGATGCTTCATCGCAAAATTTCCTCATCTCGCATTGAGGGGATAATTTTGGTGTGTTTCTCGCGTTGCAGCGGGAAGCTGGGGGTGCTTCTTGAGTGGCGACGCGGACCTCAGGAACTCGCTGGGGTTGCTTCAGGTAAGTCAGGTTCCCTTTGGTTTTGGAAGAGGAATTTCCGGCTACTTCTCGAGCCCTTAAATCTGCACAGGGGCTCATCTCGAATTGAGTCCATAAAGTGTGTTCTCCTCTAAAAGGGGAATGCTGTGTGAGGGAACATTCTGAGTCGAATAAAGGGTGTCAAGTACCTTTTTGCCTTTCAAGAGGGAATGTGGTATTTCTCTTGAGATGTTGCATCGCAAAGTTTCATCATCTCGCATTGAGGGGATAATTTTGTGGTGTTTCTGGAGTTGCGGCGGGAAGCTGGGGGTGCTTCTCGTGTTGCGACGGGGACCTCAGGAACTCGCTTTGGTTGCTTCAGGGAAGTCAGGTCCGCTTTACTGTTGGAAGGGGAACCTCCGGGTTCCTCTGGAGCCCTTAAATGTGCACAGGGGCTCATCTCGAATTGAGTCCATAAAGTGTGTTCTCTCCAAAGGGGAGGGCTGTGTGAGGGAATTTTCTGAGTCGAATAAAGGGTGTCAAGTACGTTTTTGCCTTTCAAGAGGGAATGTGGTATTTCTCTTGAGATGCTGCATCGCAAAATTTCCACATCTCGCATTGAGGAGATAATTTGGGGGTGTTTTCCGAGCTGCGGCGGGAAGATGGGGGTGCTTCTCGAGTTGCCACGGGACCTCAGGAACTCGCTGACGTTGCTTCAGGGAAGTCAGGTCCACTTTGGTGTTGGAAAGTGAACTTCCGGGTTCCTCTGGAGCCCTTAAATGTGCACAGAGGCTCATCTCGAATTGAGTCCATAAAGTGTGTTCTCCTCTAAAATTTGACGGCTGTGTGAGGCAACTTTCTGAGTCGAATAAAGGGTGTCAAGTACGTTTTTGCATTTCAAGAGGGAATGTGGTATTTCTCTTGAGATGTTGCATCGCAAAATTTCATCATCTCGCATTGACTGGATAATTTTGTGGTGTTTCTCGAGTTGCGGCTGGAAGCTGGGGGTGCTTCTCGTGTTGCGACGGGGACCTCAGGAATTCGCTGGGGTTGCTTCAGGGAAGTTAGGTCCCCTTTACTGTTGGAAGGGGAACCTCCGGGTTCCTCTGGAGCCCTTAAATGTGCACAGGGGCTCATTCGAATTGAGTCCATAAAGTGTGTTCTCCTCTCCAAAGGGGACGGCTGTGTGAGGGAACGTTCTGAGTCGAATAAAGGGTGTGAAGTACCTCTTTGCCTTTCAAACGGAATGTGGTATTTCTCTTGAGATGCTACATCGCAAAATTTCCTCATTCGCATTGACGGGATAATTTTGGGGTGTTTCTCTACTTGCGGCGGGAAGCTGGGGGTGCTACTCGAGTTGCGACGGGGACCTCAGGTACTCGCTGGGGTTGCTTCAGGGAAGTCAGTTGCCCTTTGGTGTTGGAAGGGGAACTTCCGGGTTCCTCTGGAGCTCTTAAATGTGCACTGAGGCTCAACTCGAATTGAGTCCATAAATTGTGTTTTCCTCTAAAAGGGGACAGCTGTGTGAGGGAACTTTATGAGTCGAGTAAAGGGTGTCAAGTACCTTTTTGCCTTTCAAGTGGGAATGTGGTGTTTTCTTGAGATGATTCAGCGGAAAATTTCCTCATCTCGCATTGAGGGGAAAATTTTGGGGTGTTTCTCGAGTTGCGGCGGGAAGCTGGGGGTGCTTCTCGAGTTGGGACGGGGACCTCAGTAACTCGCTGGGGTTGCTTCATGGAAGTCAGGTCCTCTTTGGTATTGGAAAGGGAACTCCCGGGTTCCTCTCGAGCGCTTCAATGTGCACAGGGGCTCATCTCGAATTGAGTCCATAAAGTGTGTTCTCCTCTAAAATGGGACTGCTGTGTGAGGGAATTTTCTGACTCTAAAAAAGGGTGTCAAGTGCCTTTTTGTCTTTCAAGAGGGAATGTGGTATTTCTCTTGAGATGCTGCATCGCCAAATTTCCTCATCTCGCATTGAGGGGATAATTTTGTGGTGTTTTTCGAGTTGCGGCGGGAAGCTGGGGGTGCTTCAAGAGTTGATACGGGGACCTCAGGAACTCGCTGGGGTTCCTTCAGGGAAGTTAGGTCCCCTTTACTGTTGAAAGGGGAACCTCCGGGTTCCTCTCGAGCCCTTAAATGTGCACAGGGTCTCCTCTCGAATTGAGTCCATAAAGTGTTTTCTCTCCAAATGGGAGGGCTGTGTGAGGGAACTTTCTGAGTCGAATAAGGGTGTCAAGTACCTTTTTGCCTTTACAGAGGGAATGTGGTATTTCTCTTGAGATGCAGCATCGCCAAATTTCCTCATCTCGCATGGAGGGGATAATTTTGGTGTGTTTCTCGGGTTGCGGCGGGAAGCTGGGGGTGCTTCTCGAGTTGCGACGGGGACCTCAGGAGCTCGCTGGGGTTGCTTCAGGAAAGTTAGGTCCCCTTTGGAGTTGGAAGGGGAACTTCCGGTTTCCTCTCGAGCCCTTCAATGTGCACGGGGGCGCCTCTTGAATTGAGTCCGTAAAGTGTGTTCTCCTCTCAAAGGGGACGGCTGTGTGAGGGAACTTTCTGAGTCTAATAAAGGGTGTCAAGTACCTTTTTGCCTTTCCAGAGGGAATGTGGTATTTCTCTTGAATTGCTGAAGCGCCAAATTAGCTTAACTCGCATGGAGGGGATAATTTTGGGGTCTTTCTCGAGTTGCGGTGCGAAGCTGGGGGTGCTTCTCGAGTTGCGACGGGGAGCTCAGGAACTCGCTGGGGTTGTTTCAGGGAAGTCAGTCCCCTTTGATGTTGGAAGGGGAACTTCCGGTGTCCTCGCGAGCCCTTCAATGGGCAAAGGGGCTCCTCTCGAATTGAGTCCGTAAAGTGTGTTCTCCTCTCCAAAGGGGACGGCTGTGTGAGGGAACTTTCTGAGTCGAATAAAGGGTGTCAAGTACCTTTTTGCCTTTCCAGAGGGAATGTGGTATTTGTCTTGAGATGCTGCATCGCCAAATTTCCTCATCTCGCATGGAGGGGATAATTTTGGCGTGTTTCACGAGTTGCGGCGGGAAGCTGGGTGTGCTTCTCGAGTTGCGACGGGGACCTCAGGAACTCGCTGGGGTTGCTTCAGGGAAGTCAGGTCCCCTTTGGTGTTGGAAGGGGAACTTCCGGTTTCCTCTCGAGCCCTTCAGTGTTCACAGGGATTCCTCTCGAATTGAGTCCGTGAAGTGTGTTCTCCTCTGAAAGGGGACGGCTGTGTGAGGGAATTTTCTGAGTCGAATAAAGGGTGTCAAGTATCTTTTTACCTTTCCAGAAGGAATGTGGTATTTCTCTTGAGATGCTGCATCGCCAAATTTCCTCATCTCGCATGGAGGCGATAATTTTGGGGTGTTTCTCTAGTTGCGGCGGAAGCTGGGGGTGCTTCTCGAGTTGCGACGGGGACCTCAGGAACTCGCTGGGGTTGCTTCAGGGAAGTCAGGTCCCCTATGGTGTTGGAAGGGGAAATTCTGGTTTCCTCTCGAGCCCTTCAATGTGCACAGGGGCTCCTCTCGAATTGAGTCCGTAAAGTGTGTTCTCCTCTCCAAAAAGGACGGCTGTGTGAGGGAACTTTCTGAGTCGAATAAAGGGTGTCAAGTACCTTTTTGCCTTTCCAGAGGGAATGTGGTATTTCTCTTGAGATGCTGCATCGCCAAATTTCCTCATCTCGCATGGAGGGGATAATTTTGGGGTGTTTCTCGAGTTGCGGCGGGAAGCTGGGGGTGCTTCTCGAGTTGCGACGGGGACCTCAGGAACTCGCTGGGGTTGCTTCAGGGAAGTCAGTTCCCCTTTGGTGTTGGAAGGGGAACATCCTGTTTCCTCTTGAGCCCTTCAATGTGCACAGGGGCTCCTCTCGAATTGAGTCCGTAAAGTGTGTTCTCCTCTCCAAAGGGGACGGCTGTGTGAGGGAACTTTCTGAGTAGAATAAAGGGTGTCAAGTACCTTTTTGCCTTTCCAGAGGGAATGTGGTATTTCTCTTCAGATGCTGCATCGCCTAGTTTCCTCATTCGCATGGAGGGGATAATTTTGGGGTGTTTCTCGGGTTGCGGCGGGAAGCTGGCGGTGCTTCTCGAATTGCGACGGGGACCTCAGGAACTCGCTGGGGTTGCTTCAGGGAAGTCAGGTCCCCTTTGGTGTTGGAAGGGGAACTTCCTGTTTCCTCTTGAGCCCTTCAATGTGCACAGGGGCTCCTCTCGAATTGAGTCCGTAAAGTGTGTTCTCTTCTCCAAAGGCGACGGCTGTGTGAGGGAACTTTCTGAGTCGAATAAAGGGTGTCGAGTACCTTTTTGCCTTTCCAGAGGGAATGTGGTATTTCTCTTGAGATGCTGCATCGCCAAATTTCCTCATCTCGCATGGAGGGGATAATTTTGGGTTGTTTCTCGAGTTGCGGCGGGAAGCTGGGGGTGCTTCTCGAGTTGCGACGGGGACCTCAGGAACTCGCTGGGGTTGCTTCAGGGAAGTCAGGTCCCCTTTGGTGTTGGAAGGGGAACTTCCTGTTTCCTCTTGAGCCCTTCAATGTGCACAGGGGCTACTCTCGAATTGAGTCCGTAAAGTGTGTTCTCCTCTCCAAAGGGGACGGCTGTGTGAGGGAACTTTCTGAGTCGAATAAAGGGTGTCAAGTACCTTTTTGCTTTCCAGAGGGAATGTGGTATTTCTCTTGAGATGCTGCATCGCCAAATTTCCTCATCCTGCATGGAGGGGATAATTTTGGGGTGTTTCTCGACTTGCGGCGGCAAGCTGGGGGTGCTTCTCGAGTTCCGACGGGGACCTCAGGAACTCGCTGTGGTTGCTTCAGGGAAGGCAGGTCCCCTTTGGTGTAGGAAGGGGAACTTCCGGTTTCCTCTCGAGCCCTTCAATGTGCACAGGGGCTCCTCTCGAATTGAGTCCGTAAAGTGTGTTCTCCTCTCGAAAGGGGACGGCTGTGTGAGGGAACTTTCTGAGTCGAATAAAGAGCGTCAAGTACCTTTTTGCCTTTCCAGAGGGAATGTGGTATTACTCTTGAGATGCTGCATCGCCAAATTTCCTCATCTCGCAAGGAGGGGATAATTTTGGGGTGTTTCTCGAGTTGCGGTGGGAAGCTGGGTGTGCTTCTCGACTTGCGACGGGGACCTCAGGAACCCGCTGGGGTTGCTTCAGGGAAGTCAGGTCCCCTTTGGTGTTGGACGGGGAACTTCCGGTTTCCTCTTGAGCCCTTAAATGTGCACAGGGGCTCTTCTCAAATTGAGTCCGTAAAGTGTGTTCTCCTCTCCAAAGGGGACGGCTGTGTGAGGGAACTTTCTGAGTCGAATAAAGGGTGTCAAGTACCTTTTTGCCTTTCCAGAGGGAATGTGGTATTTCTCTTGAGATGCTGCATCGCCAAACTTCCTCATCTCGCATGGAGGGGATAATTTTGGGGTGCTTCTCGAGTTGCGACGGGGACCTCAGGAACTCGCTGGGGTTGCTTCAGGGAAGTCAGTTCCCGTTTGGTGTTGGAAGGGGAACTTCCGGTTTACTCTCGAGCACTTCAATGTGCACAGGGGCTCCACTCGAATTGAGTCCATGAAGTGTGTTCTCCTCTCCAAAGGGGACGGCTGTGTGAGGGAACTTTCTGAGTCGAATAAAGGGTGTCAAGTACCATTTTGCCTTTCCAGAGGGAATGTGGTATTTCTCTTGAGATGCTGCATCGCCAAATTTCCTCATCTCGCATGGAGGGGATAATTTTGGAGTGTTTCTCGAGTTGCGGCGGGAAGCTGGGGGTGCTTCTCGAGTTGCGACGGGGACCTCAGGAACTCGCTGGGGTTGCTTCAGGGAAGTCAGTTCCCGTTTGTTGTTGAAAGGGGAACTTCCGGTTTCCTCTCGAGCCCTAAAATGTGCATAGGGTCTCCTCTAGAACTGAGTCCATAAAGAGTGTTCTCCTCTCCAAAGGGGACGGCTGTGTGAGGGAACTTTGTGAGTCGAATAACGGGTGTCAAGTCAATTCTTGCCTTTCAGGAGTGAATGAGGTAATTCTCTTGAGATCCTGCATCGCCAAATTTCCTCATCTCGCATGGAGAGGATAATTTTGGGGTGTTTCTCGAGTTGTGGCGGGAAGCTGTGGGTAATTCTCGAGTTGCGATCGGGACCTCAGGAACTCGCTGGGGTTGCTTCACGGAAGTCTGTTCCCCTTTGCTGTTGGAAGGGGAACTTCCGGTTTCCTTTCGAGACGTTAAATGTGCACAGGGGCTCCTCTCGAATTGGGTGAGTAAAGTGTGTTCTCCTCTCCAAAGGGCACGGCTGTGTGAGGGAACTTTCTGAGTCGAATAAAGGATGTCAAGTATCTTTTTGCCTTTCCAGAGGGAATGTGGTATTTCTCGTGAGATGCTGCATCGCCAAATTTCCTCATCTCGCATGGAGGGGAGAATTTTGGGGTGTTTCTCGAGTTGCGGCGAGAAGCTGGGGGTGCTTCTCGAGTTGCGACGGGGACCTCAGGAACTCGCTGGGGTTGCTTCAGGGAAGTCAGGTCCCCTTTGGTGTTGGAAGGGGAACTTCCGGTTTCCTCTCGAGCCCTTCAATGTGCACAGGGGCTACTCTCGAATTGAGTCCGTAAAGTGTTTTCTCCTCTCCAAAGGGGATGGCTGTGTGAGGGAACTTTCTGAGTCGAATAAAGGGTGTCAAGTACCTTTTTGCTATTCCAGAGGGAATGTGGTATTTCTCTTGAGATGCTGCATCGCCAAATTTCCTCATCCTGCATGGAGGGGATAATTTTGGGGTGTTTCTCGACGTGCGGCGGCAAGCTGGGGGTGCTTCTCGAGTTGCGACGGGGACCTCAGGAACTCGCTGGGGTTGCTTCAGGGAAGGCAGGTCCCCTTTGGTGTTGGAAGGGGAACTTCCTGTTTCCTCTTGAGCCCTTCAATGTGCACAGGGGCTCCTCTCGAATTGAGTCCGTAAAGTGTGTTCTCCTCTCCAAAGGGGACGGCTGTGTGAGGGAACTTTCTGAGTCGAATAAAGGGTGTCAAGTACCTTTTTGCTTTCCAGAGGGAATGTGGTATTTCTCTTGAGATGCTGCATCGCCAAATTTCCTCATCCTGCATGGAGGGGATAATTTTGGGGTGTTTCTCGACTTGCGGCGGCAAGCTGGGGGTGCTTCTCGAGTTCCGACGGGGACCTCAGGAACTCGCTGTGGTTGCTTCAGGGAAGGCAGGTCCCCTTTGGTGTAGGAAGGGGAACTTCCGGTTTCCTCTCGAGCCCTTCAATGTGCACAGGGGCTCCTCTCGAATTGAGTCCGTAAAGTGTGTTCTCCTCTCGAAAGGGGACGGCTGTGTGAGGGAACTTTCTGAGTCGAATAAAGAGCGTCAAGTACCTTTTTGCCTTTCCAGAGGGAATGTGGTATTACTCTTGAGATGCTGCATCGCCAAATTTCCTCATCTCGCAAGGAGGGGATAATTTTGGGGTGTTTCTCGAGTTGCGGTGGGAAGCTGGGTGTGCTTCTCGACTTGCGACGGGGACCTCAGGAACCCGCTGGGGTTGCTTCAGGGAAGTCAGGTCCCCTTTGGTGTTGGACGGGGAACTTCCGGTTTCCTCTTGAGCCCTTAAATGTGCACAGGGGCTCTTCTCAAATTGAGTCCGTAAAGTGTGTTCTCCTCTCCAAAGGGGACGGCTGTGTGAGGGAACTTTCTGAGTCGAATAAAGGGTGTCAAGTACCTTTTTGCCTTTCCAGAGGGAATGTGGTATTTCTCTTGAGATGCTGCATCGCCAAACTTCCTCATCTCGCATGGAGGGGATAATTTTGGGGTGCTTCTCGAGTTGCGACGGGGACCTCAGGAACTCGCTGGGGTTGCTTCAGGGAAGTCAGTTCCCGTTTGGTGTTGGAAGGGGAACTTCCGGTTTACTCTCGAGCACTTCAATGTGCACAGGGGCTCCACTCGAATTGAGTCCATGAAGTGTGTTCTCCTCTCCAAAGGGGACGGCTGTGTGAGGGAACTTTCTGAGTCGAATAAAGGGTGTCAAGTACCATTTTGCCTTTCCAGAGGGAATGTGGTATTTCTCTTGAGATGCTGCATCGCCAAATTTCCTCATCTCGCATGGAGGGGATAATTTTGGAGTGTTTCTCGAGTTGCGGCGGGAAGCTGGGGGTGCTTCTCGAGTTGCGACGGGGACCTCAGGAACTCGCTGGGGTTGCTTCAGGGAAGTCAGTTCCCGTTTGTTGTTGAAAGGGGAACTTCCGGTTTCCTCTCGAGCCCTAAAATGTGCATAGGGTCTCCTCTAGAACTGAGTCCATAAAGAGTGTTCTCCTCTCCAAAGGGGACGGCTGTGTGAGGGAACTTTGTGAGTCGAATAACGGGTGTCAAGTCAATTCTTGCCTTTCAGGAGTGAATGAGGTAATTCTCTTGAGATGCTGCATCGCCAAATTTCCTCATCTCGCATGGAGAGGATAATTTTGGGGTGTTTCTCGAGTTGTGGCGGGAAGCTGTGGGTAATTCTCGAGTTGCGATCGGGACCTCAGGAACTCGCTGGGGTTGCTTCACGGAAGTCTGTTCCCCTTTGCTGTTGGAAGGGGAACTTCCGGTTTCCTTTCGAGACGTTAAATGTGCACAGGGGCTCCTCTCGAATTGGGTGAGTAAAGTGTGTTCTCCTCTCCAAAGGGCACGGCTGTGTGAGGGAACTTTCTGAGTCGAATAAAGGATGTCAAGTATCTTTTTGCCTTTCCAGAGGGAATGTGGTATTTCTCGTGAGATGCTGCATCGCCAAATTTCCTCATCTCGCATGGAGGGGAGAATTTTGGGGTGTTTCTCGAGTTGCGGCGAGAAGCTGGGGGTGCTTCTCGAGTTGCGACGGGGACCTCAGGAACTCGCTGGGGTTGCTTCAGGGAAGTCAGGTCCCCTTTGGTGTTGGAAGGGGAACTTCCGGTTTCCTCTCGAGCCCTTCAATGTGCACAGGGGCTACTCTCGAATTGAGTCCGTAAAGTGTTTTCTCCTCTCCAAAGGGGATGGCTGTGTGAGGGAACTTTCTGAGTCGAATAAAGGGTGTCAAGTACCTTTTTGCTATTCCAGAGGGAATGTGGTATTTCTCTTGAGATGCTGCATCGCCAAATTTCCTCATCCTGCATGGAGGGGATAATTTTGGGGTGTTTCTCGACTTGCGGCGGCAAGCTGGGGGTGCTTCTCGAGTTGCGACGGGGACCTCAGGAACTCGCTGGGGTTGCTTCAGGGAAGGCAGGTCCCCTTTGGTGTAGGAAGGGGAACTTCCGGTTTCCTCTCAAGCCCTTCAATGTGCACAGGGGCTCCTCACGAATTGAGTCCGTAAAGTGTGTTCTCCTCTCCAAAGGGGACGGCTGTGTGAGGGAACTTTCTGAGTCGAATAAAGAGTGTCAAGTACCTTTTTGCCTTTCCAGAGGGAATGTGGTATTACTCTTGAGATGCTGCATCGCCAAATTTCCTCATCTCGCAAGGAGGGGATAATTTTGGGGTGTTTCTCGAGTTGCGGCGGGAAGCTGGGTGTGCTTCTCGACTTGCGACGGGGACCTCAGGAACCCGCTGGGGTTGCTTCAGGGAAGTCAGGTCCCCTTTGGTTTTGGACGGGGAACTTCCGGTTTGCTCTTGTGTCCTTAAATGTGCACAGGGACTCTTCTCGAATTGAGTCCGTAAAGTGTGTTCTCCTCTCCAAAGGGGACGGCTGTGTGAGGGAACTTTCTGAGTCGAATAAAGGGTGTCAAGTACCTTTTTGCCTTTCCAGAGGGAATGTGGTATTTCTCTTCAGATGCTGCATCAACAAATTTCCTCATCTCGCATGGAGGTGATAATTTTGTGGTGTTTCTCGAGTTGCGGCGGGAAGCTGTGGTGCTTCTCGTGTTGCGACGGGGACCTCAGGAACTCGCTGGGGTTGCTTCAGGGAAGTCAGGTCCCCTTTGGTGTTGGAAGGGGAACTTCCGGTTTCCTCTCGAGCCTCTCAATGTGCACAGGGGCTCCTCTCGAATTGAGTCCGTAAAGTGTGTTCTCCTCTCCAAAGGGGACGGCTGTGTGAGGGAACATTCTGAGTCGAATAATGGGTGTCAAGTACCTTTTTGCCTTTCCAGAGGGAATGTGGTATTTCTCTTGAGATGCCGCATCGCCAAATTTCCTCATCTCGCATGGAGGGGATAATTTTTGGGTGTTTCTCGAGTTGCGGCGGGAAGCTGGGGGTGCTTCTGGAGTAGCGACGGGGACCTCAGGAACTCGCTGGGTTTGCTTCGGGGAAGTCAGGTCCCCTTTGGTGTTGGAAGCGGAACTTCCAGTTTCCTCTCGAGCCCTTCAATTGGCACAGGGTCTCGTCACGAATTGAGTCCCTAAAGTGTGTTCTCCTCTCCAAAGGGGACGGCTGTGTGAGGGAACTTTCTGAGTCGAATAAAGGGTGTCTAGTACCTTTTTGCCTTTCCAGAGCGAATTTGGTATTTCTCTTGAGATGCTGCATCGCCAAATTTCCTCATCTCGCATGGAGGGGATCATTTCGGGGTGTTTCACGAGTTGCGGCTGGAAGCTGGGGTTGCTTCTCGAGTTGCGACGGGGACCTCACGAACTCGCTGGGGTTTCTTCACGTAAGTCAGGTCCCCTTTGGTGTTGGAATGGGAACTTCCGGTTTCCTCTCAAGCCCTTCAAAGTGCACAGGGGCTTCCTCGAATTGAGTCCGTAACGTGTGTTCTCCTCTCCAAAGGGGACGGCTGTGTGAGGGAACATTCTGAGTCGAATAATGGGTGTCAAGTACCTTTTTGCCTTTCCAGAGGGATGTGGTATTTCTCTTGAGATGCTGCATCGCCAAATTTCCTCATCTCGCATGGAGGGGATAATTTTTGAGTGTTTCTCGAGGTGCGGCGCGATGCTGGGGGTGCTTCTGGAGTTCCGACGGGGACCTCAGGAACTCGCTGTGGTTGCTTCGGGGAAGTCAGGTCCCCTTTGGTGTTGGAAGGGGAACTTCCGGTTTCCTCTCGAGCCCTTCAATGTGCACAGGGGCACCTCTCGAATTGAGTCCGTAAAGTGTGTTCTCCTCTCCAAAGGGGACGGCTGTGTGAGGGAACATTCTGTGTCGAATAAAGGGTGTCAAGTACCTTTTTGCCTTTCCAGAGCGAATGTGGTATTTCTCTTGAGATGCTGCATCGCCAAATATCCTCATCTCGCATGGAGGGGATCATTTTGGGGTGTTTCACGAGTTGCGGCGGGAAGCTGGGGGTGCTTCTCGAGTTGCGATGGGGACCTCAGGAACTCGCTGGGGTTTCTTCACGTAAGTCAGGTCCCCTTTGGTATTGGAAGGGGAACTTTCGTTTTCCTCTCGAGCCCTTATATGTGCACAGGGGCTCATATCAAATTGAGTCCGTAAAGTGTGTTCTCCTCTCCAAAGGGGACGGCTGTGTGAGGGAACTTTCTGAGTCGAATAAAGGGTGTTAAGCACCTTTTTGCCTTTCAAGAGGGAATGTGGTATTTCTCTTGGGATGCTGCATCAAAAAATTTCCTCATCTCGCATTGAGGGTATAATTTTGGGGTTTTTCTCGAGTTGCGGCGGGAAGCTAGGGGTGCTTCTCGAGTTGCGACGGGGACCTCAGGAACTCGCTGGTGTTGCTTCAGGGAAGTCAAGTCCTCTTTGGTGTTGGAAGGGGAACTTTCGTTTTCCTCTCGAGCCCTTATATGTGCACAGGGGCTCATCTCGAATTGAGTCCATAAATTGTGTTCTCCTATCCAAAGGGGACGGCTGTGTGAGGGAACTTTCTGAGTCGAATAAAGGGTGTCAAGTACCTTTTTGCCTTTCCGGAGGGAATGTGGTATTTCTCTTGAGATGCTGCATCGCCAAATTTCCTCATCTCACATTGAGGGAATAATTTTGGGGTGTTTCTCGAGTTGCGGTGGAAAGCTGGGTGTGCTTCAAGAGTTGCGACGGGGACCTCAGGAACTCGCTGGGGTTGCTTAAAAGAAGTCAGGTCCCCTTTGCTGTTGGAAGGGGAACTTCCGGGTTCCTCTCGAGCCCTAATATGTGCACAGGGGCTCATCTCGAACTGAGTCCATAAAGTGTGTTCTCCTCTAAAAGGGGACTGCTTTCTCAGCTTTCACTGTTTGCTGATGACATGATCCTCTACACAGAAAACCCTAAAGACTCTACCAGAAAACTACTAGAGCTAATCAATGATTACAGTAAAGTTGCAGGATATAAAATCAACACAGAAATCCCTTGCATTCCTATACACTAATAATGTGAAAGTAGAAAGAGAAATTAAGGAAACTATTCCATTTACTGTTGCAACGAAAACAATTAAATACTTAGGAATATATCTACCTAAGGAAACAAAAGACTTGTACATAGAAAACTATAAAACACTAGTGAAAGTAATCAAAGAGGACACTAATAGATGGAGAAATATACCGTGTTCGTGGATTGGAAGAATAAATATTGTAAAAATGAGTATACTACCCAAAGTAATTTATACATTCAATGCAATCCCTATCAAGCTACCAACAATATTTTTCACAGAACTAGAACAAATAATCTCACAATTTGTATGGAAATACAAAAAACCTCGAATAGCCAAAGCAATTTTGAGGAAGAAGAATGGAACTGGGGGAATTAACCTGCCGGACTTCAGGCTCTATTACAAAGCCACAGTCATCAAGACAGTATGGTACTGGCATAAAGACAGAAATATAGATCAATGGAACAAAATAGAAAGCCCAGAGATAAACCCACGCTCCTATGGACACCTTATCTTCGACAAAGGAGGCAAGAATATAAAATGGAGAAAAGACAGTCTCTTTAACAAGTGGTGCTGGGAAAACTGGTCAGCCACTTGTAAAACAATGAAACTAGAACACTTCCTAACACCATACACCAAAATAAACTCAAAATGGATTAAAGATCTAAATGTAAGACCAGAAACTATAAAACTCCTAGAGGAGAACGTAGGCAAAACACTCTCCGACATAAATCACAGCAGGATCCTCCAAGACCCACCTCCCAGAATATTGGAAATAAAAGCAAAAATAAACAAATGGGACCTAATTAAAATCAAAAGCTTCTGCACAGCAAAGGAAACTCTAAGCAAGGTGAAAAGACAGCCTTCAGAATGGGAGAAAATAATAGCAAATGAAGCAACGGATAAAGGATTAATCTCCAAATTATACAAGCAGCTCCTGCAGCTTAATTCCAGAAAACTAAGTGACCCAATCAAAAACTGGGCCAAAGAATTAAACAGACATTTCTCCAAAGAAGACATAAAGATGGCTAACAAACACATGAAAAAATGCTCAACATCCCTCATCATCAGAGAAATGCAAATCAAAACCACAATGAGATACCATTTCACACCAGTCAGAATGGCTGCTATCCAAAAGTCTACATGCAATAAATGCTGGAGAGGGTGTGGA
The DNA here is from genome assembly GCF_049115385.1 of Moschus berezovskii. Lineage (NCBI taxonomy): Eukaryota > Metazoa > Chordata > Mammalia > Artiodactyla > Moschidae > Moschus > Moschus berezovskii. The sequence continues at coordinate 141,579,668 of NC_142461.1, forward strand.
GAGAAGGGAACCCTCTTAAACTGTTGGTGGGAATGCAAACTAGTACAGCCACTATGGAGAACAGTGTGGAGATTCCTCAGAAAACTGGAAATAGAACTGCCCTATGATCCAGCGATCGCACTCCTGGGCATACACACCGAGGAAACCAGAATTGAAAGAGACACATGTACTCCAATGTTCATTGCAGCACTGTTTATAAAAGCCAGGACATGGAAGCAACCTAGATGTCCATCTGCAGATGAATGGATAAGAAAGCTTTGGTACATATACACAATGGAATATTTCTCAGCCATCAAAAAGAATGCATTTGAATCAGTTTTAATGAGGTGGATGAAATTGGAGCCAATTATACAGAGTGAAGTAAGCCAGAAAGAAGAACATCAATACTGTATATTAAAGCATATATAAGGAATTTAGAAAAATGGTAACCTGAACCCTGTATAAGAGACTGCAAAAGAGACATAGGCATTTAGAACAGTCTTTGGGACTCTGTGGGAGAGGGTGAAGGTGGAATGATTGGGGAGAATGGAATTGTAGCATGTATATTATCATAAGTGACCAGTCCAGGTTCGACGCATAAATTATCCTCTGTTCATTTCTTTGCATTTGTGCTTTTTTAATAAAAATACTTTTAACTGTAAAAAAAAAAATAAAAATAAAAAGAAATGGAAAAAAAATAAAAATAAAATAAAATAAAAAAAAAGGGGACTGCTGTCTGAGGGAAATTTCTGAGTCGAATAAAGGGTGTCAAGTACCATTTTGCCTTTCAAGAGGGAATGTCGTATTTCTCTTGAGATGCTGCATCGCAAAATTTCCTCATCTCGCATTGAGGGGATAATTTTGGGGTATTTTTCGAGTTGCGGCGGGAAGCTGGGGGTGATTCTCGAGTTGTGACGGGGACCTCAGGAACGCGCTGGGGTTGCTTACGGGAAGTCAGGTCCACTTTGGTGTTGGAAGGGGGACTTCCGGGTTCCTCTGGAGCCCTTAAATGTGCACAGGGTCTCATCTCGAATTGAGTCCATAAAGTGTGTTCTCCTCTAAAAGAGGACGGCTGTGTGAGGGAACTTTCTGTGTCGAATAAGGGTGTCAAGCACCTTTTTGCCTTTCAAGAGGGAATGTGGTATTTCTCTTGAGATGCTGCATCGCAAAATTTCCTCATCCTCATTGAGGTGATATTTTTGGGGTGTTTCTCGAGTTGCGGCGGGAAGATGGGGGTGCTTCTCGAGTTGCGACGGGGACCTCAGGAATTCGCTGGGGTTGCTTCAGAGAAGTCAGGTCCCCTTTGGTGTTGGAAGGGGAACTTCCGGGTTCCTCTCGAAGCCTTAAATGTGCACAGGGTCTCTCTCGAATTGAGTCCATAAAGTGTGTTCTTCTCTAAAAGGGGACCGCTGTGTGAGGGAAATTTCTGAGTCGAATAAACGGTGTCAAGTACCTATTTGCCTTTCAAGAGGGAATGTGCTATTTCTCTTGAGATGCTTCATCGCAAAATTTCCTCATCTCGCATTGAGGGGATAATTTTGGTGTGTTTCTCGCGTTGCAGCGGGAAGCTGGGGGTGCTTCTTGAGTGGCGACGCGGACCTCAGGAACTCGCTGGGGTTGCTTCAGGTAAGTCAGGTTCCCTTTGGTTTTGGAAGAGGAATTTCCGGCTACTTCTCGAGCCCTTAAATCTGCACAGGGGCTCATCTCGAATTGAGTCCATAAAGTGTGTTCTCCTCTAAAAGGGGACTGCTGTGTGAGGGAACATTCTGAGTCGAATAAAGGGTGTCAAGTACCTTTTTGCCTTTCAAGAGGGAATGTGGTATTTCTCTTGAGATGTTGCATCGCAAAGTTTCATCATCTCGCATTGAGGGGATAATTTTGTGGTGTTTCTGGAGTTGCGGCGGGAAGCTGGGGGTGCTTCTCGTGTTGCGACGGGGACCTCAGGAACTCGCTGTGGTTGCTTCAGGGAAGTCAGGTCCGCTTTACTGTTGGAAGGGGAACCTCCGGGTTCCTCTGGAGCCCTTAAATGTGCACAGGGGCTCATCTCGAATTGAGTCCATAAAGTGTGTTCTCTCCAAAGGGGAGGGCTGTGTGAGGGAATTTTCTGAGTCGAATAAAGGGTGTCAAGTACGTTTTTGCCTTTCAAGAGGGAATGTGGTATTTCTCTTGAGATGCTGCATCGCAAAATTTCCACATCTCGCATTGAGGAGATAATTTGGGGGTGTTTTCCGAGCTGCGGCGGGAAGATGGGGGTGCTTCTCGAGTTGCCACGGGACCTCAGGAACTCGCTGACGTTGCTTCAGGGAAGTCAGGTCCACTTTGGTGTTGGAAAGTGAACTTCCGGGTTCCTCTGGAGCCCTTAAATGTGCACAGAGGCTCATCTCGAATTGAGTCCATAAAGTGTGTTCTCCTCTAAAATTTGACGGCTGTGTGAGGCAACTTTCTGAGTCGAATAAAGGGTGTCAAGTACGTTTTTGCATTTCAAGAGGGAATGTGGTATTTCTCTTGAGATGTTGCATCGCAAAATTTCATCATCTCGCATTGACTGGATAATTTTGTGGTGTTTCTCGAGTTGCGGCTGGAAGCTGGGGGTGCTTCTCGTGTTGCGACGGGGACCTCAGGAATTCGCTGGGGTTGCTTCAGGGAAGTTAGGTCCCCTTTACTGTTGGAAGGGGAACCTCCGGGTTCCTCTGGAGCCCTTAAATGTGCACAGGGGCTCATTCGAATTGAGTCCATAAAGTGTGTTCTCCTCTCCAAAGGGGACGGCTGTGTGAGGGAACGTTCTGAGTCGAATAAAGGGTGTGAAGTACCTCTTTGCCTTTCAAACGGAATGTGGTATTTCTCTTGAGATGCTACATCGCAAAATTTCCTCATTCGCATTGACGGGATAATTTTGGGGTGTTTCTCTACTTGCGGCGGGAAGCTGGGGGTGCTACTCGAGTTGCGACGGGGACCTCAGGTACTCGCTGGGGTTGCTTCAGGGAAGTCAGTTGCCCTTTGGTGTTGGAAGGGGAACTTCCGGGTTCCTCTGGAGCTCTTAAATGTGCACTGAGGCTCAACTCGAATTGAGTCCATAAATTGTGTTTTCCTCTAAAAGGGGACAGCTGTGTGAGGGAACTTTATGAGTCGAGTAAAGGGTGTCAAGTACCTTTTTGCCTTTCAAGTGGGAATGTGGTGTTTTCTTGAGATGATTCAGCGGAAAATTTCCTCATCTCGCATTGAGGGGAAAATTTTGGGGTGTTTCTCGAGTTGCGGCGGGAAGCTGGGGGTGCTTCTCGAGTTGGGACGGGGACCTCAGTAACTCGCTGGGGTTGCTTCAGGGAAGTCAGGTCCTCTTTGGTATTGGAAAGGGAACTCCCGGGTTCCTCTCGAGCGCTTCAATGTGCACAGGGGCTCATCTCGAATTGAGTCCATAAAGTGTGTTCTCCTCTAAAATGGGACTGCTGTGTGAGGGAATTTTCTGACTCTAAAAAAGGGTGTCAAGTGCCTTTTTGTCTTTCAAGAGGGAATGTGGTATTTCTCTTGAGATGCTGCATCGCCAAATTTCCTCATCTCGCATTGAGGGGATAATTTTGTGGTGTTTTTCGAGTTGCGGCGGGAAGCTGGGGGTGCTTCAAGAGTTGAGACGGGGACCTCAGGAACTCGCTGGGGTTCCTTCAGGGAAGTTAGGTCCCCTTTACTGTTGAAAGGGGAACCTCCGGGTTCCTCTCGAGACCTTAAATGTGCACAGGGTCTCCTCTCGAATTGAGTCCATAAAGTGTTTTCTCTCCAAATGGGAGGGCTGTGTGAGGGAACTTTCTGAGTCGAATAAGGGTGTCAAGTACCTTTTTGCCTTTACAGAGGGAATGTGGTATTTCTCTTGAGATGCAGCATCGCCAAATTTCCTCATCTCGCAAGGAGGGGATAATTTTGGCGTGTTTCTCGAGTTGCGGCGGGCAGCTGGGGGTGCTTCTCGAGTTGCGACGGGCACCTCAGGAACTCGCTGTGGTTGCTTCAGGAAAGTCAGGTCCCCTTTGGTGTTGGAAGGGGTAACTTCCTGTTTCCTCTCGAGCCCTTAAATGTGCACAGGGGTTCATCTCGAATTGAGTCCATAAAGTGTGTTCTCCTCTCCAAAGGGGACGGCTGTCTGAGGGAACTTTCTGAGTCGAATAACGGGTGTCAAGTACCTTTTTGCCTTCAAGAGGGAATGTGGTATTTCTCTTGAGATGATGCATCGCAAAATTTCCTCATCTTGCATTGAGGGGAAAATTTTGTGGTGTTTCTCGTGTTGAGACCGGAAGCTGGGGGTGCTACTCGAGTTGCGAGGTGGACCTCAGGAACTCGCTGGGGTTGCTTCAGGGAAGTCAGGTCCCCTTTGTTGTTGGAAGGGGAATTTCCGGTTTCCTCTGGAGCCCTTCAATGTGCACAGGTGCTCCTCTCGAATTGAATCCATAAAGTGTGTTCTCCTCTCCAAAGGGGACGGCTGTGTGAGGGAACATTCTGAGTCGAATAAAGGGTGTCAAGTACCTTTTTTCCTTTTCAGTGGGAATGTGGTATTTCTCGTGAGATGCTGCATCGCCAAATTTCCTCATCTCGCATGGAGGGGATAATTTTTGGGTGTTTCACGAGTTGCTGCACGAAGCTGGGGGTTCGTCTCGAGTTGCGACGGGGACCACAGGAACTCGTTGGGGTTGCTTCAGGGAAGTCAGGTCTCCTTTGGTGTTGAAAGGGGAACTTCCGTTTTCCTCTCGAGCCCTTCAATGTGCACAGGGGCTCCTCTCGAATTGAGTCCATCAAGTGTGTTCTCCTCTCCAAAGGGGACGGCTGTTTGTGGGAATTTTATGAGTCGAATGAAGGGTGTCAAGTACATTTTTGCCTTTCCAGAGGGAATGTGTTATTTCTCGTGAGATGCTGCATCATCAAATTTCCTCATCTAGCATGGAGGGGATAATTGTGGGGTGTTTCTCGAGTTGCGGCTTGAAGCTGGGGGTGCTTCTCGAGTTGCGACGGGGACCTTAGGAACTCGCTGGGGTTGCTTCAGGGAAATCAGGTCCCCTTTGGTGTTGGAAGGGGAACTTCCGGTTTCCTCTCGAGCCCTTCAATGTGCACAGGGGCTCCTCTCGAATTGAGTCCGTAAGTGTGTTCTCCTCTCCAAAGGGGACGGCCGTGTGAGGGAACTTTCTGAGTCGAATAAAGGGTGTCAAGTACCATTTTGCCTTTCCAGAGAGAATGTGGCATTTCTCGTGAGATGCTGCATCGAAAAATTTCCTCATCTCGCATGGAGGGGAGAATTTTGGGGTGTTCCTCGAGTTGCGGCGGGAAGCTGGGGGTGCTTCTCGAGTTGAGACGGGGACCTTAGGAACCCGCTGGGGGTGCTTCAGGGAAGTCAGGTCCCCTTTGGTGTTGGAAGGAGAACTTCCGGTTTCCTCTCGAGCCCTTCAATGTGCACAGGGGCTCCTCTCGAATTGAGTCCGCAAAGTGTGTTCTCCTCTCCAAAGGGGACGGCTGTGTGAGGGAACTTTCTGAGTCGAATAAAGGGTGTCAAGTACATTTTTGCCTTTCCAGAGGGAATGTGGTATTTCTCGTGAGATGCTGCATCGCCAAATTTCCTCCTCTCGCATGGAGGGGATAATTTTGGGGTGTTTCTCGAGTTGCGGCGGGAAGCTGGGTGTGCTTCTCTATTTGCGACGGGGAGCTCCGGAACTCGCTGGGGTTGCTTCAGGGAAGTCAGGTCCCCTTTGTTGTTGGAAGGGGAATTTCCGGTTTCCTCTGGAGCCCTTCAATGTGCACAGGTTCTCCTCTCGAATTGAGTCCATAAAGTGTGTTCTCCTCTCCAAAGGGGACGGCTGTGTGAGGGAACTTTCTGAGTCGAATAAAGGGTGCCAAGTACCTTTTTGCCTTTCCAGAGGGAATGTGGTATTTCTCTTGAGATGCTGCATCGCCAAATTTCCTCATCTCGCATGGAGGGGATAATTTTGGTGTGTTTCTCGGGTTGCGGCGGGAAGCTGGGGGTGCTTCTCGAGTTGCGACGGGGACCTCAGGAGCTCGCTGGGGTTGCTTCAGGGAAGTTAGGTCCCCTTTGGAGTTGGAAGGGGAACTTCCGGTTTCCTCTCGAGCCCTTCAATGTGCACAGGGGCTCCACTCGAATTGAATCCGTAAAGTGTGTTCTCCTCTCCAAAGGGGACGGCTGTGTGAGGGAACTTTCTGAGTCGAACAAAGGGTGTCAAGTACCTTTTTGCCTTTCCAGAGGGAATGTGGTATTTCTCTTGCGATGCTGCATCGCCAAATTTCCTCATCTCGCATGCAGGGGATAATTTTGGGGTGTTTCCCGAGTTGCGGCGGGAAGCTGGGGGTGCTTCTCGAGTTACGACGAGGACCTCAGGAACTCGCTGGGTTTGCTTCAGGGAAGTCAGGTCCCCTTTGGTGTTGGAAGGGGAACTTCCGGTTTCCTCTCGAGCCCTTCAATGTGCACAGGGGCTCCTCTCGAATTGAGTCCGTAAAGTGTGTTCTCCTCTCCAAAGGGGACGGCTGTGTGAGGGAACTTTCTGAGTCGAACAAAGGGTGTCAAGTACCTTTTTGCCTTTCCAGAGGGAATGTGGTATTTCTATTGAGATGCTGCATCGCCAAATTTCCTCATCTCGCATGCAGGGGATAATTTTGGGTTGTTTCCCGAGTTGCGGCGGGAAGCTGGGGGTGCTTCTCGAGTTACGAGGAGGACCTCAGGAACTCGCTGGGGTTGCTTCAGGGAAGTCAGGTCCCCTTTGGTGTTGGAAGGGAAACTTCCGGTTTCCTCTCGAGCCCTTCAATGGGCAAAGGGGCTCCTCTCGAATTGAGTCCGTAAAGTGTGTTCTCCTCTCCAAAGGGGACGGCTGTGTGAGGGAACTTTCTGAGTCGAATAAAGGGTGTCAAGTACCTTTTTGCCTTTCCAGAGGGAATGTGGTATTTCTCTTGAGATGCTGCAGCGCCAAACTTCCTCATCTCGCATGAAGTGGATAATTTTGGGGTGTTTCTCGAGTTGCGACGGGAAGCTGGGGGTGCTTCTCGAGTTGCGACGGGGACCTCAGGAACTCACTGGTGTTGCTTCAGGGAAGTCAGGTCCTCTTTGGTGTTGGTAGGGGAACTTCCGGTTTCCTCTCGAGCCCTTCAATGTGCACAGGGACTCCTCTCGAATTGAGTCCGTGAAGTGTGTTCTCCTCTGAAAGGGGACGGCTGTGTGAGGGAACTTTCTGAGTCGAATAAAGGGTGTCAAGTATCTTTTTACCTTTCCAGAAGGAATGTGGTATTTCTCTTGAGATGCTGCATCGCCAAATTTCCTCATCTCGAATGGAGGGGATAATTTTGGGGTGTTTCTCGAGTTGCGGCGGAAGCTGGGGGTGCTCCTCGAGTTGCGACGGGGACCTCAGGAACTCGCTGGGGTTGCTTCAGGGAAGTCAGGTCCCCTATGGTGTTGGAAGGGGAAATTCCGGTTTCCTCTCGAGCCCTTCAATGTGCACAGGGGCTCCTCTCGAATTGAGTCCGTAAAGTGTGTTCTCCTCTCCAAAAAGGACGGCTGTGTGAGGGAACTTTCTGAGTCGAATAAAGGGTGTCAAGTACCTTTTTGCCTTTCAAGAGGGAATGTGGTATTTCTCTTGAGATGTTGCATCGCAAAGTTTCATCATCTCGCATTGAGGGGATAATTTTGTGGTGTTTCTGGAGTTGCGGCGGGAAGCTGGGGGTGCTTCTCGTGTTGCGACGGGGACCTCAGGAACTCGCTGTGGTTGCTTCAGGGAAGTCAGGTCCGCTTTACTGTTGGAAGGGGAACCTCCGGGTTCCTCTGGAGCCCTTAAATGTGCACAGGGGCTCATCTCGAATTGAGTCCATAAAGTGTGTTCTCTCCAAAGGGGAGGGCTGTGTGAGGGAATTTTCTGAGTCGAATAAAGGGTGTCAAGTACGTTTTTGCCTTTCAAGAGGGAATGTGGTATTTCTCTTGAGATGCTGCATCGCAAAATTTCCACATCTCGCATTGAGGAGATAATTTGGGGGTGTTTTCCGAGCTGCGGCGGGAAGATGGGGGTGCTTCTCGAGTTGCCACGGGACCTCAGGAACTCGCTGACGTTGCTTCAGGGAAGTCAGGTCCACTTTGGTGTTGGAAAGTGAACTTCCGGGTTCCTCTGGAGCCCTTAAATGTGCACAGAGGCTCATCTCGAATTGAGTCCATAAAGTGTGTTCTCCTCTAAAATTTGACGGCTGTGTGAGGCAACTTTCTGAGTCGAATAAAGGGTGTCAAGTACGTTTTTGCATTTCAAGAGGGAATGTGGTATTTCTCTTGAGATGTTGCATCGCAAAATTTCATCATCTCGCATTGACTGGATAATTTTGTGGTGTTTCTCGAGTTGCGGCTGGAAGCTGGGGGTGCTTCTCGTGTTGCGACGGGGACCTCAGGAATTCGCTGGGGTTGCTTCAGGGAAGTTAGGTCCCCTTTACTGTTGGAAGGGGAACCTCCGGGTTCCTCTGGAGCCCTTAAATGTGCACAGGGGCTCATTCGAATTGAGTCCATAAAGTGTGTTCTCCTCTCCAAAGGGGACGGCTGTGTGAGGGAACGTTCTGAGTCGAATAAAGGGTGTGAAGTACCTCTTTGCCTTTCAAACGGAATGTGGTATTTCTCTTGAGATGCTACATCGCAAAATTTCCTCATTCGCATTGACGGGATAATTTTGGGGTGTTTCTCTACTTGCGGCGGGAAGCTGGGGGTGCTACTCGAGTTGCGACGGGGACCTCAGGTACTCGCTGGGGTTGCTTCAGGGAAGTCAGTTGCCCTTTGGTGTTGGAAGGGGAACTTCCGGGTTCCTCTGGAGCTCTTAAATGTGCACTGAGGCTCAACTCGAATTGAGTCCATAAATTGTGTTTTCCTCTAAAAGGGGACAGCTGTGTGAGGGAACTTTATGAGTCGAGTAAAGGGTGTCAAGTACCTTTTTGCCTTTCAAGTGGGAATGTGGTGTTTTCTTGAGATGATTCAGCGGAAAATTTCCTCATCTCGCATTGAGGGGAAAATTTTGGGGTGTTTCTCGAGTTGCGGCGGGAAGCTGGGGGTGCTTCTCGAGTTGGGACGGGGACCTCAGTAACTCGCTGGGGTTGCTTCAGGGAAGTCAGGTCCTCTTTGGTATTGGAAAGGGAACTCCCGGGTTCCTCTCGAGCGCTTCAATGTGCACAGGGGCTCATCTCGAATTGAGTCCATAAAGTGTGTTCTCCTCTAAAATGGGACTGCTGTGTGAGGGAATTTTCTGACTCTAAAAAAGGGTGTCAAGTGCCTTTTTGTCTTTCAAGAGGGAATGTGGTATTTCTCTTGAGATGCTGCATCGCCAAATTTCCTCATCTCGCATTGAGGGGATAATTTTGTGGTGTTTTTCGAGTTGCGGCGGGAAGCTGGGGGTGCTTCAAGAGTTGAGACGGGGACCTCAGGAACTCGCTGGGGTTCCTTCAGGGAAGTTAGGTCCCCTTTACTGTTGAAAGGGGAACCTCCGGGTTCCTCTCGAGACCTTAAATGTGCACAGGGTCTCCTCTCGAATTGAGTCCATAAAGTGTTTTCTCTCCAAATGGGAGGGCTGTGTGAGGGAACTTTCTGAGTCGAATAAGGGTGTCAAGTACCTTTTTGCCTTTACAGAGGGAATGTGGTATTTCTCTTGAGATGCAGCATCGCCAAATTTCCTCATCTCGCAAGGAGGGGATAATTTTGGCGTGTTTCTCGAGTTGCGGCGGGCAGCTGGGGGTGCTTCTCGAGTTGCGACGGGCACCTCAGGAACTCGCTGTGGTTGCTTCAGGAAAGTCAGGTCCCCTTTGGTGTTGGAAGGGGTAACTTCCTGTTTCCTCTCGAGCCCTTAAATGTGCACAGGGGTTCATCTCGAATTGAGTCCATAAAGTGTGTTCTCCTCTCCAAAGGGGACGGCTGTCTGAGGGAACTTTCTGAGTCGAATAACGGGTGTCAAGTACCTTTTTGCCTTCAAGAGGGAATGTGGTATTTCTCTTGAGATGATGCATCGCAAAATTTCCTCATCTTGCATTGAGGGGAAAATTTTGTGGTGTTTCTCGTGTTGAGACCGGAAGCTGGGGGTGCTACTCGAGTTGCGAGGTGGACCTCAGGAACTCGCTGGGGTTGCTTCAGGGAAGTCAGGTCCCCTTTGTTGTTGGAAGGGGAATTTCCGGTTTCCTCTGGAGCCCTTCAATGTGCACAGGTGCTCCTCTCGAATTGAATCCATAAAGTGTGTTCTCCTCTCCAAAGGGGACGGCTGTGTGAGGGAACATTCTGAGTCGAATAAAGGGTGTCAAGTACCTTTTTTCCTTTTCAGTGGGAATGTGGTATTTCTCGTGAGATGCTGCATCGCCAAATTTCCTCATCTCGCATGGAGGGGATAATTTTTGGGTGTTTCACGAGTTGCTGCACGAAGCTGGGGGTTCGTCTCGAGTTGCGACGGGGACCACAGGAACTCGTTGGGGTTGCTTCAGGGAAGTCAGGTCTCCTTTGGTGTTGAAAGGGGAACTTCCGTTTTCCTCTCGAGCCCTTCAATGTGCACAGGGGCTCCTCTCGAATTGAGTCCATCAAGTGTGTTCTCCTCTCCAAAGGGGACGGCTGTTTGTGGGAATTTTATGAGTCGAATGAAGGGTGTCAAGTACATTTTTGCCTTTCCAGAGGGAATGTGTTATTTCTCGTGAGATGCTGCATCATCAAATTTCCTCATCTAGCATGGAGGGGATAATTGTGGGGTGTTTCTCGAGTTGCGGCTTGAAGCTGGGGGTGCTTCTCGAGTTGCGACGGGGACCTTAGGAACTCGCTGGGGTTGCTTCAGGGAAATCAGGTCCCCTTTGGTGTTGGAAGGGGAACTTCCGGTTTCCTCTCGAGCCCTTCAATGTGCACAGGGGCTCCTCTCGAATTGAGTCCGTAAGTGTGTTCTCCTCTCCAAAGGGGACGGCCGTGTGAGGGAACTTTCTGAGTCGAATAAAGGGTGTCAAGTACCATTTTGCCTTTCCAGAGAGAATGTGGCATTTCTCGTGAGATGCTGCATCGAAAAATTTCCTCATCTCGCATGGAGGGGAGAATTTTGGGGTGTTCCTCGAGTTGCGGCGGGAAGCTGGGGGTGCTTCTCGAGTTGAGACGGGGACCTTAGGAACCCGCTGGGGGTGCTTCAGGGAAGTCAGGTCCCCTTTGGTGTTGGAAGGAGAACTTCCGGTTTCCTCTCGAGCCCTTCAATGTGCACAGGGGCTCCTCTCGAATTGAGTCCGCAAAGTGTGTTCTCCTCTCCAAAGGGGACGGCTGTGTGAGGGAACTTTCTGAGTCGAATAAAGGGTGTCAAGTACATTTTTGCCTTTCCAGAGGGAATGTGGTATTTCTCGTGAGATGCTGCATCGCCAAATTTCCTCCTCTCGCATGGAGGGGATAATTTTGGGGTGTTTCTCGAGTTGCGGCGGGAAGCTGGGTGTGCTTCTCTATTTGCGACGGGGAGCTCCGGAACTCGCTGGGGTTGCTTCAGGGAAGTCAGGTCCCCTTTGTTGTTGGAAGGGGAATTTCCGGTTTCCTCTGGAGCCCTTCAATGTGCACAGGTTCTCCTCTCGAATTGAGTCCATAAAGTGTGTTCTCCTCTCCAAAGGGGACGGCTGTGTGAGGGAACTTTCTGAGTCGAATAAAGGGTGCCAAGTACCTTTTTGCCTTTCCAGAGGGAATGTGGTATTTCTCTTGAGATGCTGCATCGCCAAATTTCCTCATCTCGCATGGAGGGGATAATTTTGGTGTGTTTCTCGGGTTGCGGCGGGAAGCTGGGGGTGCTTCTCGAGTTGCGACGGGGACCTCAGGAGCTCGCTGGGGTTGCTTCAGGGAAGTTAGGTCCCCTTTGGAGTTGGAAGGGGAACTTCCGGTTTCCTCTCGAGCCCTTCAATGTGCACAGGGGCTCCACTCGAATTGAATCCGTAAAGTGTGTTCTCCTCTCCAAAGGGGACGGCTGTGTGAGGGAACTTTCTGAGTCGAACAAAGGGTGTCAAGTACCTTTTTGCCTTTCCAGAGGGAATGTGGTATTTCTCTTGCGATGCTGCATCGCCAAATTTCCTCATCTCGCATGCAGGGGATAATTTTGGGGTGTTTCCCGAGTTGCGGCGGGAAGCTGGGGGTGCTTCTCGAGTTACGACGAGGACCTCAGGAACTCGCTGGGTTTGCTTCAGGGAAGTCAGGTCCCCTTTGGTGTTGGAAGGGGAACTTCCGGTTTCCTCTCGAGCCCTTCAATGTGCACAGGGGCTCCTCTCGAATTGAGTCCGTAAAGTGTGTTCTCCTCTCCAAAGGGGACGGCTGTGTGAGGGAACTTTCTGAGTCGAACAAAGGGTGTCAAGTACCTTTTTGCCTTTCCAGAGGGAATGTGGTATTTCTATTGAGATGCTGCATCGCCAAATTTCCTCATCTCGCATGCAGGGGATAATTTTGGGTTGTTTCCCGAGTTGCGGCGGGAAGCTGGGGGTGCTTCTCGAGTTACGAGGAGGACCTCAGGAACTCGCTGGGGTTGCTTCAGGGAAGTCAGGTCCCCTTTGGTGTTGGAAGGGAAACTTCCGGTTTCCTCTCGAGCCCTTCAATGGGCAAAGGGGCTCCTCTCGAATTGAGTCCGTAAAGTGTGTTCTCCTCTCCAAAGGGGACGGCTGTGTGAGGGAACTTTCTGAGTCGAATAAAGGGTGTCAAGTACCTTTTTGCCTTTCCAGAGGGAATGTGGTATTTCTCTTGAGATGCTGCAGCGCCAAACTTCCTCATCTCGCATGAAGTGGATAATTTTGGGGTGTTTCTCGAGTTGCGACGGGAAGCTGGGGGTGCTTCTCGAGTTGCGACGGGGACCTCAGGAACTCACTGGTGTTGCTTCAGGGAAGTCAGGTCCTCTTTGGTGTTGGTAGGGGAACTTCCGGTTTCCTCTCGAGCCCTTCAATGTGCACAGGGACTCCTCTCGAATTGAGTCCGTGAAGTGTGTTCTCCTCTGAAAGGGGACGGCTGTGTGAGGGAACTTTCTGAGTCGAATAAAGGGTGTCAAGTATCTTTTTACCTTTCCAGAAGGAATGTGGTATTTCTCTTGAGATGCTGCATCGCCAAATTTCCTCATCTCGAATGGAGGGGATAATTTTGGGGTGTTTCTCGAGTTGCGGCGGAAGCTGGGGGTGCTCCTCGAGTTGCGACGGGGACCTCAGGAACTCGCTGGGGTTGCTTCAGGGAAGTCAGGTCCCCTATGGTGTTGGAAGGGGAAATTCCGGTTTCCTCTCGAGCCCTTCAATGTGCACAGGGGCTCCTCTCGAATTGAGTCCGTAAAGTGTGTTCTCCTCTCCAAAAAGGACGGCTGTGTGAGGGAACTTTCTGAGTCGAATAAAGGGTGTCAAGTACCTTTTTGCCTTTCAAGAGGGAATGTGGTATTTCTCTTGAGATGTTGCATCGCAAAGTTTCATCATCTCGCATTGAGGGGATAATTTTGTGGTGTTTCTGGAGTTGCGGCGGGAAGCTGGGGGTGCTTCTCGTGTTGCGACGGGGACCTCAGGAACTCGCTGTGGTTGCTTCAGGGAAGTCAGGTCCGCTTTACTGTTGGAAGGGGAACCTCCGGGTTCCTCTGGAGCCCTTAAATGTGCACAGGGGCTCATCTCGAATTGAGTCCATAAAGTGTGTTCTCTCCAAAGGGGAGGGCTGTGTGAGGGAATTTTCTGAGTCGAATAAAGGGTGTCAAGTACGTTTTTGCCTTTCAAGAGGGAATGTGGTATTTCTCTTGAGATGCTGCATCGCAAAATTTCCACATCTCGCATTGAGGAGATAATTTGGGGGTGTTTTCCGAGCTGCGGCGGGAAGATGGGGGTGCTTCTCGAGTTGCCACGGGACCTCAGGAACTCGCTGACGTTGCTTCAGGGAAGTCAGGTCCACTTTGGTGTTGGAAAGTGAACTTCCGGGTTCCTCTGGAGCCCTTAAATGTGCACAGAGGCTCATCTCGAATTGAGTCCATAAAGTGTGTTCTCCTCTAAAATTTGACGGCTGTGTGAGGCAACTTTCTGAGTCGAATAAAGGGTGTCAAGTACGTTTTTGCATTTCAAGAGGGAATGTGGTATTTCTCTTGAGATGTTGCATCGCAAAATTTCATCATCTCGCATTGACTGGATAATTTTGTGGTGTTTCTCGAGTTGCGGCTGGAAGCTGGGGGTGCTTCTCGTGTTGCGACGGGGACCTCAGGAATTCGCTGGGGTTGCTTCAGGGAAGTTAGGTCCCCTTTACTGTTGGAAGGGGAACCTCCGGGTTCCTCTGGAGCCCTTAAATGTGCACAGGGGCTCATTCGAATTGAGTCCATAAAGTGTGTTCTCCTCTCCAAAGGGGACGGCTGTGTGAGGGAACGTTCTGAGTCGAATAAAGGGTGTGAAGTACCTCTTTGCCTTTCAAACGGAATGTGGTATTTCTCTTGAGATGCTACATCGCAAAATTTCCTCATTCGCATTGACGGGATAATTTTGGGGTGTTTCTCTACTTGCGGCGGGAAGCTGGGGGTGCTACTCGAGTTGCGACGGGGACCTCAGGTACTCGCTGGGGTTGCTTCAGGGAAGTCAGTTGCCCTTTGGTGTTGGAAGGGGAACTTCCGGGTTCCTCTGGAGCTCTTAAATGTGCACTGAGGCTCAACTCGAATTGAGTCCATAAATTGTGTTTTCCTCTAAAAGGGGACAGCTGTGTGAGGGAACTTTATGAGTCGAGTAAAGGGTGTCAAGTACCTTTTTGCCTTTCAAGTGGGAATGTGGTGTTTTCTTGAGATGATTCAGCGGAAAATTTCCTCATCTCGCATTGAGGGGAAAATTTTGGGGTGTTTCTCGAGTTGCGGCGGGAAGCTGGGGGTGCTTCTCGAGTTGGGACGGGGACCTCAGTAACTCGCTGGGGTTGCTTCAGGGAAGTCAGGTCCTCTTTGGTATTGGAAAGGGAACTCCCGGGTTCCTCTCGAGCGCTTCAATGTGCACAGGGGCTCATCTCGAATTGAGTCCATAAAGTGTGTTCTCCTCTAAAATGGGACTGCTGTGTGAGGGAATTTTCTGACTCTAAAAAAGGGTGTCAAGTGCCTTTTTGTCTTTCAAGAGGGAATGTGGTATTTCTCTTGAGATGCTGCATCGCCAAATTTCCTCATCTCGCATTGAGGGGATAATTTTGTGGTGTTTTTTGAGTTGCGGCGGGAAGCTGGGGGTGCTTCAAGAGTTGAGACGGGGACCTCAGGAACTCGCTGGGGTTCCTTCAGGGAAGTTAGGTCCCCTTTACTGTTGAAAGGGGAACCTCCGGGTTCCTCTCGAGACCTTAAATGTGCACAGGGTCTCCTCTCGAATTGAGTCCATAAAGTGTTTTCTCTCCAAATGGGAGGGCTGTGTGAGGGAACTTTCTGAGTCGAATAAGGGTGTCAAGTACCTTTTTGCCTTTACAGAGGGAATGTGGTATTTCTCTTGAGATGCAGCATCGCCAAATTTCCTCATCTCGCAAGGAGGGGATAATTTTGGCGTGTTTCTCGAGTTGCGGCGGGCAGCTGGGGGTGCTTCTCGAGTTGCGACGGGCACCTCAGGAACTCGCTGTGGTTGCTTCAGGAAAGTCAGGTCCCCTTTGGTGTTGGAAGGGGTAACTTCCTGTTTCCTCTCGAGCCCTTAAATGTGCACAGGGGTTCATCTCGAATTGAGTCCATAAAGTGTGTTCTCCTCTCCAAAGGGGACGGCTGTCTGAGGGAACTTTCTGAGTCGAATAACGGGTGTCAAGTACCTTTTTGCCTTCAAGAGGGAATGTGGTATTTCTCTTGAGATGATGCATCGCAAAATTTCCTCATCTTGCATTGAGGGGAAAATTTTGTGGTGTTTCTCGTGTTGAGACCGGAAGCTGGGGGTGCTACTCGAGTTGCGAGGTGGACCTCAGGAACTCGCTGGGGTTGCTTCAGGGAAGTCAGGTCCCCTTTGTTGTTGGAAGGGGAATTTCCGGTTTCCTCTGGAGCCCTTCAATGTGCACAGGTGCTCCTCTCGAATTGAATCCATAAAGTGTGTTCTCCTCTCCAAAGGGGACGGCTGTGTGAGGGAACATTCTGAGTCGAATAAAGGGTGTCAAGTACCTTTTTTCCTTTTCAGTGGGAATGTGGTATTTCTCGTGAGATGCTGCATCGCCAAATTTCCTCATCTCGCATGGAGGGGATAATTTTTGGGTGTTTCACGAGTTGCTGCACGAAGCTGGGGGTTCGTCTCGAGTTGCGACGGGGACCACAGGAACTCGTTGGGGTTGCTTCAGGGAAGTCAGGTCTCCTTTGGTGTTGAAAGGGGAACTTCCGTTTTCCTCTCGAGCCCTTCAATGTGCACAGGGGCTCCTCTCGAATTGAGTCCATCAAGTGTGTTCTCCTCTCCAAAGGGGACGGCTGTTTGTGGGAATTTTATGAGTCGAATGAAGGGTGTCAAGTACATTTTTGCCTTTCCAGAGGGAATGTGTTATTTCTCGTGAGATGCTGCATCATCAAATTTCCTCATCTAGCATGGAGGGGATAATTGTGGGGTGTTTCTCGAGTTGCGGCTTGAAGCTGGGGGTGCTTCTCGAGTTGCGACGGGGACCTTAGGAACTCGCTGGGGTTGCTTCAGGGAAATCAGGTCCCCTTTGGTGTTGGAAGGGGAACTTCCGGTTTCCTCTCGAGCCCTTCAATGTGCACAGGGGCTCCTCTCGAATTGAGTCCGTAAGTGTGTTCTCCTCTCCAAAGGGGACGGCCGTGTGAGGGAACTTTCTGAGTCGAATAAAGGGTGTCAAGTACCATTTTGCCTTTCCAGAGAGAATGTGGCATTTCTCGTGAGATGCTGCATCGAAAAATTTCCTCATCTCGCATGGAGGGGAGAATTTTGGGGTGTTCCTCGAGTTGCGGCGGGAAGCTGGGGGTGCTTCTCGAGTTGAGACGGGGACCTTAGGAACCCGCTGGGGGTGCTTCAGGGAAGTCAGGTCCCCTTTGGTGTTGGAAGGAGAACTTCCGGTTTCCTCTCGAGCCCTTCAATGTGCACAGGGGCTCCTCTCGAATTGAGTCCGCAAAGTGTGTTCTCCTCTCCAAAGGGGACGGCTGTGTGAGGGAACTTTCTGAGTCGAATAAAGGGTGTCAAGTACATTTTTGCCTTTCCAGAGGGAATGTGGTATTTCTCGTGAGATGCTGCATCGCCAAATTTCCTCATCTCGCATGGAGGGGATAATTTTGGGGTGTTTCTCGAGTTGCGGCGGGAAGCTGGGTGTGCTTCTCTATTTGCGACGGGGAGCTCCGGAACTCGCTGGGGTTGCTTCAGGGAAGTCAGGTCCCCTTTGTTGTTGGAAGGGGAATTTCCGGTTTCCTCTGGAGCCCTTCAATGTGCACAGGTTCTCCTCTCGAATTGAGTCCATAAAGTGTGTTCTCCTCTCCAAAGGGGACGGCTGTGTGAGGGAACTTTCTGAGTCGAATAAAGGGTGCCAAGTACCTTTTTGCCTTTCCAGAGGGAATGTGGTATTTCTCTTGAGATGCTGCATCGCCAAATTTCCTCATCTCGCATGGAGGGGATAATTTTGGTGTGTTTCTCGGGTTGCGGCGGGAAGCTGGGGGTGCTACTCGAGTTGCGACGGGGACCTCAGGAGCTCGCTGGGGTTGCTTCAGGGAAGTTAGGTCCCCTTTGGAGTTGGAAGGGGAACTTCCGGTTTCCTCTCGAGCCCTTCAATGTGCACAGGGGCTCCACTCGAATTGAATCCGTAAAGTGTGTTCTCCTCTCCAAAGGGGACGGCTGTGTGAGGGAACTTTCTGAGTCGAACAAAGGGTGTCAAGTACCTTTTTGCCTTTCCAGAGGGAATGTGGTATTTCTCTTGCGATGCTGCATCGCCAAATTTCCTCATCTCGCATGCAGGGGATAATTTTGGGGTGTTTCCCGAGTTGCGGCGGGAAGCTGGGGGTGCTTCTCGAGTTACGACGAGGACCTCAGGAACTCGCTGGGTTTGCTTCAGGGAAGTCAGGTCTCCTTTGGTGTTGGAAGGGGAACTTCCGGTTTCCTCTCGAGCCCTTCAATGTGCACAGGGGCTCCTCTCGAATTGAGTCCGTAAAGTGTGTTCTCCTCTCCAAAGGGGACGGCTGTGTGAGGGAACTTTCTGAGTCGAACAAAGGGTGTCAAGTACCTTTTTGCCTTTCCAGAGGGAATGTGGTATTTCTATTGAGATGCTGCATCGCCAAATTTCCTCATCTCGCATGCAGGGGATAATTTTGGGTTGTTTCCCGAGTTGCGGCGGGAAGCTGGGGGTGCTTCTCGAGTTACGAGGAGGACCTCAGGAACTCGCTGGGGTTGCTTCAGGGAAGTCAGGTCCCCTTTGGTGTTGGAAGGGAAATTCCGGTTTCCTCTCGAGCCCTTCAATGGGCAAAGGGGCTCCTCTCGAATTGAGTCTGTAAAGTGTGTTCTCCTCTCCAAAGGGGACGGCTGTGTGAGGGAACTTTCTGAGTCGAATAAAGGGTGTCAAGTACCTTTTTGCCTTTCCAGAGGGAATGTGGTATTTCTCTTGAGATGCTGCAGCGCCAAACTTCCTCATCTCGCATGAAGTGGATAATTTTGGGGTGTTTCTCGAGTTGCGACGGGAAGCTGGGGGTGCTTCTCGAGTTGCGACGGGGACCTCAGGAACTCACTGGTGTTGCTTCAGGGAAGTCAGGTCCTCTTTGGTGTTGGTAGGGGAACTTCCGGTTTCCTCTCGAGCCCTTCAATGTGCACAGGGACTCCTCTCGAATTGAGTCCGTGAAGTGTGTTCTCCTCTGAAAGGGGACGGCTGTGTGAGGGAACTTTCTGAGTCGAATAAAGGGTGTCAAGTATCTTTTTACCTTTCCAGAAGGAATGTGGTATTTCTCTTGAGATGCTGCATCGCCAAATTTCCTTATCTCGAATGGAGGGGATAATTTTGGGGTGTTTCTCGAGTTGCGGCGGAAGCTGGGGGTGCTCCTCGAGTTGCGACGGGGACCTCAGGAACTCGCTGGGGTTGCTTCAGGGAAGTCAGGTCCCCTATGGTGTTGGAAGGGGAAATTCCGGTTTCCTCTCGAGCCCTTCAATGTGCACAGGGGCTCCTCTCGAATTGAGTCCGTAAAGTGTGTTCTCCTCTCCAAAAAGGACGGCTGTGTGAGGGAACTTTCTGAGTCGAATAAAGGGTGTCAAGTACCTTTTAGCCTTTCCAGAGGGAATGTGGTATTTCTCTTGAGATGCTGCATCGCCAAATTTCCTCATCTCGCATGGAGGGGATAATTTTGGGGTGTTTTTCGAGTTGCGGCGGGAAGCTGGGGGTGCATCTCGAGTTGAGACGGGGACCTCAGGAACTCGCTGGGGTTGCTTCAGGGAAGTCAGGTCCCCTTTTGTGTTGGAAGGGGAACTTCCGGTTTCCTCTCGAGCCCTTCAGTGTGCACACGGGCTCCTCTCGTATTGAGTCTATAAAGTGTGTTCTCCTCTCCAAAGGGGACGGCTGTGTGAGGGAACTTTCTGAGTCGAATAAAGGGTGTCAAGTACCTTTTAGCCTTTCCAGAGGGAATGTGGTATTTCTCTTGAGATGCTGCATCGCCAAATTTCCTCATCTCGCATGGAGGGGATAATTTTGAGGTGTTTCTCGAGTTGCGGCGGGAAGCTGGGGGTGCTTCTCGAGTTGCGACGGGGACCTCAGAAACTCGCTGGGGTTGCTTCAGGGAAGTCAGGTCCCCTTTGTTGTTGGAAGGGGAACTTCCGGTTTCCTCTCGAGCCCTTCAATGTGCACAGGGGCTCCTCTGGAATTTAGTCCGTTAAGTGTGTTCTCCTCTTGAAGGGGACGGCTGTGTGAGGGAACTTTCTGAGTCGAATAAAGGGTGTCAAGTACCTTTTTCCCTTTCCAGAGGGAATGTGGTATTTCTCTTGAGATGCTGCATCGCCAAATTTCCTCATCTCGCATGGAGGGGATAATTTTGGGGTGTTTCTCGAGTTGCGGCGGGAAGCTGGTGGTGCTTCTCGAGTTGGGACGGGAACCTCAGGAACTCGCTGGGGTTGCTTCAGGGAAGTCAGGTCCCCTTTGGTGTTGGAAGGGGAAATTCCGGTTTCCTCTCGAGCCCTTCAATGTGCACAGGGGCTCCTCTCGAATTGAGTCTGTGAAGTGTGTTCTCCTCTCAACGGGGACGGCTGTGTGAGGGAACTTTCTGAGTCGAATAAAGGCTGTCAAGTACCTTTTTGCCTTTCCAGAGGGAATTTGGTACTTCTCTTGAATTGCTGCATCGCCAAATTTCCTCATCTCGCATGCTGGGGATAATTTTGGGGTGTTTCTCGAGTTGTGGCAGAAGCTGGGGGTGCTTCTCGAGTTGCGACGGGGACCTCAGGAACTCGGTGGGGTTGCTTCAGGGAAGTCAGGTCCCCTTTGGTGTTGGAAGGGGAACGTCCGGTTTCCTCTCGAGCCCTTCAATGTGCACAGGGGCGCCTCTTGAATTGAGTCCGTAAAGTGTGTTCTCCTCTCAAAGGGGACGGCTGTGTGAGGGAACTTTCTGAGTCTAATAAAGGGTGTCAAGTACCTTTTTGCCTTTCCAGAGGGAATGTGGTATTTCTCTTGAATTGCTGAAGCGCCAAATTTCCTTATCTCGCATGGAGGGGATAATTTTGGGGTGTTTCTCGAGTTGCGGTGCGAAGCTGGGGGTGCTTCTCGAGTTGCGACGGGGACCTCAGGAACTCGCTGGGGTTGTTTCAGGGAAGTCAGTCCCCTTTGGTGTTGGAAGGGGAACTTCCGGTGTCCTCTCGAGCCCTTCAATGTGCACAGGGGCTCCTCTCGAATTGAGTCCGTAAAGTGTGTTCTCCTCTCCAAAGGGGACGGCTGTGTGAGGGAACTTTCTGAGTCGAATAAAGGGTGTCAAGTACCTTTTTGCCTTTCCAGAGGGAATGTGGTATTTCTCTTCAGATGCTGCATCGCCAAATTTCCTCATCTCGCATGGAGGGGATAATTTTGGGGTGTTTCTCGAGTTGCGGCGGGAAGTTGGGGGTGCTTCTCGAGTTGCGACGGGGACCTCAGGAACTCGCTGGGGTTGCTTCAGGGAAGTCAGGTCCCCTTTGGTGTTGAGAGGGGAACTTCCTGTTTCCTCTTGAGCCCTTCAATGTGCACAGGGGCTCCTCTCGAATTGAGTCCGTAAAGTGTGTTCTCCTCTCCAAAGGGGACGGCTGTGTGAGGGAACTTTCTGAGTCGAATAAAGGGTGTCAAGTACCTTTTTGCCTTTCCAGACGGAGTTGTATTTCTCTTGAGATGCTGCATCGCCTAATTTCCTCATTCGCATGGAGGGGATAATTTTGGGGTGTTTCTCGGGTTGCGGCGGGAAGCTGGCGGTGCTTCTCGAATTGCGACGGGGACCTCAGGAACTCGCTGGGGTTTCTTCAGGGAAGTCAGGTCCCCTTTGGTGTTGGAAGGGGAACTTCCTGTTTCCTCTTGAGCCCTTCAATGTGCACAGGGGCTCCTCTCGAATTGAGTCCGTAAAGTGTGTTCTCCTCTCCACTGAGGAGGAATGTTAGGGATCATTCTGAGTCGGCTAAAGGGAGTCAAGTACCCTTTTACCTTTCAAGCGGATATCTGGGATTTCACTTGAGATTCTGCAGCGCAAAATTTCCTCATCTCACATTGTGGGGAAAATTTTGTGGTGTTTCTCCAGTTGCGATGGGGACCTCAGAAACTTACTCGAGTTACTTCAGGGAATCAGGTCCCATTCGTGCTGGAAGGGGAACTTCTGGAATACTTTTGAGCCCTTTAATGGGAATAGGGTCTCTTCTCCAGTTGAGTCCCTAAAGTATGTTATCTTCTCCAATGGGAACGGATATTATTGAACTTTCTGAGTGTCATAAAGTGTGTCAAGTACGCTTTTGCCTTTCAAGCGGGAATGTGGGATTTCTCTTGAGATTCTGCAGCGCAGAAAACCTCATCTCTCATTGAGGGGATAATTTTGTGGTGTTTCTCGAATTGTGGCGGGAAGCTTGGGGTACTTCTCGAGTTGTGGCGGGGACCTCAGGAACTCGCTCGGGTTGCTTCAGGTAAGTCAAGTCCACTTTTGTGTTGGAAGGGGATCTTCCAGGATACTCTCGAGCCATTAAAAGGGAATATTGCCTCTTCTCCATTTGAGTCCATAAAATATGTTCTCCTCTCCACTGAGGATGGATGTTAGGGAATATTCTGAATCTCATAAAGGGAGTCAGTACCCTTTTGCTTTTCAAGCGGGAATGTGGGATTTCTCTTGAGATTCTGCAGCGCAAATTTTCCTCATCTCGCATTGAGGGGATAATTTTGTGGTGTTTCTCGAATTGAGGCGGGAAGATGGGGGTACTTCTGGAGTTGCGACGGGGACCTCAGGAACTCACTCCAGTTACTTCAGGCAAGTCAGGTCCCCTTTTGTTCTTGAAGGGGAGCTTCCGGATTAGTCTCGAGCCCTTTAAATGGAATAGGGCCTCTTCTGGAGTTGAGTCCATAAAGTGTGTTCTCCTCTCCAATGGGGAAGAATGTTAGGGAACTTTCTGAGTGACATAAAGGGAGTCAAGTACGCTTTTGCCTTTCAATTGGGAATGTGGGTTTTCTCTTCAGATTCTTCAGCGCAAAGTTTCCTCCTCTTGCATTGAGGGGATAATTTTGTGGTGTTTCCCGAATTTCGGCGGGAAGCTGGGGGTACTTCTCGAGTTTCAACGGGGACCTCAGGAACTCACTGGAGTTACTTCAGGGAAGTCAGTTCCCCCATTGTGCTGGACGGGGAACTTCCGGATTACTCTCGAGCCCTTTAATGGGAATAGGGCTCTTCTGGAGTTGAGTCCATAAATTGAGTACGCCTCTGCAATGGGGACGGATTTTAGGGAACTTTCTGAAAGGGCATAAAGTATGCCAAGTTCCCTTTTGCCTTTCAAGCGGGAATGTGGGATTTGCCTTGAGATTCTGCAGCGCAAAATTACCTCATGTCGCATTGAGGGGATAATATTGTGTTGTTTCTTGAATTGTGGTGGTAAGTTGGGGATACTTCTGGAGTTGAAACGGGAACCTAAGGAACTCTCTCGGATTGCTCCAGGGAAGTCAAGATCCCTTTTGTGTTGGAAGGGGAACTTCTTGATTACTCTTGAGCCTTTAAATGGGAATATTTCCTCTTCTCGATTTGAGTGTATGAAGAGTGTTCTCCTCTCCATTGAGGATGGATGTTAGGGAACATTCTGAGTCGCATAAAGGGAGTCAAGTTCCCTTTTGCCTTTCAAGCGGGAATGTGGGATTTCTCTTGAGATTCTGCAGCGAAAATTTTCCTCTTCTCGCATTGAGGGTATAATTTTGTGGTGTTTCTCCAGTTGCGTCGGGAAGAGGGGGTATGTCTCGAGTTGCGGCGGGGACCTCAGGAACTCGCTAGTGTTGCTTCAGGGAAGTCAAGTCCCCTTTTGTGTTGGAAGGGGAACTTCCGGATTACTCTGGAGACGTTAAAAGGGAATATTGCCTCCTCTCCATTTGAGTCCATAAAATGTGTTCTCCTCTCCACTGAGGACAGATGTTAGGGTACATTCTGAGTCGTATAAAGGGGGTCAAGTACCCTTTTACCTTTCTAGCCGGAATGTGGGATTTCTCTTGAGATTCTGCAGCGTTAAATTTCCTCATCTCGCATTGAGGGGATAATATTGTGTTGTTTCTCGAGTTGCGGCTGGAAGCATGGGGTACTTCTCGAGTTGAGCTGGGAACCTCAGGAACTCGCTCGGGTTGCTTCAGGGAAGTCAAGTCCTTTTTTGTGTTTTAAGGGGAACTTCTTGAGTACTCTCTAGCCTTTAAATGGGAATATTGCCTCTTTTTGGTTTTAGTCCATGAGGTGTGTTTTCCTCTTCACTGAGGAAGGATGTTAGGGAACATTCTGAGTCGCATAAACGGAGTCAGTACCCTTTTGCCTTTCGAGCCGGAATGTAGGATTTCTCTTGAGATTCTGCAGTGCAAAATTTCCTCATCTCGCAGTGAGGGGAATATTTTGTGGTGTTTCTCGAATTGCGGCGCGACGCTGGGGGTACTTCTTGAGTTTAGATGGCGACCTCAGGAACTCACTCGAGTTTCTTCAGGGAAGTCAGGTCCCCTTTTGTGCTGGAAGGGGAACTTCCGGATTAGTCTCGAGCCCTTTAATGGGAATAGGGCCTCTTCTGGAGTTGAGTCCATAAAGTGTGTATGCCTCTCCAATGGAGACGGATATTAGGGAACATTCTGAGTGGCATAAAGTGTGTCAAGTTCCCTTTTGCTTTCAAGCGGGAATGCGGGATTTCTCTTGAGATTCTGCAGCAGAAAATTACCTCATCTCGCACTGTGGGAATTATATTGTGTCGTTTCTCGAGTTAGGGCCGGAAGCAGGGGATACTTCTGGAGTTGAGATGGGACGCTCAGGAACTCGCTCAGGTTGCTTCAGGGAAGTCAGGTCCCCTTTTGTGTTGGAACGGGAACTTCCGGTTTTCTTTCCATCCGTTAATTGGGAATAGGGATTCATCTGGATTTGAGTCCAAAGGGTGTTTTTTCCTCTTCAATGGGTACGGCTCTCTGAGCGAACTTTCTGTGTCACATAAAGTGTGTCAAGTGATCTTTTGCCTTTCAAGCGGGTATGGGGGACTTCTCTTGAGATTTCGGAGCGCAAAATTTCCTCATCTCGCATTGAGGGGATAATTTTGGCGTGTTTCTCGAGTTGCGGCGGGAACCTTGGGGTGTTTCTCGAGTTGTGATGAGGACCTGAGGAACTCGCTGGGGTTGCTGCAGGGATGTCACGTCTCCTTTGGTGTTGGAAGGGGAACTTCCGGTTTCCACTCGAGCCCTTAAATGTGAACAGGGGCTCATCACGAAATGCGTCCATAAAGTGTGCTCTCCTCTCCAAAGGGGACGGCTGTTGAGGGAACTTTCGGAGTCGAATAAAGGGTGTCAAGTACCTTTTTGCCATTCAAGAGGGAATGTGGTATTTGTCTTGAGATGCTGCATCGCAAAATAACCTCATCTCGCATTGAGGGGATAATTTTGGCGTGTTTCTCGAGTTGCGGCGGGGTGGTGAATGTGCTACCCGAATTGCAACGGGGACCTCAGGAACTAGCTGGGGTTGATTCAGGGAAGTCAGTTCCCCTTTCCTGTTGGAAGGGGAACGTCCGGTTTCCTCTCGAGCCCTTAAATGTGCACAGGGGCTCATCTCGAATTGAGTCCATAAAGTGTGTTCTCCTCTGCAAAGGAGACGGCTGTGTGAGGGAACTTTCTGATCGAATAAAGGGTGTCAAGTACCTTTTTGCCTTTCAAGAGGGAATGTGGTATTTCTCTTGAAATGCTGCATCGCATAATTTCCTCATCTCGCATGGAGGTGATAATTTTGGGGTGTTTCTCGAGTTGCGGCGGGAAGCTCTGGGTGCTTCTCGAGTTGCGACCGGGACCTCAGGAACTCGCTGGGGTTGCTTCAGGGAAGTCAGGTCCCCTTTGGTGTTGGAAGGGGAACTTCCGGTTTCCTCTCGAGCCCTTCAATCTGCATAGGGGCTCCTCTCGAATTGAGTCCGTAAAGTGTGTTCTCCTCTCAAAAAGGGGACGGCCTTGTGAGGGAATTTTCTGAGTCGAATAAAGGGTGTCAAGTACCATTTTGCCTTTCCAGAGGGAATGTGGTATTTCTCTTGAGATGCTGCATCGCCTAATTTCCTCATCTCGCATGGAGGGGATAATTTTGGGATGTTTCTCGAGTTGCGGCGGGAAGCTGGGGGTGCTTCCGAGTTGTGACTGGGACCTCAGGAACTCGCTTCGATTGCTTCAGGGAAGTCAGGTCCCCTATGGTGTTGGAAGGGGAACTTCCGGTTTCCTCTCAAGCCTTTAATGTGCACAGGGGCTCATCTCAAATTGAGTCCATGAAGTGTGTTCTCCTCTCCAAAGGGGTCGGCTGTGTGAGGGAACTTTCTGAGTTGAATAAAGGGTGTCAAGTACCATTTTGCCTTTCCAGAGGGAATGTGGTATTTCTCTTGAGATGGTGCATCGCAAAATTTCCTCATCTCGCATGGAGGGGATAATTTTGGGGTGTTTCTCGAGTTACGGCGGGCAGCTGGGGGTGCTTCTCGACTTGCAACGGGGACCTCAGGAACTCGCTGGGGTTGCTTCAGGGAAGTCAGGTCCCCTTTGCTGTTGGAAGGGGAACTTCCGGGTTCCTCTCGAGTCCTTAAATGTGCACAGGGGCTCTTCTCGAATTGATTCCATAAAATGTGTTCACTCCAAATGGGACGGCTGTGTGAGGGAACTTTCTGAGTCGAATAAAGGTGTCAAGTACCGTCTTGCCTTTCAAGAGGGAATATGGTATTTCTCTTGAGATTCTGCATCAAAAAATTTCCTCATCTCGCATGGAGGGGATAATTTTGGGGTGTTTCTCGAGTTGCAGCGGAAAGCTGGGGGTGCTCCTCGAGTTGCGACGGGGACCTCAGGAACTCAATGGGGTTGCTTCAGGGAAGTAAGGTCCCCTTTGGTGTTGGAAGGGGAACTTCCGGTTTCGTCTCGAGCCCTTCAATGTGCACAGGGGCTCCTCTCGAATTGAGTCCGTAAAGTGTGTTCGCCTCTCCAAAGGGGACGGCTGTGTGAGGGAACTTTCTTTGTCGAATAATGGGTGTCAAGTACCTTTTTGCCTTTCCAGAGGGAATGTTGATTTTCTCTTGAGATGCTGCATCGCCAAATTTCCTAATCTCGCATGGAGGGGATAATTTTGGGGTGTTTCTCGAGTTGCGGAGGAAGCTGGGGGTGCTTCTGTAGTTGCGACGGGGACCTCAGGAACTCGCTGTGATTGCTTCAGGCAAGTCAGGTCCCTTAGGTGTTGGAAGGGTACTTCCGGTTTCCTCTCGAGCCTTTCAATGTGCACAGGGGCTCCTCTCGAATTGAGTCCGTAAAGTGTGTTCTCCTCTCCAAAGGGGACGGCTGTGTAAGGGAACTTTCTGAGTCGAATAAAGGGTGTCAAGTACGTTTTTGCCTTTCCAGAGGGAATGTGGTATTTCTCTTGAGATGCTGCATCGCCAAATTTCCTCATCTCGCATGGAGGGGATAGTTTTGGGGTGTTTCTCGAGTTGCGGAGGGAAACTGGGGGTGCTCCTCGAGTTGCGACGGGGACCTCAGGAACTCACTGGGGTTGCTTCAGGGAAGTCAGGTCCCCTTTGGTGTTGGAAGGGGAACTTCCGGTTTCCTCTCGAGCCCTTCAATGTGCACAGGGGCTCCTCTCGAATTGAGTCCGTAAATTGTGTTCTCCTCTCCAAAGGGGACGGCTTCGTGAGGGATCTTTCTGAGTCGAATAAAGGGTGTCAAGTACCTTTTTGCCTTTCCAGAGGGAATGTGGTATTTCTCTTGAGATGCTGCATCGCCAAATTTCCTCATCTCGCATGGAGGGGATAATTTTGGGGTGTTTCTCGAGTTGCGGCAGGAAGCTGGGGGTGCTTCCCGAATTGCGACGGGGACCTCAGGAACTCGCTGGGGTTGCTTCAGGGAAGTCAGGTCCCCTTTGTTGTTGGAAGGGGAAATTCCGGTTTCCTCTCAAGCCCTTCAATGTGCACAGGGGCTCCTCTCGAATTGAGTCCGTAAAGTGTGTTTTCCTCTCCAAAGGGGACGGTTGTGTGAGGGAACTTTCTGAGTCGAATAAAGGGTGTCAAGTACCGTCTTGCCTTTCCAGAGGGAATGTGGTATTTCTCTTGAGATGCTTCATCGCAAAATTTCCTCATCTCGCATGGAGGGGATAATTTTGTGGTGTTTCTCGAGTTACGGCGGGAAGCTGGGGGTGCGTCTCGAGTTGCGACGGGGACCTCAGGAACTCGCTGGTGTTGCTTCAGGGAAGTCAGGTCCCCTTTGGTGTTGATAAGGGAACTTCCGATTTCCTCTCGAGCCCTTCAATGTGCAGAGGGGCTCCTCTCGAATTGAGTCCGTAAAGTGTGTTCTCCTCTCCAATGGGGACGGCATGTGAGGGAACTTTCTGAGTCGAATAAAGGGTGTCAAGTACCTTTTGCCTTTCAAGAGGGAATGTGGTATTTCTCTTGAGATGCTGCATCTCAAAATTTCCTCATCTCGCATTGAGGGGATAATTTTGGGGTGATTCTGCAGTTGCGGCGGTAAGCTGGGGGTGCTTCTCGAGTTGCGACGGGGACCTCAGATACTAGCTCGGGTTGCTTCAGGGAAATCAGGTCCCCTTTGTTGTTGGAAGCGGAACTTCCGGTTACCTCTAAAGCCCTTAAATGTGAACAGGGGCTTATCTCGAATTGAGTCCTTAAAGTGTCTTCTCCTCTGAATGGGGACGGCTGTGTGAGGGAACTTTCTGAGTCGAATAAAAGGTTTCAAGATACCTTTTGCCTTTCAAGAGGGAATGTTTTATTTCTGTTGAGATTCTGTAACGCAAAATTTCCTATTCTTGCATTGAGGGGATAATTTTGTGGTGTTTCTCGAGTTGCGGCGGGAAGCTGCGGGTACTTCTCAAGTTGCGATGCGTACCTCAGTAACTCACTCGGGTTTCTTCAGTTTAGGCAGGTCCCCTTTTTGTTGGAAGGGGAACTTCTGATTTACTCTCGAGCAGTTAATTGGCAATAGTGCCTCATTTTGAATTGAGTACATAAAGTTTGTTCACCTCTCCAATGGGGACTGATGTTAGTGAAATTTCTGAGTCGCATAAAGAATGTCAAGTACCCTTTTGCCTTTCAAGAGGGAATGTGGTATTTTTCTTGAGATGCTGCATCGCAAAATTTCCTCCTCTCGCATGGTGGGGATAATTTTGTGGTGTTTCTCGAGTTGCGGCGGGAAGCTGGGGGTCCTTCTCTAGTTACGACGGATCCTCAGGAACTCGCTGGGGTTGCTTCAGGGAAGTCAGGTCCCCTTTGTTGTTGGAAGGGGAAATTCCGGTTTCCTCTCAAGCCCTTCAATGTGCACAGGGGCTCCTCTCGAATTGAGTCCGTAAAGTGTGTTTTCCTCTCCAAAGGGGACGGCTGTGTGAGGGAACTTTCTGAGTCGAATAAAGGGTGTCAAGTACCGTCTTGCCTTTCCAGAGGGAATGTGGTATTTCTCTTGAGATGCTTCATCGCAAAATTTCCTCATCTCGCATGGAGGGGATAATTTTGTGGTGTTTCTCGAGTTACGGCGGGAAGCTGGGGGTGCGTCTCGAGTTGCGACGGGGACCTCAGGAACTCGCTGGTGTTGCTTCAGGGAAGTCAGGTCCCCTTTGGTGTTGATAAGGGAACTTCCGATTTCCTCTCGAGCCCTTCAATGTGCAGAGGGGCTCCTCTCGAATTGAGTCCGTAAAGTGTGTTCTCCTCTCCAATGGGGACGGCATGTGAGGGAACTTTCTGAGTCGAATAAAGGGTGTCAAGTACCTTTTGCCTTTCAAGAGGGAATGTGGTATTTCTCTTGAGATGCTGCATCTCAAAATTTCCTCATCTCGCATTGAGGGGATAATTTTGGGGTGATTCTGCAGTTGCGGCGGTAAGCTGGGGGTGCTTCTCGAGTTGCGACGGGGACCTCAGATACTAGCTCGGGTTGCTTCAGGGAAATCAGGTCCCCTTTGTTGTTGGAAGCGGAACTTCCGGTTACCTCTAAAGCCCTTAAATGTGAACAGGGGCTTATCTCGAATTGAGTCCTTAAAGTGTCTTCTCCTCTGAATGGGGACGGCTGTGTGAGGGAACTTTCTGAGTCGAATAAAAGGTTTCAAGATACCTTTTGCCTTTCAAGAGGGAATGTTTTATTTCTGTTGAGATTCTGTAACGCAAAATTTCCTATTCTTGCATTGAGGGGATAATTTTGTGGTGTTTCTCGAGTTGCGGCGGGAAGCTGCGGGTACTTCTCAAGTTGCGATGCGTACCTCAGTAACTCACTCGGGTTTCTTCAGTTTAGGCAGGTCCCCTTTTTGTTGGAAGGGGAACTTCTGATTTACTCTCGAGCAGTTAATTGGCAATAGTGCCTCATTTTGAATTGAGTACATAAAGTTTGTTCACCTCTCCAATGGGGACTGATGTTAGTGAAATTTCTGAGTCGCATAAAGAATGTCAAGTACCCTTTTGCCTTTCAAGAGGGAATGTGGTATTTTTCTTGAGATGCTGCATCGCAAAATTTCCTCCTCTCGCATGGTGGGGATAATTTTGTGGTGTTTCTCGAGTTGCGGCGGGAAGCTGGGGGTCCTTCTCTAGTTACGACGGATCCTCAGGAACTCGCTGGGGTTGCTTCAGGGAAGTCAGGTCCCCTTTGTTGTTGGAAGGGGAAATTCCGGTTTCCTCTCAAGCCCTTCAATGTGCACAGGGGCTCCTCTCGAATTGAGTCCGTAAAGTGTGTTTTCCTCTCCAAAGGGGACGGCTGTGTGAGGGAACTTTCTGAGTCGAATAAAGGGTGTCAAGTACCGTCTTGCCTTTCCAGAGGGAATGTGGTATTTCTCTTGAGATGCTTCATCGCAAAATTTCCTCATCTCGCATGGAGGGGATAATTTTGTGGTGTTTCTCGAGTTACGGCGGGAAGCTGGGGGTGCGTCTCGAGTTGCGACGGGGACCTCAGGAACTCGCTGGTGTTGCTTCAGGGAAGTCAGGTCCCCTTTGGTGTTGATAAGGGAACTTCCGATTTCCTCTCGAGCCCTTCAATGTGCAGAGGGGCTCCTCTCGAATTGAGTCCGTAAAGTGTGTTCTCCTCTCCAATGGGGACGGCATGTGAGGGAACTTTCTGAGTCGAATAAAGGGTGTCAAGTACCTTTTGCCTTTCAAGAGGGAATGTGGTATTTCTCTTGAGATGCTGCATCTCAAAATTTCCTCATCTCGCATTGAGGGGATAATTTTGGGGTGATTCTGCAGTTGCGGCGGTAAGCTGGGGGTGCTTCTCGAGTTGCGACGGGGACCTCAGATACTAGCTCGGGTTGCTTCAGGGAAATCAGGTCCCCTTTGTTGTTGGAAGCGGAACTTCCGGTTACCTCTAAAGCCCTTAAATGTGAACAGGGGCTTATCTCGAATTGAGTCCTTAAAGTGTCTTCTCCTCTGAATGGGGACGGCTGTGTGAGGGAACTTTCTGAGTCGAATAAAAGGTTTCAAGATACCTTTTGCCTTTCAAGAGGGAATGTTTTATTTCTGTTGAGATTCTGTAACGCAAAATTTCCTATTCTTGCATTGAGGGGATAATTTTGTGGTGTTTCTCGAGTTGCGGCGGGAAGCTGCGGGTACTTCTCAAGTTGCGATGCGTACCTCAGTAACTCACTCGGGTTTCTTCAGTTTAGGCAGGTCCCCTTTTTGTTGGAAGGGGAACTTCTGATTTACTCTCGAGCAGTTAATTGGCAATAGTGCCTCATTTTGAATTGAGTACATAAAGTTTGTTCACCTCTCCAATGGGGACTGATGTTAGTGAAATTTCTGAGTCGCATAAAGAATGTCAAGTACCCTTTTGCCTTTCAAGAGGGAATGTGGTATTTTTCTTGAGATGCTGCATCGCAAAATTTCCTCATCTCGCATGGTGGGGATAATTTTGTGGTGTTTCTCGAGTTGCGGCGGGAAGCTGGGGGTCCTTCTCTAGTTACGACGGATCCTCAGGAACTCGCTGGGGTTGCTTCAGGGAAGTCAGGTCCCCTTTGGTATTGGAAGGGGACTTCCGGTTTCCTCTCGAGCCCTTAAATGTGAACAGGGGCTCATCTCGAATTGAGTCCATAAATTGTTTTCTCCTCTCCAAAGGGGACGGCTGTGTGAGGGAATTTTCTGAGTCGAATAAAAGGTGTCAAGTACCTTTTGGCCTTTCAAGATGGAATGTGGTATTTCTCTTCCGATTTTGCATGGCAAACTTTCCTCATCTCGCATTGAGGGGATAATTTTTGGGTGTTTCACGAGTTGCGTCGGGAAGCTGGGGGTGCTTCTCAAGTTACGAAGGGGACCTCAGGAACTCGCTGGGTTGCTTCAGGGAAGTCAGGTCCCTTTTGGTGTTGGAAGGGGAATTTCCGGTTACCTCTAGAGCCCTTAAATGTGAAGAGGGGCTCATCTCGAATTGAGTCCGTAAAGTGTGTTCTCCTCTCCAAAGGGAACGGCTGTGTGAGGGAACTTTCTGAGTCAAATAAAGGTTGTCAAGTACTTTTTCCCATTCTAGAGGGAATGTGGTATTTTTCTTGAGATTCTGCATTGCAAAATTTCCTCATCTCGCATTGAGAGGATCATTTTGTGGTGTTTCTTGAGTTGCTGCGGGAAGCTGGGGGTGCTTCTCGAGTTGCGACGGGGACCTCAGGAACTCGCTGGGGTTGCTTCAGGGAAGTCAGGTCCCCTTTGCTGTTGGAAGGAAAAATTCCGGTTTCCTCTCGAGCCCTTATATGTGACAGGGGCTAATCTAGAATTGAGTCCATAAAGTGGTTCTCCTCTCCAAAGGAGACAGCTGTGTGAGGGAACTTTGTGAGTCAAATAAAAGGTATCAAGTACCTTTTTGCCTTTCAAGAGGGAATGTGGTATTTCTCTTGAGATTCTGCATCTCAAATTTTCCTCATCTCGCATTGAGGGGATAATTTTGGGGTGTTTCTTGAGTTGCGGCCGGAAGCTGGGGGTGCTTCTCGAGTTGCCACGGGGACCTCAGGAACTAGCTCGGGTTGCTTCAGGGAAGTCAGGTCCCCTTTTGTGTTGGAATGGGAACTTCCGGTTTAGTCTGGAGCCGTTAAATGGGAATAGGGCCTCATCTCGAATTGAGTCCTTAAAGTGTGTTCTCCTCTCCTATGGGGAATGATAATAGTGAAATTTCTGAGTCGCATAAACGGTATCAATACTTTTTGCCTTTCAAGAGGGAATAGTGGTATTTCTCTTGAGATTCTGCAGCCCAAAATTTCCTCTTCTCGCATTGAGGGTTATAATTTTGTGGTGTTTCTCTAGTTGCGGCAGGAAGCTTGGGGTACTTCTCGGGTTGCCATGTGGATCTCAAGAACTTGCTTGGGTTTCTTCAGGTAAGGCAGGTCCCCTTTTGTGTTGGAAAGGGCACTTCCTTTTACTCTCCAGCCATTAAATGGGAATAGGGCTTCATCTCAAATTGAGTCCATAAAGTGTGTTCTCCTCTTCCATGGGGACGGCTGTGTGAGGGTACTTTCTGAGTCGCATAAAGGGTGTCAAGTTCCCTTTTGCCTTTCAAGCGGGAATGTGGTATTTCTCTTGAGATTCTGCAGTGCACAATTTCCTCATCTCGCATTGAGGGGATAATTCTGTGGTGTTTGTCGAGTTGCGGCGGGATGCTGGGGGTGCTTCTCGAGTTGCAACGGGGACCTCAGGAAGTGGCTCGGGTTGCTTCAGGGAAGTCAGGTCCCCTTTTGTGTTGGGACGGGAACTTCCGGTTTAATTTCCAGCCGTTCATTGGGAATAGGGATTCATCTGGAGTTGAATCCAAAAGGTGTTTTTTCCTCTCCAATGGGTACGGCTCTGTGAGCGAACTTTCTGGGTCACATAAAGTGTATCAAGTGATCTTTTACCTTTCAAGCGGGTATGTGGGACTTCTCTTGAGATTTCGGAGCGCAAAATTTCCTCATCTCGCATTGTGGGGATAATTTTGTTGTGTCTCGAGTTTCCGCTTGGATCTGGGGGTACTTCTCGAGTTGCTGCGTGGACCTCAGGAACTCGTTCGTGTTGCTTCAGGGAAGTCAGGTCCCCTTTTTTTGGAAGTGGACTTCCAGATTACTCTCGAGCCCTTAAATGGGAATAGGTCCTCTTCTAGATTTGAGTCCATGAAGTGTGTTCTCCGCTCCAATAAGTACGGGTGTTAGGAAACTATCTGAATCGCATAAAGTGTGTCAAGTGCCCTTTTGCCTTTCAAGCGGGAATGTGGGATTTCTATTTAATTGTGCAGTGCAAAATGTCCTCATCTCACATTGAGCGGATAATTTTTTGGTGTTTCCCCTTTTGAGGCGGGAAGCTGGGGGTACCTCTCGAGTTGCGACGGGGACCTCAGGAACTCGCTTGTGTTGCTTCAGGGAAGTTAGTCACCCTTTTCTACTGGAACGGGAATTTCGGGATTACTCTCGAGCCGTTAAATGGGAATACGGCCTCTTCCCAAGTTGAGTCCATAAACTGTGTTCTCCTCTCCAATGGGGATGGCTGTGTGAGGGAATTTTCTGAGTCGCATAAACGGTGTCAAATACAGTTTTGCCTTTCCAGCCGAACGTGGGATTTCTCTTGAATTGTGCAGCGGAATATTTTCCTGATCTCGCATTGAGGGGATAATTTTGTGGTGTTTCTAGAGTTACAGAGGGAACCTGGTTGAACTTCTCAGGTAGCGAATAGGACCTCAGGAATTCTCTCCAGCTGCTTCAGGGAAGTCAGGAACCCTTTTGTGTTGGAAGGGGAATTTCGGGATTACTCTTGAGCCTTTAAATGGGAATAGGGCCTCTTCTCGAGTTAAGTCCGTAAAGTGTGTTCTCCTCTCCAATGGGGACGACTGTTTGAGGGAATTTTTTGAGTCTCACCCGGCTGTGCAAACGGGAGAAATACCAGCCCCACCCGCGCAGACGCGAGAGAGGCCTTCCCCACCCGCGCAGACGGGAGAGAACCCGGCCCCGCCTGCGCAGAGTCGAGAGACCCCGGCCCCGCCCGCTCAGACGCGAGAGACCTCCGCCCTGGCCGCTCAGATGCTATTGTTGCTGGCGCCTCCCGGGCAGACGCAAGAGAAGCCGTCCCCGCCTGCGCAGATGCGAGAGACCCTTGCCCCGCCTGCGCAGACGCGAGAGACCCCGGCCCCGCCCGCCCAGATGGGAGAGACCCCGGCCCCGCCCACCAGAAGCGGGATACGCAGGCCCCACCCGCGCAGACTTCAGAGAAGCCGGCCCTGGCGCAACCAACCATGCAGAGATGCACAGCAGTATGCAGCTACCCCATTCCTGAGGCCAGGGCAGGCGGCTGAGAGGAGGTACCCCACCTCCAAGAGGCTGTGGCTGTGCGGGAGAGCCCAGAGGAGGTACTCACGTTCAAGGTCAGGAGGGGCGGCCTTGAGGACATACCCCTCATCCAAGGTAAGGTACAGCAGCTGTGCTTTCTTGGAGCAGCTGTGAAGAGATATCCCACACCCAAGGTAAGAGAAACTCAAATCAGATGGTAGGTATTGCGAGGGGGCTTCAGATGGCAGACACACTGAAATCATCATCACAGGAATCTACTCCATCTGATCACATGGACCACAGCCGAATGTGGTCCACTGGTGAAGGGAATGGCAAACCACTTCAGTATATTTGCATTGAGAACCCCATGAACAGTATCAAAGGGCAAAATGACAGGATACTGAATGAGGAATTCCCCAGGTCTGTAGGTGCCCAGTATGCTACTGGAGATCAGTGGAGAAATAACTCTAGAAGGAATGAAGGGATGGAGCAAAAGTAAAACCAGTACCCAGTTGTGGATGTGACCGGTGATAGAAGCAAGGTCTGGTGCTGTAAAGAGCAATATTGCATAGGAACCTGGAATGTAAGGTCCAGGAATCAAGGCAAATTGGAAATGGTCAAACAGGAGATGGCAAAAGTGAACATAGACATTCTAGGAATCAGTGAATTAAAATGGACTGGAATGTGTGAATTTAACTCAGATGACCATTATATATATACTACTGTGGGCAGAAATCCCTTAGAAGAAATGGAGTAGCCATCATGGTCAACAAGAGACTCCGAAATGCAGTACTTGGATGCAATCTTAAAAACGACAGATTGATTTCTGTTCGTTTCCAAGGCAAACCATTCAACATTACAGTAATCCAGGCCTATGCCCCAACCACTAACGCTGAAGAAGCCGAAGTTGAACGGTTCTATGAAGACCTACAAGACCTTTTAGAACTAACACCCAAAAGATGTCCTTTTCATTGTAGGGGACTGGAATGCAAAAGGAGGAAGTCAAGAAACACCTGGAGTAACAGGCAAATTTGGCCTTGGAGCACGGAATGAAGCAGGGCAAAGGCTAATAGAGTTTTGTCAAGAGAACGCACTGGTCATAGCAAACTCCCTCTT
This sequence comes from Moschus berezovskii, assembly GCF_049115385.1. Taxonomy (NCBI): domain Eukaryota; kingdom Metazoa; phylum Chordata; class Mammalia; order Artiodactyla; family Moschidae; genus Moschus; species Moschus berezovskii. The sequence goes on from NC_142461.1 coordinate 141,615,517, forward strand.
CCAACAACACAAGAGAAGACTCTACACGTGGACATCACCAGATGGTCAACACCTAAATCAGATTGATTATATTCTTTGCAGCCAAAGATGGAGAAGCTGCATACGGTTAGCAAAAACAAGACCAGGAGCTGACTGTGGCTCAGATCATGAACTCCTTATTGCCAAATTCAGACTTAAATTGAAGAAAGTAGGGAAAACCCCTAGACCATTCAGATATGACCTCAATCAAATCCCTTATGATTATACAGTGGAAGTGAGAAATAGATTTAAGGCACTAGATCTGATAGATAGAGTGCCTGATGAACTCTGGATGGAGGTTCTTGACAGTGTACAGGAGACAGGGACCAAGAGCATCCCCATGGAAAAGAAATGCAAAAAAAAGCAAAATGGCTGTATGAGGTGGCCTTACAAATAGCTGTGAAAAGAAGAGAAGCGAAAAGCAAAGGAGAAAGGGAAAGATATAAGCATTAGAATGCAGAGTTCCAAAGAATAGCAAGGAGAGATAAGAAAGCCTTCCTCAGTGATCAATGCAAAGAAATAGAGGAAAACAACAGAATAGGAAAAACAAGAGATCTCTTCAAGAACATTAGAGATTCCAAGGGAACATTTCATGCAAAGATGGGCTCGATAAAGTACAAAAATGGTATGGACCTAACTGAAGCAGAAGATATTAAGAAGAGGTGGCAAGAATACACAGAAGGACTGTACAAAAAAGATCTTCACGACCAGGATAGTCACGAAAATGTGATCACTGGCCTAGATCCAGACATCTTGGAATGTGAATTGAAGTGTGCCTTACAAAGCAACACTACGAACAAAGCTAGTGGAAGTGATGGAATTCCAGTTGAGCTATTTCAAATCTTGAAAGATGATGCTGTGAAAGTGCTGCACTCAATATGCCAACAAATTTGGAAAACTCAGCAGTGGCCACAGGACTGGAAAAGGTCAGTCTTCATTCCAATCCCAAAGAAAGACAATGCCAAGGAATGCTCAAGCTACCGCACAATTGCACTCATCTCACACGCTAGTACGGTCATGCTCAAAATTCTCCAAGCCAGGCTTCAGCAATATGTGATCCGTGAAATCCTAGATATTCAAGCAGGTTTTAGAAAAGGCAGAGGCACCAGAGGTCAAATTGCCAACATCCGCTGGATCATGGAGAAAGCGAGAGAGTTCCAGAAAAACATCTATTTCTGCTTCATTGACTATGCCAAAGCCTTTGACTGTGTGGATCACAATAAACTGTGGAAGATTCTGAAAGAGATGGGAATACCAGACCACCTGACCTGCCTCTTTAGAAACCTGTATGCAGGTCAGGAAGCAACAGTCAGAACTGTGCATGGAACAACAGACTGGTTCCAAATAGGAAAAGGAGTACGTCAAGGCTGTATATTGTAATCTTGCTTATTTAACTTATATGCAGAGTGCATCATGAGAAATGCTGGGCTGGAAGAAGAACAACTGGAATCAAGATTGCTGGGAGAAATATCAATAACCTCAGATATGCAGATGACACCACCTTTAGGGCAGAAAGTGAGGAGGAACTCAAAAGCCTCTTGATGAAAGTGAAAGAGGAGAGTGAAAAGGTTGGCTTGAAGCTCAACATTCAGAAAACAAAGGTGATGGAATCTGGTCCCAACACTTCACGGGAAATAGATGGAAAAACAGTGGAAACAGTGTCACACTTTATTTTCTTGGGCTCCAAAATCACTGCAGATGCTGATTGAAGCCATGAAATTAAAAGGCGCTTACTCCTTGGAAGGAAAGTTATGATCAACCTTGATAGTATATTAAAAAGCAGAGACATCACTTTGCCAAAAAAGCTCCATCTAGTCAAAGCTATGGTTTTTCCCGTGGTCATGTATGGATGTGAGAGTTGGACTGTGAAGAAAGCTGATCGCCGAAGAACTGATGCTTTCGAACTGTGGTATTGCATAAGACTCTTGAGAGTCCCTTGGACTGCAAGAAGATCCAACCAGTCCATTCTAAGGGAGATCAATCGTCGGTGTTCATTAGAAGGACTGATGCTAAAGCTGAAATTGCAATACTTCGGCCACCTCATGCGATGAGTTGACTCACTGGAAAAGATTCTGATGCTAGGAGAGGTTGGGGGCTGGAGGAGAAGGGGACGACAGAGAATGAGATGGCTGGATAGCATCACCGACTCTGTGGCCATGAGTTTGAGTGAACTCCGGGAGTTGGTGTAGGACAGGGAGGCCTAGCGTACAGTGATTCATGGGGTCGCGGAGAGTCGGACACGACTGAGCGACTGAACTGAACTGAACTGAATAAAGTGTGTCAAATACCCTTTTCCCTTTCAGGCGGGAATGTGGGATTTCTCTTGAAATTCTGCAGCGCAAAATTTCTTCATCTCGCATTGAGGGGATAATTTTGTGGTGTTTCTCGAATTGCGGCGGGAAGCTGGGGGTATTCCTCGAGCTGCGAAGTGGACCTCAGGAACTCACTCGAGTTACTTCAAGGAAGTCAGGTCCCCGATTGTGCTGGAAGGGGAACTTCCGGGTTACTCTCGAGCCATTAAATGGGAATATTGCCTCTTCTCGATTTGAGTCCTTAAAGTGTGTTCTCCTCTCCACTGCGGACGGATGTTAGGGACCATTCTGATTCGCCTAAAGGGAGTCAAGTACCCTTTTGCCTTTCAAGCGGGAATGTGGGATTTCTCTTGAGATTCTACAACGTAAAATTACCTCATCTCCCATTGAGGGGATAATTTTGTGGTATTTCTCGAGTTGCAGAGGGAAGCAGGGGATACTTCTCGACTTGCAACGGGGACCTTAGGAACTCGCTCGGGTTGCTTCAGCGAAGTCAAGTCCCCTTTTGTGTTGGAAGCGGAACTTCCAGATTACTCTCGAGCCCTTAAATGGGAACATTGCTTCTTCTCGATTTGAGTCCAGAGAGTGTGTTCTCCTCTGCACTGAGGACGGATGTTAGGGAACATTCTGAGTCGCCTAAAGGGAGTCAAGTACACTGTTGCCTTTCAAGTGGGAATGTGGGATTTCTCTTGAGATTCGGCAGCGCAAAATGTCCTCATCTCGCATGGAGGGGATAATTTTTTGGTGTTTCACGAATTGGGTTGGGAAGCTGGCGGTACTTCTGCAGTTCCGATGAGTACCTCTGGACCACACTCGAGTTAAATCAGGGAAGTCTGGTCCCATTTTGTGCTGGAAGGGGAACTTCCGTATTACTTTCGAACCCTTAAATGTGAATAGGGCCTCTTCTAGAATAGAGTCCATAAAGTGTGTTCTCCTCTCTAAAGGGGACGGCTGTGTGAGGGAACTTTCTGAGTCAAATAAAGGGTGTCAAGTACCTTTTTGCCTTAAAGAGGGAATGTGGTATTTCTCTTGAGATTCTGCATCGCAAAATTTCCTCATCTCGCATTGAAGGGATAATTTTGCGGTGTTTCTCGAGTTGCGGCGGGAAGCTGGGGGTGCTTCTCGAGTTGCGACAGGGACCTCAGCAACTCGCTCGGGTCGCTTCAGGGAAGTCAGCACCCCTTTAGTATTGGAAGGGGAACTTCCGGTTTCCTCTGGAGCCGTTAAATTTGAACAGGGGCTCATCTCGAATTGAGTCCATAAAGTGTGTTCTCCTCTCCAGAGGGGAAAGCTGTTTGAGGGAACTTTCTGAGTCGAATAAAGGGTGTCAAGTACCTTTTTGCCTTTCAAGAGGGAATGTGGTATTTCTCTTGAGATGCAGCACAAAATTTCCTCACCTCGCATTGCAGGGAAAATTTTGTGGTTTTTCTTGTGTTGCGGCGGGAAGCTGGGGTAACTGCTCGAGTTGTGACGGAGACCCCAGTAAGTCGCTCTGGTTGCTTCAGGGCAGTCAGGTCCCCATTGGAGTTGGAATGGGAACTTCCGGTTTACTCTGGAGCCGTTAAATGGGAATAGGGGCTCATCTCGTATTGAACCATAAAGTGTGTTCTCCTATCCAAAGGGGACGGCTGTGTGAGGGAACTTTCTGAGTCGCAAAAAGAATGTCCTGTAGCCTTTTGCCTTGCAAGAAGGAATGTGGTATTTCTCTTGAAATTCTGCAGCGCAAAATTTCTTCATCTCGCCTTGAGTCCGTAAAGTGTGTTCTCCTCTCCAAAGGGGACGGCTGGGTGAGGGAAATTTCAGAGTCGAATGAAGGGTGTCAAGTACCTTTTTCCCTTTCCAGAGGGAAAGTGGTACTTCTCGTGAGATGCTGCATCGCCAAATTTCCTCATCTCGCATGGAGGGGAGAATTTTGGGGTGTTTCTCGAGTTGCGGCGGGAAGCTGGGGGTGCTTCTCGAGTTGCGACGGGGACCTCAGGAACTCGCTGGGGTTGCTTCAGGGAAGTCAGGTCCCCTTTGGTGTTGGAAGGGGAACTTCCGGTTTCCTCTCGAGCCCTTCAACGTGCACAGGGGCTCCTCTCGAATTGAGTCCGTAAAGTGTGTTCTCCTCTCCAAAGGGGACGGCCGTGTGAGGGAACATTCTGAGTCGAATAAAGGGTGTCAAGTACCTTCTTCCGTTTCCAGAGGGAATGTGGTATTTCTCTTGAGATGCTGCATCGCCAAATTTCCTCATCTCGCATGGAGGGGATAATTTTGGGGTGTTTCTCGAGTTACGGCGGAAAGCTGGGGGTGCTTCTCGAGTTACGACGGGGACCTCAGGAACTCGCTGGGGTTCCTTCAGGGAAGTCAGGTCCCCTTTGGTGTTGGAAGGGGAACTTCCGGTTTCCTCTCGAGCCCTTCTATGTGCACAGGGGCTCCTCTTGAATTTAGTCCCTAAAGTGTATTTTCCTCTCCAAAAGGGACGGCTGTGTGAGGGAACTTTCTGAGTCGAATAAAGGGTGTCAAGTACCTTTTTGCCTTTGCAGAGGAATGTGGTATTTCTCTTGAGATGCTGCATCGCCAAATTTCCTCATCTCGCATGGAGGGGATAATTTTGGGGTGTTTCTCGAGTTGCGGCGGGAAGCTGGGGGTGCTTCTCGAGTTGCGTGGGGACCTCAGGAACTCGCTGGGGTTGCTTCAGGGAAGTCAGTTACCCTTCGGTGTTGGAAGGGGAACTTCCGGTTTCCTCTCGAGCTCTTCAGTGTGCACAGGGGCTCCTCTCGAATTGATTCCATAAAGTGTGTTCTCCTCTCCAAATGGGACGGCTGTGTGAGGGAACTTTCTGAGTCGAATAAAGGGTGTCAAGTACCTTTTTGCCTTTCCAGCGGGAATGTGGTATTTCTCTTGAGAGGCTGCATCGCAAAATTTCCTCATCTCGCATGGAGGGGATAATTTTGGGGTGTTTCTCGAGTTGCGGCGGGAAGCTGGGGGTGCTCCTCGGGTTGTGACGAGGACCTCAGGAACTCGCTGGGGTTGCTTCAGGAAAGTCAGGTCCCCTTTGGTGTTGGAAGGGGAACTTCCGGTTTCCTCTCGAGCCCTTCAATGTGCACAGGAGCTCCTCTCGAATTGAGTCCGTAAAATGTGTTCTCCTCTCCAAAGGGGACGGCTGTGTGAGGGAACTTTCTGAGTCGAGTAAAGGGTGTCAAGTACCTTTTTGCCTTTCCAGAGGGAATGTGGTGTTTCTTTGAGATGCTGCATCGCCAAATTTCCTCATCTCGCATGGAGGGGATAATTTTGGGGTGTTTCTCGAGTTGCGGCGGGAAGCTGGGGGTGCTTCTCGAGTTGCGACGGGGACCTCAGCAACTCGCTGGGGTTGCTTCTGGAAAGTCAGGTCCCCTTTTGTGTTGGAAGGGGAACTTCCGGTTTAGTCTGGAGCCGTTAAATGGGAATAGGGCCTCATCTCTAATTGAGTCCATAAAGTGTGTTCTCCTCTCCTATGGGGAATGATATTAGTGAAATTTCTGAGTCGCATAAACGCTATCAAGTACTTTTTACCTTTCAAGAGGGAATAGTGGTATTTCTCTTGAGATTCTGCAACCCAAAATTTCCTCCTCTCGCATTGAGGGGATAATTTTGTGGTGTTTCTCTAGTTGCGGCAGGAAACTTGGGGTACTTCTCGAGTTGCCATGTGGACCTCAAGAACTTGCTTGGGTTTCTTCAGGTTAGGCAGGTCCCCTTTTGTGTTGGAAAGGGCACTTCCTGTTTACTCTCCAGCCATTAAATGGGAATAGGGCTTCATCTCGAATTGAGTCCATAAAGTGTGTTCTCCTCTCCAATTGGGACGGCTGTGTGAGGGTACTTTGTGAGTCGCATAAAGGATGTCAAGTACCCTTCTGCCTTTCAAGCGGGAATGTGCTATTTCTCTTGAGATTCTGCAGCACACAACTTCCTCATCTCGCATTGAGGGGATAATTCTGTGCTGTTTGTCGAGTTGCGGCGGGATGCTGGGGGTGCTTCTCGAGTTGCAACGGGGACCTCAGGAAGTGGCTCGGGTTGCTTCAGGGAAGTCAGTTCCCCTTTTGTGTTGGATCGGGAACTTCCGGTTTACTTTCGACCGGTTCATTGGGAATAGGGATTCATCTGGAGTTGAATCCAAAAGGTGTTTTTTCCTCTCCAATGTGTACGGCTCTGTGAGCGAACTTTCTGGGTCACATAAAGTGTGTCAAGTGACCTTTTGCCTTTCAAGCGGGAATGTGGGACTTCTCTTGAGATTTCGGAGCGCAAAATTTCCTCATGTCGCATTGTGGGGATAATTTTGTTGTGTCTCGGGTTTCGGCTTGGATCTGGGGGCACTTCTCGTGTTGCAGCGTGGACCTCAGGAACTCGTTCGTGTTGCTTCAGGGAAGTCAGGTCCCCTTTTTTTGGAAGTGGACTTCCAGATTACTCTCGAGCCCTTAAATGGGAATAGATCCTCTTCTAGATTTGAGTCCATGAAGTGTGTTCTCCGCTCCAATAAGTACGGGTGTTAGGGAACTATCTGAATCGCATAAAGTGTGTCAAGTGCCCTTTTGCCTTTCAAGCGGGAATGTGGGATTTCTATTTAATTGTGCAGTGCAAAATGTCCTCATCTCACATTGAGCGGATAATTTTTTGGTGTTTCCCCTTTTGAGGCGGGAATCTCGGGGTGCTTCTCGAGTTGCGACGGGGACCTCAGGAACTCACTTGTGTTGCTTCAGGGAAGTTAGTCACCCTTTTCTACTGGAACAGGAATTTCGGGATTACTCTCGAGCCGTTAAATGGGAATAGGGCCTCTTCCCAAGTTGAGTCCATAAACTGTGTTCTCCTCTCCAATGGGGATGGCTGTGTGAGGGAATTTTCTGAGTCGCATAAAGGGTGTCAAATACAGTTTTGCCTTTCCAGCGGAACGTGGGATTTCTCTTGAATTGTGCAGCGGAATATTTTCCTGATCTCGCATTGAGGTGATAATTTTGTGGTGTTTCTAGAGTTGCGGCGGGAACCTGGTTGAACTTCTCAGGTAGCGAACAGGACCTCAGGAATTCTCTCTGGCTGCTTCAGGGAAGTCAGGAACCCTTTTGTGTTGGAAGGGGAATTTCGGGATTTACTGTTGAGCCTTTAAATGGGAATAGGGCCTCTTCTCGAGTTAAGTCCGTAAAGTGTGTTCTCCTCTCCAATGGGGACGACAGTTTGAGGGAATTTTTTGAGTCTCACCCGGCTGTGCAAATGGGAGAAATACCAGCCCTACCCGCGCAGACATGAGAGATGCCGGCCCAGGCGGCTGAGACGCCAGAGACACGGGCCTTGCTGGCGTAGAAGCGAGAGAGGCCTTCCCCACCCGCGCAGATGGGAGAGAACACGGCCCAGCCCGCGCAGACTCGAGAGACCCCGGCCCCGCCCGCTCAGACGTGAGAGACGTCGGCCCCGCCCGCTCAGACGCTATTGTTGCTGGCGCCGCCCTCGCAGATGCAAGAGAAGCCTGCCCCGCCTGCGCAGATGCGAGAGACCCTTGCCCCGCCCGTGCAGACGCGAGAGACCCCGGCCCCGCCCGCCCAGATGGGAGAGACCCCGGCCCCGCCCACCAGACGCGGGATACGCAGGCCCCGCCCACGCAGACTGGAGAGAAGTCGGCCCTGGCTCAATCGACCATGCAGAGATGTGCAACAGTGAGGAGCTACCCCATGCCTGAGGCCTTGGCAGGCGGCCCAGAGGAGGTACCCCACCTCCAATAGGCGGTGGCTGTGTGGGAGAGCCGAGAGGAGGTACTCACGTTCGAGGTCAGGAGGGGCGGCCTTGAGGACATACCCCTCATCCAAGGTAAGGTGCAGCAGCTGTGCTTTCTTGGAGCAGCTGTGAAGAGATATCCCACACCCAAGGTAAGAGAAACTCAAATCAGATGGAAGGTATTGCGAGGGGGCTTCAGATGGCAGACACACTGAAATCATCATCACAGGAATCTACTCCATCTGATCACATGGACCACAGCCGAATGTGGTCCACTGGAGAAGGGAATGGCAAACCACTTCAGTATATTTGCATTGAGAACCCCATGAACAGTATCCAAGGGCAAAATGACAGGATACTGAATGAGGAATTCCCCAGGTCTGTAGGTGCCCAGTATGCTACTGGAGATCAGTGGAGAAATAACTCTAGAAGGAATGAAGGGATGGAGCAAAAGCAAAACCAGTACCCAGTTGTGGATGTGACCGGTGATAGAAGCAAGGTCTGGTGCTGTAAAGATCAATATTGCATAGGAACCTGGAATGTAAGGTCCAGGAATCAAGGCAAATTGGAAGTGGTCAAACAGGAGATGGCAAGAGTGAACATAGACATTCTAGGAATCAGTGAATTAAAATGGACTGGAATGTGTGAATTTAACTCAGATGACCATTATATATATACTACTGTGGGCAGAAATCCCTTAGAAGAAATGGAGTAGCCATCATGGTCAACAAGAGACTCTGAAATGCAGTACTTGGGTCCAGTCTTAAAAATGACAGAATGATTTCTGTTCGTTTCCAAGGCAAACCATTCATCATTACAGTAATCCAGGCCTATGCCCCAACCACTAACGCTGAAGAAGCCGAAGTTGAACGGTTCTATGAAGACCTACAAGACCTTTTAGAACTAACACCCAAAAAGATGTCCTTTTCATTGTAGGGGACTGGAATGCAAAAGTAGGAAGTCAAGAAACACCTGGAGTAACAGGCAAATTTGGCCTTGGAGCACGGAATGAAGCAGGGCCAAGTCTAATAGAGTTTTGTCAAGAGAACGCACTGGTCATAGCAAACTCTCTCTTCCAACAACACAAGAGAAGACTCTACACGTGGACATCACCAGAAGGTCAACGCCGAAATCAGATTGATTATATTCTTTGCAGCCAAAGATGGAGAAGCTGTATACAGTTAGCAAAAACAAGACCAGGAGCTGACTGTGGCGCAGATCATGAACTCCTTATTGCCAAATTCAGACTTAAATTGAAGAAAGTAGGGAAAACCCCTAGACCATTCAGATATGACCTCAATCATATCCCTTAGGATTATACAGTGGAAGTGAGAAATAGATTTAAGGCACTAGATCTGATAGATAGAGTGCCTGATGAACTCTGGATGGAGGTTCGTGACATTGTACAGGAGACAGAGACCAAGAGCATCCCCATGGAAATGAAATGCAAAAAAAAGCAAAATGGCGGTCTGAGGTGGCCTTACAAATAGCTGTGAAAAGAAGAGAAGCGAAAAGCAAAGGAGAAAGGGAAAGATATAAGCATTAGAATGCAGAGTTCCAAAGAATAGCAAGGAGAGATAAGAAAGCCTTCCTCAGTGATCAATGCAAAGAAATAGAGGAAAACAACAGAATAGGAAAAACAAGAGATCTCTTCAAGAACATTAGAGATTCCAAGGGAACATTTCATGCAAAGATGGGCTCGATAAAGGACAGAAATGGTATGGACCTAACGGAAGCAGAAGATATTAAGAAGAGGTGGCAAGAATACACAGAAGGACTGTACAAAAAAGATCTTCACGACCAGGATAGTCACGAAAATGTGATCACTGGCCTAGAGCCAGACATCTTGGAATGTGAATTCAAGTGTGCCTTAGAAAGCAACACTACGAACAAAGCTAGTGGAAGTGATGGAATTCCAGTTGAGCTCTTTCAAATCTTGAAAGATGATGCTGTGAAAGTGCTGCACTCAATATGCCAACAAATTTGGAAAACTCAGCAGTGGCCACAGGACTGGAAAAGCTCAGTCTTCATTCTATTCCAAAAGAAAGGCAATGCCAAAGAATGCTCAAGCTACCGCACAATTGCACTCATCTCACACGCTAGTACGGTCATGCTCAAAATTCTCCAAGCCAGGCTTCAGCAATATGTGATCCGTGAACTCCTAGATGTTCAAGCAGGCTTTAGAAAAGGCAGAGGCACCAGAGATCAAATTGCCAACATCCGCTGGATCATGGAGAAAGCGAGAGAGTTCCAGAAAAACATCTATTTCTGCTTCATTGACTATGCCAAAGCCTTTGACTGTGTGGATCACAATAAACTGTGGAAGATTCTGAAAGAGATGGGAATACCAGACCACCTGACCTGCCTCTTTAGAAACCTGTATGCAGGTCAGGAAGCAACAGTCAGAACTGTGCATGGAACAACAGACTGGTTCCAAATAGGAAAAGGAGTACGTCAAGGCTGTATATTGTAATCTTGCTTATTTAACTTATATGCAGAGTGCATCATGAGAAATGCTGGGCTGGAAGAAGAACAACTGGAATCAAGATTGCTGGGAGAAATATCAATAACCGCAGATATGCAGATGACACCACCTTTAGGGCAGAAAGTGAGGAGGTACTCAAAAGCCTCTTGATGAAAGTGAAAGAGGAGAGTGAAAAGGTTGGCTTGAAGCTCAACATTCAGAAAACAAAGGTGATGGAATCTGGTCCCAACACTTCACGGGAAATAGATGGAAAAACAGTGGAAACAGTGTCACACTTTATTTTCTTGGGCTCCAAAATCACTGCAGATGCTGATTGAAGCCATGAAATTAAAAGGCGCTTACTCCTTGGAAGGAAAGTTATGATCAACCTTGATAGTATATTAAAAAGCAGAGACATCACTTTGCCAAAAAAGCTCCATCTAGTCAAAGCTATGGTTTTTCCCGTGGTCATGTATGGATGTGAGAGTTGGACTGTGAAGAAAGCTGATCGCCGAAGAACTGATGCTTTCGAACTGTGGTATTGCATAAGACTCTTGAGAGTCCCTTGGACTGCAAGAAGATCCAACCAGTCCATTCTAAGGGAGATCAATCGTCGGTGTTCATTGGAAGGACTGATGCTAAAGCTGAAATTGCAATACTTCGGCCACCTCATGCGATGAGTTGACTCACTGGAAAAGATTCTGATGCTAGGAGAGGTTGGGGGCTGGAGGAGAAGGGGACGACAGAGAATGAGATGGCTGGATAGCATCACCGACTCTGTGGCCATGAGTTTGAGTGAACTCCAGGAGTTGGTGTAGGACAGGGAGGCCTAGCGAACAGTGATTCATGGGGTCGTGGAGAGTCGGACACGACTGAGCGACTGAACTGAACTGAACTGAATAAATTGTGTCAAATACCCTTTTCCCTTTCAGGCAAGAATGTGGGATTTCTCTTGAAATTCTGCAGCGCAAAATTTCTTCATCTCGCATTGAGGGGATAATTTTGTGGTGTTTCTCGAATTGCGGCGGGAAGCTGTGGGTATTCCTCGAGGTGCGAAGGGGACCTTAGGAACTCACTCGAGTTACTTCAGGGAAGTCAGGTCCCCGATTGTGCTGGAAGGGGAACTTCCAGATTACTCTCGAGCCATTAAATGGGAATATTGCCTCTTCTCGACTTGAGTCCTTAAAGTGTGTTCTCCTCTGCACTGAGGACGGATGTTAGAGACCATTCTGAGTCGCCTAAAGGGAGTCAAGTACACTGTTGCCTTTCAAGCGGGAATGTGGGATGTCTCTTGAGATTCTGCAGCGCACAATTTCCTCATCTCGCATCGATGGGATAATTTTGGGGTGTTTCACGAGTTGCCGCGGGAAGCTGGGGGTGCTTCTCGAGTTGCGACGGGGACCTCAGGAACTCGCTGGGGTTGCTTCAGGAAATTCAGGTCCCCTTTGGTGTTGAAAGTGGAACTTCCGGGTTCCTCTCTAGCCCTTAAATGTGCACAGGGGCTAATCTCGGATTGAGTCCATAAAGTGTGTTCTTCTCTAAAAGTGGACGGCTGTGTGAGGGAACTTTCTGAGTCTAATAAAGGGTGTCAAGTATCTTTTTGCCTTACAAGAGGGAATGTGGTATTTCTCTTGAGATGCTGCATTGCAAAATTTCCTCATCTCGCATTGTGGGGATAATTTTGTGGTATTTCTCGAGTTGCAGAGTGAAGCAGGGGATACTTCTCGACTTGCAACGGGGACCTCAGGAACTCGCTCGGGTTGCTTCAGCGAAGTCAAGTCCCCTTTTGTGTTGGAAGGGGAACTTCCAGATTACTCTCGAGCCTTTAAATGGGAATATTGCCTCTTCTCGATTTGAATCCTTAAAGTGTGTTCTCCTCTGCACTGAGGACGGATGTTGGGGACCATTCTGATTCGCATAAAGGGAGTCAAGTACCCTTTTGCCTTTCAAGCGGGAATGTGGGATTTCTCTTGAGATTCTGAAGTACAAAATTTCCTCATCTCGCATGGAGGGGATAATTATGTGCTGTTACACGAATTGGGCTGGGAAGCTGGGGGTGATTCTCCAGTTGCGACGAGGACCTCTGGAACACACTCGGATTACTTCAGGGAAGTCAGGTCCCCTTTTGTGCTGGAAGGGGAACTTCCGGATTGTTCTCGAGCCCTTTAATGGGAATAGGGCCTCCTCTCGATTTGAGTCCATAAATTGTGTTCTCCTCTCCAATGGGGACGGATGTTAGGGAACTTTCTGAGTGGCATAAAGTGTGTCAAGTACCCTTTTGCCTTTCAAGCGGGAATGTGGGATTTCTCTTGAGATTCTGCAGCGTAAAATTACCTCATCTCGCATTGAGGGGATAATTTTGTGGTATTTCTCGAGTTGCAGAGGGAAGCAGGGGATACTTCTCCACTTGCAACGGGGACCTCAGGAACTCGCTCGGGTTGCTTCAGCGAAGTCAAGTCCCCTTTTGTGTTGGAAGGGGAACTTCCAGATTACTCTCGAGCCGTTAAATGGGAACATTGCCTCTTATCGATTTGAGTCCAGAGAGTGTGTTCTCCTCTGCACTGAGGACTGATGTTAGGGACCATTCTGAGTCGCCTAAAGGGAGTCAAGTACACTGTTGCCTTTCAAGCGGGAATGTGGGATTTCTCTTGAGATTCTGCAGCGCAAAATTTCCTCATTTCGCATGGAAGGGATAATTTTTTGGTGTTTCACGAATTGGGTTGGGAAGCTGGGGGTACTTCTGCAGTTCCGACGAGTACATCTGGACCACACTCGAGTTACTTCAGGGAAGTCTGGTCCCATTTTGTGCTGGAAGAAGAACTTCCATATTACTCTCGAGCCCTTTAATGTGAATAGGGCCTCTTCTCGAATAGAGTCTATAAAGTGTGTTCTACTCCCAATCGGGGCGGCTGTGTGAGGGATCTTTCTGAGTTGCATAAAGGGTGTTTAGTACCCTTTTGCCTTTATGAGGAAATGTGGTATTTCTCTTGAGATTCTGCATGGCAAAATTTCCTCATCTCGCATTGAGGGGATAATTTTGGGGTATTTCCCAACTTGCAGTGGGAAGCTGGGGGTGCCTCTCGAGTTGCGACGGGGACCTCAGGAACTCGCTAGGGTTGCTTCAGGGAACTCAGGTCCCCTTTGCTGTTGGAAGTGGAACTTCCGGGTTCCTCTCGAGCCCTTAAATGTGCACAGGGGCTCATCTCGAATTGAGTCCATAAAGAGTGTTCTCTCCAAAGGTGACGGCTGTGTGAGGGAACTTTCTGAGTCGAATAAAGTGTGTCAAGTACTTTTTTGCCTTTCAGGAGGGAATGTGGTATTTCTCTTGAGATGCTGCATCACAAAATTTCCTCATCTCGCATTGAAGAAATAATTTTGGGGTGTTTCTCTAGTTGCGGCGGGAAGCTGGGGGTGCTTCAAGAGTTGCGACGGGGACGTCAGGAACTCGCTGGGGTTGCTTCAGGGAAGTCAGGTCCCCTTTGCTGTTGGAAGGAGAACTTCCGGGTTCCTCTCGAGCCCTTAATGTGCACAGGGGCTCATCTCGAATTGAGTCCATAAAGTGTGTTCTCCTCTAAAAGGGGACGGCTGTGTGAGGGAACTTTCTGAGTCGAATAAAGCGTGTCAAGTACCTTTTTGCCTTTCAAGAAGGAATGTGGTATTTCTCTTGAGATGCTGCATCGCAAAATTTCCTCATCTCGCATTGAGGGGATAAATTTGGGGTATTTCTCGAGTTGCGGTGGGAAGCTGGGAGTGCTTCTCGAGTTTCGACGGGGACCTCAGGAACTCGCTGGGGTTGCTTCAGGGAAGTCAGGTCCCATTTGGTGTTGGAATAGGAACGTCCGGGGTCCTCTCCGGCCCTTAAATGTGCACAGGGGCTCATCTCGAATTGAGTCCATAAAGTGTGTTCTCCTCTAAAAGGGGACAACTGTGTGAAGGAACTTTCTGAGTCAAATAAAGGGTTTCAAGTACCTTTTTGCCTTTCAAGAGGGAATGTGGTATTTCTCTTGAGATGCTGCATCACAAAATTTCCTCATCTCGCATTGAAGAAATAATTTTGGGGTGTTTTGCTAGTTGCGGCGGGAAGCTGGGGGTGCTTCAAGAGTTGTGACTGGGACGTAAGGAACTCGCTGGGGTTGCTTCAGGGAAGTCAGGTCCCCTTTGCTGTTGGAAGGGGAACTTCCGGGTTCCTCTCGAGCGCTTAATGTGCACAGGGGCTCATCTCGAATTGAGTCCATAAAGTGTGTTCTCCTCTAAAAGGGGACGGCTGTGTAGGGAACTTTCTGAGTCGAATAAAGCGTGTCAAGTACCTTTTTGCCTTTCAAGAAGGAATGTGGTATTTCTCTTGAGATGCTGCATCGCAAAATTTCCTCATCTCGCATTGAGGGGATAAATTTGGGGTATTTCTCGAGTTGCGGTGGGAAGCTGGGAGTGCTTCTCGAGTTTCGACGGGGACCTCAGGAACTCGCTGGGGTTGCTTCAGGGAAGTCAAGTCCCCTTGTGTGTTGATAGGGGAACTTCCGGATATCTCTCGAGCCGTTAAATAGGAATATTGCCTCTTCTTGGTTTGAGTCCATAGAGTGTGTTCTCCTCTCAAATGAGGATGGTTTTAGGGGCCATTCTTAGTCGTCTAAAGAGAGTCAAGTACCCTTTTGCCTTTCAAGCGGGAATGTAGGATTTCTCCTGGGATTCTGCAGGACAAAATTTCCTCAACTTGCATTGAGGGGATAGTTTTGTGGTGTTTCTGGAATTGCGGCGGGAACCTGGGGGTACTTCTCCAGTTGCCACGGAACCTCAGGAACTCACTCGAGTTACTTCAGGGAAGTCAGGTCCCCTTTTTTGCTGTAAGGGAACTTCCGGATTACTCTCGAGCACTTTAGCGGGAATAGGGCCTCTTCTCGAGTCCATAAAATGTGTTCTCCTCTCCAATAAGGACGGTTTTTAGGGACCATCCTGAGTCGCCTAAGGGGAGTCAAGTACCGTTTTGCCTTTCAAGCGGGAATGTGGCATTTCTCTTTAGATTCTGTAGCACAAAATTTCATCTCGCATTGAGTGGATAATTTTATGCTGTATCTCGAATTGCGGCGGGAAGCTGGGGGTACTTCTCCAGTTGCGAGGGGACCTCAGGAACTCACTCGAGTTGCCTCAGGGAAGTCAGGTCCCCTTTTGTGCTTGAAGGAGAACTTCCACATTACTCTCCAGCCCTTTAACGGGAATAGGGCCTATTCTCTATTTGAGTCCATAAGGTGTGTTCTCCTCTCCAATGGGGACAGATGTTAGGGAACTTTCTGAGTGGCATAAAGTGTGTCAAGAACCCTTTTGCCTTTCAAGTGGGAATGCGGGAATTGTCTTAAGATTCTGTAGCACAAAATTACCTCATCTCGCATTGAGGGGATAATTTTGTGGTGTTTCTCGAGTTTCGGCGGGAAGCAGGGAGTACTTCTCGAGTTGTGACGGGGACCTCAGAAACTCGTTCAGGATGATTCAGGGAGGGCAGGACCCGTTTTGAGTTGGAAGGGGAACTTCCGGTTTACTCTCGAGCCGTTAATTGGGGATAGGACCTCATCTCAAATTGAGTCCATAAGGTGTGTTCTCGTCTCCAATGGGAACTGACATTAGTGAAATTTCTGAGTCACATAAAGGGAGTCAACTACCCTTTTGCCTTTCAAGAGTGAATGTGGTATTTCTCTTGAGATTCTGCAGCGTATATTTTCCTCATCTCGCATTAGGGAATAATTTTTAGTGTTTCTCTGTTGCGAAGTGAAGATGTGGGTACTTCTCAAGTTTTGACGGGGACCTCAGGAACTCGCTTGGGTTTCATCAGGGAAGTCAGGTTCCCTTTGGTGTTGGAATGGGAACTTCCGGTTTCCTCTAGAGCCGTTAAATTGGAATAGGGTCTCATCTCGAACTGAGTCCAGAAAGTGTGTTCTCCTCTCCAATGCGGACTGATGTTAGTGAAATTTCTGAGTCGTATAAAGGGTGTCAAGTACCCTTTTGCCTTTCAAGAGGTAATGTGGTATTTCTCTTGAGATTCTGCAACGTAAAATTTCCTCATCTCTCATTGAGGGAATAATTTTGTGGTGTTTCTCGAGTTGCGACTGGGACCTCAGGAAATCTCTCAGGTCCCCTTTTTTGTTGGAACGGAACTCCCGGTTTACTCTCGAGCCGTTAAATGGGAATAGGGCCTCAACTCGAATTGAGTCCATAAAGTGTGTTCTCCTCTCCAATGGGGACGGAAAAACAGTGGAAACAGTGTCAGACTTTATTTTTTTGGGCTCCAAAATCACTGCAGATGCTGATTGCAGCCATGAAATTAAAAGACGCTTGCTCCTTGGAAGGAAAGTTATGACCAACCTTGATAGTATATTAAAAAGCAGAGACATTACTTTGCCAACCAAGATCCGTCTAGTCAAGGCAATGGTTTTTCCCATGGTCATGTATGGATTTGAGAGTTGGACTGTGAAGAAAGCTGATCGCCAAAGAATCGATGCTTTTGAACTGTGGTGTTGGAGAAGACTCTTGAGAGTCCCTTATACAGCAAGGAGATCCAACCAGTCCATTCTAAAGGAGATCAATCCTGGGTGTTCATTGGAGGGACTGATGCTAAAGCTGAAACTGCAATACTTTGGCCACCTCATGCGACGAGTTGACTCACTGGAAAAGACTCTGATGCTGGGAAAGTTTGGGGGCGGGAAGAGAAGGGGACGACGGAGAATGAGATGGCTGGATGCCATCACCGACTCTGTGGACATGAGTTTGAGTGTACTCCGGGAGTTGGTGATGGACAGAGAGGCCTGGCGTGCTGTGATTCATGGGGTCGTGGAGAGTCGGACACGACTGAGCGACTGAACTGAACTGAACTGAACTGTGTGAGGAAACTTTCTGAGTCGCATAAAGAGTGTCAAGTACCATTTTGCCTTTCAAGCGGGAACGTGGGAATTCTCTTCAGATCTGCAGCGAAAATTTTCCTCTTCTCGCATTGAGGGTATAATTTTGTGATGTTTTTCCAGTTGAATCGGGAAGAGGGGGTATGTCTCGAGTTGCGGCGGGGACCTCAGGAACTCGCTAGGGTTGCTTCAGGGAAGTCAAGTCCCCTTTTGTGTTGGAAGGGGAACTTCCGGATTACTCTCGAGACGTTAAAAGGGAATATTGCCTCCTCTCCATTTGAGTCCATAAAATGTGTTCTCCTCTCCACTGAGGACAGATGTTAGGAAACATTTTGAGTTGTATAAAGGGGGTCAAGTACCCTTTTGCCTTTCAAGTGGGAATGTGGGATTTCTCTTGAGATTCTGCAACGTTAAATTTCCTCATCTCGCATTGAGGGGATAATATTGTGTTGTTTCTCAAGTTGCGGCTGGAAGCATGGGGTACTTCTCGAGTTGAGCTGGGAACCTCAGGAACTCGCTCGGGTTGCTTCAGGAAAGTCAAGTCCTTTTTGTGTTGGAAGGGGAACTTCTTGATTACTCTCTAGCCTTTAAATGGGAATATTGCCTCTTTTCGATTTGAGTCCATGAGGTGTGTTTCCTCTCCACTGAGGAAGGATGTTAGGGAACATTCTGAGTCCTATAAATGGAGCCAGTACCATTTTTCCTTTCAAGCCGGAATGTGGGATTTCTCTTGAGATTCTGAATCGCAAAATTTCCTCATCTCGCATTGAGGGGATAATTTTGGGGTGTTTCTCGAGTTACGGCGGGAAGCTGGGGGTGCTTCTCGTGTTGCGCTGGTAACCTCAGGAACTCGCTGGGGTTGCTTCAGGGAAGTCCGGTCCCCTTTGCTGTTGGAAGGGGAACTTCCGGTTTCCTCTCGAGTTCTTAAATGTGCACAGGGGCTCATCTCGAATTGAGTCCATAAAGTGTGTTCTCTTCTCCAAAAAGGACGGCTGTGTGAGGGAACTTTCTGTGTCGAATAAAGGGTGTCAAGTACCTTTTTGCCTTTCAAGAGGGAATGTGGTGTTTCTCTTGAGATGCTGCATCGCAAAATTTCCTCATCTCGCATTGAGGGGATAATTTTGGGGTGTTTCCCGAGTTGCGGCTGGAAGCTGGGGGTGCTTCTCGAGTTGGAACAGGGACCTCAGGAACTCGCTGGGGTTGCTTCAGGGAAGTCAGGTCCCCTTTTTTTTTGGAAGGGAAACTTCCGGTTTCCTCTCGAGCCGTTAAATGTGCACAGGGGCTCATCTGGAATTGAGTCCATAAAGTGTGTTCTCCTCTCGAAAGGGGACGGCTGTGTGAGGGAACTTTCTGGGTCGAATAAAGGGTGTCAAGTACCTTTTTGCCTTTCAAGAGTTTATGTGGTATTTCTCTTGAGATGCTGCGTCCCAAAATTTCCTCATCTCGCATTGAGGGGATAATTTTGGGGTGTTTCTCGAGTTGCGGCAGGAAGCTGGGGGTGCTTCTGGAGTTGCGACGGGGACCTCAGGAACTCGCTGGGGTTGCTTCAGGGAAGTCAGGTCCCTTTTGGTTTTGGAAGGGGAACTTCCGGTTTCCTCTCGAGCCCTTAATTGTGCACAGGGGTTCATCTCGAATTGAGTCTATAAAGTGTGTTCTCCTCTCCAAAGGGTACAGCTGTGTGAGGGAACTTTCTGAGTCGAATAAAGGGTGTCCAGTACCTTTTTGCCTTTCAAGAGGGAATGTGGTATTTCTCTTGAGATGCTGCATCGCAAAATTTCTTCATCTCGCATTGAGGGGATAATTCTGGGGTGTTTCTCGAGTTATGGCGGGAAGCTGGGAGTGCTTTTCGAGTTGCGACGGGAACCTCAGGAACTCGCTGGGGTTGCTTCAGGGAAGTCAGGTCCCCTTTGGTGTTGGAAGGGGAACTTCCGGTTTCCTCTCGAGCCCTTAAATATGAACAGGGGCTCATCTCGAATTTAGTAGATAAAGTGTGTTCATCTCTCCAAAGGGGACGGCTGTTTGAGGGCACATTCTGAGTCGAATAAAGGGTTTAAAGTACCTTTTTGCCTTTCAACAGGGAATGTGGTATTTCTTTGAGATGGTTCATCTCAAAATTTCCTCATCTCGCATTGAGGGGATAATTTGGGGGTGTTTCTTGAGTTGCGGCAGGAACCTGGGGGTGCTTCTCGAGTTGCGACGGGGACCTCAGGAACTCGCTGGGGTTGATTCAGCGAAGTCAGTTCCCCTTTGGTGTTGGAAGGGGAACTTCCAGGTTGCTCTCGAGCCCTTAAATGTGCACAGGGGCTCATCTCGAATTGAGTCCATAAAGTGTGTTCTCCTCTCAAATGAGGACGGTTTAAGGGGCCATTCTTAGTCCTCTAAAGAGAGTCAAGTACCCTTTTGCCTTTCAAGCGGGAATGTTGGATTTCTCGTGGGATTTTGTAGGAGAAAATTTCCTCAACTTGCATTGAGGCGATAATTTTGTTGTGTTTCTGGAATTGCGGCGGGAACCTGGGGGTACTTCTCCAGTTGCCACGGAACCTCAGGAACTCACTCGAGTTACTTCAGGCAAGTCAGTCCCCTTTTTTGCTGTAAGGGAACTTCTGGATTACTCTCGAGCACTTTAGTGGGAATAGGGCCTCTTCTCCAGTCCATAAAATGTGTTCTCCTCTCCAATAAGGACTGTTTTTAGGGACCATCCTGAGTCGCCTAAGGGGAGTCAATTACCCTTTTCCTTTCAAGCGGGAATGTGGGATTTCTCTTTAGATTCTGTAGCACAAAATTTCATCTCGCATTGAGTGGATAATTTTATGCTGTATCTCGAATTGCGGCGGGAACCTGGGGGTACTTCTCCAGTTGCGAGGGGACCTCAGGGACTCACCCGAGTTGCTTCAGGGAAGTCAAGTCCTTTTTTGTGTTGGAAGGGGAACTTCCGGATTACTTTCGAGCTGTTAAATGGGAAAAATTCCTCTTCTCGATTTGAGTCCATAAATTGTGTTTTCCTCTCCATTGAGGAAGGATGTTAGGGAACATTCTGAGTCGCATAAACGGAGTCAGTACCCTTTTGCCTTTCAAGCCGGAATGTAGGATTTCTCTTGAGATTCTGCAGCGCAAAATTTCCTCATCTCGCAGTGAGGGGAATATTTTGTGGTGTTTCTCGAATTGCGGCGGGACGCTGGGGGTACTTCTTGAGTTTAGTAACTCAGAAACTCACTGGACTTTCTTCAGGGAAGTCAGGTCCCCTTTTGTGCTGGAAGGGGAACTTCCGGATTAGTCTCGAGCCCTTTAATGGGAATAGGGCCTCTTCTGGAGTTGAGTCCATAAAGTGTGTATGCCTCTCCAATGGGGACGGATGTTAGGGAACATTCTGAGTGGCATAAAATGTGTCAAGTTCCCTTTTGCTTTCAAGCGGGAATGTGGGATTTCTCTTGAGATTCTGCAGCAGAAAATTACTTCATCTCGCACTGAGGGGCTAATATTGTGTCGTTTCTCGAGTTGGGGCGGGAAGCAGGGGCTACTTCTGGAGTTGAGACGGGACCCTCAGGAACTCGCTCAGGTTGCTTCAGGGAAGTCAAGTCCTTTTTTGTGTTGGAAGCGGAACTTCTTGATTACACTCGAGCCTTTAAATGGGAATATATATAGCCTCTTTTCGATTTGAGTCCATGAAGTGTGTTTTCCTCTCCACTGAGGAAGGATGTTAGGGAACATTCTGAGTCGCCTAAAGGGAGTCAGGTACGATTATGCCTTTCAAGCGGGAATGTGGGATATCACTTGAGATTCTGTAGCGCAAAATTTCCTCATCTCGCATTGAGGGGATAATTTTGTTGTGTTTCTCGAGTTGCGAAGGGGACCTCAGGAACTTTCTCGAGTTACTTCAGGGAATCAGGCCCCTTTTTTCCTGGAAGGAGAACTTCCGGATTACTCTTGAGCCCTTTAATGGGAATAGGGCCTCTTCTGGAGTTGAGTCCATAAACTGTGTTATCCTCTCCACTGAGGACGAATGTTAGGGACCATTCTGAGTCGGCTAAAGGGAGTCAAGTACCCTTTTGCCTTTCAAGCGGATATCTTGGATTTCACTTGAGATTCTGCAGTGCAAAATTTCCTCATCTCACATTGTGGGGAAAATTTTGTGGTGTTTCTCCAGTTGCGATGGGGACCTCAGAAACTTACTTGAGTTACTTCAGAGAATCAGGTACCATTTGTGGTGGAAGGGGAACTTCCGGAATACTTTTGAGCCCTTTAATGGGAATAGGGCCTCTTCTCCAGTTGAGTCCCTAAAGTGTGTTATCTTCTCCAATGGGGACGGATATTATTGAACTATCTGAGTGGCATAAAGTGGTTCAAGTACGCTTTTGCCTTTCAAGCGGGAATGTGGGATTTCTCTTGAGATTCTAAAGCGCAAAAAACCTCATCTCTCATTGAGGGGATAATTTTGTGGTGTTTCCCGAATTGCGGAGGGAAGCTGGGGGTACTTCTCGAGTTGCGGCGGGGACCTCAGGAACTCGCTCGGGTTGCTTCAGGGAAGTCAAGTCCACTTTTGTGTTGGAAGGGGAACTTCCGGAATACTCTCGAGCCATTAAAAGGGAATATTGCCTCTTCTCCATTTGAGTCCATAAAATATGTTCTCCTCTCCACTGAGGATGGATGTTAGGAAATATTCTGAATTGCATAAAGGGAGTCAAGTACCCTTTTGCCTTTCAAGCGGGAATGTGGGATTTCTCTTGAGATTCTGCAGCGCAAATTTCCCTCATCTCGCATTGAGGGGATAATTTTGTGGTGTTTCTCGAATTGAGGCGGGAAGATGGGGGTACTTCTGGAGTTGCGACGGGGACCTCAGGAACTCACTCCAGTTACTTCAGGCAAGTCAGGTCCCCTTTTGTTCGTGAAAGGGAGCTTCCGGATTACTCTGGAGCCCTTTAAATGGAATAGGGCCTCTTCTGGAGTTGAGTCCATAAAGTGTGTTCTCCTCTCCAATGGGGAAGGATGTTAGGGAACTTTCTGAGTGACATAAAGGGAGTCAAGTACGCTTTTGCCTTTCAATTGGGAATGTGGGATTTCTCTTCAGATTCTTCAGCGCAAAGTTTCCTCCTCTCGCTATGAGGGGATAATTTTGTGGTGTTTCCCGAATTTCGGCGGGAAGCTGGGGGTACTTCTCGAGTTTCAACGGGGACCTCAGGAACTCACTGGAGTTACTTCAGGGAAGTCAGTTCCCCCATTGTGCTGGACGGGGAACTTCCGGATTATTCTCAAGCCCTTTAATGGGAATAGGGGCTCTTCTGTAGTTGAGTCCATACATTGAGTACACCTCTGCAATGGGGAAGGATTTTAGGGAACTTTCTGAGGGGCATAAAGTATGCCAAGTTCCCTTTTGCCTTTCAAGCGGGAATGTGGACTTTCCCTTGAGATTCTGCAGCGCAAAATTACCTCATGTCGCATTGAGGGGATAATATTATGTTGTGTCTCGAGTTGTGGTGGGAAGTAGGGGATACTTCTGGAGTTGAAAGGGGAACCTAAGGAACTCTCTCGGTTTGTTCCAGGGAAGTCAAGTTCCCTTTTGTGTTGGAAGGGGAATTTCTTGATTACTCTTGAGCCTTTAAATGGGAATATTTCCTCTTCTCGATTTGAGTGTATGAAGAGTGTTCTCCTCTCCATTGAGGATGGATGTTAGGGAACATTCTGAGTCGCATAAAGGGAGTCAAGTACCCTTTTGCCTTTCAAGCAGGAATGTGGGATTTCTCTTGAGATTCTGCAGCGAAAATTTTCCTCTTCTCACATTGAGGGTAAAATTTTGTGGTGTTTCTCCAGTTGCGTCGGGAAGAAGGCGTATGTCTCGAGTTGCGGCGGGGACCTCAGCAACTCGCTCGGGTTGCTTCAGGGAAGTCAAGTCCCCTTTTGTGTTGGAAGGGGAACTTCCGGATTACTCTCGAGACGTTAAAAGGGAATATTGCCTCCTCTCCATTTGAGTCCATAAAATGTGTTCTCCTGTCCACCGAGGACAGAGATTAGGGAACATTCTGAGTCGTATAAAGGGGGTCAAGTAACCTTTTGCCTTTCAAGCGGGAATGTGGGATTTCTCTTGAGATTCTGCAGCGTTAAATTTCCTCATCTCACATTGAGGGGATAATATTGTGTTGTTTTTCGAGTTGTGGCTGGAAGCATGGGGTACTTCTCGAGTTGAGCTGGAAAACTCAGGAACTCGCTCCGGTTGCTTCAGGGAAGTCAAGTCCTTTTTTGTGTTGGAAGGGGAAATTCTTGATTACTCTCCAGCCTTTAAATGGGAATATTGCCTCTTTTCGATTTGAGTCCATGAGGTGTGTTTTCCTCTCCACTGAGGAAGGATGTTAGGGAACATTCTGAGTCGCATAAACGGAGACCGTACACTTTTGTCTTTCAAACCGGAATGTAGGATTTCTCTTGAGAGGCTGCATCGAAAAATTTCCTCATCTCGCATTGAGGGGATAATTTTAGTGTGTTTCTCGAGTGCGGCGGGAAGCTGGGGGTGCTTCTCCAGTTGCGACGGGGACCTTAGGAACTCGCTGAGGTTGCTTCAGGGAAGTCAGGTCCCCTTTGCTGTTGAAAGGGAACTTCCGGGTTCCTCTCGACCCCTTAAATGTGCACAGGGGCTCATCTCGAATTGAGTCCATAAAGAGTGTTCTCCTCAAAAAGGGGACAGCTGTGTGAGGGAACTTTCTGAGTCGAATAAAGGGTTTCAAGTATCTTTTTGCCTTTCAAGAGGGAATGTGCTATTTCTCTTGAGATGCTGCATCGCAAAATTTCCTCATCTCGCATTGAGGGGATAATTTTGGGGTGTTTCGCGAGTTGCGGCGGGAAGCTGGGGGTGCTTCTCGAGTTGCGACGGAGACCTCAGGAACTCGCTTGGGTTGATTCAGGGAAGTCAGGTCCCCTTTAGTGTTGGAAGGGGAACATTCGAGTTCCTCTCGAGCCCTTAAATGTGCACAGGGGCTCATCTGGAATTGAGTCCATAAAATGTGTTCTCCTCTCCAAAGGGGACGGCTGTGTGACGGAACTTTCTGAGTAGAATAAAGGTTTTCAAGTACCTTTTTGCCTTTCAAGAGGGAATGTGATATTACTCTTGAGATGCTGCAATCAAAATTTCCTCATCTCGCATTGAGGGGATAATTTTGGGGTGTTTCTTGAGCTGCGGCGTGAAGCTGGGGGTGCTTCTTGAGTTGCGAATGGGACCTCAGGAACTCGATGGGGTTGCTTCAGGGAAGTCAGGTCCCCTTTGGTGTTGGAATGGTAACTTCCGGATTCTTCTGGAGCACTTAAATATTCACAGGGGCTCATCTCGAATTGAGTCCATAAAATGTGTTCTCTCCAAAGGGGACGGCTGTGTGAGGGAACTTTCTGAGTCGAATAAAGCATGTCAAGTACCTTTTTGCCTTTCAAGATGGAATGTTGTATTTCTCTTGAGATGCTGCTTCAAAAAATTTCCTCATCTCGCATTGATGGAATAATTTTGGGGTGTTTCACGATTGCGGCTGGAAGCTGGGATTGCTTCTCGAGTTACGACGGGGACCTCAGGAACTCACTGGGGTTGCTTCAGGGAAGTCAGGTCCCCTTTCCTGTTGGAAGGTGAACTTCCGGGTTCCTCTCGAGCCCTTAAATGTGCACAGGGGCTCATCTCGCATTGAGTACATAAAGTGTGTTCTCCCCTAAAACGGGACGGCTGTGTGAAGGAACTTTCTGAGTCGAATAAAGGGTGTCAAGTAACTTTTTGCGTTTCAAGAGGGAATGTGGTATTTCTCTTGAGATGCTGCATCGCAAAATGGCCTCTTCTCGCATTGAGGGGATAATTTTGGGGTGTTTCTCGAGTTGCGGCGGGAAGCTGGGGGTGCTTTTCGAGTTCCGACAGGGACCTCAGGAACTCGCTGAGGTTGCTTCAGGGAAGTCAGGTCCCCTTTGGTGTTGGAAGGGGAACATCCGGGTTCCTCTCGAGCCCTTAAATGTGCACAGGGGCTCATCTCACTTTGAATACATAAAGTGTGTTCTCCTCTAAAACGGGATGGCAGTGTGAGGGAACTTTCTGAGTCGAATAAAGGGTGTCAAGTACCTTTTTGCCTTTCAAGAGGGAATGTGGTATTTCTCTTGTGATGCTGCGTCGCAAAATTTCCTCATCTCGCATTGAGGGGATAATTTTGGAGTGTTTTTCGAGTTGCGGCGGGAAGCTGGGGGTGCTTTCCGAGTTGCGACGGAGACCACAGGAACTCGCTGGGGTTGCTTCATGGAAGTCAGGTCCCCTTTGCTGTTGGAAGGGGAACTTCCGGGATCCTCTCCAGCCCTTAAATGTGCACAGGGGCTCAACTCGAATTGAGTCCATAAAGTGTGTTGTCCTCTAAAACTGGACGGCTGTATGAGGGAACTTTCTGAGTTGAATAAAGGGTGTCAAGTACCTTTTTGCCTTTAATGAGGGAATGTGGTATTTCTCTTGAGATGCTGCATCGCAAAATTTCCTCATCTCGCATTTTGGGGATAATTTTGGTGTGTTTCTCGAGTTGCGGCGGGAAGCTGGGGGTGCTTCTCGAGTTGCGACGGGGACCTCAGGAACTCGCTGGGGTTGCTTCAGGGAAGTCAGGTCCCCTTTGCTGTTGGAAGGGGAACATCGTGTTCCTCTCGATCCCTTAAATGTGCACAGGGGCTCATCTCGAATTGAGTCCATCAAGTGTGTTCTCCTCTCCAAAGGGGACATCTGTGTGAGGGAACTTTCAGAATCGAATAAACGGTGTCAAGTACCTTTTTGCCTTTCCAGAGGTAATGTGGTATTTCTCTTGAGATGGTGCATTGCAAAATTTCCTCATCTCGCTTTGAGGGGATAACTTTGGGGTGTTTCTCTAGTGCCGGCGGGAAGCTGGGGGTGCTTCTCGAGTTGCGACGGGGACCTCAGGAACTCGCTGGGGTTACTTCAGGGAAGTCAGGTCCCATTTGGTGTTGGAAGGGGAACATCGGGTGCATCTTGAGGCCTTAAATGTGCACAGGGGCTCATCACGAATTGAGTCCATAAAGTGTGTTCTCCTCTCCAAAGGGGACGGCTGTGTGAGGGAGCTTTCTGATTCGAATAAGGGTATCAAGTACATTTTCGCCTTTCAACAGGGAATCCGGTATTTCTCTTGAGATGCTGCATCGCCAAATTTCCTCATCTCGCATTGAGGGGATAATTTTGGGGTGTTTCTCGATTTGCGGCGGGAAGCTGGCTGTGCTTCTCGAGTTGCGACAGGGACCTCAGGATCTCGTTGGGGTAGCTTCGGGGAAATCAGGTCCCCTTTAATGTTGGAAGGGGAAATTCCGGTTTCCTCTCTAACCCTTAAATGTGCACAGGGCCTCATCTTGAATTGAGTCCATAAAGTGTGTTCTCCTGTCGAAACGGGACGGCTCTCTGAGGGAACTTTCTTAGTCGAATAAAGGGTGTGAAGTACCTTTTTGCCTTTCAAGAGGGAATGTGGTATTTCTCTTGAGATGCTGCATCTCAAAATTTCCTCAACTCGCATGGAGGTGATAATTTTGGTGTGTTTCTCGAGTAGCGGTGGGAAGCTGGGGGTGCTTCTCGAGTTGCGCCGGGGACCTCAGGAACTCGCTGGGGTTGCTTGAGGGAAGTCAGGTCCCCTTTGTTGTTGGAAGGGGAACTTCCGGTTTCCTCTCTAACCCTTAATTGTGAACAGGGGCTCATGTGGAATTGAGTCCTTAAAGTGTGTTCTCCTCTCCAATGGGGACGGCTGTGTGAGTGAACTTTCTGAGTAGAGTAAAGAGTGTCAAGTACCTTTTTGCCTTTCAAGAGGGAACGTGGTATTTCTCTTGAGAATCTGCACTGCAAAATTTCCTCATCTCGCATTGAGGGGATAATTTTGGTGTGTTTCTCGAATTGTGGCTGGAAGCTGGGGGTGCTTCTCCAGTTGCGAAGGGGGCCTCAGGAACTCGCTGGGGTTGCTTCAGGGAAGTCAGGTCCCCTTTGGTGTTGGATGGGAAACTTCCGGTTTTCTCTTGAGCCCTTAATTGTGAACAGGGTCTCATCTGGAATTGAGTCCTTAAAGTGTGTTCTCCTCTCCAATGGGGACGGCTGTGTGAGGGAACTTTCTGAGTCGAATAAAGGGTGTCAAGTAACTTTTTGCCTTTCAAGAGGGAATGTGGTATTTTTCTTGAGATGCTGCATCGAAAAATTTCCTCATCTCGCATTGAGGGGATAATTTTGGGGTGTTTCTCGAGTTGCGGAGGGAAGCTGGGGGTGCTTCTCCAGTTGCAACGGGGACCTCAGAAACTAGCTCGTGTTGCTTCAGGGAAGTCAGCTCCCCTTTGTTGTCGGAAAGGGAACTTCCGGTTTCCTCTCGAGCCCTTAAATGTGAACAGTGGCTCATCTCGAATTGAATACATAAAGTGTTTTCTCCTCTCCAAAGAGGACTGCTGTGTGAGCGAATTTTCTGTGTCGAATAAAGGGTGTCAAATAGCTTTTGGCCTTTCAAGAGGGAATGTGGTATTTCTCTTCAGATTCTGCTTCGCAAACTTTACTCATCTCACATTGAGGGGATAATTTTTGGGTGTTTTTCTAGTTGCGGCGGGAAGCTGGGGGTGCTCCTCGAATTGCGACGCAGATTCAGGAACTCGCTGGGTTTGCTTCAGGGAAGTCAGGTCCCCTTTTTTGTTGGAAGGGGAACTTCTTGTTTCCTCTCGAGCCCTTAAATGTGAACAGGGGCTCATCTCGAATTGAATACATAAAGTGTGTTCTCCTCTCCAATGGGGACGGCTGTGTGAGGGGACATTGTGAGTCGAATAAATGGTGTCAAGTACCTTTTTCCCTTTCAAGAGGGAATGTGGTATTTCTCTTAAGATGCTGCATCGCAAAATTTCCTCATCTCGCTTTGAGGGGATAATTTTGGGGTGTTTCTCGAGTTGTGGCAGGAAAATGGGGGTGCTTCTCGAGTTGCGACGGGGACATCATGGACTCGCTGGGGTTGCTTCAAGGAAGTCGTGTCCCCTTTGATATTGTAAGGTCAACTTCCTATTTCCTCTCGAGCCCTTAAATGTGAACATGGGCTCATCTCGAATTCAGTCCATAAAGTGTCTTCTCCTCTGAAAGGGGACGACTGCGTGAGGGAACTTTCTGAGTCGCATAAAGGGTTTCAAGAACCCTTTTGCCTTTCAAGAGGGAATGTGGTATTTCTCTTGAGATTCTGTAACGCAAAATTTCCTATTCTTGCATTGAGGGGATAATTTTGTGGTGTTTCTCGTGTTGCGGCGTGAAGCTGGGGGTACTTCTCAAGTTACTATGCGTACCTCAGGAACTCACTCGGGTTTCTTCAGGTAAGGCAGGTCCCCTTTTTGTTGGAAGGGAAACTTCCGATTTACTCTCGAGCAGTTAATTGGCAATAGTGCCTCATTTTGAATTGAGTACATAAAGTTCGTTCACCTCTCCAATGGGGACTGATGTTAGTGAATTTTCTGAATCGCATAAAGGATGTCAAGTACCCTTTTGCATTTCAAGCGGGAATGTGGTATTTCGCTTGAGATTCTGCAGCGCAAAATATCCTCCTCTCGCATTGAGGAGATAATTTTGTGGTGTATGTCAAGTTGTGGCGGGAATTTTGGATTATTTCTCGTGTTGCGACGGGACCTCAGG
Organism: Moschus berezovskii; assembly: GCF_049115385.1. NCBI lineage: Eukaryota > Metazoa > Chordata > Mammalia > Artiodactyla > Moschidae > Moschus > Moschus berezovskii. The sequence continues at coordinate 141,644,539 of NC_142461.1, forward strand.
AATTTGCTCGAGTTGCTTCTGGAAAGTCAGGTCCCCTTTTGTGTTGGAAGGGGAACTTCCGGTTTAGTCTGGAGCCGTTAAATGGGAATAGGGCCTCATCTCGAATTGAGTCCATAAAGTGTGTTCTCCTCTCCTATGGGGAATGATATTAGTGAAATTTCTGAGTCGCATAAACGGTATCAAGTACTTTTTACCTTTAAAGAGGGAATAGTGGTATTTCTCTTGAGATTCTGCAACCCAAAATTTCCTCTTCTCGCATTGAGGGGATAATTTTGTGGTGTTTCTCTAGTTGCGGCAGGAAGCTTGGGGTACTTCTCGACTTGCCATGTGGACCTCAAGAACTTGCTTGGGTTTCTTCAGGTTAGGCAGGTCCCCTTTTGTGTTGGAAAGGGCACTTCCTGTTTACTCTCCAGCCATTAAATGGGAATAGGGCTTCATCTCGAATTGAGTCCATAAAGTGTGTTCTCCTCTCCAATGGGGACGGCTGTGTGAGGGTACTTTCTGAGTTGCATAAAGGGTGTCAAGTACCCTTTTGCCTTTCAAGCGGGAATGTGGTATTTCTCTTGAGATTCTGCAGCACACAATTTCCTCATCTCGCATTGAGGGGATAATTCTGTGGTGTTTGTCGAGTTGCGGCGGGATGCTGGGGGTGCTTCTCGAGTTGCAACAGGGACCTCAGGAAGTGGCTCGGGTTGCTTCAGGGAAGTCAGGTCCCCTTTTGTGTTGGAACGGGAACTTCCGGTTTACTTTCGACCCGTTCATTGGGAATAGGGATTCATCTGGAGTTGAATCCAAAAGGTGTTTTTTCCTCTCCAATGGGTACGGCTCTGTGAGCGAACTTTCTGGGTCACATAAAGTGTGTCAAGTGACCTTTTGCCTTTCAAGCGGGTATGTGGGACTTCACTTGAGATTTCGGAGCACAAAATTTCCTCATCTCGCACTGTGGGGATAATTTTGTTGTGTCTCGGGTTTCGGCTTGGATCTGGGGGTACTTCTCGAGTTGCAGCGTGGACCTCAGGAACTCGTTCGTGTTGCTGCAGGGAAGTCAGGTCCCGTTTTTTTGGAAGTGGACTTCCAGATTACTCTCGAGCCCTTAAATGGGAATAGGTCCTCTTCTAGATTTGAGTCCATGAAGTGTGTTCTCCGCTCCAATAAGTACGGGTGTTAGGAAACTATCTGAATCGCATAAAGTGTGTCAAGTGCCCTTTTGCCTTTCAAGCGGGAATGTGGGATTTCTCTTGAATTGTGCAGCGGAATATTTTCCTGATCTCGCATGAGGGGATAATTTTGTGGTGTTTCTAGAGTTGCGGCGGGAACCTGGTTGAACTTCTCAGGTAGCGAACAGGACCTCAGGAATTCTCTTTGGCTGCTTCAGGGAAGTCAGGAACCATTTTGTGTTGGAAGGGGAGTTTCTGGATTACTGTTGAACCTTTAAATGGGAATAGGGCCTCTTCTCGAGTTAAGTCCATAAAGTGTGTTCTCCTCTCTAATGGGGACGACTGTTTCAGGGAATTTTTTGAGTCTCACCCGGCTGTGCAAACGGGAGAAATACCAGCCCCACCCGCGCAGACATGAGAGATGTCGGCCCAGGCGGCTGAGACGCCAGAGACACGGGCCTTGCCGGCGCAGACGCGAGAGAGGCCTTCCCCACCCACAGAGACAGGAGAGAACCTGGCCCCACCCGCGCAGACTCGAGAGACCCCGGCCCCGCCCGCTCAGACGCCAGAGACCTCGGCCGTCGCTCAGACTCTATTGTTGCTGGCGCCGCCCTCGCAGATGCAAGAGAAGCCGGCCCAGCCTGCGCCTGCGCAGATGCGAGAGACCCGGGCCCCGCCCACCAGACGCGGGATACGCAGGCCCCGCCCGCGCTGACTGGAGAGAAGCCGGCCCTGGCTCAACCGACCATGCAGAGATGTTCAGCAGTGAGGAGCTACCCCATGCCTGAGGCCTTGGCAGGCGGCCCAGAGGAGGTACCCCACCTCCAATAGGCGGTGGCTGTGTGGGAGAGCCGAGAGGAGGTACTCACGTTCGAGGTCAGGAGGGGCGGCCTTGAGGACATACCCCTCATCCAAGGTAAGGTGCAGCAGCTGTGCTTTCTTGGAGCAGCTGTGAAGAGATATCCCACACCCAAGGTAAGAGAAACTCAAATCAGATGGTAGGTATTGCGAGGGGGCTTCAGATGGCAGACACACTGAAATCATCATCACAGGAATCTACTCCATCTGATCACATGGACCACAGCCGAATGTGGTCCACTGGAGAAGGGAATGGCCAACCACTTCAGTATATTTGCATTGAGAACCCCATGAACAGTATCAAAGGGCAAAATGACAGGATACTGAATGAGGAATTCCCCAGGTCTGTAGGTGCCCAGTATGCTACTGGAGATCAGTGGAGAAATAACTCTAGAAGGAATGAAGGGATGGAGCAAAAGCAAAACCAGTACCCAGTTGTGGATGTGACCGGTGATAGAAGCAAGGTCTGGTGCTGTAAAGAGCAATATTGCATAGGAACCTGGAATGTAAGGTCCAGGAATCAAGGCAAATTGGAAGTGGTCAAACAGGAGATGGCAAGAGTGAACATAGACATTCTAGGAATCAGTGAATTAAAATGGACTGGAATGTGTGAATTTAACTCAGATGACCATTATATATATACTACTGTGGGCAGAAATCCCTTAGAAGAAATGGAGTAGCCATCATGGTCAACAAGAGACTCCGAAATGCAGTACTTGGATGCAATCTTAAAAACGACAGAATGATTTCTGTTCGTTTCCAAGGCAAACCATTCAACATTACAGTAATCCAGGCCTATGCCCCAACCACTAACGCTGAAGAAGCCGAAGTTGAACGGTTCTATGAAGACCTACAAGACCTTTTAGAACTAACACCCAAAAAGATGTTCTTTTCATTATAGGGGAATGGAATGCAAAAGTAGGAAGTCAAGAAACACCTGGAGTAACAGGCAAATTTGGCCTTGGAGCACGGAATGAAGCAGGGCCAAGTCTAATAGAGTTTTGTCAAGAGAACGCACTGGTCATAGCAAACTCCCTCTTCCAACAACACAAGAGAAGACTCTACACGTGGACATCACCAGATGGTCAACACCGAAATCAGATTGATTATATTCTTTGCAGCCAAAGATGGAGAAGCTGTATACAGTTAGCAAAAACAAGACCAGGAGCTGACTGTGGCGCAGATCATGAACTCCTTATTGCCAAATTCAGATTTAAATTGAAGAAAGTAGGGAAAACCCCTAGACCATTCAGATATGACCTCAATCAAATCCCTTAGGATTATACAGTGGAGGTGAGAAATAGATTTAAGGCACTAGATCTGATAGATAGAGTGCCTGATGAACTCTGGATGGAGGTTCGTGACATTGTACAGGAGACAGAGACCAAGAGCATCCCCATGGAAAAGAAATGCAAAAAAAAGCAAAATGGCTGTCTGAGGTGGCCTTACAAATAGCTGTGAAAAGAAGAGAAGCGAAAAGCAAAGGAGAAAGGGAAAGATATAAGCATTAGAATGCAGAGTTCCAAAGAATAGCAAGGAGAGATAAGAAAGCCTTCCTCAGTGATCAATGCAAAGAAATAGAGGAAAACAACAGAATAGGAAAAACAAGAGATCTCTTCAAGAACATTAGAGATTCCAAGGGAATATTTCATGCAAAGATGGGCTCGATAAAGGACAGAAATGGTATGGACCTAACGGAAGCAGAAGATATTAAGAAGAGGTGGCAAGAATACACAGAAAACTGTACAAAAAAGATCTTCACGACCAGGATAGTCACGAAAATGTGATCACTGGCCTAGAGCCAGACATCTTGGAATGTGAATTCAAGTGTGCCTTAGAAAGCAACACTACGAACAAAGCTAGTGGAAGTGATGGAATTCCAGTTGAGCTATTTCAAATCTTGAAAGATGATGCTGTGAAAGTGCTGCACTCAATATGCCAACAAATTTGGAAATCTCAGCAGTGGCCACAGGACTGGAAAAGGTCAGTCTTCATTCTAATCCCAAAGAAAGGCAATGCCATGAATGCTCAAGCTACCGCACAATTGCACTCATCTCACACGCTAGTACGGTCATGCTCAAAATTCTCCAAGCCAGGCTTCAGCAATATGTGATCCGTGAACTCCTAGATGTTCAAGCAGGCTTTAGAAAAGGCAGAGGCACCAGAGATCAAATTGCCAACATCCGCTGGATCATGGAGAAAGCGAGAGAGTTCCAGAAAAACATCTATTTCTGCTTCATTGACTATGCCAAAGCCTTTGACTGTGTGGATCACAATAAACTGTGGAAGATTCTGAAAGAGATGGGAATACCAGACCACCTGACCTGCCTCTTTAGAAACCTGTATGCAGGTCAGGAAGCAACAGTCAGAACTGTGCATGGAACAACAGACTGGTTCCAAATAGGAAAAGGAGTATGCCAAGCCTGTATATTGTAATCTTGCTTATTTAACTTATATGCAGAGTGCATCATGAGAAATGCTGGGCTGGAAGAAGAACAACTGGAATCAAGATTGCTGGGAGAAATATCAATAACCTCAGATATGCAGATGACACCACCTTTAGGGCAGAAAGTGAGGAGGAACTCAAAAGCCTCTTGATGAAAGTGAAAGAGGAGAGTGAAAAGGTTGGCTTGAAGCTCAACATTCAGAAAACAAAGGTGATGGAATCTGGTCCCAACACTTCACGGGAAATAGATGGAAAAACAGTGGAAACAGTGTCACACTTTATTTTGGGGGCCTCCAAAACCACTGCAGATGCTGATTGAAGCCATGAAATTCAAAGGCGCTTACTCCTTGGAAGGAAAGTTATGATCAACCTTGATAGTATATTAAAAAGCAGAGACATCACTTTGCCAAAAAAGCTCCATCTAGTCAAAGGTATGGTTTTTCCCGTGGTCATGTATGGATGTGAGAGTTGGACTGTGAAGAAAGCTGATCGCCGAAGAACTGATGCTTTCGAACTGTGGTATTGCAGAAGACTCTTGAGAGTCCCTTGGACTGCAAGAAGATCCAACCAGTCCATTCTAAGGGAGATCAATCGTCGGTGTTCATTGGAAGGACTGATGTTAAGCTGAAATTGCAATACTTCGGCCACCTCATGCAGTGAGCTGACTCACTGGAAAGGATTCTGATGCTAGGAGAGGTTGGGGGCTGGAGGAGAAGGGGACAACAGAGAATGAGATGGCTGGATAGCATCACCGACTCTGTGGCCATGAGTTTGAGTGAACTCCAGGAGTTGGTGTAGGACAGGGAGGCTTAGCGAACAGTGATTCATGGGGTCGCGGAGAGTCGGACACGACTGAGCGACTGAACTGAACTGAACTGAATAAAGTGTGTCAAATACCCTTTTCCCTTTCAGGCGGGAATGTGGGATGTCTCTTGAGATTCTGCAGCGCACAATTTCCACATCTCGCATTGAGGGGATAAGTTTGGTGTTTCTCGAGATGCGGCGGGAAGCTGCGGGTGCTTCTCGAGTAGCGACGGGGACCTCATGAACTCGCTGGAGTTGCTTCAGAGAAGTCAGGTCCCCTTTGGTTTTGGAAGGGAAACATCCTGTTTCCTCTCGAGCCCTTAAATGTGAACAGGGGCTCATCTCGAATTGAGTCCATAAAGTTTGTTCTCCTCTAAAAGGGGACGGCTGTGTGAGGGAACTTTCTGAGTCGAATAAAGGTTGTCAAGTACCTTTTTGCCTTTCAAGAGGGAATGTGGTATTTCTCTTGAGATGCTGCATCGCAAAATTTCCTCATCTCGCATTGAGGGGATAACTTTGTGGTGTTTCTCGAGTTGCAGAGGGAAGCAGGGGATACTTCTCGAGTTGCGACGGGGACCTCAGGAACTCGCTCGGGTTGCTTCAGCGAAGTCAAGTCCCCTTCTGTGTTGGAAGGGGAACTTCCAGATTACTCTCGAGCCGTTAAATGGGAACATTGCCTCTTATCGATTTGAGTCCAGAGAGTGTGTTCTCCTCTGCACTGAGGACTGATTTTAGGGAATACTCTGAGTCGCCTACTGGGAGTCAAGTACACTGTTGCCTTTCAAGCGGGAATGTGGGATGTCTCTTGAGCTTCTGCAGCGCACAATTTCCTCATCTCGCATGGAGGTGATAATTTATTGGTGTTTCATGAATTGGGTTGGGAAGCTGGGGGTACTTGTGCAGTTCCGACGAGTACCTCTGGACCACACGCGAGTTACTTCAGGGAAGTCTGGTCCCATTGTGTCCTGGAAGGGGAACTTCCGTATTATTCTCGAACACTTTAATGTGAATCGGGCCTCTTCTCGAATAGAGTCCATAAAGTGTGTTCTCCTCCCAATGGGGACGGCTGTGTGAGGGACCTTTCTGAGTTGCATAAAGGGTGTGTAGTACCCTTTTGCCTTTTATGAGGAAATGTGGTATTTCTCTTGAGATACTGCATCGCAAAATTTCCTCATCTCGCATTGAGGGGATAATTTTGGGGTATTTATAGAATTGCGGCGGCAAGCTGGGGGTGCACGTCGATTTGGAACGGGGACCTAAGGAACTCGCTGTGGTGGCTTCAGGGAAGTCAGGTCCCCTTTGGTGTTTAAAGGGGAACTTCCGGTTTCCTCTCGAGCCATTAAATGTGCACAGGGGCTCTTCTCAAATTGAGTCAATTAAGTGTGTTCTCCTCTCCAAAGGGAACGGCTCTGTGAGGGACCTTTCTGAGTCGAATCAAGGGTGTCAAGTAACTTTTTGCCTTTCAGGAGGGAATGTGGTATTTCTCCTGAGATGCTGCATCGCAAAATTTCCTCATCTCGCAATGAGGGGATAATTTTGGGGTGTTTCTCGAGTTGCGGCGGGAAGCTGGGGGTGCTTCTCAAGTTGCGACGGGGACCTCAGGAACTCGCTGGGGTTGCTTAAGGTAAGTCAGGTCTCCTTTGGTGTTGGAAGGGGAACTTCCGGTTTCCTCTCGAGCCGTTAAATGTGCACAGGGGCTCTTCCCAAATTTATTCCATAAAGTGTGTTCTCCAATTCAAAGGGGACGGCTGTGTGTGGGAACATTCTCAGTCGAATAAAGGGTGTCAGGTACCTTTTTGCCTTTCAAGAGGGAATGTGGTATTTCTCTTGAGATGCTTCAACGCAAAATTTCCTCATCTCGCATGGAGGGGATAATTTTGGGGTGTTTCTCGAGTTGGGTCGGGAAGCTGGGGTGCTTCTCGAGTTGCGTCGGGGACCTCAGGATCTCGCTGGGGTTTCTTCAGGGAAGTCAGGTCCCCTTTGCTGTTGGAAGTGGAACTTCCGGGTTCCTCTCGAGCCCTTAAATGTGCACAGGGGCTCATCTCGAGTTGAGTCCATAAAGTATGTTCTCTCCAAAGGGGACGGCTGTGTGAGGGAACTTTCTGAGTCGAATAAAGGGTGTCACGTTCCTTTTTGCCTTCCAAGAGGGAATGTGGTATTTCTCTTGAGATGCTGCATCGCAAAATTTCCTCATCTCGCACTGAGGGGATAATTTTGGGATGATTCTCGAGTTTCGGCGTGATGCTGGTGGTCCTTCTGGAGTTCGATGGGGACATCAGGAACTCGTTGGGGTTGCTTCAGGGAAGTCAGGACCCCTTTGCTGTTGGAAGGGGCACTTCCGGGTTCCTCTCGAGCCCTTAAATGTCCACAGGAGCTCATCTCGAATTGAGTCCATAAAGTGTGTTCTCCTCTAAAAGGGGACGGCTGTGTGAGGGAACTTTCTGAGTCGAATAAAGGGTGTCAAGTACCTTTTTGCCTTTCAAGAGGGAATGTGGTATTTCTCTTGAGATGCTGCATCACGAAATTTCCTCATCTCGCATTGAAGAAATAATTTCGGGGTGTTTCTCGAGTTGCGGCGGGAAGCTGGGGGTGCTTCTCGAGTTGCGACGGGGAACTCAGGAACTCGCTGGGGTTGCTTCAGGGAAGTCCGGTCCCCTTTGGTGTTGGAAGGGGCACTTCCGCTTTCCTCTCGAGCCCTTCAATATGCACAGGGGGTCCTCTCGAATTGAGTCCGTAAAGTGTGTTCTCCTCTCCAAAGGGGATGGCTGTGTGAGGGAACTTTCTGAGTCGAATAAAGGGTGTCAAGTACCTTTTTGCCTTTCCAGATGGAATGTGGTATTTCTCGTGAGATGCTTCATTGCCAAATTTTCTCATCTCGCATGGAGGGGATAATTTTGGGGTGTTTCTCTAGTTGCCGCGGGAAGCTGGGGGTGCTTCTCGAGTTGCGACGGGGACCTCAGGGACTCGCTGGGGTTGCTTCAGGGAATTCAGGTCCCCTTTGGTGTTGGAAGGGGAACTTCCGGTTTCCTCTCGAGCCCTTCAATGTGCACAGGGGCTCCTCTCGAATTGAGTCCGTAAAGTGTGTTCTCCTTTCCAAAGGGGACGGCTGTGTGAGGGAACTTTCTGAGTCGAATAAAGGGTGTCAAGTACCTTTTTGCCTTTCCAGAGGGAATGTGGTATTTCTCTGGAGATGTTGCATCGCCAAATTTCCTCATCTCGCATGGAGGGGATAATTTTGGGGTGTTTCTCGAGTTGCGACGGGAAGCTCCGGGTGCTTCTCGAGTTGTAACGGGGACCTCAGGAACTCACTGTGGTTGCTTCAGGGAACTCAGGTCCCCTTTGGTGTTGGAAGGGGAACTTCCGGTTTCCTCTCTAGCCCTTCAATGTGCACAGGGGCTCCTCTCGAATTGAGTCAGTAAAGTGTGTTCTCCTCTCCAAAGGGGACGGCTGTGTGAGGGAACTTTGTGAGTCTAATAAAGGGTGTCAAGTACTTTTTGCCTTTCCAGAAGCAATGTGGTATTTCTCTTGAGATGCTGCATCGCCAAATTTCCTCATCTCGCATGGAGTGGATAATTTTGGGGTGTTTCTCGAGTTGCGGCGGGAAGTTGGGGGTGCTTCTCGAGTTGCGACGGCGACCTCAGGAACTCGCTGGGGTTGGTTCAGGGAAGTCAGGTCCCCTTTGATGTTAGAAGGGGAACTTCCGGTTTCCTCTTGAGCCATTCAATGTGCACAGGGGCTCCTCTCGAATTGACCGTAAAGTGTGTTCTCCTCTCCAAAGGGGACGGCTGTGTGAGGGAAGTTTCTGAGTCGAATAAAGGGTGTCAAGTAACTTTTTGCCTTTCTAGAGGGAATGTGGTATTTCTCTTGAGATGCTGAAGCTCCAAATTTCCTCATCTCGCATGGAAGGATAATTTTGGGGTGTTTCTCGAGTTGCGGCGGGAAGCTGGGGGTGCTTCTCGAGTTGCGACGGGGACCTCAGGAACTCGCTGGGGTTGCTTCAGGGAAGTCAGGTCCCCTTTGGTGTTGGAAGGGGAACTTCCGGTTTCCTCTGGAGCCCTTCAATATGCACAGGGGCTCCTCTTGAATTGAGTCCTTAAAGTGTGTTCTCCTCTCCAAAGGGGACGGCTGTGTGAGGGAACTTTCTGAGTCGAATAAAGGGTGTCAAGTACCTTTTTGCCTTTCCAGAGGGAATGTGGTATTTCTCTGGAGATGCTGCATCGCCAAATTTCCTCATCTCGCATGGAGGGGATAATTTTGGGGTGTTTCTCGAGTTGCGACGGGAAGCTGGGGGTGCTTCTCGAGTTGTAACGGGGACCTCAGGAACTCGCTGTGGTTGCTTCAGGGAACTCAGGTCCCTTTTGGTGTTGGAAGGGGAACTTCCGGTTTCCTATAGAGCCCTTCGATGTGCACAGGGGCTCCTCTCGAATTACTCCGTAAAGTGTGTTCTCCTCTCCATAGGGGACGCTTGGTGAGGGAAGTTTCTGAGTCGAATAAAGTGTGTCAAGTACCTTTTTGCCTTTCCAGAGGGAATGTGGTATTTCTCGTGAGATGCTGCATCGCCAAATTTCCTCATCTCGCATGGAGGGGATAATTTTGGGGTGTTTCTCGAGATGCGGCGGGAAGCTGGGGGTGCTTCTCGAGTTGCGACGGGGACCTCAGGAACTCGCTGTGGTTGCTTCAGGGAAGTCAGGTCCCCTTTGGTGTTGGAAGGGGAACTTCCGGTTTCCTCTCGAGCCCTTCAATGTGCACAGGGGCTCCTCTCGAATTGAGTCCGTAAAGTGTGTTCTCCTCTCCAAAGGGGACGGCTGGGTGAGGTAACTTTCTGAGTCGAATAAAGGGTGTCAAGTACCTTTTTGCCTTTCCAGAGGGAATGTGCTATTTCTCTTGAGATGCTGCATCGCCAAATTTCCTCATCTCGCATGGAGGGGATAATTTTGGGGTGTTTCTCGAGATGCGGCGGGAAGCTGGGGCTGCTTCTCGAGTTGCGACGGGGACCTCAGGAACTCGCTGGGGTTGCTTCAGGGAAGTCAGGTCCCCTTTGGTGTTGGAAGGGGAACTTCCGGTTTCCTCTCGAGCCCTTCAATGTGCACAGGGGCTCCTCTCGAATTGAGTCCGTAAAGTGTGTTCTCCTCTCCAAGGGGTCGGCTCTGAGGGAACTTTCGGAGTCGAATAAAGTGTGTCAAGTACCTTTTTTTCTTTCCAGATGGTATGTGGTATTTCCCTTGAGATGCTGCATCGCCAAATTTCCTCATCTCGCATGGAGGGGATAATTTTGGGGTGTTTCTCGAGTTGCGGAAGGAAGCTGAGGGTGCTTCTCGAGTTGCGACGGGGACCTCAGGAACTCGCTGGGGTTGCTTCAGGGAAGTCAGTTCCCCTTTTGTGTTTGAAGGGGAACTTCCGGTTTCCTCTGGAGTACTTCAATGTGCACAGGGGCTTCTTTCGAATTGCTTCCTTAAAGTGTGTTCTCCTCTCCAAAGGGGATGGCTGTGTGAGGGAACATTCTGAGTCGAATAAAGGGTGTCAAGTACCTTTTTGCCTTTCCAGAGGGAATGTGGTATTTCTCTTGAGATGCTGCATCGCCACATTTCCTCATCTCGCATGGAGGGGATAATTTTGCGGTGTTTCTCGAGTTGCGGCGGGAAGCTGGGGGTGCTTCTGGAGGTGCGACGGGGACCTAAGGAACTCGCTGGGGTTGCTTCAGGGAAGTCAGGTCCCCTTTGGTGTTGAAAGGGGAAATTCCGGTTTCCTCTCGAGTCTTTCAATGTGCACAGGGGCTCCTCTCGAATTGAGTCCGTAAAGTGTGTTCTCCTCTCCAAAGGGGACGGCTGTGTGAGGGAACTTTCTGAGTCGAATAAAGGGTGTCAAGTACCTTTTGGCCTTTCCAGAGGGAATGTGGTATTTCTCTTGAGATGCTGCATCGCCAAATTTCCTCATCTCGCAAGGAGGGGATAATTTTGGGGTGTTTCTCGAGTTGCGGCGGGAAGCTTGGGGTGCTTCTCGAGTTGCGACGGGGACCTCAGGAACTCGCTGGGGTTGGTTCAGGGAAGTCAGTTCCCCTTTGGTGTTGGAAGGGGAAATTCCGGTTTCCAATCGACTCTTTCAATGTGCACAGTGTCTCCCCTCGAATTGAGTCCGTAAAGTGTGTTCTCCTCTCCACAGTGGATGGCTGTGTGAATGAACTTTCTGAGTCGAATAAAGGGTGTCAAGTACTTTTTTGCCTTTCCAGAGGCATTGTGGTATTTCTCTTGAGATGCTGCATCGCAAAATTTCCTCATCTCGCATGGATGGGATAATTTTGGGGTGTTTCTCAACTTGCAGCGGGAAACTGGGGGTGCTTCTCGAGTTGCGACGGGGACCTCAGGAACTCGCTCGGGTTGCTTCAGGGAAGTCAGGTCCCCTTTGGTGTTGGAAGGGGAACTTCCGGTTTCCTCTAGAGCCCTTCAATGTGCACAGGGGCTTCTTTCGAATTGCTTCCTTAAAGTGTGTTCTCCTCTCCAAAGGGGATGGCTGTGTGAGGGAACATTCTGAGTCGAATAAAGGGTGTCAAGTACCTTTTTGCCTTTCCAGAGGGAATGTGGTATTTCTCTTGAGATGCTGCATCGCCACATTTCCTCATCTCGCATGGAGGGGATAATTTTGCGGTGTTTCTCGAGTTGCGGCGGGAAGCTGGGGGTGCTTCTGGAGGTGCGACGGAGACCTAAGGAACTCGCTGGGGTTGCTTCAGGGAAGTCAGGTCCCCTTTGGTGTTGAAAGGGGAAATTCCGGTTTCCTCTCGAGTCTTTCAATGTGCACAGGGGCTCCTCTCGAATTGAGTCCGTAAAGTGTGTTCTCCTCTCCAAAGGGGACGGCTGTGTGAGGGAACTTTCTGAGTCGAATAAAGGGTGTCAAGTACCTTTTGGCCTTTCCAGAGGGAATGTGGTATTTCTCTTGAGATGCTGCATCGCCAAATTTCCTCATCTCGCATGGAGGGGAGAATTTTGGGGTGTTTTTCGTGTTGCGGCGGGAAGCTGGGAGTGCTTCTCGAGTTGCGACGGGGACCTCAGTAACTCGTTGGGGTTGCTTCAGGGAAGTCAGGTCCCCTTTGTTGTTGGAAGGGGAACTTCCGGTTTTCTCTCGAGCCCTTCAATGTGCACAGGGGTTCCTCTCGAATTGAGTCCGTAAAGTGTGTTCTCCTCTCCAAAGGGGACGGCTGTGTGAGGGAACTTTCTGAGTCGAATAAAGGGTGTCAAGTACCTTTTGGCCTTTCCAGAGGGAATGTGGTATTTCTCTTGAGACGCTCCATCGCCTAATTTCCTCATCTCGCATGGAGGGGAGAATTTTGGGGTGTTTTTCGTGTTGCGGCGGGAAGCTGGGGGTGCTTCTCGAGGTGCGACGGGGACCTCAGGAACTCGCTGGGGTTGCTTCAGGGAAGTCAGGTCCCATTTGGTGTTGGAAGGGGAAATTTCGGTTTCCTCTCGAGTCTTTCAATGTGCACAGGGGCTCACCTCGTACTGAGTCTGTGAAGTGTGTTCTTCTCTCCAAAGGGGAGGGCTGTGTGAGGGAACTTTCTGAGTCGATTAAAGGGTGTCAAGTACCGTTTGGCCTTTCCAGAGGGAATGTGGTATTTCTCTTGAGATGCTGCATCGCCAAATTTCCTCATCTCGCAAGGAGGGGATAATTTTGGGGTGTTTCTCGAGTTGCGGCGGGAAGCTTGGGGTGCTTCTCGAGTTGCGACGGGGACCTCAGGAACTCGCTGGGGTTGGTTCAGGGAAGTCAGTTCCCCTTTGGTGTTGGAAGGGGAAATTCCGGTTTCCAATCGACTCTTTCAATGTGCACAGTGTCTCCCCTCGAATTGAGTCCGTAAAGTGTGTTCTCCTCTCCACAGTGGATGGCTGTGTGAATGAACTTTCTGAGTCGAATAAAGGGTGTCAAGTACTTTTTTGCCTTTCCAGAGGCATTGTGGTATTTCTCTTGAGATGCTGCATCGCAAAATTTCCTCATCTCGCATGGATGGGATAATTTTGGGGTGTTTCTCAACTTGCAGCGGGAAACTGGGGGTGCTTCTCGAGTTGCGACGGGGACCTCAGGAACTCGCTCGGGTTGCTTCAGGGAAGTCAGGTCCCCTTTGGTGTTGGAAGGGGAACTTCCGGTTTCCTCTAGAGCCCTTCAATGTGCACAGGGGCTCCTCTCGAGTCCTTAAAGTGTGTTCTCCTCTCCAAAGGGGACGGCTGTGTGAGGGAACTTTCTGAGTCGAATAAAGGGTGTCAAGTACCTTTTTGCCTTTCCAGAGGGAATGTGGTATTTCTCTGGAGATGCTGCATCGCCAAATTTCCTCATCTCGCATGGAGGGGATAATTTTGGGGTGTTTCTCGAGTTGCGACGGGAAGCTGGGGGTGCTTCTCGAGTTGTAACGGGGACCTCAGGAACTCGCTGTGGTTGCTTCAGGGAACTCAGGTCCCTTTTGGTGTTGGAAGGGGAACTTCCGGTTTCCTATAGAGCCCTTCGATGTGCACAGGGGCTCCTCTCGAATTACTCCGTAAAGTGTGTTCTCCTCTCCATAGGGGACGCTTGTGTGAGGGAAGTTTCTGAGTCGAATAAAGTGTGTCAAGTACCTTTTTGCCTTTCCAGAGGGAATGTGGTATTTCTCGTGAGATGCTGCATCGCCAAATTTCCGTATCTCGAATGGAGGGGATAATTTTGGGGTGTTTCTCGAGTTGCGGCGGGAAGCTGGGGGTGCTTCTCGAGTTGCGACGGGGACCTCAGGAACTCGCTGTGGTTGCTTCAGGGAAGTCAGGTCCCCTTTGGTGTTGGAAGGGGAACTTCCGGTTTCCTCTCGAGCCCTTCAATGTGCACAGGGGCTCCTCTCGAATTGAGTCCGTAAAGTGTGTTCTCCTCTCCAAAGGGGACGGCTGGGTGAGGGAACTTTCTGAGTCGAATAAAGGGTGTCAAGTACCTTTTTGCCTTTCCAGAGGGAATGTGCTATTTCTCTTGAGATGCTGCATCGCCAAATTTCCTCATCTCGCATGGAGGGGATAATTTTGGGGTGTTTCTCGAGTTGCGGCGGGAAGCTGGGGCTGCTTCTCGAGTTGCGACGGGGACCTCAGGAACTCACTGTGGTTGCTTCAGGGAACTCAGGTCCCCTTTGGTGTTGGAAGGGAAACTTCCGGTTTCCTCTCTAGCCCTTCAATGTGCACAGGGGCTCCTCTCGAATTGAGTCAGTAAAGTGTGTTCTCCTCTCCAAAGGGGACGGCTGTGTGAGGGAACTTTGTGAGTCTAATAAAGGGTGTCAAGTACTTTTTGCCTTTCCAGAAGCAATGCGGTATTTCTCTTGAGATGCTGCATCGCCAAATTTCCTCATCTCGCATGGAGGGGATAATTTTGGGGTGTTTCTCGAGTTGCGGCGGGAAGTTGGGGGTGCTTCTCGAGTTGCGACGGCGACCTCAGGAACTCGCTGGGGTTGGTTCAGGGAAGTCAGGTCCCCTTTGATGTTAGAAGGGGAACTTCCGGTTTCCTCTTGAGCCATTCAATGTGCACAGGGGCTCCTCTCGAATTGACCGTAAAGTGTGTTCTCCTCTCCAAAGGGGACGGCTGTGTGAGGGAAGTTTCTGAGTCGAATAAAGGGTGTCAAGTACCTTTTTGCCTTTCTAGAGGGAATGTGGTATTTCTCTTGAGATGCTGAAGCTCCAAATTTCCTCATCTCGCATGGAAGGATAATTTTGGGGTGTTTCTCGAGTTGCGGCGGGAAGCTGGGGGTGCTTCTCGAGTTGCGACGGGGACCTCAGGAACTCGCTGGGGTTGCTTCAGGGAAGTCAGGTCCCCTTTGGTGTTGGAAGGGGAACTTCCGGTTTCCTCTGGAGCCCTTCAATATGCACAGGGGCTCCTCTTGAATTGAGTCCTTAAAGTGTGTTCTCCTCTCCAAAGGGGACGGCTGTGTGAGGGAACTTTCTGAGTCGAATAAAGGGTGTCAAGTACCTTTTTGCCTTTCCAGAGGGAATGTGGTATTTCTCTGGAGATGCTGCATCGCCAAATTTCCTTATCTCGCATGGAGGGGATAATTTTGGGGTGTTTCTCGAGTTGCGACGGGAAGCTGGGGGTGCTTCTCGAGTTGTAACGGGGACCTCAGGAACTCGCTGTGGTTGCTTCAGGGAACTCAGGTCCCTTTTGGTGTTGGAAGGGGAACTTCCGGTTTCCTATAGAGCCCTTCGATGTGCACAGGGGCTCCTCTCGAATTACTCCGTAAAGTGTGTTCTCCTCTCCATAGGGGACGCTTGTGTCAGGGAAGTTTCTGAGTCGAATAAAGTGTGTCAAGTACCTTTTTGCCTTTCCAGAGGGAATGTGGTATTTCTCGTGAGATGCTGCATCGCCAAATTTCCTCATCTCGCATGGAGGGGATAATTTTGGGGTGTTTCTCGAGTTGCGGCGGGAAGCTGGGGCTGCTTCTCGAGTTGCGACGGGGACCTCAGGAACTCGCTGGGGTTGCTTCAGGGAAGTCAGGTCGCCTTTGGTGTTGGAAGGGGAACTTCCGGTTTCCTCTCGAGCCCTTCAATGTGCACAGGGGCTCCTCTCGAATTGAGTCCGTAAAGTGTGTTCTCCTCTCCAAGGGGTCGGCTCTGAGGGAACTTTCGGAGTCGAATAAAGTGTGTCAAGTACCTTTTTTTCTTTCCAGATGGTATGTGGTATTTCCCTTGAGATGCTGCATCGCCAAATTTCCTCATCTCGCATGGAGGGGATAATTTTGGGGTGTTTCTCGAGTTGCGGAAGGAAGCTGAGGGTGCTTCTCGAGTTGCGACGGGGACCTCAGGAACTCGCTGGGGTTGCTTCAGGGAAGTCAGTTCCCCTTTTGTGTTTGAAGGGGAACTTCCGGTTTCCTCTGGAGTACTTCAATGTGCACAGGGGCTTCTTTCGAATTGCTTCCTTAAAGTGTGTTCTCCTCTCCAAAGGGGACGGCTGTGTGAGGGAACATTCTGAGTCGAATAAAGGGTGTCAAGTACCTTTTTGCCTTTCCAGAGGGAATGTGGTATTTCTCTTGAGATGCTGCATCGCCACATTTCCTCATCTCGCATGGAGGGGATAATTTTGCGGTGTTTCTCGAGTTGCGGCGGGAAGCTGGGGGTGCTTCTGGAGGTGCGACGGGGACCTAAGGAACTCGCTGGGGTTGCTTCAGGGAAGTCAGGTCCCCTTTGGTGTTGAAAGGGGAAATTGCGGTTTCCTCTCGAGTCTTTCAATGTGCACAGGGGCTCCTCTCGAATTGAGTCCGTAAAGTGTGTTCTCCTCTCCAAAGGGGACGGCTGTGTGAGGGAACTTTCTGAGTCGAATAAAGGGTGTCAAGTACCTTTTGGCCTTTCCAGAGGGAATGTGGTATTTCTCTGGAGATGCTGCATCGCCAAATTTCCTCATCTCGCATGGAGGGGAGAATTTTGGGGTGTTTTTCGTGTTGCGGCGGGAAGCTGGGAGTGCTTCTCGAGTTGCGACGGGGACCTCAGTAACTCGTTGGGGTTGCTTCAGGGAAGTCAGGTCCCCTTTGGTGTTGGAAGGGGAACTTCCGGTTTTCTCTCAAGCCCTTCAATGTGCACAGGGGCTCCTCTCGAATTGAGTCCGTAAAGTGTGTTCTCCTCTCCAAAGGGGACGGCTGTGTGAGGGAACTTTCTGAGTCGAATAAAGGGTGTCAAGTACCTTTTGGCCTTTCCAGAGGGAATGTGGTATTTCTCTTGAGACGCTCCATCGCCTAATTTCCTCATCTCGCATGGAGGGGAGAATTTTGGGGTGTTTCTCGAGTTGCGGCGGGAAGCTGGGGGTGCTTCTCGAGGTGCGACGGGGACCTCAGGAACTCGCTGGGGTTGCTTCAGGGAAGTCAGGTCCCCTTTGGTGTTGGAAGGGGAAATTTCGGTTTCCTCTCGAGTCTTTCAATGTGCACAGGGGCTCACCTCGTACTGAGTCTGTGAAGTGTGTTCTTCTCTCCAAAGGGGAGGGCTGTGTGAGGGAACTTTCTGAGTCGATTAAAGGGTGTCAAGTACCTGTTGGCCTTTCCAGAGGGAATGTGGTATTTCTCTTGAGATGCTGCATCGCCAAATTTCCTCATCTCGCAAGGAGGGGATAATTTTGGGGTGTTTCTCGAGTTGCGGCGGGAAGCTTGGGGTGCTTCTCGAGTTGCGACGGGGACCTCAGGAACTCGCTGGGGTTGGTTCAGGGAAGTCAGTTCCCCTTTGGTGTTGGAAGGGGAAATTCCGGTTTCCAATCGACTCTTTCAATGTGCACAGTGTCTCCCCTCGAATTGAGTCCGTAAAGTGTGTTCTCCTCTCCACAGTGAATGGCTGTGTGAATGAACTTTCTGAGTCGAATAAAGGGTGTCAAGTACTTTTTTGCCTTTCCAGAGGCATTGTGGTATTTCTCTTGAGATGCTGCATCGCAAAATTTCCTCATCTCGCATGGACGGGATAATTTTGGGGTGTTTCTCAACTTGCAGCGGGAAACTGGGGGTGCTTCTCGAGTTGCGACGGGGACCTCAGGAACTCGCTCGGGTTGCTTCAGGGAAGTCAGGTCCCCTTTGGTGTTGGAAGGGGAACTTCCGGTTTCCTCTAGAGCCCTTCAATGTGCACAGGGGCTCCTCTCGAGTCCGTAAAGTGTGTTCTCCTCTCCAAAGGGGACGGTTGTGTGAGGGAACTTACTGAGTCGAATAAAGGGTGTCAAGTACCTTTTTGCCTTTCCAGAGGGAATGTGGTATTTCTCGTGAGATGCTGCATCGCCAAATTTCCTCAACTCGCATGGAGGGGAGAATTTTGGGGTGTTTCTTGAGTTGCGGCGGGAAGCTGGGGGTGCTTCTCGAGGTGCGACGGGGACCTCAGGAACTCGCTGGGGTTGCTTCAGGGAAGTCAGGTCCCCTTTGGTGTTGGAAGGGGAAATTTCGGTTTCCTCTCGAGTCTTTCAATGTGCACAGGGGCTCACCTCGTACTGAGTCTGTGAAGTGTGTTCTTCTCTCCAAAGGGGAGGGCTGTGTGAGGGAACTTTCTGAGTCGATTAAAGGGTGTCAAGTACCTTTTGGCCTTTCCAGAGGGAATGTGGTATTTCTCTTGAGATGCTGCATCGCCAAATTTCCTCATCTCGCAAGGAGGGGATAATTTTGGGGTGTTTCTCGAGTTGCGGCGGGAAGCTTGGGGTGCTTCTCGAGTTGCGACGGGGACCTCAGGAACTCGCTGGGGTTGGTTCAGGGAAGTCAGTTCCCCTTTGGTGTTGGAAGGGGAAATTCCGGTTTCCAATCGACTCTTTCAATGTGCACAGTGTCTCCCCTCGAATTGAGTCCGTAAAGTGTGTTCTCCTCTCCACAGTGGATGGCTGTGTGAATGAACTTTCTGAGTCGAATAAAGGGTGTCAAGTACTTTTTTGCCTTTCCAGAGGCATTGTGGTATTTCTCTTGAGATGCTGCATCGCAAAATTTCCTCATCTCGCATGGATGGGATAATTTTGGGGTGTTTCTCAACTTGCAGCGGGAAACTGGGGGTGCTTCTCGAGTTGCGACGGGGACCTCAGGAACTCGCTCGGGTTGCTTCAGGGAAGTCAGGTCCCCTTTGGTGTTGGAAGGGGAACTTCCGGTTTCCTCTAGAGCCCTTCAATGTGCACAGGGGCTCCTCTCGAGTCCGTAAAGTGTGTTCTCCTCTCCAAAGGGGACGGTTGTATGAGGGAACTTACTGAGTCGAATAAAGGGTGTCAAGTACCTTTTTGCCTTTCCAGAGGAAATGTGGTATTTCTCGTGAGATGCTGCATCGCCAAATTTCCTCAACTCGCATGGAGGGGAGAATTTTGGGGTGTTTCTTGAGTTGCGGCGGGAAGCTGGGGGTGCTTCTCGAGTTGCGACGGGGACCTCAGGACCTCGCTGGGGTTGCTTCAGGGAAGTCAGGTCCCCTTTTTGTGTTGGAAGGGGAAATTCCGGTTTCCACTCGACTCTTTCAATGTGCACAGGGTCTCCCCTCGAATTGAGTACATAAAGTGTGTTCTCCTCTCCAAAGTGGATGGCTGTGTGAATGAGCTTTCTGAGTCGAATAAAGGGTGTCAAGTACTTTTTTGCCTTTCCAGAGGCATTGTGGTATTTCTCTTGAGATGGTGCATCGCAAAATTTCCTCATCTCGCATGGAGGGGCGAATTTTGGGCTGTTTCTCGACTTGCAGCGGGAAACTGGGGGTGCTTCTCGAGTTGCGAGGGGATCTCAGGAACTCGTTCGGATTGCTTCAGGGAAGTCAGGTCCCCTTTGGTGTTGGAAGGGGAACTTCCGGTTTCCTCTCGAGCCCTTCAATGTGCACAGGGACTCCTCTCGAATTGAGTCCGTAAAGTGTGTTCTCCCTTCCAAAGGGGACGGCTGTTTGAGGGAACTTTCTGAGTCGAATAAAGGGTGTCAAGTAACTTTTTGCCTTTCCAGAGGGAATGTGGTATTTCTCTTGAGATGCTGCATCGCCAAATTTCCTCATCTCGCATGGAGGGGAAAATTTTCGTGTGTTTCTCGAGTTGCGGCGGGAAGCTGGAGGTGCTTCTCGAGTTGCGACGGGGACCATAGGAACTCCCTGGGGTTGCTTCAGGGAAGTCATGTCCGCTTTCGTGTTGGAAGGGGAACTTCCGGTTTCCTCTCGAGCCCTTCAATCTGCACAGGGGCTCCTCTCGAATTGAGTCCGTAAAGTGTGTTCTCCTCTCCAAAGCGGACGGCTGTGTGAGGGAACTTTCTGAGTCGAATAAAGGTTCTCAAGTACCTTTTTGCCTTTCCAGAGGGAATGTGGTATTTCTCTAGAGATGCAGCATCGCCAAATTTCCTATTCTCGCATGGAGGGGATAATTTTGGTGTGTTTCTCGAGTTGCGGCGGGGACCTCAGGAACTCGCTGGGGTTGCTTCAGGGAAGTCAGTTCCCCTTTTGTGTTGCAAGTGGAACTTCCGGTTTCCTCTGGAGTCCTTCAATGTGCACAGGGGCTTCTTTCGAATTGCTTCCTTAAAGTGTGTTCTCCACTTCAAAGGGGACAGCTGTGTGAGGGAACATTCTGAGTCGAATAAAGGGTGTCAAGTACCTTTTTTCCTTTCCAGAGTCAATGTGGTATTTCTCTTGAGATGCTGCATCGCAAAATTTCCTCATCTCGCAAGGAGGGGATAATTTTGGGGTGTTTCTAGAGTTGCGGCGGGAAGCTGGGGGTGCTTCTCGGGATGCGACGGGGACCTCAGGAACTCGCTGTGGTTGCTTCAGGGAAGTCAGGTCCCCATTGTTGTTGGAATGGGAACTTCCGGTTTCCTCTCGAGCCCTTCAATGTGCACAGGGGCTCCTCTCAAATTGAGTCCGTAAAGTGTGTTCTCCTCTCCAAAGGGGACGGCTGTGTGAGGGAACTTTCTGAGTCGAATAAAGGGTGTCAAGTACCTTTTTGCCTTTCCAGAGGGAATGTGGTATTTCTCTGGAGATGCTGCATCGCCAAATTTCCTCATCTCGCATGGAGGGGATAATTTTGGCGTGTTTCTCGAGTTGCGGCGGGAAGCTGGGGGTGCTTCTTGAGTTGCGACGGGGACCTCAGGAACTCGCTTGGGTTGCTTCAGGGAAGTCAGGTCCCCTTTGGTGTTGGAAGGGGAACTTCCGGTTTCCTCTCCAGCCCTTCAATGTGCACAGGGCCTCCTCTCGAATTGAGTCCGTAAAGTCTGTCCTCCTCTCAAAGGGGACGGCTTTTTGAGGGAACTTTCTGAGTCGAATAAAGGGTGTCAAGTACCTTTTTGCCTTTCCAGAGGGAATGTGGTATTTCTCTTGAATTTCTGAAGCGCCAAATATCCTCATCTCGCATGGAGGGGATAATTTTGCGGTGTTTCTCGAGTTTCGGCGGAAGCTGGGGGTGCTTCTCGAGTTGCGACTGGGACCTCAGGAACTCGCTGGGGTTGCCTCAGGGAAGTCAGGTCCCCTTTGTTGTTGGAAGGGGAAGTTCCGGTTTCCTCTCGAGCCCTTCAATGTGCACATGGGCTCCTCTCGAATTGAATCCGTAAAGTGTGTTCTTCTCTCAAAGGGGACGGCTGTGTGAGGGAACATTCTGAGTTGAATAAAGGGTGTCAAGTACCTTTTTGCCTTTCCAGAGGGAATGTGGTATTTCTCTTGAGATTCGGCATCGCAAACATTCCTCATCTCCCATGGAGGGGATAATTATGGGGTGCTTCTCGAGTTGCGACGGGGACCTCAGGAAGTCACTGGGGTTGCTTCCGGGAAGTCAGGTCCCCTTGGGTGTTGGAAGTGGAACTTCCGGTTTCCTCTCGAGCCCTTCAATGTGCACAGGGGCTCCTCTCGAATTGAGTCCGTAAAGTGTGTTCTCCTCTCCAAGGTGGACGGCTGTGTCAGGGAACTTTCTGAGTCGAATAAAGGGTGTCAAGTACCTTTTTGCCTTTCCAGAGGGAATGTGGTATTTCTCTTGAGATGCTGCATGGCCAAATTTCCTCATCTCGCATGGAGGGGATAATTTTGTGGTGTTTCTCGAGTTGCGGCGGGAAGTTTGGGGTGCTTCTCGAGTTGCGACGGGGTCCTCAGGAACTCGCTGGGGTTGCTTCAGGGAAGTCAGTTCCCCTTTGTTGTTGGAAGGGGAACTTCCGGTTTCCTCTCGAGCCCTTCAATGTGCACAGGGGCTCCTCTCGAATTGAGTCCGTAAAGTGTGTTCAACTCTCCAAAGGGGACGGCTGTGTGAGGGAACTTTCTGAGTCGAATAAAGGGTGTCATGTACCTTTTTTCCTTTCCAGAGGGAATGTGGAATTTCTCGTGAGATGCTGCATCGCCAAATTTCCTCATCTCGCATGGAGGGGATAATTTTGGGGTGTCTTTGGAGTTGCGGCGGGAAGCTGGGTGTGCTTTTCGAGGTGCGACGGGGACCTCAGGAACTCGCTGGGGTTGCTTCAGGGAAATCAGGTCCCCTTTGGTGTTGGAAGGGAAACTTCCGGTTTCTCTTGAGCCCTTAAATGTGCACAGGGGCCCATCTCTAATTGAGTCTATAAAGTGTGATCTCCTCTTCAAAGGGGACTGCTGTTTGAGGGAACTTTCTGAGTCGAATAAAGGGTGTCAAGTACCTTCTTGCCTTTCAAGAGGGAATGTGGTATTTCTCTTGAGATGCTGCATCGCCAAATTTCCTCATCGCATGGAGGGGATCGTTTTGGGGTATTTCTCGAGTTGCGGCGGGAAGATGGGGTTGCTTCTCAAATTCCACGGTGAGTTCAGGAACTCGCTGGGGCTGCCTCAGTGAAGTCAGGTCCCCTTTAGTGTTGGAAGGGGAACTTCCGGTTTCCTCTGGAGCCCTTAAATGTGCACAGGGGTCATCTCGAATTGAGTTCATAAAGTGTGTTCTCCTCTCCAAAAAGGACGGCTGTGTGAGGGAACTTTCTGAGTCGATTAAAGGGTGTCAAGTACCTTTTTGCCTTTCCAGAGGGAATGTGGTATTTCTCTGGAGATGCTGCATCGCCAAATTTCCTCATCTCGCATGGAGGGGATAATTTTGGGGTGTTTCTCGAGTTGCGGCGGGAAGCTGGGGGTGCTTCTTGAGTTGCGACGGGGACCTCAGGAACTCGCTTGGGTTGCTTCAGGGAATTCAGGTCCCCTTTGGTGTTGGAAGGGGAACTTCCGGTTTCCTCTCCAGCCCTTCAATGTGCACAGGGCCTCCTCTCGAATTGAGTCCGTAAAGTCTGTTCTCCTCTCAAAGGGGACGGCTTTTTGAGGGAACTTTCTGAGTCGAATAAAGGGTGTCAAGTACCTTTTTGCCTTTCCAGAGGGAATGTGGTATTTCTCTTGAATTGCTGAAGCGCCAAATATCCTCATCTCGCATGGAGGGGATAATTTTGGGGTGTTTCTCGAGTTTCGGCGGAAGCTGGGGGTGCTTCTCGAGTTGCGACGGGGACCTCAGGAACTCGCTGCGGTTGCCTCAGGGAAGTCAGGTCCCCTTTGTTGTTGGAAGGGGAACTTCCGGTTTCCTCTCGAGCCCTTCAATGTGCACAGGGGCTCCTCTCGAATTGAGTCCGTAGAGTGTGTTCTTCTCTCAAAGGGGACGGCTGTGTGAGGGAACATTCTGAGTTGAATAATGGGTGTCAAGTACCTTTTTGCCTTTCCAGAGGGAATGTGGTATTTCTCTTGAGATTCGGCATCGCAAACATTCCTCATCTCCCATGGAGGGGATAATTATGGGGTGCTTCTCGAGTTGCGACGGGGACCTCAGGAAGTCCCTGGGTTTGCTTCCGGGAAGTCAGGTCCCCTTGGGTGTTGGAAGGGGAACTTCCGGTTTCCTCTCGAGCTCTTCAATGTGCACAGGGGCTCCTCTCGAATTGAGTCCGTAAAGTGTGTTCTCCTCTCCAAAGGGGACGGCTGTGTCAGGGAACTTTCTGAGTCGAATAAAGGGTGTCAAGTACCTTTTTGCCTTTCCAGAGGGAATGTGGTATTTCTCTTGAGATGCTGCATGGCCAAATTTCCTCATCTCGCATGCAGGGGATAATTTTGTGGTGTTTCTCGAGTTGCGGCGGGAAGCTTGGGGTGCTTCTCGAGTTGCGACGGGGTCCTCAGGAACTCGCTGGGGTTGCTTCAGGGAAGTCAGTTCCCCTTTGGTGTTGGAAGGGGAACTTCCGGTTTCCTCTCGATCCCTTCAGTGTGCACAGGGGCTCCTCTCGAATTGAGTACGTAAAGTGTGCTCTCCTCTCCGAAGGGGACTGCTGTTTGAGGGAACTTTCTGAGTCGAATAAAGGGTGTCAAGTACCTTCTTGCCTTTCAAGAGGGAATGTGGTATTTCTCTTGAGATGCTTCATCGCCAAATTTTCTCATCGCATGGAGGGGATCGTTTTGGGGTATTTCTCGATTTGCGGCGGGAAGATGGGGTTGCTTCTCAAGTTCCACGGGGAGTTCAGGAACTCGCTGGGGCTGCCTCAGTGAAGTCAGGTCCCCTTTAGTGTTGGAAGGGGAACTTCCGGTTTCCTCTGGAGCCCTTAAATGTGCACAGGGGTCATCTCGAATTGAGTTCATAAAGTGTCTTCTCCTCTCCAAAAAGGACGGCTGTGTGAGGGAACTTTCTGAGTCGATTAAAGGGTGTCAAGTACCTTTTTGCCTTTCAAGAGGGAATGTGGTATTTCTCTTGAGATGCTGCATCGCAAAATTTCCTCCTCTCGCATTGAGGGGATAATTTTGGGGTGTTTCTCGTTTTGCGACGGGAACCTGGGGGTGTTTCTCGAGTTGCGACGGGGACCTCAGAAACTCACTGGGGTTGCTTCAGGGAAGTCAGGTCCCCTTTTGTGTTGGAAGGGGAACGTCCGGGTTCCTCTCGAGCCCTTAAATGTGCACAGGGGCTCATCTCGAATTGAGTCCATAAATTGTGTTCACCTCTCCAAAGGGGACGGCTGTGTGAGGGAACTGTCTGAGTCGAATAAAGAGTGTCAAGTACCTTTTTTCTTTCAGGAGGGATTGTGGTATTTCTCTTGCGATGCTGCATCGCAAAATTTCCTCATCTCGCATTGAGGGGATAATTTTGGGGTGTTTCTCGAGTTGCGGCGGGAAGTTGGATGTGCTATTCGAGTTGCGACGGGGACCGCAGGAACTCGCTCGGGTTGCTTCAGGGAAGTCAGGTCCCCTTTGGTTTTGGAAGTGGAACTTCCGGATTACTCTCGAGTTGTTAAATGGGAAAAATGCCTCTTCTCGATTTGCGTCCATAAAGTGTGTTTTCCTCTCCACTGAGGAAGGATGTTAGGGAACATTCTGAGTCGCCTAAACGGAGTCAGTTCCCTTTTGCCTTTCAAGCCGGAACGTAGGATTTCTCTTTAGATTTTGCAGCGCAAAATTTCCTCATCTTGCAGTGAGGGGAATATTTTGTTCTGTTTCTCGAATTGCGGCGGGACACTGGGGGTACTTCTTAAGTTTAGATTTCGACCTCAGGAACTCACTCGTGTTTCTTCAGGGAAGTCAGGTCCCCTTTTGTGCTGGAAGGGGAACTTCCGGATTAGTCTCGAGCCCTTTAATGGGAATAGGGCCTCTTCTGTAGTTGAGTCCATAAAGTGTGTATGCCTCTCCAATTGGGACGGATGTTAGGGAACATTCTGAGTCGAATAAAGTGTGTCAAGTTCCCTTTTGCTCTCAAGCGGGAATGCGGGATTTTCTTGAGATTCTGCAGCAGAAAATTACCTCATCTCGAACTGAAGGGATAATATTTTGTCGTTTCTCGAGTTGGGGCGGGAAGCAGGGGGTACTTCTGGTGTTGAGACGGGACCCTCAGGAACTCGCTCAGATTTCTTCAGGGAAGTCAAGTACTGTTTTGTGTTTGAAGCGGAACTTCTTGATTACTCTCGAGGCTTTAAATGGGAATATAGCCTCTTTTCGATTTGAGTCCATGAAGTGTGTTTTCCTCTCCAGTCAGGACGGATGTTAGGGAACATTCTGAGTCGCCTAAAGGGAGTCAGGTACCATTATGCCTTTCAAGCGGGAATGTGGGATATCACTTGAGACTCTGCAGCGCAAAATTTCCTCATTGAGGGGATAATTTTGTTGTGCTTCTCGAGTTGCGAAGGGGACCTCAGGAACTTTCTCGAGTTACTTCAGGGAATCAGGCCCCTTTTTTCCTGGAAGGAGAACTTCCGGATTACTCTTGAGCCCTTTAATTGGAATAGGGCCTCTTCTGGAGTTGAGTCCATAAAGTGTGTTATCCTCTCCACTGAGGACGAATCTTAGGGACCATTCTGAGTCGGCTAAAGGGAGTCAAGTACCCTTTTGCCTTTCAAGCGGATATCTGGGATTTCACTTGAGATTCTGCAGCGCAAATTTTCTTCATCTCACATTGTGTGTAAAATTTTGTGTTGTTTCTCCAGTTGCGATGGGGACCTCAGAAACTTACTAGAGTTACTTCAGGGAATCAGGCACCATTTGTGCTGGAAGGGGAACTTCCAGAATACTTTTGAGCCCTGTAATGGGAATTGGGCCTCTTCTCCAGTTGAGTCTCTAAAGTGTGTTATCTTCTCCAATGGGACGGATATTATTGAACTTTATGAGTGGCATAAAGTGTGTCAAGTAAGCTTTTGCCTTTCAAGCGGGAATGTGGGATTTCTCTTGAGACTCTGCAGCGCAAAAAACCTCATCTCTCATTGAGGGGATAATTTTGTGGTGTTTCTCGAAATGCGGCGGGAAGCTGGGGGTACTTCTTGAGTTGCGGCGGGGACCTCAGGAACTTGCTCGGGTTGCTTCAGGGAAGTCAAGTCCACTTTTGTGTTGGAAGGGGAACTTCCGGAATACTCTCGAGCCATTAAAAGGGAATATTGCCTCTTCTCCATTTGAGTCCATGAAATATGTTCTCCTCTCCACTGAGGATGGATGTTAGGGAATATTCTGAATTGCATAAAGGGAGTCAAGTACCCTTTTGCCTTTCAAGCGGGAATGTGGGATTTCTCTTGAGATTCTGCAGCGCAAATTTTCCTCATCTCGCATTGAGGGGATAATTTTGTGGTGTTTCTCGAATTGAGGCGGGAAGATGGGGGTACTTCTGGAGTTGCGATGGGGACCTCAGGAACTCACTCCAGTTACTTCAGGGAAGTCAAGACCCCTTTTGTTCTTGAAGGGGAGCTTCCGGATTACTCTGGAGCCCTTTAAATGGAATAGGGCCTCTTCTGGAGTTGAGTCCACAAAGTGTGTTCTCCTCTCCAATGGGGAGGGATGTTAGGGAACTTTCTGAGTGACATAAAGGGAGTCAAGTAAGCTTTTGCCTTTCAATTGGGAATGTGGGATTTCTCTTCAGATTCTGCAGCGCAAATTTTCCTCCTCTTGCATTGAGGGGATAATTTTGTTGTGTTTCCCGAATTTCGGCGGGAAGCTGGGGGTACTTCTCGAGTTTCAACGGGGACCTCAGGAACTCACTGGAGTTACTTCAGGGAAGTCAGTTCCCCCATTGTGCTGGACGGGGAACTTCCGGATTACTCTTGAGCCCTTTAATGGGAATAGGGGCTCTTCTGGAGTTGAGTCCATAAATTGAGTACGCCTCTGCAATGGGGACGGATTTTAGGGAACTTTCTGAGGGGCATAAAGTATGCCAAGTTCCCTTTTGCCTTTCAAGCGGGAATGTGGGATTTCCCTTGAGATTCTGCAGCGCAAAATTACCTCATGTCGCATTGAGGGGATAATATTGTGTTGTTTCTCGAGTTGTGGTGGGAAGTAGGGGATACTTCTGGAGTTGAAACGGGAACCTAAGGAACTCTCTCGGTTTGCTCCAGGGAAGTCAAGTTCCCTTTTGTTTTGGAAGGGGAACTTCTTGATTACTCTTGAGCCTATAAATGGGAATATTGCCTCTTTTCGATTTGAGTCCATGAGGTGTGTTTTCCTCTCCACTGAGGAAGGATGTTAGGGAACATTCTGAGTCGCATAAACGGAGTCAGTACCCTTTCGCCTTTCAAGCCGGAATGTAGGATTTCTCTTGAGATTCTGCATCGCAAAATTTCCTCATCTCGCAGTGAGGGGAATATTTTGTGGTGTTTCTCGAGTTGCGAAGGGGACCTCAGAAACTTACCCGAGTTACTTCAGGAAATCAGGCCTCTTTTTTCCTGGAAGGAGAACTTCCGGATTACTCTTGAGCCCTTTAATGGGAATATGGCCTCTTCTGGAGTTGAGTCCATAAAGTGTGTTTTCTTCTCCACTGAGGACAAATGTTAGTGACCATTCTGAGTCGCCTAAAGGGAGTCAAGTAACCTTTTGCCTTTCAAGCGGAAATGTGGGATTTCACTTGAGATTCTGCAGCGCAAAATTTCCTCATCTCACATTGTGGGGATAAAATTGTGGTATTTCTCGAGTTGCGAATACCTCAGAAACTTACCCGAGTTACATCAGGGAATCAGGTGCCATTTGTGCTGGAAGGGGAACTTCCGGAATACTTTTGAGCCCTGTAATGGGAATTGGGCCTCTTCTCCAGTTGAGTCTCTAAAGTGTGATATCCTCTCCAGTGGAGACGGAGCTTAGGGAACTTTCTGAGTGGCATAAAGTGTGTCAAGTAAGCTTTTGCCTTTCAATGGTAATGTGGATTTCTTTTGAGATTCTGCAGCACAAAATTTCCTCATCTCGCATTGAGGTGATAATTTTGTGGTGTTTCTCCAGTTGTGGTGGGAAGCAGGGGGCACTTCTCTAGCTATGGCAGGCACCTCAGGAACTCGCTCGGGTTGCTTCAGGGAAGTCAAGTCGCCTTTTGTGTTGGAAGGCGAACTTCCGGTTTACTGTCAAGACGTTAAAAGGGAATATTGCCTCCTCTCCGTTTAAGTCCATAAATTATGTTCTCCTCTCCACTGAGGATGGATGTTAGGGAACATTCTGAGTCGCCTAAAGGGAGTCAAGTACCCTTCTGCCTTTCAAGCGGGAATGTGGGATTTCTCTTGAGATTCTGCAGCGCAAAATTTCCTCATCTCCCATTGAGGGGATAATTTTGTGGTGTTTCTCGAGTTGCGGCGGGAAGCTGGGGGTACTTCTCGAGTTGCAGCGGGGACCTCAGGAACTCGCTCGGGTTGCTTCAGGGAAGACAAGTCCTTTTTTGTGTTGGAAGGGGAACTTCCGGATTACTCTCGAGCAGTTAAATGGGAAAAATGCCTCTTCTCGATTTGAGTCCATAAAGTGTGTTTTCCTCTCCACTGAGGAAGGATGTTAGGGAACATTCTGAGTCGCATAAACGGAGTCAGTACCCTTTTTCCTTTCAAGCCGGAATGTGGGATTTCTCTTGAGATTCTGCAGCGCAAAATTTCCTCATCTCGCATTGAGGGGAATATTTTGTGGTGTTTCTCAAATTGCGGCGGGACGCTGGGGGTACTTCTTGAGTTTAGATGGGGACCTCAGGAACTCACTCGAGTTTCTTCAGGGAAGTCAGGTCCCCTTTTGTGCTGGAAGGGGAACTTCCGGATTAGTCTCGAGCCCTTTAATGGGAATAGGGCCTCTTCTGGAGTTGAGTCCATAAGGTGTGTTCTCCTCTCCACTGAGGATGGATGTTAGGGAACATTCTGAGTCGCATAAAGGGAGTCAAGAACCCTTTTGCCTTTCAAGAGGTAATGTGATATTTTTCTTGAGATTCTGCAGAGCAATATTTCTTCATCTCGCATTGAGGTGATAATTTTGTGGTGTATGTCCAGTTGCGGCGGGAAGCTGGGGGTACTTCTCGAGTTGCGATGGGGACATCAGGAACTCGCTCGGGTTTCTTCAGGTAAGGCAGGTCCCGTTTTGTGTTTGAAGGGGAGCTTCCGGTTCACTATCGAGCCGTTAAGTCTGAATCGGTCCTCATCTCGAATTGAGTCCATAAAGTGTGTTCTCCTCTCCAATGGGCACTGCTGTGTGAGGGAACTTTCTGAATCGCATAAAGGGTGTTAAGAATCCTTTTGCCTTTCAAGAGGGAATGTGGTATTTCTCTTGAGATTCTGCAGCGCAAAAATTCCTCATCTCACACTGAGGGGATAATTTTGTGGTGTTTCTCGAGTTGCGGCTGGAGGCTAGGGTATTTCTCGAGTTACGACGGGGACCTCAGGTACTCGCTTGGGTTGCTTCAGGGAAGTCAGGTCCCCTTTGGTGTTGGAAGGGGAACTTCCGGTTTACTCTCTAGCCGTTTATTGGGAATAGGGCCTCATCCTGATTTGAGTCCATAAAGTGTGTTCTCCTGTCCAATGAGGACGGCTGTGTGAGGGAACTTTCTGAGTCGCATAAAGGGTTTCAAGAACCGTTTTGCCTTTCAAGAGGGAATGTGGTATTTCTCTTGAGATTCTGTAACGCAAAATTTCCTATTCTTTCTTTGAGGGGATAATTTTGTGGTGTTTCTCGAGTTGCGGCGGGAAGCTGGGGGTACTTCTCAAGTTGCTATGCGTACTTCAGGAACTCACTCGGGTTTCTTCAGGTAAGGCAGGGCCCCTTTTTGTTGGAAGGGGAACTTCCGATTTACTCTCGAGCAGTTATTGGCAATAGTGCCTCATTTTGAATTGAGCACATAAAGTTCGTTTACCTCTCCAATGGGGACTGATGTTAGTGAAATTTCTGAGTTGCATAAAGGATGTCAAGTACCCTTTTGCATTTCAAGAGAGAATGTGGTATTTCTCTTGAGATTCTGCAGCGCAAAATATCCTCATCTCGCATTGGAGATAATTTTGTGGTGTATGTCAAGTTGTGGCGGGAATTTTGGATTACTTCTCGTTTTGCGACGAGGACCTCAGGAATTTGCTCGAGTTGCTTCTGGAAAGTCAGGTCCCCTTTTGTGTTGGAAGGGTAGCTTCCGGTATAGTCTGGAGCTGTTAAATGGGAATAGGGCCTCATCTCGAATTGAGTCCATAAAGTGTGTTCTCCTCTCCTATGGGGAATGATATTAGTGAAATTTCTGAGTCGCATAAACGGTATGAAGTACTTTTTGCCTTTCAAGAGGGAATAGTGGTATTTCTCTTGAGATTCTGCAGCCCAAAATTTCCTCTTCTCGCATTGAGGGGATAATTTTGTGGTGTTTCTCCAGTTGCGGCAGGAATCTTGGGGTACTTCTCGAGTTGCCATGTGGACCTGAAGAACTTGCTTGGGTTTCTTCAGGTAAGGCAGGTCCCCTTTTGTGTTGGAAAGGGCACTTCCTGTTTACTCTCCAGCCATTAAATGGGAATAGGGCTTCATCTCGAATTGAGTCCATAAAGTGTGTTCTCCTCTCCAATGGGGACAGCTGTGTGAGGGTACTTTCTGAGTCGCATAAAGGGTGTCAAGTACCTTTTTGCCTTTCAAGCGGGAATGTGGTATTTCTCTTGAGATTCTGCAGTGCACAATTTCCTCATCTCGAATTGAGGGGATAATTCTGTGGTGTTTGTCGAGTTGAGGCGGGATGCTGGGGGTGCTTCTCGAGTTGCAACAGGGACCTCAGGAAGTGGCTCGGGTTGCTTCAGGGAAGTCAGGTCCCCTTTTGTGTTGGAACGGGAACTTCCGGTTTACTTTCGAGCCGTTCATTGGGAATACGGATTCATCTGGAGTTGAGTCCAAAAGGTGTTTTTTCCTCTCCAATGGGTACGGCTCTGTGAGCGAACTTTCTGGGTCACATAAAGTGTGTCAAGTGACCTTTTGCCTTTCAAGCGGGTATGTGGGACTTCTCTTGAGATTTCGGAGCACAAAATTTCCTCATCTCGCATTGTGGGGATAATTTTGTTGTGTCTCGAGTTTCGGCTTGGATCTGGGGGTACTTCTCGAGTTGCAGCGTGGACCTCAGGAACTCGTTCGTGTTGCTTCAGGGAAGTCAGGTCCCCTTTTTTTGGAAGTGGAACTTCCAGATTACTCTCGAGCCCTTAAATGGGAATAGGTCCTCTTCTAGATTTGAGTCCATAAAGTGTGTTCTCCTCTCCAATGGGGATGGCTGTGTGAGGGAATTTTCTGAGTCGCATAAAGGGTGTCAAATACAGTTTTGCCTTTCCAGCGGAACATGGGATTTCTCTTGAATTGTGCAGCGGAATATTTTCCTGATCTCGCATTGAGGGGATAATTTTGTGGTGTTTCTAAAGTTGCGGCGGGAACCTGGTTGAACTTCTCAGGTAGCGAACAGGACCTCAGGAATTCTCTCTGGCTGCTTCAGGGAAGTCAGGAACCCTTTTGTGTTGGAAGGGGAATTTCGGGATTACTGTTGAGCCTTTAAATGGGAATAGGGCCTCTTCTCGAGTTAAGTCCCTAAACTGTGTTCTCCTCTCCAATGGGGACGACAGTTTGAGGGAATTTTTTGAGTCTCACCCGGCTGTGCAAACGGGAGAAATACCAGCCCCACCCGCGCAGACACGAGAGATGCCGGCCCAGGCGGCTGAGACGCCAGAGACACGGGCCTTGCCGGCGCAGACGCGACAGAGGCCTTCCCCACCCGCGCAGACGGGAGAGAACCCGGCCCAACCAGAGCAGACTCGAGAGACCCCGGCCCCGCCCGCTCAGACGCCAGAGACCTCGGCCCCACCCGCTCAGATGCTATTGTTGCTGGCGCCACCCGCGCAGAGGCAAGAGAAGCCAGCCCCGCCTGCTCAGATGCGAGAGACCCTTGCCCCGCCCGCGCAGACGCGAGAGACCCCGGCCCCGCCCGCCCAGATGGGAGAGACCCCGGCCCCGCCCACCAGACGCGGGATACTCAGGCCCCGCTTGCGCAGACTGGGGAGAAGCCGGCCCTGGCGCAACCGACCATGCAGAGATGTGCAGCAGTGAGGAGCTACCCCATGCCTGAGGCCAGGGCAGGCGGCCCAGAGGAGGTACCCCACCTCCAATAGGCGGTGGCTGTGCAGGGCAGGGCAGAGAGGAGGTACTCACGTTCAAGGTCAGGAGGGGCGGCCTTGAGGACATACCCATCATCCAAGGTAAGGTGCAGCAGCTGTGCTTTCTTGGAGCAGCTGTGAAGAGATATCCCACACCCAAGGTAAGAGAAACTCAAATCAGATGGTAGGTATTGCGAGGGGGCTTCAGATGGCAGACACACTGAAATCATAATCACAGGAATCTACTCCATCTGATCACATGGACCACAGCTGAATGTGGTCCACTGGAGAAGGGAATGGCAAACCACTTCAGTATATTTGCATTGAGAACCCCATGAACAGTATCAAAGGGCAAAATGACAGGATACTGAATGAGGAATTCGCCAGGTCTGTAGGTGCCCAGTATGCTACTGGAGATCAGTGGAGAAATAACTCTAGAAGGAATGAAGGGATGGAGCAAAAGCAAAACCAGTGCCCAGTTGTGGATGTGACCGGTGATAGAAGCAAGGTCTGGTGCTGTAAAGAGCAATATTGCATAGGAACCTGGAATGTAAGGTCCAGGAATCAAGGCAAATTGGAAGTGGTCAAACAGGAGATGGCAAGAGTGAACACAGACATTCTAGGAATCAATGAATTAAAATGGACTGGAATGTGTGAATTTAACTCAGATGACCATTATATATATACTACTGTGGGCAAAAATCCCTTAGAAGAAATGGAGTAGCCATCATGGTCAACAAGAGACTCCGAAATGCAGTACTTGGATGCAATCTTAAAAACGACAGAATGATTTCTGTTCGTTTCCAAGGCAAACCATTCAACATTACAGTAATCCAGGCCTATGCCCCAACCACTAACGCTGAAGAAGCCGAAGTTGAACGGTTCTATGAAGACCTACCAGACCTTTTAGAACTAACACCCAAAAAGATGTCCTTTTCATTCTAGGGGACTGGAATGCAAAAGTAGGAAGTCAAGAAACACCTGGAATAACAGGCAAATTTTGCCTTGGAGCACGGAATGAAGCAGGGCCAAGTCTCATAGAGTTTTGTCAAGAGAACGCACTGGTCATAGCAAACTCCCTCTTCCAACAACACAAGAGAAGACTCTACACGTGGACATCACCAGATGGTCAACACCGAAATCAGATTGATTATATTCTTTGCAGCCAAAGATGGAGAAGCTGTATACAGTTAGCAAAAACAAGACCAGGAGCTGACTGTGGCTCAGATCATGAACTCCTTATTGCCAAATTCAGACTTAAATTGAAGAAAGTAGGGAAAACCCCTAGACCATTCAGATATGACCTCAATCAAATCCCTTAGGATTATACAGTGGAAGTGAGAAATAGATTTAAGGCACTAGATCTGATAGATAGAGTGCCTGATGAACTCTGGACGGAGGTTCATGACATTGTACAGGAGACAGAGACCAAGAGCATCCCCATGGAAAAAAAATGCAAAAAAAGCAAAATGGCTGTCTGATGTGGCCTTACAAATAGCTGTGAAAAGAAGAGAAGCGAAAAGCAAAGGAGAAAGGGAAAGATATAAGCATTAGAATGCAGAGTTCCAAAGAATAGCAAGGAGAGATAAGAAAGACTTCCTCAGTGATCAATGCAACGAAATAGAGGAAAACAACAGAATAGGAAAAACAAGAGATCTCTTCAAGAACATTAGAGATTCCAAGGGAACATTTCATGCAAAGATGGGCTCGATAAAGGACAGAAATGGTATGGACCTAACGGAAGCAGAAGATATTAAGAAGAGGTGGCAAGAATACACAGAAGAACTGTACAAAAAAGATCTTCACGACCAGGATAGTCACGAAAATGTGATCACTGGCCTAGAGCCAGACATCTTGGAATGTGAATTCAAGTGTGCCTTAGAAAGCAACACTACGAACAAAGCTAGTGGAAGTGATGGAATTCCAGTTGAGCTATTTCAAATCTTGAAAGAGGATGCTGTGAAAGTGCTGCACTCAATATGCCAACAAATTTGGAAAACTCAGCAGTGGCCACAGGACTGGAAAAGTTCAGTCTTCATTCTAATCCCAAAGAAAGGCAATGCCAAAGAATGCTCAAGCTACCGCACATTGCACTCATCTCACACACTAGTACAGTCATGCTCAACATTCTCCAAGCCAGGCTTCAGCAATATGTGATCCGTGAACTCCCAGATGTTCAAGCAGGTTTTAGAAAAGGCAGAGGCACCAGAGATCAAATTGCCAACATCCGCTGGATCATGGAGAAAGCGAGAGAGTTCCAGAAAAACATCTATTTCTGCTTCATTGACTATGCCAAAGCCTTTGACTGTGTGGATCACAATAAACTGTGGAAGATTCTGAAAGAGATGGGAATACCAGACCACCTGACATGCCTCTTTAGAAACCTGTATGCAGGTCAGGATGCAACAGTCAGAACTGTGCATGGAACAACAGACTGGTTCCAAATAGGAAAAGGAGTACGTCAAGGCTGTATATTGTAATCTTGCTTATTTAACTTATATGCAGAGTGCATCATGAGAAATGCTGGGCTGGTAGAAGAACAACTGGAATCAAGATTGCTGGGAAAAATATCAATAACCTCAGATATGCAGATGACACCACCTTTAGGGCAGAAAGTGAGGAGGAACTCAAAAGCCTCTTGATGAAAGTGAAAGAGGAGAGTGAAAAGGTTGGCTTGAAGTTCAACATTCAGAAAACAAAGGTGATGGAATCTGGTCCCAACACTTCACGGGAAATAGATGGTAAAACAGTGGAAACAGTGTCACACTTTATTTTTGGGGGCTCCAAAATCACTGCAGATGCTGATTGAAGCCATGAAATTAAAAGGCGCTTACTCCTTGGAAGGAAAGTTATGATCAACCTTGATAGTATATTAAAAAGCAGAGACATCACTTTGCCAAAAAAGCTCCATCTAGTCAAAGCTATGGCTTTTCCCGTGGTCATGTATGGATGTGAGAGTTGGACTGTGAAGAAAGCTGATCGCCGAAGAACTGATGCTTTCGAACTGTGGTATTGGAGAAGACTCTTGAGAGTCCCTTGGACTGCAAGAAGATCCAACCAGTCCATTTTAAGGGAGATCAATCGTCCATGTTCATTGGAAGGACTGATGCTAAAGCTGAAATTGCAATACTTCGGCTACCTCATGCGATGAGTTGACTCACTGGAAAAGATTCTGATGCTAGGAGAGGTTGGGGGCTGGAGGAGAAGGGGACGACAGAGAATGAGATGGCTGGATAGCATCACCGATTCTGTGGCCATGAGTTTGAGTGAAATCCGGGAGTTGGTGTAGGACAGGGAGGCCTAGAGAAAAGTGATTCATGGGGTCACGGAGAGTCGGACACGACTGAGCGACTGAACTGAACTGAACTGAATAAAGTGTGTCAAATACCCTTTTCCCTTTCAGGCGGGAATGTGGGATTTCTCTTGAAATTCTGCAGCGAAAAATTTCTTCACCTCCCATTGAGGGGATAATTTTGTGGTGTTTCTCGTGTTGCGGCGGGAAGCTGGGGATGCTTTTCGAGTTGCGAAGGGGACCTCAGGAACTCGCTCGGATTGCTTCAGGGTAGTCAGGTCACCTTTGGTGTTTGAAGTGGAATTGCCGGTTTACCTTACAGCCCTCAAATGTGAACAGGGGCTCATCTCGAATGCAGTCCATAAAGTCTGTTCTCCTCTCCAATGGCGATGGCTGTGAGGGAAATTTCTGAGACGAATAAAGGGTGTCAAGTATCGATTTGCCTTTCAAGAGCGAATGTGGTATTTCTCTTGAGATTCTGCATCGCAAAATTTCCTCATCTCTCATTGAGGGGATAATTTTGGGGTTTTCTGGAGTTGTGGCGGGAAGCTGGGGGTGCTTCTCGAATTGCGATGGGGACCTCAAAAACTCGCTCGGGTTGCCTCACAGAAGAAAGGTCCCCTTTGTTGTCGGAAGGGGAACTTCGGGTTAATCTCTAACCCTTAATTGTGAACTGGGGCTCATTTCGAATTGAGTCCATAAAGTGTGTTCTCCTCTCCAATGGGGACGGCTGTGTGAGGAAAATTTCTGAGTCCAATAAAGGGTGTCAACTCCCTTGTTGTCTTTCAAGAGGGAATGTGGTATTCCTCTTGAAATTCTGCATCAAAAAATTTCCTCATCTCTCATTGAGGGGATAATTTTGTGGTGTTTCTCGAGTTGCGGCGGGATGCTGGGGGTACTTCTCGAGTTGCGACAGGGACCACAGGAACTCGCTCGGGTTGCTTCAGGGAAGTCAGGTCCCCTTTGGTGTTGGAAGGGGATCTTGCGGTTTCCTCTCGAGCCCTTAAATGTGAACAGGGGCTCATCTCGAATGGAGTCCATAAAATGTGCTCTCCTCTCTAATGTGGATGGCAGTGAGAAAAGTTTCTGAGTCGAATAAAGGGTGTCAAGTACTTTTTGCCTTTCAAGAGGGAATGTGGTATTTCTTGTGAAATTCTGCATCGCAAAATTTCCTCATCTCGCTTAGAGGGGATAATTTTGTGGTGTTTCTCTAGTTGAAACGGGAAGCTGGGGGTTCTTCGCGAGTTGCGACGGGACCTCAGGAACTCGTTGGGGATGCTTCAGGGAAGTCAGGTCCCATTTGGAGTTGGAAGGGGAACTTCCGGTTTCCTCTCGAGCTCTTAGATGTGAACAGTGGCTCCTCTCGAATTGAGTCCATAAAGTGTGTTCTCCTGTCCAAAGGGGACGGCTGTGTGAGGGAACTTTCTGAGTCGAATAAAGAATGTCATGTACCTTTTTGCCTTTCAAGAGCGAATGTGGTACTTCTCATGAGATTCTGCAGGGCCAAATTTTCTCATCTCGCATTGAGGGGATAATTTTGTGGTGTTTCTCCAGTTGCGGCAGGAAGCTGGAAGTTGATTCACGAGTTGGGACGGGGACCACAGGAACTCGCTGGGATTGCTTCAGGGAAGTCAGGTCCCCTTTCGTGTTGGAAGTAGAACTTCCTGTTTCCTCTCGAGCCATTAAATGTGCACAGGGGCTCATCTCGAATTGAGTCCATAAAGTGTGTTCTCCTCTACAAAGGGGATGGCTGTGTGAGGGAACTATGAGTCGAATAAAGGGTGTCAAGTACCTTTCTGCCTTTCAAGAGGGAATGTCGTATTTCTCTTGAGATTCTGCATCGGAAAATTTCCTCATCTCTCATGGAGGGGATAATTTAGGGGTGTTTCTCCAGTTGCGGCGGGAAGCTGGGGTGCTTCTCGAGTTGCGACGGGGACCTCAGAAACTCGCTGCGGTTGCTTCATTGAATCAGGTTCACTTTGGTGTTGGAAGGGGAACTTCCGGTCTCCTCTCCAGCCCTTAAATGTGCACAGGGGCTCATCTCGAATTGAGTCCATAAAGTGTGTTCTCCTCTCCAAAGGGGATGGCTGTGTGAGGGAACTATGAGTCGAATAAAGGGTGTCAAGTACCTTTCTGCCTTTCAAGAGGGAATGTGGTATTTCTCTTGAGATGCTGCATCGCAAAATTTCCTCATCTCGCATGGAGGGGATAATTTTGGGGTGTTTCTCGAGTTGCGGCGCGAAGCTGGGGGTGCTTCTCGAGTTGCGACGGGGACCTCAGGAACTCGCTGGGGTTGCTTCAGGAAAGTCAGATCCCCTTTGGTTTTGGAAGCGGAACTTCCGGTTTCCTCTCGAGCACTTCAATGTGCACAGGGGCTCATCTCGAATTGAGTCCATCAAGTGAGTTCTCCTCTCCAAAGGGTACGGCTGTGTGAGGGAAATTTCTGAGTCGAATAAAGGGTGTCAAGTACCTTTTTGCATTTCAAGAGGGAATCGGTATTTCTCTTGCGATGCTGCGTCGCAAAATTTCCTCATCTCGCATGGAGGGGATAATTTTGGTGTGTTTCTCGAGTTGCGGCGGGAAGCTGGGGGTGCTTCTCGAGTTGCGACAGGGACCTCAGGAACTCGCTGGGGTTGCTTCAGGGAAGTCAGGTCCCCTTTGGTGTTGAAAAGGGAACTTACGGTTTCCTCTCGAGCCCTTCAATGTGCACAGGGGCTCATCTCGAATTGAGTCCATCAAGTGTGTTCTCCTCTCCAAAGGGGACGGCTGTGTGAGTGAACATTCTGAGTCGAATAAAGGGTGTCAAGTACCTTTTTGCCTTTCAAGAGGGAATGTGGTATTTCTCTTGAGATGCTGCATCGCAAAATTTCCTCATCTCGCATGGAGGGATAATTTTGGGGTGTTTCTCGAGTTGCGGCGGGACGCTGGGTGCGTTTCTCGAATTGCGACGGGGACCTCAGGAACTCACTCACTTGCTTCAGTGAAGTCAAGTCCCCTTTGGTTTTGGAAGGGGAACTTCCGGATTACTCTCGAGCCGTTAAATGGGAATATTAGCTCTTCTCGATTTCAGTCCATAAAGTGTGTTCTCCTCTCCACTGAGGACGGATGTTAGGGACCATTCTGAGTCGCCTAAACGGTGTCAAATACCCTTTTACGTTTCAAGCGGGAATGTGGGATTTCTCTTGAGATTCTGCAGCGCAAAATTTCCTCATCTCACATTGTGGGGATAATTATGTGATGTTTCTCGAGTTGCGATGGGGGCCTCAGAAACTTACTCGAGTTACTTCAGGGAATTGGGTCCCATTTGTGCTGGAAGGGGAACTTCCGGATTACTCTCGAGCCCTTTAATGGGAATAGGGCCTCTTTTGTAGTTTAGTCCATAAAGTGTGTTATTCTCTCCAATGGAGACGGATATTTTTGAACATTCTGAGTGGCATAAAGTGTTTTAAGTACCCTTTTGCCTTT
The DNA here is from genome assembly GCF_049115385.1 of Moschus berezovskii. Classification (NCBI taxonomy): domain Eukaryota; kingdom Metazoa; phylum Chordata; class Mammalia; order Artiodactyla; family Moschidae; genus Moschus; species Moschus berezovskii. The sequence continues at coordinate 141,683,733 of NC_142461.1, forward strand.
CAAGCGGGAATGTATGTTATCTCTTGAGATTCCGCAGCGCAAAATAACCTCATCTCACATTGAGGGGATAATTTTGTGGTGTTTCTCCAGTTGTGGTGGGAAGCAGGGGGCACTTCTCTAGCTATGGCGGGGACCTCAGGAACTTGCTCGGGTTGCTTCAGGGAAGTCAAGTCGCCTTTTGTTTTGGAAGGGGAACTTCCGGATTACTGTCGAGATGTTAAAAGGGAATATTGCCTCCTCTCCATTTGAGTCCATAAAATATGTTCTCCTCTCCACTGAGGATGGATGTTAGGGAACATTCTGAGTCGCCTAAAGGGAGTCAAGTACTCTTTTGACTTTCAAGCGGGAATGTGGGATTTCGCTTGAGATTCTGCAGCGCAAAATTTCCTCATCTCTCATTGAGTGGAATATTTTGTGCTGTTTCTCGAATTGAGGCGGGACGCTGGGGGTGCTTCTTGAGTTTAGATCGCGACCTCAGGAACTCACTCGAGTTTCTTCAGGGAAGTCAGGTCCCTTTTGTGCTGGAAGGGGAACTTCCGGATTAGTCTCGAGCCCTTTAATGGGAATAGGGCCTCTTCTGGAGTTGAGTCCATAAAGTGTGTATACCTCTCCAATGGGGACGGTTGTTAGGAAACATTCTGAGTGGCATAAAGTGTGTCAAGTTCCCTTTTGCTTTCAAGCGGGAATGCGGGATTTCTCTTGAGATTCTGCAGGAGAAAATTACCTCATCTCGCACTTGTGTCGTTTCTCGAGTTGGGGCGGGAAGCAGGGGGTACTTCTGGAGTTGAGACGGGACCCTCAGGAACTCGCTCAGGTTGCTTCAGGGAAGTCAAGTACTCTTTTGTGTTTGAAGCGGAACTTCTTGATTACTCTGGAGCCTTTAAATGGGAATATAGCCTCTTTTCGATTTGAGTCCATGAAGTGTGTTTTCCTCTCCAATGAGGAAGGATGTTAGGGAACATTCTGAGTCGCCTAAAGGGAGTCAGCTACCATTATGCCTTTCAAGCGGGAATGTGGGATATCACTTGAGACTCTGCAGCGCAAAATTTCCTCATTGAGGGGATAATTTTCTCGTGCTTCTCGAGTTGCGAAGGGGACCTCAGGAACTTTCTCGAGTTACTTCAGGGAATCAGGCCCTTTTTTTCCTGGAAGGAGAACTTCTGGATTACTCTTGATCCCTTTATTGGGAATAGGGCTTCTTCTGGAGTTGAGTCCATAAAGTGTGTTATCATCTCCACTGAGGACGAATGTTAGGGACCATTCTGAGTCGGCTAAAGGGAGTCAAGTACCCGAGATTCTGCAGCGCAAATTTTCCTCATCTCACATTCTGTGGAAAATTTTGTGGTGTTTCTCCAGTTGCGATGGGGACCTCAGAAACTTACTCGAGTTACTTCAGGGAATCAGGTCCCATTTGTGCTGGAAGGGGAACTTCCGGAATACTTTTGAGCCCTTTAATGGGAATAGGGCCTCTTCTCCAGTTGAGTCCCTAAAGTGTGTTATCTTCTCCAATGGGACGGATATTATTGAAATTTCTGAGTGGCATAAAGTGTGCCAAGTACGCTTTTGCCTTTCAAGCGGGAATGTGGGATTTCTCTTGAGATTCTGCAGCGCAAAAAACCTCATCTCTCATTGAGGGGATAATTTTGTGGTGTTTCTCGAATTGCGGCGGGAAGCTGGGGGTACTTCTTGAGTTGCGGAGGGACCTCAGGAACTCGCTCGGGTTGCTTCAGGGAAGTCAAGTCCACTTTTGTGTCAGAAGGGGAACTTCCGGAATACTCTCGAGCCATTAAAAGGGAATATTGCCTCTTCTCCATTTGAGTCCATAAAATATGTTCTCCTCTCCACTGAGGATGGATGTTAGGGAATATTCTGAATCGCATAGAGGGAGTCAAGTACCCTTTTGCCTTTCAAGTGGGAATGTGGGATTTCTCTTGAGATTCTGCAGCGCAAATTTTCCTCATCTCGCATTGAGGGGATAATTTTGTGGTGTTGCTCGAATTGCGGCGGGAAGCTGGGGGTACTTCTCGAGTTGCGGAGGGACCTCAGGAACTCGCTCGGGTTGCTTCAGGGAAGTCAAGTCCACTTTTTTGTCGGAAGGGGAACTTCCGGAATACTCTCGAGCCATTAAAAGGGAATATTGCCTCTTCTCCATTTGAGTCCATAAAATATGTTCTCCTCTCTACTGAGGATGGATGTTAGGGAATATTCTGAATCGCCTAAAGGGAGTCAAGTACCCTTTTGCCTTTCAAGCGGGAATGTTGGATTTCTCTTGAGATTCTGCAGCGCAAATTTTCCTCATCTCGCATTGAGGGGATAATTTTGTGGTGTTTCTCGAATTGAGGCGGGAAGGTGGGGGTACTTCTGGAGTTGCGACGGGGACCTAAGGAACTCACTCCAGTTACTTCAGGGAAGTCAGGACCCCTTTTGTTCTTGAAGGGGAGCTTCCGGATTACTCTGGAGCCCTTTAAATGGAATAGGGCCTCTTCTGGAGTTGAGTCCACAAAGTGTGTTCTCCTCTCCAATGGGGAAGGATGTTAGGGAACTTTCTGAGTGACATAAAGGGAGTCAAGTAAGCTTTTGCCTTTCAATTGGGAATGTGAGATTTCTCTTCAGATTCTGCAGCGCAAATTTTCCTCCTCTCGCATTGAGGGGATAATTTTGTGGTGTTTCCCGAATTTCGGCGGGAAGCTGGGGGTACTTCTCGAGTTTCAACGGGGACCTCAGGAACTCACTGGAGTTACTTCAGGGAAGTCAGTTCCCCCATTGTGCTGGACGGGGAACTTCCGGATTACTCTGGAGCCCTTTAATGGGAATAGGGACTCTTCGGGAATTGAGTCCATAAATTGAGTACGCCTCTGCAATGGGGACCGATTTTACGGAACTTTCTGAGGGGCATAAAGTATGCCAAGTTCCCTTTTGCCTTTCAAGCGGGAATGTGGGATTTCCCTTGAGATTCTGCAGCGCAAAATTACCTCATGTCGCATTGAGGGGATAATATTGTGTTGTTTCTCCAGTTGTGGTGGGAAGTAGGGGATACTTCTGGAGTTGAAACGGGAACCTAAGGAACTCTCTCGGTTTGCTCCAGGGAAGTCAAGTTCCCTTTTGTGTTGGAAGGGGAACTTCTTGATTACTCTTGAGCCTTTAAATGGGAATATTGCCTCTTTTCGATTTGAGTCCATGAGGTGTGTTTTCCTCTCCACTGAGGAAGGATGTTAGGGAACATTCTGAGTCGCATAAACGGAATCAGTACCCTTTTGCCTTTCAAGCCGGAATGTAGGATTTCTCTTGAGATTCTGCAGCGCAAAATTTCCTCATCTCGCAATGAGGGGAATATTTTGTGCTGTTTCTCGAATTGCGGCGGGACACTGGGGATACTTCTTAAGTTTAGATGGCGACCTCAGGAACTCACTCGAGTTTCTTCAGGGAAGTCAGGTCCCCTTTTGTGCTGGAAGGGGAACTTCCGGATTAGTCTCGAGCCCTTTAATGGGAATAGGGCCTCTTCTGGAGTTGAGTCCATAAAGTGTGTATGTCTCTCCAATGGGGACGGATATTAGGGAACATTCTGAGTGGCATAAAGTGTGTCAAGTTCCCTTTTGCTTTCAAGCGGGAATGCGGGATTTCTCTTGAGATTCTACGGCAGAAAATTACCTCATCTCGCACTGAGGGGATAATATTGTGTCGTTTCTCGAGTTGGGGCCGGAAGCAGGGGATACTTCTGGAGTTGAGACGGGACCCTCAGGAACTCGCTCAGGTTGCTTCAGGGAAGTCAAGTACATTTTTGTGTTGGAAGGGGAACTTCTTGATTACTCTCGAGCCTTTAAATGGGAATATTGCCTCTTTTCGATTAGAGTCCATGAAGTGTGTTTTCCTCTCCAATGAGGAAGGATGTTAGGGAACATTCTGAGTCGCCTAAAGGGAGTCAGGTACCCTTATGCCTTTCAAGCTGGAATGTGGGATTTCTTTTGAGATTCTGCAGCGCAAGATTTCCTCATCTCACATTGAGGGGATAATTTTGTGGTGTTTCCCGAATTTCAGCGGGAAGCAGGGAGTACTTCTCTAGTTCCAGCGGGGACCTCAGGAATTCGCTCGGGTTGCTTCAGGGAAGTCAAGTCCCCTTTTGTGTTGGAAGGGGAACTTCCGGATGACTCTCGAGTTGTTAAATGTGAATAATGCCTCTTCTCGATTTGAGTCCATAAAGTGTGTTTTCCTCTCCACTGAGGAAGGTTGTTAGGGAACATTATGAGTCGCCTAAAGGGAGTCAAGTACCCTTTTGCCCTTCAAGCGGGAATGTGGGATTTCTCTTGAGATTCTGCAGTGCAAAATTTCCTCATCTCGCATTGAGGGGATAATTTTGTTGTGTTTCTCGAGTTGCGAACGGGACCTCAGAAACTTACCCGAGTTACTTCAGGAAATCAGGCCCCTTTTTTCCTGGAAGGAGAACTCCCGGATTACTCTTGAGCCCTTTAATGGGAATATGGCCTCTTCTGGAGTTGAGTCCATAAAGTGTGTTTTCCTCTCCACTGAGGACAAATGTTAGGGACCATTCTGAGTCGCCTAAAGGGAGTCAAGTACCCTTTGCCTTTCAAGCGAAAATGTGGGATTTCACTTGAGATTCTGCAGCGCAAAATTTCCTCATCTCGCAGTGAGGGGAATATTTTGTGGTGTTTCTCGAGTTGCGGCGGGACGCTGGGGGTACTTCTTGAGTTTAGATGGGGACCTCAGGAACTCACTCGAGTTTCTTCAGGGAAGTCAGGTCCCCTTTTGTGCTGGAAGGGGAACTTCCGGATTAGTCTCGAGCCCTTTAATGGGAATAGGGCCTCTTCTGGATTTGAGTCCATAAAGTGTGTTCTCCTCTCCAATGGGGAAGGATGTTAGGGATCTTTCTGAGTGACATAAAGGGAGTCAAGTACGCTTTTGCCTTTCAATTGGGAATGTGGGATTTCTCTTCAGATTCTGCAGCGCAAAGTTTCCTCATCTCGCATTGAGGGGATAATTTTGTGGTGTTTCCCGAATTTTGGCGGGAAGCTCGGGGTACTTCTCGAGTTTCAACGGGGACCTCAGTAACTCACTGGAGTTACTTTGGGGAAGTCAGTTCCCCTTTAGTGCTGGACGGGGAACTTCCGGATTACTCTCGAGGCCTTTAAGGGAATAGGGGCTCTTCTGGAGTTGAGTCCATAAATTGTGTATGCCTCTGCAATGGGGATGGATTTTAGGGAACTTTCTGAGGAGCATAAAGTATGCCAAGTTCCCTTTTGCCTTTCAAACGGGAATATGGGATTTCTTTTGAGATTCTGCAGCGCAAAATTACCTCATGTCGCATTGCGGGGATAATACTGTGTTGTTTCTCGAGTTGTGGTTTGAAGTAGGGGATACTTCTGTAGTTGAAAGGGGAACCTCAGGAACTCTCTCAGGTTGCTCCAGGGAAGTCAAGTCCCCTTTTGTGTTGGAAGCGGAACTTCTTGATTACTCTTGAGCTTTTAAATGGGAATATTGCCTCTTCTCGATTTGACTGCATGAAGAGCGTTCTCCTCTGCACTGAGGATGGATGTTAGGGAACATTCTGAGTCCCATAAAGAGAGTCAAGAACCCTTTTGCCTTTCAAGAGGGAATGTGATATTTCTCTTGAGATTCTGCAGAGCAATATATCTTCATCTCGCATTGAGGTGATAATTTTGTGGTGTATGTCCAGTTGCGGCGGGAAGCTGGGGGTACTTCTCAAGTTGCTATTCGTACCTCAGGAACTCACTCGTGTTTCTTCAGGTAAGGCAGGTCCCCTTTTTGTTGGAAGGGGAACTTCCGATTTACTCTCGAGCAGTTAATTGGCAATAGTGCCTCATTTTGAACTGAGTACATAAAGTTCGTTCACCTCTCCAATGGGGACTGATGTTAGTGAAATTTCTGAGTCGCATAAAGGATGTCAAGTATCCTTTTGCATTTCAAGAGGGAATGTGGTATTTCTCTTGAGATTCTGCAGCGCAAAATATCCTCATCTCGCATTGAGGAGATAATTTTGTGGTGTATGTCAAGTTGTGGCGGGAATTTTGGATTACTTCTCATGTTGCAACGGGGACCTCAGGAATTTGCTCGAGTTGCTTCTGGAAAGTCAGGTCCCCTTTTGTGTTGGAAGGGGAACGTCCGGTTTAGTCTGCAGCCGTTAAATGGGAATAGGGCCTCATCTAAAATTGAGTCTATAAAGTGTGTTCTCCTCTCCTACAGGGAATGATATTAGTGAAATTTCTCAGTCGCATAAACGGTATCAAGTACTTTCTGCCTTTCCAGAGGGAATGTGGTATTTCTCTTGAGATGCTGAAGCGCCAAATTTCCTCATCTCGCATGGAGGGGATAATTTTGGGGTGTATCACGAGTTGCGGCGGGAAGCTGGCGGTGCTTCTCGAGTTGCGCCGGGGACCTCAGGTACTCGCTGAGGTTGGTTAACGGAAGTCAGGTCCCCTTTGGTGTTGGAAGGGGAACTTCCGGTTTAGTCTCCAGCCCTTAAATGTGCACAGGGGCTCATCTCGACTTGAGTCCATGAAGTGTGTTCTTGGCTCCAAAGGGGACAGCTGTGTGAGGGAACTTTCTGAGTGGAATAAAGGGTGTCAAGTACCTTTTTGCCTTTCCAGAGGGAATGTGGTATTTCTCTTGAGATGCTGCATCGCCAAATATCCTCATCTCGCATGGAGGGGATAATTTTGGGGTGTTTCTCGAGTTGCGGTGGGAAGCTGGGAGTGCTTCTAGAGTTGCGACGGGGACCTCAGGAACTCCCTGGGGTTGCTACAGGGAAGTCAGGTCCCCTTTCGTGTTGGAAGGGGAACTTCCGGTTTCCTCTCGAGCCCTTCAATGTGCACAGGGGCTCATCTCAAATTGAGTCCGTAAAGTGTGTTCTCCTCTCCAAAGAGGACAGCTGTGTGAGGGAACTTTCTGAGTCGAATAAAGGGTGTCAAGTACCTTTTTGCCTTTCCAGAGGGAATGTGGTATTTCTCTTGAGATGCTTCATCGCCAAATTTCCTCATTTCGCATGGAGGGGATAATTTTGGGGTGTTTCTCGAGTTGCGGCGGGAAGCTGGGGGTGCTTTTCGAGTTGCGACGGGTACTTAAGGAACTCGCTGGGGTTTCTTCAGGGAAGTCAGGTCCCCTTTGGTGTTGGAAGGGGAACTTCCGGTTTCCTCTCGAGCCCTTCAATGTGCACAGGGGCTCCTCTCGAATTGAATCCGTAAAGTGTGTTCTCCTGTCCAAAGGGACTGCTCTGTGAGGGAACTTTCTGAGTCGAATAAAGGGTGTCAAGTACCATTTTGCCTTTTTAGAGGGAATGTGGTATTTCCCTTGAGATGCTGCATCGCCAAATTTCCTCATCTCGCATGGAGGGGATAATTTTGGGGAGTTTCTCGAGTTGCGGCGGGAAGATGGGGGTGTTTCTCGAGTTCCGACGGGGACTTCCGGAACTCGCTGGGGTTGCTTAAGGGAAGTCAGGTCCCCTTTTGTGTTCGAAGGGGAACTTCCGGTTTCCTCTTGAGCCCTTCAAGGTGCACAGGGGCTCCTCTCGAATTGAGTCCGTAAAGTGTGTTCTCCTCTGGAAAGGGGACGGCTGTGTGAGGGAACTTTCTGAGTCGAATAAAGGGTATCAAGTACCTTTTTGCCTTTCCAGAGGGAATGTGGTATTTCTCTTGAGATGCTGCATCGCCAAATTTCCTCATCTCGCATGAAGTGGATAATTTTGGGGTGTTTCTCGAGTTGCGGGGGGAAGCTGGGGGTGCTTCTCGAGTTGCGACGGGGACCTCAGGAACTCGCTGGGGTTGCTTCAGGGAAATCAGGTCCCATTTGGTGTTGGAAGGGGAAATTCCGGGTTCCTCTCGAGCCCATCAAAGTGCACAGGGGCTCCTCTCGAATTGAGTACGTAAAGTGTGTTCTCCTCTCCAAAGGGGACAGCTGTGTGAGGGAACTTTCTGAGTCGAATAAAGGGTGTCAAGTACCATTTTGCCTTTTCAGAGGGAATGTGGTATTTCTCTTGAGATGCTGCTTCGCCAAATTTCCTCATCTCGCATGGAGGGGATAATTTTGGGTTGTTTCTCGAGTTGCGGCGGGAAGCTGGGGGTGCTTCTCGAGTTGCGACGGGGACCTCAGGATCTCGCTGAGGTTGCTTCAGGGAAGTCAGGTCCCCTTTGGTGTTGGAAGGGGAACTTCCGGTTTACTCTCTAGCCCTTCAATGTGCACAGGGGCTCCTCTCGAATTGAGTCCGTAAAGTGTGTTCTCCTCTCCAAAGGGGACGGCTGTGTGAGGGAACTTTCTGAGTCGTATAAAGGGTGTCAAGTACCTTTTTGCCTTTCCAGAGGGAATGGGGTACTTCTCTTGAGATGCTGAATCGCCAAATTTCCTCATCTCGCATGGAGGTGATAATTTTGGAGTGTTTCTCGAGTTGCGGCGGGAAGCTCGGTGTGCTTCTCGAGTTGCGACGGGGACCTAAGGAACTCGCTGTGGTTGCTTCAGGGAAGTCAGGTCCCCTTTGGTGTTGGAAGGGGAACTTCCGGTTTCCTCTCGAGCCCTTCAAGGTGCACAGGGGCTCCTCTCGAATTGAGTCGGTAAATTGTGTTCTCCTGTCCAAAGGGGACGGCTGTGTGAGGGAACTTTCTGAGTCGTAAAAAGGGTGTCAAGTACCTTTTTGCCATTCCAGAGGGAATGGGGTACTTCTCTTGAGTTGCTGCATTGCCAAATTTCCTCATCTCGCATGGAGCGGATAATTTTGGGGTGTTTCTCGAGTTTCAGCGGGAAGCTGGGGGTGTTTCTCGAGTTGCGACGGGGACCTCAGGAACTCGCTGGGTTTGCTTCAGGGAAGTCAGGTCCCCTTTGGTGTTGGAAGGGGAACTTCCGGTTTCCTCTCGAGCCCTTCAAGGTGCACAGGGGCTCCTCTCGAATTGAGTCCGTAAAGTGTATTCTCCTCTGGAAAGGGGAAGGCTGTGTGAGCGAACTTTCTGAGTCGAATAAAGGGTGTCAAGTACCATTTTGCCTTTCCAGAGGGAATGTGGTATTTCCCTTGAGATGCTGCATCGCCAAATTTCCTCATCTCGCATGGAGGGGATAATTTTGGGGAGTTTGTCGAGTTGCGGCGGGAAGATGGGGGTGTTTCTCGAGTTCCGACGGGGACCTCAGGAACTCGCTGGGGTTGCTTCAGGGAAGTCAGGTCCCCTTTGGTGTTCGAAGGGGAACTTCCGGTTTCCTCTTGAGCCCTTCACGGTGCACAGGGGCTCCTCTCGAATTGAGTACGTAAAGTGTGTTCTCCTCTCCAAAGGGGACGGCTGTGTGAGGGAATTTTCTGAGTCGAATAAAGGGTGTCAAATACCATTTTGCCTTTCCAGAGGGAATGTGGTATTTCTCTTGAATTTCTGAAGCGCCAAATATCCTCATCTCGCATGGAGGGGATAATTTTGCGGTGTTTCTCGAGTTTCGGCGGAAGCTGGGGGTGCTTCTCGAGTTGCGACTGGGACCTCAGGAACTCGCTGGGGTTGCCTCAGGGAAGTCAGGTCCCCTTTGTTGTTGGAAGGGGAAGTTCCGGTTTCCTCTCGAGCCCTTCAATGTGCACATGGGCTCCTCTCGAATTGAATCCGTAAAGTGTGTTCTTCTCTCAAAGGGGACGGCTGTGTGAGGGAACATTCTGAGTTGAATAAAGGGTGTCAAGTACCTTTTTGCCTTTCCAGAGGGAATGTGGTATTTCTCTTGAGATTCGGCATCGCAAACATTCCTCATCTCCCATGGAGGGGATAATTATGGGGTGCTTCTCGAGTTGCGACGGGGACCTCAGGAAGTCACTGGGGTTGCTTCCGGGAAGTCAGGTCCCCTTGGGTGTTGGAAGTGGAACTTCCGGTTTCCTCTCGAGCCCTTCAATGTGCACAGGGGCTCCTCTCGAATTGAGTCCGTAAAGTGTGTTCTCCTCTCCAAGGTGGACGGCTGTGTCAGGGAACTTTCTGAGTCGAATAAAGGGTGTCAAGTACCTTTTTGCCTTTCCAGAGGGAATGTGGTATTTCTCTTGAGATGCTGCATGGCCAAATTTCCTCATCTCGCATGGAGGGGATAATTTTGTGGTGTTTCTCGAGTTGCGGCGGGAAGTTTGGGGTGCTTCTCGAGTTGCGACGGGGTCCTCAGGAACTCGCTGGGGTTGCTTCAGGGAAGTCAGTTCCCCTTTGTTGTTGGAAGGGGAACTTCCGGTTTCCTCTCGAGCCCTTCAATGTGCACAGGGGCTCCTCTCGAATTGAGTCCGTAAAGTGTGTTCAACTCTCCAAAGGGGACGGCTGTGTGAGGGAACTTTCTGAGTCGAATAAAGGGTGTCATGTACCTTTTTTCCTTTCCAGAGGGAATGTGGAATTTCTCGTGAGATGCTGCATCGCCAAATTTCCTCATCTCGCATGGAGGGGATAATTTTGGGGTGTCTTTGGAGTTGCGGCGGGAAGCTGGGTGTGCTTTTCGAGGTGCGACGGGGACCTCAGGAACTCGCTGGGGTTGCTTCAGGGAAATCAGGTCCCCTTTGGTGTTGGAAGGGAAACTTCCGGTTTCTCTTGAGCCCTTAAATGTGCACAGGGGCCCATCTCTAATTGAGTCTATAAAGTGTGATCTCCTCTTCAAAGGGGACTGCTGTTTGAGGGAACTTTCTGAGTCGAATAAAGGGTGTCAAGTACCTTCTTGCCTTTCAAGAGGGAATGTGGTATTTCTCTTGAGATGCTGCATCGCCAAATTTCCTCATCGCATGGAGGGGATCGTTTTGGGGTATTTCTCGAGTTGCGGCGGGAAGATGGGGTTGCTTCTCAAATTCCACGGTGAGTTCAGGAACTCGCTGGGGCTGCCTCAGTGAAGTCAGGTCCCCTTTAGTGTTGGAAGGGGAACTTCCGGTTTCCTCTGGAGCCCTTAAATGTGCACAGGGGTCATCTCGAATTGAGTTCATAAAGTGTGTTCTCCTCTCCAAAAAGGACGGCTGTGTGAGGGAACTTTCTGAGTCGATTAAAGGGTGTCAAGTACCTTTTTGCCTTTCCAGAGGGAATGTGGTATTTCTCTGGAGATGCTGCATCGCCAAATTTCCTCATCTCGCATGGAGGGGATAATTTTGGGGTGTTTCTCGAGTTGCGGCGGGAAGCTGGGGGTGCTTCTTGAGTTGCGACGGGGACCTCAGGAACTCGCTTGGGTTGCTTCAGGGAATTCAGGTCCCCTTTGGTGTTGGAAGGGGAACTTCCGGTTTCCTCTCCAGCCCTTCAATGTGCACAGGGCCTCCTCTCGAATTGAGTCCGTAAAGTCTGTTCTCCTCTCAAAGGGGACGGCTTTTTGAGGGAACTTTCTGAGTCGAATAAAGGGTGTCAAGTACCTTTTTGCCTTTCCAGAGGGAATGTGGTATTTCTCTTGAATTGCTGAAGCGCCAAATATCCTCATCTCGCATGGAGGGGATAATTTTGGGGTGTTTCTCGAGTTTCGGCGGAAGCTGGGGGTGCTTCTCGAGTTGCGACGGGGACCTCAGGAACTCGCTGCGGTTGCCTCAGGGAAGTCAGGTCCCCTTTGTTGTTGGAAGGGGAACTTCCGGTTTCCTCTCGAGCCCTTCAATGTGCACAGGGGCTCCTCTCGAATTGAGTCCGTAGAGTGTGTTCTTCTCTCAAAGGGGACGGCTGTGTGAGGGAACATTCTGAGTTGAATAATGGGTGTCAAGTACCTTTTTGCCTTTCCAGAGGGAATGTGGTATTTCTCTTGAGATTCGGCATCGCAAACATTCCTCATCTCCCATGGAGGGGATAATTATGGGGTGCTTCTCGAGTTGCGACGGGGACCTCAGGAAGTCCCTGGGTTTGCTTCCGGGAAGTCAGGTCCCCTTGGGTGTTGGAAGGGGAACTTCCGGTTTCCTCTCGAGCTCTTCAATGTGCACAGGGGCTCCTCTCGAATTGAGTCCGTAAAGTGTGTTCTCCTCTCCAAAGGGGACGGCTGTGTCAGGGAACTTTCTGAGTCGAATAAAGGGTGTCAAGTACCTTTTTGCCTTTCCAGAGGGAATGTGGTATTTCTCTTGAGATGCTGCATGGCCAAATTTCCTCATCTCGCATGCAGGGGATAATTTTGTGGTGTTTCTCGAGTTGCGGCGGGAAGCTTGGGGTGCTTCTCGAGTTGCGACGGGGTCCTCAGGAACTCGCTGGGGTTGCTTCAGGGAAGTCAGTTCCCCTTTGGTGTTGGAAGGGGAACTTCCGGTTTCCTCTCGATCCCTTCAGTGTGCACAGGGGCTCCTCTCGAATTGAGTACGTAAAGTGTGCTCTCCTCTCCGAAGGGGACTGCTGTTTGAGGGAACTTTCTGAGTCGAATAAAGGGTGTCAAGTACCTTCTTGCCTTTCAAGAGGGAATGTGGTATTTCTCTTGAGATGCTTCATCGCCAAATTTTCTCATCGCATGGAGGGGATCGTTTTGGGGTATTTCTCGATTTGCGGCGGGAAGATGGGGTTGCTTCTCAAGTTCCACGGGGAGTTCAGGAACTCGCTGGGGCTGCCTCAGTGAAGTCAGGTCCCCTTTAGTGTTGGAAGGGGAACTTCCGGTTTCCTCTGGAGCCCTTAAATGTGCACAGGGGTCATCTCGAATTGAGTTCATAAAGTGTCTTCTCCTCTCCAAAAAGGACGGCTGTGTGAGGGAACTTTCTGAGTCGATTAAAGGGTGTCAAGTACCTTTTTGCCTTTCAAGAGGGAATGTGGTATTTCTCTTGAGATGCTGCATCGCAAAATTTCCTCCTCTCGCATTGAGGGGATAATTTTGGGGTGTTTCTCGTTTTGCGACGGGAACCTGGGGGTGTTTCTCGAGTTGCGACGGGGACCTCAGAAACTCACTGGGGTTGCTTCAGGGAAGTCAGGTCCCCTTTTGTGTTGGAAGGGGAACGTCCGGGTTCCTCTCGAGCCCTTAAATGTGCACAGGGGCTCATCTCGAATTGAGTCCATAAATTGTGTTCACCTCTCCAAAGGGGACGGCTGTGTGAGGGAACTGTCTGAGTCGAATAAAGAGTGTCAAGTACCTTTTTTCTTTCAGGAGGGATTGTGGTATTTCTCTTGCGATGCTGCATCGCAAAATTTCCTCATCTCGCATTGAGGGGATAATTTTGGGGTGTTTCTCGAGTTGCGGCGGGAAGTTGGATGTGCTATTCGAGTTGCGACGGGGACCGCAGGAACTCGCTCGGGTTGCTTCAGGGAAGTCAGGTCCCCTTTGGTTTTGGAAGTGGAACTTCCGGATTACTCTCGAGTTGTTAAATGGGAAAAATGCCTCTTCTCGATTTGCGTCCATAAAGTGTGTTTTCCTCTCCACTGAGGAAGGATGTTAGGGAACATTCTGAGTCGCCTAAACGGAGTCAGTTCCCTTTTGCCTTTCAAGCCGGAACGTAGGATTTCTCTTTAGATTTTGCAGCGCAAAATTTCCTCATCTTGCAGTGAGGGGAATATTTTGTTCTGTTTCTCGAATTGCGGCGGGACACTGGGGGTACTTCTTAAGTTTAGATTTCGACCTCAGGAACTCACTCGTGTTTCTTCAGGGAAGTCAGGTCCCCTTTTGTGCTGGAAGGGGAACTTCCGGATTAGTCTCGAGCCCTTTAATGGGAATAGGGCCTCTTCTGTAGTTGAGTCCATAAAGTGTGTATGCCTCTCCAATTGGGACGGATGTTAGGGAACATTCTGAGTCGAATAAAGTGTGTCAAGTTCCCTTTTGCTCTCAAGCGGGAATGCGGGATTTTCTTGAGATTCTGCAGCAGAAAATTACCTCATCTCGAACTGAAGGGATAATATTTTGTCGTTTCTCGAGTTGGGGCGGGAAGCAGGGGGTACTTCTGGTGTTGAGACGGGACCCTCAGGAACTCGCTCAGATTTCTTCAGGGAAGTCAAGTACTGTTTTGTGTTTGAAGCGGAACTTCTTGATTACTCTCGAGGCTTTAAATGGGAATATAGCCTCTTTTCGATTTGAGTCCATGAAGTGTGTTTTCCTCTCCAGTCAGGACGGATGTTAGGGAACATTCTGAGTCGCCTAAAGGGAGTCAGGTACCATTATGCCTTTCAAGCGGGAATGTGGGATATCACTTGAGACTCTGCAGCGCAAAATTTCCTCATTGAGGGGATAATTTTGTTGTGCTTCTCGAGTTGCGAAGGGGACCTCAGGAACTTTCTCGAGTTACTTCAGGGAATCAGGCCCCTTTTTTCCTGGAAGGAGAACTTCCGGATTACTCTTGAGCCCTTTAATTGGAATAGGGCCTCTTCTGGAGTTGAGTCCATAAAGTGTGTTATCCTCTCCACTGAGGACGAATCTTAGGGACCATTCTGAGTCGGCTAAAGGGAGTCAAGTACCCTTTTGCCTTTCAAGCGGATATCTGGGATTTCACTTGAGATTCTGCAGCGCAAATTTTCTTCATCTCACATTGTGTGTAAAATTTTGTGTTGTTTCTCCAGTTGCGATGGGGACCTCAGAAACTTACTAGAGTTACTTCAGGGAATCAGGCACCATTTGTGCTGGAAGGGGAACTTCCAGAATACTTTTGAGCCCTGTAATGGGAATTGGGCCTCTTCTCCAGTTGAGTCTCTAAAGTGTGTTATCTTCTCCAATGGGACGGATATTATTGAACTTTATGAGTGGCATAAAGTGTGTCAAGTAAGCTTTTGCCTTTCAAGCGGGAATGTGGGATTTCTCTTGAGACTCTGCAGCGCAAAAAACCTCATCTCTCATTGAGGGGATAATTTTGTGGTGTTTCTCGAAATGCGGCGGGAAGCTGGGGGTACTTCTTGAGTTGCGGCGGGGACCTCAGGAACTTGCTCGGGTTGCTTCAGGGAAGTCAAGTCCACTTTTGTGTTGGAAGGGGAACTTCCGGAATACTCTCGAGCCATTAAAAGGGAATATTGCCTCTTCTCCATTTGAGTCCATGAAATATGTTCTCCTCTCCACTGAGGATGGATGTTAGGGAATATTCTGAATTGCATAAAGGGAGTCAAGTACCCTTTTGCCTTTCAAGCGGGAATGTGGGATTTCTCTTGAGATTCTGCAGCGCAAATTTTCCTCATCTCGCATTGAGGGGATAATTTTGTGGTGTTTCTCGAATTGAGGCGGGAAGATGGGGGTACTTCTGGAGTTGCGATGGGGACCTCAGGAACTCACTCCAGTTACTTCAGGGAAGTCAAGACCCCTTTTGTTCTTGAAGGGGAGCTTCCGGATTACTCTGGAGCCCTTTAAATGGAATAGGGCCTCTTCTGGAGTTGAGTCCACAAAGTGTGTTCTCCTCTCCAATGGGGAGGGATGTTAGGGAACTTTCTGAGTGACATAAAGGGAGTCAAGTAAGCTTTTGCCTTTCAATTGGGAATGTGGGATTTCTCTTCAGATTCTGCAGCGCAAATTTTCCTCCTCTTGCATTGAGGGGATAATTTTGTTGTGTTTCCCGAATTTCGGCGGGAAGCTGGGGGTACTTCTCGAGTTTCAACGGGGACCTCAGGAACTCACTGGAGTTACTTCAGGGAAGTCAGTTCCCCCATTGTGCTGGACGGGGAACTTCCGGATTACTCTTGAGCCCTTTAATGGGAATAGGGGCTCTTCTGGAGTTGAGTCCATAAATTGAGTACGCCTCTGCAATGGGGACGGATTTTAGGGAACTTTCTGAGGGGCATAAAGTATGCCAAGTTCCCTTTTGCCTTTCAAGCGGGAATGTGGGATTTCCCTTGAGATTCTGCAGCGCAAAATTACCTCATGTCGCATTGAGGGGATAATATTGTGTTGTTTCTCGAGTTGTGGTGGGAAGTAGGGGATACTTCTGGAGTTGAAACGGGAACCTAAGGAACTCTCTCGGTTTGCTCCAGGGAAGTCAAGTTCCCTTTTGTTTTGGAAGGGGAACTTCTTGATTACTCTTGAGCCTATAAATGGGAATATTGCCTCTTTTCGATTTGAGTCCATGAGGTGTGTTTTCCTCTCCACTGAGGAAGGATGTTAGGGAACATTCTGAGTCGCATAAACGGAGTCAGTACCCTTTCGCCTTTCAAGCCGGAATGTAGGATTTCTCTTGAGATTCTGCATCGCAAAATTTCCTCATCTCGCAGTGAGGGGAATATTTTGTGGTGTTTCTCGAGTTGCGAAGGGGACCTCAGAAACTTACCCGAGTTACTTCAGGAAATCAGGCCTCTTTTTTCCTGGAAGGAGAACTTCCGGATTACTCTTGAGCCCTTTAATGGGAATATGGCCTCTTCTGGAGTTGAGTCCATAAAGTGTGTTTTCTTCTCCACTGAGGACAAATGTTAGTGACCATTCTGAGTCGCCTAAAGGGAGTCAAGTAACCTTTTGCCTTTCAAGCGGAAATGTGGGATTTCACTTGAGATTCTGCAGCGCAAAATTTCCTCATCTCACATTGTGGGGATAAAATTGTGGTATTTCTCGAGTTGCGAATACCTCAGAAACTTACCCGAGTTACATCAGGGAATCAGGTGCCATTTGTGCTGGAAGGGGAACTTCCGGAATACTTTTGAGCCCTGTAATGGGAATTGGGCCTCTTCTCCAGTTGAGTCTCTAAAGTGTGATATCCTCTCCAGTGGAGACGGAGCTTAGGGAACTTTCTGAGTGGCATAAAGTGTGTCAAGTAAGCTTTTGCCTTTCAATGGTAATGTGGATTTCTTTTGAGATTCTGCAGCACAAAATTTCCTCATCTCGCATTGAGGTGATAATTTTGTGGTGTTTCTCCAGTTGTGGTGGGAAGCAGGGGGCACTTCTCTAGCTATGGCAGGCACCTCAGGAACTCGCTCGGGTTGCTTCAGGGAAGTCAAGTCGCCTTTTGTGTTGGAAGGCGAACTTCCGGTTTACTGTCAAGACGTTAAAAGGGAATATTGCCTCCTCTCCGTTTAAGTCCATAAATTATGTTCTCCTCTCCACTGAGGATGGATGTTAGGGAACATTCTGAGTCGCCTAAAGGGAGTCAAGTACCCTTCTGCCTTTCAAGCGGGAATGTGGGATTTCTCTTGAGATTCTGCAGCGCAAAATTTCCTCATCTCCCATTGAGGGGATAATTTTGTGGTGTTTCTCGAGTTGCGGCGGGAAGCTGGGGGTACTTCTCGAGTTGCAGCGGGGACCTCAGGAACTCGCTCGGGTTGCTTCAGGGAAGACAAGTCCTTTTTTGTGTTGGAAGGGGAACTTCCGGATTACTCTCGAGCAGTTAAATGGGAAAAATGCCTCTTCTCGATTTGAGTCCATAAAGTGTGTTTTCCTCTCCACTGAGGAAGGATGTTAGGGAACATTCTGAGTCGCATAAACGGAGTCAGTACCCTTTTTCCTTTCAAGCCGGAATGTGGGATTTCTCTTGAGATTCTGCAGCGCAAAATTTCCTCATCTCGCATTGAGGGGAATATTTTGTGGTGTTTCTCAAATTGCGGCGGGACGCTGGGGGTACTTCTTGAGTTTAGATGGGGACCTCAGGAACTCACTCGAGTTTCTTCAGGGAAGTCAGGTCCCCTTTTGTGCTGGAAGGGGAACTTCCGGATTAGTCTCGAGCCCTTTAATGGGAATAGGGCCTCTTCTGGAGTTGAGTCCATAAGGTGTGTTCTCCTCTCCACTGAGGATGGATGTTAGGGAACATTCTGAGTCGCATAAAGGGAGTCAAGAACCCTTTTGCCTTTCAAGAGGTAATGTGATATTTTTCTTGAGATTCTGCAGAGCAATATTTCTTCATCTCGCATTGAGGTGATAATTTTGTGGTGTATGTCCAGTTGCGGCGGGAAGCTGGGGGTACTTCTCGAGTTGCGATGGGGACATCAGGAACTCGCTCGGGTTTCTTCAGGTAAGGCAGGTCCCGTTTTGTGTTTGAAGGGGAGCTTCCGGTTCACTATCGAGCCGTTAAGTCTGAATCGGTCCTCATCTCGAATTGAGTCCATAAAGTGTGTTCTCCTCTCCAATGGGCACTGCTGTGTGAGGGAACTTTCTGAATCGCATAAAGGGTGTTAAGAATCCTTTTGCCTTTCAAGAGGGAATGTGGTATTTCTCTTGAGATTCTGCAGCGCAAAAATTCCTCATCTCACACTGAGGGGATAATTTTGTGGTGTTTCTCGAGTTGCGGCTGGAGGCTAGGGTATTTCTCGAGTTACGACGGGGACCTCAGGTACTCGCTTGGGTTGCTTCAGGGAAGTCAGGTCCCCTTTGGTGTTGGAAGGGGAACTTCCGGTTTACTCTCTAGCCGTTTATTGGGAATAGGGCCTCATCCTGATTTGAGTCCATAAAGTGTGTTCTCCTGTCCAATGAGGACGGCTGTGTGAGGGAACTTTCTGAGTCGCATAAAGGGTTTCAAGAACCGTTTTGCCTTTCAAGAGGGAATGTGGTATTTCTCTTGAGATTCTGTAACGCAAAATTTCCTATTCTTTCTTTGAGGGGATAATTTTGTAGTGTTTCTCGAGTTGCGGCGGGAAGCTGGGGGTACTTCTCAAGTTGCTATGCGTACTTCAGGAACTCACTCGGGTTTCTTCAGGTAAGGCAGGGCCCCTTTTTGTTGGAAGGGGAACTTCCGATTTACTCTCGAGCAGTTATTGGCAATAGTGCCTCATTTTGAATTGAGCACATAAAGTTCGTTTACCTCTCCAATGGGGACTGATGTTAGTGAAATTTCTGAGTTGCATAAAGGATGTCAAGTACCCTTTTGCATTTCAAGAGAGAATGTGGTATTTCTCTTGAGATTCTGCAGCGCAAAATATCCTCATCTCGCATTGGAGATAATTTTGTGGTGTATGTCAAGTTGTGGCGGGAATTTTGGATTACTTCTCGTTTTGCGACGAGGACCTCAGGAATTTGCTCGAGTTGCTTCTGGAAAGTCAGGTCCCCTTTTGTGTTGGAAGGGTAGCTTCCGGTATAGTCTGGAGCTGTTAAATGGGAATAGGGCCTCATCTCGAATTGAGTCCATAAAGTGTGTTCTCCTCTCCTATGGGGAATGATATTAGTGAAATTTCTGAGTCGCATAAACGGTATGAAGTACTTTTTGCCTTTCAAGAGGGAATAGTGGTATTTCTCTTGAGATTCTGCAGCCCAAAATTTCCTCTTCTCGCATTGAGGGGATAATTTTGTGGTGTTTCTCCAGTTGCGGCAGGAATCTTGGGGTACTTCTCGAGTTGCCATGTGGACCTGAAGAACTTGCTTGGGTTTCTTCAGGTAAGGCAGGTCCCCTTTTGTGTTGGAAAGGGCACTTCCTGTTTACTCTCCAGCCATTAAATGGGAATAGGGCTTCATCTCGAATTGAGTCCATAAAGTGTGTTCTCCTCTCCAATGGGGACAGCTGTGTGAGGGTACTTTCTGAGTCGCATAAAGGGTGTCAAGTACCTTTTTGCCTTTCAAGCGGGAATGTGGTATTTCTCTTGAGATTCTGCAGTGCACAATTTCCTCATCTCGAATTGAGGGGATAATTCTGTGGTGTTTGTCGAGTTGAGGCGGGATGCTGGGGGTGCTTCTCGAGTTGCAACAGGGACCTCAGGAAGTGGCTCGGGTTGCTTCAGGGAAGTCAGGTCCCCTTTTGTGTTGGAACGGGAACTTCCGGTTTACTTTCGAGCCGTTCATTGGGAATACGGATTCATCTGGAGTTGAGTCCAAAAGGTGTTTTTTCCTCTCCAATGGGTACGGCTCTGTGAGCGAACTTTCTGGGTCACATAAAGTGTGTCAAGTGACCTTTTGCCTTTCAAGCGGGTATGTGGGACTTCTCTTGAGATTTCGGAGCACAAAATTTCCTCATCTCGCATTGTGGGGATAATTTTGTTGTGTCTCGAGTTTCGGCTTGGATCTGGGGGTACTTCTCGAGTTGCAGCGTGGACCTCAGGAACTCGTTCGTGTTGCTTCAGGGAAGTCAGGTCCCCTTTTTTTGGAAGTGGAACTTCCAGATTACTCTCGAGCCCTTAAATGGGAATAGGTCCTCTTCTAGATTTGAGTCCATAAAGTGTGTTCTCCTCTCCAATGGGGATGGCTGTGTGAGGGAATTTTCTGAGTCGCATAAAGGGTGTCAAATACAGTTTTGCCTTTCCAGCGGAACATGGGATTTCTCTTGAATTGTGCAGCGGAATATTTTCCTGATCTCGCATTGAGGGGATAATTTTGTGGTGTTTCTAAAGTTGCGGCGGGAACCTGGTTGAACTTCTCAGGTAGCGAACAGGACCTCAGGAATTCTCTCTGGCTGCTTCAGGGAAGTCAGGAACCCTTTTGTGTTGGAAGGGGAATTTCGGGATTACTGTTGAGCCTTTAAATGGGAATAGGGCCTCTTCTCGAGTTAAGTCCCTAAACTGTGTTCTCCTCTCCAATGGGGACGACAGTTTGAGGGAATTTTTTGAGTCTCACCCGGCTGTGCAAACGGGAGAAATACCAGCCCCACCCGCGCAGACACGAGAGATGCCGGCCCAGGCGGCTGAGACGCCAGAGACACGGGCCTTGCCGGCGCAGACGCGACAGAGGCCTTCCCCACCCGCGCAGACGGGAGAGAACCCGGCCCAACCAGAGCAGACTCGAGAGACCCCGGCCCCGCCCGCTCAGACGCCAGAGACCTCGGCCCCACCCGCTCAGATGCTATTGTTGCTGGCGCCACCCGCGCAGAGGCAAGAGAAGCCAGCCCCGCCTGCTCAGATGCGAGAGACCCTTGCCCCGCCCGCGCAGACGCGAGAGACCCCGGCCCCGCCCGCCCAGATGGGAGAGACCCCGGCCCCGCCCACCAGACGCGGGATACTCAGGCCCCGCTTGCGCAGACTGGGGAGAAGCCGGCCCTGGCGCAACCGACCATGCAGAGATGTGCAGCAGTGAGGAGCTACCCCATGCCTGAGGCCAGGGCAGGCGGCCCAGAGGAGGTACCCCACCTCCAATAGGCGGTGGCTGTGCAGGGCAGGGCAGAGAGGAGGTACTCACGTTCAAGGTCAGGAGGGGCGGCCTTGAGGACATACCCATCATCCAAGGTAAGGTGCAGCAGCTGTGCTTTCTTGGAGCAGCTGTGAAGAGATATCCCACACCCAAGGTAAGAGAAACTCAAATCAGATGGTAGGTATTGCGAGGGGGCTTCAGATGGCAGACACACTGAAATCATAATCACAGGAATCTACTCCATCTGATCACATGGACCACAGCTGAATGTGGTCCACTGGAGAAGGGAATGGCAAACCACTTCAGTATATTTGCATTGAGAACCCCATGAACAGTATCAAAGGGCAAAATGACAGGATACTGAATGAGGAATTCGCCAGGTCTGTAGGTGCCCAGTATGCTACTGGAGATCAGTGGAGAAATAACTCTAGAAGGAATGAAGGGATGGAGCAAAAGCAAAACCAGTGCCCAGTTGTGGATGTGACCGGTGATAGAAGCAAGGTCTGGTGCTGTAAAGAGCAATATTGCATAGGAACCTGGAATGTAAGGTCCAGGAATCAAGGCAAATTGGAAGTGGTCAAACAGGAGATGGCAAGAGTGAACACAGACATTCTAGGAATCAATGAATTAAAATGGACTGGAATGTGTGAATTTAACTCAGATGACCATTATATATATACTACTGTGGGCAAAAATCCCTTAGAAGAAATGGAGTAGCCATCATGGTCAACAAGAGACTCCGAAATGCAGTACTTGGATGCAATCTTAAAAACGACAGAATGATTTCTGTTCGTTTCCAAGGCAAACCATTCAACATTACAGTAATCCAGGCCTATGCCCCAACCACTAACGCTGAAGAAGCCGAAGTTGAACGGTTCTATGAAGACCTACCAGACCTTTTAGAACTAACACCCAAAAAGATGTCCTTTTCATTCTAGGGGACTGGAATGCAAAAGTAGGAAGTCAAGAAACACCTGGAATAACAGGCAAATTTTGCCTTGGAGCACGGAATGAAGCAGGGCCAAGTCTCATAGAGTTTTGTCAAGAGAACGCACTGGTCATAGCAAACTCCCTCTTCCAACAACACAAGAGAAGACTCTACACGTGGACATCACCAGATGGTCAACACCGAAATCAGATTGATTATATTCTTTGCAGCCAAAGATGGAGAAGCTGTATACAGTTAGCAAAAACAAGACCAGGAGCTGACTGTGGCTCAGATCATGAACTCCTTATTGCCAAATTCAGACTTAAATTGAAGAAAGTAGGGAAAACCCCTAGACCATTCAGATATGACCTCAATCAAATCCCTTAGGATTATACAGTGGAAGTGAGAAATAGATTTAAGGCACTAGATCTGATAGATAGAGTGCCTGATGAACTCTGGACGGAGGTTCATGACATTGTACAGGAGACAGAGACCAAGAGCATCCCCATGGAAAAAAAATGCAAAAAAAGCAAAATGGCTGTCTGATGTGGCCTTACAAATAGCTGTGAAAAGAAGAGAAGCGAAAAGCAAAGGAGAAAGGGAAAGATATAAGCATTAGAATGCAGAGTTCCAAAGAATAGCAAGGAGAGATAAGAAAGACTTCCTCAGTGATCAATGCAACGAAATAGAGGAAAACAACAGAATAGGAAAAACAAGAGATCTCTTCAAGAACATTAGAGATTCCAAGGGAACATTTCATGCAAAGATGGGCTCGATAAAGGACAGAAATGGTATGGACCTAACGGAAGCAGAAGATATTAAGAAGAGGTGGCAAGAATACACAGAAGAACTGTACAAAAAAGATCTTCACGACCAGGATAGTCACGAAAATGTGATCACTGGCCTAGAGCCAGACATCTTGGAATGTGAATTCAAGTGTGCCTTAGAAAGCAACACTACGAACAAAGCTAGTGGAAGTGATGGAATTCCAGTTGAGCTATTTCAAATCTTGAAAGAGGATGCTGTGAAAGTGCTGCACTCAATATGCCAACAAATTTGGAAAACTCAGCAGTGGCCACAGGACTGGAAAAGTTCAGTCTTCATTCTAATCCCAAAGAAAGGCAATGCCAAAGAATGCTCAAGCTACCGCACATTGCACTCATCTCACACACTAGTACAGTCATGCTCAACATTCTCCAAGCCAGGCTTCAGCAATATGTGATCCGTGAACTCCCAGATGTTCAAGCAGGTTTTAGAAAAGGCAGAGGCACCAGAGATCAAATTGCCAACATCCGCTGGATCATGGAGAAAGCGAGAGAGTTCCAGAAAAACATCTATTTCTGCTTCATTGACTATGCCAAAGCCTTTGACTGTGTGGATCACAATAAACTGTGGAAGATTCTGAAAGAGATGGGAATACGAGACCACCTGACATGCCTCTTTAGAAACCTGTATGCAGGTCAGGATGCAACAGTCAGAACTGTGCATGGAACAACAGACTGGTTCCAAATAGGAAAAGGAGTACGTCAAGGCTGTATATTGTAATCTTGCTTATTTAACTTATATGCAGAGTGCATCATGAGAAATGCTGGGCTGGTAGAAGAACAACTGGAATCAAGATTGCTGGGAAAAATATCAATAACCTCAGATATGCAGATGACACCACCTTTAGGGCAGAAAGTGAGGAGGAACTCAAAAGCCTCTTGATGAAAGTGAAAGAGGAGAGTGAAAAGGTTGGCTTGAAGTTCAACATTCAGAAAACAAAGGTGATGGAATCTGGTCCCAACACTTCACGGGAAATAGATGGTAAAACAGTGGAAACAGTGTCACACTTTATTTTTGGGGGCTCCAAAATCACTGCAGATGCTGATTGAAGCCATGAAATTAAAAGGCGCTTACTCCTTGGAAGGAAAGTTATGATCAACCTTGATAGTATATTAAAAAGCAGAGACATCACTTTGCCAAAAAAGCTCCATCTAGTCAAAGCTATGGCTTTTCCCGTGGTCATGTATGGATGTGAGAGTTGGACTGTGAAGAAAGCTGATCGCCGAAGAACTGATGCTTTCGAACTGTGGTATTGGAGAAGACTCTTGAGAGTCCCTTGGACTGCAAGAAGATCCAACCAGTCCATTTTAAGGGAGATCAATCGTCCATGTTCATTGGAAGGACTGATGCTAAAGCTGAAATTGCAATACTTCGGCTACCTCATGCGATGAGTTGACTCACTGGAAAAGATTCTGATGCTAGGAGAGGTTGGGGGCTGGAGGAGAAGGGGACGACAGAGAATGAGATGGCTGGATAGCATCACCGATTCTGTGGCCATGAGTTTGAGTGAAATCCGGGAGTTGGTGTAGGACAGGGAGGCCTAGAGAAAAGTGATTCATGGGGTCACGGAGAGTCGGACACGACTGAGCGACTGAACTGAACTGAACTGAATAAAGTGTGTCAAATACCCTTTTCCCTTTCAGGCGGGAATGTGGGATTTCTCTTGAAATTCTGCAGCGAAAAATTTCTTCACCTCCCATTGAGGGGATAATTTTGTGGTGTTTCTCGTGTTGCGGCGGGAAGCTGGGGATGCTTTTCGAGTTGCGAAGGGGACCTCAGGAACTCGCTCGGATTGCTTCAGGGTAGTCAGGTCACCTTTGGTGTTTGAAGTGGAATTGCCGGTTTACCTTACAGCCCTCAAATGTGAACAGGGGCTCATCTCGAATGCAGTCCATAAAGTCTGTTCTCCTCTCCAATGGCGATGGCTGTGAGGGAAATTTCTGAGACGAATAAAGGGTGTCAAGTATCGATTTGCCTTTCAAGAGCGAATGTGGTATTTCTCTTGAGATTCTGCATCGCAAAATTTCCTCATCTCTCATTGAGGGGATAATTTTGGGGTTTTCTGGAGTTGTGGCGGGAAGCTGGGGGTGCTTCTCGAATTGCGATGGGGACCTCAAAAACTCGCTCGGGTTGCCTCACAGAAGAAAGGTCCCCTTTGTTGTCGGAAGGGGAACTTCGGGTTAATCTCTAACCCTTAATTGTGAACTGGGGCTCATTTCGAATTGAGTCCATAAAGTGTGTTCTCCTCTCCAATGGGGACGGCTGTGTGAGGAAAATTTCTGAGTCCAATAAAGGGTGTCAACTCCCTTGTTGTCTTTCAAGAGGGAATGTGGTATTCCTCTTGAAATTCTGCATCAAAAAATTTCC
This sequence comes from Moschus berezovskii, assembly GCF_049115385.1. Lineage (NCBI taxonomy): Eukaryota > Metazoa > Chordata > Mammalia > Artiodactyla > Moschidae > Moschus > Moschus berezovskii. The sequence continues at coordinate 141,708,661 of NC_142461.1, forward strand.
TCATCTCTCATTGAGGGGATAATTTTGTGGTGTTTCTCGAGTTGCGGCGGGATGCTGGGGGTACTTCTCGAGTTGCGACAGGGACCACAGGAACTCGCTCGGGTTGCTTCAGGGAAGTCAGGTCCCCTTTGGTGTTGGAAGGGGATCTTGCGGTTTCCTCTCGAGCCCTTAAATGTGAACAGGGGCTCATCTCGAATGGAGTCCATAAAATGTGCTCTCCTCTCTAATGTGGATGGCAGTGAGAAAAGTTTCTGAGTCGAATAAAGGGTGTCAAGTACTTTTTGCCTTTCAAGAGGGAATGTGGTATTTCTTGTGAAATTCTGCATCGCAAAATTTCCTCATCTCGCTTAGAGGGGATAATTTTGTGGTGTTTCTCTAGTTGAAACGGGAAGCTGGGGGTTCTTCGCGAGTTGCGACGGGACCTCAGGAACTCGTTGGGGATGCTTCAGGGAAGTCAGGTCCCATTTGGAGTTGGAAGGGGAACTTCCGGTTTCCTCTCGAGCTCTTAGATGTGAACAGTGGCTCCTCTCGAATTGAGTCCATAAAGTGTGTTCTCCTGTCCAAAGGGGACGGCTGTGTGAGGGAACTTTCTGAGTCGAATAAAGAATGTCATGTACCTTTTTGCCTTTCAAGAGCGAATGTGGTACTTCTCATGAGATTCTGCAGGGCCAAATTTTCTCATCTCGCATTGAGGGGATAATTTTGTGGTGTTTCTCCAGTTGCGGCAGGAAGCTGGAAGTTGATTCACGAGTTGGGACGGGGACCACAGGAACTCGCTGGGATTGCTTCAGGGAAGTCAGGTCCCCTTTCGTGTTGGAAGTAGAACTTCCTGTTTCCTCTCGAGCCATTAAATGTGCACAGGGGCTCATCTCGAATTGAGTCCATAAAGTGTGTTCTCCTCTACAAAGGGGATGGCTGTGTGAGGGAACTATGAGTCGAATAAAGGGTGTCAAGTACCTTTCTGCCTTTCAAGAGGGAATGTCGTATTTCTCTTGAGATTCTGCATCGGAAAATTTCCTCATCTCTCATGGAGGGGATAATTTAGGGGTGTTTCTCCAGTTGCGGCGGGAAGCTGGGGTGCTTCTCGAGTTGCGACGGGGACCTCAGAAACTCGCTGCGGTTGCTTCATTGAATCAGGTTCACTTTGGTGTTGGAAGGGGAACTTCCGGTCTCCTCTCCAGCCCTTAAATGTGCACAGGGGCTCATCTCGAATTGAGTCCATAAAGTGTGTTCTCCTCTCCAAAGGGGATGGCTGTGTGAGGGAACTATGAGTCGAATAAAGGGTGTCAAGTACCTTTCTGCCTTTCAAGAGGGAATGTGGTATTTCTCTTGAGATGCTGCATCGCAAAATTTCCTCATCTCGCATGGAGGGGATAATTTTGGGGTGTTTCTCGAGTTGCGGCGCGAAGCTGGGGGTGCTTCTCGAGTTGCGACGGGGACCTCAGGAACTCGCTGGGGTTGCTTCAGGAAAGTCAGATCCCCTTTGGTTTTGGAAGCGGAACTTCCGGTTTCCTCTCGAGCACTTCAATGTGCACAGGGGCTCATCTCGAATTGAGTCCATCAAGTGAGTTCTCCTCTCCAAAGGGTACGGCTGTGTGAGGGAAATTTCTGAGTCGAATAAAGGGTGTCAAGTACCTTTTTGCATTTCAAGAGGGAATCGGTATTTCTCTTGCGATGCTGCGTCGCAAAATTTCCTCATCTCGCATGGAGGGGATAATTTTGGTGTGTTTCTCGAGTTGCGGCGGGAAGCTGGGGGTGCTTCTCGAGTTGCGACAGGGACCTCAGGAACTCGCTGGGGTTGCTTCAGGGAAGTCAGGTCCCCTTTGGTGTTGAAAAGGGAACTTACGGTTTCCTCTCGAGCCCTTCAATGTGCACAGGGGCTCATCTCGAATTGAGTCCATCAAGTGTGTTCTCCTCTCCAAAGGGGACGGCTGTGTGAGTGAACATTCTGAGTCGAATAAAGGGTGTCAAGTACCTTTTTGCCTTTCAAGAGGGAATGTGGTATTTCTCTTGAGATGCTGCATCGCAAAATTTCCTCATCTCGCATGGAGGGATAATTTTGGGGTGTTTCTCGAGTTGCGGCGGGACGCTGGGTGCGTTTCTCGAATTGCGACGGGGACCTCAGGAACTCACTCACTTGCTTCAGTGAAGTCAAGTCCCCTTTGGTTTTGGAAGGGGAACTTCCGGATTACTCTCGAGCCGTTAAATGGGAATATTAGCTCTTCTCGATTTCAGTCCATAAAGTGTGTTCTCCTCTCCACTGAGGACGGATGTTAGGGACCATTCTGAGTCGCCTAAACGGTGTCAAATACCCTTTTACGTTTCAAGCGGGAATGTGGGATTTCTCTTGAGATTCTGCAGCGCAAAATTTCCTCATCTCACATTGTGGGGATAATTATGTGATGTTTCTCGAGTTGCGATGGGGGCCTCAGAAACTTACTCGAGTTACTTCAGGGAATTGGGTCCCATTTGTGCTGGAAGGGGAACTTCCGGATTACTCTCGAGCCCTTTAATGGGAATAGGGCCTCTTTTGTAGTTTAGTCCATAAAGTGTGTTATTCTCTCCAATGGAGACGGATATTTTTGAACATTCTGAGTGGCATAAAGTGTTTTAAGTACCCTTTTGCCTTTCAAGCGGGAATGTATGTTATCTCTTGAGATTCCGCAGCGCAAAATAACCTCATCTCACATTGAGGGGATAATTTTGTGGTGTTTCTCCAGTTGTGGTGGGAAGCAGGGGGCACTTCTCTAGCTATGGCGGGGACCTCAGGAACTTGCTCGGGTTGCTTCAGGGAAGTCAAGTCGCCTTTTGTTTTGGAAGGGGAACTTCCGGATTACTGTCGAGATGTTAAAAGGGAATATTGCCTCCTCTCCATTTGAGTCCATAAAATATGTTCTCCTCTCCACTGAGGATGGATGTTAGGGAACATTCTGAGTCGCCTAAAGGGAGTCAAGTACTCTTTTGACTTTCAAGCGGGAATGTGGGATTTCGCTTGAGATTCTGCAGCGCAAAATTTCCTCATCTCTCATTGAGTGGAATATTTTGTGCTGTTTCTCGAATTGAGGCGGGACGCTGGGGGTGCTTCTTGAGTTTAGATCGCGACCTCAGGAACTCACTCGAGTTTCTTCAGGGAAGTCAGGTCCCTTTTGTGCTGGAAGGGGAACTTCCGGATTAGTCTCGAGCCCTTTAATGGGAATAGGGCCTCTTCTGGAGTTGAGTCCATAAAGTGTGTATATCTCTCCAATGGGGACGGTTGTTAGGAAACATTCTGAGTGGCATAAAGTGTGTCAAGTTCCCTTTTGCTTTCAAGCGGGAATGCGGGATTTCTCTTGAGATTCTGCAGGAGAAAATTACCTCATCTCGCACTTGTGTCGTTTCTCGAGTTGGGGCGGGAAGCAGGGGGTACTTCTGGAGTTGAGACGGGACCCTCAGGAACTCGCTCAGGTTGCTTCAGGGAAGTCAAGTACTCTTTTGTGTTTGAAGCGGAACTTCTTGATTACTCTGGAGCCTTTAAATGGGAATATAGCCTCTTTTCGATTTGAGTCCATGAAGTGTGTTTTCCTCTCCAATGAGGAAGGATGTTAGGGAACATTCTGAGTCGCCTAAAGGGAGTCAGCTACCATTATGCCTTTCAAGCGGGAATGTGGGATATCACTTGAGACTCTGCAGCGCAAAATTTCCTCATTGAGGGGATAATTTTCTCGTGCTTCTCGAGTTGCGAAGGGGACCTCAGGAACTTTCTCGAGTTACTTCAGGGAATCAGGCCCTTTTTTTCCTGGAAGGAGAACTTCTGGATTACTCTTGATCCCTTTATTGGGAATAGGGCTTCTTCTGGAGTTGAGTCCATAAAGTGTGTTATCATCTCCACTGAGGACGAATGTTAGGGACCATTCTGAGTCGGCTAAAGGGAGTCAAGTACCCGAGATTCTGCAGCGCAAATTTTCCTCATCTCACATTCTGTGGAAAATTTTGTGGTGTTTCTCCAGTTGCGATGGGGACCTCAGAAACTTACTCGAGTTACTTCAGGGAATCAGGTCCCATTTGTGCTGGAAGGGGAACTTCCGGAATACTTTTGAGCCCTTTAATGGGAATAGGGCCTCTTCTCCAGTTGAGTCCCTAAAGTGTGTTATCTTCTCCAATGGGACGGATATTATTGAAATTTCTGAGTGGCATAAAGTGTGCCAAGTACGCTTTTGCCTTTCAAGCGGGAATGTGGGATTTCTCTTGAGATTCTGCAGCGCAAAAAACCTCATCTCTCATTGAGGGGATAATTTTGTGGTGTTTCTCGAATTGCGGCGGGAAGCTGGGGGTACTTCTTGAGTTGCGGAGGGACCTCAGGAACTCGCTCGGGTTGCTTCAGGGAAGTCAAGTCCACTTTTGTGTCAGAAGGGGAACTTCCGGAATACTCTCGAGCCATTAAAAGGGAATATTGCCTCTTCTCCATTTGAGTCCATAAAATATGTTCTCCTCTCCACTGAGGATGGATGTTAGGGAATATTCTGAATCGCATAGAGGGAGTCAAGTACCCTTTTGCCTTTCAAGTGGGAATGTGGGATTTCTCTTGAGATTCTGCAGCGCAAATTTTCCTCATCTCGCATTGAGGGGATAATTTTGTGGTGTTGCTCGAATTGCGGCGGGAAGCTGGGGGTACTTCTCGAGTTGCGGAGGGACCTCAGGAACTCGCTCGGGTTGCTTCAGGGAAGTCAAGTCCACTTTTTTGTCGGAAGGGGAACTTCCGGAATACTCTCGAGCCATTAAAAGGGAATATTGCCTCTTCTCCATTTGAGTCCATAAAATATGTTCTCCTCTCTACTGAGGATGGATGTTAGGGAATATTCTGAATCGCCTAAAGGGAGTCAAGTACCCTTTTGCCTTTCAAGCGGGAATGTTGGATTTCTCTTGAGATTCTGCAGCGCAAATTTTCCTCATCTCGCATTGAGGGGATAATTTTGTGGTGTTTCTCGAATTGAGGCGGGAAGGTGGGGGTACTTCTGGAGTTGCGACGGGGACCTAAGGAACTCACTCCAGTTACTTCAGGGAAGTCAGGACCCCTTTTGTTCTTGAAGGGGAGCTTCCGGATTACTCTGGAGCCCTTTAAATGGAATAGGGCCTCTTCTGGAGTTGAGTCCACAAAGTGTGTTCTCCTCTCCAATGGGGAAGGATGTTAGGGAACTTTCTGAGTGACATAAAGGGAGTCAAGTAAGCTTTTGCCTTTCAATTGGGAATGTGAGATTTCTCTTCAGATTCTGCAGCGCAAATTTTCCTCCTCTCGCATTGAGGGGATAATTTTGTGGTGTTTCCCGAATTTCGGCGGGAAGCTGGGGGTACTTCTCGAGTTTCAACGGGGACCTCAGGAACTCACTGGAGTTACTTCAGGGAAGTCAGTTCCCCCATTGTGCTGGACGGGGAACTTCCGGATTACTCTGGAGCCCTTTAATGGGAATAGGGACTCTTCGGGAATTGAGTCCATAAATTGAGTACGCCTCTGCAATGGGGACCGATTTTACGGAACTTTCTGAGGGGCATAAAGTATGCCAAGTTCCCTTTTGCCTTTCAAGCGGGAATGTGGGATTTCCCTTGAGATTCTGCAGCGCAAAATTACCTCATGTCGCATTGAGGGGATAATATTGTGTTGTTTCTCCAGTTGTGGTGGGAAGTAGGGGATACTTCTGGAGTTGAAACGGGAACCTAAGGAACTCTCTCGGTTTGCTCCAGGGAAGTCAAGTTCCCTTTTGTGTTGGAAGGGGAACTTCTTGATTACTCTTGAGCCTTTAAATGGGAATATTGCCTCTTTTCGATTTGAGTCCATGAGGTGTGTTTTCCTCTCCACTGAGGAAGGATGTTAGGGAACATTCTGAGTCGCATAAACGGAATCAGTACCCTTTTGCCTTTCAAGCCGGAATGTAGGATTTCTCTTGAGATTCTGCAGCGCAAAATTTCCTCATCTCGCAATGAGGGGAATATTTTGTGCTGTTTCTCGAATTGCGGCGGGACACTGGGGATACTTCTTAAGTTTAGATGGCGACCTCAGGAACTCACTCGAGTTTCTTCAGGGAAGTCAGGTCCCCTTTTGTGCTGGAAGGGGAACTTCCGGATTAGTCTCGAGCCCTTTAATGGGAATAGGGCCTCTTCTGGAGTTGAGTCCATAAAGTGTGTATGTCTCTCCAATGGGGACGGATATTAGGGAACATTCTGAGTGGCATAAAGTGTGTCAAGTTCCCTTTTGCTTTCAAGCGGGAATGCGGGATTTCTCTTGAGATTCTACGGCAGAAAATTACCTCATCTCGCACTGAGGGGATAATATTGTGTCGTTTCTCGAGTTGGGGCCGGAAGCAGGGGATACTTCTGGAGTTGAGACGGGACCCTCAGGAACTCGCTCAGGTTGCTTCAGGGAAGTCAAGTACATTTTTGTGTTGGAAGGGGAACTTCTTGATTACTCTCGAGCCTTTAAATGGGAATATTGCCTCTTTTCGATTAGAGTCCATGAAGTGTGTTTTCCTCTCCAATGAGGAAGGATGTTAGGGAACATTCTGAGTCGCCTAAAGGGAGTCAGGTACCCTTATGCCTTTCAAGCTGGAATGTGGGATTTCTTTTGAGATTCTGCAGCGCAAGATTTCCTCATCTCACATTGAGGGGATAATTTTGTGGTGTTTCCCGAATTTCAGCGGGAAGCAGGGAGTACTTCTCTAGTTCCAGCGGGGACCTCAGGAATTCGCTCGGGTTGCTTCAGGGAAGTCAAGTCCCCTTTTGTGTTGGAAGGGGAACTTCCGGATGACTCTCGAGTTGTTAAATGTGAATAATGCCTCTTCTCGATTTGAGTCCATAAAGTGTGTTTTCCTCTCCACTGAGGAAGGTTGTTAGGGAACATTATGAGTCGCCTAAAGGGAGTCAAGTACCCTTTTGCCCTTCAAGCGGGAATGTGGGATTTCTCTTGAGATTCTGCAGTGCAAAATTTCCTCATCTCGCATTGAGGGGATAATTTTGTTGTGTTTCTCGAGTTGCGAACGGGACCTCAGAAACTTACCCGAGTTACTTCAGGAAATCAGGCCCCTTTTTTCCTGGAAGGAGAACTCCCGGATTACTCTTGAGCCCTTTAATGGGAATATGGCCTCTTCTGGAGTTGAGTCCATAAAGTGTGTTTTCCTCTCCACTGAGGACAAATGTTAGGGACCATTCTGAGTCGCCTAAAGGGAGTCAAGTACCCTTTGCCTTTCAAGCGAAAATGTGGGATTTCACTTGAGATTCTGCAGCGCAAAATTTCCTCATCTCGCAGTGAGGGGAATATTTTGTGGTGTTTCTCGAGTTGCGGCGGGACGCTGGGGGTACTTCTTGAGTTTAGATGGGGACCTCAGGAACTCACTCGAGTTTCTTCAGGGAAGTCAGGTCCCCTTTTGTGCTGGAAGGGGAACTTCCGGATTAGTCTCGAGCCCTTTAATGGGAATAGGGCCTCTTCTGGATTTGAGTCCATAAAGTGTGTTCTCCTCTCCAATGGGGAAGGATGTTAGGGATCTTTCTGAGTGACATAAAGGGAGTCAAGTACGCTTTTGCCTTTCAATTGGGAATGTGGGATTTCTCTTCAGATTCTGCAGCGCAAAGTTTCCTCATCTCGCATTGAGGGGATAATTTTGTGGTGTTTCCCGAATTTTGGCGGGAAGCTCGGGGTACTTCTCGAGTTTCAACGGGGACCTCAGTAACTCACTGGAGTTACTTTGGGGAAGTCAGTTCCCCTTTAGTGCTGGACGGGGAACTTCCGGATTACTCTCGAGGCCTTTAAGGGAATAGGGGCTCTTCTGGAGTTGAGTCCATAAATTGTGTATGCCTCTGCAATGGGGATGGATTTTAGGGAACTTTCTGAGGAGCATAAAGTATGCCAAGTTCCCTTTTGCCTTTCAAACGGGAATATGGGATTTCTTTTGAGATTCTGCAGCGCAAAATTACCTCATGTCGCATTGCGGGGATAATACTGTGTTGTTTCTCGAGTTGTGGTTTGAAGTAGGGGATACTTCTGTAGTTGAAAGGGGAACCTCAGGAACTCTCTCAGGTTGCTCCAGGGAAGTCAAGTCCCCTTTTGTGTTGGAAGCGGAACTTCTTGATTACTCTTGAGCTTTTAAATGGGAATATTGCCTCTTCTCGATTTGACTGCATGAAGAGCGTTCTCCTCTGCACTGAGGATGGATGTTAGGGAACATTCTGAGTCCCATAAAGAGAGTCAAGAACCCTTTTGCCTTTCAAGAGGGAATGTGATATTTCTCTTGAGATTCTGCAGAGCAATATATCTTCATCTCGCATTGAGGTGATAATTTTGTGGTGTATGTCCAGTTGCGGCGGGAAGCTGGGGGTACTTCTCAAGTTGCTATTCGTACCTCAGGAACTCACTCGTGTTTCTTCAGGTAAGGCAGGTCCCCTTTTTGTTGGAAGGGGAACTTCCGATTTACTCTCGAGCAGTTAATTGGCAATAGTGCCTCATTTTGAACTGAGTACATAAAGTTCGTTCACCTCTCCAATGGGGACTGATGTTAGTGAAATTTCTGAGTCGCATAAAGGATGTCAAGTACCCTTTTGCATTTCAAGAGGGAATGTGGTATTTCTCTTGAGATTCTGCAGCGCAAAATATCCTCATCTCGCATTGAGGAGATAATTTTGTGGTGTATGTCAAGTTGTGGCGGGAATTTTGGATTACTTCTCATGTTGCAACGGGGACCTCAGGAATTTGCTCGAGTTGCTTCTGGAAAGTCAGGTCCCCTTTTGTGTTGGAAGGGGAACGTCCGGTTTAGTCTGCAGCCGTTAAATGGGAATAGGGCCTCATCTAAAATTGAGTCTATAAAGTGTGTTCTCCTCTCCTACAGGGAATGATATTAGTGAAATTTCTCAGTCGCATAAACGGTATCAAGTACTTTCTGCCTTTCCAGAGGGAATGTGGTATTTCTCTTGAGATGCTGAAGCGCCAAATTTCCTCATCTCGCATGGAGGGGATAATTTTGGGGTGTATCACGAGTTGCGGCGGGAAGCTGGCGGTGCTTCTCGAGTTGCGCCGGGGACCTCAGGTACTCGCTGAGGTTGGTTAACGGAAGTCAGGTCCCCTTTGGTGTTGGAAGGGGAACTTCCGGTTTAGTCTCCAGCCCTTAAATGTGCACAGGGGCTCATCTCGACTTGAGTCCATGAAGTGTGTTCTTGGCTCCAAAGGGGACAGCTGTGTGAGGGAACTTTCTGAGTGGAATAAAGGGTGTCAAGTACCTTTTTGCCTTTCCAGAGGGAATGTGGTATTTCTCTTGAGATGCTGCATCGCCAAATATCCTCATCTCGCATGGAGGGGATAATTTTGGGGTGTTTCTCGAGTTGCGGTGGGAAGCTGGGAGTGCTTCTAGAGTTGCGACGGGGACCTCAGGAACTCCCTGGGGTTGCTACAGGGAAGTCAGGTCCCCTTTCGTGTTGGAAGGGGAACTTCCGGTTTCCTCTCGAGCCCTTCAATGTGCACAGGGGCTCATCTCAAATTGAGTCCGTAAAGTGTGTTCTCCTCTCCAAAGAGGACAGCTGTGTGAGGGAACTTTCTGAGTCGAATAAAGGGTGTCAAGTACCTTTTTGCCTTTCCAGAGGGAATGTGGTATTTCTCTTGAGATGCTTCATCGCCAAATTTCCTCATTTCGCATGGAGGGGATAATTTTGGGGTGTTTCTCGAGTTGCGGCGGGAAGCTGGGGGTGCTTTTCGAGTTGCGACGGGTACTTAAGGAACTCGCTGGGGTTTCTTCAGGGAAGTCAGGTCCCCTTTGGTGTTGGAAGGGGAACTTCCGGTTTCCTCTCGAGCCCTTCAATGTGCACAGGGGCTCCTCTCGAATTGAATCCGTAAAGTGTGTTCTCCTGTCCAAAGGGACTGCTCTGTGAGGGAACTTTCTGAGTCGAATAAAGGGTGTCAAGTACCATTTTGCCTTTTTAGAGGGAATGTGGTATTTCCCTTGAGATGCTGCATCGCCAAATTTCCTCATCTCGCATGGAGGGGATAATTTTGGGGAGTTTCTCGAGTTGCGGCGGGAAGATGGGGGTGTTTCTCGAGTTCCGACGGGGACTTCCGGAACTCGCTGGGGTTGCTTAAGGGAAGTCAGGTCCCCTTTTGTGTTCGAAGGGGAACTTCCGGTTTCCTCTTGAGCCCTTCAAGGTGCACAGGGGCTCCTCTCGAATTGAGTCCGTAAAGTGTGTTCTCCTCTGGAAAGGGGACGGCTGTGTGAGGGAACTTTCTGAGTCGAATAAAGGGTATCAAGTACCTTTTTGCCTTTCCAGAGGGAATGTGGTATTTCTCTTGAGATGCTGCATCGCCAAATTTCCTCATCTCGCATGAAGTGGATAATTTTGGGGTGTTTCTCGAGTTGCGGGGGGAAGCTGGGGGTGCTTCTCGAGTTGCGACGGGGACCTCAGGAACTCGCTGGGGTTGCTTCAGGGAAATCAGGTCCCATTTGGTGTTGGAAGGGGAAATTCCGGGTTCCTCTCGAGCCCATCAAAGTGCACAGGGGCTCCTCTCGAATTGAGTACGTAAAGTGTGTTCTCCTCTCCAAAGGGGACAGCTGTGTGAGGGAACTTTCTGAGTCGAATAAAGGGTGTCAAGTACCATTTTGCCTTTTCAGAGGGAATGTGGTATTTCTCTTGAGATGCTGCTTCGCCAAATTTCCTCATCTCGCATGGAGGGGATAATTTTGGAGTGTTTCTCGAGTTGCGGCGGGAAGCTCGGTGTGCTTCTCGAGTTGCGACGGGGACCTAAGGAACTCGCTGTGGTTGCTTCAGGGAAGTCAGGTCCCCTTTGGTGTTGGAAGGGGAACTTCCGGTTTCCTCTCGAGCCCTTCAAGGTGCACAGGGGCTCCTCTCGAATTGAGTCGGTAAATTGTGTTCTCCTGTCCAAAGGGGACGGCTGTGTGAGGGAACTTTCTGAGTCGTAAAAAGGGTGTCAAGTACCTTTTTGCCATTCCAGAGGGAATGGGGTACTTCTCTTGAGTTGCTGCATTGCCAAATTTCCTCATCTCGCATGGAGCGGATAATTTTGGGGTGTTTCTCGAGTTTCAGCGGGAAGCTGGGGGTGTTTCTCGAGTTGCGACGGGGACCTCAGGAACTCGCTGGGTTTGCTTCAGGGAAGTCAGGTCCCCTTTGGTGTTGGAAGGGGAACTTCCGGTTTCCTCTCGAGCCCTTCAAGGTGCACAGGGGCTCCTCTCGAATTGAGTCCGTAAAGTGTATTCTCCTCTGGAAAGGGGAAGGCTGTGTGAGCGAACTTTCTGAGTCGAATAAAGGGTGTCAAGTACCATTTTGCCTTTCCAGAGGGAATGTGGTATTTCCCTTGAGATGCTGCATCGCCAAATTTCCTCATCTCGCATGGAGGGGATAATTTTGGGGAGTTTGTCGAGTTGCGGCGGGAAGATGGGGGTGTTTCTCGAGTTCCGACGGGGACCTCAGGAACTCGCTGGGGTTGCTTCAGGGAAGTCAGGTCCCCTTTGGTGTTCGAAGGGGAACTTCCGGTTTCCTCTTGAGCCCTTCACGGTGCACAGGGGCTCCTCTCGAATTGAGTCCGTAAAGTGTGTTCTCCTCTGGAAAGGGGACGGCTGTGTGAGGGAACTTTCTGATTCGAATAAAGGGTATCAAGTACCTTTTTGCCTTTCCAGAGGGAATGTCGTATTTCTCTTGAGATGCTGCATGGCCAAATTTCCTCATCTCGCATGAAGGGGATAATTTTGGGGTGTTTCTCGAGTTGCGGCGGGAAGCTGGGGGTGCTTCTCGAGTTGCGACGGGGACCTCAGGAACTCGCTGGGGTTGCTTCAGGGAAGTCAGGTCCCATTTGGTGTTGGAAGGGGAAATTCCGGGTTCCTCTCGAGCCCATCAAAGTGCACAGGGGCTCCTCTCGATTTGAGTACGTAAAGTGTGTTCTCCTCTCCAAAGGGGACGGCTGTGTGAGGGAACTTTCTGAGTCGAATAAAGGGTGTCAAATACCATTTTGCCTTTTCAGAGGGAATGTGGTATTTCTCTTGAGATGCTGCTTCGCCAAATTTCCTCATCTCGCATGGAGGGGATAATTTTGGGTTGTTTCTCGAGTTGTGGCGGGAAGCTGGGGGTGCTTCTCGAGTTGCGACGGGGACCTCAGGATCTCGCTGAGGTTGCTTCAGGGAAGTCAGGTCCCCTTTGGTGTTGGAAGGGGAACTTCCGGTTTACTCTCTAGCCCTTCAATGTGCACAGGGGCTCCTCTCGAATTGAGTCCGTAAAGTGTGTTCTCCTCTCCAAAGGGGACGGCTGTGTGAGGGAACTTTCTGAGTCGTATAAAGGGTGTCAAGTACCTTTTTGCCTTTCCAGAGGGAATGGGGTACTTCTCTTGAGATGCTGCATCGCCAAATTTCCTCATCTCACATGGAGGTGATAATTTTGGAGTGTTTCTCGAGTTGCGGCGGGAAGCTCGGTGTGCTTCTCGAGTTGCGACGGGGACCTAAGGAACTCGCTGTGGTTGCTTCAGGGAAGTCAGGTCCCCTTTGGTGTTGGAAGGGGAACTTCCGGTTTCCTCTCGAGCCCTTCAAGGTGCACAGGGGCTCCTCTCGAATTGAGTCGGTAAATTGTGTTCTCCTGTCCAAAGGGGACGGCTGTGTGAGGGAACTTTCTGAGTCGTAAAAAGGGTGTCAAGTACCTTTTTGCCATTCCAGAGGGAATGGGGTACTTCTCTTGAGTTGCTGCATTGCCAAATTTCCTCATCTCGCATGGAGCGGATAATTTTGGGGTGTTTCTCGAGTTTCAGCGGGAAGCTGGGGGTGTTTCTCGAGTTGCGACGGGGACCTCAGGAACTCGCTGGGTTTGCTTCAGGGAAGTCAGGTCCCCTTTGGTGTTGGAAGGGGAACTTCCGGTTTCCTCTCGAGCCCTTCAAGGTGCACAGGGGCTCCTCTCGAATTGAGTCCGTAAAGTGTATTCTCCTCTGGAAAGGGGAAGGCTGTGTGAGCGAACTTTCTGAGCCGAATAAAGGGTGTCAAGTACCTATTTGCCTTTCCAGAGGGAATGTGGTATTTCTCTTGAGATGCTGCATCGCCAAATTTCCTCATCTCGCATGGAGGGGATAATTTTGGGGTGTTTCTCGAGTTGCGGCGGGAAGCTGGGGGTGCTTTCCGAGTTGCGACGGAGACCACAGGAGCTCGCTGGGGTTTCTTCAGGGAAGTCAGGTCCCCTTTGGTGTTGGAAGGGGAACTTCCGGTTTCCTCTCGAGCCCTTCAATGTGCACAGGGGCTCCTCTCGAATTGAATCCGTAAAGTGTGTTCTCCTGTCCAAAGGGACGGCTCTGTGAGGGAACTTTCTGAGTCGAATAAAGGGTGTCAAGTACCATTTTGCCTTTTCAGAGGGAATGTGGTATTTCCCTTGAGATGCTGCATCGCCAAATTTCCTCATCTCGCATGGAGGGGATAATTTTGGGGAGTTTGTCGAGTTGCGGCGGGAAGATGGGGGTGTTTCTCGAGTTCCGACGGGGACCTCAGGAACTCGCTGGGGTTGCTTCAGGGAAGTCAGGTCCCCTTTGGTGTTCGAAGGGGAACTTCCGGTTTCCTCTTGAGCCCTTCACGGTGCACAGGGGCTCCTCTCGAATTGAGTCCGTAAAGTGTGTTCTCCTCTGGAAAGGGGACGGCTGTGTGAGGGAACTTTCTGATTCGAATAAAGGGTATCAAGTACCTTTTTGCCTTTCCAGAGGGAATGTCGTATTTCTCTTGAGATGCTGCATGGCCAAATTTCCTCATCTCGCATGAAGGGGATAATTTTGGGGTGTTTCTCGAGTTGCGGCGGGAAGCTAGGGGTGCTTCTCGAGTTGCGACGGGGACCTCAGGAACTCGCTGGGGTTGCTTCAGGGAAGTCAGGTCCCATTTGGTGTTGGAAGGGGAAATTCCGGGTTCCTCTCGAGCCCATCAAAGTGCACAGGGGCTCCTCTCGAATTGAGTACGTAAAGTGTGTTCTCCTCTCCAAAGGGGACGGCTGTGTGAGGGAACTTTCTGAGTCGAATAAAGGGTGTCAAGTACCATTTTGCCTTTTCAGAGGGAATGTGGTATTTCTCTTGAGATGCTGCTTCGCCAAATTTCCTCATCTCGCATGGAGGGGATAATTTTGGGTTGTTTCTCGAGTTGCGGCGGGAAGCTGGGGGTGCTTCTCGAGTTGCGACGGGGACCTCAGGATCTCGCTGAGGTTGCTTCAGGGAAGTCAGGTCCCCTTTGGTGTTGGAAGGGGAACTTCCGGTTTACTCTCTAGCCCTTCAATGTGCACAGGGGCTCCTCTCGAATTGAGTCCGTAAAGTGTGTTCTCCTCTCCAAAGGGGACGGCTGTGTGAGGGAACTTTCTGAGTCGTATAAAGGGTGTCAAGTACCTTTTTGCCTTTCCAGAGGGAATGGGGTACTTCTCTTGAGATGCTGCATCGCCAAATTTCCTCATCTCGCATGGAGGTGATAATTTTGGAGTGTTTCTCGAGTTGCGGCGGGAAGCTCGGTGTGCTTCTCGAGTTGCGACGGGGACCTAAGGAACTCGCTGTGGTTGCTTCAGGGAAGTCAGGTCCCCTTTGGTGTTGGAAGGGGAACTTCCGGTTTCCTCTCGAGCCCTTCAAGGTGCACAGGGGCTCCTCTCGAATTGAGTCGGTAAATTGTGTTCTCCTGTCCAAAGGGGACGGCTGTGTGAGGGAACTTTCTGAGTCGTAAAAAGGGTGTCAAGTACCTTTTTGCCATTCCAGAGGGAATGGGGTACTTCTCTTGAGATGCTGCATTGCCAAATTTCCTCATCTCGCATGGAGCGGATAATTTTGGGGTGTTTCTCGAGTTTCAGCGGGAAGCTGGGGGTGTTTCTCGAGTTGCGACGGGGACCTCAGGAACTCGCTGGGTTTGCTTCAGGGAAGTCAGGTCCCCTTTGGTGTTCGAAGGGGATCTTCCGGTTTCCTCTCGAGCCCTTCAAGGTGCACAGGGGCTCCTCTCGAATTGAGTCCGTAAAGTGTATTCTCCTCTGGAAAGGGGAAGGCTGTGTGAGCGAACTTTCTGAGCCGAATAAAGGGTTTCAAGTACCTATTTGCCTTTCCAGAGGGAATGTGGTATTTCTCTTGAGATGCTGCATTGCCAAATTTCCTCATCTCGCATGGAGGGGATAATTTTGGGGTGTTTCTCGAGTTGAGGCGGGAAGCTGGGGGGTGCTTCTCGAGTTGCGACGGGGACCTCAGAACTCGCTGGGGCTGCTTCAGGGAAGTCAGGTCCCCTTTGGTGTTGGAAGGGGAACTTCCGGTTTCCTCTCGAGCCCTTCAATGTGCACAGGGGCTCCTCTCGAATTGAGTCTGTAAAGTGTGTTCTCCTCTCCAAAGCGGACGGCTGTGTGAGGGAACTTTCTGAGGCGAATAAAGGGTGTCAAGTACCTTTGTGCCTCTCCAGAGATAATGTGGTATTTCTCTTGAGATGCTGCATCGCCAAATTTCCTCATCTCGCATGTAGGGGATAACTTTGGGGTGTTTCCCGAGTTGCGGCGGGAAGCTGGGGGTGCTTCTCGAGTTGCGACGGGGACCTCAGGAACTCGCTGGGGTTGCTTCAGGGAAGTCAGGTCCCCTTTGTTGTTGGAAGGGGATCATCCGGTTTCCTCTCGAGCCCTTCAAGGTGCACAGGGGCTCCTCTCAAACTGAGTCCGTAAACTGTGTTCTCCTCTCCAAAGGGGACGGCTGTGTGAGGGAACTTTCTGAGTTGAATAAAGGGTGTCAAGTACCTTTTTGCCTTTCCAGAGGGAATGTGGTATTTCTCTTGAGATGCTGCCTCGCCAAATTTCCTCATCTCGCATGGAGGGGATAAATTTTGGGTGTTTCTCGAGTTGGGGCGTGAAGCTGGGGTGCTTCTCGAGTTGCGACGGTGACGTCAGGAACTCGCTGGGGTTTCTTCACGGAAGTCAGGTCCCCTTTGGTGTTGAAAGGGGAACTTCCTGTTTCCCCTCGAGCCCTTCAATGTGCACAGGGGCTCCTCTCCAATTGAGATCGTAAAGTGTGTTCTCGTCTCCAAAGGGGACGGATGTGTGAGGGAACTTTCTGAGTCGAATAAAGGGTGTCAAGAACCTTTTTGCCTTTCCAGAGGGAATGTGGTATTTCTCTTGAGATGCTGCATCGCCAAATTTCCTAATCTCGCATGGATGGGATAATTTTGGGGTGTTTTCGAGTTGCGGCGGGAAGCTGGGGGTGCTTCTCGAGTTGCCACGGGGACCTCAGGAACTCGCTGGGGTTGCTTCAGGGAAGTCAGGTCCCCTTTGGTGTTGGAAGGGGAACTTCCGGTTTCCTCTCGAGCCCTTCAATGTGCACAGGGGCTCCTCTTCGAATTGAGTCCCTAAAGTGTGTTCTCCTCTCCAAAGGGGACGGCTGTGTGAGGGAACTTTATGAGTCGAATAAAGGGTGTCAAGTACATTTTTGCCTTTCCAGAGGGAATGTGGAATTTCTCTTGAGATGTTGCATCGCAAAATTTCCTCATCTCGCATTGAGGGGATAATTTTGGGGTGTTTCTCGAGTTGCGGCTGGTAGATGGGGGTGCTTCTCGAGTTGCGACGGGGACCTCAGGAACTCGCTGCGGTTGCTTCAGGGAATTCAGGTCCCCTTTAGTGTTGGAAGGGGAAATTCCAGGTTCCTCTGGCGCCCTTAAATGTGCACAAGGGCTCATCTCGAATTGAGTCCATAGAGTGTGTTCTCCTCTAAAAGTGGACGGCTGTGTGAGGGAACTTTCTGAGTCGCAGAAAGGGTCTCAATTACCTTTTTACCTTTCAAGAGGGTATGTGGTATTTCTCTTGATGTTCTGCATAGCAAAATTTCCTCATCTCGCACTGAGGGGATAATTTTGTGGTGTTGGTCATGTTGCCGGCGGAAGCAGTGATTATTTCTCGAGTTGCGACGGGGACCTCAGGAACTCACTCACTTGCTTCAGTGAAGTCAAGTCCCCTTTGGTTTTGCAAGGGGAACTTCCGGATTACTCTCGAGCCGTTAAATGGGAATATTAGCTCTTCTCGATTTCAGTCCATAAAGTGTGTTCTCCTCTCCACTGAGGACGGATGTTAGGGACCATTCTGAGTCGCCTAAACGGTGTCAAATACCCTTTTACCTTTAAAGCGGGAATGTGGGATTTCTCTTGAGATTCTGCAGCGCAAAATTTCCTCATCTCACATTGTGGGGATAATTATGTGTTGTTTCTCCAGTTGCGATGGTGAGCTCAGAAACTTACTCGAGTTACTTCAGGGAATCGGGTCCCATTTGTGCTGGAAGGGGAACTTCCGGATTACTCTCAAGCCCTTTAATGGGAATAGGGCCTCTTTTGTAGTTTAGTCCATAAAGTGTGTTATTCTCTCCAATGGGGACGGATATTTTTGAACTTTCTGAGTGGCATAAAGTGTGTCAAGTACCCTTTTGCCTTTCAAGCGGGAATGTGGGATATCTCTTGAGATTCCGCAGCGCAAAATAACCTCATCTCACATTGAGGGGATAATTTTGTGGTGTTTCTCCAGTTGTGGTGGGAAGCAGGGGGCACTTCTCTAGCTATGGCGGGGACCTCAGGAACTTGCTCGGGTTGCTTCAGGGAAGTCAAGTCGCCTTTTGTTTTGGAAGGGGAACTTCCGGATTACTGTCGAGATGTTAAAAGGGAATATTGCCTCCTCTCCATTTGAGTCCATAAAATATGTTCTCCTCTCCACTGAGGATGGATGTTAGGGAACATTCTGAGTCGCCTAAAGGGAGACAAGTACTCTCTTGACTTTCAAGCGGGAAAGTGTTATTTCTCTTGAGATTCTGCAGCGCAAAATTTCCTCATCTCGCATTGAGGGGATAATTTTGGTGTGTTTCTCGACTTGCGGCGGGAAGCTGGGGGTGCTTTTCGAGTTGTGACGGGGACCTCAGGAACTGGCTGGGGTTGCTTCATGGAAGTCAGATCCCCTTTGGTCTTGGAAGGGGAACTTCTGGTTTCCGCTCGAGCCCTAAATGTGCACAGGGCATCATCTCGAATTGAGTCCATTAAGTGTGTTCTCCTCTCCAAAGGGGACGGCTGTGTGAATGAACTTTCTGAGTCGAATAAAGGGTGTCAAGTACCTTTTTGCCATTCAAGAGAGAATGTGGTATTTCTCTTGAGTTACTGCATCGCAAAATTTCCTCATCTCACATTGAGTGGATAATTTTGTGGTGTTTCTCCATTTGTGGTGGGAAGCAGGGGGCACTTCTCTAGCTATGGCGGGCACCTCAGGAACTCGCTCGGGTTGCTTCAGGGAAGTCATGTCGCCTTTTGTGTTGGAAGGGGAACTTCCGGATTACTGTCAAGACGTTAAAAGGGAATATTGCCTCCTCTCCATTTAAGTCCATAAATTATGTTCTCCTCTCCACTGAGGATGGATGTTAGGGAACATTCTGAGTCGGCTAAAGGGAGTCAAGTACCCTTCTGCCTTTCAAGCGGGAATGTGGGATTTCTCTTGAGATTCTGCAGCGTCAAACTTCCTCATCTCCCATTGAGGGGATAATTTTGTGGTGTTTCTCGAGTTGCGGCGGTAAGCTGGGGGTACTTCTCGAGTTGCAGCGGGGACCTCAGGAACTCGCTGGGGTTGCTTCAGGGAAGTCAGTTCCCTTTGGTTTTGGAAGGGGAACTTCCGGTTTCCTTTGTAGCCAATAAATATGCACAGGGGCTCATCTCGAATTGAGTCCACAAATTGTGTTCTCCTCTCCAAAGGGGAAGGCTGTGTGAGGGAACTTTCTGAGTCGAATAAAGTGTGTCAAGTACCTTTTTGCCTTTCATGAGGGAATGTGGTATACCTCTTTAGATGGTGCATTGCAAAATTTCCTCCTCTCCCATTGAGGGGATAATTTTGGTGTGTTTTCGAGTTGCGGTGGGAAGCTGGGGGTTGTTCTCAAGTTGCGACGGGGACCTCAGGAAACTGCTGGAGTTACTTCAGGGAAGTCAGGTCCCCTTTGGTTTTGGAAGGGGAACCTCCGGGTTACTCTCGAGCCCTTAAATGTGCACAGGGGATATTTTCGAATTGAGTCCATAAATTGTGTTCTCGTCTTCAAAGGGGACGGCTGCGTGAGGGAATTTTCTGAGTCGAATAAAGGGTGTCAAGTACCTTTTTGCCTTTCAAGAGGGAATGTGGTATTTCTCTGGAGATGCTGCATCGCAAAATTTCCTCATCTCGCATCCAGGGGATAATTTTGGGGTCTTTCTCGATTTGCGGCGGGAAGCTGTGGGTGCTTCTCGAGTTGAGACGGGGACCTCAGGAACTCCCTGGGGTTGCTTCAGGGAAGTCAAGTCGCCTTTTGTTTTGGAAGAGGAACTTCCGGATTACTGTCAAGACGTTAAAAGGGAATATTGCCTCCTCTCCATTTAAGTCCATAAATTATGTTCTCCTCTCCACTGAGGATGGATGTTAGGGAACATTCTGAGTCGCCTAAAGGGAGTCAAGTACCCTTCTGCCTTTCAAGCGGGAATGTGGGATTTCTCTTGAGATTCTGCATCGCAAAATTTCCTCATTTCCCATTGAGGGGATAATTTTGTGGTGTGTCTCGAGTTGCGGCGGGAAGCTGGGGGTACTTCTCGAGTTGCAGCGGGGACCTCAGGAACTCGCTCGGGTTGCTCCAGGGAAGTCAAGTCCTTTTTTGTGTTGGAAGGGGAACTTCCGGATTACTCTCGAGCTGTTAAATGTGAAAAATGCCTCTTCTCGATTTGAGTCCATAAAGTGTGTTTTCCTCTCCACTGAGGAAGGATGTTAGGGAACATTCTGAGTCGCATAAACGGAGTCAGTACCCTTTTGCCTTTCAAGCCGGAATGTGGGATTTCTCTTGAGATTCTGCAGCGCAAAATTTCCTCATCTGGCAGTGAGGGGAATATTTTGTGGTGTTTCTCAAATTGCGGCTGGACGCTGGGGGTACTTCTTTAGTTTAGATGGGGACGTCAGGAACTCACTCGAGTTTCTTCAGGGAAGTCAGGTCCCCTTTTGTGCTGGAAGGGGAACTTCCGGTTTCGTCTCGAGCCCTTTAATGGGAATAGGACCTCTTCTGGAGTTGAGTCCATAAAGTGTGTTCTCCTCTCCAATGGGGAAGGATGTTAGGGAACTTTCTGAGTGACATAAAGTGAGTCATGTATGCTTTTGCCTTTCAATTGGGAATGTGGGATTTCTCTTCAGATTCTGCAGCGCAAAGTTTCCTCCTCTCGCATTGAGGGGATAATTTTGTGGTGTTTCCCGAATTTCGGCGGGAAGCTGGGGGTACTTCTCGAGTTTCAACGGGGACCTCAGGAACTCACTGGAGTTACTTTAGGGAAGTCAGATCCCCTTTAGTGCTGGATGGGAACTTCCGGATTACTCTCGAGGCCTTTAAGGGAATAGGGGCTCTTCTGGAGTTGAGTCCATAAATTGTTTATGCCTCTGTAATGGGGATGGATTTTAGGGAACTTTCTGAGGAGCATAAAGTATGCCAAGTTCCCTTTTGCCTTTCAAGCGGGAATGTGGGATTTCTCTTCAGATTCTGCAGCGCAAAATTACCTCATGTCGCATTGCGGGGATAATACTGTGCTGTTTCTCGAGTTGTGGTTGGAAGTAGGGGATACTTCTGGAGTTGAAACGGGAACCTCAGGAACTCTCTCAGGTTGCTCCAGGGAAGTCAAGTCCGCTTTTGTGTTGGAAGGGGAACTTCTTGATTACTCTTGAGCTTTTAAATGGGAATATTGCGTCTTCTCGATTTGACTGCATGAAGAGTGTTCTCCTCTGCACTGAGGATGGATGTTAGGGAACATTCTGAGTCGCATAAAGGGAGTCAAGAACCCTTTTGCCTTTCAAGAGGTAATGTGATATTTCTCTTGAGATTCTGCAGAGCAATATTTCTTCATCTCGCATTGAGGTGATAATTTTGTGGTGTATGTCCAGTTGCGGCGGGAAGCTGGGGGTACTTCTCGAGTTGCGATGGGGGCATCAGGAACTCGCTCGGGTTTCTTCAGGTAAGGCAGGTCCCGTTTTGTGTTTGAAGGGGAACTTCCGGTTCACTATTGAGCCGTTAAGAGGGAATCGGTCCTCATCTCGAATTGAGTCCATAAAGTGTGTTCTCCTCTCCAATGGGCACTGCTGTGTGAGGGAACTTTCTGAATCGCATAAAGGGTGTTAAGAGTCCTTTTGCCTTTCAAGAGGGAATGTGGTATTTCACTTGAGATTCTGCAGCGCAAAAATTCCTCATCTCACACTGAGGGGATAATTTTGTGGTGTTTCTCTAGTTGCGGCTGGAGGCTAGGGTATTTCTCGAGTTGCGACGGGGACCTCAGGAACTCTCTTGAGTTGCTTCAGGGAAGTCAGGTCCCCTTTGGTGTTGGAAGGGGAACTTCCGGTTTACTCTCGAGCCGTTTATTGGGAATAGGGCCTCATCTTTATTTGAGTCCGTAAAGTGTGTTCTCCTGTCCAATGAGGACGGCTGTGTGAGGGAACTTTCTGGGTCACATAAAGGGTTTCAAGAACCGTTTTGCCTTTCAAGAGGGAATGTGGTATTTCTCTTGAGATTCTGTAACGCAAAATTTCCTATTCTTGCAATTTCGCATAAAGGGTTTCAAGAACCGTTTTGCCTTTCAAGAGGGAATGTGGTATTTCTCTTGAGATTCTGTACCGCAAAATTTCCTATTCTTGCATTGAGGGGATAATTTTGTGGTGTTTCTCGAGTTGCGGCGGGAAGCTGGGAGTACTTCTCAACTTGCTATGCATACCTCAGGAACTCACTCGGGTTTCTTCAGGTAAGGCAGGTCCCCTTTTTTTTGGAAGGGGAACTTCCGATTTACTCTGGAGCAGTTAATTGGCAATAGTGCCTCATTTTGAATTGAGCACATAAAGTTCGTTCACCTCTCCAATGGGGACTGATGTTAGTGAAATTTCTGAATCGCATAAAGGATGTCAAGTACCCTTTTGCATTTCAAGAGAGAATGTGGTATTTCTCTTGAGATTCTGCAGCGCAAAATATCCTCATCTCGCATTGGAGATAATTTTGTGGTGTATGTCAAGTTGTGGCGGGAATTTTGGATTACTTCTCGTGTTGCGACGAGGACCTCAGGAATTTGCTCGAGTTGCTTCTGGAAAGTCAGGTCCCCTTTTGTGTTGGAAGGGGAACTTCCGGTTTAGTCTGGAGCCGTTAAATGGGAATAGGGCCTCATCTCGAATTGAGTCCATAAAGTGTGTTCTCCTCTCCTATGGGGAATGATATTAGTGAAATTTCTGAGTCGCATAAACGGTATGAAGTACTTTTTGCCTTTCAAGAGGCAATAGTGGTATTTCTCTTGAGATTCTGCAGCCCAAAATTTCCTCTTCTCGCATTGAGGGGATAATTTTGTGGTGTTTCTCTAGTTGCGGCAGGAAGCTTGGGGGTACTTCTCGAGTTGCCATGTGGACCTCAAGAACTTGCTTGGGTTTCTTCAGGTAAGACAGGTCCCCTTTTGTGTTGGAAAGGGCACTTCCTGTTTACTCTCCAGCCATTAAATGGGAATAGGGCTTCATCTCGAATTGAGTCCATAAAGTGTGTTCTCCTCTCCAAAGGGGACGGCTGTGTGAGGGAACTTTCTGAGTCGAATAAAGGCTGTCAAGTACCTTTTTGCCTTTCAAGCGGGAATGTGGTATTTCTCCTGAGATGCTGCATCGCCAAATTTCCTCATCTCGCATGGAGGGGATAATTTTGGGGTGTTTCTCGAGTTGCGGCGGGAAGCTGGGGGTGCTTCTCGAGATGCGACGGGGACCTCAGGAACTCGCTGGGTTTGCTTCAGGGAAATCAGGTCCCCTTTGGTGTTGGAAGGGGAACTTCCGGTTTCCTCTCGAGCCCTTCAATGTGCCCAGGGGCTCCTCTCGAATTGAGTCCGTAAAGTGTGTTCTCCTCTCCAAAGGGGACGGCTGTGTGAGGGAACTTTCTGGGTGGAATAAAGGGTGTCAAGTACCTTTTTGCCTTTCCAGAGGGAATTTGGTATTTCTCCTGAGATGCTGCATCGCCAAATTTCCTCATCTCGCATGGAGGGGATAATTTTGGGGTGTTTCTAGAGTTGCGGCGGGAAGCTGGGGGTGATTCTCGAGTTGCGAAGGGGACCTCAGGAACTCGCTGGGGTTGCTTCAGGGAAGTCAGGTCCCCTTTGGTGTTGGAAGGGGAACTTCCGGGTTCCTTTTAACAGTTAAATGTGCACAGGGGCTCCTCTCGAATTGAGTCCGTAAAGTGTGTTCTCCTCTCCAAAGGGGACGGCTGTGTTAGGAAACTTTCTGTGTCGAATAAAGGATGTCAAGTACCTTTTTGCCTTTCAAGAGGGAATGTGGTATTTCTCTTGAGATGCTGCATCAAAAAATTCCTCGTTTCGCATTGATCTGATAATTTTGGTGTGTTTCTCGATTTGCGGCGGGAAGCTGGGGTTGCTTCTCGAATTATGACGGGGACCTCAGGAACTCGCTGGGGTGCTTCAGGGCAGTCAGGTCCCCTTTGGTGTTGGAAGGGGAACTTCCGGGTTCCTCTCGAACCCTTAAATGTGCACAGGGACTCATCTCGAGTTGAGTCCATAAAGTGTGTTCTCCTCTAAAAGGGGACGGCTGTGTGAGGGAACTTTCTGAGTGGAATAAAGGGTGTAAAGTACCTTTTTGCCTTTCCAGAGGGAATGTGATATTTCTCTTGAGGTGCTGCATCGCAATATTTCCTCATCTCGCATTGAGGGGATAATTTTGGGGAGTTTCCCGAGTTGCGGCGGGAAGCTGGGGGTGCTTCTCGAGTTGTGACTGGGACCTCAGGCACTCGCTGGGGTTGCTTCAGGGATGTCAGGTCCCCTTTGGTGTTGGAAGGGGAACTTCCGGGTTCCTCTCAAGCCCTTAAATGTGCACAGGGCCTCATCTCGAATTGAGTCCATAAAGTGTGTTCTCTCCTAAGGGGACGGCTGTGTGAGGGAACTTTCTGAGACGAATACAGGGTGTCAAGTACCTTTTTGCCATTCAAGAGGGAATGTGGTATTTCTCTTGAGATGCTGCATTGCGAAATTTCCTCATCTCGCATTGAGGGGATAATTTTGGGGTGTTTCTCGAGTTCCGGCGGGAAGCTGTGGGTGCTTCTCGAGTTGCGACTGGGACCTCAGGAACTCGCTGGGGTTGCTTCAGGGAAGTCATGTCCCCTTTGGTGTTGGAAGGGGAAATTCCGGGTTCCTCTCGAGCCCTTAAATGTGCACAGGGGCTCATCTTCAATTGAGTCCATAAAGTGTGTTCTCCTCTTAAAGGGGACGGCTGTGTGAGGAAACTTTCTGAGTTGAATAAAGGGTGTCAAGTAACTTTTTGCCTTTCAAGAGGGAATGTGGTATTACTCTTCAGATGCTGCATTGCGAAATTTCCTCATCTCGCATTGAGGGATAATTTTGGGGTGTTTCTCGGGTTGCGGCGGAAAGATGGGGGTGCTTTAAGAGTTGCGACGGGGACCTGAGGAACACTTTGGGGTTACTTCAGAGAATTCAGGTCCCTTTTACTGTTGGAAGGGGAACTTCCAGGTTCCTCTCGAGCCCTTAAATGTGCACAAGAGCTCTTCTCAAATTGAGTCCATAAAATGTGTTCTCCTCTAAAAGGGGACGGCTGTGTGAGGGAACTTTCTGAGTCGTATAAAGGGTTTCAAGTAACTTTTTGCCTTTCAAGAGGGAATGTGGTATTTCTCTTGAGATGCTGCATCTCAAAATTTCCTCATCTCGCATGGAGGGTAAATTTTTGTGGTGTTTCTCGAGTTGCGGCAGGAAGCTGGTGGTGCTTCTCGAGTTGCGACGGGGACCTCAGGAACTGGCTGGGGTTGCTTCAGGGAAGTCAGGTCTTCTTTGATGTTGGAAGCGGGACTTCTGGGTTCCTCACGAGCCCTTAAATGTGCAAAAGGGCTCTCTTGAATTGAGTCCATAAAGTGTGTTCTCCTCTAAAAGGGGTCGGCTGTATGAGTGAATATTCTGAGTTGAATAAATGGTGTGAAGTACCCTTTTGCCTTTCAAGGGGGAATGTGGTATTTCTCTTAAGATGCTGCATCGCAAAATTTCCTCATCTCGCATGGAGGGGATAATTTTGGGGTGTTTCTCGAGTTGCGGCGGGAAGCTTGGTGTGCTTCTCGAGTTGCGACTGGGACCTCAGGAACTCGCTGGGGTTGCTTCTGGGAAGTCAGGTCACCTTTGGTGTTGGAAGGGGAACTTCCGTGTTCCTATCGAGCCCTTAAATGTGCAAAAGGGCTCTCTTGAATTGAGTCCATAAAGTGTGTTCTCCTCTAAAAGGGGACGGCTGTATGAGGGAATATTCTGAGTCGAATAAATGGTGTGAAGTACCCTTTTGCCTTTCAAGGGGGAATGTGGTATTTCTCTTGAGATGCTGCATCGTAAAATTTCCTCATCTCGCATGGAGGGGATAATTTTGGGGTGTTTCTCGAGTTGCGGCGGGAAGCTGGGGGTGCTTCAAGAGTTGGGACGGGGACCTCAGTAACTCGCTGGGATTGCTTATGGAAAGTCAGGTTCCTTTGGTTTGGAAGGAGAACTTCCGGGTTCCTCTCGAGCCCTTAAATGTGCACAGGGCCTCATCTCGAATTGAGTCCATAAAGTGTGTTCTCTCCAAAGGGGACGGCTGTGTGAGGGAACTTTCTGAGTCGAATAAAGGGTGTCAAGAACCTTTTTGCCTTTCAAGACGGAATGTGGTATTTCTCTTGAGATGCTGCATTGTAAAATTTCCTCATCTTGCATTGAGGGGATAATTTTGGGGTGTTTCTCGATTTGCGGCGGCAAGCTAGGGCTGCTTCTCGAGTTTCGACGGGGACCTCAGGACCTCGCTGGGGTTGCTTCAGGGAAGTCAGTTCCCCTTTGGTGTTGGAAGGGGAACTTCCGGGTTCCTCTCGGGCCCTTAAATGTCCACAGGGGCTCATCTCGAATTGAGTCCATAAAGTGTTTTCTCTCCAAAGGGGACGGCTGTGTGATGGAACTTTCTGAGTCGAATAAACGGTGTCAAGTATATTTTTGCCTTTCAAGAGGGACTGTGGTATTTCTCTTGAGATGCTGCATCGGAAAATTTCCAGATCACGCATTGAGGGGATAATTTTGGGGTGTTTCTTTAGATGCGGCAGGAAGTTGGGAGTGCTTCTCGCGTTGCGACGGGCACCTCAGGACCTCGCTGGGGTTGCTTCAAGGAAGTCAGGTCCCCTTTGCTGTTGGAAGGGGAACTTCCGTGTTCCTCTCGAGCCCTTAAATATGCACAGGGGCTCATCTCGAATAGAGTCCATAAAGTGTGTTCTCTCCAAAGGGGACGGCTTTGTGAGGGAACTTTCTGAGTCGAATAAACGGTGTCAAGTAACTTTTTGCCTTTCAAGATGGATGTGGTATTTCTCTTGAGATGCTGCATCACAAAATTTCCTCATCTCGCATTGAGTGGATAATTTTGGGGTGTTTCTCGAGTTGCGGCGGGAAGCAGGGGGTGCTTCTCAAGTTGCGAAGTGGATCTCAGGAACTCGCTGGTGTTGCTTCAGGGAAGTCAGGTCCCCTTTGCTATTGGAAGGGGAACTGTCGGGTTCCTCTCGAGCCCTTAAATGTGCACAGGGGCTCATCTCGAATTGAGTCCATAAAGCGTGTTCTCTTCTAAAACGGGACGGCTGTGTGAGGGAACGTTCTGAGTCGAAGAAAGGGTGTCAAGTGTCTTTTTGCCTTTCAAGAGGGAATGTGGTATTTCTCTTGAGATGCTGCAACGCAAAATTTCCTCATCTCGCATTGAGGGGATAATTTTGGGGTGTTTCTCGAGTTGCGGCGGGAAGCTGGGGTTGCATCTCGAGTTGCGACGCGGACCTCAGGAACTCGCTGGGGTTGCTTCAGGGAAGTCAGGTCCCCTTTGGTGTTGAAAGGGGTACTTCTGGGTTTCTCTGCAGCCCTTAAATGTGCACAGGGGCTCATCTCGAAATGAGTCCATAAAGTGTGTTCCCCTCTAAAAGGGGACGGCTGTGTGAGGGAAATTTCTGAGTCGAATAAAGGTTGTCAACTAGCTTTTTGCCTTTCAAGAGGGAATGTGGTATTTCTCTTGAGATGCTGCATCGCAAAATTTCCTCATCTCGCATTGAGGGGATAATTTTGGGGTGTTTCTCGAGTTGCGGCGGGAAACTGGGGGTGCTTCTCGAGGTGCGACGGGGACCTCAGGAACTCGCTGTCATTGCTTCAGGGAAGTCAGGTCCCCTTTGGTGTTGGAAGCGGAACTTCCGGGTTCCTCTCGAGGCCTTAACTGTGCACAGGGCCTCATCTCGAATTGAGTCCATAAAGTGTGTTCTCTCCAAAGGGGACGGCTGTGTGAGGGAACTTTCTGATTCGAATAAAGGGTGTCAAGTACCTTTTTTCCTTTCAAGAGGGAATGTGGTATTTCTCTTGAGATGCTGCATCTCAAAATTTCCTCATCTCGTTTTGAGGGGATAATTTTGGGGTGTTTCTCGAGTTGCGGCGGGAAGCAGGGGGTGCTTCTCGAGTTGCAAAGGGGACTTCAGGAACTCGCTGTGGTTGCTACAGGGAAGTCAGGTCCCCTTTGCTCTTGGAAGGGGAACTTCCTGGTTCCTCTCGAGCCCTTAAATGTGCACAGAGGCTCATCCCGAATTGAGTCCATAAAGTGTGTTCTGTCAAAGGGGACGGCTGTGTGAGGAAACTTTCTGAGTTGAATAAAGGGTTTCAAGTATCTTTTTGCCTTTCAAGAGGGAATGTGGTATTTCTCTTGAGATGCTGCGTCTCAAAATTTACTCATCTCGCATTGAGGGTATATTTTTGTGGTGTTTCTCGTGTTGCGGCGGGAAGCTGGTTGTGCTTCTCGAGTTGCGACGGGGACCTCAGGAACTCGCTGGGGTTGCTTCAGGGAAGTCAGGTCTTCTTTGGTGTTGGAAGGGGAACTTCCGGGTTCCTTGGAACCCTTAAATGTCACAGGGTCTCATCTCATATTGAGTCCATAAAGTGTGTTCTCTCCAAAGGGGACGGCTGTGTGAGGAAACTTTCTGTGTCGAATAAAGGATGTCAAGTACCTTTTTGCTTTTCAAGAGGGAATGTGGTATTTCTCTTGAGATGCTGTATCGCAAAATTTCCTCATTTCGCATTGATCTGATAATTTTGGGGTGTTTCTCGATTTGCGGCGGGAAGCTGGGGTTGCTTCTCGAGTTGTGACGGGGACCTCAGGAACTCGCTGGTGTTGCTTCAGGGAAGTCAGGGCCCCTTTGCTGTTGGAAGGGGAACTTCCGGGTTCCTCTTGAGCCCTTAAATGTGCACAGGGGCTCAAATCAAATTGAGTCCATAAAGTGTGTTCTCCTCTAAAACTAGACGGCTGTGTTTGGGAACTTTCTGAGTCGAATAAAGGGTGTCAAGTACCTTTTTGCCTTTCAAGAGTGAATGTGGTATTTCTCTTGTGACGCTGCATCGCAAAATTTCCTCATCTCGCATTGAGGGGATAATTTTGGGGTGTTTCTCGAGTTGCGGCTGGAAGCTGGGGGTGCTTCTCGAGTTGCGACGGGGACCTCAGGAGCTCACTGGGGTTTCTTCATGGAAGTCAGGCCCCTTTGCTGTTGGAGGGAAAACGTCCGGGTTCCTCTCGAGCCCTTAAATGTGCACAGGGGCTCATCTCGAATTGAGTCCATAAAGTGTGTTCTCTCCAAAGGGGACGGCTGTGAGAGGCAACCTTCTGAGTCGAATAAAGGGTGTCAAGTAACTTTTTGCCTTTCAAGACGGAATGTGTTATTTCTCTTGAGATGCTGCATCGCAAAATTTCCTCATCTCGCATTGAGGGGATAATTTTGGGTGTTTCTCGAGATTCGGCGGGAAGCAGGAGGTGCTTCTCGAGTTGCGACGGGGATCTCAGGAACTCGCTGGGGTTGCTTCAGGGATGTCAGGTTCCCTTTGCTGTTGAAAGGGGAACTTCCGGGTTCCTCTCGAGCCCTTAAATGTGCACAAGGGCTCATCTCGAATTGAGTCCATAAAGTGTTTTCTCTCCAAAGGGGACTTCTGTGTGAGGGAACTTTCTGAATCGAATAAAGGGTGTCAAGTACCTTTTTGCCTTTAAGAGGGAATGTGGTATTTCTCTTGAGATGATGCATCGCAAAATTTTCTCATCTCGCATTGGAGGATAATTTTGGGGTGTTTCTCGAGTTGCGGCGGGAAGCTGTGGGTGCTTTTCAAGTTGCGACGGGGACCTCAGCAAATTGCTGGGCTTGCTTCAGGGAAGTCAGGTCCCCTTTGGTGTTGGAAGGGGTACTTCCCAGTTCCTCTCAAGCCCTTAAATGTGCACAGGGGCTCGTCTCGAATTGAGTCCATAAAGTTTGTTCTCCTCTAAAAAAGGACTGATGTGTGAGGGAAATTTCTGAGTTGAATAAATGGTGTAAAGTACCTTTCTGCCTTTCCAGAGGGAATGTGGTATTTCTCTTGAGATGCTGCATCGCAAAATTTCCTCAAATCTCATTGAGAGGATAATTTTGGGGTGTTTCTCGAATTGCGGCGGTAAGCTGGGGGTGCTTCTCGAGTTGCGACGGGGACCTCAGGAACTCGCTGGGGTTGCTTCAGGGAAGTCATTTCCCCTTTGGTGTTGGAAGGGGAACTTCCGGGTTCATCTCGAGCCCTTTAATGTCCACAGGGGCTCATCTCGAATTGAGTCCATAAAGTGTGTTCTCCTCTCCAAATGGGACGGATGTGTGAGGGAACATTCTGAGTCGAATGAAGGGTGTCTAGTAACTTTTTGCCTTTCAAGAGAGAATGTGGTTTTTCTATTGAGATGCTGCTCTGCAAAATTTCCTCATCTCGCATTGAGGGGATAATTTTGGGGTGTTTCTCGATTTGCGGAGGGAAGCTAGGGGTGCTTCTCGAGTTGCAACGGGAACCTCAGGAACTCGCTGGGGTTGCTTCAGGGAAGTCAGGTCTCGTTTGCTGTTGGATGGCTAACTTCCGGGTTCCTCTCGAGCCCTTAAATGTGCACAGGGGCTCACTCGAATTGAGTCCATAAAGTGTGTTCTCCTCTAAAAGGAGACAGCTGTGTGAGGGAACTTTCTGAGTCGAATAAAGTGTTTCAAGTACCTTTTTGCCTTACAAGAGTGAATGTCGTATTTCTCGTGAGATGCTGCATCGCCAAATTTCCTCATCTCGCATTAAGGGGATAATTTTGGGGTGTTTCTCGAGTTACGGGGAGAAGCTGGGGTTGCTTCTCGAGTTGCGACGGGGACCTCAGGAACTCGCTGGGGTTGCTTCAGGGAAGTCAGGTCCCCTTTGGTGTTGGAAGGGGATCTTCCGGGTTCCTCTCGAGCCCTTAAATGTGCACTGGGTCTCATCTCGAATTGAGTCCATAAAGTGTGTTCTCTCCAAAGGTGATGGCTGTGGGAGGGAACTTCCTTTGTCGAATAAAGGGTGTCAAGTACCTTTTTGCCTTTCCAGAGGGAATGTGGTATTTCTCTTGAGATGCTGCATCGCAAAATTTCGTCATCCCGCATTGAGGGGATAATTCTGGGGTGTTCCTCGAGTTGCGGCGGGAAGCTGGGGGTGCTCTTTGAGTTGCGACGGGGACCTCAGGAACTCGCTGGTGTTGCTTCAGGGAAGTCAGGTCCCCTTTGCTCTTGGAAGGGGAACTTCCGGGTTCCTCTCAAGCCCTTAAATATGCACAGGTGCTCATCTCGAATTAAGTCCATAAAGTGTGTTCTCCTCTAAAAGGGGACGGCTGTGTGAGGGAACTTTCTGAGTCGAATAAAGGGTGTAAAGTACCTTTTTGCCTTTCAAGAGGGAATGTGGGGTTTCTCTTAAGATTCTGCATAGCAAAATTTCCTCATCTCGCATTGAGGGCATAATTTTGTGGTGTTGGTCATGTTGCCGGCGGAAGCAGTGATTACTTTCGAGTTGCGACAGGGACCTCAGGAACTCACTCACTTGCTTCAGTTAAGTCAAGTCCCCTTTGGTTTTGGAAGGGGAACTTCCGGATTACTCTCGAGCCGTTAAATGGGAATATTAGCTCTTCTCGATTTCAGTCCATAAAGTGTGTTCTCCTCTCCACTGAGGACGGATGTTATGGACCATTCTGAGTCGCCTAAACGGTGTCAAATACCCTTTTACCTTTCAAGCGGGAATGTGGGATTTCTCTTGAGATTCTGCAGCGCAAAATTTCCTCATCTCACATTGTGGGGATAATTATGTGGTGTTTCTCCAGTTGCGATGGGGACCTCAGAAACTTACTCGAGTTACTTCAGGGAATCCGGTCCCATTTGTGCTGGAAGGGGAACTTCTGGATTACTCTCGAGCCCTTTAATGGGAATAGGGCCTCTTTTGTAGTTTAGTCCATAAAATGTGTTATTGTCTCCAATGGGGACGGATATATTTGAACTATCTGAGTGGCATAAAGTGTGTCAAGTACCCTTTTGCCTTTCAAGCCGGAATGTGGGATATCTCTTGAGATTCCGCAGCGCAAAATAACCTCATCTCACATTGAGGGGATAATTTTGTGGTGTTTCTCCAGTTGTGGTGGGAAGAAGGGGGCACTTCTCTAGCTATGGCGGGGACCTCAGGAACTCGCTCGGGTTGCTTCAGGGAAGTCAAGTCGCCTTTTGTGTTGGAAGGGGAACTTCCGGATTACTGTCGAGATGTTAAAAGTGAATATTGCCTCCTCTCATTTTGAGTCCATAAAATATGTTCTCCTCTCCACTGAGGATGGATGTTAGGGAATATTCTGAGTCGCCTAAAGGGAGTCAAGTACTCTTTTGACTTTCAAGCGGGAATGTGGGATTTCTCTTGAGATTCTGCAGCGCAAAATTTCCTCATCTCCCATTGAGGGGATAATTTTGTGGTGTTTCTCGAGTTGCAGCGGGAAGCTGGGGGTACTTCTCGAGTTGCAGCGGGGACCTCAGGAACTCGCTCGGGTTGGTTCAGGGAAGTCAAGTATTTTTTTTGTTTGAAGCGGAACTTCTTGATTACTCTCGAGGCTTTAAATGGGAATATAGCCTCTTTTCGATTTGAGTCCATAAAGTGTGTTTTCCTCTCCACTGAGGACGGATGTTAGGGAACATTCTGAGTCGCCTAAAGGGAGTCAGGTACCATTATGCCTTTCAAGCGGGAATGTGGGATATCACTTGAGACTCTGCAGCGCATAATTTCCTCATTGAGGGGATAATTTTGTTGTGCTTCTCGAGTTGCGAAGGGGACCTCAGGAACTTTTTCGAGTTACTTCAGTTAATCAGGCCCTTTTTTTCCTGGAAGGAGAACTTCCGGATTACTCTTGAGCCCTTTAATGGGAATAGGGCCTCTTCTGGAGTTGAGTCCATAAAGTGTGTTATCCTCTCCACCGAGGACGAATGTTAGGGACCATTCTGAGTCGGCTAAAGGGAGTCAAGTACCCTTTTGCCTTTCAAGCGGATATTTGGGATTTCACTTGAGATTCTGCAGCGCAAATTTTCCTCATCTCACATTGTGGGGAAAATTTTGTGGTGTTTCTCCAGTTGCGATGGGGACCTCAGAAACTTACTCGAGTTACTTCAGGGAAGTCAGGACCCCTTTTGTTCTTGAAGGGGAGCTTCCGGATTACTCTGGAGCCCTTTAAATGGAATAGGGCCTCTTCTGGAGTTGAGTCCACAAAGTGTGTTCTCCTCTCCAATGGGGAAGGATGTTAGGGAACTTTCTGAGTGACATAAAGGGAGTCAAGTAAGCTTTTGCCTTTCAATTGGGAATGTGGGATTTCTCTTCAGATTCTGCAGCGCAAAGTTTCCTCCTCTCGCATTGAGGGGATAATTTTGTGGTGTTTCCCGAATTTCAGCGGGAAGCTGGGGGTACTTCTCGAGTTTCAACGGGGACCTCAGGAACTCACTGGAGTTACTTCAGGGAAGTCAGTTCCCCCATTGTGCTGGACGGGGAACTTCCGGATTACTCTTGAGCCCTTTAATGGGAATAGGGGCTCTTCTGGAGTTGAGTCCATAAATTGAGTACGCCTCTGCAATGGGGACGGATTTTAGGGAACTTTCTGAGGGGCATAAAGTATGCCAAGTTCCCTTTTGCCTTTCAAGCGGGAATGTGGGATTTCCCTTGTGATTCTGCAGCACAAAATTACCTCATGTCGCATTGAGGGGATAATATTGTGTTGTTTCTCGAGTTGTGGTGGGAAGTAGGGGATACTTCTGGAGTTGAAACGGGAACCTAAGGAACTCTCTCGGTTTGCTCCAGGGAAGTCAAGTTCCCTTTTGTGTTGGAAGGGGAATTTCTTGATTACTCTTGAGCCTTTAAATGGGAATATTGCCTCTTTTCGATTTGAGTCCATGAGTTGTGTTTTCCTCTCCACTGAGGAAGGATGTTAGGGAACATTCTGAGTCGCATAAACGGAGTCAGTACCCTTTTGCCTTTCAAGCCGGAATGTAGGATTTCTCTTGAGAATCTGCAGCGCAAAATTTCCTCATCTCGCAGTGAGGGGAATATTTTGTGGGGTTTCTCAAATTGCGGCGGGACGCTGCGGGTACTTCTTGAGTTTAGATGGCGACCTCAGGAACTCACTCTAGTTTCTTCAGGGAAGTCAGGTCCCCTTTTGTGCTGGAAGGGGAACTTCCGGATTAGTCTCGAGCCCTTTAATGGGAATAGGGCCTCTTCTGGAGTTGAGTCCATAAAGTGTGTATGTCTCTCCAATGGGGAGGGATATTAGGGAACATTCTGAGTGACATAAAGTGTGTCAAGTTCCCTTTTGCTTTCAAGCGGGAAGGCGGGATTTCTCTTGAGATTCTGCAGCGCAAAATTACCTCATGTCGCATTGAGGGGATAATATTGTGTTGTTTCTCGAGTTGTGGTGGGAAGTAGGGGATACTTCTGGCGTTGAAATGGGAACCTAAGGAATTCTCCCGGTTTGCTCCAGGGAAGTCAAGTTCCCTTTTGTGTTGGAAGGGGAACTTCTTGATTACTCTTGAGCCTTTAAATCTGAATATAGCCTCTTTTCGATTTGAGTCCATGAAGTGTGTTTTCCTCTCCAATGAGGAAGGATGTTAGGGAACATTCTGAGTCGCCTAAAGGGAGTCAGGTACCCTCATGCCTTTCAAGCTGGAATGTGGGATTTCTTTTGAGATTCTGCAGCGCAAGATTTCCTCATCTCACATTGAGGGGATAATTTTGTGGTGTTTCTCGAGTTGTGGCAGGAAGCAGGGAGTACTTCTCTACTTCCAGCGGGGACCTCAGGAATTCGCTCGGGTTGCTTCAGGGAAGTCAAGTCCCCTTTTGTGTTGGAAGGGGAACTTCCGGATGACTCTCGAGCTGTTAAATGTGAATGATGCCTCTTCTCGATTTGAGTCCATAAAGTGTGTTTTCCTCTCCACTGAGGAAGGTTGTTAGGGAACATTCTGAGTCGCTTAAAGGGAGTCAAGTACCCTTTTGCCCTTCAAGCGGGAATGTGGGATTTCTCTTGAGATTCTGCAGCGCAAAATTTCCTCATCTCGCATTGAGGGAATAATTTTTTGTGTTTCTCGAGTTGCGAAGTGGACCTCAGAAACTTACCCGAGTTACTTCAGGAAATCAGGCCCCTTTTTTCCTGGAAGGAGAACTTCCGGATTACTCTTGAGCCCTTTAATGGGAATATGGCCTCTTCTGGAGTTGAGTCCATAAAGTGTGTTTTCCGCTCCACTGAGGAAAAATGTTAGGGACCATTCTGAGTCGCCTAAAGGGAGTCAAGTAACCTTTTGCCTTTCAAGCGAAAATGTGGGATTTCACTTGAGACTCTGCAGCGCAAAATTTCCTCATCTCACATTGTGGGGATAATTTTGTGGTGTTTCTCGAGTTGCGAATACCTCAGAAACTTACCCGAGTTACTTCAGGGAATCAGGTGCCATTTGTGCTGGAAGGGGATCTTCCGGAATACTTTTGAGCCCTGTAATGGGAATAGGGCCTCTTCTCCAGTTGAGTCCCTAAAGTGTGATTTCCTCTCCAGTGGAGACGGAGCTTAGGGAACTTTCTGAGTGGCATAAAGTGTGTCAAGTAAGCTTTTGCCTTTCAATGGTAATGTGGATTTTCTTTTGAGATTCTGCAGCGCAAAATTTCCTCATCTCGCATTGAGGTGATAATTTTGTGGTGTTTCTCCAGTTGTGGTGGGAAGCAGGGGGCACTTCTCTAGCTATGGCGGGGACCTCAGGAACTCGCTCGGGTTGCTTCAGGGAAGTCAAGTCGCCTTTTGTGTTGGAAGGGGAACTTCCGGATTACTGTCAAGACGTTAAAAGGGAATATTGCCTCCTCTCCATTTAAGTCCATAAATTATGTTCTCCTCTACTGAGGATGGATGTTAGGGAACATTCTGAGTCGCCTAAAGGGAGTCAAGTACCCTTCTGCCTTTCAAGCGGGAATGTGGGATTTCTCTTGAGATTCTGCAGCGCAAAATTTCCTCATCTCCCATTGAGGGGATAATATTGTGGTGTTTCTCGAGTTGCGGCGGGAAGCTGGGGGTACTTCTCGAGTTGCAGCGGGGACCTCAGGAACTCACTCGGGTTGCTTCAGGGAAGTCAAGTCCTTTTTTGTGTTGGAAGGGGAACTTCCGGATTACTCTCGAGCTGTTAAATGGGAAAAATGCCTCTTCTCGATTTGAGTCCATAAAGTGTGTTTTCCTCTCCACTGAGGAAGGATGTTAGGGAACATTCTGAGTCGCATAAACGGAGTCAGTACCCTTTTGCCTTTCAAGCCGGAATGTGGGATTTCTCTTGAGATTCTCAGCGCAAAATTTCCTCATCTCGCAGTGAGGGGAATATTTTGTGGTGTTTCTCGAATTGCGGCGGGACGCTGCGGGTACTTCTTGAGTTTAGATGGGGACCTCAGGAACTCACGCGAGTTTCTTCAGGGAAGTCAGGTCCCCTTTTGTGCTGGAAGGGGAACTTCCGGATTAGTCTCGAGCCCTTTAATGGGAATAGGGCCTCTTCTGGAGTTGAGTCCACAAAGTGTGTTCTCTCCAATGGGGAAGGATGTTAGGGATCTTTCTGAGTGACATAAAGGGAGTCAAGTACGCTTTTGCCTTTCAATTGGGAATGTTGGATTTCTCTTCAGATTCTGCAGCGCAAAGTTTCCTCATCTCGCATTGAGGGGATAATTTTGTGGTGTTTCCCGAATTTCGGCGGGAAGCTGGGGGTACTTCTCGAGTTTCAACGGGGACCTCAGTAACTCACTGGAGTTACTTTAGGGAAGTCAGTTCCCCTTTAGTGCTGGACGGGGAACTTCCGGATTACTCTCCAGGCCTTTAAGGGAATAGGGGCTCTTCTGGAGTTGAGTCGATAAATTGTGTATGCCTCTGCAATCGGGATGGATTTTAGGGAACTTTCTGAGGAGCATAAAGTATGCCAAGTTCCCTTTTGCCTTTCAAGCGGGAATGTGGGATTTCTCTTGAGATTCTGCAGCGCAAAATTACCTCATGTCGCATTGCGGGGATAATACTGTGTTGTTTCTCGAGTTGTGGTTTGAAGTGGGGGATACTTCTGTAGTTGAAACGGGAACCTCAGGAACTCTCTCAGGTTGCTCCAGGGAAGTCAAGTCCCCTTTTGTGTTGGAAGGGGAACTTCTTGATTACTCTTGAGCTTTTAAATGGGAATATTGCCACTTCTCGATTTGACTGCATGAAGAGTGTTCTCCTCTCCACTGAGGATGGATGTTAGGGAACATTCTGATTCTCATAACGGGAGTCAAGAACCCTTTTGCCTTTCAAGAGGGAATGTGATATTTCTCTTGAGATTCTGCAGAGCAATATTTCTTCATCTCGCATTGAGGTGATAATTTTGTGGTGTATGTCCAGTTGCGGCGGGAAGCTGGGGGTACTTCTCGAGTTGCGATGGGGACATCAGGAACTCCCTCGGGTTTCTTCAGGTAAGGCAGGTCCCGTTTTGTGTTTGAAGGGGAACTTCCGGTTCACTATCGAGCCGTTAAGCGGGAATCGGTCCTCATCTCTAATTGAGTCCATAAAGTGTGTTCTCCTCTCCAATGGGCACTGCTCTGTGAGGGAACTTTCTGAATTGCATAAAGGGTGTTAAGAGTCCTTTTGCCTTTCAAGAGGGAATGTGGTATTTCTCTTGAGATTCTGCATCGCAAAATTTCCTCATCTCGCACTGAGGGGATAATTTTGTGGTGTTTCTCGAGTTGCGGCTGGAGGCTAGGTTATTTCTCGAGTTGCGACGGAGACCTCAGGAACTCGCTTGGGTTGCTTCAGGGAAGTCAGGTCCCCTTTGGTGTTGGAAGGGGAACTTCCGGTTTACTCTCCAGCCGTTTATTGGGAATAGGGCCTCATCTTGATTTGAGTCCATAAAGTGTGTTCTCCTGTCCAATGAGGACGGCTGTGTGAGGGAACTTTCTGAGTCACATAAAGGGTTTCAAGAACCGTTTTGCCTTTCAAGAGGGAATGTGGTATTTCTCTTGAGATTCTGTAACGCAAAATTTCCTATTCTTGCATTGAGGGGATATTTTGTGGTGTTTCTCGAGTTGCGGCGGGAAGCTGGGGGTACTTCTCAAGTTGCTATTCGTACCTCAGGAACTCACTCGGGTTTCTTCAGGTAAGGCAGGTCCCCTTTTTGTTGGAAGGGGAACTTCCGATTTACTCTCGAGCAGTTAATTGGCAATAGTGCCTCATTTTGAATTCAGTACATAAAGTTCGTTCACCTCTCCAATGGCGACTGATGTTATTGAAATTTCTGAGTCGCATAAAGGATATTAAGTACCCTTTTGCATTTCAAGAGGGAATGTGGTATTTCTCTTGAGATTCTGTAGCGCAAAATATCCTCATCTCGCATTGAGGTGATAATTTTGTGGTGTATGTCAAGTTGTGGCGGGAATTTTGGATTACTTCTCGTGTTGCGACGGGGACCTCAGGAATTTGCTCGAGTTGCTTCTGGAAAGTCAGGTCCCCTTTTGTGTTGGAAGGGGAACTTCCGGTTTAGTCTGGAGCTGTTAAATGGGAATAGGGCCTCATCTCGAATTGAGTCCATAAAGTGTATTCTCCTCTCCTATGGGGAATGATATTAGTGAAATTTCTGAGTCGCATAAACGGTATCAAGTACTTTTTGCCTTTCAAGAGGGAATAGTGGTATTTCTCTTGAGATTCTGCAGCCCAAAATTTCCTCTTCTCGCATTGAGGGGATAATTTTGTGGTGTTTCTCTAGTTGCGGCAGGAGCTTGGGGTACTTCTCGAGTTGCCATGTGGACCTCAAGAACTTGCTTGGGTTTCTTCAGGTAAGACAGGTCCCCTTTTGTGTTGGAAAGGGCACTTCCTGTTTACTCTCCAGCCATTAAATGGGAATAGGGCTTCATCTCGAATTGAGTCCATAAAGTGTGTTCTCCTCTCCAATGGGGACGGCTGTGTGAGGGTACTTTCTGAGTTGCATAAAGGGTGTCAAGTACACTTTTGCCTTTCAAGCGGGAATGTGGTATTTCTCTTGAGATTCTGCAGCGCACAATTTCCTCATCTCGCATTGAGGGGATAATTCTGTGGTGTTTGTCGAGTTGCGGCGGGATGCTGGGGGTGCTTCTCGAGTTGCAACGGGACCTCAGGAAGTGGCTCGGGTTGCTTCAGGGACGTCAGGTCCCCTTTTGTGTTGGAACGGGAACTTCCGGTTTACTTTCGAGCCGTTCATTGGGAATAGGGATTCATCTGGAGTTGAGTCCAAAAGGTGTTTTTTCCTCTCCAATGGGTACGGCTCTGTGAGCGAACTTTCTGGGTGACATAAAGTGTGTCAAGTGACCTTTTGCCTTTCAAGCGGGTATGTGGGACTTCTCTTGAGATTTCGGAGCGCAAAATTTCCTCATCTCGCATTGTGGGGATAATTTTGTTGTGTCTCAAGTTTCGGCTTGGATCTGGGGGTACTTCTCGAGTTGCAGCGTGGACCTCAGGAACTCGTTCGTGTTGCTTCAGGGAAGTCAGGTCCCCTTTTTTTGGAAGCGGAACTTCCAGATTACTCTCGAGCCCTTAAATGGGAATAGGTCCTCTTCTAGATTTGAGTCCATGAAGTGTGTTCTCCGCTCCAATAAGTACGGGTGTTAGGAAACTATCTGAATCGCATAAACTGTGTCAAGTGCCCTTTTGCTTTTCAAGCTGGAATGTGGGATTTCTATTTAATTGTGCAGTGCAAAATTTCCTCATCTCACATTGAGCGGATAATTTTTTGGTGTTTCCCCTTGTGAGGCGGGAAGCTGGGGGTACTTTTCGAGTTGCGACGGGGACCTCAGGAACTCGCTTGTGTTGCTTCAGGGAAGTTAGTCACCCTTTTCTCCTGGAACGGGAATTTCAGGATTACTCTCAAGCCTTTAAATGGGAATAGGACCTCTTCCCAAGTTGAGTCCATAAATTGTGTTCTCCTCTCCAATGGGGATGGCTGTGTGAGGGAATTTTCTGAGTCGCATAAAGGGTGTCAAATACAGTTTTGCCTTTCCAGCGGAACGTGGGATTTCTCTTGAATTGTGCAGCGGAATATTTTCCTGATCTCGCATTGAGGGGATAATTTTGTGGTGTTTCTAGAGTTGCAGCGGGAACATGGTTGTACTTCTCAGGTAGCGAACAGGACCTCAGGAATTCTCTCCAGCTGCTTCAGGGAAGTCAGGAACCCTTTTGTGTTGGAAGGGGAATTTCGGGATTACTCTTGAGACTTTAAATGGGAATAGGGCCTCTTCTCGAGTTAAGTCCGTAAAGTGTGTTCTCCTCTCCAATGGGGACGACTGTTTGAGGGAATTTTTTGAGTCTCACCCGGCTGTGCAGACGGGAGAAATACCAGCCCCACCCGCGCAGACACGAGAGATGCCGGCCCAGGCGGCTGAGATGCCAGAGACAGGGGCCTTGCCGGCGCAGATGCAAGAGAGGCCTTCCCCACCGGCGCAGACGGGAGAGAACCCGGCCCCGCCCGCGCAGACTCGAGAGACCCCGGCCACGCCCGCTCAGACGCGAGAGACCTCGGCCCCGGCTGCTCAGACGCTATTGTTTTGGCGCAGCCCGCGCAGACGCAAGAGAAGCCGGCCCCACCTGCACAGATGCGAGAGACCCTTGCCCCGCCCGCGCAGACGCGAGAGACCCCGGCCCCGCCCGCCCAGATGGGAGAGACCCCAGCCCCGCCCACCAGACGCGGGATACGCAGGCCCCGCCCCCGCAGACTCCAGAGAAGCCGGCCCTGGCGCAACCGATCATGCAGAGATGCACAGTGGTGAGGAGCTACCCCATGCCTGAGGCCAGGGCAGGTGGCCGAGAGGAGGTACCCCACCTCCAATAGGCGGTGGCTGTGCGGGGGACGGCCGAGAGGATGTACTCACGTTCAAGGTCAGGAGGGGCGGTCTTGAGGACATACCCCTCATCCAAGGTAAGGTGCAGCAGCTGTGCTTTCTTGGAGCAGCTGTGAAGAGATATCCCACACCCAAGGTAAGAGAAACTCAAATCAGATGGTAGGTATTGCGAGGGGGCTTCAGATGGCAGACACACTGAAATCATCATCACAGGAATCTACTCCATCTGATCACATGGACCACAGCCGAATGTGGTCCACTGGAGAAGGGAATGGCAAACCACTTCAGTATATTTGCATTGAGAACCCCATGAACAGTATCCAAGGGCAAAATGACAGGATACTGAATGAGGAATTCCCCAGGTCTGTAGGTGCCCAGTATGCTACTGGAGATCAGTGGAGAAATAACTCTAGAAGGAATGAAGGGATGGAGCAAAAGCAAAACCAGTACCCAGTTGTGGATGTGACCGGTGATAGAAGTAAGGTCTGGTGCTGTAAAGAGCAATATTGCATAGGAACCTGGAATGTAAGGTCCAGGAATCAAGGCAAATTGGAAGTGGTCAAACAGGAGATGGCAAGAGTGAACATAGACATTCTAGGAATCAGTGAATTAAAATGGACTGGAATGTGTGAACTTAACTCAGATGACCATTATATATATACTACTGTGGGCAGAAAT
Organism: Moschus berezovskii; assembly: GCF_049115385.1. Taxonomy (NCBI): domain Eukaryota; kingdom Metazoa; phylum Chordata; class Mammalia; order Artiodactyla; family Moschidae; genus Moschus; species Moschus berezovskii. The sequence goes on from NC_142461.1 coordinate 141,749,502, forward strand.
CCCTTAGAAGAAATGGAGTAGCCATCATGGTCAACAAGAGACTCCGAAATGCAGTACTTGTGTGCCATCTTAAAAACGACAGAATGATTTCTGTTCGTTTCCAAGGCAAACCATTCAACATTACAGTAATCCAGGCCTATGCCCCAACCACTAACGCTGAAGAAGCTGAAGTTGAACGGTTCTATGAAGACCTACAAGACCTTTTAGAACTAACACCCAAAAAGATGTCCTTTTCATTATAGGGGACTGGAATGCAAAAGTAGGAAGTCAAGAAACACCTGGAGTAACAGGCAAATTTGGCCTTGGAGCACGGAATGAAGCAGGGCCAAGTCTAATAGAGTTTTGTCAAGAGAACACACTGGTCATAGCAAACTCCCTCTTCCAACAACACAAGAGAAGACTCTACACGTGGACATCACCAGATGGTCAACACCGAAATCAGATTGATTATATTCTTTGCAGCCATTCAGATATGACCTCAATCAAATCCCTTAGGATTATACAGTGGAAGTGAGAAATAGATTTAAGGCACTAGATCTGATAGATAGAGTGCCTGATGAACTCTGGATGGAGGTTCGTGACATTGTACAGGAGACAGGGACCAAGAGCATCCCCATGGAAAAGAAATGCAAAAAAGAGCAAAATGGCTGTCTGAGGTGGCCTTACAAATAGCTGTGAAAAGAAGAGAAGCGAAAAGCAAAGGAGAAAGGGAAAGATATAAGCATTACAATGCAGAGTTCCAAAGAATAGCAAGGAGAGATAAGAAAGCCTTCCTCAGTGATCAATGCAAAGAAATAGAGGAAAACAACAGAATAGGAAAAACAAGAGATCTCTTCAAGAACATTAGAGATTCCAAGGGAACATTTCATGCAAAGATGGGCTCGATAAAGGACAGAAATGGTATGGACCTAACGGAAGCAGAAGATATTAAGAAGAGGTGGCAAGAATACACAGAAGAACTGTACAAAAAAGATCTTCACGACAAGGATAGTCACGAAAATGTGATCACTGGCCTAGAGCCAGATATCTTGGAATGTGAATTCAAGTGTGCCTTAGAAAGTAACACTACGAACAAAGCTAGTGGAAGTGATGGAATTCCAGTTGAGCTATTTCAAATCTTGAAAGATGATGCTGTGAAAGTGCTGCACTCAATATGCCAACAAATTTGGAAAACTCAGCAGTGGCCACAGGACTGGAAAAGGTCAGTCTTCATTCTAATCCCAAAGAAAGGCAATGCCAAAGAATGCTCAAGCTACCGCACAATTGCACTCATCTCACACGCTAGTACGGTCATGCTCAAAATTCTCCAAGCCAGGCTTCAGCAATATGTGATCCGTGAACTCCCAGATGTTCAAACAGGTTTTCGAAAAGGCAGAGGCACCAGAGATCAAATTGCCAACATCCGCTGGATCATGGAGAAAGCGAGAGAGTTCCAGAAAAACATCTATTTCTGCTTCATTGATTATGCCAAAGCCTTTGACTGTGTGGATCACAATAAACTGTGGAAGATTCTGAAAGAGATGGGAATAAGAGACCACCTGACCTGCCTCTTTAGAAACCTGTATGCAGGTCAGGAAGCAACAGTCAGAACTGTGCATGGAACAAGAGACTGGTTCCAAATAGGAAAAGGAGTACGTCAAGGCTGTAGATTGTAATCTTGCTTATTTAACTTATATGCAGAGTGCATCATGAGAAATGCTGGGCTGGAAGAAGAACAACTGGAATGAAGATTGCTGGGAGAAATATCAATAACCTCAGATATGCAGATGACACCACCTTTAGGGCAGAAAGTGAGGAGGAACTCAAAAGCCTCTTGATGAAAGTGAAAGAGGAGAGTGAAAAGGTTGGCTTGAAGCTCAACATTCAGAAAACAAAGGTGATGGAATCTGGTCCCAACACTTCACGGGAAATAGATGGAAAAACAGTGGAAACAGTGTCACACTTTATTTTTGGGGGCTCCAAAATCACTGAAGATGCTGATTGAAGCCATGAAATTAAAAGGCGCTTGCTCCTTGGAAGGGAAGTTATGATCAACCTTGATAGTATATTAAAAAGCAGAGACATCACTTTGCCAAAAAAGCTCCATCTACTCAAAGCTATGGTTTTTCCCGTGGTCATGTATGGATGTGAGAGTTGGACTGTGAAGAAAGCTCATCGCCGAAGAACTGATGCTTTCGAACTGTGGTATTGGAGAAGACTCTTGAGAGTCCCTTGGACTGCAAGAAGATCCAACCAGTCCATTCTAAGGGAGATCAATCGTCGGTGTTCATTGGAAGGACTGATGCTAAAGCTGAAATTGCAATACTTCGGCCACCTCATGCGATGAGTTGACTCACTGGAAAAGATTCTGATGCTAGGAGAGGTTGGGGGCTGGAGGAGAAGGGGACGACAGAGAATGAGATGGCTGGATAGCATCACCGACTCTGTGGCCATGAGTTTGAGTGAACTCCGGGAGTTGGTGTAGGACAGGGAGGCCTAGCGTACAGTGATTCATGGGGTGGCGGAGAGTCGGACACGACTGAGCGACTGAACTGAACTGAACTGAATAAAGTGTGTCAAATACCCTTTTGCCTTTCAGGCGGGAATGTGGGATTTCTCTTGAAATTCTGCAGCGCAAAATTTCTTCATCTCGCATTGAGGGGATAATTTTGTGGTGTTTCTCGAATTGCGGCGGGAAGCTGGGGGTATTCCTCGAGGTGCGAAGGGGACATCAGGAACTCACTCGAGTTACTTCAGGGAAGTCAGGTCCCCGATTGTGCTGGAAGGGGAACTTCCAGATTACTCTCGAGCCGTTAAATGGGAATATTGCCTCTTCTTGATTTGAGTCCTTAAAGTGTGTTCTCCTCTCCACTGAGGAAGGATGTTAGGGACCATTCTGATTCGCCTAAAGGGAGTCAAGTACCCTTTTGCCTTTCAAGCGGGAATGTGGGATTTCTCTTGAGATTCTGCAGCGCAAAATTTCCTCATCTCGCATGGAGGGGATAATTATGTGCTGTTACACGAATTGGGCTGGGAAGCTGGGGGTGATTCTCCAGTTGCGACGAGGACCTCTGGAACACACTCGGATTACTTCAGGGAAGTCAGGTCCCCTTTTGTGCTGGAAGGGGAACTTCCGGATTGTTCTTGAGCCCTTTAATGGAAATAGGGCCTCCTCTAGATTTGATTCCATAAATTGTGTTCTCCTCTCCAATGTGGACGGATGTTAGAAAACTTTCTGAGTGGCATAAAGTGTGTCAAGTACCCTTTTGCCTTTCAAGCGGGAATGTGGGATTTCTCTTGAGATTCTGCAGCGTAAAATTACCTCATCTCGCATTGAGGGGATAATTTTGTGGTATTTCTCGAGTTGCAGAGGGAAGCAGGGGATACTTCTCGACTTGAAACGGGGACCTCAGGAACTCGCTCGGGTTGCTTCAGCGAAGTCAAGTCCCCTTTTGTGTTGGAAGGGGAACTTCCAGATTACTCTCGAGCCGTTAATTGGGAACATTGCCTCTTCTCGATTTGAGTCCAGAGAGTGTGTTCTCCTCGGCCCTGAGGACAGATGTTAGGGAACATTTTGAGTCGCCTAAAGGGAGTCAAGTACACTGTTGCCTTTCAAGCGGGAATGGGAGATTTCTCTTGAGATTCTGCAGCGCAAAATTTCCTCATCTCGCATGGAAGGGATAATTTTTTGGTGTTTTAGGAATTGGGTTGGGAAGCTGGGGGTACTTCTGCAGTTCCGACGAGTACCCCTGGACCACACTCGATTTACTTCAGGGAAGTCTGGTCCCATTTTGTGCTGGAAGGGGTACTTCCGTATTACTCTCGAACCCTTTAATGTGAATAGGGCCTCTTCTCGAATTGAGTCCATAAAGTCTGTTCTCCTCTCCAAAGGGGATGGCTGTGTGAGGGAACTTCCTGATTCGAATAAAGGGTGTCACGTATCTTTTTCCCTTTCAAGAGGGAATGTGGTATTTCTCTTGAGATGCTGCATCGCAGCATTTCCTCCTCTCGCCTTGATGGGTTAATTTTGGGGTGTTTCTAGAGTCGCGGCGGGAAGCTGGGGTTGCTTCTGGAGTTGTGACGGGGACCTCAGTAACTCGCTGGGGTTGCTTCAGGGAAGTCAGGTCCCCTTTGGTGTTGGAAGGGGAACTTCCGGTTTTCTCTCGAGCCCTTCAATGTGAACAGGGGCTCATCTCGAATTGAGTCCATAAAGTGTGTTCTCCTCTAAAAGGGGACGGCTGTGTGAGGGAACTTTCTAAGTCGAATAAAAGGTGTCAGGTACCTTTTTGCATGTCAAGAGGGAATGTGGGTATTTCTCTTCATATGCTGCATCGCAAAATTTCCTCATCTGGCAATGAGGTGATAATTTTGGGGTGTTTCTCGAGTTGCGGCGGGGAGCTGGGGGTGCTTCTCATGTTGCGACGCGGACCTTAGGACCTCGCTGGTCTTGCTTCAGGGAAGTCAGGTCCCTTTTTTTGTTCGAAGGGGAAATTCCGGGTTCCTCTCCAGCCCTTAAATGTGCACAGGGGTTCATCTCTAATTGAGTCCATAAAGTGTGTTCTCTCCAAAGGGGACGGCTGTGTGAGTGAACTTTCTGAGTCGAATAAAGGGTGTCAAGTATCTTTTTGCCTTTCAAGAGGGAATGTGGTATTTCTGTTGAGATGCTGCTTCGCAGCATTTCTTCCTCTCGCATTGAGGGGATTATTTTAGGGTGTTTCTTGAGTCGTGGCGGGAAGATGGGGGTGCTTCTCGAGTTGCGAAGGAGACCTCAGGAACTCGCTGGGGTTGCTTCAGGGAAGTCAGGTCCCCTTTGGTTTTGGAAGGAGAACTTCCGGTTTTCTCTGGAGCCCTTCAATGTGAACAGGGGCTCATCTCGAATTGAGTCCATAAATTGTGTTCTCCTTTCCAAAGGGGACGGCTGTGTGAGGGAACTTTCTGAGTCGAATAAAGGATGTCAAGTATCTTTTTGCTTTTCAAGAGGGAATGTGGTATTTACCTCGAGATGCTGCATCGCAAAATTTCCTCATCTCTCATTGAGGGGATAATTTTGGTGTATTTCTCAAGTTGCGGCGGGAAGCTGGGGGTGCTTCTCGAGTTGCGACGGGGACCTAAGAAACTCGCTGGGGTAGCTTCAGGGAAGTCAGGTCTCCTTTGGTTTTGGAAGGGAACTTCCGGGTTCCTCTTGAGCCCTTAAATGTGAACAGGGGCTCATCTCGAATTGAGTCCATAAAGTGTCTTCTCCTCTCCAAATGGACGGCTGTGTGAGGGAAATTTCTGAGTCGAATAAAGGGTGTCACGTATCTTTTTGCCTTTCAAGAGGGAATGTGGTATTTCGCTTGAGATGCTGCATTGCAGCATTTCCTCATCTCGCATTGAGGGGATAATTTTGGTGTATTTCTCGAGTTGCGGCGGGAAGCTGGGGGTGCTTATCGAGTTGGGACGGGGACCTAAGAAACTCGCTCTGGTTGCTTCAGGGAAGTCAGGTCCTCTTTGCTGGTGGAAGGGGAACTTCCGGGTTCCTCTCGAGCCCTTAAATGTGCACAGCGGCTCATCTCGAATTGAGCCCATAAAGTGTGTTCTCCTCTAAAAGGGGATGGCTATGTTAGGGAAATTTCTGAGTTGAAAAAAGCGTATCAAGTACCTTTTTGCCTTACAACAGGGAATGTGGTATTTTCCTTGAGATGCTGCATCGCAAAATTTCCTCATCTCGCATTGAGGGAATAATTTTGGTGTGTTTCTCGAGTTGCGAAAGGAAGCTGGGCTGCTTGCAGAGTTGCGACGGGGACCTCAGGAACTCGCTGGGGTTGCTTCAGGTAAGTCAAGTCCCCTTTGGTATTAGCAGGGGAACTCTCGGGTTCCTCTCGAGCCCTTAAATGTGCACAGGGGCTCATCTCGAATTTAGTCCAAAAAGTGTGTTCTTTCCAAAGGGGTCGGATGTGTGATGGAACTTCTGAGGCGAATAAAGGGTGTCAAGTACCTTTTTGCCTTTCAAGAGGGAATTTGGTATTTCTCTTGAGATGCTGCATTGCAGAATTTCCTCATCTTGCATTTAGTGGATAATTTTGGGGTGTTTATCGAGTTGCGGTGGGAAGCTTGGTGTGCTTCTTGAGTTGCGATGGGGACCTCAAAAACTCGCTGGGGTTGCTTCAGGGAAGTCAGGTCCCCTTTGGTGTTGGAAGGGGAACTTCCGGGTTCCTCTCGAGCCCTTAATGTGCACAGGGGCTCATCTCGAATTGAGTCAATGAAGTCTATACTCCTCTCAAATGGTACTATTGTGTGAGGGAACTTTCTGAGTCGAATAAAGGCTGTCAAGTACATTTTGCCTTTCAAGACGGAATGTGGTTTTTCTCTTGAGATGATGCATCGCAAAATTTCCTCATCTAAAATTGAGGGGATAATTTTGCGGTGTTTCTCGAGTTGTAGTGGGAAGCTGGGGGTGCCTCTCGAGTTGCGACGGGGACCTCAGGAACTCGCTGGGGTTGCTTCAGGGAAGTCAGGTCCCCTTTGCTGTTGGAAGGGGAACTTCCGGGTTCCTCTCGAGCCCGTAAATGTCCACAGGGGCTCATCTCGAATTGAGTCCATAAAGTGTGTTCTATTCTCCAAAGGGGACGGCTGTGTGAGGGAACTTTCTGAGTCGAATAAATGGTTTCAAGTACCTTTTTGTGTTTCAAGAGGGAATGTGGTATTTCTCTTGAGATGCTGCATCGCAAAATTCCTTATCTCACATTGAGGGGATAATTTTGGGGTGTTTCTCGAGTTGCGGCGGGAAGCTGGGGTGCTTCAAGAGTTCCGACGGGGACCTCAGGAACTCGGTGGGGTTACGTTAGGGAAGTCAGTTCCACTTTGGTGTTGGAAGGAGTACTTCCGGGTTACTCTCGAGCCCTTAAATGTGCACAGAGGCTCATCTCGAATTGAGTCCATAAAGTGTGTTCTCCTGTAAAAGGGGACGGCTGTGTGAGTGAACTATCTAAGTAAAATAAAGGGTGTCAAGTACCTTTTTGCCTTTCACGAGGGAATGTGGTATTTCTCTTGAGATGCTCAATCGCAAAATTTCCTCATCTCGCATCGATGGGATTATTTTGGGGTGTTTCTCGAGTTGCGGCCGGATGCTGGGGGTGCTTCTCGAGTAGGGAGGGGGACCTCAGGAACTCGCCAGGGTTGCTTCAGGGAAGTCAGGTCCCCTTTGGTGTTGGAATGGGAACTTCCGCGTTCCTCTCTAGCACTTAAATGTGCACAGGGGCTCATCTCGAATTGAGTCCATAAAATGTGTTCTCCTCTGGAAAGAGGACTGCTGTGTGAGGGAACTTTCTGAGCCAAATAAAGGTTGTCAAGTAGCTTTTTGCCTTTCAAGAGCGAATGTGGTATTTCTCTTGAGATGCTAAATCGCAAAATTTCCTCATCTCGCATTGAGGGGATAATTTTGTGGAGTTTCAGGAGTTGCGGCGGGTAGCTCGGGGTGCTTCTCGAGTTGCGACGGGGACCTCAGGAACTCGCTGGGATTGTTTCAGGGAAGTCAGGTCCCCTTTGATGTTGGAAGGGGAACTTCCGAGTTCCTCTCGAGTCCTTAAATGTGCACAGGGGCTTATCTCAAATTGAGTCAATGAAGTGTGTACTCCTCTCAAATGGGACTGTTGTGGGAATGAACTTTCTGTGTCGAATAAAGGGTGTCAAGTACCTTTTTGCCTTTCAAGAGGGGATGTGGTATTTCTCTTGAGATGCTGCATCGCAAAACTTCCTCAGCTCTCATTGAGGGAATCATTTTTGGGTGTTTCATGAATTGCGGCGTGAAGCTGAGGGTGCTTCAAGAGTTGCGACGGGGACCTCAGGAACTCGCTGGGGTTGCTTCAGGGAAATCAGGCCCACTTTGCTGTTGGAAGGGGAACTTCTGGGTTCCTCTCGAGCCCTTAAATGTGCAGAGGGGCTCATCTCGAATTGAGTCCATAAACTGTGTTCTCCTCTCCAAAGGGGACTGCTGTGTGAGGGAATATTCTCAGTCGAATAATGGGTGTCAAGTACCTTTTTGCCTTTGAAGAAGGAATGTGGTTTTTCTCTTGAGATGCTGCATCGCAAAATTTCCACATCTCACATGGAGGGGATAATTTTGGGGTGTTTCTCGAGTTGCGGCGGGAAGCTGGGTGTGCTTCTCGAGTTGCGACGGGGACCTCAGGAACTCGCTCGGGTTGCTCAGGGAAGTCAGGTTCCCTTTGGTGTTGGAAAGGGAACTTCCGGTTTCCTCTCGAGCCCTTCAATATGCACAGGGTCTCCTCTCGAATTGAGTCCGTAAAGTGTGTTCTCCTCTCCAAAGGGAAGGGCTGTGTGAAGGAACTTTCTGAGTCGAATAAAGGGTGTCAAGTACCTTTTTGCCTTTCAAGAGGGAATGTGGTATTTCTCTTGAGATGCTGCATCGCCAAATTTCCTCATCTCGCATGGAGGGGATAATTTTGGGGTGTTTCTCAAGTTGCGGCGGGAAGCTGGGGGTTCTTCTCGAGTTGCGACGAGGACCTCAGGAACTCGCTGGGGTTGCTTCAGGGAAGTTAGGTCCCCTTTGGTGTTGGAAGGGGAACTTCCGGTTTCCTCTCGAGCCCTTCAATGTGCACAGTGGCTCCTCTCGAATTGAGTCCCTAAAGTGTGTTCTCCTCTCCAAAGGGGACGGCTGTGTGAGGGAACTTTCTGAGTCGAATAAAGGGTGTCAAGTACCTTTTTGCCTTTCAAGAGGGAATGTGGTATTTCTCTTGTGATGCTGCATCGCCTAATTTCCTCATCTCGCATGGAGGGGATAATTTTGGGGTGTTTCTCGAGTTCTGGCGCGAAGCTGGGGGTGCTTCTCGATTTGCGACGGGGATCCCAGGAACTCGCTGGGGTTGCTTCAGGCAAGTCAGGTCTCCTTTGGTGTTGGAAGTGAACTTCCGGGTTCCTCTCGAGCCCTTCAATGTGCACAGGGGTTCCTCTCGAATTGAGTCCATAAAGTGTGTTCTCCTCTCCAAAGGGGACGGCTGTGTGAGGGAACTTTCTGAGTTGAATAAAGGGTGTCAAGTACATTTTTGCCTTTCCAAAAGGAATGTGGTATTTCTCTTGAGATGCTGTATCGACAAATTTCCTCATCTCGCATGGAGGGGATAATTTTGGTGTGTTTCTCGAGTAGCGGCGGGAAGCTGGTGGTGCTTCTCGGGTTGCGACGGGGACCTCAGGAATTCGCTGGGGTTGCTTCAGGGAAGTCAGGTCCCCTTTGCTGTTGGAAGGGGAACTTCCGGTTTCCTCTCGAGCCCTTCAATGTGCACAGGGGCTCCTCTCGAATTGAGTCCATAAAGTGTCTTCTCCTCTCCAAAAGGGACGGCTGTGTGAGGGAACTTTCTGAGTCGAATACAGGGTGTCAAGTACCTTTTTGCCTTTCCAGAGGGAATGTGGTATTTCTCTTGAGATGCTGCATCGCAAAATTTCTTCATCTCGCATGGAGGGTATAATTCTGGGTTGTTTCTCAAGTTCCGGCAGGAAGATGGGTGTGCTTCTCGAGTTTCGACAGGGACTTCAGGAACTCGCTGGGGTTGCTTCAGGGAAGTCAGGTCCCCTTTGGTGATGGAAGGGGAACTTCCGTTTGCCTCTCGAGCCCTTCAATGTGCCCAGGGGCTCCTCTCGAACTGAGTCCGTAAAGTGTGTTCTCCTCTCCAAAGGGTACGGCTGTGTGACGGAACTTTCTGAGTCGAATAAGGGGTGTCAAGTACCTTTTTGCCTTTCCAGAGTGAATGTGGTATTTCTCTTGAGATGCTTCATCGCCAAATTTCCTCATCTAGCATGGAGCGGATAATTTTGGGGTGTTTCTCGAGTTGCGGCGGAAAGCTGGGGGTGCTTCTCGAGTTGCGCCGGGGAACTCCGGAACTCGCTGGGATTGCTTCAGGGAAGTCAGGTCCCCTTTGGTGTTGGAAGGGGAACTTCCGGTTTCCTCTCGAGCGCTTCAATGTGCACAGGGTCTCCTTTCGAATTGAGTCCATAAAGTGTGTTCTCCTCTCCAAAGGGGACGATTGTGTGAGGGAACTTTCTGAGTCGAATAAAGGGTGTCAAGTACCTTTTTGCCTTTCCAGAGGGAATGTGGTATTTCTCTTGAGATGCTGCATCGCCAAATTTCCTCATCTCGCATGGAGGGGATAATTTTGGGGTGTTTCTGGAGTTGCGGCCGGAAGCTGGGGCTGCTTCTCAAGTTGCGACGGGGACCTCAGGAACTCGCTGGGGTTGCTTCAGGGAAGTCAGGACCCTTTTGGTGTTGGAAGGGGAACTTCCGGTTTCCTCTCGAGCCGTTCAGTGTGCACAGGGGCTCCTCTCGAATTGAGTCCATAAAGTGTGATCTCCTCTCCAACGGGGACGGCTGTGTGAGGGAACTTTCTGAGTCGAATAATGGGTGTCAAGTACCTTTTTGCCTTTCAAGAGGGAATGTGGTATTTCTCTTGAGATGCTGCATCGGAAAATTTCCTCATCTCGCATGGACGGGATAATTTTGGTGTGTTTCTCGAGTTGCGGCGGGAAGCAGGGGGTGCTTCTCGAGTTGTGACGGGGACCTCAGGAACTCGCTGGGGTTGCTTCAGGGAAGTCAAATACCCTTTTGTGTTGGAAGGGGAACTTCCGGTTTCATCTCGAGCCCTACAATGTGAACAGGGGCTCCTCTCGAATTGAGTCCATAAAGTGTGATTTCCTCTCCAAAGGAGATGGCTGTGTGAGGGAACTTTCTGAGTCGAATCAAGGGTGTCAAGTACCTTTTTGCCTTTCAAGAGGGAATGTGGTATTTCTGTTGAGATGCTGCATCGCCAAATTTCCTCATCTCGCATGGAGGGGATAATTTTGGGGTGTTTCTCGAGCTGCGGCGGGAAGCTGGAGGTGCTTCTCGAGTTGCGATGGGGACCTCAGGAACTCGCTGGGGTTGCTTCAGGGAAGTCAGGTCCCCTTTGATGTTGGAAGGGGAACTTCCGGTTTCCTCTCGAGCCCTTCAATGTGCACAGGGTCTCCTCTCGAATTGAGTCCGTAAAGTGTGTTCTCCTCTCCAAAGGGGACGGCTGTGTGAGGGACCTTTCTGAGCCGAATAAAGGGTGTCAAGTACCTGTTTGCCCTTCATGAGGGAATGTGGTATTTCTCTTGAGATGCTGCATCGCAAAATTTCCTCATCTCGCATGGAGTGGATAATTTTGAGGTGTTTCTCGAGTTGCGGCGGGAAGCTGGCGGTGCTTCTCGAGTTGCGACGGGGACCTCAGGAACTCGCTGGGGTTGCTTCAGGGAAGTCAGGTCCCCTTTTTTGCTTTAAGGGGAACTTCCGGGTACCTCTCGAGCCCTTAAATGTACACAGGGGCTCATCTCGAATTGAGTCCATAAAGTGTGTTCTCCTCTAAATTGGGACGGCTGTGTGAGGGAACGTTCTGTGTCGAATAAAGTGTTTCTAGCACCTTTTAGCCTTTCAAGATGGAATGTGGTATTTCTCCTGAGATGCTGCATCGCAAAATTTCCTCATCTCGCATAGAGGGGATAATTTTGGGGTGTTTTTCGAGTTGTGTCGGGAAGATGGGGGTACTCTCGAGTTGCAACGTGGACCTCAAGAACTCGCTGTGGTTGATACATTGAAGTCAGGTCCCCTTTGGTGTTGGAAGGGGAACTTTCGGGTTCCTCTCGAGCTCTTAAATGTGCACAGCGGCTCATCTAAATTGAGTCCATAAAGTGTGTTCTCTAAAAGAGAATGGCTGGGTGAGGGAAATATCTGAGTCGATAAAAGGGCGTCAAGTACTTTTTTGCCTTTCAAGAGGGAATGTGGTATTTCTCTTGAGATTCTGCATCGCAAAATTTCTCATTTCGCATTGAGGGAATAATTTTGCAGTGTTTCTCGAGTTGCGGCGGGAAGCTGGCTGTGATTCAAGAGTTGCGATGGGGACCTCAGGAACTCGCTGGGGTTGCTTCAGGGATGTCAGGTCCCCTTTGGTGTTGGAAGGGGAACTTCCGGGTTCTTCTCGAGCCCTTAAATGTGCACAGGGTCTCATCTCGAATTGAGTCCATAAAGTGTGATCTCCTCTAAAAGGGGAGGGCTGTGTGAGAGAACTTTCTGAGTCGAATAAAGGGTGTCAAGTACCATTTTGCCTTTCAAGAGGAAATGTGGTATTTCTCTTGAGATGCTGCATCGCAAAATTTCCTCATCTCGCATTGAGGGGATAATTTTGGTGTGTTTCTCGAGTTGCGGCGGGAAGCTGCGGGTTCTTCTTGAGTTGTGACGAGGACTTCAGTAATTTGCTGGGGTTGCTTCAGGGAAGTCAGGCCCCTTTGCTGTTTGAAGGGGAACTTCCGGATCCCTCTCGAGCCCTTAAGTGTGCACAGGGGCTCATCTCGAATGAGTCCATAAAGAGTTTTCTCCTCTAAATTGGGATGGCTGTGTGAGAGAACTTTCTGCGTCGAATAAAGGGTGACAAGTACATTTTTGCCTTTCAAGAGGGAATGTGGTATTTCTCTTGAGATGCTGCATCGCAAAATTTCCTCATTTCGCATTGAGGGAATAATTGTGGGGTGTTTCTCGAGTTGCGGCGGGAAGCTCGGGGTGCTTCTCGAGTTGCGACGGGGACCTCAGGAACTCGCTGGGGTTGTATCAGAGATGTCAGGTCCCCTTTGGTGTTGGAAGGGGAACTTCCGGGTTCCTCTGGAGCCCTTACATGTGCACAGGGGCTCATCTCGAATTGAGTCCATAATGTGTGTTCTCCTCTAAAAGGGGACGGCTGTGTGAGGGAACTTTCTGAGTCGAATAAAGGGTGTCAAGTACCTTTTTGCCTTTCAACAGGGAATGTGGTATTTCTCCTGAGATGCTGCATCGAAAAATTTCGTCGTCTCGCATTATGGGGCTAATTTTGGGCTGTTTCTCTAGTTCCAGCGGGAAGTTGGGTGTGTTTCTCGAGTTGTTACGGAGACCTCAGGACCTCGCTGGGGTTGCTTCAGGGAAGTCAGGTCCCCTTTCGTGTTGGAAGGCGAACTTCCGGTATCCTCTCGAGCCCTTCAATGTGCACAGTTGCTCATCTCGAATTGAGTCCATAAAGAGTTTTCTCCCCTAAAAGGGGACGGCTGTTGGAGGGAACTTTCGGAGTCGAATAAAGGGTGCCAAGTACATTTTTGCATTTCAAGAGGGAATTTGGTATTACTCTTGAGATGCTGCATCGCAAAATTTCCTCATCTCGCATTGAGGGGATAATTTTGGGGTGTTTCTCGAGTTGCGGCGAGAAGCTGGAGGTGCATCTCGAGTTGCCACGGGGACCTCAGGAACTCGCTGGGGTTGCTTTAGGGAAATCATGTCCCCTTTGGTGTTGGAAGGGGAAATTCCGGGTTCCTCTCGAGCCCTTAAATGTGCACAGAGGCTCATCTCGAAATGAGTCCATAAAGTGTGTTCTCCTCCAAAAGGGGACGGCTGTGTGAGGGAACTTTCTGAGTCGAATAAAGGGTGTCAAGTACCTTTTTGCTTTTCAAGAGTTAATATGGTATTTCTCTTGAGATGCTGCATCGCAAAATTTCCTCATCTTGCATTGAGGGGATAATTTTGGTGTGTTTCTCGAGTTGCCGCGGGAAGGTGGGGATGCTTCTCTAGTTGCGACGGAGACCTCAGGAACTCGCTGTGGTTGCTTCAGGGAATTCAGGTCCCCTTTGCTGTTGGAAGGGGAACTTCCGGGTTCCTCTCGAGCCCTTCAATGTGCACAGGGGCTCATCTCGAATTGAGTCCATAAAGTGTGTCCTCCTCTAAAAGGGGACGGCTGTGTGAGGGCACTTTCTGAGTCGACTAAAGGGTGTCAAGTACCTTTTTCCCTTTCAAGAGGGAATGTGGTATTTCTGTTGAGATACTGCATCGCAAAACTTCCTCATTTCGAATTGAGGGGATAATTTGGGATGTATCTCGAAATGCGGCGGTAACCTGGGAGTGCTTCTCGAGTTGCGACGGGGACCTAATGAACTCGCTGGGGTTGCTTCAGGCAAGTCAGTTCTCCTTTGCTGTTGGAAGGGGAAATTTCGGGTTCCTCTCGAGCCCTTAAATGTGCACAGGGGCTCATCTCGAATTGAGTCCATAAAGTGTGTTCTCCTGTAAAATGGGACGGCTCTGTGAGGGAACGTTCTGAGTCGAATAAAGGGTATCTATTACCTTTTTGCCTTTCAAGAGGGAATGTGGTATTTCTCTTGAGATTCTGCATCGCAAAATTTCCTCATCTCGCATTGAGGGAATAATTATGGAGTGTTTCTCGAGTTGCGTTGGGAAGCTGGGGGTGCTTCAATACTTGCGACGGGGACCTCAGGAACTCCCTGGGGTTGCTTCAGGGAAGTCAGGTTCCCTTTGTTGTTGGAAGGGGAACTTCCGGGTTCCTCTCGAGCCCTTCAATGTGCACAGGGGCTCCTCTCGAATTGAGTCCGTAAAGTGTGTTCTCCTCTCCAAAGGGGATGGCTGTGTGAGGGAACTTTCTGAGTCGAATTAAGGGTGTCAAGTACCTTTTTGCCTTTCCAGAGGGAATGTGGTATTTCTCTTGAGATGCTGCATGGCAAAATCTCCTCATCTCGCATGGAGGGGATAATTTTGGGGTGTTTCTCGAGTTGAGGCGGGAAACTGGGAGTGCTTCTCGAGTTCCGACGGGGACCTCACGAACTCGCTGGGGTTGGTTCAGGGAAGCCGGGACCCATTTGGTGTTGGAAGGAAACTTCCGGTTTCCCCTCGAGCCCTTCAATGTGCACAGGGGCTCCTCTCGAATTGAGTCCGTAAAGTGTGTTCTCCTCTCCAAAGGGGTCGGCTGTGAGGGAACTTTCTGAGTCGAATAAAGGGTGTCAAGTACCTTTCTGCCTTTCCAAAGGGAATGTGGTATTTCTCTTGAGATGCTGCATCTGCAAATTTCCTCATCTCGCATGGAGGGGATAATATTGGTGTGTTTCTCGAGTTGCGGCGGGAAGCCGGGTGTGCTTCTCGAGTTGCGACGGGGACCTCAGGAACTCGCTGGGGTTGCTTCAGGGAAGCCAGGTCCCCTTTGATTTTGGAAGGGGAACTTCCGGTTTCCTCTCAAGCCCTTAAATGTGCACAAGGGCTCATCTTGTATTGAGTCCATAAAGTGTGTTCTCTTCTCCAAATGGGACGGGTGTGTGAGGGAACGTTCTGTGTCGAATAAAGGGTGTGTAGTAGGTTTTTGCCTTTGAAGAGTGAATGTGGATTTTCTCTTGAGATGCTGCATCGCCAAATTTCCTCATCTCGCAAGGAGGGCATAATTTTGGGGTATTGCTTTAGTTGCGGCGTGAAGCTGGGGGTGCTTCTCGAGTTGCGACGGGGTCCTCAGGAACTCGCTGGGGTTGCTTCAGGGAAGCCAGGTCGCCTTTGATTTTGGAAGGGGAACTTCCGGTTTCCTCTCAAGCCCTTAAATGTGCACAAGGGCTCATCTTTTATTGAGTCCTTAAAGTGTGTTCTCTTCTCCAAATGGGACGGCTGTGTGAGGGAACGTTCTGTGTCGAATAAAGGGTGTGTAGTAGGTTTTTGCCTTTCAAGACGGAATGTGGTATTTCTCTTGAGATGCTGCATCGCAAAATTTCCTCATCTCGGATGGAGGGCATAATTTTGGGATATTGCTTTAGTTGCGGCGGGAAGCTGGGGGTGCTTCTCGAGTTGCGACGGGGACCTCAGGAATTCGCTGGGGTTGCTTCAGGGAAGTCAGGTCCCCTTTGTTGTTAGAAGGGGATATTCCGGTTTCCTCTCGAGCCCTGAAATGTGCACAGGTACTCATCTCGAATTGAGTCCATAAAGTGTGTTCTCCTCTGCAAAGGGGACGTCTGTGAGGGAACTTTCTGAGTCGAATAAAGGGTGTCAAGTATCTTTTTGCCTTTCAAGAGGGAATGTGGTATTTCTCTTGAGAAGCTGCATCGAAAAATTTTCTCATCTCCCATAGACGGGATAATTTGGGGTTTTTCTGGTGTTGCGGCGGGAAGCTGGGGGTGCTTCTCGAGTTGCGACGGGGACCTCAGGAACTCGCTGGGGTTGCTTCAGGGAAGTCAAGTCCCCTTTGGTGTTGGAAGGGGAACTTCGGGTTTCCTCTCGAGCCCTTAAATGTGCACAGGGGCTCATCTCGAATTGAGTCCATCAAGTGTGTTCTACTCTCCAAAGGGGACGGCTGTGTGAGGGAACTTTCTGAGTCGAATAAAGGTTGTCAAGTACCTTTTTGCCTTTCAAGAGTGAATGTGGTATTTCTCTTGAGATGCTGGATCGCCAAATTTCCTCATCTCGCATGGAAGGGATAATTTTGATGTGTTTCTCGAGTTGCGGCGGGAAGCTGGGGGTGCTTCTCGAGTTGCGACGGGGACCTCAGGAACTCGCTGGGGTTGCTTTAGGAAAGTCAGGTCCCCTTTGGTGTTGGAAGGGGAACTTCCGGTTTCCTCTCAAGCCCTTAAATGTGCACAAGGGCTCATCTTGTATTGAGTCCATAAAGTGTGTTCTCTTCTCCAAATGGGTCGGCTGTGTGAGGGAACGTTCTGTGTCGAATAAAGGGTGTGTAGTAGGTTTTTGTCTTTCAAGACGGAATGTGGTATTTCTCTTGAGATGCTGCATCGCAAAATTTCCTCATCTCGCATGGAGGGCATAATCTTGGGGTATTGCTTTAGTTGCGGAGGGAAGCTGGGGGTGCTTCTCGAGTTGCGACGGGGACCTCAGGAACTCCCTGGGGTTGCTTCAGTGAAGTCAGGTCCCCTTTCCTGTTGGAAGGGGAACTTCAGGTTTCCTCTCGAGCCCTTCAATGTGCACAGGGGCTCCTCCCGTATTGAGCCCATAAATTGTGTTCTCCTCTCCAAAGGTGCCGGGTGTGTGAGGGAACTTTCTGAGTCGAATAAAGGGTGTCAAGTACCTTTTTGCCTTTCCGGAGGGAATGTGGTATTTCTCTTGAGAGGCTGCATCGCCAAATTTCCTCATCTCGCATGGAGGGGATAATTTTGGGGTGTTTCTCGAGTTGCGGCGGGAAGCTGGGGGTGCTTCTCGAGTTGCGAAGAGGACCTCAGGAGCTCGCTGGGGTTGCTTTGGGGAAGTCAGGTCCCCTTTGGTGTTGGAAGGGGAACTTCCGGTTTCCTCTCGAGCCCTTCAGTGTGCACAGGGGCTCCTTTCGAATTGAGTCTGTAAAGTGTGTTCTCCTCTCCAAAGGAGCCGGCTGTGTGAGGGAACTTTCTGAGTCGAATAAAAGGTGTCAAGTACCTTTTTGCCTTTCCAGGGGGAATGTGGTATTTCTCCTGAGATGCTGCATGGCCAAATTTCCTCCTCTCGCATGGTGGGGATCATTTTGGGGTGTTTCTCGAGTTGCACGTGAAGCTGGGGGTGCTTCTCAGTTGCGACGGGGACCTCAGGAACTCGCTGGGTTTCCTTCACGGAAGTCACGTCCCCTTTGGTGTTTGAAGGGGAACTTCCGGTTTCCTCTCGAGCCCTTCAATGTGCACAGGGGCTCCTCGCGAATTGAGTCTGTAAAGTGTGTTCTCCTCTCCAAAGGGGACGGCAGTGTGAGGAAACTTTCTGAGTCTAATAAAGGGTGTCAAGTACCTTTTTTCCTTTTCAGAGGGAATGTGGTGTTTCTCTTGAGATGCTGCATCGCCAAATATCCTCATCTCGCATGGAGGGGATAATTTTGGGGTGATTCTCGAGTTTGGCGGGAAGCTGGGGGTGCTTCTCAAGTTGCGACGGGGACCTCAGGAACTCGCTGGGGTTGCTTCAGGTAGGTCAGGACCCCTTTGGTGTTGGAAGGGGAACGTCCGATTTCCTCTCGAGCCCTTCAATTTACACAGGGGCTCCTCTCGAATTGAGTCCGAAAAGTGTGTTCTCCTCTCCATAGGGGACGGCTGTGTGAGGGAACTTTCTGAGTCGAATAAAGGGTGTCAAGTACCTTTTTGCCTTTCCAGAGGGAATGTAGTATTTCTCTTGAGATGCTGCATCGCCAAATTTCCTCATCTCGCATGGAGGGGATAATTTTGGTGTGTTTCTCGAGTTGCTGCTGGAAGCTGGGGGTGCTTCTCGAGTTGCGACGGGGACCTCAGGAACTCGCTGGGGTTGCTTCAGGGAAGTCAGGTCCCCTTTGGTGTTGGAAAGGGGAACTTCCAGTTTCCTCTCGAGCCCTTCATGTGCACAGGGGCTCCTCTCGAATTGAGTCCGTAAAGTGTGTTCTCCTCTCCAAAGGGGACTGATGTGTGAGGGAAATTTCTGAGTCGAGTAAAGGGTGTCAAGTACTTTTTGCCTTTCCAGAGGGAATGTGGTATTTCTTTTGAGGTGCTGCATCTCCAAATTTCCTCATCTCGCCTGGAGTGGATAATTTTGGGGTGTTTCTCGAGTTGCGGCGAGAAACTGGGGGTTCTTCTCCAGTTGCGATGGGGACCTCAGGAACTCGCTGGGGTTGCTTCTGGGAAGTTAGGTCCCCTTTGGTGTTGGAAGGGGAACCCCCGATTTCCTCTCGAGCCCTTCAATGTGCCAAATGGCTCCTTTCGAATTGAGTCCGTTAAGTGTGTTCTCCTCTCGAAAGGGGACGGCTGTGTGAGGGAACTTACTGAGTCGAATAAAGGGTGTCAAGTACCTTTTTGCCTTTCTAGAGGGAATATGGTATTTCTCTTGAGATGCTGCATCGTCAAATTTCCTCATCTCCTATGGAGGAGATAATTTTGTGGTGTTTCTCGACTTGCGGCGGGAAGCTGGGGTTCCTTCTCGAGTTGCGACGGTGACCTCAGGAACTCGCTGGGGTTGCTTCAGGGAAGTCAGTTCAACTTTGGTGTTGGAAGGGGAATTTCCGGTTTCATCTCGAGCCCTACAATGTGCACAGTGGCTCCTCTCGAATTGAGTCCGTAAAGTGTGTTCTCCTCTCCAAAGGGGACGGCTGTGTGAGGGAACTTTCTGAGTCCAATAAAGGATGTCAAGTACATTTTGCTTTTCCAGAGGGAATGTGGTATTTCTCTTGAGATGCTGCATCGCCAAATTTCCTCATCTCGCCAGGAGGGGATAATTTTGGGGTGTTTCTCGAGTTGCGGCGGGAAAATGGGGGTGTTTCTCGAGTGGCGACGGGGACCTCAGGAACTCGCTCGGGTTGCTCAGGGAAGTCAGGTCCCCTTTGGTGTTGGAAGGGGAACTTCCGGTTTCATCTCGAGCGCTTCAATGTGCACAGGGGCTCCTCTCGAATTGAGTCCATAAAGTGTGTTCTCCTCCCCAAAGGGGACAGCTGTGTGAGGGAACTTACTGAGTCCAATAAAGGGTATCAAGTACCTTTTTGCTTTTCGAGAAGGAATGTGGTATTTCTCTTCAGATGCTGCATCGCCAAATTTCCTCATCTCGCAAAAAGGGGATAATTTTGGGGTGTTTCTCGAGTTGCGGCGGGAAGCTGGGGGTGCTTCTCGAGTTGTGATGGGGACCTCAGGAATTCGCTGGGGTTGCTTCATTGAAATTAGGTCCCCTTTGGTGTTGGAAGGGGAACTTCCGGTTTCCTCTCGAGGCCTTCAATGTGCACAGGGGCTCCTCTCGAATTGAGTCCGTAAAGTGTGTTCTCCTCTCCAAAGGGGACGGCTGTGTGAGGGAACTTTCTGAGTCGAATAAAGGGTGTCAAGTACCTTTTGCCTTTCCAGAGTGAATGTGGTATTATTCTTGAGATGCTGCGTCGCCAATTTTCTCATCTCGCATGGAGGGGATAATTTTGGGGTGTTTCTCGAGTTACAGCGGGAAGCTGGGGGTGCTGCTCGAGTTGCGATGGGGATCTCAGGAACTCGCTTGGTTTGCTTCAGGGAAGTCACGTCCCCTTTGGTGTTGGAAGGGGAACTTCCTGTTTCCTCTCGAGCCCTTCAATGTACACAGGGGCTCCTCCCGAATTGAGCCCATAAATTGTGTTCTCCTCTCCAAAGGTGCCGGCTATGTGAGGGAACTTTGAGTCGAATAAAAGGTGTCAAGTACCGTTTTGCCTTTCCAGAGGGAATGTGGTATTTCTCTTGAGATGCTGCATCGCCAAATTTACTCATCTCGCATGGAGGGGAGAATTTTGGGGTGTTTCTCGAGTTGCGGCGGGAAGCAGGGAGTGCTTCTCGAGTTGCGACGGGGACCTCAGGAACTCGTTGGGGTTGCTTCAGGGAAGTCAGGTCCCCTTTTGGTGTTTGAAGGGGAACTTCCGGTTTCCTCTCCATCCCTTCAATGTGCACAGGGGCTCCTCTCGAATTGAGTCCGTAAAGTGTGTTCTCTTCCCCAAAGGGGACGGCTGTGTGAGGGAACTTTCTGAATCGAATAAAGGGTGTCAATTATCTTTCTGTCTTTCCAGAGGGAATGTGGTATTTCTCTTGAGATGCTGCATCGCCAAATTTCCTCATCTCGAATTGAGGGGATAATTTTTGGGTGTTTCTCGAGTTGCGGCGGGAAGCTGGGGGTGCTTCACGAATTGCGACGGGGACCTCAGGAACTCGCTGGGGTTGCTTCAGGGAAGTCAGTTCCCCTATGGTGTTGGAAGGGGAATTTCCGGTTTCCTCTCGAGCCCTACAATGTGCACAGGGGCTCCTCTCGAATTGAGTCCGTAAAGTGTGTTCTCCTCTCCAAAGGGGACGGCTGTGTGAGGGAACTTTCTGAGTCCAATAAAGGGTGTCAAGTACCTTTTTGCTTTTCCAGACGGAAAATGGTATTTCTCTTCAGATGCTGCATCGTCAAATTTCCTCATCTCGCATGGAGGGGATAATTTTGGGGTGTTTCTCGAGTTGCGTCGGGAAGCTGGGGGTGCTTCTCGAGTTGCGACGCGGACCTCAGGAACTCGCTGGGGTTGCTTCAGGGAAGTCAGGTCCCCTTTGGTGTTGGAAGGGGAACAACCGGTTTCCTCTCGAGCCCTTCAATGTGCACAGGGGCTCCTCTCGAATTGAGTCCGTAAAGTGTGTTCTCCTCTCCAAAGGGGACGGCTGTGTGAGGGAACTTTCTGAGTCGAAAAAAGGGTGTCAAGTACCTTTTTGCCTTTCCAGAGGGAATGTGGTATTTCTCTTGAGATGCTGCATCGCCAAATTTCCTCATGTCGCATGGAGGGGACAATTTTGGGGTGTTTCTCGAGTTGCGGCATAAGCTGGGGGTGCTTCTCGAGTTGCGACGGGGACCTCAGGAACTCGCTGGGGTTGGTTCAGGGAAGTCAGGTCCCCTTTATTGTTGGAAGGGGAACTTCCAGTTTCCTCTCGGGCCCTTCAATGTGCACAGGGGCTCCTCTCGAATTGAGTCCGTAAAGTGTGTTCTCCTCTCCAAAGGGGACGGCTGTGTAGGAACTTTCTGAGTCGAATAAAAGGTGTCAAGTACCTTTTTGCCTTTCCAGAGGGAATGTGGTATATCTCTTGAGATGCTTCATCTTCAAATTTCCTCATCTTGCATGGAGGGGATAATTTTGGTGTGTTTCTCGAGTTGCGGCGGGAAGCTGGGGGTGCTTCTCGAGTTGCGACGAGGACCTCAGGAACTCGCTGGGGTTGCTTCAGGGAAGTCAGGTCCCCTTTGGTGTTGGAAGGGAAATTCCGGTTTCCTCTCGAGCCCTTCAATGTGCACAGGGGCTCATCTCAAATTGACTCCATCGTGTGTTCTCCTCTAGTAAGTGGACGGCGGTGTGAGGGAAATTTCTGAGTCAAATAAATGGTGTCAAGTACCTTTTTGCCTTTCCAGAGGGAATGTGCTATTTCTCTTGAGATGCTGCATCGCCAAATTTTCTCATCTCGCATGGAGGGTATAATTTTGGGGTGTTTCTCGAGTTGCGACATAAGCTGGGGGTGCTTCTCGAGTTGCGACGGGGACTTCAGGAACTCGCTGGGGTTGCTTCAGGGAAGTCAGGTCCTCTTTAGTGTTGGAAGGGGAACTTCCAGTTTCCTCTCGAGCCCTTCAATGTGCACAGGGGCTCCTCTCGAATTGAGTCCGTAAAGTGTGTTCTCCTCTCCAAAGGGGACGGCTGTGTGAGGGAACTTTCTGAGTCGAATAAAGGGTGTCAAGTACCTTTTTGCCTTTCCAGAGGGAATGTGGTATTTCTCTTGAGATGCTTCATCGTCAAATTTCCTCATCTCGCATGGAGGGGATAATTTAGGGGTGTTTCTCGAGTTGCGGCGGGAAGCTGGGGGTGCTTCTCGAGTTGCGACGGGACCTCAGGAACTCGCTGGGGTTGCTTCAGGGAAGTCAGGTCCCCTTTGCTGTTGGAAGGGGAACTTCCGGTTTCCTCTCTTGCCCTTCAATGTGCACAGGGGCTCATCTCGAATTGACTCCATCGTGTTTTCTCCTCTCCTAAGGGGACGGCGGTGTGAGGGACCTTTCTGAGTCGAATAAATTGTGTCAAGTACCTTTTTGCCTTTCCACAGGGAATGTGGTGCTTCTCGTGAGATGCTGCATCGCAAAATTTCCTCATCTCGCATGAAGGGGATAACTTTGGGGTGTTTCTCGAGTTGCGGCGTGAAGCTGGGGGTGCTTCTCGAGTTGCGATGGGGACCTCAAGGACTCGCTGGGGTTGCCTCAGTGAAGTCAGGTCCCCTTTGGTGTTGGAAATGTAACTTCTGGTTTCCTCTCGAGCCCTTCAATTTGCAAAGGGCTCATCTCGAAATGAGTCCATACAGTGTGTTCTCCTCTCCAAAGGGGACGGCTGTGTGAGGGAACTTTCTGAGTCGAATAAAGGGTGTCAAGTAACCTTTTGCCTTTCAAGAGTGAATCTGGTATTTCTCTTGAGATGCTGCATCGCAAAATTTCCTCATCTCTCATTGAGGGGTTAATTTTGGGGTGTTTCTCGAGTTGCGGCGGGAAGCTGGGGGTGCTTCTCGAGTTGCGATGGGGACCTCAGGAACTCGCTGAGGTTGCTTCAGGGAAGTCAGGTCCCCTTTGGTGTTGGAAGGGGAACGTCCGTTTTCCCCTCATGCCCTTCAATGTGCACAGGGGCTCCTCTCGAATTGAGTCCGTGAAGTGTGTTCTCCTCTCCAAAGGTTACAGCTGTGTGAGGGAACTTTCTGAGTCGAATAAAGAGTGTCAAGTACCTTTTTGCCTTTCCAGAGGGAATGTGGTATTTCTCGTGAGATTCTTCAGGGCAAAATTTTTTCATCTCGCACTGAGGCTATAATTCTGTGGTGTTTCTCGAGTTTCGGCTGGAGGCTAGGGTATTTCTCGAGTTGCGACGGGTACCTCAGGAACTCGCTTGGGTTGCTTCAGGCATGTTAGGTCCCCTTTGGTTTTGGAAGTGGATCTTCCGGTTTACTCTCGAGCTGTTTATTGGGAATAGGGCCTCATCTTGATTTGAGTCCATAAAGTGTTTTCTCCTGTCCAATGCGGACGGCTGTGTGAAGTAACTTTTTGAGATGCACAAGGGGTTTCAAGAACCGTTTTGTCTTTCAAGAGGGAATGTGGTATTTCTCTTGAGATTCTGTAACACAAAATTTCCTATTCTTGCATTGAGGGGATAATTTTGTGGTGTTTCTCGAGTTGTGGCGGTAACCTGGGGATACTTCTCAAGTTGCTATGGGTACCTCAGGAACTCATTCGGCTTTCTTCATGTAAGGCAGGTCCTCTTTTTTTGGAAGTGGAACTTCCGATTTACTCTCGAGCAGTTAATTGGCAATAGTGCCTCATTTTGAATTGAGTACATAATGTTCGTTCACCTCTCCAATGGGGACTGATGTTAGTGAAATTTCTGAGTCGCATAAAGGATGTCAAATCACCTTTTGCCTTTCAAGAGGGAATGTGGTATTTCTCTTGAGATTTGCAGCGCAAAATATCCTCATCTCGCATTGCGGAGATAATTTTGTGGTGTATGTCAAGTTGCGGCGGGAATTTTGGATTACTTCTCCTGTTGCGACGGGGACTCAGGAATTTGCTCGAGTTGTTTCTGGAAAGTCAGGTCCCCTTTTGTGTTGGAAGGGGAACTTCCGATTTACTCTCGAGCAGTTAATTGGCAATAGTGCCTCATTTTGAATTCAGTACATAAAGTTCATTCACCTCTACAATGCGGACAGATGTTAGTGAAATTTCTGAGTCGCATAAAGGATGTCAAGTACCCTTTTGCATTTCAAGAGGGAATGTGGTATTTCTCTTGAGATTCTGCAGCGTGAAATATCCTCATCTCGCATTGAGGAGATAATTTTGTGGTGTATGTCTAGTTGCGGCTGGAATTTTGGATTACTTCTCGTGTTGCGACAGGGACCTCAGGAATTTGCTCGAGTTGCTTCTGGAAAGTCAGGTCCCCTTTTGTGTTGCAAGGGGAACTTCCGGTTTAGTCTGGAGCCGTTAAATATGAATAGGGCCTCATCTCGAATTGAGTCCATAAAGTGTGTTCTCCTCTCCTATGGGGACTGATATTAGTGAATTTTCTGAGTCGCATAAAGGGTATCAAGTACTTTTTGCCTTTCAAGAGGGAATAGTGGTATTTCTCTTGAGATTCTGCAGCGCAAAATTTCCTCTTCTCGCATTGAGGGGATAATTTTGTGGTGTTTCTCTAGTTGCGGCAGGAAGCTTGGGGTACTTCTCGAGTTGTCAAGGGACCTCAAGAACTTGCTTGGGTTTCTTTTGGTAAGGCAGGTCCCCTTTGGTGTTGGAAAGGGCACTTCCGGTTTACTCTCCAGCCATTAAATGGGAATAGGGTTTCATCTCGAATTGAGTCCATAAAGTGTGTTCTCCTCTCCAATGGGGACGGCTATGTGAGGGTGCTTTCTGAGTCACATAAATGGTGTCAAGTACCCTTTGCCTTTCAAGCTGGAATGTGGTATTTCTCTTGAGATTCTGCAGCGCACAATTTCCTCATCTCGCATTGAGGGGATAATTCTGTGGTGTTTGTCGAGTTGCGGCGGGATGCTGGGGGTGCTTCTCGAGTTGCAACGGGGACCTCAGGAAGTGGCTCGGGTTGCTTCAGGGAAGTCAGGTCCCCTTTTGTGTTGGAACGGAAACTTCTGGTTTACTTTCGAGCCGTTAATTGGGAGTAGGGATTCATCTGGAATTGAGTCCAAAAGGTGTTTTTTCCTCTTCAATGGGTACGGCTCTGTGAGCGAACTTTCTGCGTCACATAAAGTGTGTCAAGTGCCCTTTTGCCTCTCAAGTGTGAATGTGGGATTTCTATTTAATTGTGCAGTGCAAAATTTCCTCAACTCACATTGAGCAGAAAAGTTTTTGGTGTTTCGCCTTTTGTGGCGGGAAGCTGGGGGTACTTCTCGAGTTGCGACGGGGACCTCAGGAACTCGCTTGTGTTGCTTCAGGTAAGTTAGTCACCCTTTTCTACTGGAACGGAAATTTCGGGAATACTCAAGAGCCGTTAAATGGGAGTAGGGCCTCTTCCTAGGTTGAGTCCATAAATTGTGTTCTCCTCTCCAATGGGGATGGCTGTGTGAGGGAGCTTTCTGAGTCGAATAAAGGGTGTCAAGTACATTTTTGCCTTTCAAGCGGGAATGTGGGATTTCTCTTGAGATTATGCAGCGCAAAATTTCCTCATGTCTCATTGAGGGGATAATATTGTGGTGTTTCTCGTATTGCAGAGGGAAGCTAGGGGTACTTCTCGAGTTGCGAAGTGGACCTCAGGAAATCATTCGAGTTACTGCAGGGAAGCCAGGTCCCCTTTTGTGCTGGAAGCGGAACTTCTGGATTACTCTCGAACCCTTTAATTGGAATAGGGCCTCTTTTCGAATTGAGTCCATAAATTGTGTTCTCCTCTCCATTGGGGACGGGTATTAGGGAAATTTCTGAGTGGCATAAAGTTTGTCAAGTACACTTTTGCCTTTCAAGCGGGAATGGGTGATTTGTCTTGAGATTCTGCAGCGCAAAATTACCTCATCTCTCATTGACGGGATAATTTTGTGGTGTTTCTTGAGTTTGCGTGGGAAGCAGGGGGTACATTTCGAGTTGCGACGGGGACCTCAGGAACTCGCTCCGGTTTCTTCAGGGAAGTCAAGTCCCCTTTTTTGTTGATAGGGTAACTTCCGGATATCTCTCGAGCCGTTAAATAGGAATATTGCCTCTTCTCGATTTGAGTCCATAAAGTGTGTTCTCCTCTCAAATGAGGACGGTTTTAGGGGCCATACTTAGTCGTCTAAAGAGAGTCAAGTACCCTTTTGCCTTTCAAGCGGGAATGTGGGATTTCTCGTGGGATTCTGCAGCGCAAAATTTCCTCATCTCACATTGTGGGGAAAATTTTGTGGTGTTTCTCCAGTTGCGATGGGGACCTCAGAAACTTTCTCAAGTTACTTCAGGGAATCAGGTGCCATTTGTGCTCGAAGGGGAACTTCCGGAATACTTTTGAGCCCTTTAATGGGAATAGGGCCTCTTCTCCAGTTGAGTCCATAAAGTGTGTTATCTTCTACAATGGGGACGGATATTATTGAACTTTCTGAGTGGCATAAAGTGTGTCAAGTACCCTTTTGCCTTTCAAGCGGGAATGTGGGATTTCTCTTGAGATTCTGCAGCGCAAAAAACCTCATCTCTCATTGAGGGGATAATTTTGTGGTGTTTCTCGAATTGCGGCGGGAAGCTGGGGGTACTTCTCGAGTTGCGGCGGGGACCTCAGGAACTCGCTCGGGTTGCTTCAGGGAAGTCAAGTCCCCTTTTGTGTTGGAAGGGGAACTTCCGGAATACTCTCGAGCCATTAAAAGGGAATATTGCCTCTTCTCCATTTGAGTCCATAAAATATGTTCTCCTCTCCACTGAGGATGGATGTTAGGGAATATTCTGAATCGCATAAAGGTAGTCAAGTACCCTTTTGCCTTTCAAGCGGGAATGTGGGATTACTCTTGAGATTCTGCAGCGCAAATTTTCCTCATCTCGCATTGAGGGGATAATTTTGTGGTGTTTCTCGAATTGAGGCGGGAAGATGGGGGTACTTCTGGAGTTGCGACGGGGACCTCAGGAACTCACTCCAGTTACTTCAGGCAAGTCAGGTCCCCTTTTGTTCTTGAAGGGGAGCTTCCGGATTACTCTGGAGCCCTTTAAATGGAATAGGGCCTCTTCTGGAGTTGACTCCATAAAGTGTGTTCTCCTCTCCAATGGGGAAGGATGTTAGGGAACTTTCTGAGTGACATAAAGGGAGTCAAGTACGCTTTTGCCTTTCAATTGGGAATGTGGGATTTCTCTTCAGATTCTGCAGCGCAAAGTTTCCTCCTCTCGCATTGAGGGGATAATTTTGTGGTGTTTCCCGAATTTCAGCGGGAAGCTGGGGGTACTTCTCGAGTTTCAACGGGGACCTCAGGAACTCACTGGAGTTACTTCAGGGAAGTCAGTTCCCCCATTGTGCTGGACGGGGAACTTCCGGATTACTCTGGAGCCCTTTAATGGGAATAGGGGCTCTTCTGGAGTTGAGTCCATAAAATTAGTACGCCTCTGCAATGGGGACGGATTTTAGGGAACTTTCTGAGGGGCATAAAATATGCCAAGTTCTCTTTTGCCTTTCAAGCGGGAATGTGGGATTTCCCTTGAGATTCTGCAGCGCAAAATTACCTCATGTCGCATTGAGGGGATAATATTGTGTTGTTTCTAGAGTTGTAGTGGGAAGTAGGGGACACTTCTGGAGTTGAAACTGGAACCTAAGGAACTCTCTCGGTTTGCTCCAGGGAAGTCAAGTTCCCTTTTGTGTTGGAAGGGGAAATTCTTGATTACTCTTGAGCCTTTAAATGGGAATATTTCCTCTTCTTGATTTGAGTGTATGAAGAGTGTTCTCCTCTTCACTGAGGATGGATGTTAGGGAACATTCTGAGTCGCATAAAGGGAGTCAAGTACCCTTTTGCCTTTCAAGCACGAATGTGGGATTTCTCTTGAGATTCTGCAGCGAAAATTTTCCTCTTCTCGCATTGAGGGTATAATTTTGTGGTGTTTCTCCAGTTGCGTCGGGAAGAGGGGGTATGTCTCGAGTTGCGGTGGGGACCTCAGGAACTCGCTAGGGTTGCTTCAGGGAAGTCAAGTCCCGTTTTGTGTTGGAAGGGGAACTTCCGGATTACTCTAGAGACGTTAAAAGGGAATAATGCCTCCTCTCCATTTGAGTCCAGAAAATGTGTTCTCCTCTCCACTGAGGACAGATGTTAGGGAACATTCTGAGTCGTATAACGGGGGTCAAGTACCCTTTTGCCTTTCAAGTGGGAATGTGGGATTTCTCTTGAGATTCTGCAACGTTAAATTTCCTCATCTCGCATTTAGGGGATAATATTGTGTTATTTCTCGAGTTGCGGCTGGAAGCATGGGGTACTTCTCGAGTTGAGCTGGGAACCTCAGGAACTCGCTTGGGTTGCTTCAGGGAAGTCAAGTCCTTTTTTGTGTTGGAAGGGGAACTTCTTGATTACTCTCTAGCCTTTAAATGGGAATATTGCCTCTTTTGGATTTGAGTCCATGAGGTGTGTTTTCCTCTCCACTGAGGAAGGATGTTAGGGAACATTCTGAGTAACATAAACGGAGTCAGTACCCTTTTGCCTTTCAAGCCGGAATGTAGGATTTCTCTTGAGATTCTGCAGCGCAAAATTTCCTCATCTCGCAGTGAGGGGAATATTTTGTGGTGTTTCTCAAGTTGCGAATACCTCAGAAACTTACCCGAGTTACTTCAGGGAATCAGGTGCCATTTGTGCTGGAAGGGGAACTTCCGGAATACTTTTGAGCCCTGTAATGGGAATAGGGCCTCTTCTCCAGTTGAGTCCCTAAAGTGTGATTTCCTCTCCAATGGAGACAGAGCTTAGGGAACTTTCTGAATGGCATAAAGTGTGTCAAGTAAGCTTTTGCCTTTCAATGGTAATGTGGATTTTCTTTTGAGATTCTGCAGCGCAAAATTTCCTCATCTCACACTGAGGTGATAATTTTGTGGTGTTTCTCCAGTTGTGGTGGGAAGCAGGGGGCTCTTCTCTAGCTATGGCGGGGACCTCAGGAACTCGCTCGGGTTGCTTCAGGGAAGTCAAGTCGCCTTTTGTGTTGGAAGGGGAACTTCCGGATTACTGTCCAGACGTTAAAAGGGAATATTGCCTCCTCTCCATTTAAGTCCATAAATTATGTTCTCGTCTCCACTGAGGATGGATGTTAGGGAACATTCTGAGTCGCCTAAAGGGAGTCAAGTACTATTCTACCTTTCAAGCGGGAATGTGGGATTTCTCTTGAGATTCTGCAGCACAAAATTTCCTCATCTCCCATTGAGGGGATAATTTTGTGGTGTTTCTCGAGTTGCGGCAGGAGGCTGGGGGTACTTCTCGAGTTGCAGCGGGGACTTCAGGAACTGGCTCTGGTTGCTTCAGGGAAGTCAAGTCCTTTTTTGTGTTGGAAGGGGAACTTCCGGATTACTCTCGAGCTGTTAAATGAGAAAAATGCCTCTTCTCGATTTGAGTCCATAAAGTGGGTTTTCCTCTCCACTGAGGAAGGATGTTAGGGAACATTCTGAGTCGCATAAACGGAGTCAGTACCCTTTTGCCTTTCAAGCCGGAATGTGGGATTTCTCTTGAGATTCTGCAGCGCAAAATTTCCTCATCTGTCATTGAGGGGATAATACTGTGTTGTTTCTCGAGTTGTGTTTGGAAGTAGGGGATACTTCTGGAGTTGAAACGGGAACCTCAGGAACTCTCTCGGGTTGCTCCAGGAAAGTCAAGTTCCCTTTTGTGTTGGAAGGGGAACTTCTTGATTACTCTTGAGCCTTTAAATGGGAATATTGCATCTTCTCGGTTTGAGTGCATGAAGAGTGTTCTCCTCTCCACTGAGGATGGATGTTAGGGAACATTCTGAGTCGCATAAAGGGAGTCAAGAAACCTTTTGCCTTTCAAGAGGGAATGTGATATTTCTCTTGAGATTCTGCAGAGCAATATTTCTTCATCTCGCATTGAGGTGATAATTTTGTGGTGTATGTCCAGTTGCGGTGTGAAGCTGGGGGCACTTCTCGAGTTGTGACGGAGACATCAGGAACTCGCTCGGGGTTCTTCAGGTAAGGCAGGTCTCGTTTTGTGTTTGAAGGGGAACTTCCGGTTCACTATCCAGCCGTTAAGTGGGAATCGGTTCTCATCTCGAATTGAGTCCATAAAGTGTGTTCTCCTCTCCAATGGGCACTGCTGTGTGTGGGAACTTTCTGAATCGCATAAAGGGTGTTATGAGTCCTTTTGCCTTTCAAGAGGGAATGTGGTATTTCTCTTGAGATTCTGCATCGCAAAATTTACTCATCTCGCACTGAGGGGATAATTTTGTGGTGTTTCTCGAGTTGCGGCTAGAGGCTAGGGTATTTCTCGAGTTGCGACGGGGACCTCAGGAACTCGCTGGGGTAGCTTCAGGTAAGTCAGGTCCCCTTTGGTGTTGGAAGGGGAACTTCCGGTTTAGTCTGGAGCCGTTAAATGGGAATAGGGCCTCATCTCGAACTGAGTCCATAAAGTGTGTTCTCCTCTCCTATGGCAACTGATACTAGTGAAATTTCTGAGTCGCATAAAGGGTATCAAGTACTTTTTGCCTTTCAAGAGGGAATAGTGGTATTTCTCTTGAAATTCTGCAGCGCACAATTTCCTCTTCTCGAATTGAGGGGATAATTTTGTGGTGTTTCTCTAGTTGCGGCAGGAAGCTTGGGGTACTTCTCGAGTTGCCATGTGGACCTCAAGAACTTGCTTGGGTTTCTTCAGGTAAGGCAGGTCCCCTTTTGTGTTGGAAAGGGCACTTCCGGTTGACTCTCCAGCCATTAAATGGGAAAGGGCTTCATCTCGAATTGAGTCCATAAAGTGTGTTCTCCTCTAAAAGGGGACGGCTGTGTGAGGGAACTTTCTGAGTCGAATAAAGGGTGTCAAGTACCTTTTTGCCTTTCAAGAGGGAATGGGGTATTTCTCTTGAGAGTCTGCATCGCAAAACTTCCTCATCTCGCATTCAGGGGATAATTTTGGGGTGTTTCTCATGTTACGGCGGGAAGCTGGTTGTGCTTCTCGAGTTGCGAAGGGGACCTCAAGAACTCGCTGGGGTTGCTTCAGGGAATTCCGGTTCGCTTTGGTGTTGGAATGGGAACTTCCGGTTTTCTCTGGAGCCCTTAAATGTGAACAGGGGCTCATCTCGAATTGAGACCATAAAGTGTGTTCTCCTCTCCACGGGGACAGCTGTGTGAGGGAACTTTCGGAGTCAAATAAAGTGTGTCAAATACCATTTTTCCTTTCAAGAGGGAATGTGGTATTTCTCTTGAGATTCTGCATCGCAAAATTTCCTCATCTCGCATTGAGGGGATAATTTTGGTGTTTTTCACCAGTTGAGGCGGGAAGCTGGGGGTGCTTCCCGAGTTGAGACGGGGACCTCAGGAACTCGCTGGGGTTGCTTCAGGGAAGTCAAGCCCACTTTGTTGTTCGATGGGAAACTTCCCGTTTCCTCTCGAGCCCTTAAATGTGAACAGGGGCTCATCTCGAATTGAGTCCTTAAAGTGTGTTCTGCTCTCCAAAGGGGACGGCTGTGTGAGGGAACTTTCTGAATCGAATAAAGGGTGTCAAGTACCGTTTTGCCTTTCAAGAGGGAATGTGGTATTTCTCTTGAGATGCTGCATCGCTAAATTTTCTCATCTCGCATTGAGGAGATAATGTTGGGGTGTTCTCGAATTGCGGTGGGAGGCTGAGTGTGCTTTTCTAGTTGCGACGGGGACCTTAGGAACTCGCTGGGGTTGCTTCAGGGAAGTCAGGTCCCCTTCGATGTTGGAAGGGGAATTTCCGGTTTCCTCTCGAGCCCTTAAATGTGAACAGGGGCTCATATCGAATTGAGTTCTGAAAATGTTTTCTCCTCTCCAAAGGGAACGGTTGTGTGAGGAATCTTTCTGAGTCGAATAAAGGTTATCAAGTACCTTTTTGCCTTTCAAGAGGGAATGTTGTATTTCTCTTGAGATGCTGCATCGCAAAATTTCCTCATCTGTCATTGAGGGGATAATTATGGTGTGTTTCTCGAGTTGTGGCGGGAAGCTGGGAGTGCTTCTCCAGTTGCGACGGGGAACTCAGGAACTCGCTGAGGTTGCTTCAGGGAATTCAGGTTCCCTTTGGTGTTGGAAGGGAAACTTCCGGTTTCGTTTCGAACCCAGAATTGTGCACAGGAGCTCATCTGGAACTGAGTCCATAAACTGTGTTCTCTTCTCCAAAGGGGACGGCTGTGTGAGGGAACTTTCTGAGTGGAATCAAGGGTGTCAAGTACCTTTTTGCCTTTCAAGAGGGAATGTGGTATTTCTCTTGAGATGCTGCATCGCAAAATTTCCTCACTTCGCATGGAGGTGATAATTTTGGGATGTTTCTCGAGTTGCGGTGGGAAGTTGGGGATGCTTCTCGATTTGCGACGGGGACTTCAGGAACTCACTGGGGTTGCTTCAGGGAAGTCAGGTCCCCTTTGGTGTTCGAAGGCGAACTTCCGGTTTCCTCTCCATCCCTTAAATGTGAACAGGGGCTTATCTCGAATTGAGTCCATAAAGTGTGTTCTCCGCTCCAAAGGGAAAGACTGTGTGAGGGAACCTTCTGAGTCGAATAAAGGGTGTCAAGTACCTTTTTGCCTTTCTAGAGGGAATGTGCTATTTCTCTTGATATTCTGCATCGCAAAATTTCCTCATCTTGCATGGAGGGGATAATTTTGCGGTGTTTCTGAAGTTGCGGCGGGAAGCTGGGGGTGCTTCTCGAGTTGCGACGGGGACCTCAGGAACTCGCTGGGGTTGCTTCAGGGAAGTTAGGTCCCCTTTGGCGTTGGAAGGAGAACTCCGGTTTTCTCTCGAGCCCTTAAATATGCACAGGGGCTCATCTCGAATTGAGTCCATAAAGTGTGTTCTCCTCTCAAAGGGGACGGTTGTGTGAGGGAACTTTCTGAGTCGAATAAAGGGTGTCAAGTATCTTTTTGCCTTTCAGGAGGGAATGTCGTATATCTCTTGAGATGCTGCATCGCAAACTTTCCTCATCTCGCATGGAGGGGATAATTTTTATTTGTTTCTCGAGTTTTTGGCGGAAAGCTGGGGGTGCTTCTCGAGTTACAACGGGGAACTCAGGAACCCCTGGGGTTGCTTCTGGGAAGTCAGGTCCCCTTTGGTGTTGGAAGGGGAACTTCCGGTTTCCTCTCGAGCCCTTAAATGTGCACAGGGGCTCATCTCGAATTGAGTCCATCAAGTGTGTTCTCCTCTCCAAAGGGGAAGGCTGTGTGAGGGAACTTTCTGAGTCTAATAAAAGGTGTCAGGTACCGTCTTGCCTTTCAAGAGGGAATGTGGTATTTCTCTTGAGATGCTGCATCGCAAAATTGTTCCATCTCGCATGGAGTGGATAATTTTGGGGTGTTTCTCGAGTTGCGGCGGGCAGCTGGGGGTGCTTCTCGATTTGCGACGAGGACCTCAGGAACTCGCTGGGGTTGCTTCAGGGAAGTCAGGTCCCCTTTGGTGGTGGAAGGGGAACTTCCGGTTTCCTCTCGAACCCTTAAATGTGCACACGGGCTCATCTCGAATTGAATCCATAAAGTGTGTTCTCCTCTCCAAAGGGGACGGTTGTGTGAGGGAACTTTCTGAGTCGAATAAATGGTGTCAAGTACCTTTTTGCCTTTCAAGAGGGAATGTGGTGTTTCTCTTGAGATGCTGCATCGCAAAATTTCCTCATCTCGCATTGAAGGCATAATTTTAGGGTGTTTCTCGGTTGCGCCGGGAAGCTGGGGGTGCTCCTCGAGTTGCGACCGGAACCTCAGGAACTCGCTGGGGTTGGTGCACTGAAATTAGTTCACCTTTAGTGCTGAAAGGAGAACTTCCGGTTTACTCTCGAGCCCTTAAATGTGAACAGGGGCTCATCTCGAATTGAGTCCATAAAGTTTGTTCTCCTATCCAAGCGGGACTTCTATGTGAGGGAACTTTCTGAGGCGAATAAAGGGTGTCAAGTACCTTTTTGCCTTTCAAGAGGGAATGTGGTATTTCTCTTGAGATGCTGCATCGCCAAATTTCCTCATCTCGCATATAGTGTATACTTTTGTGGTCTTTCACGAGCTGCGGCGGGAAACTGAGAGTGCTTCTCGAGTTGCGACGGGGACCTCAGGAACTCGCTGAGGTTGCTTCAGGAAAGTCAGTTCCCGTTTGGTGTTGGAAGGGGAACTTCCGGTTTCCTCTGGAGCCCTTAAATGTGAACAGGGGCTCATCTCGAATTGAGTCCATAAAGTGTGTTCTCCTCTTCAAAGGGGACGGCTGAGTGAGGGAACTTTCTGAGTCGAATAAAAGGTACCTAGTACCTTTTTGACTTTCAAGAGGGAATGTGGTATTTATCTTGAGATTCTGCATCGCAAAATTTTCTCATATCGCATTGAGGGGATTATTTTGGGGTGTTTCTTGTGTTGTGGCGGGAATCTGGGTGTGCTTCTCAAGTTGCGACGGCGACCTCAGGAACTCGCTGGGGTTGCTTCAGGGAAGTCAGTTCCCCTTTGTTGTTGGAAGGGGAACTTCCGGTTTCCTCTCGAGCCCTTAAATGTGAACTGGGTCTCATCTCGAACTGAGTCCATAAAGTGTGTTCCCCTCTCCAAAGGGGACGGGTGTGTGAGAGAACTTTCTGAGTCTAATAAAGGGTGTCAAGTACCTTTTTGCCTTTCAAGAGGGAATGTGGTATTTCTCTTGAGATGCTGCATCGCAAAATGTCCTCATCTCGCATGGAGGGGATAATTTTGGGGTGTTTCTCGAGTTGCGGTGGGAAGCTGGGGGTGCTTCTCGAGTTGCAACGGGGACCTCAGGAACTCGCTGGGGTTGCTTCAGGGAAGTCAGTGCCCCTTTGGTGTTGGAAGATGAACTTCCGGTTTCTTCTCGAGCCCTTAAGTGTGCACAGGGGCTCATCTCGAATTGAGTCCATAAAGTGTGTTCTCCTCTCCAAAGGGGACGGCTGTGTGAGGGAACTTTCTGAGCCGAATAAGGGCTGTCAAGTACCTTTTTGACTCTCAAGAGCGAATGTGGGGTTTCTCTTGAGATTCTGCATCGCAAAATACCATATCTCGCATTGAGGGGATAATTTTGTTGTGGTGGTCATGTTGCCGGCGGAAGCAGTGGTTACTTCTGGAGTTACGACGGGGACCTCAGGAACTCACTCACTTGCTTCAGTGAAGTCAAGTCCCCTTTGGTTTTGGAAGGGGAACTTCCGGATTACTCTCGAGCCGTTAAATGGGAATATTAGCTCTTCTCGGTTTCAGTCCATAAAGTGTGTTCTCCTCTCCACTGAGGACGGATGTTAGGGACCATTCTGAGTCGCCTAAACGGTGTCAAATACTCTTTTACCTTTCAAGCGGGAATGTGGGATTTCTCTTGAGATTCTGCAGCGCAAAATTTCCTCATCTCACATTGTGGGGATAATTATGTGGTGTTTCTCGAGTTGCGATGGGGACCTCAGAAACTTACTCAAGTTACTTTAGGGAATCATGTCCCATTTGTGCTGGAAGGGGAACTTCCGGATTACTCTCGAGCCCTTTAATGGGAATAGGGACTCTTTGGTAGTTTAGTCCATAAAGTGTGTTATTCTCTCCAATGGGGACGGATATTTTTGAACTTTCTGAGTGGCATAAAGTGTGTCAAGTACCCTTTTGCCTTTCAAGCGGGAATGTGGGATATCTCTTGAGATTCCGCAGCGCAAAATAACCTCATCTCACATTGAGGGGATAATTTTGTGGTGTTTCTTCAGTTGTGGTGGGAAGCAGGGGGCACTTCTCTAGCTATGGCGGGGACCTCAGGAACTCGCTCGGGTTGCTTCAGGGAAGTCAAGTCGCCTTTTGTTTTGGAAGGGGAACTTCCGGATTACTATCGAGATGTTAAAAGGGAATATTGCCTCCTCTCCATTTGAGTCCATAAAATATGTTCTCCTCTCCACTGAGGATGTATGTTAGGGAACATTCTGAGTCGCCTAAAGGGAGTCAAGTACTCTTTTGACTTTCAAGCGGGAATGTGGGATTTCTCTTGAGATTCTGCAGCGCAAAATTTCCTCATCTCCCTTTGAGGGGATAATTTTGTGGTGTTTCTCGAGTTGCGGCGGGAAGCTGGGGGTACTTCTCGAGGTGCGTCAGGGACCTCAGGAACTCACTTGGGTTGCTTCAGGGAAGTCAAGTCCTTTTTTGTCTTGGAAGGGGAACTTCCGGATTACTCTCGAGCTGTTAAATGGGAAAAATGCCTCTTCTCGATTTGAGTCCATAAAGTGTGTTTTCCTCTCCACTGAGGAAGGATGTTAGGGAACATTCTGAGTCGCATAAACGGAGTCAGTACCCTTTTGCCTTTCAAGCCGGAATGTAGGATTTCTCTTGAGATTCTGCAGCGCAAAAAACCTCATCTCTCATTGAGGGGAATATTTTGTGGTGTTTCTCGAATTGCGGCGGGACGCTGGGGGTACTTCTTGAGTTTAGATGGCGACCTCAGGAACTCACTCGAGTTTCTTCAGGGAAGTCAGGTCCCCTTTTGTGCTGGAAGTGGAACTTCCGGATTAGTCTCGACCCCTTTAATGGGAATAGGGCCTCTTCTGGAGTTGAGTCCATAAAGTGTGTATACCTCTCCAATGGGGACGGATGTTAGGGAACATTCTGAGTGGCATAAAGTATGTCAAGTTCCCTTTTGCTTTCAAGCGGTAAGGCGGGATTT
Source organism: Moschus berezovskii (assembly GCF_049115385.1). Taxonomy (NCBI): domain Eukaryota; kingdom Metazoa; phylum Chordata; class Mammalia; order Artiodactyla; family Moschidae; genus Moschus; species Moschus berezovskii. The sequence continues at coordinate 141,785,954 of NC_142461.1, forward strand.
CTCTTGAGATTCTGCAGAAAATTACCTCATCTCGCACTTGTGTCGTTTCTCGAGTTGGGGCGGGAAGCAGGGGGAACTTCTGGAGTTGAGACGGGACCCTCAGGAACTCGCTCAGGTTGCTTCAGGGAAGTCAAGTAATTTTTTGTGTTGGAAGCGGAACTTCTTGATTACTCTCGAGCCTTTAAATGGGAATATAGCCTCTTTTCGATTTGAGTCCTTGAAGTGTGTTTTCCTCTCCACTGAGGACGGATGTTAGGGAACATTCTGAGTAGCCTAAAGGGAGTCAGGTACCATTATGCCTTTCAAGCGGGAATGTGGGATATCACTTGAGACTCTGCAGCCCAAAATTTCCTCATTGGGGGGATAATTTTGTTGTGCTTCTCGAGTTGCGAAGGGGACCTCAGGAACTTTCTCGAGTTACTTCAGGTAATCAGGCCCATTTTTTCCTGGAAGGAGAACTTCCGGATTACTCTTGAGCCCTTTAATGGGAATAGGGCCTCTTCTGGTGTTGAGTCCATAAAGTGTGTTATCCTCTCCACTGAGGACGAATCTTAGGGACCATTCTGAGTCGGCTAAAGGGAGTCAAGTACCCTTTTGCCTTTCAAGCGGATATCTGGGATTTCACTTGAGATTCTGCAGCACAAATTTTCCTCATCTCACATTGTGGGGAAAATTTTGTGGTGTTTCTCCAGTTGCGATGGGGACCTCAGAAACTTACTCGAGTTACTTCAGGGAATCAGGTCCCATTTGTGCTGGAAGGGGAACTTCCGGAATACTTTTGAGCCCTTTAATGGGAATAAGGCCTCTTCTCCAGTTGAGTCCCTAAAGTGTGTTATCTTCTCCACTGAGGACGGATATTGTTGAACTTTCTGAGTGGCATAAAATGTGTCATGTATGCTTTTGCCTTTCAACGGGAATGTGGGATTTCTCTTGAGATTCTGCAGCGCAAAAAACCTCATCTCTCATTGAGGGGATAATTTTGTGGTGTTTCTCGAATTGCGGCGGGAAGCTGGGGGTACTTCTCGAGTTGCGGCGGGGACCTCAGGAACTCGCTCGGGTTGCTTCAGGGAAGTCAAGTCCACTTTTGTGTCGGAAGGGGAACTTCCGGAATACTCTCGAGCCATTAAAAGGGAATATTGCCTCTTCTCCATTTGAGTCCATAAAATATGTTCTCCTCTCCACTGAGGATGGATGTTAGGGAATATTCTGAATCGCATAAAGGGAGTCAAGTACCCTTTTGCCTTTCAAGCGGGAATGTGGGATTTCTCTTGAGATTCTGCAGCGCAAAATTTCCTCATCTCACATTGAGGGGATAATTTTGTGGTGTTTCTCGAATTGAGGCGGGAAGATGGGGGTACTTCTGGAGTTGCGACGGGGACCTCAGGAACTCACTCCAGTTACTTCAGGGAAGTCAGGACTCCTTTTGTTCTTGAAGGGGAGCTTCCGGATTACTCTGGAGCCCTTTAAATGGAATAGGGCCTCTTCTGGAGTTGAGTCCACAAAGTGTGTTCTCCTCTCCAATGGGGAAGGAAGATAGGGAACTTTCTCAGTGACATAAAGGGAGTCAAGTAAGCTTTTGCCTTTCAATTGGGAATGTGGGATTTCTCTTCAGATTCTGCAGCGCAAAGTTTCCTCCTCTTGCATTGAGGGGATAATTTTGTGGTGTTTCCGAATTTCGGCGGGAAGCTGGGGGTACTTCTCGAGATTCAACGGGGACCTCAGGAACTCACTGGAGTTACTTCAGGGAAGTCAGTTCCCCCTTTGTGCTGGACGGGGAACTTCCGGATTACTCTGGAGCCCTTTAATGGGAATTGGGGCCTTTCTGGAGTTGAGTCCAAAATTGAGTACACCTCTGCAATGGGGACGGATTTTAGGGAACTTTCTGAGGGGCATAAAGTATGCCAAGTTCCCTTTTGCCTTTCCAGCGGGAATGTGGGATTTCCCTTGAGATTCTGCAGCGCAAAATTACCTCATGTCGCATTGAGGGGATAATATTGTGTTGTTTCTGGAGTTGTGGTGGGAAGTAGGGGATACTTCTGGAGTTGAAACGGGAAGCTAAGGAACTCTCTCGGTTTGCTCCAGGGAAGTCAAGTTCACTTTTGTGTTGGAAGGGGAACTTCTTGATTACTCTTGAGCCTTTAAATGGGAATATTGCCTCTTTTCGATTTGAGTCCATGAGGTGTGTTTTCCTCTCCACTGAGGAAGGATGTTAGGGAACATTCTGAGTCGCATAAACGGAGTCAATACACTTTTGCCTTTCAAGCCGGAATGTAGGATTTCTCTTGAGATTCTGCAGCGCAAAATTTCCTCATCTCGCAGTGAGGGGAATATTTTGTGGTGTTTCTCGAATTGCGGCGGGACGCTGGGGGTACTTCTTGAGTTTAGATGGCGACCTCAGGAACTCACTGGAGTTTCTTCAGGGAAGTCAGGTCCCCTTTTGTGCTGGAAGGGGAACTTCCGGATTAGTCTCGAGCCTTTTAATGGGAATAGGGCCTCTTCCGGAGTTGAGTCCATAAAGTGTGTATGTCTCTCCAATGGGGACGGATATTAGGGAACATTCTGAGTGGCATAAAGTATGTCAAGTTCCCTTTTGCTTTCAAGCGGGAAGGCGGGATTTCTCTTGAGATTCTACAGCAGAAAATTACCTCATCTCGCACTAAGGGGATAATATTGTGTCGTTTCTCGATTTGGGGCCGGAAGCAGGGGATACTTCTGGAGTTGAGACGGGACCCTCTGGAACTCGCTCAGGTTGCTTCAGGGAAGTCAAGTACTTTTTTGTGTTGGAAGGGGAACTTCTTGATTACTCTCGAACTTTTAAATGGGAATATTGCCTCCTCTCCATTTAAGTCCATAAATTATGTTCTCCTCTACTGAGGATTGATGTTAGGGAACATTCTGAGTCGCCTAAAGGGAGTCAAGTACCCTTCTGCCTTTCAAGCGGGAGTGTGGGATTTCTCTTGAGATTCTGCAGAGCAAAATTTCTTCATCTCCCATTGAGGGGATAATTTTGTGGTGTTTCTCGAGTTGCGGCGGGAAGCTGGGGGTACTTCTCGAGTAGCAGCGGTGACCTCAGGAACTCGCTCGGATTGCCTCAGGGAAGTCAAGTCCTTTTTTGTGTTGGAAGGGGAACTTCCGCATTACTCTCGAGCTGTTAAATGGGAAAAATGCCTCGTCTCGATTTGAGTCCATAAAGTGTGTTTTCCTCTCCACTGAGGAAGGATGTTAGGGAACATTCTGAGTCGCATAAACGGAGTCAGTACCCTTTTGCCTTTCAAGCCGGAATGTGGGATTTCTCTTGAGATTCTCAGCGCAAAATTTCCTCATCTCTCATTGAGGGGAATATTTTGTGGTGTTTCTCGAATTGCGGTGGGACGCTGGGGGTACTTCTTGAGTTTAGATGGGGACCTCAGGAACTCACTCGAGTTTCTTCAGGGAAGTCAGGTCCCCTTTTGTGCTGGAAGGGGAACTTCCGGATTAGTCTCGAGCCCTTTAATGGGAATAGGGCCTCTTCTGGAGTTGAGTCCATAAAGTGTGTTCTCCTCTCCAATGGGGAAGGATGTTAGGGATTTTTCTGAGTGACATAAAGGGAGTCAAGTACGTTTTTGCCTTTCAATTGGGAATGTTGGATTTCTCTTCAGATTCTGCCGCGCAAAGTTTCCTCATCTCGCATTGAGGGGATAATTTTGTGGTGTTTCCCGAATTTTGGCGGGAAGCTGGGGGTACTTCTCGAGTTTCAACGGGGACCTCAGTAACTCACTGGAGTTACTTTAGGGAAGTCAGTTCCCCTTTAGTGCTGGACGGGGAACTTCCGGATTACTCTCGAGGCCTTTAAGGGAATAGGGGCTCTTCTGGAGTTGAGTCCATAAATTGTGTATGCCTCTGCTATAGGGATGGATTTTATGGAACTTTCTGAGGAGCATAAAGTATGCCAAGTTCCCTTTTCTCTTTCAAGCGGGAATGTGGGATTTCTCTTGAGATTCTGGAGCGCAAAATTACCTCATGTCGCATTGCGGGGATAATACTGTGTTGTTTCTCGAGTTGTGGTTTGAAGTAGGGGATACTTCTGGAGTTGAAACGGGAACCTCAGGAACTCTCTCAGGTTTCTCCAGGGAAGTCAAGTCCCCTTTTGTGTTGGAAGGGGAACTTCTTGATTACTCTTGAGCTTTTAAATGGGAATATTGCCTCTTCTCGATTTGACTGCATGAAGAGTGTTCTCCTCTGCACTGAGGATGGATGTTAGGGAACATTCTGATTCTCATAAAGGGAGTCAAGAACCCTTTTGCCTTTCAAGAGGGAATGTGATATTTCTCTTGAGATTCTGCAGAGCAATATTTCTTCATCTCGCATTGAGGTGATAATTTTGTGGTGTATGTCCAGTTGCGGCGGGAAGCTGGGGGTACTTCTCGAGTTGCGATGGGGACATCAGGAACTCGCTCGGGTTTCTTCAGGTAAGGCAGGTCCCGTTTTGTGTTTGAAGGGGAACTTCCGGTTCACTATCGAGCCGTTAAGTGGGAATCGGTCCTCATCTCGAATTGAGTCCATAAAGTGTGTTCTCCTCTCCAATGGGCACTGCTGTGTGAGGGAACTTTCTGAATCGCATAAAGGGTGTTAAGAGTCCTTTTGCCTTTCAAGAGGGAATGTGGTATTTCTCTTGAGATTCTGCATCGCAAAATTTCCTCATCTCGCACTGAGGGGATAATTTTGTGGTGCTTCTCGAGTTGCCACTGGAGGCTAGGGTATTTCTCGAGTTGCGACGGGGACCTCAGGAACTCGCTTGGGATGCTTCAGGGAAGTCAGGTCCCCTTTGGTGTTGGAAGGGGAACTTCCGGTTTACTCTCGAGCCGTTTATTGGGAATAGGGCCTCACCTTGATTTGAGTCCGTAAAGTGTGTTCTCCTGTCCAATGAGGACGGCTGTGTGAGGGAACTTTCTGAGTCGCATAAAGGGTTTCAAGAACCGTTTTTCCTTTCAAGAGGGAATGTGGTATTTCTCTTGAGATTCTGTAACGCAAAATTTCCTATACTTGCATTGAGGGGATATTTTGTGGTGTTTCTCGAGTTGCGGCGGGAAGCTGGGGGTAATTCTCAAGTTGCTATTCGTACCTCAGGAACTCACTCGGGTTTCTTCAGGTAAGGCAGGTCCCCTCTTTGTTGGAAGGGGAACTTCTGATTTACTCTCGAGCAGTTAATTGGCAATAGTGCCTCATTTTGAATTGAGTACATAAAGTTCGTTCACCTCTCCAATGGGGACTGATCTTAGTGAAATTTCTGAGTCGCATAAAGGATGTCACGTACCCTTTTGCATTTCAAGAGGGAATGTGGTATTTCTCTTGAGATTCTGCAGCGCAAAATATCCTCATCTCGCATTCAGGAGATAATTTTGTGGTGTATGTCAAGTTATGGCGGGAATTTTGGATTATTTCTCGTGTTGCGACGGGGACCTCAGGAATTTGCTCGAGTTGCTTCTGGAAAGTCAGGTCTCCTTTTGTGTTGGAAGGGGAACTTCCGGTTTAGTCTGGAGCCATTAAATGGGAATAGGGCCTCATCTCGAACTGAGTCCATAAAATGTGTTCTCCTCTCCTATGGGGAATGATATTAGTGAAATTTCTGAGTCGCATAAACGGTATCAAGTACTTTTTGCCTTTCAAGAGGGAATAGTGGTATTTCTCTTGAGATTCTGCAGCCCAAAATTTCCTCTTCTCGCATTGAGGGGATAATTTTGTCATGTTTCTCTAGTTGCGGCAGGAAGCTTGGGGTACTTCTCGAGTTGCCATGTGGACCTCAAGAACTTGCTTGGGTTTCTTCAGTTAAGGCAGGTCCCCTTTTGTGTTGGAAAGGGCACTTCCTGTTTACTCTCCAGCCATTAAATGGGAATAGGGCTTCACCTCGAATTGAGTCCATAAAGTGTGTTCTCCTCTCCAATGGGGACGGCTGTGTGAGGGTACTTTCTGAGTCGCAGAAAGGGTGTCAAGTACCCTTTTGCCTTTCAAGCGGGAATGTGGTATTTCTCTTGAGATTCTGCAGCGCACAATTTCCTCATCTCGCATTGAGGGGATAATTCTGTGGTGTTTGTCGAGTTGCGGCGGGATGCTGGGGGTGCTTCTCGAGTTGCAACGGGGACCTCAGGAAGTGCTCGAGTTGCTTCAGGAAAGTCAGGTCCCCTTTTGTGTTGGAACGGGAACTTCCGGTTTACTTTCGAGCCGTTCATTGGGAATAGGGATTCATCTGGAGTTGAGTCCAAAAGGTGTTTTTTCCTCTCCAATGGGTACGGCTCTGTGAGCGAACTTTCTGGGTCACATAAAGTGTGTCAAGTGACCTTTTGCCTTTCAAGTGGGTATGTGGGACTTCTCTTGAGATTTCGGAGCACAAAATTTCCTCATCTCGCATTGTGGGGATAATTTTGTTGTGTCTCGAGTTTCGGCTTGGATCTGGGGGTACTTCTCGAGTTGCAGCGTGGACCTCAGGAACTCGTTCGTGTTGCTTCAGGGAAGTCAGGTCCCCTTTTTTTGGAAGTGGAACTTCCAGATTACTCTCGAGCCCTTAAATGGGAATAGGTCCTCTTCTAGATTTGAGTCCATGAAGTGTGTTCTCCGCTCCAATAAGTACGGGTGTTAGGAAACTATCTGAATCGCATAAAGTGTGTCAAGTGCCCTTTTGCCTTTCAAGCGGGAATGTGGGATTTCTATTTAATTGTGTAGTGCAAAATTTCCTCATCTCACATTGAGCGGATAATTTTTTGGTGTTTCCGCTTTTGAGGCGGGAAGCTGGGGGTACTTCTCGAGTTGCGACGGGGACCTCAGGAACTCGGTTGTGTTGCTTCAGGGAAGTTAGTCACCCTTTTCTACTGGAACGGGAATTTCAGGATTACTCTCAAGCCTTTAAATGGGAATAGGGCCTCTTCCCAAGTTGAGTCCATAAACTGTGTTCTCCTCTCCAATGGGGATGGCTGTGTGAGGGAATTTTCTGAGTCGCATAAAGGGTGTCAAATACAGTTTTGCCTTTCCAGCGGAACGTGGGATTTCTCTTGAATTGTGCAGCGGAATATTTTCCTGATCTCGCATTGAGGGGATAATTTTCTGGTGTTTCTAGAGTTGCATCGGGAACCTGGTTGTACTTCTCAGGTAGCGAAGAGGACCTCAGGAATTCTCCATGGCTGCTTCAGGGAAGTCAGGAACCCTTTTGTGTTGGAAGGGGAATTTCGGGATTACTGTTGAGCCTTTAAATGGGAATAGGGCCTCTTCTCGAGTTAAGTCCGTAAAGTGTGTTCTCCTCTCCAATGGGGACGACTGTTTGAGGGAATTTTTTGAGTCTCACCCGGCTGTGCAAACGGGAGAAATACCAGCCCCACCCGCGCAGACACGAGAGATGCCGGCCCAGGCAGCTGAGACGCCAGAGACACGGGCCTTGCCAGCGCAGACGCGAGAGAGGCCTTCCCCACCCGCGCAGACGGGAGAGAACCCGGCCCCTCCCGCGCAGACTCGAGAGACCTCGGCCCCGTCCGCTCAGAGGCTATTGTTGCTGGCGCCGCCCGCGGAGACACAAGAGAAGCCGGCCCCGCCTGCGCAGATGCGAGAGACCCTTGCCCCGCCTGCGCAGACCCGAGAGACCCCGGCCCCGCCCGCCCAGATGGGAGAGACCCCGGCCCCGCACCCAGACGCGGGATACGCAGGCCCCGCCTGCGCAGAATGGAGAGAAGCCGGCCCTGGCGAAACTGACCATGCAGAGATGCGCAGCGTTGAGGAGCTACCCCATGCCTGAGGCCAGGGCAGGCGGCCGAGAGGAGGTACCCCACCTCCAATAGGCAGTGGCTGTGCGGGGGAGGGCCGAGAGGAGGTACTCACGTTCAAAGTCAGGAGGGGCGGCCTTGAGGACATACCCCTCATCCAAGGTAAGGTGCAGCAGCTGTGCTTCTTGGAGCAGCTGTGAAGAGATATCCCACACCCAAGGTAAGAGAAACTCAAATCAGATGGTAGGTATTGCGAGGGGGATTCAGATGGCAGACACACTGAAATCATAATCACAGGAATCTACTCGATCTGATCACATGGACCACAGCCGAATGTGGTCCACTGGAGAAGGGAATGGCAAACCACTTCAGTATATTTGCATTGAGAACCCGATGAACAGCATCAAAGGGCAAAATGACAGGATACTGAATGAGGAATTCCCCAGGTCTGTAGGTGCCCAGTATGCTACTGGAGATCAGTGGAGAAATCACTCTAGAAGGAATGAAGGGATGGAGCAAAAGCAAAACCAGTACCCAGTTGTGGATGTGACCGGTGATAGAAGCAAGGTCTGGTGCTGTAAAGAGCAATATTGCATAGGAACCTGGAATGTAAGGTCCAGGAATCAAGGCAAATTGGAAGTGGTCAAACAGGAGATGGCAAGAGTGAACATAGACATTCTAGGAATCAGTGAATTAAAATGGACTGGAATGTGTGAATTTAACTCAGATGACCATTATATATATATACTACTGTGGGCAGAAATCCCTTAGAAGAAATGGAGTAGCCATCATGGTCAAAAAGAGACTCCGAAATGCAGTACTTGGATGCAATCTTAAAAACGACAGAATGATTTCTGTTCGTTTCCAAGGCAAACCATTCAACATTAGAGTAATCCAGGCCTGTGCCCCAACCACTAACGCTGAAGAAGCCGAAGTTGAACGGTTCTATGAAGACCTACAAGACCTTTTAGAACTAACACCCAAAAAGATTTCCTTTTCATTATAGGGGACTGGAATGCAAAAGTAGGAAGTCAAGAAACACCTGGAGTAACAGGCAAATTTGGCCTTGGAGCACGGAAAGAAGCAGGGCCAAGGCTAATAGAGTTTTGTCAAGAGAACGCACTGGTCATAGCAAACTCCCTCTTCCAACAACACAAGAGAAGACTCTACACGTGGACATCACCAGATGGTCAACACCAAAATCAGATTGATTATATTCTTTGCAGCCAAAGATGGAGAAGCTGTATACAGTTAGCAAAAACAAGACCAGGAGCTGACTGTGGCGCAGATCATGAACCCCTTATTGCCAAATTCAGACTTAAATTGAAGAAAGTAGGGAAAACCCCTAGACCATTCAGATATGACCTCAATCAAATCCCTTAGGATTATACAGTGGAAGTGAGAAATAGATTTAAGGCACTAGATCTGATAGATAGAGTGCCTGATGAACTCTGGATGGAGGTTCGTGACATTGTACAGGAGACAGGGACCAAGAGCATCCCCATGGAAAAGAAATGCAAAAAAAGCAAAATGGCTGTCTGAGGTGGCCTTACAAATAGCTGTGAAAAGAAGAGAAGCGAAAAGCAAAGGAGAAAGGGAAAGATATAAGCATTAGAATGCAGAGCTCCAAAGAATAGCAAGGAGAGATAAGAAAGCCTTCCTCAGTGATCAATGCAAAGAAATAGAGGAAAACAACAGAATAGGAAAAACAAGAGATCTCTTCAAGAACATTAGAGATTCCAAGGGAACATTTCATGCAAAGATGGGCTCGATAAAGGACAGAAATGGTATGGACCTAACAGAAGCAGAAGATATTAAGAAGAGGTGGCAAGAATACACAGAAGAACAGTACAAAAAAGATCTTCACGACCAGGATAGTCACGAAAATGTGATCACTGGCCTAGAGCCAGACATCTTGGAATGTGAATTCAAGTGTGCCTTAGACAGCAACACTACAAACAAAGCTAGAGGAAGTGATGGAATTCCAGTCGAGCTATTTCAAATCTTGAAAGATGATGCTGTGAAAGTGCTGCACTCAATATGCCAACAAATTTGGAAAACTCAGCAGTGGCCACAGGACTGGAAAAGTTCAGTCTTCATTCCAATCCCAAAGAAAGGCAATGCCAAAGAATGCTCAAGCTACCGCACAATTGCACTCATCTCACACGCTAGTACGGTCATGCTCAAAATTCTCCAAGCCAGGCTTCAGCAATATGTGATCCATGAACTCCCAGATGTTCAAGCAGGTTTTAGAAAAGGCAGAGGCACCAGAGATCAAATTGCCAACATCCGCTGGATCATGGAGAAAGCGAGAGAGTTCCAGAAAAACATCTATTTCTGCTTCATTGACTATGCCAAAGCCTTTGACTGTGTGGATCACAATAAACTGTGGAAGATTCTGAAAGAGATGGGAATACCAGACCCCCTGACCTGCCTCTTGAGAAACCTGTATGCAGGTCAGGAAGCAACAGTCAGAACTGTGCATGGAACAACACACTGGTTCCAAATAGGAAAAGGAGTATGTCAAGCCTGTATATTGTAATCTTGCTTATTTAACTTATATGCAGAGTGCATCATGAGAAATGCTGGGCTGGAAGAAGAACAACTGGAATCAAGATTGCTGGGAGAAATATCAATAACCTCAGATATGCAGATGACACCACCTTTAGGGCAGAAAGTGAGGAGGAACTCAAAAGCCTCTTGATGAAAGTGAAAGAGGAGAGTGAAAAGGTTGGCTTGAAGCTCAACATTCAGAAAACAAAGGTGATGGAATCTGGTCCCAACACTTCACGGGAAATAGATGGAAAAACAGTGGAAACAGTGTCACACTTTCTTTGTTGGGGCTCCAAAATCACTGCAGATGCTGATTGAAGCCATGAAATTAAAAGACGCTTACTCCTTGAAAGGAAAGTTATGATCAACCTTGATAGTATATTAAAAAGCAGAGACATCACTTTGCCAAAAAAGCTCCATCTAGTCAAAGCTATGGTTTTTCCCATGATCATGTATGGATGTGAGAGTTGGACTGTGAAGAAAGCTGATCGCCGAAGAACTGATGCTTTTGAACTGTGGTATTGGAGAAGACTCTTGAGAGTCCCTTGGACTGCAAGAAGATCCAACCAGTCCATTCTAAGGGAGATCATTCGTCGGTGTTCATTGGAAGGACTGATGCTAAAGCTGAAACTGCAGTACTTCGGCCACCTCATGTGATGAGTTGACTCACTGGAAAAGATTCTGATGCTAGGAGAGGTTGGGGGCTGGAGGAGAAAGGGACGACAGAGAATGAGATGGCTGGAGAGCATCACCGGCTCTGTGGCCATGAGTTTGAGTGAACTCCGGGAGTTGGTATAGGACAGGGAGGCCTAGCGTACAGTGATTAATGGGTCGCGGAGAGTCGGACACGACTGAGCGACTGAACTGAACTGAACTGAATAAAGTGTGTCAAATACCCTTTTCCCTTTCAGGCGGGAATGTGGGATTTCTCTTGAAATTCTTCACCGCAAAATTTCTTCATCTCGCATTGAGGGGATAATTTTGTGGTGTTTCTCGAATTGCGGCGGGAAGCTGGGGGTATTCTTCGAGGTGCGAAGGGGACCTCAGGAACTCACTCGAGTTACTTAAGGCAAGTTAGGTCCCCGATTGTGCTGGAATGGGAACTTCCGGATTACTCTCGAGCCGTTAAATGGGAATATTGCCTCTTCTCGATTTGAGTCCTTAAAGTGTGTTCTCCTCTCCACTGAGGACGGATGTTAGGGACCATTCTGATTCGCCTAAAGGGAGTCAAGTACCCTTTTGCCTTTCAAGCGGGAATGTGGGATTTCTCTTGAGATTCTGCAGTGCAAAATTTCCACATCTCGCATGGAGGTGATAATTATGTGCTGTTACACGAATTGGGCTGGGAAGCTGGGGGTGATTCTCCAGTTGCGACGAGGACCTCTGGAACACACTCGGATTACTTCAGGGAAGTCAGGTGCCCTTTTGTGCTGGAAGGGGAACTTCCGGATTGTTCTCGAGCCCTTTAATGGGAATAGGGCCTCCTCTTGATTTGAGTCCATAAATTGTGTTCTCCTCTCCAATGGGGACGGATGTTAGGGAAATTTCTGAGTGGCATAAAGTGTGTCAAGTACCCTTTTGCCTTTCAAGCGGGAATGTGGAATTTCTCTTGAGATTCTGCAGCGTGAAATTACCTCATCTCGCATTGAGGGGATAATTTTGTGGTATTTCTCGAGTTGCAGAGGGAAGCAGGGGATACTTCTCGACTTGAAACGGGGACCTCAGGAACTCGCTCGGGTTGCTTCAGCGAAGTCAAGTCCCCTTTTGTGTTGGAAGGGGAACTTCCAGATTACTCTCGAGCCGTTAAATGGGAACATTGCCTCTTCTCGATTTGAGTCCAGAGAGTGTGTTCTCCTCTACACTGAGGACGGATGTTAGGGAACATTCTGAGTCGCCTAAAGGGAGTCAAGTACACTGTTGCCTTTCAAGCGGGAATGTGGGATTTCTCTTTTGATTCTGCAGCGCAAAATTTCCTCATCTCGCATGGAAGGGATAATTTTTTGGTGTTTCACGAATTGGGTTGGGAAGCTGGGGGTACTTCTGCAGTTCCAACGAGTACCTCTGGACCACACTCGTGTTACTTCAGGGAAGTCTGGTCCCATTTTGTCTGGAAGGGTAACTTCCGTATTACTCTCGAACCCTTTAATGTGAATAGGGCCTCTTCTGGAATAGAGTCCATAAAGTGTGTTCTCCTCCCATTGGGGACGGCTGTGTGAGGGAACTTTCTGAGTTGCATAAAGCGTGTTTAGTACCCTTTTGCCTTTTATGAGGAAATGTGGTATTTCTCTTGAGATTCTGCACCGCAAATTTCCTCATCTCGCACTGAGGGGAAAATTTTGGGGTGTTTCTCGAGTTGCGGAAGGAAGCTGGGGGTGCTTCTCGAGTTGCGACGGGGACCTCAGGAACTGGCTGGGGTTGCTTCAGGGAAGTCAGGTCCCCTTTGATGTTGGAAGGGGAACTTCCGGTTTCCTCTCGAGCCCTTAAATGTGAACAGGGGCTCATCTCGAAATGAGTCTATAAAGTGTGTTCTCCTCTCTAAAGGGGACGGCTGTGTGAGGGAACTTTCTGAGTGAAATAAAGGGTGTCAAGTACCTTTTTGCCTTAAAGAGGGGATGTGATATTTCTCTTGAGATTCTGCATTGCAAAATTTCCTCATCTCGCATTTAAGGGATAATTTTGTGGTGTTTCTCGAGTTGCGGCGGGAAGCTGGGGGTGCTTCTCGAGTTGCGATCGGGACCTCAGGAACTCGCTGGGGTTGCTTCAGGGAAGTCAGCTCCCCTTTGGTGTTGGAAGGGGAACTTCCGGTTTCCTCTCGAGGCCTTAAATGTGCACAGGGGCTCATCTCGAATTGAGTCCATAAAGTGTGTTCTCCTCTCCAAAGGGGACAGCTGTTTGAGGGAACTTTCTGAGTCGAATAAAGGGTGTGAAATAAAATTTTGCCTTTTCAAAAGGGAGTGTGTTGTTTCTCTTGAGATTCTGCATCACAAAATTTCCTCCTCTCACATTGAGGGGATAATTTTGTGGTGTTTCTCGATTTGCGGCGGGAAGCTGGGGGTGCTTCTCAGGTTGAGACGGGGACTTCACGAACTCGCTCGGGTTGCTTCACGGAAGTCAGGACCCCTTTTTTGTTGGAAGGGGAACCTCCGGTTTACTCTCGAGCCGTTAATGGGAATACGGGCTCATCTTGAATTGAGTCCATAAAATGTGTTCTCCTCTCCAATGGGGACTGATGTTAGTGAAACTTCTGAGTCGAATTAAGGGTGTCAAGTACCCATTGCCTTTCAAGCGGGAATGTGGTATTTCACTTGAGATTCTGCAGCGCAAAATTTCCTCATCTCGCATTGAGTCTATAATATTGTGGTGTTTCTATAGTTGCGGGGAAAACCTGGGGGTACTTCTCGAAGTGCGTCGGGGACCTCAGGAACTCGCTCGGGTTGATTCAGGGAAGTCAGGTCCCCGTTCGTTTTGGAATAGGAACGTCCGGTTTACTCTGGAGCCGTTAAAAGGGAATAGGGCGTCTTCTGGAATTGAGTCCTTAAAGTGTGTTCTCCTCTCCAATGGGGACGGCTGTGTGAGGGAACTTTTTGAGTCGCATAAAGGGTGTCAAGTACCCTTTTGCCTTTCAAGAGAGAATGTGATATTTCTCTTGAGATGCAGCACAAAATTTCCTCACCTCGCATTGAGGGGAAAATTTTGTGGTTTTTCTCTTGTTGCGGCGGGAAGCTGGGGTAACTGCTCGAGTTGCGACGGGGACCCCAGGAAGTCGCTCTGGTTGCTTCAGGGCAGTCAGGTCCCCATTGGAGTTGGAAGGGGAACTTCCGGTTTACTCTCGAGCTGTTAAATGGGAATAGGGGCTCATCTCGTATTGAGTCCATAAAGTGTGTTCTCCTCTCCGAAGGGGACGGCTGCGTGAGGTAACTTTCTGAGTCGCAAAAAGGGTGTCCTGTACCCTTTTTCCTTGCAAGAAGGAATGTGGTATTTCTCTTGAAATTCTGCAGCGCAAAATTTCTTCATCTCACATTGAGGGAATAATTTTGTGGTGTTTCCCGAGTTGCGGCGGGAATCTGGGGGTAATTCTCGAGGTACGATGGGGACATCAGGACCTTGCTCGGGTTTCTTCAGGGAAGTCAGGTCCCCTTTTTGTTGGAAGGGAAAATATAGGTTTACTCTAGAGCCATTAAATGGGAAAAGAGGCTCATCTCGAATTGAGTTCGTAAAGTTTATTTTCCTCTCCAATGGGGATGGATGATAGTGAAATTTCTGCGTCCCAAAAAAGGGTGTCAAGAAATCTTTGCCTTTCAAGAGGGAAGGTGGTATTACTCTTGAGATTCTGCAGAGCAAAATTACCTTATCTCGCATTGAGGGGATAATTTTTTGGTGTTTCCCGAGTTGCGGCAGGAAGCTGGGGGTGCATCTTGAGTTATGACGGGGACCTCAGGAACTCGCTGGGGTTCCTTCAGGGCAGTCAGGTCCCCGTTCGTGTTGGAAGGGGAACTTCCCGTTTCCTCCCGAGACCTTAAATGTGCACAGGGGCTCATTTCGAAGTGAGTCCATAAAGTTTTTTCTCCTCTAAAATGGGACGGCTGTATGAGGGAACTGTCTGAGTCGAATAAAGGGTGTGAAGTACATTTTTGCCTTTCAAGAGGGAATAAGGTATTTCTCTTGAGATGCTGCATCGCCAAATTTCCTCATCTCGCATTGAGGGGATAATTTTGGTGTGTTTCTCGAGTTGCGGCAGGAAGCTGGGGGTGCTTCGCGAGTTGCGACGGGACTTCAGGAACTCGTTGGGGTTGCTTGAGGGTAGTCAAGTCCCCTTTGCTGTTGGAAGGGGAACTACCGGTTTCCTCTCGAGCCCTTAAATGTGCACAGGGCCTCATCTCGAATTGAGTCCTAAAGTGTGTTCTCTCCAAAGAGGACGGCTATGTGAGGGAATTTTCTGAGTCGAATAAAGGGTGTCAAGTACCTTTTTGCCTTTCAAGGGGGAATGTGGTATTTCTCTTGAGATGCTGCATCGCAAAATTTCGTCATCTCGCATTGAGGGGATAATTTTGGGGTGTTTCCCGAGTTGTGGCGGGAAGATGGGGGTGCTTTAAGAGTTGCGACGGGGACCTCAGGAACTCTCTGGGTTGCTTCAGGGATTCAGGTCCCCTTTGCTGTTGGAAGGGGAACTTCCGGGTTCGTCTGGAGCCCTTAAATGTGCACAGGGGCTCATCTCGAATTGAGTCAATGAAGTGTATACTCCTCTCAAATGGGACGGTTGTGTGAGGCAATTTTTTGAGTCGAATAAAGGGTGTCAAGTATCTTTTTGCCTTTCTAGAGGGAATGTGGTATTACCCTTGACATGCTGCACCGCAAAATTTCCTCATCTGGCATTGAGGTAACAATTTTGGTTTGTTTCTCCTGTTGTGGCGAGAAGCTGGGGGTGCATCAAGAGTTGCGATGGGGACCTCAGGAACTCGCTGAGTTGCTTCAGGGAAGTCAGGTCCCCTTTGCTGTTGCAAGGGGAACTTCCGGGTTCCTCTCGAGCCCTTAAATGTGCACAAGGGCACATCTCGAATTGAGTCCATAAAGTTTGTTCTCTCCAAAGAGGAAGGCTGTGTGAGGAAACTTTATGAGTCGAATACAGGTTGTCAAGAACCTTTTTGCCTTTCAAGAGGAAATGTGGTATTTCTCTTGTGATGCTGCATCACAAAATTTGCTCATCTCGCATTGAGGGAATAATTTTGGTGTGTTTCTCGAGTTGCGGCGGGAAGCTGGGGGTGCATCAAGAGTTGCGATGGGGACCTCAGGAACTCGCTGAGTTGCTTCAGGGAAGTCAGGTCTCCTTTGCTGTTGCAAGGGGAACTTCCGGGTTCCTCTCGAGCCCTTAAATGTGCACAGGGGCTCATCTCGAATTGAGTCAATGAAGTGTATACTCCTCTCAAATGGGACGGTTGTGTTAGGCAACTTTCTGAGTCGAATAATGGGTGTCAAGTAACTTTTTCCCTTTCTAGAACGAATGTGGTATTTCCCTTGAGATGCTGCATCTCAAAATTTCCTCATCTCGCATTGAGGGGATAATTATGGGGTGTTTCTCGAGTTGCGGTGGGAAGCTGTGGGTGCTTCTCGAGTTGCGACGGGGACCTCAGGAACTCACTGGGGTTGCTTCAGGGAAGTCAGGTACCCTTTGCTGTTGGAAGGGGAACTTCCGGGTTCCTCTCGAGCCCTTAAATGTGCACAGGGGCTCATCTCGAATTGAGTCCATAAAGTGTGTTCTCTCCAAAGGGGACGGCTGTGTGAGGGAACTTTCTGAGTCGAATAAAGGGTGTAAAGTACCTTTTTGCCCTTCAAGCGGGAATGTGGTATTTCTCTTGAGATGCTACATCGCAAAATTTCCTCATCTCGCATTGACGGGATAATTTTGGGGTGATTCTCGAGTTGCGGCGGGGAGCTGGGGTGCTTCTCGAGTTGCGACGGGGACCTCAGGAACACGCTGGGGTTGCTTCAAGGAAGTCAGGTCCCCTTTAGTGTTGGAAGGGGAACTTCCAGGTTCCTCTAGAGCCCTTAAATGTGCACAGGGCCTCATCTAGAATTGAGTACATAAATTGTGTTCTCTTCAAAGGGGACGGCTGTGTGAGGGAACTTTCTGAGTCGAATAAACGGTGTCAAGTACCTTTTTGCCTTTCAAGAAGGAATGTGGTATTTCTCTTGAGATGCTGCATCGAAAAATGTCCTCATCTCGCATTGAGGGGATAATTTTGGCGTGTTTCTGGAGTTGCGGCGGGAAGCTGGGGGAGCTTTTCGAGTTGCGTGGGTACCTCAGGAATTCGCTGGGGTTGCTTCAGGGAAGTCAGGTCCACTTTGCTGTTGGAAGGGGAACGTCCGGGTTCCTCTCGAGCCTTTAAATGTGCACAGGGGCTCATCTCGATTTGAGTCCATAAAGTGTGTTCTCTCCAAATGGGACGGCTGTGTGAGGGAACTTTCTGAGTCAAAAAAAGGGTGTCAACTACCTTTTTGCCTTTCAAGAGGGAATGTGGTATTTCTCTTGTGATGCTGCATCGCAAAATTTCCTAATCTCACATTTAGGGAATAATTTTGGGGTGTTTCACGTCTTGTGGCGGGAACCTGGGCCTGCTCCAAGAGTTGCAACGGGGACGTAAGGAACTCGCTGGGTTTGTTTCAGGGAAGTCAGGTCCCCTTTGGTGTTGGAAGGGGAACTTCCGGGTTCTTCTGGAACCCTTAAATGTGCACAGGGGCTCATCTCGAATTGAGTCCATAAAGTGTGTTCTCTCCAAAGGGGACGGCTGTGTGAGGGAACTTTCTGAGTCGAATAAAGGGTGTCAAGTACCTTTTTGCCTTTGAAGAGGGAATGTGGTATTTCTCTTGAGATGCTGCATCGCAAAATTTCCTCATCTAACATTGAGGGGATAATTTGGGGGTGTTTCTCGAGTTGCGGCGGGAAGCTGGGGGTACTTCAAGAGTTGCGACGTGGCCCTCAGGATCTCGCTGGGGTTGCTTCAGAGAAGTCAGGTCCCCTTTGGTGTTGGAAGGTGAACTTCCGGGTTCCTCTCGAGCCCTTAAATGTGCACAGGGGCTCATCTCGAATTGAGTCCATAAATTGTGTTCTCTCCAAAGGGACGGCTGTGTGAGGGAACATTGTGAGTCGAATAAAGGGTGTCAAGTACCTTTTTCCCTTTCAATAGGGAATCCGGTATTTCTCTTGAGATGCTGCATGGCAAAATTTCCTCATCTCGCATTGAGGGGATAATTTTGGGCTGTTTCTCCAGTTGCGAAGGGAAGCTGGGGGTGCTTCAAGAGTTGCACCGGAGACCTCAGGAACTCGCTGGTGTTGCTTCAGGGAAGTCAGGTCCCCTTTGCTGTTGGAAGAAGAACTTCCGGGTTCCTCTCGAGCCCTTCATGTCCACAGGGGCTCATCTCGAATTGAGTCCATGAAGTGTATACTCCTCTCAAATGGGATGGTTGTGTGAGGCAACTTTCTGAGTCGAATAAAGGGTGTCAAGTAAATTTTGCCTTTCAAGAGGGAATGTGGTATTTCCCTTGAGATGCTCCATCGCAAAATATCCTCATCTGGCATTGAGGTGATAATTTTGGTGTGTTTCTCCTATTGTGGCCTGAAGCTGGTGGTGCTTCAAGAGTTGAGATGGGGACCTCAGGAACTCGCTGAGTTGCTTCAGGGAAGTCAGTTCCCCTTTGCTGTTGGAAGGGGAACTTCCGGGTTCCTCTCGAGCCCTTAAATGTGCACAGAGGCTCATCTCGAATTGAGTCAATGAAGTTTATACTCCTCTCAAATGGAACGGTTGTGTGAGGCAACTTTCTGAGTCGAATAATGGGTGTCAAGTAACTTTTTCCCTTTCTAGAGCGAATGTGGTATTTTCCTTGAGATGCTGCATTGCAAAATTTCCTCATCTCGCATTCAGGGGATAATTATGGTGTGTTCCTCGAGTTAGGGCGGGAAGCTGGGGGTGCTTCTCGAGTTGCGATGGGTACCTCAGGAACTCGCTGGGGTTGCTTCAGGGAAGTTAGTTCCCCTTTGCTGTTGGAAGGGGAACGTCCGGGTTCCTCTCGAGCCCTTAAATGTGCACAGGGGCTCATCTTGAATTGAGTCCATAAAGTGTGTTCTCTCCAAAGGGGACGCCTGTGTGAGGGAACTTTCTGAGTCGAATAAAGTGTGTCAGTAACTTTTGCCTTTCAAGAGGGAATGTGGTATTTCTCTTGAGATGCTGCATTGCAAAATTTCCTCATCTCGCATTGAGGGGATAATCTTGGGGTGTTCCTCCAGTTGCGGCGGGAAGCTGGGAGTGCTTCTCCAGTTGCGACGGGGACCTCAGGAACTCGCTAGGGTTGGCTCAGGGAAGTCAGGTCCCCTTTGGTGTTGGAAGGGGAACTTCCGGGTTCCTCTCGAGCCTTTAAATGTGCACAGGGGCTCATCTCGAATTGAGTCAATGAAGTGTATAGTCCTCTAAAATATGACGGTTGTGTGAGGGAACTTTCTGTGTCGAAAAAAGGGTGTCAAGTACCTTTTTGCCTTTCAAGAGGAATGTGGTATTTCTCTTGAGATGCTGCGTCGCAAAATTTCCTCATCTCGCATTGAGGGGATAATTTTGGGCTGTTTATCGAGTTGTGGCGGGAAGCTGGGATTGCTTCTCCAGTTGCGACGGGGACCTCAGGAACTCGCTGGGGTTGCTTCAGGGAAGTCAGGTCCCCTTTGCTGTTGGAAGGAGACCTTCCGGGTTCCTCTCGAGCCCTTAAATGTGCATAGGGTCTCATTTCGAATTGAGTCCATAGAGTGTGTTCTCTCCAAAGGGGACGGATGTGTGAGGGAACTTTCTGAGTCGAATAAAGGTTGTTAAGTACCTTTGCGCCTTTCAAGAGGGAATGTGGTATTTCTCTTGATATGCTGCATCGCAAAATTTCCTCATCTCGCTTTGAGGGGATAATTTTGGGGCGCTTCACGAGTTGCGGGGGGAAGCTGGGGATGCTTCTCGAGTTGCGACGGGGACCTCAGGAACTCGCTGGCATTGCTTCAGGGAAGTCAGTTCCCCTTGGCTGTTGGAAGGGGAACTTCCGGGTTCCTCTCGAGCCTTTAAATATGCACAGGGGCTCATCTCGAATTGAGTCCATGAAGTGTATAGTCCTCTCAAATATGACGGTTGTGTGAGTGAACTTTCTGTGTTGAAAAAAGGGTGTCATGTAACTTTTTGCCTTTCAAAAGGGAATGTGGTATTTCTCTTGTGATGCTGCATCGCAAAATTTCCTCATCTCACATTTAGGGAATAATTTTGGGGTGTTTCAAGTCTTGCGGCGGGAACCTGGGGCTGCTCCAAGAGTTGCAACGGGGACCTCAGGAACTCGCTGGGTTTGCTTTAGGGAATTCAGGTCCCCTTTAGTGTTGGAAGAGGAACTTCCGGGTTCTTCTGGAACCCTTAAATGTGCACAGGGGCTCCTCTCGAATTGAGTCCATAAAGTGTGTTCTCCTCTCCAAAGGGGACGGCTGTGTGAGGGAACTTTCTGACTCGAATAAAGGGTGTCAAGTACCTTTTTGCCTTTCAAGAGGGAATGTGGTATTTCACTTGAGATGCTGAATCGCAAAATTTCCTCATCTAACATTGAGGGGATAATTTTGGGATGTTTCTCGAGTTGCGGCAGGAAGCTGGGAGTACTTCAAAAGTTGCGAAGGGGCCCTCAGGAACTCGCTGGGGTTGCTTCAGGGAAGTTAGGTCCCCTTTGCTGTTGGAAGGTGAACTTCTGGGTTCCTCTGGAGCCCTTAAATATGCATAGGGGCTCATCTCGAATTGAGTCCATAAATTGTGTTCTCTCCAAAGGGACGGATGTGTGAGGGAACATTGTGAGTCGAATAAAGGGTATCAAGTACATTTTTCCCTTTCAAGAGGGAATCCGGTATTTCACTTGAGATGCTGCATGGCAAAATTTCCTCATCTCGCATTGAGGGGATAATTTTGGGCTGTTTCTCGAGTTGCGAGGGGAAGGTGGGGTGCTTCAAGAGTTGCACCGGAGACCTCAGGAACTCGCTGGGGTTGCTTCAGGGAAGTAAGGTCCCCTTTGCTGTTGGAAGAGGAACTTCCGGGTTCCTCTCGAGCCCTTCAATGTGCACAGGGGCTCACCTCGAGTTGAGTCCATGAAGTGTATACTGCTCTCAAATGGGATGGTTGTGTGAGGCAACTTTCTGAGTCGAATAAAGGGTGTCAAGTAACTTTTTGCCTTTCAAGAGGGAATGTGGTATTTCCCTTGAGATGCTGCATCGCAAAATATCCTCATCTGGCATTGAGGTGATAATTTTGGTGTGTTTCTCCTATTGTGGCCGGGAGCTGGGGGTGCTTCAAGAGTTGCGATGGGGACCTCAGGAACTCGCTGAGTTGCTTCAGGGAAGTCAGGTCCCCTTTGCTGTTGGAAGGGGAACTTCCGGGTTCCTCTCGATCCCTTAAATGTGCACAGGGGCTCATCTCGAATTGAGTCAATGAAGTTTATACTCCTCTCAAATGGAACGGTTGTGTGAGGCAACTTTCTGAGTCGAATAATGGGTGTCAAGTAACTTTTTCCCTTTCTAGAGCGAATGTGGTATTTTCCTTGAGATGCTGCATTGCAAAATTTCCTCATCTCGCATTCAGGGGATAATTATGGTGTGTTTCTCGAGTTGCGGCGGGAAGCTGAGGCTGCTTCTCCAGTTGCGATGGGTACCTCAGGAACTCGCTGGGGTTGCTTCAGGGAAGTCAGGTCCCCTTTGTTGTTGGAAGGAGACCTTCCGGGTTCCTCTCGAGCCCTTAAATGTGCACAGGGGCTCATCTCGAAATGAGTCCATAAAGTGTGTTCTTCTCTAAAAGGGGATGGCTGTGTGAGGGAACATTCTGAGTCGAATAAAGGGTGTCAAGTACCATTTTGCCTTTCAAGAGGGAATGTGGTATTTCTCTTGAGATGCTGCATCGCCAAATTTCCTCATCTCTCATGGAGTGAATAATTTTGGGCTCTTTCCCGATTTGCGACGGGAAACTGGGGGTGCTTCTCGAGGTGCGACGGGGACCTCAGGAACTCGCTGTTGTTGCCTCAGGGATGTAAGGTCCCCATTGGTGTTGGAAGGGGAACTTCCGGTTTACTCTCGAGCCCTTAAATGTGCACAGGGTCTGATCTCGAAATGAGTATATGAAGTGTGTTTTCCTCTCCAAATGGGACAGCTGTGTGAGGGAAGTTTCTGATTCGAATAAAGGGTTTCAAGTACCGTTTTGCCTTTCATGAGGGAATGTGGTATTTATCTTGAGATGCTGCATCGCAAAATTTCCTCATCTCGCATTGAGGGGATAATTTTGGGGTGTTTCTCGAGTTGCGGCGGAAGCTTGGGGTGCTTCTCGAGTTTCGACGGGGACCTCAGGTACTCGCTGGGGTTGCTTCAGGCAAGTCAGGTCCCCTTTGGTGTTGGAAGGGGAACTTCCGGGTTCCTCTCGTGCCCTTCAATGTGCACAGGGGCTCACCTCGAATTGAGTCAATAAAGTGTATTCTCCTCTCCAAAGGGGACGGCTGGGTCACGGAACATTCTGAGACGTATAAATTGTGTCAAGTACCTTTTTGCCTGTCAAGATGGAATGTGGTATTTCTCTTGAGATGCTGCATCGCCAAATTTCCTCATCTCGCATGGAGGGGATAATTTTGGGGAGTTTCTCGAGTTGCGGCTGAAGCTGGGGGTGGTTCTTGAGTTGAGACGGGGACCTCAGGAACTCGCTGGGGTTGCTTCAGGGAAATCAGGACTCCTTTGGTGTTGGAAGGGGAACTTCCGGTTTCCTCTCGAGCCCTTCAATGTGCACAGGGTCTCCTCTCGAATTGAGTCCGTAAAGTGTGTTCTCCTCGCCAAAGGGGACGGCTGTGTGAGGGAACTTTCTGAGTCGAATAAAGGGTGTCAAGTACCTTTTTGCCTTTCCAGAGGGAATGTGGTATTTCTCTTGAGATGCTGCATCGCCAAATTTCCTCATCTCGCATGGAGGGGATAATTTTGGGGTGTTTGTCGAGTTGGAGCAGGAAGCTGGGTGTGCTTCTCGAGTTGCGACCGGGACCTCAGGAACTCGCTGGGGTTGCTTCAGGGAAGTCAGGTCCCCTTTGGTGTTGGAAGGGGAACTTCCGGTTTCCTCTCGAGCCCTTCAATGTGCACAGGGGCCCCTCTCGAATTGAGGTCGTAAAGTGTGTTCTCCCCTCCAAAGTGGACGGCAGTGTGAGGGAATTTTCTGAGTCGAATAAAGGGTGTCAAGTAACTTTTTCCCTTTCCAGAGGAAATGTGGTATTTCTCTTGAGATGCTGCATCGCCAAATTTCCTCATTTCGCATGGAGGAGATAATATTGGGGTGCTTCTCGAGTTGCGACGGGGACCTCAGGAACTCGCTGGGGTTGCTTCAGGGAAGTGAGGTCCCCTTTGGTGTTGGAAGGGGAACTACCGTTTTCCTCTCGAGCCCTTCAATGTGCACAGGGGCTCCTTTCGAATGGAGTCCGTAAAGTGTGTTCTCCCCTCCAAAGGGGACGGTAGTGTGAGGGAACTTTCTGAGTCGAATAAAGGGTGTCAAGTAACTTTTTCCCTTTCCAGAGGGAATGTGGTATTTCTCTTGAGATGCTGCATCGCTAAATTTCCTCATTTAGCATGGAGGTGATAATTTTGGGGTGTTTTGCGAGATGCGGCGGAAAGCTGGGAGTGCTGCTCGAGTTGCGACTGGGACCTCAGGAACTCGCTGGGGTTGCTTCAGGGAAGTTAGGTCACCTTTGGTGTTGGAAGGGGAACTTCCGGTTTCCTCTCGAGCCCTTCAATGTGCACAGGGGCTCCTCTCGAATTGAGTCCGTAAAGTGTGTTCTCCTCTCCAAAGGGGACGGCTGTGTGAGGGAACTTTCTGAGTCGAATAAAGGGTGTCAAGTAACTTTTTGCCTTTCCAGACAGAATGTGGTAATTCTCTTGAGATGCTGCATCGCCAAATTTACTCATCTCGCATGGAGGGGATAATTTTGGGGTGTTTCTCGAGTTGCGGCGGGAAGCTGGGGGTGCTTCTCGAGTTGCGACGGGGACCTCAGGAACGCGCTGGGCTTGCTTCAGGGAAGTCAGGTCCCCTTTGCTGTTGGAGGGGAACTTTCGGTTTCCTCTCGAGGCCTTCAATGTGCACAGGGGCTCCTCGTGAATTGATTCCGTATAGGGTGTTCTCCTCTCCAAAGGGGATGGCTGTGTGAGGGAACTTTCTGAGTCGAATAAAGGGTGTCAAGTACCTTTTTGCCTTTCCAGAGGGATTGTGGTATTTCTCTTGAGATGCATCGCCAAATTTCCTCATCTCGCATGGAGGGGATAATTTTGGTGTGTTTCTCGAGTTGCGGCGGGAAGCTGAGGGTGCTTCTCGAGTTGCGACGGGGACCTCAGGAACTCGCTGGGGTTGCTTCAGTTAAGTCAGATCCCCTTTGGTGTTGGAAGGGGAACTTCCGGTTTCCTCTCGAGCCCTTCAATGTGCACAGGGACTCCTCTCGAATTGAGTCCGTAAAGTGTGTTCTCCTCTCCAAAGGGGACGGCTGTGTGAGGGAACTTTCTGAGTCGAATAAAGGGTGTCAAGTACCTTTTTGCCTTTCCAGAGGGAATGTGGTATTTCGCGTGAGATGCTGCATCGCCAAATTACCTCATCGCGCATGGAGGGGAGAATTTTGGGGTGTTTCTCGAGTTGCGGCGGGAAGCTGGGGGTGCTTCTCGAGTTGCGACGGGGACCTCAGGAACACCCTGGGGTTGCTTCAAGGAAGTCAGGTCCCCTTTGGTGTTGGAAGGGGAACTTCCTATTTCCTCTCGAGCCCTTCAATGTGCACAGGGGCTAACCTCGAATTGAGTCCGTAAAGTGTGTTCTCCTCTGCAAAGGGGACGGCTGTGTGAGGGAACTTTCTGAGTCGAATAAAGGGTGTCAAGTACCTTTTTGCCTTTCAAGAGGGAATGTGTTATTTCTCTTGTGAAGCTTCATCGCAAAATTTCCTCATTTCCCATGCAGGGGATAATTTTGGGGTGTTTCTCGAGTTGCAGAGGGAAGCTGGGTGTGCTTCTCGAGTTGCGACGGGGACCTTAGGAATTCGCTGGGGTTGCTTCAGCGAAGTCAGGTCCCCTTCGGGTTTGGAAGGGGAACTTCCCGTTTTCTCTTGAGCCCTAAATGTGCACAGGCGCTCATCTCGACTTGAGTCCGTAAAGTGTGTTCTCCTCTCCAAAGGGGACGGCTGTGTGAGGGAACTTTCTGAGTCGAATAAAGGGTGTTAAGTACCTTTTTGCTTTTCAAGAGGGAATGTGGTATTTCTCTTGAGATGCTGCATCGCCAAATTTCCTCATCTCACATGGAGGGGATAATTTTGGTGTGTTTCTCGAGTTACAGCGGGAAGCTGGGGGTGCTTCTCTAGTTGCGACGGGGACCTCAGGAACTCGCTGGGGTTGCTTCAGGGAAGTCAGGTCCCCTTTGGTGTTGGAAGGGGAATTTCCGGGTTCCTCTCAAGCCCTTAAATGTGCACAGGGGCTCATCTCAAATTGAATCCATCAAGTCTGTTCCCCTGTCCTAAGGGGATGGCTGTGTGAGGGAACTTTCTGAGTCGAATAAATGGTGTCAAGTACATTTTTGCCTTTCAAGAGGGAATGTGGTATTTCTCTTGAGAGGCTAAATCGCCAAATTTCCTTATCTCGCATGGAGTGAATAATTTTGGGGTGTTTCTCGAGTTGCGGCGGGAGCTGGGAGTGCTTCTCGAGTTGCGATGGGGACCTTAGGAACTCGCTGGGGTTGCTTCAGGGAAGTCAGGTCCACTTTGGTGTGGGAGGCGGAACTTCCGGTTTCCTCTCGAGCCCTTAAATGTGCACAGGGTCTCATCTCGAATTGAGTCCGTAAAATGTGTTCTCCTCCCCAAAGGGGACGGCTGTGTGAGGGAACTTTCTGAGTCGAATAAAGCGTGTCAAGTACCTTTTTGCCTTTCATGAGGGAATGTGGTATTTCTCTTGAGATGCTGCATCGCCAAATTTCCTGATCTCGCATGGAGGGGATAATTTTGGGGTGTTTCTCGAGTTGCAGTGGGAAGCTGGGTGTTCTTCTCGAGTTGCGACGGGGACCACAGGAACTCGCAGGGGTTGCTTCAAGGAATAGAGGTCCCCTTTGGTGTTGGAAGGGGAACTACCGGTTTCCACTCGAGCCCTTAAATGTGCATAGCGTCTCATCTCGAATTGAGTCCATCAAGAGTGCTCTCCTCTCCAAAGTGGACGGATGTGTGAGGGAACTTTCTGAGTAGAATAAGGGGTGTAAAGTACCATTTTGGCTTTCAAGAGGGAATGTGGTATTTCTCTTGAGATCCTGCTACGCCAAATTTCCTCATCTCGCATGGAGGCGATAATTTTGGCGTGTTTCTCGAGTTGCGGCGAGAAGCTGGGGGTGCTTCTCAGGTTGCGATGGGGACCTCAGGAGGTCGCTGGGGTTGCTTCAGCGAAGTCAGGTCCCCTTTGGTGTTGGAAGGGAACTTCCTTTTACCTCTCGAGCCCTTCAATGTGCACAGGGGCTCCTCTCGAATTGAGTCCGTAAAGTGTCTTCTCCTCTCCAAAGGGGACGGCTGTGTGAGGGAACATTCTGAGGCGAATAAAGGTTGTCAAGTACCTTTTTGCCTTTCAAGAGGGAATGTGGTATTTCTCTTGAGATGCTGCATCGCAAAATTTCCTCATCTCGCATGGAGGGGATAATTTTGGGGTGTTTCTCGACTGGCGGCGGGAAACTGGGGTGCTTCTCGAGTTGTGACGGGGACCTGACGAACTCGCTGGGGTTGCTTCAGGGAAGTCAGGTCCCCTTTGGTTTTGGAAGTGGAACTTCCGGATTACTCTCGAGTTGTTAAGTGGGAAAAATGCCTCTTCTCGATTTGCGTCCATAAAGTGTGTTTTCCTCTCCACTGCGGAAGGATGTTAGGGAACATTCTGAGTCGCCTAAACGGAGTCAGTTCCCTTTTGCCTTTCAAGCCGGAACGTAGGATTTCTCTTTAGATTTTGCAGCGCAAAATTTCCTCATCTTGCAGTGAGGGGAATATTTTGTGGTGTTTCTCGAATTGCGGCGGGACACTGGGGGTACATCTTAAGTTTAGATGGCGACCTCAGGAACTCACTCGTGTTTCTTCAGGGAAGTCAGGTCCCCTTTTGTGCTGGAAGGGGAACTTCCGGATTAGTCTCGAGCCCTTTAATGGGAATAGGGCCTCTTCTGTAGTTGAGTCCATAAAGTGTGTATGCCTCTCCAATTGGGACGGATGTTAGGGAACATTCTGAGTCGAATAAAGTGTGTCAAGTTCCCTTTTGCTCTCAAGCGGGAATGCGGGATTTTCTTGAGATTCTGCAGCAGAAAATTACCTCATCTCGAACTGAAGGGATAATATTTTGTCGTTTCTCGAGTTGGGGCGGGAAGCAGGGGGTACTTCTGGTGTTGAGACGGGACCCTCAGGAACTCGCTCAGATTTCTTCAGGGAAGTCAAGTACTGTTTTGTGTTTGAAGCGGAACTTCTTGATTACTCTCGAGGCTTTAAATGGGAATATAGCCTCTTTTCGATTTGAGTCCATGAAGTGTGTTTTCCTCTCCACTCAGGACGGATGTTAGGGAACATTCTGAGTCGCCTAAAGGGAGTCAGGTACCATTATGCCTTTCAAGCGGGAATGTGGGATATCACTTGAGACTCTGCAGCGCAAAATTTCCTCATTGAGGGGATAATTTTGTTGTGCTTCTCGAGTTGCGAAGGGGACCTCAGGAACTTTCTCGAGTTACTTCAGGGAATCAGGCCCCTTTTTTCCTGGAAGGAGAACTTCCGGATTACTCTTGAGCCCTTTAATTGGAATAGGGCCTCTTCTGGAGTTGAGTCCATAAAGTGTGTTATCCTCTTCACTGAGGACGAATCTTAGGGACCATTCTGAGTCGGCTAAAGGGAGTCAAGTACCCTTTTGCCTTTCAAGCGGATATCTGGGATTTCACTTGAGATTCTGCAGCGCAAATTTTCTTCATCTCACATTGTGTGTAAAATTTTGTGTTGTTTCTCCAGTTGCGATGGGGACCTCAGAAACTTACTCGAGTTACTTCAGGGAATCAGGCACCATTTGTGCTGGAAGGGGAACTTCCAGAATACTTTTGAGCCCTGTAATGGGAATTGGGCCTCTTCTCCAGTTGAGTCTCTAAAGTGTGTTATCTTCTCCAATGGGACGGATATTATTGAACTTTATGAGTGGCATAAAGTGTGTCAAGTAAGCTTTTGCCTTTCAAGCGGGAATGTGGGATTTCTCTTGAGACTCTGCAGCGCAAAAAACCTCATCTCTCATTGAGGGGATAATTTTGTGGTGTTTCTCGAATTGCGGCGGGAAGCTGGGGGTAATTCTTGAGTTGCGGCGGGGACCTCAGGAACTTGCTCGGGTTGCTTCAGGGAAGTCAAGTCCACTTTTGTGTTGGAAGGGGAACTTCCGGAATACTCTCGAGCCATTAAAAGGGAATATTGCCTCTTCTCCATTTGAGTCCATGAAATATGTTCTCCTCTCCACTGAGGATGGATGTTAGGGAATATTCTAAATTGCATAAAGGGAGTCAAGTACACTTTTGCCTTTCAAGCGGGAATGTGGGATTTCTCTTGAGATTCTGCAGCGCAAATTTTCCTCATCTCGCATTGAGGGGATAATTTTGTGGTGTTTCTCGAATTGAGGCGGGAAGATGGGGGTACTTCTGGAGTTGCGATGGGGACCTCAGGAACTCACTCCAGTTACTTCAGGGAAGTCAAGACCCCTTTTGTTCTTGAAGGGGAGCTTCCGGATTACTCTGGAGCCCTTTAAATGGAATAGGGCCTCTTCTGGAGTTGAGTCCACAAAGTGTGTTCTCCTCTCCAATGGGGAGGGATGTTAGGGAACTTTCTGAGTGACATAAAGGGAGTCAAGTAAGCTTTTGCCTTTCAATTGGGAATGTGGGATTTCTCTTCAGATTCTGCAGCGCAAATTTTCCTCCTCTCGCATTGAGGGGATAATTTTGTTGTGTTTCCCGAATTTCGGCGGGAAGCTGGGGGTACTTCTCGAGTTTCAACGGGGACCTCAGGAACTCACTGGAGTTACTTCAGGGAAGTCAGTTCCCCCATTGTGCTGGACGGGGAACTTCCGGATTACTCTTGAGCCCTTTAATGGGAATAGGGGCTCTTCTGGAGTTGAGTCCATAAATTGAGTACGCCTCTGCAATGGGGACGGATTTTAGGGAACTTTCTGAGGGGCATAACGTATGCCAAGTTCCCTTTTGCCTTTCAAGCTGGAATGTGGGATTTCCCTTGAGATTCTGCAGCGCAAAATTACCTCATGTCGCATTGAGGGGATAATATTGTGTTGTTTCTCGAGTTGTGGTGGGAAGTAGGGGATACTTCTGGAGTTGAAACGGGAACCTAAGGAACTCTCTCGGTTTGCTCCAGGGAAGTCAAGTTCCCTTTTGTGTTGGAAGGGGAACTTCTTGATTACTCTTGAGCCTATAAATGGGAATATTGCCTCTTTTCGATTTGAGTCCATGAGGTGTGTTTTCCTCTCCACTGAGGAAGGATGTTAGGGAACATTCTGAGTCGCATAAACGGAGTCAGTACCCTTTCGCCTTTCAAGCCGGAATGTAGGATTTCTCTTGAGATTCTGCATCGCAAAATTTCCTCATCTCGCAGTGAGGGGAATATTTTGTGGTGTTTCTCGAGTTGCGAAGGGGACCTCAGAAACTTACCCGAGTTACTTCAGGAAATCAGGCCTCTTTTTTCCTGGAAGGAGAACTTCCGGATTACTCTTGAGCCCTTTAATGGGAATATGGCCTCTTCTGGAGTTGAGTCCATAAAGTGTGTTTTCTTCTCCACTGAGGACAAATGTTAGTGACCATTCTGAGTCGCCTAAAGGGAGTCAAGTAACCTTTTGCCTTTCAAGCGGAAATGTGGGATTTCACTTGAGATTCTGCAGCGCAAAATTTCCTCATCTCACATTGTGGGGATAAAATTGTGGTATTTCTCGAGTTGCGAATACCTCAGAAACTTACCCGAGTTACATCAGGGAATCAGGTGCCATTTGTGCTGGAAGGGGAACTTCCGGAATACTTTTGAGCCCTGTAATGGGAATTGGGCCTCTTCTCCAGTTGAGTCTCTAAAGTGTGATATCCTCTCCAGTGGAGACGGAGCTTAGGGAACTTTCTGAGTGGCATAAAGTGTGTCAAGTAAGCTTTTGCCTTTCAATGGTAATGTGGATTTCTTTTGAGATTCTGCAGCACAAAATTTCCTCATCTCGCATTGAGGTGATAATTTTGTGGTGTTTCTCCAGTTGTGGTGGGAAGCAGGGGGCACTTCTCTAGCTATGGCAGGCACCTCAGGAACTCGCTCGGGTTGCTTCAGGGAAGTCAAGTCGCCTTTTGTGTTGGAAGGCGAACTTCCGGATTACTGTCAAGACGTTAAAAGGGAATATTGCCTCCTCTCCGTTTAAGTCCATAAATTATGTTCTCCTCTCCACTGAGGATGGATGTTAGGGAACATTCTGAGTCGCCTAAAGGGAGTCAAGTACCCTTCTGCCTTTCAAGCGGGAATGTGGGATTTCTCTTGAGATTCTGCAGCGCAAAATTTCCTCATCTCCCATTGAGGGGATAATTTTGTGGTGTTTCTCGAGTTGCGGCGGGAAGCTGGGGGTACTTCTCGAGTTGCAGCGGGGACCTCAGGAACTCGCTCGGGTTGCTTCAGGGAAGACAAGTCCTTTTTTGTGTTGGAAGGGGAACTTCCGGATTACTCTCGAGCAGTTAAATGGGAAAAATGCCTCTTCTCGATTTGAGTCCATAAAGTGTGTTTTCCTCTCCACTGAGGAAGGATGTTAGGGAACATTCTGAGTCGCATAAACGGAGTCAGTACCCTTTTTCTTTTCAAGCCGGAATGTGGGATTTCTCTTGAGATTCTGCAGCGCAAAATTTCCTCATCTCGCATTGAGGGGAATATTTTGTGGTGTTTCTCAAATTGCGGCGGGACGCTGGGGGTACTTCTTGAGTTTAGATGGGGACCTCAGGAACTCACTCGAGTTTCTTCAGGGAAGTCAGGTCCCCTTTTGTGCTGGAAGGGGAACTTCCGGATTAGTCTCGAGCCCTTTAATGGGAATAGGGCCTCTTCTGGAGTTGAGTCCATAAGGTGTGTTTTCCTCTCCACTGAGGATGGATGTTAGGGAACATTCTGAGTCGCATAAAGGGAGTCAAGAACCCTTTTGCCTTTCAAGAGGTAATGTGATATTTTTCTTGAGATTCTGCAGAGCAATATTTCTTCATCTCGCATTGAGGTGATAATTTTGTGGTGTATGTCCAGTTGCGGCGGGAAGCTGGGGGTACTTCTCGAGTTGCGATGGGGACATCAGGAACTCGCTCGGGTTTCTTCAGGTAAGGCAGGTCCCGTTTTGTGTTTGAAGGGGAACTTCCGGTTCACTATCGAGCCGTTAAGTGGGAATCGGTCCTCATCTCGAATTGAGTCCATAAAGTGTGTTCTCCTCTCCAATGGGCACTGCTGTGTGAGGGAACTTTCTGAATCGCATAAAGGGTGTTAAGAGTCCTTTTGCCTTTCAAGAGGGAATGTGGTATTTCTCTTGAGATTCTGCAGCGCAAAAATTCCTCATCTCACACTGAGGGGATAATTTTGTGGTGTTTCTCGAGTTGCGGCTGGAGGCTAGGGTATTTCTCAAGTTACGACGGGGACCTCAGGTACTCGCTTGGGTTGCTTCAGGGAAGTCAGGTCCCCTTTGGTGTTGGAAGGGGAACTTCCGGTTTACTCTCTAGCCGTTTATTGGGAATAGGGCCTCATCCTGATTTGAGTCCGTAAAGTGTGTTCTCCTGTCCAATGAGGACGGCTGTGTGAGGGAACTTTCTGAGTCGCATAAAGGGTTTCAAGAACCGTTTTGCCTTTCAAGAGGGAATGTGGTATTTCTCTTGAGATTCTGTAACGCAAAATTTCCTATTCTTGCTTTGAGGGGATAATTTTGTGGTGTTTCTCGAGTTGCGGCGGGAAGCTGGGGGTACTTCTCAAGTTGCTATGCGTACTTCAGGAACTCACTCGGGTTTCTTCAGGTAAGGCAGGGCCCCTTTTTGTTGGAAGGGGAACTTCCGATTTACTCTCGAGCAGTTATTGGCAATAGTGCCTCATTTTGAATTGAGCACATAAAGTTCGTTTACCTCTCCAATGGGGACTGATGTTAGTGAAATTTCTAAGTTGCATAAAGGATGTCAAGTACCCTTTTGCATTTCAAGAGGGAATGTGGTATTTCTCTTGAGATTCTGCAGCGCAAAATATCCTCATCTCGCATTGGAGATAATTTTGTGGTGTATGTCAAGTTGTGGCGGGAATTTTGGATTACTTCTCGTTTTGCGACGAGGACCTCAGGAATTTGCTCGAGTTGCTTCTGGAAAGTCAGGTCCCCTTTTGTGTTGGAAGGGTAGCTTCCGGTTTAGTCTGGAGCTGTTAAATGGGAATAGGGCCTCATCTCGAATTGAGTCCATACAGTGTGTTCTCCTCTCCTATGGGGAATGATATTAGTGAAATTTCTGAGTCGCATAAACGGTATGAAGTACTTTTTGCCTTTCAAGAGGGAATAGTGGTATTTCTCTTGAGATTCTACAGCCCAAAATTTCCTCTTCTCGCATTGAGGGGATAATTTTGTGGTGTTTCTCCAGTTGCGGCAGGAATCTTGGGGTACTTCTCGAGTTGCCATGTGGACCTGAAGAACTTGCTTGGGTTTCTTCAGGTAAGGCAGGTCCCCTTTTGTGTTGGAAAGGGCACTTCCTGTTTACTCTCCAGCCATTAAATGGGAATAGGGCTTCATCTCGAATTGAGTCCATAAAGTGTGTTCTCCTCTCCAATGGGGACGGCTGTGTGAGGGTACTTTCTGAGTCGCATAAAGGGTGTCAAGTACCTTTTTGCCTTTCAAGCGGCAATGTGGTATTTCTCTTGAGATTCTGCAGTGCACAATTTCCTCATCTCGAATTGAGGGGATAATTCTGTGGTGTTTGTCGAGTTGAGGCGGGATGCTGGGGGTGCTTCTCGAGTTGCAACAGGGACCTCAGGAAGTGGCTCGGGTTGCTTCAGGGAAGTCAGGTCCCCTTTTGTGTTGGAACGGGAACTTCCGGTTTACTTTCGAGCCGTTCATTGGGAATACGGATTCATCTGGAGTTGAGTCCAAAAGGTGTTTTTTCCTCTCCAATGGGTACGGCTCTGTGAGCGAACTTTCTGGGTCACATAAAGTGTGTCAAGTGACCTTTTGCCTTTCAAGCGGGTATGTGGGACTTCTCTTGAGATTTCGGAGCACAAAATTTCCTCATCTCGCATTGTGGGGATAATTTTGTTGTGTCTCGAGTTTCGGCTTGGATCTGGGGGTACTTCTCGAGTTGCAGCGTGGACCTCAGGAACTCGTTCGTGTTGCTTCAGGGAAGTCAGGTCCCCTTTTTTTGGAAGTGGAACTTCCAGATTACTCTCGAGCCCTTAAATGGGAATAGGTCCTCTTCTAGATTTGAGTCCATGAAGTGTGCTCTCCGCTCCAATAAGTATGGGTGTTAGGAAACTATCTGAATCGCATAAAGTGTGTCAAGTGCCCTTTTGCCTTTCAAGCGGGAATGTGGGATTTCTATTTAATTGTGCAGTGCAAAATTTCCTCATCTTACTTTGAGTGGATAATTTTTTGGTGTTTCCCCTTTTGAGGCGGGAAGCTGGGGGTACTTCTTGAGTTGCGACGGGGACCTCAGGAACTCGCTTGTGTTGCTTCAGGGAAGTTAGTCACCCTTTTCTACTGGAACGGGAATTTCGGGATTACTATCGAGCCGTTAAATGGGAATAGGGCCTCTTCCCAAGTTGAGTCCATAAATTGTGTTCTCCTCTCCAATGGGGATGGCTGTGTGAGGGAATTTTCTGAGTCGCATAAAGGGTGTCAAATCCAGTTTTGCCTTTCCAGCGGAACGTGGGATTTCTCTTGAATTGTGCAGTGGAATATTTTCCTGATCTCGCATTGAGGGGATAATTTCGTGGTGTTTCTAGAGTTGCGGCGGGAATCTGGTTGAACTTCTCAGGTAGCGAAGAGGACCTCAGGAATTCTCTCTGGCTGCTTCAGGGAAGTCAGGAACCCTTTTGTGTTGGAAGGGGAATTTCGGGATTACTGTTGAGCCTTTAAATGGGAATAGGGCCTCGTCTCGAGTTAAGTCCGTAAAGTGTGTTCTCCTCTCCAATGGGGACAACTGTTTGAGGGAATTTTTTGAGTCTCACCCGGCTGTGCAAACGGGAGAAATACCTGCCCCACCCGCGCAGACATGAGAGATGCCTGCCCAGGCGGCTGAGATGCCAGAGACACGGGCCTTGCTCGCGCAGACGCGAGAGACGCCTTCCCCACCCTCGCAGATGGGAGAGAACTCGGCCCCGCCCGCGCAGACTTGAGAGACCCCGGCCCCGCCTGCTCAGACGCGAGAGACCTCGGCCATGCCTGCTCAGACGCTATTGTTGCTGGCGCCGCCCGCTCAGAGGCAAGAGAAGCCGGCCCCGCCTGCGCAGATGCGAGAGACCCTTGCCCCGCCCGCGCAGACGCGAGAGACCCCGGCACTGCCCACCCAGATGGGAGAGACCCAGGCCCCTCCCACCAGACGCGGGATACGCAGGCCCCGCAAGCGCATACTCCAGAGAAGCCGGCCCTGGCGCAAACGACCATGCAGAGTTGCGCAGCGGTGAGGAGCTACCCCATGCCTGAGGCCAGGGCAGGCGGCTGAGAGGAGGTACCCCACCTCCAATCGGCGGTGGCTGTGCGGGGGAGGGCCGAGGGGAGGTACTCACGTTCAAGGTCAGGAGGGGCAGCCTTGAGGACATACCCCTCATCCAAAGTGAGGTGCAGCAGCTGTGCTTTCTTGGAGCAGCTGTGAAGAGATATCCCACACCCAAGGTAAGAGAAACTCAAATCAGATGGTAGGTATTGCGAGGGGGCTTCAGATGGCAGACACACTGAAATCATCATCACAGGAATCTACTCCATCTGATCACATGGACCACAGCCGAATGTGGTCCACTGGAGAAGGGAATGGCAAACCACTTCAGTATATTTGCATTGAGAACCCCATGAACAGTATCAAAGGGCAAAATGACAGGATACTGAATGAGGAATTCCCCAGGTCTGTAGGTGGCCAGTATGCTACTGGAGATCAGTGGAGAAATAACTCTAGAAGGAATGAAGGGATGGAGCAAAAGCAAAACCAGTACCCAGTTGTGGATGTGACCGGTGATAGAAGCAAAGTCTGGTGCTGTAAAGAGCAATATTGCATAGGAACCTGGAATGTAAGGTCCAGGAATCAAGGCAAATTGGAAGAGGTCAAGCAGGAGATGGCAAGAGTGAACATAGACATTCTAGAAATCAGTGAATTAAAATGGACTGGAATGTGTGAATTTAACTCAGATGACCATTATATATATACTACTGTGGGCAGAAATCCCTTAGAAGAAATGGTGTAGCCATCATGGTCAACAAGAGACTCCGAAATGCAGTACTTGGATGCAATCTTAAAAACGACAGAATGATTTCTGTTCGTTTCCAAGGCAAACGATTCAACATTACAGTAATCCAG
The DNA here is from genome assembly GCF_049115385.1 of Moschus berezovskii. Classification (NCBI taxonomy): domain Eukaryota; kingdom Metazoa; phylum Chordata; class Mammalia; order Artiodactyla; family Moschidae; genus Moschus; species Moschus berezovskii. Next base: position 141,821,325 of record NC_142461.1, read on the forward strand.
GCCTATGCCCCAACCACTAACGCTGAAGAAGCCGAAGTTGAACTGTTCTATGAAGACCTACAAGACCTTTTAGAACTAACACCCAAAAAGATGTCCTTTTCATTATAAGGGACTGGAATGCAAAGGTAGGAAGTCAAGAAACACCTGGAGTAACAGGCAAATTTGGCCTTGGAGCACGGAATGAAGCAAGGCCAAGTCTAATAGAGTTTTGTCAAGAGAACGCACTGGTCATAGCAAACTCCCTCTTCCAACAACACAAGAGAAGACTCTACACGTGGACATCACGGAAATCAGATTGATTATATTCTTTGCAGCCAAAGATGGAGAAGCTGTATACAGTTAGCAAAAACAAGACCAGGAGCTGACTGTGGCTCAGATCATGAACTCCTTATTGCCAAATTCAGACATAAATTGAAGAAAGTAGGGAAAACCCCTAGACCATTCAGATATGACCTCAATCAAATCCCTTAGGATTATACAGTGGAAGTGAGAAATAGATTTAAGGCACTAGATCTGATAGAGTGCCTGATGAACTCTGGATGGAGGTTCGTGACATTGTACAGGAGACAGGGACCAAGAGCATCCCCATGGAAAAGAAATGCAAAAAAAGCAAAATGGCTGTCTGAGGTGGCCTTACAAATAGCTGTGAAAAGAAGAGAAGCGAAAAGCAAAGGAGAAAGGGAAAGATATCAGCATTAGAATGCAGAGTTCCAAAGAATAGCAAGGAGAGATAAGAAAGCCTTCCTCAGTGATCAATGCAAAGAAATAGAGGAAAACAACAGAATAGGAAAAACAAGAGATCTCTTCAAGAACATTAGAGATTCCAAGGGAACATTTCATGCAAAGATGGGCTCGATAAAGGACAGAAATGGTATGGACCTAACAGAAGCAGAAGATATTAAGAAGAGGTGGCAAGAATACACAGAAGAACTGTACAAAAAAGTTATTCACGACCAGGATAGTCACGAAAATGTGATCACTGGCCTAGAGCCAGACATCTTGGAATGTGAATTCAAGTGTGCCTTAGAAAGTAACACTACGAACAAAGCTAGTGGAAGTGATGGAATTCCAGTTGAGCTATTTCAAATCTTGAAAGATGATGCTGTGAAAGTGCTGCACTCAATATGCCAACAAATTTGGAAAACTCAGCAGTGGCCACAGGACTGGAAAAGGTCAGTCTTCATTCTAATCCCAAAGAAAGGCAATGCCGAAGAATGCTCAAGCTACCGCACAATTGCACTCATCTCACACGCTAGTACAGTCATGCTCAAAATTCTCCAAGCCAGGCTTCAACAATATGTGTTCCGTGAACTCCCAGATGTTCAAGCAGGTTTCAGAAAAGGCAGAGGCACCAGAGATCAAATTGCCAACATCCGCTGGATCATGGAGAAAGCGAGAGAGTTCCAGAAAAACATCTATTTCTGCTTCATTGACTATGCCAAAGCCTTTGACTGTGTGGATCACAATAAACTGTGGAAGATTCTGAAAGAGATGGGAATACGAGACCACCTGACCTGCCTCTTTAGAAACCTGTATGCAGGTCAGGAAGCAACAGTCAGAACTGTGCATGGAACAACAGACTGGTTCCAAATAGGAAAAGGAGTACGTCAAGGCTGTATATTGTAATCTTGCTTATTTAACTTATATGCAGAGTGCATCATGAGAAGTGCTGGGCTGGAAGAAGAACAACTGGAATCAAGATTGCTGGGAGAAATATCAATAACCTCAGATATGCAGATGACACCACCTTTAGGGCAGAAAGTGAGGAGGAACTCAAAAGCCTCTTGATGAAAGTGAAAGAGGAGAGTGAAAAGTTTGGCTTGAAGCTCAGCATTCAGAAAACAAAGGTGATGGAATCTGGTCCCAACACTTCACGGAAAATAGATGGATAAACAGTGGAAACTGTGTCACACTTTATTTTTTGGGGCTCCAAAATCACTGCAGATGCTGATTGAAGCCATGAAATTAAAAGGTGCTTACTCCTTGGAAGGAAAGTTATGACCAACCTTGATGGTATATTAAAAAGCAGAGACATTACCTTGCCAAAAAAGCTCCATCTAGTCAAAGCTATGGTTTTTCCCGTGGTCATGTATGGATGTGAGAGTTGGACTGTGAAGAAAGCTGATCGCCGAAGAACTGATGCTTTCAAACTGTGGTATTGGAGAAGACTCTTGAGAGTCCCTTGGACTGCAAGAAGATCCAACCAGTCCATTCTAAGGGAGATCAATCGTCGGTGTTCATTGGAAGGACTGATGCTAAAGCTGAAATTGCAATACTTCGGCCACCTCATGCGATGAGTTGACTCACTGGAAAAGATTCTGATGCTAGGAGAGGTTGGGGGCTGGAGGAGAAGGGGATGACAGAGAATGAGATGGCTGGATAGCATCACCGACTCTGTGGCCATGAGTTTGCGTGAACTCTGGGAGTTGGTGTAGGACAGGGAGGCCTAGCATACAGTGATTCATGGGGTCGAGGAGAGTCGGACACGACTTAGCGACTGAACAGAACTGAACTGAATAAAGTTTGTCAAATACCCTTTTCCCTTTCAGGTGGGAATGTGGGATTTCTCTTGAAATTCTGCAGCGCAAAATTTCTTCATCTCGCATTGAGGGGATAATTTTGTGGTGTTTCTCGAATTGCGGCGGGAAGCTGGGGGTATTCCTCGAGGTGCGAAGGGGACCTCAGGAACTCACTCGAGTTACTTCAGGGAAGTCAGATCCCCGTTTGTGCTGGAAGGGGAACTTCCGGATTACTCTCGAGCCGTTAAAAGGAAATATTGCCTCTTCTCTCTTTGAGTCCGTAAAGTGTGTTCTCCTCTCCACTGAGGACGGATGTTAGGGACCATTCTGATTCGCCTAAAGGGAGTCAAGTACCTTTTTGCCTTTCAAGCGGGAATGTGGGATTTCTCTTGAGATTCTGCAGTGCAAAATTTCCTCATCTCGCATGGAGGGGATAATTATGTGCTGTTACACGAATTGGGTTGGGAAACTGGGGGTGATTCTCCAGTTGCGATGAGGACCTCTGAAACACACTCGGATTACTTCAGGGAAGTCAGGTCCCCTTTTGTGCTGGAAGGGGAACTTCCGGATTGTTCTCGAGCCCTTTAATGGGAATAGGGCCTCCTCTCAATTGGAGTCCATAAATTGTGTTCTCCTCTCCAATGGGGACGGCTGTTAGGGAACTTTCTGAGTGGCATAAAATGTGTCAAGTATCCTTTTGCCTTTCAAGCAGGAATGTGGGATTTCTCTTGAGATTCTGCATCGCAAAATTTCCTCATCTCGCATTGAGGGGATAATTTTGTTGTGTCTCGAGTTTCGGCTTGGATCTGGGGATAATTCTCGAGTTGCAGCGTGGATCTCAGGAACTCATTCGTGTTGCTTCAGGGAAGTCAGGTCCCCTTTTTTTGGAAGTGGAACTTCCGGATTACTCTCGAGCCCTTAAATGGGAATAGGTCCTCTTCTAGATTTGAGTCCATAAAGTGTGTTCTCCGCTCCAATAAGTACGGGTGTTAGGAAACTATCTGAATCGCATAAAGAGTGTCAAGTGCCCTTTTGCCTTTCAAGCGGGAATGTGGGATTGCTATTTAATATTCAGTGCAAAATTTCCTCATCTCACATTGAGCTGATAATTATTTGGTGTTTCCCCTTTTGAGGGGGGAGGCTGGGGGTGCTTCTCGAGTTCTGACAGGGACCTCAGGAACTCGCTGGGGTTGCTTCAGGGAAATCAGGTCCCCTTTGGTGTTGGAAGGGGAACTTCCGGTTTCCACTCGATTCCTTAAATGTGAACAGGGGCTCATCTCGAATTGAGTCCATAAAGTGTGTTCTCCTCTGCAAAGGGGACGGCTCTGTGAGGAAACTTTCTGAGTCGAATAAAGGGTGTTAAGTACCTTTTTGCCTTTCAAAGCAACTGTGGTGTTTCTCATGAGATTCTGCATCGCAAAATTTACTCATCTCGCATTGAGGGGATAATTTTGGGGTGTTTCTCGAGTTGCGGCAGGAAGTTGGGGGTGCTTCTCGAGTTGTGACAGGGACCTCAGGAACTCGCTGGGGTTGCTTCAGGGAAGTCAGGTCCCCTTTGGTGTTGGAAGGGGAACTTCCGGTTTCCTCTCGAGCCCTTAAATGTTCATAGGGGCTCATCTCGAATTGAGTCCATAAAGTGTGTTCTCCTCTCCAAAGGGGACGGCTGTGTGAGGGAACTTTCTGCATCGAATAAAGGGTGTCAAGTACCTTTTTGCCTTTCCAGAGGGAATGTGGTATTTCTCTTGAGATTCTGCATCGCAAAATTTCCTGCTCTCGCATGGAGGGGATAATTTTGGCTGTTTATTGAGTTGCGGCGAGAAGCTGGGGGTGCTTCTTGAGTTCCGACGGGGACCTCAGAAACTCGCTGGGGTTGCTTCAGGGAAGTCAGGTCCCCTTTGGTGTTGGAAGGGGAACATCCACTCTCCTCTGGAGCCCTTAAATGTGCACAGGGGCTCATCTCGAATTGAGTCCATAAAGTAAGTTCTGGTCTCCAAAGGGGACGGCTGTGTGAGGGAACTTTCTGAGTCGAATAAAGGGTGGCAAGTACCTTATTGTCTTTCAAGAGGGAATGTGGTATTGCTCTTGAGATGCTGTATCGCAAAAATTCCTCATCTCGCATGGAGGGGATAATTTTGGGGTGTTTCTCGAGTTGCGGCGAGAAGCGGGGAGTGCTTCTCGAGTTGCGACGGGGACGTCAGGATCTCGCTGGGGTTGCTTCAGGGAAGTCAGGGCCCCTTTGGTGTTGGAAGAGGAACTTCCGGTTTCCTCTCGAGCCCTTCAATGTGCACAGGGGCTCATCTCGAATTGAGTAAGTTAATTGTGTTCTCCTCTTCAAATGGGACGGCTGTGTGAGGGAACTTTCTACGTCGAATAAAGGGTGTCTAGTACCTTTTTGCCTTTCCAGAGGGAATGTGGTATTTCTCTTGAGATGCTGCATCGCAAAATTTCCTCATCACCCATGGAGGGGATAATTCTGGGGTGCTTCTCGAGTTGCGGCGGGAAGCTGGGGGTGCTTCTCGAGTTGCGGCGGGGACCTCAGGAACTCTCTGCGGCTGCTTCAGGGAAGTCAGGTCCCCTTTGGTACGGAAGGGGAACTTCCGGTTTCCTCTCGAGCCCTTTAATGTGCACAGGGGCTCCTCTCGAATTGAGTCCGTAATGTGTGTTCTCCTCTTCAAAGGGGATGGCTGTGTGAGGGAACTTTCTGAGTCGAATAAACGGTGTCAAGTACTTTTTGCCTTTCCAGACGGAATGTAGTATTTCTCGAGAGATGCTGCATCGCGAAATTTCCTTATCTCGCATGGAGGGGATAACTTTGGGGTGTTTCTCGAGTTGCGGCGGGAAGCTGGGGGTGCTTTTGGAGTTGCGAGGGGGACCTCAGGGACTCGCTGGGGTTGCTTCAGGGGAGTCAGGTCCCCTTTGGTGTTGGAAGGGGAACTTCCGGTTGCCACTCGAGACCTTCAATGTGCACAGGGTCTCCTCTCGAATTGAATCCTTAAAGTGTGTTCTCCTCTCCAAAGGGGACGACTTTGTGAGGGTACTTTCTGAGTCGAATAAAGGGAGTCAAGTACCTTTTTGCCTTTCCAGAGGGAATGTGGTATTTCTCCTGACATGCTGCATCGCCAAATTTCCTCATCTCGCATGGAGGGGATAATTTTGGGGTGTTTCTGGAGGTGTGGCGGGAAGCTGGGGGTGCTTGTCGAGTTGCGACGGGGACCTCAGGAACTCGCTGGAGTTGCTTCAGGGAAGTCAGGTCCCCTTTGGTGTTGGAAGGGGAACTTCCGATTTCCTCTCGAGCCCTTCAATGTGCACAGGGTCACCTCTCGAATTGAGTCCGTAAAGTGTGTTCTCCTCTCCAAAGGGGACGGCTGTGTGAGGGAACTTTCTGAGTCGAATAAAGGCTGTCAAGTACCTTTTTGCCTTTCCAGAGGGAAGGTGGTATTTCTCTTGAGATGCTGCATCGCCAATTTTCCTCATCTCGCATGGAGGGGATCATTTTGGTGTTTCTCGAGGTGCGGCGGGAAGCTGGGGGTGCTTCTCGAGTTTCGACGGGGACCTCAGGAACTCGCTGGGGTTGCTTCAGGGAAGTCAGGTCCCCTTTGGTGTTGGAAGGGGAACTTCCGGTTTCCTCTCGAGCCCTTCAATGTGCACAGGGGCTCCTCTCGAATTGAGTCCGTAAAGTGTGTTCTCCTCTCCAAAGGGGACGGCTGTGTGAGGGAACTTTCTGAGTCGAATAAAGGGTGTCAAGTACCTTTTTGCCTTTCCAGAGGGAATGTGGTATTTCTCTTGAGATGCTGCATCGCCAAATTTCCTCATCTCGCATGGAGGGGAGAATTTTGGGGTGTTTCTCGAGTTGCGGCGGGAAGCTGGGGGTGCTTCTCGAGTTTCGACGGGGACCTCAGGAACTCGCTGGGGTTGCTTCAGGGAATTCAGGTCCCCTTTATTGTTGGAAGGGGTACTTTCGGTTTCCTCTCGAGCCCTTCAATGTGCACAGGGGCTCCTCTCGAATTGAGTCCGTAAAGTGTGTTCTCCTCTCCAAAGGGGACGGCTGTGTGAGGGAACTTTCTGAGTCGAATAAAGGGTGTCAAGTAGTTTTTTGCCTTCCCCGAGGGAATGTGGTATTTCTCTTGAGATGCTGCATCGCCAAATTTCCTCATCTCGCATGGAGGGGATAATTTTGGGGTGTTTCTCGAGTTGCGGCGGGAAGCTGGGGGTGCTTCTGGAGTTGCGACGGGGACCTCAGGAACTCTCTTTGGTTGCTTTAGGGAAGTCAGGTCCCCTTTGTTGTTGAAAGGGGACCTTCCGGGTTCCTCTCGAGCCCTTCAATGTGCACAGGGTCTCCTCTCGAATTGAGTCCGTAAAGTGTGTTCTCCTCTCCAAAGGGGACGGCTGTGTGAGGGAACTTTCTGAGTCGAATAAAGGGTGTCAAGTATCTTTTTGCCTTTCCAGAGGGAATGTGGTATTTCTCTTGAGATGCTGCATCGCCAAATTTCCTCATCTCGCATGGAGGGGATAATTTTGGGGTGTTGCTCGAGTTGCGACGCGGACCTCAGGAACTCGCTGGGGTTAATTCAGGGAACTCAGTTCCCCTTTGCAGTTGGAAGGGGAACTTCCTGTTTCCTCTCGAGCCCTTCAATGTGCACAGGGGCTCCTTTCGAATTGAGTCCGTAAAGTGTGGTCTCCTCTCCAAAGGGGACGGCTGTGTGAGGGAACATTCTGAGTCGAATAAAGGGAGTTAAGTACCATTTTGCCTTTCCAGAAGGAATGTGGTATTTCTCTTAAGATGCTGCACCGCCAAATTTCCTCATCTCGCATGGAGGGGATAATTTTGGGGTATTTCTCGAGTTGCGGCGGGAAGCTGGGGGTGCTTCTCGAGTTGAGACGGGGACCTCAGGAACTCGCTGGGGTTTCTTCAGTGAAGTCAGGTCCCCTTTGGTGTTGAAAGGGGAACTTCCGGTTTCCTCTCGATCCCTTCAATGTGCACAGGGGCTACTCTCGAATTGAGTCCGTAAAGTGTGTTCTCCTCTCCAAAGGGGACGGCTGTGTGAGGGAACTTTCTGAGTCGAATAAAGGGTGTCAAGTACCTTTTTGCCTTTCCAGAGGGAATGTGGTATTTCTCTTGAGATGCTGCATTGCCAAATTTCCTCATCTCGCATGGAGGGGATAATTTTGGGGTGTTTCTCGAGTTGAGGCGGGAAGCTGGGATTTCTTCTCGAATTTCGACGGGGCCCTCAGGAACTCGCTAGGGTTGCTTCAGGGAAATCAAGTCCCCTCTGGTTGTGGAAGGGGAACTTCAGGTTTACGCTAGAAACCTTAAATGTGAACAGGTTTCATCTCGAATTGAGTCCATAAAGTGTGTTCTCCTCTCCAATGGGGCGGCTCTGTGAGGGAACTTTCTGAGTCGAATAAAGGGTGTCAAGTACCTTTTTGCCTTTCGAGAGGAAATGTGGTATTTCCCTTCAGATTCTGCATCGCAAAATTTCCTCATCTCGCATTGAGGGAATAATTTTGGGGTGTTTCTCGAGTTGCGGAAGAAGGCTGGAGGTGCTTCTTGAGTTGGGACGGGGACCTCAGAAACTCGCTGGGTTTGCTTCAGGTAGTCAGGTCCCCTTTGGTGTTGGAAGGGGTACTTCCGGTTTCCTCTCGAGCCCTTAAATGTGCACAGGGGCTCATCTCGAATTGAGTCCATAAAGTGTGTTCTCCTCTCCAAAGGGGACGGCATTTTGAGGGAACTTTCTGAGTCGAATAAAGGGTGTCAAGTACCTTTTGCCTTTCAAGAGGGAATGTAGTATTTCTCTTGAGATGCGGCATCGCAAAATTTCCTCAACTCGCATTGAGGGAATAATTTTAGTGTGTTTCTCGAGTTGCGGCAGGAAGCTGGGGGTGCTTCTCGAGTGCGACGGGGACCTAAGGAACTTGCTTGGGTTGCTTCGGGGAAATCAGATCCGCTTTGATGTTGGAAGGGGAACTTCCGGGTTCCTCTCGAGCCCTTTAATGTGCACAGGTGCTCATCTCGAATTGAGTCCATAAAGTGTGTTCTCCTCTCCAAAGGGGACGGCTGTAGGGAGCTTTCTGAGTCGAATAAAGGGTGTCAAGTACCTTTTTGCCTTTCAAGAGGGAATGTGGTGTTTCTCTTGAGATGCTGCATCGCCAAATTTCCTCATCTCGCATGGAGGGGATAATTTTGGTGTGTTTCTCGAGTTGCGTCGGGAAGCTGGGGGTGTTTCTCGAATTGTGACGGGGACCTCAGGAACTCGCTGGGGTTGCTTCCGGAAAATCAGGTCCCCTTTGGTGTTGGAAGGGGAACTTCCGGTTTCCTCTCGAGCCCTTAAATATGCACAGAGTCTCATCTCGAATTGAGTCAATAAAGTGTGTTTTCCTCTCCAAAGGGGAAGACTTTTTGAGGGAACTTTCTGAGTCGAATAAAGGTTGTCAAAAACCTGTTTGCCTTTCAAGGGGAATTACTATTTCTTTTGACAGGATGCATCGCAAAATTTCCTTATCTCACATTTAGGTGATAATTTTGGGGTGTTTCTCGAGTTGCGGCGGGAAGCTGGGGGTGCTTCTCGAGTTGCGACGGGACCTCGGGTACTCGCTGTGGTTGATTCAGGGAAGTGAGGTCCCCTTTTATGTTGGAATAGGAACTTCCGGTTTCCGATCGAGCCCTTAAATGTGCACAGGGTCTCATATCGCATTGAGTCCATAAAGTGTGTTGTCCTCTCCAAAGGGTACGGCTATGTAAGGGAACTTTCTGAGTCGAATAAAGGGTGTCAAGTACCTTTTTGCCTTTCAAGAGGGAATGTGGTATTTCTCTTGAGATGCTGCATCGCATAATTTCCTCCTTTCGCATTGAGGGGATAATTTTGGGGTGTTTCTCGAGTTGCGGCGGGAAGCTGGGGGGTGCTTCTCGAGGTGCGACGGGGACCTCAGGAACTCGCTCGTATTGCTTCGGGGAAGTCAGGTCCCCTTTGGTGTTGGAAGGGGAAATTCCGGTTTCCTCACGAGCCTTAAATATGCACAGGGGCTCATCTCGAATTCAGTCCATACAGTATGTTCTCCTCTCCAAAGGGGACGGCTGTGTGAGGGAACTTTCTGAGTCTCCTAAAGGGAGTCAAGTACCCTTTTGCCTTTCAAGCGGGAATGTGGGATTTCTCGTGGGATTCTGCAGGACAAAATTTCCTCAACTCGCATTGAGGGGATAATTTTGTGGTGTTTCTGGAATTGCGGCCGGAACCTGGGGGTACTTCTCCAGTTGCGAGGGGACCTCAGGAACTCACTTGAGTTGCTTCAGGGAAGTCAGGTCCCCTTTGGTGTTGGAATGGGAACTTCCGGTTTACTCTCCAGCCGTTAAATGGGAATAGGGTCTCATCTCGAACTGAGTCCAGAAAGTGTTCTCCTCTCCAATGGGGACTGATCTTAGTGAAATTTCTGAGTCCTATAAAGGGTGTCAAGTACCCTTTTGCCTTTCAAGAGGTAATGTGGTATTTCTATTGAGATTCTGCAACGTAAAATTTCCTCATCTCGCATTGAGGCGATAATTTTGTGGTGTTTCTCCAGTTGCGACGGGGACCTCAGGAAATCTCTTGGGTTTCTTCAGGGAAGGCAGGTCCCCTTTTTTGTTGAAACGGAACTCCCGGTTTACTCTCGAGCCGTTAAATGGGAACAGGTCCTCAACTCGAATTGAGTCCATAAAGTGTGTTCTCCTCTCCAATGGGGACAGCTGTGTGAGGAAACTTTCTGAGTCGCATAAAGAGTGTCAAGTACCCTTTTGCCTTTCAAGCGGGAATGTGGGAATTCTCTTCAGATCTGCGGCGCAAAATGACCTCATCTCGAATTGAGGGGATAATTTTGTGGTGTTGGTCAAGTTGCCAGCAGAAGCAGTGATTACTTCTCGAGTTGCGACGGGGACCTCAGAACACACTCACTTGCTTCAGTGAAGTCAAGTCCCCTTTGGTGTTGGAAGGGGAATTTCCGGATTACTCTCAAGCCGTTAAATGGGAATATTAGCTCTTCTCTATTTCAGTCCATAAGGTGTGTTCTCCTCTCCACTGAGGACGGATGTTAGGGACCATTCTGAGTCACCTAAACGGTGTCAAATACCCTTTTACCTTTCAAGCGGGAATGTGGGATTTCTCTTGAGATTCTGCAGCGCAAATTTCCTCATCTCACTTTGTGGGGATAATCATGTTGTGTTTCTCGAGTTGCGATGGGGACCTCAGAAACTTACTCGAGTTACTTCAGGGAATCGGGTCCCATTTGTGCTGGAAGGGGAACTTCCGGATTACTCTCGAACCCTTTAATGGGAATAGGGCCTCTTTTGTACTTGAGTCCATAAAGTGTGTTATTCTCTCCAATAGGGACGGATATTATTGAACTTTCTGAGTGGCATAAAATGTGTCAAGTAAGCTTTTGCCTTTCAAGCGGGAATGTGGGATATCTCTTGAGATTCCACAGCGCAAAATAACCTCATCTCACATTGAGGGGATAATTTTGTGGTGTTTCTCCAGTTGTGGTGGGAAGCAGGGGGCACTTCTCTAGCTATGGCGGTGACCTCAGGAACTCGCTCGGGTTGCTTCAGGGAAGTCAAGTCGCCTTTTGTTTTGGAAGGGGAACTTCCGGATTACTGTCGAGACATTAAAAGGGAATATTGCCTCCTCTCCATTTGAGTCCATAAAATTTGTTCTCCTCTCCACTGAGGATGGATGTTAGGGAACATTCTGAGTCGCCTAAAGGGAGTCAAGTACCCTTTTGACTTTCAAGCGGGAATGTGGGATTTCTCTTGAGATTCTGCAGCGCAAAATTTCCTCATCTCGCATTGAGGGGAATATTTTGTGGTGTTTCTCCAGTTGCGGCGGGACGCTGGGGGTACTTCTTGAGTTTAGATGGGGACCTCAGGAACTCACTCGAGTTTCTTCAGGGAAGTCAGGTCCCCTTTTGTGCTGGAAGGGGAACTTCCGGATTAGTCTCGAGCCCTTTAATGGGAATAGGGCCTCTTCTGGAGTTGAGTCCATAAAGTGTGTATGCCTCTCCAATGGGGACGGATGTTAGGGAACATTCTGAGTGGCATAAAGTGTGTCAAGTTCCCTTTTGTTTTCAAGCGGGAATGCGGGATTTCTCTTGAGATTCTGCAGCAGAAAATTACCTCATCTCGCACTGAGGGGATAATATTGTGTCGTTTCTCGAGTTGGGGCGGGAAGCAGGGGGTACTTCTGCAGTTGAGACGGGACCCTCAGGAACTCGCTCAGCTTGCTTCAGGGAAGTCAAGTCCTTTTTTGTGTTGGAAGCGGAACTTCTTGATTACTCTCGAGCCTTTAAATGGGAATATAGCCTCTTTTCCATTTGAGTCCACGAAGTGTGTTTTCCTCTCCACTGAGGACGGATGTTCGGGAATATTCTGAGTCGCCTAAAGGGAGTCAGGTACCATTATGCCTTTCAAGCGGGAATGTGGGATATCTCTTGAGATTCTGCAGCGCAAAATTTCCTCATCTCGCATTGAGGGGATAATTTTGTTGTGTTTCTCGAGTTGCGAAGGGCACCTCAGGAACTTTCTCGAGTTACTTCAGGGAATCAGGCCCCTTTTTTCCTGGAAGGAGAACTTCCGGATTACTCTTGAGCCCTTTAATGGGAATAGGGCCTCTTCTGGAGTTGAGTCCATAAACTGTGTTATCCTCTCCACTGAGGACGAATGTTAGGGACCATTCTGAGTCGGCTAAAGGGAGTCAAGTACCCTTTTGCCTTTCAAGCGGATATCTGGGATTTCACTTGAGATTCTGCAGCGCAAAATTTTCTCATCTCACATTGTGGGGAAAATTTTGTGGTGTTTCTCCAGTTGCGATGGGGACCTCAGAAACTTACTCGAGTTACTTCAGGGAATCAGGTCCCATTTGTGCTGGAAGGGGAACTTCCGGAATACTTTTGAGCCCTTTAATGGGAATAGGGCCTCTTCTCCAGTTGAGTCCCTAAAGTGTGTTAACTTCTCCAATGGGGACGGATATTATTGAACTTTCTGAGTGGCATAAAGTGTGTCAAGTACGCTTTTGCCTTTCAAGCGGGAATGTGGGATTTCTCTTGAGATTCTGCAGCGCAAATTTTCCTCATCTCGCAAGGAGGGGATAATTTTGTGGTGTTTCTCAAATTGAGGCGGGAAGATGGGGGTACTTCTGGAGTTGCGACGGGGACCTCAGGAACTCACTCCAGTTACTTCAGGCAACTCAGGTCCCCTTTTGTTCTTGAAGGGGAACATCCGGTTTACTCTGGATCCCTTTAAATGGAATAGGGCCTCTTCTGGAGTTGAGTCCATAAAGTGTGTTCTCCTCTCCGATGGGGAAGGATGTTAGGGAACTTTCTGAGTGACATAAAGGGAGTCAAGTACGCTTTTGCCTTTCAATTGGGAATGTGGGATTTCTCTTCAGATTCTGCAGCGCAAAGTTTCCTCCTCTCGCATTGAGGGGATAATTTTGTGGTGTTTCCCGAATTTCGGCGGGAAGCTGGGGGTACTTCTCGAGTTTCAACGGGGACCTCAGGAACTCACTGGAGTTACTTCAGGGAAGTCAGTTCCCCCATTGTGCTGGACGGGGAACTTGCGGATTACTCTCGAGCCCTTTAATGGGAATAGGGGCTCTTCTGGAGTTGAGTCCATAAATTGAGTACGCCTCTGCAATGGGGACGGATTTTAGGGAACTTTCTGAGGAGCATAAAGTATGCCAAGTTCCTTTGGCCTTTCAAGCGGGAATGTGGAATTTCCCTTGAGATTCTGCAGGGCAAAATTACGTCATGTCGCATTGAAGGGATAATATTGTGTTGTTTCTCGAGTTGTGGTGGGAAGTAGGGGATACTTCTGGAGTTGAAACGGGAACCTAAGGAACTCTCTCGGTTTGCTCCAGGGAAGTCAAGTTCCCTTTTGTGTTGGAAGGGGAACTTCTTGATTACTCTTGAGCCTTTAAATGGGAATATTTCCTCTTCTCGATTTGAGTGTATGAAGAGTGTTCTCCTCTCCATTGAGGATGGATGTTAGGGACCATTCTGAATCGCATAAAGGGAGTCAAGTACCCTTTTGCCTTTCAAGCAGGAATGTGGGAATTCTCTTGAGATTCTGCAGCGAAAATTTTTCTCTTCTCGCATTGAGGGTATAGTTTTGTGGTGTTTCTCCAGTTGCGTCGGGAAGAGGGGGTATGTCTCGAGTTGCGGCGGGGACCTCAGGAATTCGCTCGGGTTGCTTCAAGGAAGTCAAGTCCCCTTTTGTGTTGAAGGGGAACTTCCGGATGACTCTCAAGCTGTTAAATGTGAATAATGCCTCTTCTCGATTTGAGTCCATAAAGTGTGTTTTCCTCTCCACTGAGGAAGGATGTTAGGGAACATTCTGAGTCGCCTAAAGGGAGTCAAGTACCCTTTTGCCCTTCACTTGGGAATGTGGGATTTCTCGTGAGATTCTGCCGAGCAAAATTTCCCGTTCTCGCATTGAGGGGATAATTTTGTTGTGTTTCTCGAGTTGCGATGGGGACCTCAGGAACTTTCTCGAGTTACTTCAGGGAATCAGGCCCCTTTTTTCCTGGAAGGAGAACTTCCGGATTACTCTTGAGCCCTTTAATGGGAATAGGGCCTCTTCTGGAGTTGAGTCCATAAAGTGTGTTATCCTCTCCACTGAGGACGAATGTTAGGGACTATTCTGAGTCGGCTAAAGGGAGTCAAGTACCCTTTTGCCTTTCAAGCGGATATCTGGGATTTCACTTGAGATTCTGCAGCGCAAAATTTTCTCATCTCACATTGTGGGGAAAATTTTGTAGTGTTTCTCCAGTTGCGATGGGGACCTCAGAAACTTACTCGAGTTACTTCAGGGAATCAGGTGCCATTTGTGCTGGAAGGGGAACTTCCGGAATACTTTTGAGCACTTTAATGGGAATAGGGCCTCTTTTCCAGTTGAGTCCCTAAAGTGTGTTATCTTCTCCAATGGGGACGGATATTATTGAACTTTCTGAGTGGCATAAAGTGTGTCAAGTACGCTTTTGCCTTTCAAGTGGGAATGTGGGATTTCTCTTGAGATTCTGCAGCGCAAAAAACCTCATCTCTCATTGAGGGGATAATTTTGTGGTGTTTCTCGAATTAAGGCGGGAAGCTGGGGGTACTTCTCGAGTTGCGGCGGGGACCTCAGGAACTCACTGGAGTTACTTCAGGGGAGTCAGTTCCCCCATTGTGCTGGACGGGGAACTTCCGGATTACTCTCGAGCCCTTTAATGGGAATAGGGGCTCTTCTGGAGTTGAGTCCATAAATTGAGTACGCCTCTGCAATGGGGACGGATTTTAGGGAACTTTCTGAGGAGCATAAAGTATGCCAAGTTCCCTTTGGCCTTTCAAGCGGATATCTGGGATTTCACTTGAGATTCTGCAGCGCAAAATTTTCTCATCTCACATTGTGGGGAAAATTTTGTAGTGTTTCTCCAGTTGCGATGGGGACCTCAGAAACTTACTCGAGTTACTTCAGGGAATCAGGTGCCATTTGTGCTGGAAGGGGAACTTCCGGAATACTTTTGAGCACTTTAATGGGAATAGGGCCTCTTTTCCAGTTGAGTCCCTAAAGTGTGTTATCTTCTCCAATGGGGACGGATATTATTGAACTTTCTGAGTGGCATAAAGTGTGTCAAGTACGCTTTTGCCTTTCAAGTGGGAATGTGGGATTTCTCTTGAGATTCTGCAGCGCAAAAAACCTCATCTCTCATTGAGGGGATAATTTTGTGGTGTTTCTCGAATTAAGGCGGGAAGCTGGGGGTACTTCTCGAGTTGCGGCGGGGACCTCAGGAACTCACTGGAGTTACTTCAGGGGAGTCAGTTCCCCCATTGTGCTGGACGGGGAACTTCCGGATTACTCTCGAGCCCTTTAATGGGAATAGGGGCTCTTCTGGAGTTGAGTCCATAAATTGAGTACGCCTCTGCAATGGGGACGGATTTTAGGGAACTTTCTGAGGAGCATAAAGTATGCCAAGTTCCCTTTGGCCTTTCAAGCGGATATCTGGGATTTCACTTGAGATTCTGCAGCGCAAAATTTTCTCATCTCACATTGTGGGGAAAATTTTGTAGTGTTTCTCCAGTTGCGATGGGGACCTCAGAAACTTACTCGAGTTACTTCAGGGAATCAGGTGCCATTTGTGCTGGAAGGGGAACTTCCGGAATACTTTTGAGCACTTTAATGGGAATAGGGCCTCTTTTCCAGTTGAGTCCCTAAAGTGTGTTATCTTCTCCAATGGGGACGGATATTATTGAACTTTCTGAGTGGCATAAAGTGTGTCAAGTACGCTTTTGCCTTTCAAGTGGGAATGTGGGATTTCTCTTGAGATTCTGCAGCGCAAAAAACCTCATCTCTCATTGAGGGGATAATTTTGTGGTGTTTCTCGAATTAAGGCGGGAAGCTGGGGGTACTTCTCGAGTTGCGGCGGGGACCTCAGGAACTCACTGGAGTTACTTCAGGGGAGTCAGTTCCCCCATTGTGCTGGACGGGGAACTTCCGGATTACTCTCGAGCCCTTTAATGGGAATAGGGGCTCTTCTGGAGTTGAGTCCATAAATTGAGTACGCCTCTGCAATGGGGACGGATTTTAGGGAACTTTCTGAGGAGCATAAAGTATGCCAAGTTCCCTTTGGCCTTTCAAGCGGATATCTGGGATTTCACTTGAGATTCTGCAGCGCAAAATTTTCTCATCTCACATTGTGGGGAAAATTTTGTAGTGTTTCTCCAGTTGCGATGGGGACCTCAGAAACTTACTCGAGTTACTTCAGGGAATCAGGTGCCATTTGTGCTGGAAGGGGAACTTCCGGAATACTTTTGAGCACTTTAATGGGAATAGGGCCTCTTTTCCAGTTGAGTCCCTAAAGTGTGTTATCTTCTCCAATGGGGACGGATATTATTGAACTTTCTGAGTGGCATAAAGTGTGTCAAGTACGCTTTTGCCTTTCAAGTGGGAATGTGGGATTTCTCTTGAGATTCTGCAGCGCAAAAAACCTCATCTCTCATTGAGGGGATAATTTTGTGGTGTTTCTCGAATTAAGGCGGGAAGCTGGGGGTACTTCTCGAGTTGCGGCGGGGACCTCAGGAACTCACTGGAGTTACTTCAGGGGAGTCAGTTCCCCCATTGTGCTGGACGGGGAACTTCCGGATTACTCTCGAGCCCTTTAATGGGAATAGGGGCTCTTCTGGAGTTGAGTCCATAAATTGAGTACGCCTCTGCAATGGGGACGGATTTTAGGGAACTTTCTGAGGAGCATAAAGTATGCCAAGTTCCCTTTGGCCTTTCAAGCGTTAATATGGGATTTCTCTTAAGATTCTGCAGCGCAAAATTACCTCATGTCGCATTGAGGGGATAATATTGTGTTATTTCTCGAGTTGTGGTTGGAAGTGCGGGATATTTCTGGAGTTGAAACGGGAAACTCAGGAATTCTCTCCTGAGAATTCCCCCGGGTTGCTCCAGGGAAGTCAAGTTCCCTTTTGTGTTGGAAGGGGAACTTCTTGATTACTCTTGAGCCTTTAAATGGGAATATTTCCTCTTCTCGATTTGAGTGTATGAAGAGTGTTCTCCTCTCCACTGAGGATGGATGTTAGGGAACATTCTGAGTCGCATAAAGGGAGTCAAGAACCCTTTTGCCTTTCAAAAGGGAATGTGATATTTCTCTTGAGATTCTGCAGAGCAATATTTCTTCATCTCGCATTGTGGGGATAATTTTGTGGTGTATGTCCAGTTGCAGTGGACATACTTCTCGAGTTGCGATGGGGACATCAGGAACTTGCTCGGGTTTCTTCAGGTAAGGTAGGTCTCGTTTTGTGTTTGAAGGGCAACTTCCGGTTCACTATGGAGCCGTTAAGTGGGTATCGGTCCTCATCTCAAATTGAGTCCATAAAGTGTGTTCTCCTCTTTAATGGGCACTGCTGTGTGAGGGAACTTTCTGAATCGCATAAAGGGTGTTAAGAGTCCTTTTGCCTTTCAAGAGGGAATGTGGTATTTCTCTTGAGATTCTGCAGCGCAAAATTTCCTCATCTCGCACTGAGGGGATAATTTTGTGGTGTTTCTCGAGTTGCGGCTGGAGGCTAGGGTATTTCTCGAGTTGCGACGGGGACCTCAGTAACTCACTTGGGTTGCTTCAGGGAAGTCAGGTCCCCTTTGGTGTTGGAAGGGGAACTTCCGGTTACTCTCGAGCCGTTTATTGGGAATAGGGCCTCATCTTGATTTGAGTCCATAAAGTGTGTTCTCCTGTCCAATGGGGACGGCTGTGTGAGGGAACTTTCTGAGTCGCATAAAGGGTTTGAAGAACCATTTTGCCTTTCAAGAGGGAATGTGGTATTTCTCTTGAGATGCTGTAACACAAAATTTCCTATTCTTGCATTGAGGGGATAATTTTGTGGTGTTTCTCGAGTTGCGGCGGGAAGCTGGGGGTTCTTCTCAAGTTGCTATGGGTACCTCAGGAACTCACTCGGGTTTCTTCAGGTAAGGCAGGTCCCCTTTTTGTTGGAAGGGGAACTTCCGATTTACTCTCCAGCAGTTAATTGGCAATAGTGCCTCATTTTGAATTGAGTACATAAAGTTCGTTCACCTCTCCAATGGGGACTGATGTTAGTGAAATTTCTGAGTCGCATAAAGGATGACAAGTACCCTTTTGCATTTCAAGAGGGAATGTGGTATTTCTCTTGAGATCCTGCAGCGCAAAATATCCTCATCTCGCAATGAGGAGATAATTTTTTGGTGTATGTCAAGTTGCGGCGGGAATTTTGGATTACTTCCCGTGTTGCGACGGGGACCTCAGGAATTTGCTCGAGTTGCTTCTGGAAAGTCAGGTCCCCTTTTGTGTTGGAAGGGGAACTTCCGGTTTAGTCTGGAGCCGTTAAATGGGAATAGGGCCTCATCTCGAATTGGGTGCATAAAATGTGTTCTCCTCTCCTATGGGGAATGATATTAGTGAAATTTCTGAGTCGCGTAAAGTGTATCAAGTACTTTTTGCCTTTCAAGAGGGAATAGTGGTATTTCTCTTGAGATTCTGCAGCGCAAAATTTCCTCTTCTCGCATTGAGGGGATAATTTTGTGGTGTTTCTCTAGTTGCGGCAGGAAGTTTGGGTTACTTCTCGAATTGCCATGGGGACCTCAAGAACTTGCTTGGGTTTCTTCAGGTAAGGCAGGTCCCCTTTTGTGTTTGAAAGGGCACTTCCAATTTACTCTCCAGCCATTAAATGGGAATAGGGCCTCATCTCGAATTGAGTCCATAAAGTGTGTTCTCCTCTCCAATGGGGACAGCTGTGTGAGGGTACTTTCTGAGTCGCATAAAGGGTGTCAAGTACCCTTTTGCCTTTCAAGCGGGAATGTGGTATTTCTCTTGAGATTCTGCAGCGCACAATTTCCTCATCTCGCATTGAGGGGATAATTCTGTGGTGTTTGTCGAGTTGCGGCGGGATGCTGGGGGTGCTTCTAGAGTTGCAACGGGGACCTCAGGAAGTGGCTCGGGTTGCTTCAGGGAAGTCAGGTCCCCTTTTGTGTTGGAACGGGGACCCTCGGTTTACTTTCGAGCCGTTAACTGGGAATAGGGATTCATCTGGAGTTGAGTCCAAAAGATGTTTTTTCCTCTCCAATGTTTACGGCTCTGTGAGCGAACTTTCTGGGTCACATAAAGTGTGTCAAGTGATCTTTTGCCTTTCAAGCAGGTATGTGGGATTTCTATTTAATTGTGCAGTGCAAAATTTCCTCATCTCGCATTGAGGGGAAAATTTTGTTGTGTCTGGAGTTTCGGCTTGGATCTGGGGGTACTTCTCGAGTTGCAGCGTGGACCTCAGGAACTCGTTCGTGTTGCTTCAGGGAAGATCAGGTCCCTTTTTTTGGAAGTGGAACTTCCGGATTACTCTCGAGCCCTTAAATGGGAATAGGGCCTCTTCTAGATTTGAGTCCATAAAGTGTGTTCTCCGCTCCAATAAGTACGGGTGTTAGGAAACTGTCTGAATCGCATTAAGTGTGTCAAGTGTCCTTTTGCCTTTCAAGTGGGAATGTGGGATTTCTATTTAATTGTGCAGTGCAAAATTTCCTCACCTCACATTGAGCGGAGAATTTTTTGGTGTTTCCCCTTTTGAGGCGGGAAGCCGGGGGAGCTTCTCGAGTTGCGACGGGGACCTCAGGAACTCACTCCAGTTACTTCAGGCAAGTCAGGTCCCCTTTTGTTCTTGAAGGGGAGCTTCCGGATTAGTCTCGAGCCCTTTAAATGGAATAGGGCCTCTTCTGGAGTTGAGTCCATAAAGTGTGTTCTCCTCTCCAATGGGGAAGAATGTTAGGGAACTTTCTGAGTGACATAAAGGGAGTCAAGTACGCTTT
Organism: Moschus berezovskii; assembly: GCF_049115385.1. Taxonomy (NCBI): domain Eukaryota; kingdom Metazoa; phylum Chordata; class Mammalia; order Artiodactyla; family Moschidae; genus Moschus; species Moschus berezovskii. The sequence goes on from NC_142461.1 coordinate 141,841,170, forward strand.
TGCCTTTCAATTGGGAATGTGGGTTTTCTCTTCAGATTCTTCAGCGCAAAGTTTCCTCCTCTTGCATTGAGGGGATAATTTTGTGGTGTTTCCCGAATTTCGGCGGGAAGCTGGGGGTACTTCTCGAGTTTCAACGGGGACCTCAGGAACTCACTGGAGTTACTTCAGGGAAGTCAGTTCCCCCATTGTGCTGGACGGGGAACTTCCGGATTACTCTCGAGCCCTTTAATGGGAATAGGGCTCTTCTGGAGTTGAGTCCATAAATTGAGTACGCCTCTGCAATGGGGACGGATTTTAGGGAACTTTCTGAAAGGGCATAAAGTATGCCAAGTTCCCTTTGGCCTTTCAAGCGGGAATGTGGGATTTGCCTTGAGATTCTGCAGCGCAAAATTACCTCATGTCGCATTGAGGGGATAATATTGTGTTGTTTCTTGAATTGTGGTGGTAAGTTGGGGATACTTCTGGAGTTGAAACGGGAACCTAAGGAACTCTCTCGGATTGCTCCAGGGAAGTCAAGTTCCCTTTTGTGTTGGAAGGGGAACTTCTTGATTACTCTTGAGCCTTTAAATGGGAATATTTCCTCTTCTCGATTTGAGTGTATGAAGAGTGTTCTCCTCTCCATTGAGAATGGATGTTAGGGAACATTCTGAGTCGCATAAAGGGAGTCAAGTTCCCTTTTGCCTTTCAAGCGGGAATGTGGGATTTCTCTTGAGATTCTGCAGCGAAAATTTTCCTCTTCTCGCATTGAGGGTATAATTTTGTGGTGTTTCTCCAGTTGCGTCGGGAAGAGGGGGTATGTCTCGAGTTGCGGCGGGGACCTCAGGAACTCGCTAGTGTTGCTTCAGGGAAGTCAAGTCCCCTTTTGTGTTGGAAGGGGAACTTCCGGATTACTCTGGAGACGTTAAAAGGGAATATTGCCTCCTCTCCATTTGAGTCCATAAAATGTGTTCTCCTCTCCACTGAGGACAGATGTTAGGGTACATTCTGAGTCGTATAAAGGGGGTCAAGTACCCTTTTACCTTTCTAGCCGGAATGTGGGATTTCTCTTGAGATTCTGCAGCGTTAAATTTCCTCATCTCGCATTGAGGGGATAATATTGTGTTGTTTCTCGAGTTGCGGCTGGAAGCATGGGGTACTTCTCGAGTTGAGCTGGGAACCTCAGGAACTCGCTCGGGTTGCTTCAGGGAAGTCCAGTCCTTTTTTGTGTTTTAAGGGGAACTTCTTGAGTACTCTCTAGCCTTTAAATGGGAATATTGCCTCTTTTTGGTTTTAGTCCATGAGGTGTGTTTTCCTCTTCACTGAGGAAGGATGTTAGGGAACATTCTGAGTCGCATAAACGGAGTCAGTACCCTTTTGCCTTTCGAGCCGGAATGTAGGATTTATCTTGAGATTCTGCAGTGCAAAATTTCCTCATCTCGCAGTGAGGGGAATATTTTGTGGTGTTTCTCGAATTGCGGCGGGACGCTGGGGGTACTTCTTGAGTTTAGATGGCGACCTCAGGAACTCACTCGAGTTTCTTCAGGGAAGTCAGGTCCCCTTTTGTGCTGGAAGGGGAACTTCCGGATTAGTCTCGAGCCCTTTAATGGGAATAGGGCCTCTTCTGGAGTTGAGTCCATAAAGTGTGTATGCCTCTCCAATGGAGACGGATATTAGGGAACATTCTGAGTGGCATAAAGTGTGTCAAGTTCCCTTTTGCTTTCAAGCGGGAATGCGGGATTTCTCTTGAGATTCTGCAGCAGAAAATTACCTCATCTCGCACTGTGGGAATTATATTGTGTCGTTTCTCGAGTTAGGGCCGGAAGCAGGGGATACTTCTGGAGTTGAGACGGGACGCTCAGGAACTCGCTCAGGTTGCTTCAGGGAAGTCAGGTCCCCTTTTGTGTTGGAACGGGAACTTCCGGTTTTCTTTCCATCCGTTAATTGGGAATAGGGATTCATCTGGATTTGAGTCCAAAGGGTGTTTTTTCCTCTTCAATGGGTACGGCTCTCTGAGCGAACTTTCTGTGTCACATAAAGTGTGTCAAGTGATCTTTTGCCTTTCAAGCGGGTATGGGGGACTTCTCTTGAGATTTCGGAGCGCAAAATTTCCTCATTTCGCATTGAGGGGATAATTTTGGCGTGTTTCTCGAGTTGCGGCGGGAACCTTGGGGTGTTTCTCGAGTTGTGATGAGGACCTGAGGAACTCGCTGGGGTTGCTGCAGGGATGTCACGTCTCCTTTGGTGTTGGAAGGGGAACTTCCGGTTTCCACTCGAGCCCTTAAATGTGAACAGGGGCTCATCACGAAATGCGTCCATAAAGTGTGCTCTCCTCTCCAAAGGGGACGGCTGTTGAGGGAACTTTCGGAGTCGAATAAAGGGTGTCAAGTACCTTTTTGCCATTCAAGAGGGAATGTGGTATTTGTCTTGAGATGCTGCATCGCAAAATAACCTCATCTCACATTGAGGGGATAATTTTGGCGTGTTTCTCGAGTTGCGGCGGGGGGGTGAATGTGCTACCCGAATTGCAACGGGGACCTCAGGAACTAGCTGGGGTTGATTCAGGGAAGTCAGTTCCCCTTTCCTGTTGGAAGGGGAACGTCCGGTTTCCTCTCGAGCCCTTAAATGTGCACAGGGGCTCATCTCGAATTGAGTCCATAAAGTGTGTTCTCCTCTGCAAAGGAGACGGCTGTGTGAGGGAACTTTCTGATCGAATAAAGGGTGTCAAGTACCTTTTTGCCTTTCAAGAGGGAATGTGGTATTTCTCTTGAAATGCTGCATCGCATAATTTCCTCATCTCGCATGGAGGTGATAATTTTGGGGTGTTTCTCGAGTTGCGGCGGGAAGCTCTGGGTGCTTCTCGAGTTGCGACCGGGACCTCAGGAACTCGCTGGGGTTGCTTCAGGGAAGTCAGGTCCCCTTTGGTGTTGGAAGGGGAACTTCCGGTTTCCTCTCGAGCCCTTCAATCTGCATAGGGGCTCCTCTCGAATTGAGTCCGTAAAGTGTGTTCTCCACTCAAAAAGGGGACGGCCTTGTGAGGGAATTTTCTGAGTCGAATAAAAGGTGTCAAGTAACCATTTTGCCTTTCCAGAGGGAATGTGGTATTTCTCTTGAGATGCTGCATCGCCTAATTTCCTCATCTCGCATGGAGGGGATAATTTTGGGATGTTTCTCGAGTTGCGGCGGGAAGCTGGGGGTGCTTCCGAGTTGTGACTGGGACCTCAGGAACTCGCTTCGATTGCTTCAGGGAAGTCAGGTCCCCTATGGTGTTGGAAGGGGAACTTCCGGTTTCCTCTCAAGCCTTTAATGTGCACAGGGGCTCATCTCAAATTGAGTCCATGAAGTGTGTTCTCCTCTCCAAAGGGGTCGGCTGTGTGAGGGAACTTTCTGAGTTGAATAAAGGGTGTCAAGTACCATTTTGCCTTTCCAGAGGGAATGTGGTATTTCTCTTGAGATGGTGCATCGCAAAATTTCCTCATCTCGCATGGAGGGGATAATTTTGGGGTGTTTCTCGAGTTGCGGCGGGCAGCTGGGGGTGCTTCTCGAGTTGCAACGGGGACCTCAGGAACTCGCTGGGGTTGCTTCAGGGAAGTCAGGTCCCCTTTGCTGTTGGAAGGGGAACTTCCGGGTTCCTCTCGAGTCCTTAAATGTGCACAGGGGCTCATCTCGAATTGAGTCCATAAAATGTGTTCTCTCCAAATGGGACGGCTGTGTGAGGGAACTTTCTGAGTCAAATAAAGGTGTCAAGTACCGTCTTGCCTTTCAAGAGGGAATATGTTATTTCTCTTGAGATTCTGCATCAAAAAATTTCCTCATCTCGCATGGAAGGGATAATTTTGGGGTGTTTCTCGAGTTGCAGCGGGAAGCTGGGGGTGCTCCTCGAGTTGCGACGGGGACCTCAGGAACTCAATGGGGTTGCTTCAGGGAAGTAAGGTCCCCTTTGGTGTTGGAAGGGGAACTTCCGGTTTCCTCTCGAGCCCTTCAATGTGCACAGGGGCTCCTCTCGAATTGAGTCCGTAAAGTGTGTTCTCCTCTCCAAAGGGGACGGCTGTGTGAGGGAACTTTCTTTGTCGAATAATGGGTGTCAAGTACCTTTTTGCCTTTCCAGAGGGAATGTTGTATTTCTCTTGAGATGCTGCATCGCCAAATTTCCTAATCTCGCATGGAGGGGATAATTTTGGGGTGTTTCTCGAGTTGCGGCAGGAAGCTGGGGGTGCTTCTGTAGTTGCGACGGGGACCTCAGGAACTCGCTGTGATTGCTTCAGGCAAGTCAGGTCCCTTAGGTGTTGGAAGGGAACTTCCGGTTTCCTCTCAAGCCTTTCAATGTGCACAGGGGCTCCTCTCGAATTGAGTCCGTAAAGTGTGTTCTCCTCTCCAAAGGAGACGGCTGTGTGAGGGAACTTTCTGAGTCGAATAAAGGGTGTCAAGTACGTTTTTGCCTTTCCAGAGGGAATGTGGTATTTCTCTTGAGATGCTGCATCGCCAAATTTCCTCATCTCGCATGGAGGGGATAGTTTTGGGGTGTGTCTCGAGTTGCGGAGGGAAACTGGGGGTGCTCCTCGAGTTGCGACGGGGACCTCAGGAACTCACTGGGGTTGCTTCAGGGAAGTCAGGTCCCCTTTGGTGTTGGAAGGGGAACTTCCGGTTTCCTCTCGAGCCCTTCAATGTGCACAGGGGCTCCTCTCGAATTGAGTCCGTAAATTGTGTTCTCCTCTCCAAATGGGACGGTTGTGTGAGGGAACTTTCTGAGTCGAATAAAGGGTGTCAAGTACCTTTTTGCCTTTCAAGAGGGAATGTGGTATTTCTCTTGAGATGCTGCATCGCCAAATTTCCTCATCTCGCAAGGAGGGGATAATTTTGGGGTGTTTCTCGAGTTGCAGCGGTAAGCTTGGGGTGCTTCTCGAGTTGCGACGGGGACCTCAGGAACTCGCTGGGGTTGCTTCAGGGAAGTCAGGTCCCCTTTGGTGTTGGAAGGGGAACTTCCGGTTTCCTCTCGAGCCCTTCAATGTGCACAGGGGCTCCTCTGGAATTGAGTCCGTAAAGTGTGTTCTCCTCTCCAAAGGGGACGGCTTCGTTAGGGATCTTTCTGAGTCGAATAAAGGGTGTCAAGTACCTTTTTGCCTTTCCAGAGGGAATGTGGTATTTCTCTTGAGATGCTGCATCGCCAAATTTCCTCATCTCGCATGGAGGGGATAATTTTGGGGTGTTTCTCGAGTTGCGGCAGGAAGCTGGGGGTGCTTCCCGAATTGCGACGGGGACCTCAGGAACTCGCTGGGGTTGCTTCAGGGAAGTCAGGTCCCCTTTGTTGTTGGAAGGGGAAATTCCGGTTTTCTCTCGAGCCCTTCAATGTGCACAGGGGCTCCTCTCGAATTGAGTCCGAAAAGTGTGTTTTCCTCTCCAAAGGGGACGGCTGTGTGAGGGAACTTTCTGAGTCGAATAAAGGGTGTCAAGTACCGTCTTGCCTTTCCAGAGGGAATGTGGTATTTCTCTTGAGATGCTTCATCGCAAAATTTCCTCATCTCGCATGGAGGGGATAATTTTGTGGTGTTTCTCGAGTTACGGCGGGAAGCTGGGGGTGCGTCTCGAGTTGCGACGGGGACCTCAGGAAATCGCTGGTGTTGCTTCAGGTTAGTCAGGTCCCCTTTGGTGTTGATAAGGGAACTTCCGATTTCCTCTCGAGCCCTTCAATGTGCAGAGGGGCTCCTCTCGAATTGAGTCCGTAAAGTGTGTTCTCCTCTCCAATGGGGACGGCATGTGAGGGAACTTTCTGAGTAGAATAAAGGGTGTCAAGTACCTTTTGCCTTTCAAGAGGGAATGTGGTATTTCTCTTGAGATGCTGCATCTCAAAATTTCCTCATCTCGCATTGAGGGGATAATTTTGGGGTGATTCTGCAGTTGCGGCGGTAAGCTGGGGGTGCTTCTCGAGTTGCGACGGGGACCTCAGATACTAGCTCGGGTTGCTTCAGGGAAATCAGGTCCCCTTTGGTGTTGGAAGCGGAACTTCCGGTTACCTCTAAAGCCCTTAAATGTGAACAGGGGCTTATCTCGAATTGAGTCCTTAAAGTGTCTTCTCCTCTGAATGGGGACGGCTGTGTGAGGGAACTTTCTGAGTCGAATAAAAGGTTTCAAGATACCTTTTGCCTTTCAAGAGGGAATGTTTTATTTCTGTTGAGATTCTGTAACGCAAAATTTCCTATTCTTGCATTGAGGGGATAATTTTGTGGTGTTTCTCGAGTTGCGGCGGGAAGCTGGGGGTACTTCTCAAGTTGCGATGCGTACCTCAGTAACTCACTCGGTTTTCTTCAGTTTAGGCAGGTCCCCTTTTTGTTGGAAGGGGAACTTCTGATTTACTCTCGAGCAGTTAATTGGCAATAGTGCCTCATTTTGAATTGAGTACATAAAGTTTGTTCACCTCTCCAATGGGGACTGATGTTAGTGAAATTTCTGAGTCGCATAAAGAATGTCAAGTACCCTTTTGCCTTTCAAGAGGGAATGTGGTATTTTTCTTGAGATGCTGCATCGCAAAATTTCCTCATCTCGCATGGTGGGGATAATTTTGTGGTGTTTCTCGAGTTGCGGCGGGAAGCTGGGGGTCCTTCTCTAGTTACGACGGATCCTCAGGAACTCGCTGGGGTTGCTTCAGGGAAGTCAGGTCCCCTTTGGTATTGGAAGGGGACTTCCGGTTTCCTCTCGAGCCCTTAAATGTGAACAGGGGCTCATCTCGTATTGAGTCCATAAATTGTTTTCTCCTCTCCAAAGGGGACGGCTGTGTGAGGGAATTTTCTGAGTCGAATAAAGGGTGTCAAGTACCTTTTGGCCTTTCAAGATGGAATGTGGTATTTCTCTTCCGATTTTGCATGGCAAACTTTCCTCATCTCGCATTGAGGGGATAATTTTTGGGTGTTTCACGAGTTGCGTCGGGAAGCTGGGGGTGCTTCTCAAGTTACGAAGGGGACCTCAGGAACTCGCTGGGGTTGCTTCAGGGAAGTCAGGTCCCCTTTGGTGTTGGAAGGGGAATTTCCGGTTACCTCTAGAGCCCTTAAATGTGAAGAGGGGCTCATCTCGAATTGAGTCCATAAAGTGTGTTCTCCTCTCCAAAGGGAACGGCTGTGTGAGGGAACTTTCTGAGTCAAATAAAGGTTGTCAAGTACTTTTTCCCATTCTAGAGGGAATGTGGTATTTTTCTTGAGATTCTGCATTGCAAAATTTCCTCATCTCGCATTGAGAGGATCATTTTGTGGTGTTTCTTGAGTTGCTGCGGGAAGCTGGGGGTGCTTCTCGAGTTGCGACGGGGACCTCAGGAACTCGCTGGGGTTGCTTCAGGGAAGTCAGGTCCCCTTTGCTGTTGGAAGGAAAAATTCCGGTTTCCTCTCGAGCCCTTATATGTGACAGGGGCTAATCTAGAATTGAGTCCATAAAGTGGTTCTCCTCTCCAAAGGAGACAGCTGTGTGAGGGAACTTTGTGAGTCAAATAAAAGGTATCAAGTACCTTTTTGCCTTTCAAGAGGGAATGTGGTATTTCTCTTGAGATTCTGCATCTCAAATTTTCCTCATCTCGCATTGAGGGGATAATTTTGGGGTGTTTCTTGAGTTGCGGCCGGAAGCTGGGGGTGCTTCTCGAGTTGCGACGGGGACCTCAGGAACTAGCTCGGGTTGCTTCAGGGAAGTCAGGTCCCCTTTTGTGTTGGAATGGGAACTTCCGGTTTAGTCTGGAGCCGTTAAATGGGAATAGGGCCTCATCTCGAATTGAGTCCTTAAAGTGTGTTCTCCTCTCCTATGGGGAATGATAATAGTGAAATTTCTGAGTCGCATAAACGGTATCAATACTTTTTGCCTTTCAAGAGGGAATAGTGTTATTTCTCTTGAGATTCTGCAGCCCAAAATTTCCTCTTCTCGCATTGAGGGTTATAATTTTGTGGTGTTTCTCTAGTTGCGGCAGGAAGCTTGGGGTACTTCTCGGGTTGCCATGTGGATCTCAAGAACTTGCTTGGGTTTCTTCAGGTAAGGCAGGTCCCCTTTTGTGTTGGAAAGGGCACTTCCTTTTACTCTCCAGCCATTAAATGGGAATAGGGCTTCATCTCAAATTGAGTCCATAAAGTGTGTTCTCCTCTTCAATGGGGACGGCTGTGTGAGGGTACTTTCTGAGTCGCATAAAGGGTGTCAAGTTCCCTTTTGCCTTTCAAGCGGGAATGTGGTATTTGTCTTGAGATTCTGCAGTGCACAATTTCCTCATCTCGCATTGAGGGGATAATTCTGTGGTGTTTGTCGAGTTGCGGCGGGATGCTGGGGGTGCTTCTCGAGTTGCAACGGGGACCTCAGGAAGTGGCTCGGGTTGCTTCAGGGAAGTCAGGTCCCCTTTTGTGTTGGGACGGGAACTTCCGGTTTAATTTCCAGCCGTTAATTGGGAATAGGGATTCATCTGGAGTTGAATCCAAAAGGTGTTTTTTCCTCTCCAATGGGTACGGCTCTGTGAGCGAACTTTCTGGGTCACATATAGTGTATCAAGTGACCTTTTGCCTTTCAAGCGGGTATGTGGGACTTCTCTTGAGATTTCGGAGCGCAAAATTTCCTCATCTCGCATTGTGGGGATAATTTTGTTGTGTCTCGAGTTTCCGCTTGGATCTGGGGGTACTTCTCGAGTTGCTGCGTGGACCTCAGGAACTCGTTCGTGTTGCTTCAGGGAAGTCAGGTCCCCTTTTTTTGGAAGTGGACTTCCAGATTACTCTCGAGCCCTTAAATGGGAATAGGTCCTCTTCTAGATTTGAGTCCATGAAGTGTGTTCTCCGCTCCAATAAGTACGGGTGTTAGGAAACTATCTGAATCGCATAAAGTGTGTCAAGTGCCCTTTTGCCTTTCAAGCGGGAATGTGGGATTTCTATTTAATTGTGCAGTGCAAAATGTCCTCATCTCACATTGAGCGGATAATTTTTTGGTGTTTCCCCTTTTGAGGCGGGAAGCTGGGGGTGCTTCTCGAGTTGCGACGGGGACCTCAGGAACTCGCTTGTGTTGCTTCAGGGAAGTTAGTCACCCTTTTCTACTGGAACGGGAATTTCGGGATTACTCTCGAGCCGTTAAATGGGAATACGGCCTCTTCCCAAGTTGAGTCCATAAACTGTGTTCTCCTCTCCAATGGGGATGGCTGTGTGAGGGAATTTTCTGAGTCGCATAAACGGTGTCAAATACAGTTTTGCCTTTCCAGCCGAACGTGGGATTTCTCTTGAATTGTGCAGCGGAATATTTTCCTGATCTCGCATTGAGGGGATAATTTTGTGGTGTTTCTAGAGTTACAGAGGGAACCTGGTTGAACTTCTCAGGTAGCGAATAGGACCTCAGGAATTCTCTCCAGCTGCTTCAGGGAAGTCAGGAACCCTTTTGTGTTGGAAGGGGAATTTCGGGATTACTCTTGAGCCTTTAAATGGGAATAGGGCCTCTTCTCGAGTTAAGTCCGTAAAGTGTGTTCTCCTCTCCAATGGGGACGACTGTTTGAGGGAATTTTTTGAGTCTCACCCGGCTGTGCAAACGGGAGAAATACCAGCCCCACCCGCGCAGACGCGAGAGAGGCCTTCCCCACCCGCGCAGACGGGAGAGAACCCGGCCCCGCCTGCGCAGAGTCGAGAGACCCCGGCCCCGCCCGCTCAGACGCGAGAGACCTCCGCCCTGGCCGCTCAGATGCTATTGTTGCTGGCGCCTCCCGGGCAGACGCAAGAGAAGCCGTCCCCGCCTGCGCAGATGCGAGAGACCCCGGCCCCGCCCGCCCAGATGGGAGAGACCCCGGCCCCGCCCACCAGAAGCGGGATACGCAGGCCCCATCCGCGCAGACTCCAGAGAAGCCGGCCCTGGCGCAACCAACCATGCAGAGATGCACAGCAGTATGCAGCTACCCCATGCCTGAGGCCAGGGCAGGCGGCTGAGAGGAGGTACCCCACCTCCAAGAGGCTGTGGCTGTGTGGGAGAGCCGAGAGGAGGTACTCACGTTCAAGGTCAGGAGGGGCGGCCTTGAGGACATACCCCTCATCCAAGGTAAGGTACAGCAGCTGTGCTTTCTTGGAGCAGCTGTGAAGAGATATCCCACACCCAAGGTAAGAGAAACTCAAATCAGATGGTAGGTATTGCGAGGGGGCTTCAGATGGCAGACACACTGAAATCATCATCACAGGAATCTACTCCATCTGATCACATGGACCACAGCCGAATGTGGTCCACTGGTGAAGGGAATGGCAAACCACTTCAGTATATTTGCATTGAGAACCCCATGAACAGTATCAAAGGGCAAAATGACAGGATACTGAATGAGGAATTCCCCAGGTCTCTAGGTGCCCAGTATGCTACTGGAGATCAGTGGAGAAATAACTCTAGAAGGAATGAAGGGATGGAGCAAAAGCAAAACCAGTACCCAGTTGTGGATGTGACCGGTGATAGAAGCAAGGTCTGGTGCTGTAAAGAGCAATATTGCATAGGAACCTGGAATGCAAGGTCCAGGAATCAAGGCAAATTGGAAGTGGTCAAACAGGAGATGGCAAAAGTGAACATAGACATTCTAGGAATCAGTGAATTAAAATGGACTGGAATGTGTGAATTTAACTCAGATGACCATTATATATATACTACTGTGGGCAGAAATCCCTTAGAAGAAATGGAGTAGCCATCATGGTCAACAAGAGACTCCGAAATGCAGTACTTGGATGCAATCTTAAAAACGACAGAATGATTTCTGTTCGTTTCCAAGGCAAACCATTCAACATTACAGTAATCCAGGCCTATGCCCCAACCACTAACGCTGAAGAAGCCGAAGTTGAACGGTTCTATGAAGACCTACAAGACCTTTTAGAACTAACACCCAAAAGATGTCCTTTTCATTCTAGGGGACTGGAATGCAAAAGTAGGAAGTCAAGAAACACCTGGAGTAACAGGCAAATTTGGCCTTGGAGCACGGAATGAAGCAGGGCAAAGGCTAATAGAGTTTTGTCAAGAGAACGCACTGGTCATAGCAAACTCCCTCTTCCAACAACACAAGAGAAGACTCTACACGTGGACATCACCAGATGGTCAACACCTAAATCAGATTGATTATATTCTTTGCAGCCAAAGATGGAGAAGCTGCATACAGTTAGCAAAAACAAGACCAGGAGCTGACTGTGGCTCAGATCATGAACTCCTTATTGCCAAATTCAGACTTAAATTGAAGAAAGTAGGGAAAACCCCTAGACCATTCAGATATGACCTCAATCAAATCCCTTATGATTATACAGTGGAAGTGAGAAATAGATTTAAGGCACTAGATCTGATAGATAGAGTGCCTGATGAACTCTGGATGGAGGTTCGTGACAGTGTACAGGAGACAGGGACCAAGAGCATCCCCATGGAAAAGAAATGCAAAAAAAAGCAAAATGGCTGTCTGAGGTGGCCTTACAAATAGCTGTGAAAAGAAGAGAAGCGAAAAGCAAAGGAGAAAGGGAAAGATATAAGCATTAGAATGCAGAGTTCCAAAGAATAGCAAGGAGAGATAAGAAAGCCTTCCTCAGTGATCAATGCAAAGAAATAGAGGAAAACAACAGAATAGGAAAAACAAGAGATCTCTTCAAGAACATTAGAGATTCCAAGGGAACATTTCATGCAAAGATGGGCTCGATAAAGTACAAAAATGGTATGGACCTAACTGAAGCAGAAGATATTAAGAAGAGGTGGCAAGAATACACAGAAGGACTGTACAAAAAAGATCTTCACGACCAGGATAGTCACGAAAATGTGATCACTGGCCTAGAGCCAGACATCTTGGAATGTGAATTGAAGTGTGCCTTACAAAGCAACACTACGAACAAAGCTAGTGGAAGTGATGGAATTCCAGTTGAGCTCTTTCAAATCTTGAAAGATGATGCTGTGAAAGTGCTGCACTCAATATGCCAACAAATTTGGAAAACTCAGCAGTGGCCACAGGACTGGAAAAGGTCAGTCTTCATTCCAATCCCAAAGAAAGGCAATGCCAAGGAATGCTCAAGCTACCGCACAATTGCACTCATCTCACACGCTAGTACGGTCATGCTCAAAATTCTCCAAGCCAGGCTTCAGCAATATGTGATCCGTGAAATCCTAGATATTCAAGCAGGTTTTAGAAAAGGCAGAGGCACCAGAGGTCAAATTGCCAACATCCGCTGGATCATGGAGAAAGCGAGAGAGTTCCAGAAAAACATCTATTTCTGCTTCATTGACTATGCCAAAGCCTTTGACTGTGTGGATCACAATAAACTGTGGAAGATTCTGAAAGAGATGGGAATACCAGACCACCTGACCTGCCTCTTTAGAAACCTGTATGCAGGTCAGGAAGCAACAGTCAGAACTGTGCATGGAACAACAGACTGGTTCCAAATAGGAAAAGGAGTACGTCAAGGCTGTATATTGTAATCTTGCTTATTTAACTTATATGCAGAGTGCATCATGAGAAATGCTGGGCTGGAAGAAGAACAACTGGAATCAAGATTGCTGGGAGAAATATCAATAACCTCAGATATGCAGATGACACCACCTTTAGGGCAGAAAGTGAGGAGGAACTCAAAAGCCTCTTGATGAAAGTGAAAGAGGAGAGTGAAAAGGTTGGCTTGAAGCTCAACATTCAGAAAACAAAGGTGATGGAATCTGGTCCCAACACTTCACGGGAAATAGATGGAAAAACAGTGGAAACAGTGTCACACTTTATTTTCTTGGGCTCCAAAATCACTGCAGATGCTGATTGAAGCCATGAAATTAAAAGGCGCTTACTCCTTGGAAGGAAAGTTATGATCAACCTTGATAGTATATTAAAAAGCAGAGACATCACTTTGCCAAAAAAGCTCCATCTAGTCAAAGCTATGGTTTTTCCCGTGGTCATGTATGGATGTGAGAGTTGGACTGTGAAGAAAGCTGATCGCCGAAGAACTGATGCTTTCGAACTGTGGTATTGCATAAGACTCTTGAGAGTCCCTTGGACTGCAAGAAGATCCAACCAGTCCATTCTAAGGGAGATCAATCGTCGGTGTTCATTAGAAGGACTGATGCTAAAGCTGAAATTGCAATACTTCGGCCACCTCATGCGATGAGTTGACTCACTGGAAAAGATTCTGATGCTAGGAGAGGTTGGGGGCTGGAGGAGAAGGGGACGACAGAGAATGAGATGGCTGGATAGCATCACCGACTCTGTGGCCATGAGTTTGAGTGAACTCCGGGAGTTGGTGTAGGACAGGGAGGCCTAGCGTACAGTGATTCATGGGGTCGCGGAGAGTCGGACACGACTGAGCGACTGAACTGAACTGAACTGAATAAAGTGTGTCAAATACCCTTTTCCCTTTCAGGCGGGAATGTGGGATTTCTCTTGAAATTCTGCAGCGCAAAATTTCTTCATCTCGCATTGAGGGGATAATTTTGTGGTGTTTCTCGAATTGCGGCGGGAAGCTGGGGGTATTCCTCGAGCTGCGAAGGGGACCTCAGGAACTCACTCGAGTTACTTCAAGGAAGTCAGGTCCCCGATTGTGCTGGAAGGGGAACTTCCGGGTTACTCTCGAGCCATTAAATGGGAATATTGCCTCTTCTCGATTTGAGTCCTTAAAGTGTGTTCTCCTCTCCACTGCGGACGGATGTTAGGGACCATTCTGATTCGCCTAGAGGGAGTCAAGTACCCTTTTGCCTTTCAAGCGGGAATGTGGGATTTCTCTTGAGATTCTACAACGTAAAATTACCTCATCTCCCATTGAGGGGATAATTTTGTGGTATTTCTCGAGTTGCAGAGGGAAGCAGGGGATACTTCTCGACTTGCAACGGGGACCTTAGGAACTCGCTCGGGTTGCTTCAGCGAAGTCAAGTCCCCTTTTGTGTTGGAAGCGGAACTTCCAGATTACTCTCGAGCCCTTAAATGGGAACATTGCCTCTTCTCGATTTGAGTCCAGAGAGTGTGTTCTCCTCTGCACTGAGGACGGATGTTAGGGAACATTCTGAGTCGCCTAAAGGGAGTCAAGTACACTGTTGCCTTTCAAGTGGGAATGTGGGATTTCTCTTGAGATTCGGCAGCGCAAAATGTCCTCATCTCGCATGGAGGGGATAATTTTTTGGTGTTTCACGAATTGGGTTGGGAAGCTGGCGGTACTTCTGCAGTTCCGATGAGTACCTCTGGACCACACTCGAGTTAAATCAGGGAAGTCTGGTCCCATTTTGTGCTGGAAGGGGAACTTCCGTATTACTTTCGAACCCTTAAATGTGAATAGGGCCTCTTCTAGAATAGAGTCCATAAAGTGTGTTCTCCTCTCTAAAGGGGACGGCTGTGTGAGGGAACTTTCTGTGTCAAATAAAGGGTGTCAAGTACCATTTTGCCTTAAAGAGGGAATGTGGTATTTCTCTTGAGATTCTGCATCGCAAAATTTCCTCATCTCGCATTGAAGGGATAATTTTGCGGTGTTTCTCGAGTTGCGGCGGGAAGCTGGGGGTGCTTCTCGAGTTGCGACAGGGACCTCAGCAACTCGCTCGGGTCGCTTCAGGGAAGTAAGCACCCCTTTAGTGTTGGAAGGGGAACTTCCGGTTTCCTCTGGAGCCGTTAAATGTGAACAGGGGCTCATCTCGAATTGAGTCCATAAAGTGTGTTCTCCTCTCCAGAGGGGAAAGCAGTTTGAGGGAACTTTCTGAGTCGAATAAAGGGTGTCAAGTACCTTTTTGCCTTTCAAGAGGGAATGTGGTATTTCTCTTGAGATGCAGCACAAAATTTCCTCACCTCGCATTGCGGGGAAAATTTTGTGGTTTTTCTTGTGTTGCGGCGGGAAGCTGGGGTAACTGCTCGAGTTGTGACGGAGACCCCAGTAAGTCGCTCTGGTTGCTTCAGGGCAGTCAGGTCCCCATTGGAGTTGGAATGGGAACTTCCGGTTTACTCTGGAGCCGTTAAATGGGAATAGGGACTCATCTCGTATTGAATCCATGAAGTGTGTTCTCCTATCCAAAGGGGACGGCTGTGTGAGGGAACTTTCTGAGTCGCAAAAAGAATGTCCTGTAGCCTTTTGCCTTGCAAGAAGGAATGTGGTATTTCTCTTGAAATTCTGCAGCGCAAAAATTCTTCATCTCGCCTTCAGTCCGTAAAGTGTGTTCTCCTCTCCAAAGGGGACGGCTGGGTGAGGGAAATTTCAGAGTCGAATGAAGGGTGTCAAGTACCTTTTTCCCTTTCCAGAGGGAAAGTGGTACTTCTCGTGAGATGCTGCATCGCCAAATTTCCTCATCTCGCATGGAGGGGAGAATTTTGGGGTGTTTCTCGAGTTGCGGCGGGAAGCTGGGGGTGCTTCTCGAGTTGCGACGGGGACCTCAGGAACTCGCTGGGGTTGCTTCAGGGAAGTCAGGTCCCCTTTGGTGTTGGAAGGGGAACTTCCGGTTTCCTCTCGAGCCCTTCAACGTGCACAGGGGCTCCTCTCGAATTGAGTCCGTAAAGTGTGTTCTCCTCTCCAAAGGGGACGGCCGTGTGAGGGAACATTCTGAGTCGAATAAAGGGTGTCAAGTACCTTTTTCCCTTTCCAGAGGGAATATGGTATTTCTCTTGAGATGCTGCATCGCCAAATTTCCTCATCTCGCATGGAGGGGATAATTTTGGGGTGTTTCTCGAGTTGCGGCGGAAAGCTGGGGGTGCTTCTCGAGTTACGACGGGGACCTCAGGAACTCGCTGGGGTTCCTTCAGGGAAGTCAGGTCCCCTTTGGTGTTGGAAGGGGAACTTCCGGTTTCCTCTCGAGCCCTTCTATGTGCACAGGGGCTCCTCTTGAATTTAGTCCCTAAAGTGTCTTTTCCTCTCCAAAAGGGACGGCTGTGTGAGGGAACTTTCTGAGTCGAATAAAGGGTGTCAAGTACCTTTTTGCCTTTGCAGAGGAATGTGGTATTTCTCTTGAGATGCTGCATCGCCAAATTTCCTCATCTCGCATGGAGGGGATAATTTTGGGGTGTTTCTCGAATTGCGGCGGGAAGCTGGGGGTGCTGCTAGAGTTGCGACGGGGACCTCAGCAACTCGCTGGGGTTGCTTCTGGAAAGTCAGGTCCCCTTTTGTGTTGGAAGGGGAACTTCCGGTTTAGTCTGGAGCCGTTAAATGGGAATAGGGCCTCATCTCGAATTGAGTCCATAAAGTGTGTTCTCCTCTCCTATGGGGAATGATATTAGTGAAATTTCTGAGTCGCATAAACGCTATCAAGTACTTTTTACCTTTCAAGAGGGAATAGTGGTATTTCTCTTGAGATTCTGCAACCCAAAATTTCCTCTTCTCGCATTGAGGGGATAATTTTGTGGTGTTTCTCTAGTTGCGGCAGGAAGCTTGGGGTACTTCTCGAGTTGCCATGTGGACCTCAAGAACTTGCTTGGGTTTCTTCAGGTTAGGCAGGTCCCCTTTTGTGTTGGAAAGGGCACTTCCTGTTTACTCTCCAGCCATTAAATGGGAATAGGGCTTCATCTCGAATTGAGTCCATAAAGTGTGTTCTCCTCTCCAATTGGGACGGCTGTGTGAGGGTACTTTGTGAGTCGCATAAAGGATGTCAAGTACCCTTCTGCCTTTCAAGCGGGAATGTGCTATTTCTCTTGAGATTCTGCAGCACACAACTTCCTCATCTCGCATTGAGGGGATAATTCTGTGGTGTTTGTCGAGTTGCGGCGGGATGCTGGGGGTGCATCTCGAGTTGCAACGGGGACCTCAGGAAGTGGCTCGGGTTGCTTCAGGGAAGTCAGGTCCCCTTTTGTGTTGGATCGGGAACTTCCGGTTTACTTTTGACCGGTTCATTGGGAATAGGGATTCATCTGGAGTTGAATCCAAAAGGTGTTTTTTCCTCTCCAATGTGTACGGCTCTGTGAGCGAACTTTCTGGGTCACATAAAGTGTGTCAAGTGACCTTTTGCCTTTCAAGCGGGAATGTGGGACTTCTCTTGAGATTTCGGAGCGCAAAATTTCCTCATGTCGCATTGTGGGGATAATTTTGTTGTGCCTCGGGTTTCGGCTTGGATCTGGGGGTACTTCTCGAGTTGCAGCGTGGACCTCAGGAACTCGTTCGTGTTGCTTCAGGGAAGTCAGGTCCCCTTTTTTTGGAAGTGGACTTCCAGATTACTCTCGAGCCCTTAAATGGGAATAGATCCTCTTCTAGATTTGAGTCCATGAAGTGTGTTCTCCGCTCCAATAAGTACGGGTGTTAGGGAACTATCTGAATCGCATAAAGTGTGTCAAGTGCCCTTTTGCCTTTCAAGCGGGAATGTGGGATTTCTATTTAATTGTGCAGTGCAAAATGTCCTCATCTCACATTGAGCGGATAATTTTTTGGTGTTTCCCCTTTTGAGGCGGGAAGCTGGGGGTGCTTCTCGAGTTGCGACGGGGACCTCAGGAACTCGCTTGTGTTGCTTCAGGGAAGTTAGTCACCCTTTTCTACTGGAACAGGAATTTCGGGATTACTCTCGAGCCGTTAAATGGGAATAGGGCCTCTTCCCAAGTTGAGTCCATAAACTGTGTTCTCCTCTCCAATGGGGATGGCTGTGTGAGGGAATTTTCTGAGTCGCATAAAGGGTGTCAAATACAGTTTTGCCTTTCCAGCGGAACGTGGGATTTCTCTTGAATTGTGCAGCGGAATATTTTCCTGATCTTGCATTGAGGTGATAATTTTGTGGTGTTTCTAGAGTTGCGGCGGGAACCTGGTTGAACTTCTCAGGTAGCGAACAGGACCTCAGGAATTCTCTCTGGCTGCTTCAGGGAAGTCAGGAACCCTTTTGTGTTGGAAGGGGAATTTCGGGATTTACTGTTGAGCCTTTAAATGGGAATAGGGCCTCTTCTCGAGTTAAGTCCGTAAAGTGTGTTCTCCTCTCCAATGGGGACGACTGTTTGAGGGAATTTTTTGAGTCTCACCCGGCTGTGCAAATGGGAGAAATACCAGCCCTACCCGCGCAGACATGAGAGATGCCGGCCCAGGCGGCTGAGACGCCAGAGACACGGGCCTTGCTGGCGTAGAAGCGAGAGAGGCCTTCCCCACCCGCGCAGATGGGAGAGAACACGGCCCAGCCCGCGCAGACTCGAGAGACCCCGGCCCCGCCCGCTCAGACGTGAGAGACGTCGGCCCCGGCCGCTCAGACGCTATTGTTGCTGGCGCCGCCCTCGCAGATGCAAGAGAAGCCTGCCCCGCCTGCGCAGATGCGAGAGACCCTTGCCTCGCCTGTGCAGACGCGAGAGACCCCGGCCCCGCCCTCCCAGATGGGAGAGACCCCGGCCCCGCCCACCAGACGCGGGATATGCAGGCCCTGCCCACGCAGACTGGAGAGAAGCCGGCCCTGGCTCAATCGACCATGCAGAGATGTGCAACAGTGAGGAGCTACCCCATGCCTGAGGCCTTGGCAGGCGGCCCAGAGGAGGTACCCCACCTCCAATAGGCGGTGGCTGTGTGGGAGAGCCGAGAGGAGGTACTCACGTTCGAGGCCAGGAGGGGCGGCCTTGAGGACATACCCCTCATCCAAGGTAAGGTGCAGCAGCTGTGCTTTCTTGGAGCAGCTGTGAAGAGATATCCCACACCCAAGGTAAGAGAAACTCAAATCAGATGGAAGGTATTGCGAGGGGTCTTCAGATGGCAGACACACTGAAATCATCATCACAGGAATCTACTCCATCTGATCACATGGACCACAGCCGAATGTGGTCCACTGGTGAAGGGAATGGCAAACCACTTCAGTATATTTGCATTGAGAACCCCATGAACAGTATCAAAGGGCAAAATGACAGGATACTGAATGAGGAATTCCCCAGGTCTCTAGGTGCCCAGTATGCTACTGGAGATCAGTGGAGAAATAACTCTAGAAGGAATGAAGGGATGGAGCAAAAGCAAAACCAGTACCCAGTTGTGGATGTGACCGGTGATAGAAGCAAGGTCTGGTGCTGTAAAGATCAATATTGCATAGGAACCTGGAATGTAAGGTCCAGGAATCAAGGCAAATTGGAAGTGGTCAAACAGGAGATGGCAAGAGTGAACATAGACATTCTAGGAATCAGTGAATTAAAATGGACTGGAATGTGTGAATTTAACTCAGATGACCATTATATATATACTACTGTGGGCAGAAATCCCTTAGAAGAAATGGAGTAGCCATCATGGTCAACAAGAGACTCTGAAATGCAGTACTTGGGTGCAATCTTAAAAATGACAGAATGATTTCTGTTCGTTTCCAAGGCAAACCATTCATCATTACAGTAATCCAGGCCTATGCCCCAACCACTAACGCTGAAGAAGCCGAAGTTGAACGGTTCTATGAAGACCTACAAGACCTTTTAGAACTAACACCCAAAAAGATGTCCTTTTCATTGTAGGGGACTGGAATGCAAAAGTAGGAAGTCAAGAAACACCTGGAGTAACAGGCAAATTTGGCCTTGGAGCACGGAATGAAGCAGGGCCAAGTCTAATAGAGTTTTGTCAAGAGAACGCACTGGTCATAGCAAACTCTCTCTTCCAACAACACAAGAGAAGACTCTACACGTGGACATCACCAGATGGTCAACGCCGAAATCAGATTGATTATATTCTTTGCAGCCAAAGATGGAGAAGCTGTATACAGTTAGCAAAAACAAGACCAGGAGCTGACTGTGGCGCAGATCATGAACTCCTTATTGCCAAATTCAGACTTAAATTGAAGAAAGTAGGGAAAACCCCTAGACCATTCAGATATGACCTCAATCATATCCCTTAGGATTATACAGTGGAAGTGAGAAATAGATTTAAGGCACTAGATCTGATAGATAGAGTGCCTGATGAACTCTGGATGGAGGTTCGTGACATTGTACAGGAGACAGAGACCAAGAGCATCCCCATGGAAATGAAATGCAAAAAAAAGCAAAATGGCGGTCTGAGGTGGCCTTACAAATAGCTGTGAAAAGAAGAGAAGCGAAAAGCAAAGGAGAAAGGGAAAGATATAAGCATTAGAATGCAGAGTTCCAAAGAATAGCAAGGAGAGATAAGAAAGCCTTCCTCAGTGATCAATGCAAAGAAATAGAGGAAAACAACAGAATAGGAAAAACAAGAGATCTCTTCAAGAACATTAGAGATTCCAAGGGAACATTTCATGCAAAGATGGGCTCGATAAAGGACAGAAATGGTATGGACCTAACGGAAGCAGAAGATATTAAGAAGAGGTGGCAAGAATACACAGAAGGACTGTACAAAAAAGATCTTCACGACCAGGATAGTCACGAAAATGTGATCACTGGCCTAGAGCCAGACATCTTGGAATGTGAATTCAAGTGTGCCTTAGAAAGCAACACTACGAACAAAGCTAGTGGAAGTGATGGAATTCCAGTTGAGCTCTTTCAAATCTTGAAAGATGATGCTGTGAAAGTGCTGCACTCAATATGCCAACAAATTTGGAAAACTCAGCAGTGGCCACAGGACTGGAAAAGGTCAGTCTTCATTCTATTCCAAAAGAAAGGCAATGCCAAAGAATGCTCAAGCTACCGCACAATTGCACTCATCTCACACGCTAGTACAGTCATGCTCAAAATTCTCCAAGCCAGGCTTCAGCAATATGTGATCCGTGAACTCCTAGATGTTCAAGCAGGCTTTAGAAAAGGCAGAGGCACCAGAGATCAAATTGCCAACATCCGCTGGATCATGGAGAAAGCGAGAGAGTTCCAGAAAAACATCTATTTCTGCTTCATTGACTATGCCAAAGCCTTTGACTGTGTGGATCACAAAAAACTGTGGAAGATTCTGAAAGAGATGGGAATACCAGACCACCTGACCTGCCTCTTTAGAAACCTGTATGCAGGTCAGGAAGCAACAGTCAGAACTGTGCATGGAACAACAGACTGGTTCCAAATAGGAAAAGGAGTACGTCAAGGCTGTATATTGTAATCTTGCTTATTTAACTTATATGCAGAGTGCATCATGAGAAATGCTGGGCTGGAAGAAGAACAACTGGAATCAAGATTGCTGGGAGAAATATCAATAACCTCAGATATGCAGATGACACCACCTTTAGGGCAGAAAGTGAGGAGGTACTCAAAAGCCTCTTTATGAAAGTGAAAGAGGAGAGTGAAAAGGTTGGCTTGAAGCTCAACATTCAGAAAACAAAGGTGATGGAATCTGGTCCCAACACTTCACGGGAAATAGATGGAAAAACAGTGGAAACAGTGTCACACTTTATTTTCTTGGGCTCCAAAATCACTGCAGATGCTGACTGAAGCCATGAAATTAAAAGGCGCTTACTCCTTGGAAGGAAAGTTATGATCAACCTTGATAGTATATTAAAAAGCAGAGACATCACTTTGCCAAAAAAGCTCCATCTAGTCAAAGCTATGGTTTTTCCCGTGGTCATGTATGGATGTGAGAGTTGGACTGTGAAGAAAGCTGATCGCCGAAGAACTGATGCTTTCGAACTGTGGTATTGCATAAGACTCTTGAGAGTCCCTTGGACTGCAAGAAGATCCAACCAGTCCATTCTAAGGGAGATCAATCGTCGGTGTTCATTGGAAGGACTGATGCTAAAGCTGAAATTGCAATACTTCGGCCACCTCATGCGATGAGTTGACTCACTGGAAAAGATTCTGATGCTAGGAGAGGTTGGGGGCTGGAGGAGAAGGGGACGACAGAGAATGAGATGGCTGGATAGCATCACCGACTCTGTGGCCATGAGTTTGAGTGAACTCCAGGAGTTGGTGTAGGACAGGGAGGCCTAGCGAACAGTGATTCATGGGGTCGTGGAGAGTCGGACACGACTGAGCGACTGAACTGAACTGAACTGAATAAATTGTGTCAAATACCCTTTTCCCTTTCAGGCAAGAATGTGGGATTTCTGTTGAAATTCTGCAGCGCAAAATTTCGTCATCTCGCATTGAGGGGATAATTTTCTGGTGTTTCTCGAATTGCGGCGGGAAGCTGTGGGTATTCCTCGAGGTGCGAAGGGGACCTTAGGAACTCACTCGAGTTACTTCAAGGAAGTCAGGTCCCCGATTGTGCTGGAAGGGGAACTTCCAGATTACTCTCGAGCCATTAAATGGGAATATTGCCTCTTCTCGACTTGAGTCCTTAAAGTGTGTTCTCCTCTGCACTGAGGACGGATGTTAGAGACCATTCTGAGTCGCCTAAAGGGAGTCAAGTACACTGTTGCCTTTCAAGCGGGAATGTGGGATGTCTCTTGAGATTCTGCAGCGCACAATTTCCTCATCTCGCATCGATGGGATAATTTTGGGGTGTTTCACGAGTTGCCGCGGGAAGCTGGGGGTGCTTCTCGAGTTGCGACGGGGACCTCAGGAACTCGCTGGGGTTGCTTCAGGAAATTCAGGTCCCCTTTGGTGTTGAAAGTGGAACTTCCGGGTTCCTCTCTAGCCCTTAAATGTGCACAGGGGCTAATCTCGGATTGAGTCCATAAAGTGTGTTCTTCTCTAAAAGTGGACGGCTGTGTGAGGGAACTTTCTGAGTCTAATAAAGGGTGTCAAGTATCTTTTTGCCTTACAAGAGGGAATGTGGTATTTCTCTTGAGATGCTGCATTGCAAAATTTCCTCATCTCGCATTGTGGGGATAATTTTGTGGTATTTCTCGAGTTGCAGAGTGAAGCAGGGGATACTTCTCGACTTGCAACGGGGACCTCAGGAACTCGCTCGGGTTGCTTCAGCGAAGTCAAGTCCCCTTTTGTGTTGGAAGGGGAACTTCCAGATTACTCTCGAGCCTTTAAATGGGAATATTGCCTCTTCTCGATTTGAATCCTTAAAGTGTGTTCTCCTCTGCACTGAGGACGGATGTTGGGGACCATTCTGATTCGCATAAAGGGAGTCAAGTACCCTTTTGCCTTTCAAGCGGGAATGTGGGATTTCTCTTGAGATTCTGAAGTACAAAATTTCCTCATCTCGCATGGAGGGGATAATTATGTGCTGTTACACGAATTGGGCTGGGAAGCTGGGGGTGATTCTCCAGTTGCGACGAGGACCTCTGGAACACACTCGGATTACTTCAGGGAAGTCAGGTCCCCTTTTGTGCTGGAAGGGGAACTTCCGGATTGTTCTCGAGCCCTTTAATGGGAATAGGGCCTCCTCTCGATTTGAGTCCATAAATTGTGTTCTCCTCTCCAATGGGGACGGATGTTAGGGAACTTTCTGAGTGGCATAAAGTGTGTCAAGTACCCTTTTGCCTTTCAAGCGGGAATGTGGGATTTCTCTTGAGATTCTGCAGCGTAAAATTACCTCATCTCGCATTGAGGGGATAATTTTGTGGTATTTCTCGAGTTGCAGAGGGAAGCAGGGGATACTTCTCCACTTGCAACGGGGACCTCAGGAACTCGCTCGGGTTGCTTCAGGGAAGTCAAGTCCCCTTTTGTGTTGGAAGGGGAACTTCCAGATTACTCTCGAGCCGTTAAATGGGAACATTGCCTCTTATCGATTTGAGTCCAGAGAGTGTGTTCTCCTCTGCACTGAGGACTGATGTTAGGGACCATTCTGAGTCGCCTAAAGGGAGTCAAGTACACTGTTGCCTTTCAAGCGGGAATGTGGGATTTCTCTTGAGATTCTGCAGCGCAAAATTTCCTCATTTCGCATGGAAGGGATAATTTTTTGGTGTTTCACGAATTGGGTTGGGAAGCTGGGGGTACTTCTGCAGTTCCGACGAGTACATCTGGACCACACTCGAGTTACTTCAGGGAAGTCTGGTCCCATTTTGTGCTGGAAGAAGAACTTCCATATTACTCTCGAACCCTTTAATGTGAATAGGGCCTCTTCTCGAATAGAGTCTATAAAGTGTGTTCTACTCCCAATCGGGACGGCTGTGTGAGGGATCTTTCTGAGTTGCATAAAGGGTGTTTAGTACCCTTTTGCCTTTATGAGGAAATGTGGTATTTCTCTTGAGATTCTGCATGGAAAAATTTCCTCATCTCGCATTGAGGGGATAATTTTGGGGTATTTCTCAACTTGCAGTGGGAAGCTGGGGGTGCCTCTCGAGTTGCGACGGGGACCTCAGGAACTCGCTAGGGTTGCTTCAGGGAACTCAGGTCCCCTTTGCTGTTGGAAGTGGAACTTCCGGGTTCCTCTCGAGCCCTTAAATGTGCACAGGGGCTCATCTCGAATTGAGTCCATAAAGAGTGTTCTCTCCAAAGGTGACGGCTGTGTGAGGGAACTTTCTGAGTCGAATAAAGTGTGTCAAGTACTTTTTTGCCTTTCAGGAGGGAATGTGGTATTTCTCTTGAGATGCTGCATCACAAAATTTCCTCATCTCGCATTGAAGAAATAATTTTGGGGTGTTTCTCTAGTTGCGGCGGGAAGCTGGGGGTGCTTCAAGAGTTGCGACGGGGACGTCAGGAACTCGCTGGGGTTGCTTCAGGGAAGTCAGGTCCCCTTTGCTGTTGGAAGGAGAACTTCCGGGTTCCTCTCGAGCCCTTAATGTGCACAGGGGCTCATCTCGAATTGAGTCCATAAAGTGTGTTCTCCTCTAAAAGGGGACGGCTGTGTGAGGGAACTTTCTGAGTCGAATAAAGCGTGTCAAGTACCTTTTTGCCTTTCAAGAAGGAATGTGGTATTTCTCTTGAGATGCTGCATCGCAAAATTTCCTCATCTCGCATTGAGGGGATAAATTTGGGGTATTTCTCGAGTTGCGGTGGGAAGCTGGGAGTGCTTCTCGAGTTTCGACGGGGACCTCAGGAACTCGCTGGGGTTGCTTCAGGGAAGTCAGGTCCCATTTGGTGTTGGAATAGGAACGTCCGGGGTCCTCTCCGGCCCTTAAATGTGCACAGGGGCTCATCTCGAATTGAGTCCATAAAGTGTGTTCTCCTCTAAAAGGGGACAACTGTGTGAAGGAACTTTCTGAGTCAAATAAAGGGTGTCAAGTACCTTTTTGCCTTTCAAGAGGGAATGTGGTATTTCTCTTGAGATGCTGCATCACAAAATTTCCTCATCTCGCATTGAAGAAATAATTTTGGGGTGTTTTGCTAGTTGCGGCGGGAAGCTGGGGGTGCTTCAAGAGTTGTGACGGGGACGTAAGGAACTCGCTGGGGTTGCTTCAGGGAAGTCAAGTCCCCTTTGCTGTTGGAAGGGGAACTTCCGGGTTCCTCTCGAGCGCTTAATGTGCACAGGGGCTCATCTCGAATTGAGTCCATAAAGTGTGTTCTCCTCTAAAAGGGGACGGCTGTGTAGGGAACTTTCTGAGTCGAATAAAGCGTGTCAAGTACCTTTTTGCCTTTCAAGAAGGAATGTGGTATTTCTCTTGAGATGCTGCATCGCAAAATTTCCTCATCTCGCATTGAGGGGATAAATTTGGGGTATTTCTCGAGTTGCGGTGGGAAGCTGGGAGTGCTTCTCGAGTTTCGACGGGGACCTCAGGAACTCGCTGGGGTTGCTTCAGGGAAGTCAGGTCCCATTTGGTGTTGGAATAGGAACGTCCGGGGTCCTCTCCGGCCCTTAAATGTGCACAGGGGCTCATCTCGAATTGAGTCCATAAAGTGTGTTCTCCTCTAAAAGGGGACAACTGTGTGAAGGAACTTTCTGAGTCAAATAAAGGGTGTCAAGTACCTTTTTGCCTTTCAAGAGGGAATGTGGTATTTCTCTTGAGATGCTGCATCGCAAAATTTCCCATCTCGCATTGATGGAATAATTTTGGGGTGTTTCTCAAGTTGCGGCGGGAAGTTGGAGGTGCTTCAAGAGTTGCGACGCGGACCTCAGGAACTCGCTGGGGTTGCTTCAGGGAAGTCAGGTCACCTTTGTTGTTATAAGGGGAACTTCCGGGTTCCTATCGAGCCCTTAAATGTGCACAGGGGCTCATCTCGAATTGAGTCCATAAAGTGTATTCTCTCCTAAGGGGACGGCTGTGTGAGGGAACTTTCTGAGTCGAATACAGGGTGTCAAGTACCTTTTTGCCTTTCAAGAGGGAATGTGGTATTTCTCTTGAGATGTTGCTTCGCAAAATTTCCTCATCTCGCATTGAGGGGATAATTTTGGGGTGTTTCTCGAGTTGCGGCGGGAAGCTGGAGGTGCTTCTTGCGTTGCGACGGGGACCTCAGGAACTCGCTGGGGTTGCTTCAGGGAAGTCAGGTCCCCTTTGGTGTTGGAAGGGGAACTTCCGGGTTCCTCTCGAGCCCTTAAATGTGAACAGGGGCTCATCTCGAATTGAGTCCATAAAGTGTGTTCTCCTCTCCAAAGGGGACGGCTCTGTGAGGGAACTTTGTGAGTCGCATAAAGGGTTTCAAGTATCTTTTTGCCTTTCAAGAGGGAATGTGGTATTTCTCTTGAGATGCTGCATCGCCAAATTTCCTCATCTCGCATGGAGGGGATAATTTTGGGGTGTTTCTCGAGTTGCGGCGGGAAGCTGGGGGTGCTTCTCGAGTTGCGACGGAGACCTCAGGAACTCGCTGGGGTTGCTTCAGGGAAGTCAGGTCCCCTTTGGTGTAGGAAGGGGAACTTCCGGGTTCCTCTGGAGCCCTTAAATGTGCACAGGGGCTCATCTCGAATTGAGTCCATAAAATGTGTCCTCCTCTAAAAGGGGACGGCTGTGTGAGGGAACTTTCTGAAACGAATAAAGGGTGTCAAATAGCTTTTTGCCTTTCAAGAGGGAATGTGGTATTTCTCTTGAGATGCTGCATCGCAAAATTTCCTCATCTCACATTGAGGGGATAATTTTGTGGTGTTTCTCGAATTGCGGCGGGAAGATGGGGGTGCTTCTCGAGTTACGATGGGGACCTCAGGAACTCGCTGGGGTTGCTTCGGGTAAGTCAGGTCCCCTTTGGTGTTGGAAGGGGAACTTCCGGGTTACTCTCGAGCCCTTAAATGTGCACAGGGGCTCATCTCGAATTGAGTCCATAAAGTGTGTTCTCCTCTAAAAGAGTACGGCTGTCTGAGGGTACTTTCTTATTCGAATAAAGGGTGTCAGGTACCTTTTTGCCTTTCAAGAGGGAATGTGGTATTTCTCTTGAGATGCTGCATCGCAAAATTTCCTCATCTCTCATTGAGGGGATACTTTTGGGGTGTTTCTCGAGTTGCGGCGGGAAGCTGGTGGTGCTTCAAGACTTGTGACGGGGACCTCAGGAACTCGCTGGGGTTGCTTCAGGGAAGTCAGGTCCCCTTTGGTGTTGGAAGGGGAACTTCCGGTTTCCTCTCGAGCCCTTAAATATGCACAGGTGCTCATCTCGAATTGAGTCCATAAAGTGTGTTCTACTCTAAAAGGGTACGGCTGTGTGAGGGAACTTTGTGAGTCGCATAAAGGGTGTCAAGTACCTTTTTGCCTTTCAAGAGGGAATGTGGTATTTCTCTTGAGATGCTGCATCGCAAAATTTCCTCATCTCGCATTGAGGGGATAATATTGGGGTGTTTCTCGATTTGCAGCGGGAAGCTGGGGGTGCTACTCGAGTTGCGACGGGGACCTCAGGAACTCGCTGGGGTTGCTTCAGGGAAGTCAGGTCCCCTATGGTGTTGGAAGGGGAACTTCCGGTTTCCTCTCGAGCCCTTAAATGTGAACAGAGTCTCATCGTGAATTGAGTCCATAAAGTTTGTTCTCGTTCCAATGGGGATGAATGTTAGTGAACTTTCTGAGTGGCAAATGAAGTCAAGTACCCTTTTGCCTTTCCAGCGGGAATGTGGGAATTCTCTTCAGATTTTGTGGTGTTGGTCAAGTTGCCGGCGGAAGCAGTGATTAGTTCTCGAGTTGCGACGGGGACCTCAGAAACACATTCACTTTCTTCAGTGATGTCAAGTCCCGTTTCGTGTTGGAAGGGGAACTTTCCGATTACTCTCGAGCCGTTAAATGGGAATATTAGCTCTTCTCGATTTCAGTCCATAAAGTGTGTTTCCCTCTCCACTGAGGACGGATGTTAGGGACCATTCTGAGTCGCCTAAAGTGTGTCAAGTACCCTTTTGCCTCAAGCCGGAATGTGGGATTTCTCTTGAGATTCTGCAGGGCAAAATTACCTCATCTCACATTGAGAGCATAATTTTGTGGTGTTTCTCGAGTTGAGGCAGGAAGCAGGTTGTACATCACGAGTTGCGACGGGGAATTCAGGAACTCCCTCGGGTTGCTTCAGGGAAGTCAAGTCCCCTTTTTGTTGGAAGGGGAATTTCCGGATTACTCAGGAGCTGTTAAATGGGACTATTGCCTCTTCTCGATTTAAGTCCATAAATTGTGTTATCCTCTCCACTGAGGATGGATGTTAGGGATCATTCTGAGTCACCTAAAGGGAGTCAAGTCCCCTTTTGCCTTTCAAGCGGGAATGTGGGATTTCTCTTGAGATTATGCAGCGCAAAATTTCCTCATGTCTCATTGAGGGGATAATATTGTGGTGTTTCTCGTATTGCGGAGGGGAAGCTAGGGGTACTTCTCGAGTTGCGAAGGGGACCTCAGGAAATCATTCGAGTTACTGCAGGGAAGCCAGGTCCCCTTTTGTGCTGGAAGGGGAACTTCTGGATTACTCTCGAACCCTTTAATGGGAATAGGGCCTCTTCTCGAATTGAGTCCATAAATTGTGTTCTCCTCTCCATTGGGAACGGGTATTAGGGAAATTTCTGAGTGGCATAAAGTTTGTCAAGTACACTTTTGCCTTTCAAGCGGGAATGGGCGATTTGTCTTGAGATTCCGCAGCGCAAAATTACCTCATCTCTCATTGACGGGATAATTTTGTGGTGTTTGTTGGGTTGCGGTGGGAAGAAGGGGGTACATTTCGAGTTGCGACGGGGACCTCAGGAACTCGCTCCGGTTTCTTCAGGGAAGTCAAGTCCCCTTGTGTGTTGATAGGGGAACTTCCGGATATCTCTCGAGCCGTTAAATAGGAATATTGCCTCTTCTTGGTTTGAGTCCATAGAGTGTGTTCTCCTCTCAAATGAGGATGGTTTTAGGGGCCATTCTTAGTCGTCTAAAGAGAGTCAAGTACCCTTTTGCCTTTCAAGCGGGAATGTAGGATTTCTCCTGGGATTCTGCAGGACAAAATTTCCTCAACTTGCATTGAGGGGATAGTTTTGTGGTGTTTCTGGAATTGCGGCGGGAACCTGGGGGTACTTCTCCAGTTGCCACGGAACCTCAGGAACTCACTCGAGTTACTTCAGGGAAGTCAGGACCCCTTTTTTGCTGTAAGGGAACTTCCGGATTACTCTCGAGCACTTTAGCGGGAATAGGGCCTCTTCTCGAGTCCATAAAATGTGTTCTCCTCTCCAATAAGGACGGTTTTTAGGGACCATCCTGAGTCGCCTAAGGGGAGTCAAGTACCGTTTTGCCTTTCAAGCGGGAATGTGGCATTTCTCTTTAGATTCTGTAGCACAAAATTTCATCTCGCATTGAGTGGATAATTTTATGCTGTATCTCGAATTGCGGCGGGAAGCTGGGGGTACTTCTCCAGTTGCGAGGGGACCTCAGGAACTCACTCGAGTTGCCTCAGGGAAGTCAGGTCCCCTTTTGTGCTTGAAGGAGAACTTCCGCATTACTCTCCAGCCCTTTAACGGGAATAGGGCCTATTCTCTATTTGAGTCCATAAGGTGTGTTCTCCTCTCCAATGGGGACAGATGTTAGGGAACTTTCTGAGTGGCATAAAGTGTGTCAAGAACCCTTTTGCCTTTCAAGCGGGAATGCGGGAATTGTCTTAAGATTCTGTAGCACAAAATTACCTCATCTCGCATTGAGGGGATAATTTTGTGGTGTTTCTCGAGTTTCGGCGGGAAGCAGGGAGTACTTCTCGAGTTGTGAC
This sequence comes from Moschus berezovskii, assembly GCF_049115385.1. NCBI lineage: Eukaryota > Metazoa > Chordata > Mammalia > Artiodactyla > Moschidae > Moschus > Moschus berezovskii. The sequence goes on from NC_142461.1 coordinate 141,870,778, forward strand.
GGGGACCTCAGAAACTCGTTCAGGATGATTCAGGGAGGGCAGGACCCGTTTTGAGTTGGAAGGGGAACTTCCGGTTTACTCTCGAGCCGTTAATTGGGGATAGGACCTCATCTCAAATTGAGTCCATAAGGTGTGTTCTCGTCTCCAATGGAAACTGACATTAGTGAAATTTCTGAGTCACATAAAGGGAGTCAACTACCCTTTTGCCTTTCAAGAGTGAATGTGGTATTTCTCTTGAGATTCTGCAGCGTATATTTTCCTCATCTCGCATTAGGGAATAATTTTTAGTGTTTCTCTGTTGCGAAGTGAAGATGTGGGTACTTCTCAAGTTTTGACGGGGACCTCAGGAACTCGCTTGGGTTTCATCAGGGAAGTCAGGTTCCCTTTGGTGTTGGAATGGGAACTTCCGGTTTCCTCTAGAGCCGTTAAATGGGAATAGGGTCTCATCTCGAACTGAGTCCAGAAAGTGTGTTCTCCTCTCCAATGCGGACTGATGTTAGTGAAATTTCTGAGTCGTATAAAGGGTGTCAAGTACCCTTTTGCCTTTCAAGAGGTAATGTGGTATTTCTCTTGAGATTCTGCAACGTAAAATTTCCTCATCTCTCATTGAGGGAATAATTTTGTGGTGTTTCTCGAGTTGCGACTGGGACCTCAGGAAATCTCTCAGGTCCCCTTTTTTGTTGGAACGGAACTCCCGGTTTACTCTCGAGCCGTTAAATGGGAATAGGGCCTCAACTCGAATTGAGTCCATAAAGTGTGTTCTCCTCTCCAATGGGGACGGAAAAACAGTGGAAACAGTGTCAGACTTTATTTTTTTGGGCTCCAAAATCACTGCAGATGCTGATTGCAGCCATGAAATTAAAAGACGCTTGCTCCTTGGAAGGAAAGTTATGACCAACCTTGATAGTATATTAAAAAGCAGAGACATTACTTTGCCAACCAAGATCCGTCTAGTCAAGGCAATGGTTTTTCCCGTGGTCATGTATGGATTTGAGAGTTGGACTGTGAAGAAAGCTGATCGCCAAAGAATCGATGCTTTTGAACTGTGGTGTTGGAGAAGACTCTTGAGAGTCCCTTATACAGCAAGGAGATCCAACCAGTCCATTCTAAAGGAGATCAATCCTGGGTGTTCATTGGAGGGACTGATGCTAAAGCTGAAACTGCAATACTTTGGCCACCTCATGCGACGAGTTGACTCACTGGAAAAGACTCTGATGCTGGGAAAGGTTGGGGGCGGGAAGAGAAGGGGACGACGGAGAATGAGATGGCTGGATGCCATCACCGACTCTGTGGACATGAGTTTGAGTGTACTCCGGGAGTTGGTGATGGACAGGGAGGCCTGGCGTGCTGTGATTCATGGGGTCGTGGAGAGTCGGACACGACTGAGCGACTGAACTGAACTGAACTGAACTGTGTGAGGAAACTTTCTGAGTCGCATAAAGAGTGTCAAGTACCATTTTGCCTTTCAAGCGGGAACGTGGGAATTCTCTTCAGATCTGCAGCGAAAATTTTCCTCTTCTCGCATTGAGGGTATAATTTTGTAATGTTTTTCCAGTTGAATCGGGAAGAGGGGGTATGTCTCGAGTTGCGGCGGGGACCTCAGGAACTCGCTAGGGTTGCTTCAGGGAAGTCAAGTCCCCTTTTGTGTTGGAAGGGGAACTTCCGGATTACTCTCGAGACGTTAAAAGGGAATATTGCCTCCTCTCCATTTGAGTCCATAAAATGTGTTCTCCTCTCCACTGAGGACAGATGTTAGGAAACATTTTGAGTTGTATAAAGGGGGTCAAGTACCCTTTTGCCTTTCAAGTGGGAATGTGGGATTTCTCTTGAGATTCTGCAGCGTTAAATTTCCTCATCTCGCATTGAGGGGATAATATTGTGTTGTTTCTCAAGTTGCGGCTGGAAGCATGGGGTACTTCTCGAGTTGAGCTGGGAACCTCAGGAACTCGCTCGGGTTGCTTCAGGAAAGTCAAGTCCTTTTTGTGTTGGAAGGGGAACTTCTTGATTACTCTCTAGCCTTTAAATGGGAATATTGCCTCTTTTCGATTTGAGTCCATGAGGTGTGTTTCCTCTCCACGGAGGAAGGATGTTAGGGAACATTCTGAGTCCTATAAATGGAGCCAGTACCATTTTTCCTTTCAAGCCGGAATGTGGGATTTCTCTTGAGATTCTGAATCGCAAAATTTCCTCATCTCGCATTGAGGGGATAATTTTGGGGTGTTTCTCGAGTTACGGGGGGAAGCTGGGGGTGCTTCTCGTGTTGCGCTGGTAACCTCAGGAACTCGCTGGGGTTGCTTCAGGGAAGTCCGGTCCCCTTTGCTGTTGGAAGGGGAACTTCCGGTTTCCTCTCGAGTTCTTAAATGTGCACAGGGGCTCATCTCGAATTGAGTCCATAAAGTGTGTTCTCTTCTCCAAAAAGGACGGCTGTGTGAGGGAACTTTCTGAGTCGAATAAAGGGTGTCAAGTACCTTTTTGCCTTTCAAGAGGGAATGTGGTGTTTCTCTTGAGATGCTGCATCGCAAAATTCCTCATCTCGCATTGAGGGGATAATTTTGGGGTGTTTCCCGAGTTGCGGCTGGAAGCTGGGGGTGCTTCTCGAGTTGGAACAGGGACCTCAGGAACTCGCTGGGGTTGCTTCAGGGAAGTCAGGTCCCCTTTTTTTTTGGAAGGGAAACTTCCGGTTTCCTCTCGAGCCGATAAATGTGCACAGGGGCTCATCTGGAATTGAGTCCATAAAGTGTGTTCTCCTCTCGAAAGGGGACGGCTGTGTGAGGGAACTTTCTGGGTCGAATAAAGGGTGTCAAGTACCTTTTTGCCTTTCCAGAGTTTATGTGGTATTTCTCTTGAGATGCTGCATGGCCAAATTTCCTCATCTCGCATTGAGGGGATAATTTTGGGGTGTTTCTAGAGTTGCGGCAGGAAGCTGGGGGTGCTTCTGGAGTTGCGACGTTACCTCAGGAACTCGCTGGGGTTGCTTCAGGGAAGTCAGGTCCCTTTTGGTTTTGGAAGGGGAACTTCCGGTTTCCTCTCGAGCCCTTAATTGTGCACAGGGGTTCATCTCGAATTGAGTCTATAAAGTGTGTTCTCCTCTCCAAAGGGTACAGCTGTGTGAGGGAACTTTCTGAGTCGAATAAAGGGTGTCCAGTACCTTTTTGCCTTTCAAGAGGGAATGTGGTATTTCTCTTGAGATGCTGCATCGCAAAATTTCTTCATCTCGCATTGAGGGGATAATTCTGGGGTGTTTCTCGAGTTATGGCGGGAAGCTGGGAGTGCTTTTCGAGTTGCGACGGGAACCTCAGGAACTCGCTGGGGTTGCTTCAGGGAAGTCAGGTCCCCTTTTGTGTTGGAAGGGGAACTTCCGGTTTCCTCTCGAGCCCTTAAATATGAACAGGGGCTCATCTCGAATTTAGTAGATAAAGTGTGTTCTTCTCTCCAAAGGGGACGGCTGTTTGAGGGCACATTCTGAGTCGAATAAAGGGTTTAAAGTACCTTTTTGCCTTTCAACAGGGAATGTGGTATTTCTTTGAGATGGTTCATCTCAAAATTTCCTCATCTCGCATTGAGGGGATAATTTGGGGGTGTTTCTTGAGTTGCGGCAGGAACCTGGGGGTGCTTCTCGAGTTGCGACGGGGACCTCAGGAACTCGCTGGGGTTGATTCAGCGAAGTCAGTTCCCCTTTGGTGTTGGAAGGGGAACTTCCGGGTTGCTCTCGAGCCCTTCAATGTGCACAGGGGCTCATCTCGAATTGAGTCCATAAAGTGTGTTCTCCTCTCAAATGAGGACGGTTTAAGGGGCCATTCTTAGTCCTCTAAAGAGAGTCAAGTACCCTTTTGCCTTTCAAGCGGGAATGTTGGATTTCTCGTGGGATTTTGTAGGAGAAAATTTCCTCAACTTGCATTGAGGCGATAATTTTGTTGTGTTTCTGGAATTGCGGCGGGAACCTGGGGGTACTTCTCCAGTTGCGACGGAACCTCAGGAACTCACTCGAGTTACTTCAGGCAAGTCAGTCCCCTTTTTTGCTGTAAGGGAACTTCTGGATTACTCTCGAGCACTTTAGTGGGAATAGGGCCTCTTCTCCAGTCCATAAAATGTGTTCTCCTCTCCAATAAGGACTGTTTTTAGGGACCATCCTGAGTCGCCTAAGGGGAGTCAATTACCCTTTTCCTTTCAAGCGGGAATGTGGGATTTCTCTTTAGATTCTGTAGCACAAAATTTCATCTCGCATTGAGTGGATAATTTTATGCTGTATCTCGAATTGCGGCGGGAACCTGGGGGTACTTCTCCAGTTGCGAGGGGACCTCAGGGACTCACTCGAGTTGCTTCAGGGAAGTCAAGTCCTTTTTTGTGTTGGAAGGGGAACTTCCGGATTACTTTCGAGCTGTTAAATGGGAAAAATTCCTCTTCTCGATTTGAGTCCATAAATTGTGTTTTCCTCTCCATTGAGGAAGGATGTTAGGGAACATTCTGAGTCGCATAAACGGAGTCAGTACCCTTTTGCCTTTCAAGCCGGAATGTAGGATTTCTCTTGAGATTCTGCAGCGCAAAATTTCCTCATCTCGCAGTGAGGGGAATATTTTGTGGTGTTTCTCGAATTGCGGCGGGACGCTGGGGGTACTTCTTGAGTTTAGTAACTCAGTAACTCACTGGACTTTCTTCAGGGAAGTCAGGTCCCCTTTTGTGCTGGAAGGGGAACTTCCGGATTAGTCTCGAGCCCTTTAATGGGAATAGGGCCTCTTCTGGAGTTGAGTCCATAAAGTGTGTATGCCTCTCCAATGGGGACGGATGTTAGGGAACATTCTGAGTGGCATAAAATGTGTCAAGTTCCCTTTTGCTTTCAAGCGGGATTGTGGGATTTCTCTTGAGATTCTGCAGCAGAAAATTACGTCATCTCGCACTGAGGGGCTAATATTGTGTCGTTTCTCGAGTTGGGGCGGGAAGCAGGGGCTACTTCTGGAGTTGAGACGGGACCCTCAGGAACTCGCTCAGGTTGCTTCAGGGAAGTCAAGTCCTTTTTTGTGTTGGAAGCGGAACTTCTTGATTACACTCGAGCCTTTAAATGGGAATATATATAGCCTCTTTTCTATTTGAGTCCATGAAGTGTGTTTTCCTCTCCACTGAGGAAGGATGTTAGGGAACATTCTGAGTCGCCTAAAGGGAGTCAGGTACGATTATGCCTTTCAAGCGGGAATGTGGGATATCACTTGAGATTCTGTAGCGCAAAATTTCCTCATCTCGCATTGAGGGGATAATTTTGTTGTGTTTCTCGAGTTGCGAAGGGGACCTCAGGAACTTTCTCGAGTTACTTCAGGGAATCAGGCCCCTTTTTTCCTGGAAGGAGAACTTCCGGATTACTCTTGAGCCCTTTAATGGGAATAGGGCCTCTTCTGGAGTTGAGTCCATAAACTGTGTTATCCTCTCCACTGAGGACGAATGTTAGGGACCATTCTGAGTCGGCTAAAGGGAGTCAAGTACCCTTTTGCCTTTCAAGCGGATATCTTGGATTTCACTTGAGATTCTGCAGTGCAAAATTTCCTCATCTCACATTGTGGGGAAAATTTTGTGGTGTTTCTCCAGTTGCGATGGGGACCTCAGAAACTTACTTGAGTTACTTCAGAGAATCAGGTACCATTTGTGGTGGAAGGGGAACTTCCGGAATACTTTTGAGCCCTTTAATGGGAATAGGGCCTCTTCTCCAGTTGAGTCCCTAAAGTGTGTTATCTTCTCCAATGGGGACGGATATTATTGAACTTTCTGAGTGGCATAAAGTGGTTCAAGTACGCTTTTGCCTTTCAAGCGGGAATGTGGGATTTCTCTTGAGATTCTAAAGCGCAAAAAACCTCATCTCTCATTGAGGGGATAATTTTGTGGTGTTTCCCGATTTGCGGAGGGAAGCTGGGGGTACTTCTCGAGTTGCGGCGGGGACCTCAGGAACTCGCTCGGGTTGCTTCAGGGAAGTCAAGTCCACTTTTGTGTTGGAAGGGGAACTTCCGGAATACTCTCGAGCCATGAAAAGGGAATATTGCCTCTTCTCCATTTGAGTCCATAAAATATGTTCTCCTCTCCACTGAGGATGGATGTTAGGAAATATTCTGAATTGCATAAAGGGAGTCAAGTACCCTTTTGCCTTTCAAGCGGGAATGTGGGATTTCTCTTGAGATTCTGCAGCGCAAATTTCCCTCATCTCGCATTGAGGGGATAATTTTGTGGTGTTTCTCGAATTGAGGCGGGAAGATGGGGGTACTTCTGGAGTTGCGACGGGGACCTCAGGAACTCACTCCAGTTACTTCATGCAAGTCAGGTCCCCTTTTGTTCTTGAAGGGGAGCTTCCGGATTACTCTGGAGCCCTTTAAATGGAATAGGGCCTCTTCTGGAGTTGAGTCCATAAAGTGTGTTCTCCTCTCCAATGGGGAAGGATGTTAGGGAACTTTCTGAGTGACATAAAGGGAGTCAAGTACGCTTTTGCCTTTCAATTGGGAATGTGGGATTTCTCTTCAGATTCTGCAGCGCAAAGTTTCCTCCTCTCGCATTGAGGGGATAATTTTGTGGTGTTTCCCGAATTTCGGCGGGAAGCTGGGGGTACTTCTCGAGTTTCAACGGGGACCTCAGGAACTCACTGGAGTTACTTCAGGGAAGTCAGTTCCCCCATTGTGCTGGACGGGGAACTTCCGGATTATTCTCAAGTCCTTTAATGGGAATAGGGGCTCTTCTGTAGTTGAGTCCATACATTGAGTACACCTCTGCAATGGGGAAGGATTTTAGGGAACTTTCTGAGGGGCATAAAGTATGCCAAGTTCCCTTTTGCCTTTCAAGCGGGAATGTGGACTTTCCCTTGAGATTCTGCAGCGCAAAATTACCTCATGTCGCATTGAGGGGATAATATTATGTTGTGTCTCGAGTTGTGGTGGGAAGTAGGGGATACTTCTGGAGTTGAAATGGGAACCTAAGGAACTCTCTCGGTTTGCTCCAGGGAAGTCAAGTTCCCTTTTGTGTTGGAAGGGGAATTTCTTGATTACTCTTGAGCCTTTAAATGGGAATATTTCCTCTTCTCGATTTGAGTGTATGAAGAGTGTTCTCCTCTCCATTGAGGATGGATGTTAGGGAACATTCTGAGTCGCATAAAGGGAGTCAAGTACCCTTTTGCCTTTCAAGCAGGAATGTGGGATTTCTCTTGAGATTCTGCAGCGAAAATTTTCCTCTTCTCACATTGAGGGTAAAATTTTGTGGTGTTTCTCCAGTTGCGTCGGGAAGAAGGCGTATGTCTCGAGTTGCGGCGGGGACCTCAGGAACTCGCTCGGGTTGCTTCAGGGAAGTCAAGTCCCCTTTTGTGTTGGAAGGGGAACTTCCGGATTACTCTCGAGACGTTAAAAGGGAATATTGCCTCCTCTCCATTTGAGTCCATAAAATGTGTTCTCCTGTCCACCGAGGACAGAGGTTAGGGAACATTCTGAGTCGTATAAAGGGGGTCAAGTAACCTTTTGCCTTTCAAGCGGGAATGTGGGATTTCTCTTGAGATTCTGCAGCGTTAAATTTCCTCATCTCACATTGAGGGGATAATATTGTGTTGTTTTTCGAGTTGTGGCTGGAAGCATGGGGTACTTCTCCAGTTGAGCTGGAAACCTCAGGAACTCGCTCCGGTTGCTTCAGGGAAGTCAAGTCCTTTTTTGTGTTGGAAGGGGAAATTCTTGATTACTCTCCAGCCTTTAAATGGGAATATTGCCTCTTTTCGATTTGAGTCCATGAGGTGTGTTTTCCTCTCCACTGAGGAAGGATGTTAGGGAACATTCTGAGTCGCATAAACGGAGACCGTACACTTTTGTCTTTCAAACCGGAATGTAGGATTTCTCTTGAGAGGCTGCATCGAAAAATTTCCTCATCTCGCATTGAGGGGATAATTTTAGTGTGTTTCTCGAGTGCGGCGGGAAGCTGGGGGTGCTTCTCCAGTTGCGACGGGGACCTTAGGAACTCGCTGAGGTTGCTTCAGGGAAGTCAGGTCCCCTTTGCTGTTGAAAGGGAACTTCCGGGTTCCTCTCGACCCCTTAAATGTGCACAGGGGCTCATCTCGAATTGAGTCCATAAAGTGTGTTCTCCTCAAAAAGGGGACAGCTGTGTGAGGGAACTTTCTGAGTCGAATAAAGGGTTTCAAGTATCTTTTTGCCTTTCAAGAGGGAATGTGCTATTTCTCTTGAGATGCTGCATCGCAAAATTTCCTCATCTCGCATTGAGGGGATAATTTTGGGGTGTTTCGCGAGTTGCGGCGGGAAGCTGGGGGTGCTTCTCGAGTTGCGACGGAGACCTCAGGAACTCGCTTGGGTTGATTCAGGGAAGTCAGGTCCCCTTTAGTGTTGGAAGGGGAACATTCGAGTTCCTCTCGAGCCCTTAAATGTGCACAGGGGCTCATCTGGAATTGAGTCCATAAAATGTGTTCTCCTCTCCAAAGGGGACGGCTGTGTGACGGAACTTTCTGAGTAGAATAAAGGTTTTCAAGTACCTTTTTGCCTTTCAAGAGGGAATGTGATATTACTCTTGAGATGCTGCAATCAAAATTTCCTCATCTCGCATTGAGGGGATAATTTTGGGGTGTTTCTTGAGTTGCGGCGTGAAGCTGGGGGTGCTTCTTGAGTTGCGAATGGGACCTCAGGAACTCGCTGGGGTTGCTTCAGGGAAGTCAGGTCCCCTTTGGTGTTGGAATGGTAACTTCCGGATTCTTCTGGAGCACTTAAATATTCACAGGGGCTCATCTCGAATTGAGTCCATAAAATGTGTTCTCTCCAAAGGGGACGGCTGTGTGAGGGAACTTTCTGAGTCGAATAAAGCATGTCAATTACCTTTTTGCCTTTCAAGAGGGAATGTGGTATTTCTCTTGAGATGCTGCTTCACAAAATTTCCTCATCTCGCATTGATGGAATAATTTTGGGGTGTTTCACGATTGCGGCTGCAAGCTGGGATTGCTTCTCGAGTTACGACGGGGACCTCAGGAACTCACTGGGGTTGCTTCAGGGAAGTCAGGTCCCCTTTCCTGTTGGAAGGTGAACTTCCGGGTTCCTCTCGAGCCCTTAAATGTGCACAGGGGCTCATCTCGCATTGAGTACATAAAGTGTGTTCTCCCCTAAAACGGGACGGCTGTGTGAAGGAACTTTCTGAGTCGAATAAAGGGTGTCAAGTAACTTTTTGCGTTTCAAGAGGGAATGTGGTATTTCTCTTGAGATGCTGCATCGCAAAATGGCCTCTTCTCGCATTGAGGGGATAATTTTGGGGTGTTTCTCGAGTTGCGGCGGGAGGCTGGGGGTGCTTTTCGAGTTCCGACAGGGACCTCAGGAACTCGCTGAGGTTGCTTCAGGGAAGTCAGGTCCCCTTTGGTGTTGGAAGGGGAACATCCGGGTTCCTCTTGAGCCCTTAAATGTGCACAGGGGCTCATCTCACTTTGAATACATAAAGTGTGTTCTCCTCTAAAACGGGATGGCAGTGTGAGGGAACTTTCTGAGTCGAATAAGGGTGTCAAGTACCTTTTTGCCTTTCAAGAGGGAATGTGGTATTTCTCTTGTGATGCTGCGTCGCAAAATTTCCTCATCTCGCATTGAGGGGATAATTTTGGAGTGTTTTTCGAGTTGCGGCGGGAAGCTGGGTGTGCTTCTCGAGTTGCGACGGAGACCACAGGAACTCGCTGGGGTTGCTTCATGGAAGTCAGGTCCCCTTTGCTGTTGGAAGGGGAACTTCCGGGATCCTCTCCAGCCCTTAAATGTGCACAGGGTCTTATCTCGAAATGAGTCCATAAAGTGTGTTCTCTCCAAAGGTGACAGCTCTGTGAGGGAACTTTCTAAGTCGAATAAAGGGTGTCAGGTAACTTTTTGCCTTTCAAGAGGGAATGTGGTATTTCTCTTGAGATGCTGCATCGCAAAATTTCCTCATCTCGCATGGAAAGGAAAATTTTGGTGTGTTTCTCGAGTTGCGGCGGGAAGCTGGGGGTGCTTTCCGCGTTGCGTCGGGGACCTCAGGAACTCGATGGGGTTGCTTCAGGGAAATCAGGTCCCCTTTGGTGTTGGAAGGGGAACTTCCGGGTTCCTCTCGAGCCCTTAAATGTGCACGGGGGCTCAACTCGAATTGAGTCCATTAAGTGTGTTCTCCTCTAAAACTGGACGGCTGTATGAGGGAACTTTCTGAGTTGAATAAAGGGTGTCAAGTACCTTTTTGCCTTTAATGAGGGAATGAGGTATTTCTCTTGAGATGCTGCATCGCAAAATTTCCTCATCTCGCATTTTGGGGATAATTTTGGGGTGTTTCTCGAGTTGCGGCGGGAAGCTGGGGGTGCTTCTCGAGTTGCGACGGGGACCTCAGGAACTCGCTGGGGTTGCTTCAGGGAAGTCAGGTCCCCTTTGCTGTTGGAAGGGGAACATCGTGTTCCTCTCGATCCCTTAAATGTGCACAGGGGCTCATCTCGAATTGAGTCCATCAAGTGTGTTCTCCTCTCCAAAGGGGACATCTGTGTGAGGGAACTTTCAGAATCGAATAAACGGTGTCAAGTACCTTTTTGCCTTTCCAGAGGTAATGTGGTATTTCTCTTGAGATGGTGCATTGCAAAATTTCCTCATCTCGCTTTGAGGGGATAACTTTGGGGTGTTTCTCTAGTGCCGGCGGGAAGCTGGGGGTGCTTCTCGAGTTGCGACGGGGACCTCAGGAACTCGCTGGGGTTACTTCAGGGAAGTCAGGTCCCATTTGGTGTTGGAAGGGGAACATCGGGTGCATCTTGAGGCCTTAAATGTGCACAGGGGCTCATCACGAATTGAGTCCATAAAGTGTGTTCTCCTCTCCAAAGGGGACGGCTGTGTGAGGGAGCTTTCTGATTCGAATAAGGGTATCAAGTACATTTTCGCCTTTCAACAGGGAATGCGGTATTTCTCTTGAGATGCTGCATCGCCAAATTTCCTCATCTCGCATTGAGGGGATAATTTTGGGGTGTTTCTCGATTTGCGGCGGGAAGCTGGCTGTGCTTCTCGAGTTGCGACAGGGACCTCAGAATCTCGTTGGGGTAGCTTCGGGGAAATCAGGTCCCCTTTAATGTTGGAAGGGGAAATTCCGGTTTCCTCTCTAACCCTTAAATGTGCACAGGGCCTCATCTTGAATTGAGTCCATAAAGTGTGTTCTCCTGTCCAAACGGGACGGCTCTCTGAGGGAACTTTCTTAGTCGAATAAAGGGTGTGAAGTACCTTTTTGCCTTTCAAGAGGGAATGTGGTATTTCTCTTGAGATGCTGCATCTCAATATTTCCTCAACTCGCATGGAGGTGATAATTTTGGTGTGTTTCTCGAGTAGCGGTGGGAAGCTGGGGGTGCTTCTCGAGTTGCGCCGGGGACCTCAGGAACTCGCTGGAGTTGCTTGAGGGAAGTCAGGTCCCCTTTGTTGTTGGAAGGGGAACTTCCGGTTTCCTCTCTAACCCTTAATTGTGAACAGGGGCTCATGTGGAATTGAGTCCTTAAAGTGTGTTCTCCTCTCCAATGGGGACGGCTGTGTGAGTGAACTTTCTGAGTAGAGTAAAGAGTGTCAAGTACCTTTTTGCCTTTCAAGAGGGAACGTGGTATTTCTCTTGAGAATCTGCACTGCAAAATTTCCTCATCTCGCATTGAGGGGATAATTTTGGTGTGTTTCTCGAATTGTGGCTGGAAGCTTGGGGTGCTTCTCCAGTTGCGAAGGGGGCCTCAGGAACTCGCTGGGGTTGCTTCAGGGAAGTCAGGTCCCCTTTGGTGTTGGATGGGAAACTTCCGGTTTTCTCTCGAGCCCTTAATTGTGAACAGGGTCTCATCTGGAATTGAGTCCTTAAAGTGTGTTCTCCTCTCCAATGGGGACGGCTGTGTGAGGGAACTTTCTGAGTCGAATAAAGGGTGTCAAGTAACTTTTTGCCTTTCAAGAGGGAATGTGGTATTTTTCTTGAGATGCTGCATCGAAAAATTTCCTCATCTCGCATTGAGGGGATAATTTTGGGGTGTTTCTCGAGTTGCGGAGGGAAGCTGGGGGTGCTTCTCCAGTTGCAACGGGGACCTCAGAAACTAGCTCGTGTTGCTTCAGGGAAGTCAGCTCCCCTTTGTTGTCGGAAAGGGAACTTCCGGTTTCCTCTCGAGCCCTTAAATGTGAACAGTGGCTCATCTCGAATTGAATACATAAAGTGTTTTCTCCTCTCCAAAGAGGACTGCTGTGTGAGCGAATTTTCTGTGTCGAATAAAGGGTGTCAAATAGCTTTTGGCCTTTCAAGAGGGAATGTGGTATTTCTCTTCAGATTCTGCTTCGCAAACTTTACTCATCTCACATTGAGGGGATAATTTTTGGGTGTTTTTCTAGTTGCGGCGGGAAGCTGGGGGTGCTCCTCGAATTGCGACGCAGATTCAGGATCTCGCTGGGTTTGCTTCAGGGAAGTCAGGTCCCCTTTTTTGTTGGAAGGGGAACTTCTTGTTTCCTCTCGAGCCCTTAAATGTGAACAGGGGCTCGTCTCGAATTGAATACATAAAGTGTGTTCTCCTCTCCAATGGGGACGGCTGTGTGAGGGGACATTGTGAGTCGAATAAATGGTGTCAAGTACCTTTTTCCCTTTCAAGAGGGAATGTGGTATTTCTCTTAAGATGCTGCATCGCAAAATTTCCTCATCTCGCTTTGAGGGGATAATTTTGGGGTGTTTCTCGAGTTGTGGCAGGAAAATGGGGGTGCTTCTCGAGTTGCGACGGGGACATCATGGACTCGCTGGGGTTGCTTCAAGGAAGTCGTGTCCCCTTTGATATTGTAAGGTCAACTTCCTATTTCCTCTCGAGCCCTTAAATGTGAACATGGGCTCATCTCGAATTCAGTCCATAAAGTGTCTTCTCCTCTGAAAGGGACGACTGCGTGAGGGAACTTTCTGAGTCGCATAAAGGGTTTCAAGAACCCTTTTGCCTTTCAAGAGGGAATGTGGTATTTCTCTTGAGATTCTGTAACGCAAAATTTCCTATTCTTGCATTGAGGGGATAATTTTGTAGTGTTTCTCGTGTTGCGGCGTGAAGCTGGGGGTACTTCTCAAGTTACTATGCGTACCTCAGGAACTCACTCGGGTTTCTTCAGGTAAGGCAGCTCCCCTTTTTGTTGGAAGGGAAACTTCCGATTTACTCTCGAGCAGTTAATTGGCAATAGTGCCTCATTTTGAATTGAGTACATAAAGTTCGTTCACCTCTCCAATGGGGACTGATGTTAGTGAATTTTCTGAATCGCATAAAGGATGTCAAGTACCCTTTTGCATTTCAAGCGGGAATGTGGTATTTCGCTTGAGATTCTGCAGCGCAAAATATCCTCCTCTTGCATTGAGGAGATAATTTTGTGGTGTATGTCAAGTTGTGGCGGGAATTTTGGATTATTTCTCGTGTTGCGACGGGACCTCAGGAATTTGCTCGAGTTGCTTCTGGAAAGTCAGGTCCCCTTTTGTGTTGGAAGGGGAACTTCCGGTTTAGTCTGGAGCCGTTAAATGGGAATAGGGCCTCATCTCGAATTGAGTCCATAAAGTGTGTTCTCCTCTCCTATGGGGAATGATATTAGTGAAATTTCTGAGTCGCATAAACGGTATCAAGTACTTTTTACCTTTCAAGAGGGAATAGTGGTATTTCTCTTGAGATTCTACAACCCAAAATTTCCTCTTCTCGCATTGAGGGGATAATTTTGTGGTGTTTCTCTAGTTGCGGCAGGAAGCTTGGGGTACTTCTCGACTTGCCATGTGGACCTCAAGAACTTGCTTGGGTTTCTTCAGGTTAGGCAGGTCCCCTTTTGTGTTGGAAAGGGCACTTCCTGTTTACTCTCCAGCCATTAAATGGGAATAGGGCTTCATCTCGAATTGAGTCCATCAAGTGTGTTCTCCTCTCCAATGGGGACGGCTGTGTGAGGGTACTTTCTGAGTTGCATAAAGGGTGTCAAGTACCCTTTTGCCTTTCAAGCGGGAATGTGGTATTTCTCTTGAGATTCTGCAGCACACAATTTCCTCATCTCGCATTGAGGGGATAATTCTGTGGTGTTTGTCGAGTTGCGGCGGGATGCTGGGGGTGCTTCTCGAGTTGCAACAGGGACCTCAGGAAGTGGCTCGGGTTGCTTCAGGGAAGTCAGGTCCCCTTTTGTGTTGGAACTGGAACTTCCGGTTTACTTTCGACCCGTTCATTGGGAATAGGGATTCATCTGGAGTTGAGTCCAAAAGGTGTTTTTTCCTCTCCAATGGGTACGGCTCTGTGAGCGAACTTTCTGGGTCACATAAAGTGTGTCAAGTGACCTTTTGCCTTTCAAGCGGTTATGTGGGACTTCACTTGAGATTTCGGAGCGCAAAATTTCCTCATCTCGCACTGTGGGGATAATTTTGTTGTGTCTCGGGTTTCGGCTTGGATCTGGGGGTACTTCTCGAGTTGCAGCGTGGACCTCAGGAACTCGTTCGTGTTGCTGCAGGGAAGTCAGGTCCCCTTTTTTTGGAAGTGGACTTCCAGATTACTCTCGAGCCCTTAAATGGGAATAGGTCCTCTTCTAGATTTGAGTCCATGAAGTGTGTTCTCCGCTCCAATAAGTACGGGTGTTAGGAAACTATCTGAATCGCATAAAGTGTGTCAAGTGCCCTTTTGCCTTTCAAGCGGGAATGTGGGATTTCTCTTGAATTGTGCAGCGGAATATTTTCCTGATCTCGCATGAGGGGATAATTTTGTGGTGTTTCTAGAGTTGCGGCGGGAACCTGGTTGAACTTCTCAGGTAGCGAACAGGACCTCAGGAATTCTCTTTGGCTGCTTCAGGGAAGTCAGGAACCATTTTGTGTTGGAAGGGGAATTTCAGGATTTCTGTTGAACCTTTAAATGGGAATAGGGCCTCTTCTCGAGTTAAGTCCATAAAGTGTGTTCTCCTCTCCAATGGGGACGACTGTTTGAGGGAATTTTTTGAGTCTCACCCGGCTGTGCAAACGGGAGAAATACCAGCCCCACCCGCGCAGACATGAGAGATGTCGGCCCAGGCGGCTGAGACGCCAGAGACACGGGCCTTGCCGGCGCAGACGCGAGAGAGGCCTTCCCCACCCACAGAGACGGGAGAGAACCTGGCCCCGCCCGCGCAGACTCGAGAGACCCCGGCCCCGCCCGCTCAGAAGCCAGAGACCTCGGCCGTCGCTCAGACTCTATTGTTGCTGGCGCCGCCCTCGCAGATGCAAGAGAAGCCGGCCCCGCCTGCACCTGCGCAGATGCAAGAGACCCGGGCCCCGCCCACCAGACGCGGGATACGCAGGCCCCGCCCCCGCAGACTCCAGAGAAGCCGGCCCTGGCTCAACCGACCATGCAGAGATGCTCAGCATTGAGGAGCTACCCCATGCCTGAGGCCTTGGCAGGCGGCCCAGAGGAGGTACACAACCTCCAATAGGCGGTGGCTGTGTGGGAGAGCCGAGAGGAGGTACTCACGTTCGAGGTCAGGAGGGGCAGCCTTGAGGACATACCCCTCATCCAAGGTAAGGTGCAGCAGCTGTGCTTTCTTGGAGCAGCTGTGAAGAGATATCCCACACCCAAGGTAAGAGAAACTCAAATCAGATGGTAGGTATTGCGAGGGGGCTTCAGATGGCAGACACACTGAAATCATAATCACAGGAATCTACTCCATCTGATCACATGGACCACAGCCGAATGTGGTCCACTGGAGAAGGGAATGGCCAACCACTTCAGTATATTTGCATTGAGAACCCCATGAACAGTATCAAAGGGCAAAATGACAGGATACTGAATGAGGAATTCCCCAGGTCTGTAGGTGCCCAGTATGCTACTGGAGATCAGTGGAGAAATAACTCTAGAAGGAATGAAGGGATGGAGCAAAAGCAAAACCAGTACCCAGTTGTGGATGTGACCGGTGATAGAAGCAAGGTCTGGTGCTGTAAAGAGCAATATTGCATAGGAACCTGGAATGTAAGGTCCAGGAATCAAGGCAAATTGGAAGTGGTCAAACAGGAGATGGCAAGAGTGAACATAGACATTCTAGGAATCAGTGAATTAAAATGGACTGGAATGTGTGAATTTAACTCAGATGACCATTATATATATACTACTGTGGGCAGAAATCCCTTAGAAGAAATGGAGTAGCCATCATGGTCAACAAGAGACTCCGAAATGCAGTACTTGGATGCAATCTTAAAAACGACAGAATGATTTCTGTTTGTTTCCAAGGCAAACCATTCAACATTACAGTAATCCAGGCCTATGCCCCAACCACTAACGCTGAAGAAGCCGAAGTTGAACGGTTCTATGAAGACCTACAAGACCTTTTAGAACTAACACCCAAAAAGATGTCCTTTTCATTATAGGGGAATGGAATGCAAAAGTAGGAAGTCAAGAAACACCTGGAGTAACAGGCAAATTTGGCCTTGGAGCACGGAATGAAGCAGGGCCAAGTCTAATAGAGTTTTGTCAAGAGAACGCACTGGTCATAGCAAACTCCCTCTTCCAACAACACAAGAGAAGACTCTACACGTGGACATCACCAGATGGTCAACACCGAAATCAGATTGATTATATTCTTTGCAGCCAAAGATGGAGAAGCTCTATACAGTTAGCAAAAACAAGACCAGGAGCTGACTGTGGCGCAGATCATGAACTCCTTATTGCCAAATTCAGACTTAAATTGAAGAAAGTAGGGAAAACCCCTAGACCATTCAGATATGACCTCAATCAAATCCCTTAGGATTATACAGTGGAGGTGAGAAATAGATTTAAGGCACTAGATCTGATAGATAGAGTGCCTGATGAACTCTGGATGGAGGTTCGTGACATTGTACAGGAGACAGAGACCAAGAGCATCCCCATGGAAAAGAAATGCAAAAAAAAGCAAAATGGCTGTCTGAGGTGGCCTTACAAATAGCTGTGAAAAGAAGAGAAGCGAAAAGCAAAGGAGAAAGGGAAAGATATAAGCATTAGAATGCAGAGTTCCAAAGAATAGCAACGAGACATAAGAAAGCCTTCTTCAGTGATCAATGCAAAGAAATAGAGGAAAACAACAGAATAGGAAAAACAAGAGATCTCTTCAAGAACATTAGAGATTCCAAGGGAACATTTCATGCAAAGATGGGCTCGATAAAGGACAGAAATGGTATGGACCTAACGGAAGCAGAAGATATTAAGAAGAGGTGGCAAGAATACACAGAAAACTGTACAAAAAAGATCTTCACGACCAGGATAGTCACGAAAATGTGATCACTGGCCTAGAGCCAGACATCTTGGAATGTGAATTCAAGTGTGCCTTAGAAAGCAACACTACGAACAAAGCTAGTGGAAGTGATGGAATTCCAGTTGAGCTATTTCAAATCTTGAAAGATGATGCTGTGAAAGTGCTGCACTCAATATGCCAACAAATTTGGAAATCTCAGCAGTGGCCACAGGACTGGAAAAGGTCAGTCTTCATTCTAATCCCAAAGAAAGGCAATGCCATGAATGCTCAAGCTACCGCACAATTGCACTCATCTCACACGCTAGTACGGTCATGCTCAAAATTCTCCAAGCCAGGCTTCAGCAATATGTGATCCGTGAACTCCCAGATGTTCAAGCAGGTTTTAGAAAAGGCAGAGGCACCAGAGATCAAATTGCCAACATCCGCTGGATCATGGAGAAAGCGAGAGAGTTCCAGAAAAACATCTATTTCTGCTTCATTGACTATGCCAAAGCCTTTGACTGTGTGGATCACAATAAACTGTGGAAGATTCTGAAAGAGATGGGAATACCAGACCACCTGACCTGCCTCTTTAGAAACCTGTATGCAGGTCAGGAAGCAACAGTCAGAACTGTGCATGGAACAACAGACTGGTTCCAAATAGGAAAAGGAGTATGCCAAGCCTGTATATTGTAATCTTGCTTATTTAACTTATATGCAGAGTGCATCGTGAGAAATGCTGGGCTGGAAGAAGAACAACTGGAATCAAGATTGCTGGGAGAAATATCAATAACCTCAGATATGCAGATGACACCACCTTTAGGGCAGAAAGTGAGGAGGAACTCAAAAGCCTCTTGATGAAAGTGAAAGAGGAGAGTGAAAAGGTTGGCTTGAAGCTCAACATTCAGAAAACAAAGGTGATGGAATCTGGTCCCAACACTTCACGGGAAATAGATGGAAAAACAGTGGAAACAGTGTCACACTTTATTTTGGGGGCCTCCAAAACCACTGCAGATGCTGATTGAAGCCATGAAATTCAAAGGCGCTTACTCCTTGGAAGGAAAGTTATGATCAACCTTGATAGTATATTAAAAAGCAGAGACATCACTTTGCCAAAAAAGCTCCATCTAGTCAAAGCTATGGTTTTTCCCGTGGTCATGTATGGATGTGAGAGTTGGACTGTGAAGAAAGCTGATCGCCGAAGAACTGATGCTTTCGAACTGTGGTATTGCAGAAGACTCTTGAGAGTCCCTTGGACTGCAAGAAGATCCAACCAGTCCATTCTAAGGGAGATCAATCGTCGGTGTTCATTGGAAGGACTGATGTTAAGCTGAAATTGCAATACTTCGGCCACCTCATGCAGTGAGCTGACTCACTGGAAAGGATTCTGATGCTAGGAGAGGTTGGGGGCTGCAGGAGAAGGGGACAACAGAGAATGAGATGGCTGGATAGCATCACCGACTCTGTGGCCATGAGTTTGAGTGAACTCCAGGAGTTGGTGTAGGACAGGGAGGCCTAGCGAACAGTGATTCATGGGGTCGCGGAGAGTCGGACACGACTGAGCGACTGAACTGAACTGAACTGAATAAAGTGTGTCAAATACCCTTTTCCCTTTCAGGCGGGAATGTGGGATGTCTCTTGAGATTCTGCAGCGCACAATTTCCACATCTCGCATTGAGGGGATAATTTTGGTGTGTTTCTCGAGATGCGGCGGGAAGCTGCGGGTGCTTATCGAGTTGCGACGGGGACCTCATGAACTCGCTGGAGTTGCTTCAGAGAAGTCAGGTCCCCTTTGGTTTTGGAAGGGAAACATCCTGTTTCCTCTCGAGCCCTTAAATGTGAACAGGGGCTCATCTCGAATTGAGTCCATAAAGTTTGTTCTCCTCTAAAAGGGGACGGCTGTGTGAGGGAACTTTCTGAGTCGAATAAAGGTTGTCAAGTACCTTTTTGCCTTTCAAGAGGGAATGTGGTATTTCTCTTGAGATGCTGCATCGCAAAATTTCCTCATCTCGCATTGAGGGGATAACTTTGTGGTGTTTCTCGAGTTGCAGAGGGAAGCAGGGGATACTTCTCGAGTTGCGACGGGGACCTCAGGAACTCACTCGGGTTGCTTCAGCGAAGTCAAGTCCCCTTCTGTGTTGGAAGGGGAACTTCCAGATTACTCTCGAGCCGTTAAATGGGAACATTGCCTCTTCTCGATTTGAGTCAAGAGAGTGTGTTCTCCTCTGCACTGAGGACTGATTTTAGGGAATACTCTGAGTCGCCTACTGGGAGTCAAGTACACTGTTGCCTTTCAAGCGGGAATGTGGGATGTCTCTTGAGCTTCTGCAGCGCACAATTTCCTCATCTCGCATGGAGGTGATAATTTATTGGTGTTTCATGAATTGGGTTGGGAAGCTGGGGGTACTTGTGCAGTTCCGACGAGTACCTCTGGACCACACTCGACTTACTTCAGGGAAGTCTGGTCCCATTGTGTCCTGGAAGGAGAACTTCCGTATTATTCTCGAACACTTTAATGTGAATCGGGCCTCTTCTCGAATAGAGTCCATAAAGTGTGTTCTCCTCCCAATGGGGACGGCTGTGTGAGGGACCTTTCTGAGTTGCATAAAGGGTGTGTAGTACCCTTTTGCCTTTTATGAGGAAATGTGGTATTTCTCTTGAGATACTGCATCGCAAAATTTCCTCATCTCGCATTGAGGGGATAATTTTGTGGTATTTATAGAATTGCGGCGGCAAGCTGGGGGTGCATGTCGATTTGGAACGGGGACCTAAGGAACTCGCTGTGGTGGCTTCAGGGAAGTCAGGTCCCCTTTGGTGTTTAAAGGGGAACTTCCGGTTTCCTCTCGAGCCATTAAATGTGCACAGGGGCTCTTCTCAAATTGAGTCAATTAAGTGTGTTCTCCTCTCCAAAGGGAACGGCTCTGTGAGGGACGTTTCTGAGTCGAATCAAGGGTGTCAAGTAACTTTTTGCCTTTCAGGAGGGAATGTGGTATTTCTCCTGAGATGCTGCATCGCAAAATTTCCTCATCTCGCAATGAGGGGATAATTTTGGGGTGTTTCTCGAGTTGCGGCGGGAAGCTGGGGGTGCTTCTCGAGTTGCGACGGGGACGTCAGGAACTCGCTGGGGTTGCTTCAGGGAAGTCAGGTCCCCTTTACTGTTGGAAGGGGAACTTCCGGTTTCCTCTCGAGCCCTTCAATGTGCACAGGGGCTCATCTCGAATTGAGTCCATAAAGTGTGTTCTCCTCTCCAAAGGGGACGGCTGTGTGAGGAAACTTTCTGAGTCGAATAAAGGGTGTCAAGTAACTTTTTGCCTTTCAAGAGGGAATGTTGTATTTCTCTTGAGATGCTGCATCACAAAATTTCCTCATCTCGCATGGAGGGGATAATTTTGTGGTCCGTCTCGAGTTGAGGCGGGAAGCTGGGGGAGCTTCTCAAGTTGCGACGGGGACCTCAGGAACTGGCTGTGGATGCTTCAGGGAAGTCCGGTCCCTTTTTTTGTTTTTGGTGGGAACTTCCGGTTTCCTCTCTAGCCCTTAACTGTCCAGAGGGGAACGTCTCGAATTGAGTCCATAAAGTGTGTTCTCTTCTCCAAAGAGGACGGATCTGTGAGGGAACTTTCTGAGTCGAATAAAGGCTGTCAAGTACCTTTTTTCCTTTCAAGAGGGAATGTGGTATTTCTCTTGAGATGGTGCATCTCAAAATTTCCTCATCTCGCAATGAGGGGATAATTTTGGGGTGTTTCTTGAGTTGCGGCTGGAACCTGGGGGTGCTTCTCGAGTTCCGACGGGGACGTCAGGAACTCGCTGGGATTGCTTCAGGGAAGTCTGATCCCCTTTGGTGTTGGAAGGGGAACTTCCGGTTTCCTCTCGAGCCCTTAAATGTGCACAGGGGCTCATCTCGAATTGAGTCCATAAAGTGAGTTCTCCTCTCCAAAAGGACGGCTGTGTGAGGGAACTTTGTGAGTCGAATAAAGGGTATCTAGTACCTTTGTGCCTTTCAAGAGGGAATGTAGTATTTCTCTTGAGATGCTGCATCGCAAAATTTCCTCACCTCGCATTGAGGGGATAATATTGGGGTGTTTCTTGAGTTCGGCGTGAAGATGGGGTTGCTTCTCGAGATGCGACGGGGACCTCAGGAACTCGCTGGGGTTGCTTCACGGAAGTCAGGTACCCTTTGGTGTTGGAAGGGGAACTTCCAGTTTCCTCTCTAGCCATTAAATATGCACAGGGGCTCATCTTGAATTGAGTCTATGAAGTGTGTTCTCCTCTCCAAAGGGAACGGCTGTGTGAGAGAAATTTCTGAGTCGAATAAAGGGTGTCAAGTACCTTTTTGCCTTTCAAGAGGGAATGTGGTATTTCTCTTGATTGGCTGCATTGCAACATTTCCTCACCTCGCATTGAGGGGATAATTTTGGTGTGTTTCTCGAGTTGCGACGGGGACCTCAGGAACTCGCTGTTTTTGCTTCAGGGAAGTCAGGTCCTCTTTGGTGTTGGGAGGGGAACTTCCGGTTTCATCTCAATCCCTTAAATGTGCACAGGGGCTCATCTCGAATTGATTCCATAAAGTGTGTTCTCGTCTCCAAAGAGGACGGCTGTGTGAGGGAACTTTCTGAGACGAATAAAGGGTGTCAAGTACCATTTTTCCTCTCAAGAAGGAATAGTGGTATTTCTCTTGAGATTCTGCATCCAATATTTCCTCATCTCGCATTCAGGGGATAATTTTGGGGTGTTTCTCGAGTTCCGGCGGGAAGCTATAGGTACTTTTCCAGTGGCGAAGGGGACATCAGGAATTCGCTGGGGTTGCTTCAGGGAAGTCAGGTCCCCTTTGTTGTTGGAAAGGGAACTTCCGGTTTCCTCTCGATCCCTTAAATGTGCACAGGGCCTCATCTCGAATTGTGTCCATAAAGTGTGTTCTCCTCTAAAAGGGGACGGCTGTGTGAGGGAACTTTCTGAGTCGATTAAAGGGTGTCAAGTAACTTTTTGCCTTTCAAGAGGGAATGTGGTGTTTCTCTTGAGATGCTGCATCGCAAAATTTCCTCATCTCGCATGGAAGGGATAATTTTTGGGTGTTTCTCGAGTTGCGGCGGGGAGTTGGGGTTGCTTCTTGAGTTGCGACGGGGACCTCAGGAACTCGCTGGGGTTGCTTCAGGGAAGTCAGGTCCCCTTTGGTGTTGGAAGGGGAACGTGCCGTTTCCTCTCGAGCCCTTAAATGTGCACTGGGGCTCATCTCGAATTGAGTCCGTCAAGTGTGTTTTCCTCTCCAAAGGGGACGGCTGTGTGAGGGAACTTTCTGAGTCGAATAAAGGGTGTCAATTACCTTTTTGCCTTTCAAGAGGGAATGTGGTATTTCTCTTGAGATGCTGCATCGCCAAATTTCCTCATCTCGCATGGAGGGGATAATTTTGGGGTGTTTCTCGAGTTGCGGCGGGAAGCTGGGGGTGCTTCTCGAGTTGCGACGGGGACCTCAGGAACTCGCTGGGGTTGCTTCAGGGAAGTCAGTTCCCCTTTGGTGTTGGAAGGGGAACTTACGGTTTCCTCTCCAGCCCTTAAATGTGCGCAGGGGCTCATCTCGAATCGAGTCCATCAAGTGTGTTCTCCTCTCCAAAGGGGACGGCTGTGTGAGGGAACTTTGTGAGTCGAATAAAGGATGTCAAGTACCATTTTGCCTTTCAAGAGGGAATGTGGTATTTCTCTTGAGATGCTGCATCGCAAAATTTCCTCATCTCGCATGGAGGGGATAATTTTGGGGTGTTTCTAGAGTTGCGGCGTGGACCTCAGGAACTCGCTGGGGTTGCTTCAGGGAGGTCAGATCCCCTTTGCTGTTGGAAGGGGAACTTCCGGTTTCCTCTCGAGCCCTTAAATGTGCAGAGGGATCATCTCGAATTGAGTCCATCAAGTGTGTTCTCCTCTCCAAATGGGACGGCTGTGTGAGGGAACTATCTGAGTAGAAAAAAGGGTGTCAAATACATTTTGCCTTTCAAGAGGGAATGTGGTATTACTCTTGACATGCTGCATCCCAAAATTACCTCATCTCGCATGGAGGGGATAATTTTGTGGTGTTTCTCGAGTTGCGGCGGGAAGCTGGGGGTGCTTCTCGAGTTGCGACGGGGACCTCAGGAACTCGCTGGGGTTACTTAAGGAAAGTCAGCTACCCTTTGGTGTTGGAAGGGGAACTTCCGGATTCCTGGAGCCCTTTAATGTGCACAGGGTCTCATCTCGAATTGAGTCCATAAAGTGTGTTCTCCTCTAAAAGGGGACAGCTGTGTCAGGGAACGTTCTGAGTCGAAAAAAGGGTGTCAAGTACCTTTTTGCCTTTCAAGAGGGAATGTGGTATTTCTCTTGAGATGCTGCATCGCAAAATTTCCTCATCTACAATTGATGGGATAATTTTGGGGTGTTTCTCGAGTTGCGGCGGGAAGCTGGGGGTGCTTCTCGAGTTGAGAGGGGGATCTCAGGAATCGCTAGTGTAACTTCAGGGAAGTCAGGTCCCCTTTGGTGTTTGAAGGGGAACTTCCGGGTTCCTCTCGAGCCCTTCAATGTGCACAGGGGCTCATCTTGAATTGAGTCCATAAAGTGTGTTCTCTTCTCCAAAGGGGACGGCTGTGTGAGGAAACTTTCTGAGTCGAATGAAAGGTGTCAAGTACCTTTCTGCCTTTCAAGAGGGAATGTGGTAGTTTTCTTGCTATGCTGCATCAGAAAATTTCCTCATCTCGCAATGAGGGGATAATTTTTCGGTGTTTCTTGACTTGCGGCGGGAAGCTGGGGGTGCTTTTCAAGTTGAGAGGGGGACCTCAGGAACTCCCTGGGGTTGCTAAAGGGAAGTCAGGTCCCCATTGGTGTTCGAAAGGGAACTTCTGGTTTCCTCTCGAGCCCTTCAGTGTGAACAGGGTTTCATCACGAATTGAGTCCATAAAGCGTGTTCTCCTCTCCAAAGGGGATGGTTGTGTGAGGGAACTCTCTGAGTCGAATAAAGGGTGTCAAGTACCTTTTTGCCTTTCAAGAGGGAATGTGGTATTTCTCTTGAGAAGATGCATCGCAGGATTTTCTCATCTCCCATTGAGGGGATAATTTTGGGTGTTTCTCGAGTTGCGGCGGAAAGCTGGGGGTGCTTCCCGAGTTGCAACCGGGACCTCACGACTCGCTGGGGTTGCTTCAGGGAAGTCAGGTCCCCTTTGGTGTTGGAAGGGGAACTTCCGGGTTCATCTCAAGCCCTTAAATGTGAACAGGGGCTCATCTCGAACTGATTCCATAAAGTGTGTTCTCCTCAACAATGGTGACGGCTGTGTGAGGGAACTTTCTGAGTCGAATAAATGGTGTCAAGAACCTTTTTGCCTTTCAAGAGGGAAAGTGGTGCTTCTCTTGAGATTCTGCATCGCAAAAGTTCCTCATCTCGCATTGAGGGGATAATTTTGGGGTGTTTCTCGAGTTGTGGCGGGAAGCTGGGTGTGCTTCTCGAGTTGCGACGGGTACCTCAGGAACTCGCTGGGGTTGCTTCAGGGAAGTCAGGTCCCCTTTTGTGTTGGAAGGGGAACTTCCAGTTTCCTCTCGAGCCCTTAAATGTTCACAGGGGCTCCTCTCGAATTGAGTCCGTAAAGTGTGTTCTCCTCTCCAAATGGGACGGCTGTGTGAGGGAAATTTCTGAATCGAATAAAGGGTGTCAAGAAAATTTTTGCCTTTCAAGTGGAAATGTGGTATTTCTCCTGAGATTCTGCATCGCAAAATTTCCTCATCTCGCATTGAGGGGATAATTTTGGGGTGTTTCTCGAGTTGCGGCGGGAAGCTGGGGGTGCTTCTCGAGTTGCAACGGGGACCTCAGGAAATCGCTGGGGTTGGTTCAGTGAAGTCAGGTTCCCTTTGGTGTTGGAAGGAGAACTTCCGGTTCCTCTCGAGCCCTTAAATATGCACAGGGTCTCATCTCGAATTGAGTCCATAAAATGTGTTCTCCACTTCAAAGGGGACGGCTGTGTGAGGGAACTTTCTGAATCGAATAAAGGGTGTCAAGAACCTTTTTGCCTTTCAAGAGGGAATGTGGTATTTCTCTTTAGATTCTGCCTCGCAAAATTTCCTCATCTCGCATTGAGGGGATAATTTTGGGGTGTTTCTCGAGTTGCGGCGGGAAGCTGGGGGTGCTTCTCGAGTTGCGACGGGGACCTCAGGAACTCGCTGGGGTTGCTTTAGGAAAGTCAGGTACCCTTTGGTGTTGGAAAGGGAACTTCCGGTTTACTCTCGAGCCCTTAAATGTGAACAGGGTTCATCTCGAATTGAGTCCATAAAGTGTGTTCTCCTCTCCAAAGGGGATGGCTGTGTGAGGAAACTTTCTGAGTCGAATAAAGGGTGTCAAGTAACTTTTTTCCTTTCAAGAGGGACTGTGGTATTTTTCTTGGTATTCTGCATCGGAAAATTTCATCCTCTCGCATTAAGGGGATAATTTTGAGGTGTTTCGCGAATTGCGGCGGGACGCTGGGCCGCTTCTCGAGTTGTGACGTGGACCTCAGGAACTCGCTCGTTTTGCTTCTTCCTCTTGAGCCCATAATTGTGAACCGGGGCTCATCTGGAATTGAGTCCTTAAAGTGTGTTCTCCTCTCCAATGCGGACGGCTGTGTGTGTGAACTTTCTGAGTAGAATAAAGAGTGTCAAGTATCTTTTTGCCTTTCAAGAGGGAATGTGGTATTTCTCGTGAGATGCTGCACCGCAAAATTTCCTCATTTCGCATGGAGGGGATAATTTTGGGGTGTTTCTCGAGTTGCGGCGGGAAGCTGGGGGTGCTTCTCGAGTTGCGACGGGGACCTCAGGAACTCGCTGCGGTTGCTTCAGGGAAGTCAGGTCCCCTTTGGTGTTGGAAGGGAACTTCCGGTTTGCTCTCGAGCCCTTCAATGTGCACAGGGGCTCCACTCGAATTGAGTCCGTGAATTGTGTTCTCTTCTCCAAAAGGGATGGCTGTGTGAGGGAACTTTCTGAGTCGAATAAAGGGTGTCAAGTATCTTTTGGCCTTACAAGAGGGAATGTTGTATTTCTCTTTAGATGCTGCATGGCAAAATTTCCTCATCTCGCATGGAGTGGATAATTTTGGGGTGTTTCTCGAGTTGCGGCGGGAAGCTGGGGGTGCTTCTCGAGTTGCGACGGGTACCTCAGGAACTCGCTGGGGTTGCTTCAGGGAAGTCAGGTCCCCTTTGGTGTTAGAAGGGGAACTTCCGGTTTCCTCTCGAGCCCTTCAATGTGCACAGGGGCTCCTCTCGAATTGAGTCCGTAAAGTGTGTTCTCCTCTCCAAAGGGGACGGCTGTGTGAGGGAACTATCTGAGTCGAATAAAGGGTGTCAAGTACCTTTTTGCCTTTCCAGAGGGAATGTGGTATTTCTCTTGAGATGCTGCATCGCCAAATTTCCTCATCTCGCATGGATGGGATAATTTTGGGGTGTTTCTCGAGTTGCGGCGGGAAGCTGGGGGTGCTTCTCGAGTTGCGACGGGGACCTCAGGAACTCGCTGGTGTTGCTTCAGGGAAGTCAGGTCCCCTTTGCTATTGGAGGGGAACTTCCGGTTTCCTCTCGTGCCCTTCAATGTGCACAGGGGCGCCTCTCGAATTGAGTCCGTAAAGTGTGTTCTCCTCTCCAAAGGGGACGGCTGTGTGAGGGAACTTTCTGAGTCGAATAAAGGGTGTCAAGTACCTTTTTGCCTTTCCAGAGGGAATGTGGAATTTCTCTTGAGATACGGAATCGCCAAATTTCCTCATCTCGCATGGATGGGATAATTTTGGGGTGTTTCTCGACTTGCGGCGGGAAGCTGGGGGTGCTTCACGAGTTGCGACGGGGACCTCAGGAACTCGCTGGCGTTGCTTCAGGGAAGTCAGGTCCCCTTTGGTGTTGGAAGGGGAACTTCCGGTTACCTCTCGAGCCCTTCAATGTGCACAGGGGCTCCTCTCGAATTGAGTCCGTGAAGTGTTTCTCCTCTCAAAGGGGACGGCTGTGTGAGGTAACTTTCTGAGTCGAATAAAGGGTGTCAAGTATCTTTTTGCCTTTCACAGGGAATGTGCTTTTTCTCTTGAGATGCTGCATCGCCAAATTTCCTCATCTCGCATGGAGGGGAGAATTTTGGGGTGTTTCTCGAGGTGCGGCGGGAAGCTGGGGGTGCTTCTCGAGTTGCGACGGGGACCTCAGGAACTCGCTGGGGTTGCTTTAGGGAAGTCAGGTCCCCTTTGGTGTTGGAAGGGGAACTTCCTGTTTCCTCTCGAGCCTTTCAATGTGCACAGGGGCTCCTCTCGAATTGAGTCCGTAAAGTGTGTTCTCCTCTCCAAAGGGGACGGCTGTGTGAGGGAACTTTCTGAGTCGAATAAAGGGTGTCAAGTACCTTTTTGCCTTTCCAGAGTGAATCTGGCATTTCTCTTGAGATGCTGCATTGCCAAATTTCCTCATCTCGCATGGAGGGGATAATTTTGGGGTGTTTCTCGAGTTGCGGCGGGAAGCTGGGGGTGCTTCTCGAGTTGCGACGTAGACCTCATGAACTCGCTGTGGTTGCTTCAGGGAAGTCAGGTCCCCTTTGGTGTTGGAAGGGGAACTTCCGGTTTCCTCTCGAGCCCTTCAATGTGCTCAGGGGCTCCTCTCCAATTGAGTCAGTAAAGTGTGTTCTCCTCTCCAAAGGGGACGGCTGTGTGAGGGAACTTTCTGAGTCGAATAAAGGGTGTCAAGTACCTTTTTGCCTTTCCAGAGGGAATGTGGGATTTCTCTTGAGATGCAGCATCGCCAAATTTCCTCATCTCGCATGGAGGGGATAATTTTGGGGTGTTTCTCGAGTTGCGGCGGGAAGATGGGGGTGCTTCTCGAGTTGCGACGGGGACCTCAGGAACTCGCTGCGGTTGCTTCAAGGAAGTCAGGTCCACTTTGGTGTTGGAAGGGGAACTTTCGGTTTCCTCTCGAGCCCTTCAATGTGCACAGGGGCTCCTCTCGAATTGAGTCTGTAAAGTGTTTTCTCCTCTCCAAAGGGGACGGCTGTGTGAGGGAATATTCTGAGTCGAATAAGGGGTGTCAAGACCTTTTTGCCTTTCCAGAGGGAATGTGGTATTTCTCGTGAGATGCTGCATCGCCAATTTTCCTCATCTCGCATGGAGGGGAGAATTTTGAGGTGTTTCTCGAGTTGCGGCGGGAAGCTGGGGGTGCTTCTCGAGTTGCAACGGCTACCTCAGGAACTCGCTGGGATTGCTTCAGGGAAGTCAGGTCCCCTTTGGTGTTGGAAGGGGAACTTCCGATTTCCTCTCGAGCCCTTCAATGTCCACAGGGGCTCCTCTCGAATTGAGTCCGTAAAGTGTGTTTACCTCTCCAATGGGGACGGCTGTGTGAGGGAACTTTCTGAGTCGAATAAAGGGTGTCAAGTACCTTTTTGCCTTTCCAGAGGGAATGTGGTATTTCTCGTGAGATGCTTCATCGCCAAATTTGCTCATCTCGCATGGAGGGGAGAATTTTGGGGTGTTTCTCGAGTTGCGGCCGGAAGGTGGGGGTGCTTTTCGAGTTGTGACGGGGACCTCAGGAACTCGCTGGGGTTGCTTCAGTGATTTCAGGTACCCTTTGGTTTTGGAAGGGGAACTTCCGGTTTCCTCTCGAGCCCTTCAATGTGCACAGGGGCTCCCCTCGAATTGAGTCCGTAAAGTGTGTTCTCCTCTCCAAAGGGGAGGGCTGTGTGAGGGAACATTCTCATTCGAATAAAGGGTGTCAAGTACCTTTTTGCCTTTCCACAGGCAATGTGGTATTTCTCTTGAGATGCTGCATCGCAAAATTTCCTCATCTCGCATGGAGGGGATAATTTTGGGGTGTTTCTCGGGTTGCGGCGGTAAGCTGGGGGTGATTCTCGATTTGCGACGGGGACCTCATAAACTCACTGGGGTTGCTTCAGGGAAGTCAGGCCCCTTTGGTGTTGAAAGTGGAACTTCCGGGTTCCTCTCGAGCCCTTCAATATGCACAGGTGCTCCTCTGGAATTGAGTCCATTAAGTGTGTTCTCCCTTCCAAAGGGGACGGCTGTGTGAGGGAACTTTCTGAGTCGAATAAAGGGTGTCAAGTATCTTTTGGCCTTACAAGAGGGAATGTGGTATTTCTCTTGAGATGCTGCATCGCCAAATTTCCTCATCTCGCATGGAGGGGATATTTTTGGGGTGTTTCTCGAGTTGCGGCGGGAAGCTGGGGGTGCTTCTCGAGTTGCGACGGGGACCTCAGGAACTCGCTGGGGTTGCTTCAGGGAAGTCAGGTCAACTTTGCTGTTGAAAGGGGAACTTTGGGTTTCCTCTCGAGCCCTTCAATGTGCACAGGGGCTCCTCTCGAATTGAGTCCGTAAATTGTGTTCTCCTATCCAAAGGGGACGGCTGTGTGAGGGAACTTTCTGAGTCGAATAAAGGGTGTCAAGTACCTTTTTTCCTTTCCAGAGGGAATGTGGTATTTCTCTTGAGATGCTGCATCTCCAAATTTCCTCGTCTCGCATGGAGGGGATAATTTTGGGGTGTTTCTCGTGTTGCGGCGGGAAGCTGGCTGTGCTTCTCGAGTTGCGACGGGGACTTCAGGAAGTCGCTGGGGTTGCTTCAGGAAAGTCAGGTCCTTTTTTCTGTTGGAAGGGGAACTTCCGGTTTCCTCTCGAGCCCTTCAATGTGCACAGGGGCTCCTCTCGAATTGAGTCCGTAAAGTGTGTTCTCCTCTCCAAAGGGGACGGCTGTGTGAGGGAACCTTCTGAGTCGAATAAAGGGTGTCAAGTACATTTTTGCCTTTCCAGAGGGAATGTGCTATTTCTCTTGAGATGCTGCATCACCAAATTTCCTCATCTCGCATGGAGGGGATAATTTTGGGGTGTTTCTCGAGTTGTGGCGGAAAGCTGGTGGTGCTTCTCGAGTTGCGACGGGGACCTCAGGAACTCGCTGGGTTTGCTTCATGGAAGTCAGGTCCCCTTTGGTGTTGGAAGGGGAACTTCCGGTTTCCTCTCGAGCCCTTCAATGTGCACAGGGGCTCCTCTCGAATTGAGTCCGTAAAGTGTGTTCTCCTCTCCAAAGGGGAGGGCTGTGTG
This sequence comes from Moschus berezovskii, assembly GCF_049115385.1. Taxonomy (NCBI): domain Eukaryota; kingdom Metazoa; phylum Chordata; class Mammalia; order Artiodactyla; family Moschidae; genus Moschus; species Moschus berezovskii. Next base: position 141,900,955 of record NC_142461.1, read on the forward strand.
AGGGAACTTTCTGAGTCGGATAAAGGGTGTCAAGTACCTTTTTGCCTTTCCAGAGGGAATGTGGTATTTCTCTTGAGATGCTGCATCGCCAAATTTCCTCATCTCGCATGAAGGGGATAATTTTGGGGTGTTTCTCGAGTTCCGGCGGGAAGCTGGGGGTGCTTCTCGAGTTGCGACGGGGACCTCAGGAAGTCGCTGGGGTTGCTTCAGGGAAGTCAGGTCCCCTTTGTTGTTGGAAGGGGAACTTCCGGTTTCCTCTCGAGCCCTTCAATGTGCACAGGGGCGCCTCTCGAATTGAGTCCGTAAAGTGTGTTCTCCTCTCCAAAGGGGACGGCTGTGTGAGGGAACTTTCTGAGTCGAATAAAGGGTGTTAAGTACCTTTTTGCCTTTCCAGAGGGAATGTGGTATTTCTCTTCATATGCTGCATCGCCAAATTTCCTCATCTCGCATGGAGGGGTTAATTTTGGCGTGTTTCTCGAGTTGCGGCGGGAAGCTGGGTGTGCTTCTCGAGTTGCGACGGGGACCTCAGGAAGTCGCTGGGGTTGCTTCAGGGAATTCAGGTCCCCTTTGGTGTTGGAAGGGGAACTTCCGGTTTCCTCTCGAGCCCTTCAATGTGCACTGGGACTCCTCTCGAATTGAGTCCGTAAAGTGTGTTCTCCTCTCCAAAGGGGACGGCTGTGTGAGGGAACTTTCTGAGTCGAATAAAGGGTGTCAAGTACTTTTTTGCCTTTCCAGAGGGAATGAGGTATTTCTCTTGAGATGCTGCATGGCCAAATTTCCTCATCTCGCATGGAGGGGATAATTTTGGGGTGTTTCTCGAGTTGCGGCGGGAAGATGGGGGTGCTTCTCAAGTTGGGACTGGGACGTCAGGAACTCGCTGGGGTTGCTTCAAGGAAGTCAGGTCCCCTTTGGTGTTGGAAGGGGAACTTCCGGTCTCCTCTCGAGCCCTTCAATGTGCACAGGGGCTCCTGTCGAATTGAGTCCGTAAAGTGTGTTTTCCTCTCCAAAGGGGAAGGCTGTGTGAGGGAACTTTCTGAGTCGAATAAAGGGTGTCAAGTACCTTTTTGCCTTTCCAGAGGGAATGTGCTATTTGTCTTGAGATGCTGCATCGCCAAATTTCCTCATCTCGCATGGAGGGGAGAATTTTGGTGTGTTTCTCGGGTTGCGGCGGGAAGCTGGGGGTCCTTCTCGAGTTGCGACGGGGACCTCAGGAACTCGCTGGGGTTGCTTCAGGGAAGTCAGGTCCCCTTTGGTATTGGAAGGGGAACTTCCGGTTTCCTCTCGAGCCCTTCAATGTGCACAGGGGCTCCTCTCGATTTGAGTCCGTAAAGTGTTTTCTCCTCTCCCTCCAAAGAGGACGGCTGTGTGAGGGAACTTTCTGAGTCGAATAAAGGGTGTCAAGTACCTTTTTGCCTTTCCAGAGGGTATGTGGTATTTCTCTTGAGATGCTGCATCCACAAATTTCCTCATCTCGCATTGAGGGGATAATTTTGGGGTATTTCTCGAGTTGCGGCGGGAAGCTGGGGGTGCTTCTCGAGTTGCGACGTGGACTTCAGGAACTCGCTGGGGTTGCTTCAGGGAATTCAGGTCCCCTTTGCTGTTGGAAGGGGAACTTCCGGTTTCCTCTCGAGCCCTTCAATGTGCACAGGGGCTCCTCTCGAATTGAGTCCGTAAAGTGTGTTCTCCTCTCCAATGGGGACGGCTGTGTGAGGGAACTTTCTGAGTCGAATAAAGGGTGTCAAGTACCTTTTTGCCTTTCCAGAGGGAATGTGGTATTCCTCTTGAGATGCTGCATCGCCAAATTTCCTCATCTCGCATGGAGGGGATAATTTTGGGGTGTTTCTCGAGTTGCGGCGGGAAGCTGAGGGTGCTTCTCGAGTTGCGACGGGGACCTCAGGAACTCGCTGGGGTTGCTTCAGAGAAGTCAGGTCCCCTTTGCTGTTGAAAGGGGAACTTTGGGTTTCCTCTCGAGCCCTTCAATATGCACAGGGGCTCCTCTCGAATTGAGTCCGTAAATTGTGTTCTCCTCTCCAAAGGGGACGGCTGTGTGAGGGAACTTTCTGAGTCGAATAAAGGGTGTCAAGTACTTTTTGCCTTTCCAGAGGGAATGTGGTATTTCTCTTGAGATGCTGCATCTCCAAATTTCCTCATCTCGCATGGAGGGGATAATCTTGGGGTGTTTCTCGTGTTGCGGCGGGAAGCTGGCTGTGCTTCTCGAGTTGCGACGGGGACTTCAGGAAGTCGCTGGGGTTGCTTCAGGAAAGTCAGGTCCTTTTTGCTGTTGGAATGGGAACTTTTGGTTTCCTCTCGAGCCCTTCAATGTGCACAGGGTCTCCTCTCGAATTGAGTCCGTAAAGTGTGTTCTCCTCTCCAAAGGGGACGGCTGTGTGAGGGAACTTTCTGAGTCGAATAAAGGGTGTCAAGTACATTTTTGCCTTTCCAGAGGGAATGTGCTATATCTCTTGAGATGCTGCATCACCAAATTTCCTCATCTCGCATGGAGGGGTTAATTTTGGGGTGTTTCTCGAGTTGCGGCGGGAAGATGGGGGTGCTTCTCAAGTTGGGACGGGGACCTCAGGAACTCGCTGGGGTTGCTTCAAGGAAGTCAGGTCCCCTTTGGTGTTGAAAGGGGAACTTCCGGTCTCCTCTCAAGCCCTTCAATGTGCACAGGGGCTCCTCTCGAATTGAGTCCGTAAAGTGTGTTCTCCTCTCCAAAGGGGAAGGCTGTGTGAGGGAACTTTCTGAGTCGAATAAAGGGTGTCAAGTACTTTTTGCCTTTCCAGAGGGAATGTGCTATTTCTCTTGAGATGCTGCATCGCCAAATTTCCTCATCTCGCATGGAGGGGAGAATTTTGGTGTGTTTCTCGAGTTGCGGCGGGAAGCTGGGGGTGCTTCTCGAGTTGCAACGGGGACCTCAGGAACTCGCTGGGGTTGCTTCAGGGAAGTCAGGTCCCCTTTGGTATTGGAAGGGGAACTTCCGGTTTCCTCTCGAGCCCTTCAATGTGCAAAGGGGCTCCTCTCGAATTGAGCCGTAAAGTGTTTTCTCCTCTCCCTCCAAAGAGGACGGCTGTGTGAGGGAACTTTCTGAGTCGAATAAAGGGTGTCAAGTACATTTTGCCTTTCCAGAGGGAATGTGGTATTTCTTTTGAGATGCTGCATCGCCAAATTTCCTCATCTCGCATGGAGGGGATAATTTTGGGGTGTTTCTCGAGTTGCGGCGGGCAGCTGGTGGTGCTTCTCGAGTTGCGACGGGGACTTCAGGAACTCGCTGGGGTTGCTTCAGGGAAGTCAGGTCCCCTTTGGTGTTGGAAGGGGAACTTCCGGTTTCCTCTCGAGCCCTCAATGTGCACAGGGGCTCCTCTCGAATTGAATCCGTAAAGTGTGTTCTTTTCTCCAAAGGGGACGGCTGTGTGAGGGAACTTTCTGAGTCGAATAAAGGGTGTCAAGTACCTTTTTCCCTTTCCAGAGGGAATGTGGTATTTCTCTTGAGATGATGCATCGAAAAATTTCCTCATCTCGCATGGAGGGGATAATTTTGGGGTGTTTCTCGAGTTGTGGCGGGAAGCTGGGGGTGCTTCTCGAGTTGCGACGGGGACCTCAGGAACTCGTTGGGGTGCTTCAGGGAAGTCAGGTCCCCTTTGGTGTTGGAAGGGGAACTTCCGGTTTTCTCTCAAGCCCTTCAATGTGCACAGGGGCTCCTCTCGAATTGAGTCCGTAAAGTGTGTTCTCCTCTCCAAAGGGGACGGCTGTGTGAGGGAACTTTCTGAGTCGAATAAAGGGTGTCAAGTACCTTTTTGCCTTTCCAGAGGGAATGTGGTATTTCTCTTGAGATGCTGCATCCCCAAATTTCCTCATCTCGCATGGAGGGGATAATTTTGGGGTGTTTCTCGAGTTGCGGCGGGAAGCTGGGGGTGCTTCTCGAGTTGCGACGTGGACTTCAGGAACTCGCTGGGGTTGCTTCAGGGAAGTCAGGTCCCCTTTGCTGTTGGAAGGGGAACTTCCGGTTTCCTCTCGAGCCCTTCAATGTGCACAGGGGCTCCTCTCGAATTGAGTCCATAAAGTGTGTTCTCCTCTCCAATGGGGACGGCTGTGTGAGGGAACTTTCTGAGTCGAATAAAGGGTGTCAAGTACCTTTTTGCCTTTCCAGAGGGAATGTGGTATTCCTCTTGAGATGCTGCATCGCCAAATTTCCTCATCTCGCATGGAGGGGATAATTTTGGGGTGTTTCTCGTGTTGCGGCGGGAAGCTGGCTGTGCTTCTCGAGTTGCGACGGGGACTTCAGGAAGTCGCTGGGGTTGCTTCAGGAAAGTCAGGTCCTTTTTGCTGTTGGAATGGGAACTTCCGGTTTCCTCTCGAGCCCTTCAATGTGCACAGGGTCTCCTCTCGAATTGAGTCCGTAAAGTGTGTTCTCCTCTCCAAAGGGGACGGCTGTGTGAGGGAACTTTCTGAGTCGAATAAAGGGTGTCAAGTACATTTTTGCCTTTCCAGAGGGAATGTGCTATTTCTCTTGAGATGCTGCATCACCAAATTTCCTCATCTCGCATGGAGGGGATAATTTTGGGGTGTTTCTCGAGTTGCGGCGGGAAGATGGGGGTGCTTCTCAAGTTGGGACGGGGACCTCAGGAACTCGCTGGGGTTGCTTCAAGGAAGTCAGGTCCCCTTTGGTGTTGAAAGGGGAACTTCCGGTCTCCTCTCGAGCCCTTCAATGTGCACAGGGGCTCCTCTCGAATTGAGTCCGTAAAGTGTGTTCTCCTCTCCAAAGGGGAAGGCTGTGTGAGGGAACTTTCTGAGTCGAATAAAGGGTGTCAAGTACCTTTTTGCCTTTCCAGAGGGAATGTGCTATTTGTCTTGAGATGCTGCATCGCCAAATTTCCTCATCTCGCATGGAGGGGAGAATTTTGGTGTGTTTCTCGAGTTGCGGCGGGAAGCTGGGGGTGCTTCTCAAGTTGCGACGGGGACCTCAGGAACTGGCTGTGGATGCTTCAGGGAAGTCCGGTCCCTTTTTTTGTTTTTGGTGGGAACTTCCGGTTTCCTCTCTAGCCCTTAACTGTCCAGAGGGGAACGTCTCGAATTGAGTCCATAAAGTGTGTTCTCTTCTCCAAAGAGGACGGATCTGTGAGGGAACTTTCTGAGTCGAATAAAGGCTGTCAAGTACCTTTTTTCCTTTCAAGAGGGAATGTGGTATTTCTCTTGAGATGGTGCATCTCAAAATTTCCTCATCTCGCAATGAGGGGATAATTTTTGGGTGTTTCTTGAGTTGCGGCTGGAACCTGGGGGTGCTTCTCGAGTTCCGACGGGGACGTCAGGAACTCGCTGGGATTGCTTCAGGGAAGTCTGATCCCCTTTGGTGTTGGAAGGGGAACTTCCGGTTTCCTCTCGAGCCCTTAAATGTGCACAGGGGCTCATCTCGAATTGAGTCCATAAAGTGAGTTCTCCTCTCCAAAAGGACGGCTGTGTGAGGGAACTTTGTGAGTCGAATAAAGGGTATCTAGTACCTTTGTGCCTTTCAAGAGGGAATGTAGTATTTCTCTTGAGATGCTGCATCGCAAAATTTCCTCACCTCGCATTGAGGGGATAATATTGGGGTGTTTCTTGAGTTCGGCGTGAAGATGGGGTTGCTTCTCGAGATGCGACGGGGACCTCAGGAACTCGCTGGGGTTGCTTCACGGAAGTCAGGTACCCTTTGGTGTTGGAAGGGGAACTTCCAGTTTCCTCTCTAGCCATTAAATATGCACAGGGGCTCATCTTGAATTGAGTCTATGAAGTGTGTTCTCCTCTCCAAAGGGAACGGCTGTGTGAGAGAAATTTCTGAGTCGAATAAAGGGTGTCAAGTACCTTTTTGCCTTTCAAGAGGGAATGTGGTATTTCTCTTGATTGGCTGCATTGCAACATTTCCTCACCTCGCATTGAGGGGATAATTTTGGTGTGTTTCTCGAGTTGCGACGGGGACCTCAGGAACTCGCTGTTTTTGCTTCAGGGAAGTCAGGTCCTCTTTGGTGTTGGGAGGGGAACTTCCGGTTTCATCTCAATCCCTTAAATGTGCACAGGGGCTCATCTCGAATTGATTCCATAAAGTGTGTTCTCGTCTCCAAAGAGGACGGCTGTGTGAGGGAACTTTCTGAGACGAATAAAGGGTGTCAAGTACCATTTTTCCTCTCAAGAAGGAATAGTGGTATTTCTCTTGAGATTCTGCATCCAATATTTCCTCATCTCGCATTCAGGGGATAATTTTGGGGTGTTTCTCGAGTTCCGGCGGGAAGCTATAGGTACTTTTCCAGTGGCGAAGGGGACATCAGGAATTCGCTGGGGTTGCTTCAGGGAAGTCAGGTCCCCTTTGTTGTTGGAAAGGGAACTTCCGGTTTCCTCTCGATCCCTTAAATGTGCACAGGGCCTCATCTCGAATTGTGTCCATAAAGTGTGTTCTCCTCTAAAAGGGGACGGCTGTGTGAGGGAACTTTCTGAGTCGATTAAAGGGTGTCAAGTAACTTTTTGCCTTTCAAGAGGGAATGTGGTGTTTCTCTTGAGATGCTGCATCGCAAAATTTCCTCATCTCGCATGGAAGGGATAATTTTTGGGTGTTTCTCGAGTTGCGGCGGGGAGTTGGGGTTGCTTCTTGAGTTGCGACGGGGACCTCAGGAACTCGCTGGGGTTGCTTCAGGGAAGTCAGGTCCCCTTTGGTGTTGGAAGGGGAACGTGCCGTTTCCTCTCGAGCCCTTAAATGTGCACTGGGGCTCATCTCGAATTGAGTCCGTCAAGTGTGTTTTCCTCTCCAAAGGGGACGGCTGTGTGAGGGAACTTTCTGAGTCGAATAAAGGGTGTCAATTACCTTTTTGCCTTTCAAGAGGGAATGTGGTATTTCTCTTGAGATGCTGCATCGCCAAATTTCCTCATCTCGCATGGAGGGGATAATTTTGGGGTGTTTCTCGAGTTGCGGCGGGAAGCTGGGGGTGCTTCTCGAGTTGCGACGGGGACCTCAGGAACTCGCTGGGGTTGCTTCAGGGAAGTCAGTTCCCCTTTGGTGTTGGAAGGGGAACTTACGGTTTCCTCTCCAGCCCTTAAATGTGCGCAGGGGCTCATCTCGAATCGAGTCCATCAAGTGTGTTCTCCTCTCCAAAGGGGACGGCTGTGTGAGGGAACTTTGTGAGTCGAATAAAGGATGTCAAGTACCATTTTGCCTTTCAAGAGGGAATGTGGTATTTCTCTTGAGATGCTGCATCGCAAAATTTCCTCATCTCGCATGGAGGGGATAATTTTGGGGTGTTTCTAGAGTTGCGGCGTGGACCTCAGGAACTCGCTGGGGTTGCTTCAGGGAGGTCAGATCCCCTTTGCTGTTGGAAGGGGAACTTCCGGTTTCCTCTCGAGCCCTTAAATGTGCAGAGGGATCATCTCGAATTGAGTCCATCAAGTGTGTTCTCCTCTCCAAATGGGACGGCTGTGTGAGGGAACTATCTGAGTAGAAAAAAGGGTGTCAAATACATTTTGCCTTTCAAGAGGGAATGTGGTATTACTCTTGACATGCTGCATCCCAAAATTACCTCATCTCGCATGGAGGGGATAATTTTGTGGTGTTTCTCGAGTTGCGGCGGGAAGCTGGGGGTGCTTCTCGAGTTGCGACGGGGACCTCAGGAACTCGCTGGGGTTACTTAAGGAAAGTCAGCTACCCTTTGGTGTTGGAAGGGGAACTTCCGGATTCCTGGAGCCCTTTAATGTGCACAGGGTCTCATCTCGAATTGAGTCCATAAAGTGTGTTCTCCTCTAAAAGGGGACAGCTGTGTCAGGGAACGTTCTGAGTCGAAAAAAGGGTGTCAAGTACCTTTTTGCCTTTCAAGAGGGAATGTGGTATTTCTCTTGAGATGCTGCATCGCAAAATTTCCTCATCTACAATTGATGGGATAATTTTGGGGTGTTTCTCGAGTTGCGGCGGGAAGCTGGGGGTGCTTCTCGAGTTGAGAGGGGGATCTCAGGAATCGCTAGTGTAACTTCAGGGAAGTCAGGTCCCCTTTGGTGTTTGAAGGGGAACTTCCGGGTTCCTCTCGAGCCCTTCAATGTGCACAGGGGCTCATCTTGAATTGAGTCCATAAAGTGTGTTCTCTTCTCCAAAGGGGACGGCTGTGTGAGGAAACTTTCTGAGTCGAATGAAAGGTGTCAAGTACCTTTCTGCCTTTCAAGAGGGAATGTGGTAGTTTTCTTGCTATGCTGCATCAGAAAATTTCCTCATCTCGCAATGAGGGGATAATTTTTCGGTGTTTCTTGACTTGCGGCGGGAAGCTGGGGGTGCTTTTCAAGTTGAGAGGGGGACCTCAGGAACTCCCTGGGGTTGCTAAAGGGAAGTCAGGTCCCCATTGGTGTTCGAAAGGGAACTTCTGGTTTCCTCTCGAGCCCTTCAGTGTGAACAGGGTTTCATCACGAATTGAGTCCATAAAGCGTGTTCTCCTCTCCAAAGGGGATGGTTGTGTGAGGGAACTCTCTGAGTCGAATAAAGGGTGTCAAGTACCTTTTTGCCTTTCAAGAGGGAATGTGGTATTTCTCTTGAGAAGATGCATCGCAGGATTTTCTCATCTCCCATTGAGGGGATAATTTTGGGTGTTTCTCGAGTTGCGGCGGAAAGCTGGGGGTGCTTCCCGAGTTGCAACCGGGACCTCACGACTCGCTGGGGTTGCTTCAGGGAAGTCAGGTCCCCTTTGGTGTTGGAAGGGGAACTTCCGGGTTCATCTCAAGCCCTTAAATGTGAACAGGGGCTCATCTCGAACTGATTCCATAAAGTGTGTTCTCCTCAACAATGGTGACGGCTGTGTGAGGGAACTTTCTGAGTCGAATAAATGGTGTCAAGAACCTTTTTGCCTTTCAAGAGGGAAAGTGGTGCTTCTCTTGAGATTCTGCATCGCAAAAGTTCCTCATCTCGCATTGAGGGGATAATTTTGGGGTGTTTCTCGAGTTGTGGCGGGAAGCTGGGTGTGCTTCTCGAGTTGCGACGGGTACCTCAGGAACTCGCTGGGGTTGCTTCAGGGAAGTCAGGTCCCCTTTTGTGTTGGAAGGGGAACTTCCAGTTTCCTCTCGAGCCCTTAAATGTTCACAGGGGCTCCTCTCGAATTGAGTCCGTAAAGTGTGTTCTCCTCTCCAAATGGGACGGCTGTGTGAGGGAAATTTCTGAATCGAATAAAGGGTGTCAAGAAAATTTTTGCCTTTCAAGTGGAAATGTGGTATTTCTCCTGAGATTCTGCATCGCAAAATTTCCTCATCTCGCATTGAGGGGATAATTTTGGGGTGTTTCTCGAGTTGCGGCGGGAAGCTGGGGGTGCTTCTCGAGTTGCAACGGGGACCTCAGGAAATCGCTGGGGTTGGTTCAGTGAAGTCAGGTTCCCTTTGGTGTTGGAAGGAGAACTTCCGGTTCCTCTCGAGCCCTTAAATATGCACAGGGTCTCATCTCGAATTGAGTCCATAAAATGTGTTCTCCACTTCAAAGGGGACGGCTGTGTGAGGGAACTTTCTGAATCGAATAAAGGGTGTCAAGAACCTTTTTGCCTTTCAAGAGGGAATGTGGTATTTCTCTTTAGATTCTGCCTCGCAAAATTTCCTCATCTCGCATTGAGGGGATAATTTTGGGGTGTTTCTCGAGTTGCGGCGGGAAGCTGGGGGTGCTTCTCGAGTTGCGACGGGGACCTCAGGAACTCGCTGGGGTTGCTTTAGGAAAGTCAGGTACCCTTTGGTGTTGGAAAGGGAACTTCCGGTTTACTCTCGAGCCCTTAAATGTGAACAGGGTTCATCTCGAATTGAGTCCATAAAGTGTGTTCTCCTCTCCAAAGGGGATGGCTGTGTGAGGAAACTTTCTGAGTCGAATAAAGGGTGTCAAGTAACTTTTTTCCTTTCAAGAGGGACTGTGGTATTTTTCTTGGTATTCTGCATCGGAAAATTTCATCCTCTCGCATTAAGGGGATAATTTTGAGGTGTTTCGCGAATTGCGGCGGGACGCTGGGCCGCTTCTCGAGTTGTGACGTGGACCTCAGGAACTCGCTCGTTTTGCTTCTTCCTCTTGAGCCCATAATTGTGAACCGGGGCTCATCTGGAATTGAGTCCTTAAAGTGTGTTCTCCTCTCCAATGCGGACGGCTGTGTGTGTGAACTTTCTGAGTAGAATAAAGAGTGTCAAGTATCTTTTTGCCTTTCAAGAGGGAATGTGGTATTTCTCGTGAGATGCTGCACCGCAAAATTTCCTCATTTCGCATGGAGGGGATAATTTTGGGGTGTTTCTCGAGTTGCGGCGGGAAGCTGGGGGTGCTTCTCGAGTTGCGACGGGGACCTCAGGAACTCGCTGCGGTTGCTTCAGGGAAGTCAGGTCCCCTTTGGTGTTGGAAGGGAACTTCCGGTTTGCTCTCGAGCCCTTCAATGTGCACAGGGGCTCCACTCGAATTGAGTCCGTGAATTGTGTTCTCTTCTCCAAAAGGGATGGCTGTGTGAGGGAACTTTCTGAGTCGAATAAAGGGTGTCAAGTATCTTTTGGCCTTACAAGAGGGAATGTTGTATTTCTCTTTAGATGCTGCATCGCCAAATTTCCTCATCTCGCATGGAGGGGATAATTTTGGGGTGTTTCTCGAGTTGCGGCGGGCAGCTGGTGGTGCTTCTCGAGTTGCGACGGGGACTTCAGGAACTCGCTGGGGTTGCTTCAGGGAAGTCAGGTCCCCTTTGGTGTTGGAAGGGGAACTTCCGGTTTCCTCTCGAGCCCTCAATGTGCACAGGGGCTCCTCTCGAATTGAATCCGTAAAGTGTGTTCTTTTCTCCAAAGGGGACGGCTGTGTGCGGGAACTTTATGAGTCGAATAAAGGGTGTCAAGTACCTTTTTCCCTTTCCAGAGGGAATGTGGTATTTCTCTTGAGATGCTGCATCGCCAAATTTCCTCATCTCGCATGGAGGGGATAATTTTGGGGTGTTTCTCGAGTTGTGGCGGGAAGCTGGGGGTGCTTCTCGAGTTGCGACGGGTACCTCAGGAACTCGTTGGGGTGCTTCAGGGAAGTCAGGTCCCCTTTGGTGTTGGAAGGGGAACTTCCGGTTTTCTCTCAAGCCCTTCAATGTGCACAGGGGCTCCTCTCGAATTGAGTCCGTAAAGTGTTTTCTCCTCTCCCTCCAAAGAGGACGGCTGTGTGAGGGAACTTTCTGAGTCGAATAAAGGGTGTCAAGTACCTTTTTGAGTTTCCACAGGGAATGTGGTATATCTCTTGAGATGCTGCATCGCCAAATTTCCTCATCTCTCATGGAGGGGATAATTTTGGGGTGTTTCTCGAGTTGCGGCGGGAAGCTGGGGGTGCTTCTCGAGTTGCGACGCGGACTTCAAGAACTCGCTGTGGTTGCTTCAGGGAAGTCAGGTCCCCTTTGTTGTTGGAAAGGGAACTTCTGGTTTCCTCTCGAGCCCTTCAATGTGCACAGGGACTCCTCTAGAATTGATTCCGTAAAGTGTGTTCTCCTCTCCAAAGGGGACGGCTGTGTGAGGGAACTTTCTGAGTCGAATAAAGGGTGTCAAGTAACTTTTTGCCTTTCCAGAGGGAATGTGGTATTTCTCTTGAGATGCTGCATCGCCAAATTTCCTCATCTCGCATGGAGGGGAGAATTTTGGGGTGTTTCTCGAGTTGCGGCGGGAAGCTGGGGGTGCTTCTCGAGTTGCGACGGGGACCTCAGGAACTCGCTGGTGTTGCTTCAGGGAAGTCAGGTCCCCTTTGGTGTTGGGAGGGGAACTTCCGGTTTCCTCTCGAGCCCTTCAATGTGCACAGGGGCTCCTCTCGAATTGAGTCCGTAAAGTGTGTTCTCCTCTCCAAAGGGGACGGCTGTGTGAGGGAACTTTCTGAGTCGAATAAAGGGTGTCAAGTACCTTTTTGCCTTTCCAGAGGGAATGTGGTATTTCTCTTGAGATGCTGCATCGTCAAATTTGCTCATCTCGCATGGAGGGGATAATTTTGGGGTGTTTCTCGAGTTCCGGCGGGAAGCTGGGGGTGCTTCTAGAGTTGCGACGGGGACCTCAGGAACTCGCTGGGGTGCTTCAGGGAAGTCAGGTATCCTTGGTGTTGGAAGGGGAACTTCCGGTTTCCTCTCGAGCCCTTCAATGTGCACAGGGGCTCCTCTCGAATTGAGTCCGAAAAGTGTTTTCTCCTCTCCCTCCAAAGAGGACGGCTGTGTGAGGGAACTTTCTGAGTCGAATAAAGGGTGTCAAGTACCTTTTTGAGTTTCCACAGGGAATGTGGTATTTCTCTTGAGATGCTGCATCCCCAATTTTCCTCATCTCGCATGGAGGGGATAATTTTGGGGTGTTTCTCGAGTTGCGGCTGGAAGCTGGGGGTGCTTCTCGAGTTGCGACGTGGACCTCAGGAACTCGCTGGGGTGCTTCAGGGAAGTCAGGTATCCTTTGGTGTTGGAATGGAAACTTCCGGTTTCCTCTCGAGCCCTTCAATGTGCACAGGGGCTCCTCTCGAATTTAGTCCGTAAAGTGTTTTCTCCTCTCCCTCCAAAGAGGACGGCTGTGTGAGGGAACTTTCTGAGTCGAATAAAGGGTTTCAAGTACCTTTTTGCCTTTCCAGAGGGAATGTGGTTTTTCCCGTGAGATGCTGCATCGCCAAATTTCCTCATCTCGCATGGAGGGGATAATTTTGGGGTGTTTCTCGAGTTGCGGCGGGAAGCTGGGGGTGCTTCTCGAGTTGCGACGGGGACCTCAGGAACTCGCTGGGGTTGCTTCAGGGAAGTCAGGTCCCCTTTGGTGTTGGGAGGGGAACTTCCGGTTTCCTCTCGAGCCCTTCAATGTGCACAGGGTCTCCTCTCGAATTGAGTCCGTAAAGTGTGTTCTCCTCTTCAAAGGGGACGGCTGTGTGAGGGAACTTTCTGAGTCGAATAAAGGGTGTCAAGTACCTTTTTGCCTTTCCAGAGGGAATGTGCTATTTCTCTTGAGATGCTGCATCGCCAAATTTCCTCATCTCGCATGGAGGGGATAATTTTGGGGTGTTTCTCGAGTTGCGGCGGTAAGCTGGGGGTGCTTCTCGAGTTGCGACGGGGACCTCAGGAACTCGCTGGGGTTGCTTCAGGGAAGTCAGGTCCCCTTTGGTGTTGGAAGGGGAAACTCCGGTTTCCTCTCGAGCCCTTCAATGTGCACAGGGGCTCCTCTCGATTTGAGTCCCTAAAGTGTGTTCTCCTCTCCAAAGGGGACGGCTGTGTGAGGGAACTTTCTGAGTCGAATAAAGGGTGTCAGGTACCTTTTTGCCTTTCCAGAGGGAATGTGGTATTTCTCTTGAGATGCTGCATCGCCAAATTTCCTCATCTCGCATGGAGGGGATAGTTTTGGGGTGTTTCTCGAGTTGCGGCGGGAAGCTGGGGGTGCTTCTCGAGTTGCGACGGGGACCTCAGGAACTCGCTGGGGTTGCTTCAGGGAAGTCAGGTCCCCTTTGGTGTTGGAAGGGGAACTTCCGGTTTCCTCTCGAGCCCTTCAATGTGCACAGGGGCTCCTCTCGAATTGAGTCCGTAAAGTGTGTTCTCCTCTCCAAAGCGGACGGCTGTGTGAGGGAACTTTCTGAGTCGGATAAAGGGTTTCAAGTACCTTTTTGCCTTTCCAGAGGGAATGTGGTTTTTCCCGTGAGATGCTGCATCGCCAAATTTCCTCATCTCGCATGGAGGGGATAATTTTGGGGTGTTTCTGGAGTTGCGGCGGGAAGCTGGGGGTGCTTCTCGAGTTGCGACGGGGACCTCAGGAACTCGCTGGGGTTGCTTCAGGGAAGTCAGGTCCCCTTTGGTGTTGGGAGGGGAACTTCCGGTTTCCTCTCGAGCCCTTCAATGTGCACAGGGTCTCCTCTCGAATTGAGTCCGTAAAGTGTGTTCTCCTCTTCAATGGGGACGGCTGTGTGAGGGAACTTTCTGAGTCGAATAAAGGGTGTCAAGTACCTTTTTGCCTTTCCAGAGGGAATGTGCTATTTCTCTTGAGATGCTGCATGGCCAAATTTCCTCATCTCGCATGGAGGGGATAATTTTGGGGTGTTTCTCGAGTTGCGGCGGTAAGCTGGGGGTGCTTCTCGAGTTGCGACGGGGACCTCAGGAACTCGCTGGTGTTGCTTCAGGGAAGTCAGGTCCCCTTTGGTGTTGGAAGGGGAAACTCCGGTTTCCTCTCGAGCCCTTCAATGTGCACAGGGGCTCCTCTCGATTTGAGTCCCTAAAGTGTGTTCTCCTCTCCAAAGGGGACGGCTGTGTGAGGGAACTTTCTGAGTCGAATAAAGGGTGTCAGGTACCTTTTTGCCTTTCCAGAGGGAATGCGGTATTTCTCTTGAGATGCTGCATCGCCAAATTTCCTCATCTCGCATGGAGGGGATAGTTTTGGGGTGTTTCTCGAGTTGCGGCGGGAAGCTGGGGGTGCTTCTCGAGTTGCGACGGGGACCTCAGGAACTCGCTGGGGTTGCTTCAGGGAAGTCAGGTCCCCTTTGGTGTTGGAAGGGGAACTTCCGGTTTCCTCTCGAGCCCTTCAATGTGCACAGGGGCTCCTCTCGAATTGAGTCCGTAAAGTGTGTTCTCCTCTCCAAAGCGGACGGCTGTGTGAGGGAACTTTCTGAGTCGAATAAAGGGTTTCAAGTACCTTTTTGCCTTTCCAGAGGGAATGTGGTATTTCTCTTGAGATGCTGCATCGCCAAATTTCCTCATCTCGCATGGAGGGGATAATTTTGGGGTGTTTCTCGAGTTGCGGCGGGAACCTGGGGGTGCTTCTCGAGTTGCGACGGGGACCTCAGGAACTCGCTGGGGTTGCTTCAGGGAAGTCAGGTCCCCTTTGGTGTTGGAAGGGGAACTTCCGGTTTCCTCTCGAGCCCTTCAATGTGCACAGGGGCTCCTCTCGAATTGAGTCCGTAAAGTGTGTTCTCCTCTCCAAATGGGACGGCTGTGTGAGGGAACTTTCTGCGTCGAATAAAAGGTGTCAAGAACATTTTTGCCTTTCCAGAGGGAATGTGCTATTTCTCTTGAGATGCTGCATCGCCAAATTTCCTCATCTCGCATGGAGGGGATAATTTTGGGGTGTTTCTCGAGTTGCGGCGGGAAGCTATGGGTGCTTTTCGAGTTGCGAAGGGGACCTCAGGAACTCGCTGGGGTTGCTTCAGGGAAGTCAGGTCCCCTTTGGTGTTGGAAGGGGAACTTCCGGTTTCCTCTCAATCCCTTCAATGTGCACAGGGGCTCCTCTCGAATTGAGTCCGTAAAGTGTGTTCTCCTCTCCAAAGGGGACGGCTGTGTGAGGGAACTTTCTGAGTCGAATAAAGGGTGTCAAGTACCTTTTTGCCTTTCCAGAGGGAATGTGGTATTTCTCTTGAGATGCTGCATCACCAAATTTCCTCATCTCGCATGGAGGGGAGAATTTTGAGGTGTTTCTCGAGTTGGGCGGGAACCTGGGGGTGCTTCTCGAGTTGCGACGGGGACCTCAGGAACTCGCTGGGGTTGCTTCAGGGAAGTCAGGTCCCCTTTGTTGTTAGAAGGGGAACTTCCGGTTTCCTCTCGAGCCCTTCAATGTGCACAGGGGCTCCTCTCGAATTGAGTCCGTAAAGTGTGTTCTCCTCTCCAAAGGGGACGGCGGTGTGAGGGAACTTTCTGAGTCGAATAAAGGGTGTCAAGTACTTTTTGCCTTTCCAGAGGGAATGTGCTATTTCTCTTGAGATGCTGCATCGCCAAATTTCCTCATCTCTCATGGAGGGGAGAATTTGGGGATGTTTCTCGAGTTGCGGCTTGAAGCTGGGGGTGCTTCTCGAGTTGCGACAGGGACCTCAGGAACTCGCTGGGGTTTCTTCAGGGAAGTCAGGTCCCCTTTGGTGTTGGAAGGGGAACGTCCGGTTTCCTCTCGAGCCCTTCAATGTGCACAGGGGCTCCTCTCGAATTGAGTCCTTAAAGTGTGTTCTCCTCTCCAAAGGAGACGGCGGTGTGAGGGAACTTCCTGAGTCGAATAAAGGGTGTCAAGTACCTTTTTGCCTTTCAAGTGGGAATGTGGTATTTCTCTTGAGACGCTGCATCGCCAAATTTCCTCATCTCGCATGGAGGGGATAATTTTGGGGTGTTTCTCGAGTTGCGGCGGGAAGCTGGGGGTATTTCTCGAGTTGCGATGGGGACCTCAGGAACTCGCTGGGGTTGCTTCAGGGAAGTCAGGTCTCCTTTGGTGTTGGAATGGGAACTTCCGGTTTGCTCTCGAGCCCTTGAATGTGCACAGAGGCTCCTCTCGAATTGAGTCCGTAAAGTGTGTTCTCCTCTCCAAAGGGGACGGCAGTGTGAGGGAACTTTCTGAGTCGAATAAAGGGTGTCAAGTACCTTTTTGCCTTTCCAGAGGGAATGTGGTATTTCTCTTGAGACGCTGCATCGCCAAATTTCCTCATCTCGCATGGAGGGGATAATTTTGGGGTGTTTCTCGAGTTGCGGCGGGAAGCTGGGGGTACTTCTCGAGTTGCGACGGGGACCTCAGGAACTCGCTGGGTTTGCTTCAGGGAAGTCAGGTCCCCTTTGGTGTTGGAAGGGGAACTTCCGGTTTCCTCTCGAGCCCTTCAATGTGCACAGGGGCTCCTCTCGAATTGATTTCGTAAAGTGTGTTCTCCTCTCCAAAGTGGACGGCTGTGTGAGGGAACTTTCTGAGTTGAATAAAGGGTGTCAAGTACCTTTTTGCCTTTCCAGAGGGAATGAGGTATTTCTCTTGAGATGCTGCATCGCCAAATTTCCTCATCTCGCATGGAGGGGATAATTTTGGGGTGTTTTTCGAGTTGCGGCGGGAAGCTGGGGGTGCTTCTCGAGTTGCGACGGGGACCTCAGGAACTCGCTGGGGTTGCTTCAGGGAAATCAAGTCCCCTCTGTTTGTGGAAGGGGAACTTCCGGTTTCCTCTCAATCCCTTCAATGTGCACAGGGGCTCCTCTCGAATTGAGTCCGTAAAATGTGTTCTCCTCTCCAATGGGGCGGCTCTGTGAGGGAACTTTCTGAGTCGAATAAAGGGTGTCAAATACCTTTTGCCTTTCAAGAGGGAATCTAGTATTTCTCTTGAGATGCGGCATCGCAAAATTTCCTCAACTCGCATTGAGGGGATAATTTTAGTGTGTTTCTCGAGTTGCGGCAGGAAGCTGGGGGTGCTTCTCGAGTTGCGACGGGGACCTAAGGAACTTGCTTGGGTTGCTTCGGGGAAATCAGATCCCCTTTGGTGTTGGAAGGGGAACTTCCGGGTTCCTCTCGAGCCCTTCAATGTGCACAGGGGCTCATCTCGAATTGAGTCCATAAAGTGTGTTCTCCTCTCCAAAGGGGACGGCTGTAGGGAACTTTCTGAGTCGAATAAAGGGTGTCAAGTACCTTTTTGCCTTTCAAGCGGGAATGTGGTGTTTCTCTTGAGATGCTGCATCGCCAAATTTCCTCATCTCGCATGGGGGGGATAATTTTGGTGTGTTTCTCGAGTTGCGTTGGGAAGCT
The DNA here is from genome assembly GCF_049115385.1 of Moschus berezovskii. NCBI lineage: Eukaryota > Metazoa > Chordata > Mammalia > Artiodactyla > Moschidae > Moschus > Moschus berezovskii. The sequence continues at coordinate 141,918,382 of NC_142461.1, forward strand.
GGGTGTGTTTCTCGAATTGTGACGGGGACCTCAGGAACTCGCTGGGTTTGCTTCAGGTAAGTCAGGTCCCCTTTTGTGTTTGGAAGGGGAACTTCCGGTTTCCTCTCGAGCCCTTAAATATGCACAGAGTCTCATCTCGAATTGAGTCAATAAAGTGTGTTTTCCTCTCCAAAGGGAACGACTTTTTGAGGGAACTTTCTGAGTCGAATAAAGGTTGTCAAAAACCTGTTTGCCTTTCAAGGGGAATTACTATTTCTTTTGAGAGGGTGCATCGCAAAATTTCCTCATCTCACATTGAGGTGATAATTTTGGGGTGTTTCTCGAGTTGCGGCGGGAAGCTGGGGGTGCTTCTCGAGTTGCGACGGGGACCTCGGGTACTCGCTGTGGTTGATTCAGGGAAGTGAGGTCCCCTTTTATGTTGGAATAGGAACTTCCGGTTTCCGATCGAGCCCTTAAATGTGCACAGGGTCTCATATCGCATTGAGTCCATAAAGTGTGTTGTCCTCTCCAAAGGGTACGGCTATGTAAGGGAACTTTCTGAGTCGAATAAAGGGTGTCAAGTACCTTTTTGCCTTTCAAGAGGGAATGTGGTATTTCTCTTGAGATGCTGCATCGCATAATTTCCTCCTTTCGCATTGAGGGGATAATTTTGGGGTGTTTCTCGAGTTGCGGCGGGAAGCTGGGGGGTGCTTCTCGAGGTGCGACGGGGACCTCAGGAACTCGCTCGTATTGCTTCGGGGAAGTCAGGTCCCCTTTGGTGTTGGAAGGGGAAATTCCGTTTTCCTCACGAGCCTTAAATATGCACAGGGGCTCATCTCGAATTGAGTCCATACAGTTTGTTCTCCTCTCCAAAGGGGACGGCTGTGTGAGGGAACTTTCTGAGTCTCCTAAAGGGAGTCAAGTACCCTTTTGCCTTTCAAGCGGGAATGTGGGATTTCTCGTGGGATTCTGCAGGACAAAATTTCCTCAACTCGCATTGAGGGGATAATTTTGTGGTGTTTCTGGAATTGCGGCCGGAACCTGGGGGTACTTCTCCAGTTGCGAAGGGTCCTCAGGAACTCACTCGAGTTGCTTCAGGGAAGTCAGGTCCCCTTTGGTGTTGGAATGGGAACTTCCGGTTTACTCTCGAGCCGTTAAATGGGAATAGGGTCTCATCCCGAACTGAGTCCAGAAAGTGTGTTCTCCTCTCCAATGGGGACTGATCTTAGTGAAATTTCTGAGTCCTATAAAGGGTGTCAAGTACCCTTTTGCCTTTCAAGAGGTAATGTGGTATTTCTATTGAGATTCTGCAACGTAAAATTTCCTCATCTCGCATTGAGGCGATAATTTTGTGGTGTTTCTCCAGTTGCGACGGGGACCTCAGGAAATCTCTTGGGTTTCTTCAGGGAAGGCAGGTCCCCTTTTTTGTTGAAACGGAACTCCCGGTTTACTCTCGAGCCGTTAAATGGGAACAGGTCCTCAACTCGAATTGAGTCCATAAAGTGTGTTCTCCTCTCCAATGGGGACAGCTGTGTGAGGAAACTTTCTGAGTCGCATAAAGAGTGTCAAGTACCCTTTTGCCTTTCAAGCGGGAATGTGGGAATTCTCTTCAGATCTGCGGCGCAAAATGACCTCATCTCGAATTGAGGGGATAATTTTGTGGTGTTGGTCAAGTTGCCAGCAGAAGCAGTGATTACTTCTCGAGTTGCGACGGGGACTTCAGAACACACTCACTTGCTTCAGTGAAGTCAAGTCCCCTTTGGTGTTGGAAGGGGAATTTCCGGATTACTCTCAAGCCGTTAAATGGGAATATTAGCTCTTCTCTATTTCAGTCCATAAGGTGTGTTCTCCTCTCCACTGAGGACGGATGTTAGGGACCATTCTGAGTCGCCTAAACGGTGTCAAATACCCTTTTACCTTTCAAGCGGGAATGTGGGATTTCTCTTGAGATTCTGCAGCGCAAATTTCCTCATCTCACTTTGTGGGGATAATCATGTGGTGTTTCTCGAGTTGCGATGGGGACCTCAGAAACTTACTCGAGTTACTTCAGGGAATCGGGTCCCATTTGTGCTGGAAGGGGAACTTCCGGATTACTCTCGAGCCCTTTAATGGGAATAGGGCCTCTTTTGTACTTGAGTCCATAAAGTGTGTTATTCTCTCCAATGGGGACGGATATTATTGAACTTTCTGAGTGGCATAAAATGTGTCAAGTAAGCTTTTGCCTTTCAAGCGGGAATGTGGGATATCTCTTGAGATTCCACAGCGCAAAATAACCTCATCTCACATTGAGGGGATAATTTTGTGGTGTTTCTCCAGTTGTGGTGGGAAGCAGGGGGCACTTCTCTAGCTATGGCGGTGACCTCAGGAACTCGCTCGGGTTGCTTCAGGGAAGTCAAGTCGCCTTTTGTTTTGGAAGCGGAACTTCCGGATTACTGTCGAGACATTAAAAGGGAATATTGCCTCCTCTCCATTTGAGTCCATAAAATTTGTTCTCCTCGCCACTGAGGATGGATGTTAGGGAACATTCTGAGTCGCCTAAAGGGAGTCAAGTACCCTTTTGACTTTCAAGCGGGAATGTGGGATTTCTCTTGAGATTCTGCAGCGCAAAATTTCCTCATCTCGCATTGAGGGGAATATTTTGTGGTGTTTCTCCAGTTGCGGCGGGACGCTGGGGGTACTTCTTGAGTTTAGATGGGGACCTCAGGAACTCACTCGAGTTTCTTCAGGGAAGTCAGGTCCCCTTTTGTGCTGGAAGGGGAACTTCCGGATTAGTCTCGAGCCCTTTAATGGGAATAGGGCCTCTTCTGGAGTTGAGTCCATAAAGTGTGTATGCCTCTCCAATGGGGACGGATGTTAGGGAACATTCTGAGTGGCATAAAGTGTGTCAAGTTCCCTTTTGTTTTCAAGCAGGAATGCGGGATTTCTCTTGAGATTCTGCAGCAGAAAATTACCTCATCTCGCACTGAGGGGATAATATTGTGTCGTTTCTCGAGTTGGGGCGGGAAGCAGGGGGTACTTCTGCAGTTGAGACGGGACCCTCAGGAACTCGCTCAGCTTGCTTCAGGGAAGTCAAGTCCTTTTTTATGTTGGAAGCGGAACTTCTTGATTACTCTCGAGCCTTTAAATGGGAATATAGCCTCTTTTCCATTTGAGTCCACGAAGTGTGTTTTCCTCTCCACTGAGGACGGATGTTCGGGAATATTCTGAGTCGCCTAAAGGGAGTCAGGTACCATTATGCCTTTCAAGCGGGAATGTGGGATATCTCTTGAGATTCTGCAGCGCAAAATTTCCTCATCTCGCATTGAGGGGATAATTTTGTTGTGTTTCTCAAGTTGCGAAGGTCACCTCAGGAACTTTCTCGAGTTACTTCAGGGAATCAGGCCCCTTTTTTCCTGGAAGGAGAACTTCCGGATTACTCTTGAGCCCTTTAATGGGAATAGGGCCTCTTCTGGAGTTGAGTCCATAAAGTGTGTTATCCTCTCCACCGAGGACGAAAGTTAGGGACCATTCTGAGTCGGCTAAAGGGAGTCAAGTACCCTTTTGCCTTTCAAGCGGATATCTGGGATTTCACTTGAGATTCTGCAGCGCAAAATTTTCTCATCTCACATTGTGGGGAAAATTTTGTGGTGTTTCTCCAGTTGCGATGGGGACCTCAGAAACTTACTCGAGTTACTTCAGGGAATCAGGTCCCATTTGTGCTGGAAGGGGAACTTCCGGAATACTTTTGAGCCCTTTAATGGGAATAGGGCCTCTTCTCCAGTTGAGTCCCTAAAGTGTGTTAACTTCTCCAATGGGGACGGATATTATTGAACTTTCTGAGTGGCATAAAGTGTGTCAAGTACGCTTTTGCCTTTCAAGCGGGAATGTGGGATTTCTCTTCAGATTCTGCAGCGCAAATTTTCCTCATCTCGCAAGGAGGGGATAATTTTGTGGTGTTTCTCAAATTGAGGCGGGAAGATGGGGGTACTTCTGGAGTTGCGACGGGGACCTCAGGAACTCACTCCAGTTACTTCAGGCAACTCAGGTCCCCTTTTGTTCTTGAAGGGGAACATCCGGTTTACTCTGGATCCCTTTAAATGGAATAGGGCCTCTTCTGGAGTTGAGTCCATAAAGTGTGTTCTCCTCTCCGATGGGGAAGGATGTTAGGGAACTTTCTGAGTGACATAAAGGGAGTCAAGTACGCTTTTGCCTTTCAATTGGGAATGTGGGATTTCTCTTCAGATTCTGCAGCGCAAAGTTTCCTCCTCTCGCATTGAGGGGATAATTTTGTGGTGTTTCCCGAATTTCGGCGGGAAGCTGGGGGTACTTCTCGAGTTTCAACGGGGACCTCAGGAACTCACTGGAGTTACTTCAGGGAAGTCAGTTCCCCCATTGTGCTGGACGGGGAACTTCCGGATTACTCTCGAGCCCTTTAATGGGAGTAGGGGCTCTTCTGGAGTTGAGTCCATAAATTGAGTACGCCTCTGCAATGGGGACGGATTTTAGGGAACTTTCTGAGGAGCATAAAGTATGCCAAGTTCCCTTTGGCCTTTCAAGCGGGAATGTGGAATTTCCCTTGAGATTCTGCAGGGCAAAATTACCTCATGTCGCATTGAAGGGATAATATTGTGTTGTTTCTCGAGTTGTGGTGGGAAGTAGGGGATACTTCTGGAGTTGAAACTTGAACCTAAAGAACTCTCTCGGTTTGCTCCAGGGAAGTCAAGTTCCCTTTTGTGTTGGAAGGGGAACTTCTTGATTACTCTTGAGCCTTTAAATGGGAATATTTCCTCTTCTCGATTTGAGTGTATGAAGAGTGTTCTCCTCTCCATTGAGGATGGATGTTAGGGACCATTCTGAATCGCATAAAGGGAGTCAAGTACCCTTTTGCCTTTCAAGCAGGAATGTGGGATTTCTCTTGAGACTCTGCAGCGAAAATTTTTCTCTTCTCGCATTGAGGGTATAGTTTTGTGGTGTTTCTCCAGTTGCGTCGGGAAGAGGGGGTATGTCTCGAGTTGCGGCGGGGACCTCAGGAATTCGCTCGGGTTGCTTCAAGGAAGTCAAGTCCCCTTTTGTGTTGAAGGGGAACTTCCGGATGACTCTCAAGCTGTTAAATGTGAATAATGCCTCTTCTCGATTTGAGTCCATAAAGTGTGTTTTCCTCTCCACTGAGGAAGGATGTTAGGGAACATTCTGAGTCGCCTAAAGGGAGTCAAGTACCCTTTTGCCCTTCACTCGGGAATGTGGGATTTCTCGTGAGATTCTGCCGAGCAAAATTTCCCGTTCTCGCATTGAGGGGATAATTTTGTTGTGTTTCTCGAGTTGCGATGGGGACCTCAGGAACTTTCTCGAGTTACTTCAGGGAATCAGGCCCCTTTTTTCCTGGAAGGAGAACTTCCGGATTACTCTTGAGCACTTTAATGGGAATAGGGCCTCTTCTGGAGTTGAGTCCATAAAGTGTGTTATCCTCTCCACTGAGGACGAATGTTAGGGACTATTCTGAGTCGGCTAAAGGGAGTCAAGTACCCTTTTGCCTTTCAAACGGATATCTGGGATTTCACTTGAGATTCTGCAGCGCAAAATTTTCTCATCTCACATTGTGGGGAAAATTTTGTGGTGTTTGTCCAGTTGCGATGGGGACCTCAGAAACTTACTCGAGTTACTTCAGGGAATCAGGTGCCATTTGTGCTGGAAGGGGAACTTCCGGAATACTTTTGAGCACTTTAATGGGAATAGGGCCTCTTTTCCAGTTGAGTCCCTAAAGTGTGTTATCTTCTCCAATGGGGACGGATATTATTGAACTTTCTGAGTGGCATAAAGTGTGTCAAGTACGCTTTTGCCTTTCAAGTGGGAATGTGGGATTTCTCTTGAGATTCTGCAGCGCAAAAAACCTCATCTCTCATTGAGGGGATAATTTTGTGGTGTTTCTCGAATTAAGGCGGGAAGCTGGGGGTACTTCTCGAGTTGCGGCGGGGACCTCAGGAACTCACTGGAGTTACTTCAGGGGAGTCAGTTCCCCCATTGTGCTGGACGGGGAACTTCCGGATTACTCTCGAGCCCTTTAATGGGAATAGGGGCTCTTCTGGAGTTGAGTCCATAAATTGAGTACGCCTCTGCAATGGGGACGGATTTTAGGGAACTTTCTGAGGAGCATAAAGTATGCCAAGTTCCCTTTGGCCTTTCAAGCGTTAATATGGGATTTCTCTTAAGATTCTGCAGCGCAAAATTACCTCATGTCGCATTGAGGGGATAATATTGTGTTATTTCTCGAGTTGTGGTTGGAAGTGCGGGATATTTCTGGAGTTGAAACGGGAAACTCAGGAATTCTCTCCTGAGAATTCCCCCGGGTTGCTCCAGGGAAGTCAAGTTCCCTTTTGTGTTGGAAGGGGAACTTCTTGATTACTCTTGAGCCTTTAAATGGGAATATTTCCTCTTCTCGATTTGAGTGTATGAAGAGTGTTCTCCTCTCCACTGAGGATGGATGTTAGGGAACATTCTGAGTCGCATAAAGGGAGTCAAGAACCCTTTTGCCTTTCAAAAGGGAATGTGATATTTCTCTTGAGATTCTGCAGAGCAATATTTCTTCATCTCGCATTGTGGGGATAATTTTGTGGTGTATGTCCAGTTGCAGTGGACATACTTCTCGAGTTGCGATGGGGACATCAGGAACTTGCTCGGGTTTCTTCAGGTAAGGTAGGTCTCGTTTTGTGTTTGAAGGGCAACTTCCGGTTCACTATGGAGCCGTTAAGTGGGTATCGGTCCTCATCTCAAATTGAGTCCATAAAGTGTGTTCTCCTCTCCAATGGGCACTGCTGTGTGAGGGAACTTTCTGAATCGCATAAAGGGTGTTAAGAGTCCTTTTGCCTTTCAAGAGGGAATGTGGTATTTCTCTTGAGATTCTGCAGCGCAAAATTTCCTCATCTCGCACTGAGGGGATAATTTTGTGGTGTTTCTCGAGTTGCGGCTGGAGGCTAGGGTATTTCTCGAGTTGCGACGGGGACCTCAGTAACTCACTTGGGTTGCTTCAGGGAAGTCAGGTCCCCTTTTGTGTTGGAAGGGGAACATCCGGTTTAGTCTGGAGCCGTTAAATGGGAATAGGGCCTCATCTCGAATTGGGTGCATAAAATGTGTTCTCCTCTCCTATGGGGAATGATATTAGTGAAATTTCTGAGTCGCATAAAGTGTATCAAGTACTTTTTGCCTTTCAAGAGGGAATAGTGGTATTTCTCTTGAGATTCTGCAGCGCAAAATTTCCTCTTCTCGCATTGAGGGGATAATTTTGTGGTGTTTCTCTAGTTGCGGCAGGAAGTTTGGGTTACTTCTCGAATTGCCATGGGGACCTCAAGAACTTGCTTGGGTTTCTTCAGGTAAGGCAGGTCCCCTTTTGTGTTTGAAAGGGCACTTCCAATTTACTCTCCAGCCATTAAATGGGAATAGGGCCTCATCTCGAATTGAGTCCATAAAGTGTGTTCTCCTCTCCAATGGGGACAGCTGTGTGAGGGTACTTTCTGAGTTGCATAAAGGGTGTCAAGTACCCTTTTGCCTTTCAAGCGGGAATGTGGTATTTCTCTTGAGATTCTGCAGCGCACAATTTCCTCATCTCGCATTGAGGGGATAATTCTGTGGTGTTTGTCGAGTTGCGGCGGGATGCTGGGGGTGCTTCTAGAGTTGCAACGGGGACCTCAGGAAGTGGCTCGGGTTGCTTCAGGGAAGTCAGGTCCCCTTTTGTGTTGGAACGGGGACCCTCGGTTTACTTTCGAGCCGTTAACTGGGAATAGGGATTCATCTGGAGTTGAGTCCAAAAGATGTTTTTTCCTCTCCAATGTTTACGGCTCTGTGAGCGAACTTTCTGGGTCACATAAAGTGTGTCAAGTGACCTTTTGCCTTTCAAGCAGGTATGTGGGATTTCTATTTAAATGTGCAGTGCAAAATTTCCTCATCTCGCATTGAGGGGAAAATTTTGTTGTGTCTCGAGTTTCGGCTTGGATCTGGGGGTACTTCTCGAGTTGCAGCGTGGACCTCAGGAACTCGCTTGGGTTTTTTCTGGGAAGTCAGGTCCCCTTGGTGTTGGAAGGGGAACTTCCGGTTTCCTCTTAAGCCCTTCATTGTGCACAAGGGCTCCTCTCGAATTGAGTCCGTGAAGTGTGTTCTCTTCTCGAAAAGGGACGGCTGTGTGAGGGAACTTTCTCAGTCGAATAAAGGGTGTCAAGTACCTTTTTGCCTTACAAGAGGGAATGTTGTATTTCTCTTTAGATGCTGCATGGCAAAATTTCCTCATCTCGCATGGAGGGGATAATTTTGGGGTGTTTCTCGAGTTGCGGCGGGAAGCTGGGGGTGCTTCTCGAGTTGCGACGGAGACCTCAGGAACTCGCTGGGGTTGCTCAAGGGAAGTCAGGTCCCCTTTGGTGTTGGAAGGGGAACTTCCGGTTTCCTCTCGAGCCCTTCAATGTGCACAGGGGCTCCTCTCGAATTGAGTCCGTAAAGTGTGTTCTCCTCTCCAAAGGGGACGGCTGTGTGAGGGAACTTTCTGAGTCGAATAAAGGGTGTCAAGTACCTTTTTGCCTTTCCAGAGGGAATGTGGTATTTCTCTTCAGATGCTGGATCGCCAAATTTCCTCATCTCGCATGGAGGGGATAATTTTGGGGTGTTTCTCGAGTTGCGGCGGGAAGCTGGGGGTGCTTCTCGAGTTGCGACGGGGACCTCAGGAACTCGCTGGGGTTGCTTCAGGGAAGTCAGGTCCCCTTTGGTGTTGGAAGGGGAACTTCCGGTTTCCTCTCGAGCCCTTCAATGTGCACAGGGGCTCCTCTCGAATTGAGTCCGTAAAGTGTGTTCTCCTCTCCAAAGGGGACGGCTCTGTGAGGGATCTTTCTGTGTCGAATAAAGGGTGTCAAGTACCTTTTTGCCTTTCCAGAGGGAATGTGGTATTTCTCTTGAGATGCTGCATCGCCAAATTTCCTCATCTCGCATGGAGGGGATAATTTTGGGGTGTTTCTCGAGTTGCGGCAGGAAGCTGGGGGTGCTTCTCGAGTTGCGACGGGGACCTCAGGAACTCGCTGGGGTTGCTTCAGGGAAGTCAGGTCCCCTTTGGTGTTGGAAGGGGAACTTCCGGTTTCCTCTCGAGCCCTTCAATGTGCACAGGGGCTCCTCTCGAATTGAGTCTGTAAAGTGTGTTCTCCTCTCAAAGGGGACGGCTGTGTGAGGGAACTTTCTGAGTCGAATAAAGGGTGTCAAGTACCTTTTTGCCTTTCCAGAGGGAATGAGGTATTTCTCGTGAGTTGCTTCATCGCCAAATTTCCTCATCTCGCATGGAGGGGAGAATTTTGTGGTGTTTCTCGAGTTGCGACGGGAAGCTGGGGGTGCTTCTCGAGTTGCGACGGGGACATCAGGAACTCGCTGGGGTTGCTTCAGGGAAGTCAGGTCCCCTTTGGTGTTGGAAGGGGAACTACCTGTTTCCTCTCGAGCCCTACAATGTGCACAGGGGCTCCTCTCGAATTGAATCCGTGAAGTGTGTTCTCCTCTCAAAGGGGACGGCTGTGTGAGGGAACGTTCTGAGTCGAATAAAGGGTGTCAAGTACCTTTTTGCCTTTCCAGAGGGAATGTGCTATTTCTCTTGAGATGCTGCATCGCCAAATTTCCTCATCTCGCATGGAGGGGATAATTTAGGGGTGTTTCTCGAGTTGCGGTGGGAAGCTGGGGGTGCTTCTCGAGTTGAGACGGGGACCTCAGGAACTCGCTGGGGTTGCTTCAGGGAAGTCAGGTCCCATTTGGTGTTGGAAGGGGAACTTCCGGTTTCCTCTCGAGCCCTTCAATGTGCACAGGGGCTCCTCTGGAATTGAGTCCGTAAAGTGTGTTCTCGTCTCCAAGGGGATGGCTGTGTGAGGGAACTTTCTGAGTCGAATAAAGGGTGTCAAGTACTTTTTGCCTTTCCAGAGGGAATGTGGTATTTCTCTTGAGATGCTGCATCGCCAAATTTCCTCATCTCGCATGGAGGGGATAATTTTGGGGTGCTTCTCGAGTTGCGGCCGGAAGCTGGGGGTGCTTCTCGAGTTGCGACGGGGACCTCAGGAACTCGCTGGTGTTGCTTCAGGGAAGTCAGGTCCCCTTTGTTGTTGGAAGGGGAACTTCCGGTTTCCTCTCGAGCCGTTCAATGTGCACAGGGGCTCCTCTCGAATTGAGTCCGTAAAGTGTGTTCTCCTCTGCAAAGGGGACGGCTGTGTGAGGGAACTTTCTGAGTCGAATAAAGGGTGTCAAGTACCTTTTTGCCTTTCCAGAGGGAATGTGGTATTTCTCGTGAGATGCTGCATCGCCAAATTTCCTCATCTCGCATGGAGGGGATAATTTTGGGGTGTTTCTCGAGTTGCGGGGGGAAGCTGGGGGTGCTTCTCGAGTTGCGACGGGGACCTCAGGAACTCGCTGTGGTTGCTTCAGGGAAGTCAGGTCCCCTTTGGTGTTGGAAGGGGAACTTCCGGTTTCCTCTCGAGCCCTTCAATGTGCACAGGGGCTCCTCTCGAATTGAGTCTGTAAAGTGTGTTCTCTTCTCAAAGGGGACGGCTGTGTGAGGGAACTTTCTGAGTCGAATAAAGGGTGTCAAGTACCTTTTTGCCTTTCCAGAGGGAATGTGCTATTTCTCTTGAGATGCTGCATCGCCAAATTTCCTCATCTCGCATGGAGGGGATAATTTTGGGGTGTTTCTCGAGTTGCGGCGGGAAGCTGGGGTTGCTTCTCGAGTTGCGACGGGGACCTCAGGAACTCGCTGGGGTTGCTTCAGGGAAGTCAGGTCACATTTGGTGTTGGAAGGGGAACTTCCGGTTTCCTCTCGAGCCCTTCAATGTGCACAAGGGCTCCTCTGGAATTGAGTCCGTAAAGTGTGTTCTCGTCTCCAAGGGGACGGCTGTGTGAGGGAACTTTCTGAGTCGAATAAAGGGTGTCAAGTACTTTTTGCCTTTCCAGAGGGAATGTGGTATTTCTCTTGAGATGCTGCATCGCAAAATTTCCTCATTTCGCATTGAGGGAATAATTGTGGGGTGTTTCTCGAGTTGCGGCGGGAAGCTCGGGGTGCTTCTCGAGTTGCGACGGGGACCTCAGGAACTCGCTGGGGTTGTATCAGAGATGTCAGGTCCCCTTTGGTGTTGGAAGGGGAACTTCCGGGTTCCTATGGAGCCCTTACATGTGCACAGGGGCTCATCTCGAATTGAGTCCATAATGTGTGTTCTCCTCTAAAAGGGGACGGCTGTGTGAGGGAACTTTCTGAGTCGAATAAAGGGTGTCAAGTACCTTTTTGCCTTTCAACAGGGAATGTGGTATTTCTCCTGAGATGCTGCATCGAAAAATTTCGTCGTCTCGCATTGAGGAGCTAATTTGGGGCTGTTTCTCTAGTTCCAGCGGGAAGTTGGGTGTGTTTCTCGAGTTGTTACGGAGACCTCAGGACCTCGCTGGGGTTGCTTCAGGGAAGTCAGGTCCCCTTTCGTGTTGGAAGGCGAACTTCCAGTATCCTCTCGAGCCCTTCAATGTGCACAGTTGCTCATCTCGAATTGAGTCCATAAAGAGTTTTCTCCCCTAAAAGGGGACGGCTGTTGGAGGGAACTTTCGGAGTCGAATAAAGGGTGCCAAGTACATTTTTGCATTTCAAGAGGGAATTTGGTATTACTCTTGAGATGCTGCATCGCAAAATTTCCTCATCTCGCATTGAGGGGATAATTTTGGGGTGTGTCTCGAGGTGCGGCGAGAAGCTGGAGGTGCATCTCGAGTTGCCACGGGGACCTCAGGAACTCGCTGGGGTTGCTTTAGGGAAATCATGTCCCCTTTGGTGTTGGAAGGGGAACTTCCGGGTTCCTCTCGAGCCCTTAAATGTGCACAGAGGCTCATCTCGAAATGAGTCCATAAAGTGTGTTCTCCTCCAAAAGGGGACGGCTGTGTGAGGGAACTTTCTGAGTCGAATAAAGGGTGTCAAGTACCTTTTTGCTTTTCAAGAGTTAATATGGTATTTCTCTTGAGATGCTGCATCGCAAAATTTCCTCATCTTGCATTGAGGGGATAATTTTGGTGTGTTTCTCGAGTTGCCGCGGGAAGGTGGGGATGCTTCTCTAGTTGCGACGGAGACCTCAGGAACTCGCTGTGGTTGCTTCAGGGAATTCAGGTCCCCTTTGCTGTTGGAAGGGGAACTTCCGGGTTCCTCTCGAGTCCTTCAATGTGCACAGGGGCTCATCTCGAATGAGTACATAAAGAGTTTTCTCCTCTAAATTGGGATGGCTGTGTGAGAGAACTTTCTGAGTCGAATAAAGGGTGACAAGTACATTTTTGCCTTTCAAGAGGGAATGTGGTATTTCTCTTGAGATGCTGCATCGCAAAATTTCCTCATTTCGCATTGAGGGAATAATTTTGGGGTGTTTCTCGAGTTGCGGCGGGAAGCTCGGGGTGCTTCTCGAGTTGCGACGGGGACCTCAGGAACTCGCTGGGGTTGTATCAGAGATGTCAGGTCCCCTTTGGTGTTGGAAGGGGAACTTCCGGGTTCCTCTGGAGCCCTTACATGTGCACAGGGGCTCATCTCGAATTGAGTCCATAATGTGTGTTCTCCTCTAAAAGGGGACGGCTGTGTGAGGGAACTTTCTGAGTCGAATAAAGGGTGTCAAGTACCTTTTTGCCTTTCAACAGGGAATGTGGTATTTCTCCTGAGATGCTGCATCGAAAAATTTCGTCGTCTCGCATTGAGGAGCTAATTTGGGGCTGTTTCTCTAGTTCCAGCGGGAAGTTGGGTGTGTTTCTCGAGTTGTTACGGAGACCTCAGGACCTCGCTGGGGTTGCTTCAGGGAAGTCAGGTCCCCTTTCGTGTTGGAAGGCGAACTTCCGGTATCCTCTCGAGCCCTTCAATGTGCACAGTTGCTCATCTCGAATTGAGTCCATAAAGAGTTTTCTCCCCTAAAAGGGGACGGCTGTTGGAGGGAACTTTCGGAGTCGAATAAAGGGTGCCAAGTACATTTTTGCATTTCAAGAGGGAATTTGGTATTACTCTTGAGATGCTGCATCGCAAAATTTCCTCATCTCGCATTGAGGGGATAATTTTGGGGTGTGTCTCGAGTTGCGGCGAGAAGCTGGAGGTGCATCTCGAGTTGCCACGGGGACCTCAGGAACTCGCTGGGGTTGCTTTAGGGAAATCATGTCCCCTTTGGTGTTGGAAGGGGAACTTCCGGGTTCCACTCGAGCCCTTAAATGTGCACAGAGGCTCATCTCGAAATGAGTCCATAAAGTGTGTTCTCCTCCAAAAGGGGACGGCTGTGTGAGGGAACTTTCTGAGTCGAATAAAGGGTGTCAAGTACCTTTTTGCTTTTCAAGAGTTAATATGGTATTTCTCTTGAGATGCTGCATCGCAAAATTTCCTCATCTTGCATTGAGGGGATAATTTTGGTGTGTTTCTCGAGTTGCCGCGGGAAGATGGGGATGCTTCTCTAGTTGCGACGGAGACCTCAGGAACTCGCTGTGGTTGCTTCAGGGAATTCAGGTCCCCTTTGCTGTTGGAAGGGGAACTTCCGGGTTCCTCTCGAGCCCTTCAATGTGCACAGGGGCTCATCTCGAATTGAGTCCATAAAGTGTGTCCTCCTCTAAAAGGGGACGGCTGTGTGAGGGCACTTTCTGAGTCGACTAAAGGGTGTCAAGTACCTTTTTCCCTTTCAAGAGGGAATGTGGTATTTCTGTTGAGATACTGCATCGCAAAACTTCCTCATTTCGAATTGAGGGGATAATTTTGGGATGTATCTCGAAATGCGGCGGTAACCTGGGAGTGCTTCTCGAGTTGCGACGGGGACCTAATGAACTCGCTGGGGTTTCTTCAGGCAAGTCAGGTCTCCTTTGCTGTTGGAAGGGGAAATTCCGGGTTCCTCTCGAGCCCTTAAATGTGCACAGGGGCTCATCTCGAATTGAGTCCATAAAGTGTTTTCTCCTGTAAAATGGGACGGCTCTGTGAGGGAACGTTCTGAGTCGAATAAAGGGTATCTATTACCTTTTTGCCTTTCAAGAGGGAATGTGGTATTTCTCTTGAGATTCTGCATCGCAAGATTTCCTCATCTCGCATTGAGGGAATAATTATGGAGTGTCTCGAGTTGCGTTGGGAAGCTGGGGGTGCTTCAAGACTTGCGACGGGGACCTCAGGAACTCCCTGGGGTTGCTTCAGGGAAGTCAGGTTCCCTTTGTTGTTGGAAGGGGAACTTCCGGGTTCCTCTCGAGCCCTTAAATGTGCACAGTGGCTCATCTCGAATTGAGTACAAAAAGTGTGATCTCCTCTAAAAGGGGAGGGTTGTGTGAGGGAACTTTCTGAGTTCAATTTTGGGTGTCAAGTACCTCTTTGCCTTTCAAGAGGGAATGTGGTATTTCTCTTGAGATGCTGCATCGCAAAATTTCCTCATCTCGCATTGAGGGGATAATTTTGGGGTGTTTCTCGAGTTTCTGCGGGAAGCTGGGGGTGCTTCTCGAGTTGTGACGGGGACCTCAGGAACTCGCTGGGGTTGCTTCAGGGAAGTCAGGTCCCCTTTGCTGTTGGAAGGGGAACTTCCGAGATCCTCTCGAGCCCTTCAATGTGCACAGGGGCTCATCTCGAATTGAGTCCATAAAGTGTGTTCTCCTGGAAAATGGGACGGCGGAGTGTGGGAACGTTCTGAGTCGAATAAAGGGTGTCTAGTAACTTTTTGCCTTTCAAGAGGAATGTGGTATTTCTCATGAGATGCTGCATCGCAAAATTTCCTCATCTCGCATTGATGGAATAATTGTGGGGTGTTTCTCGAGTTGCGACGGGAAGCTGGGGGTGCTTCAAGAGTTGCGACGGGGACCTCAAGAACTCGCTGGGGTTGCTTCAGGGAAGTCAGGTCCCCTTTGGTGTTGGAAGGAGAACATCCGGGTTCCTCTCGAGCCCTTAACTGTGCACAGGGGCTCATCTCCAATTGACTCCATAAAGTGTGTTCTCCTCTAAAATGGGACGCCTGTGTGACGGAACTTTCTGAGTCAAATAAAGGGTGTCAAGTACCTTTTTGCCTTTCAAGAGGGAATGTGGTATTTCTCTTGAGATGCTGCATCGCAAAATTTCCTCATCTCGCATGGAGGGGATAATTTTGGTGTTTCTCGAGTTGCGGCGGGAAGCAGGCGGGGCTTCTCGAGTTGCGACGGGGACCTCAGGAACTCGCTGGGGTTGCTTCAGGGAAGTCAGGTCCCCTTTGGTGTTGGAAGGGGAACTTCCGGTTTCCTCTTGAGCCCTTCAATGTGCACATGGGCTCCTCTCGAATTGAGTCCGTAAAGTGTGTTCTCCTCTCCAAAGGGGACGGCTGTGTGAGGGAACTTTCTGAGTCGAATAAAGGGTGTCAAGTACCTTTTTGCCTTTCCGGAGGGAATGTGGTATTTCTCTTGAGATGCTGCATCGCCAAATTTCCTCATCTCGCATAGAGGGGATAATTTTGGGGTGTTTCTCGAGTTGCGGTGGGAAGCTGCGGGTGCTTCTTGAGTTGTGACGGGGACTTCAGTAATTTGCTGGGGTTGCTTCAGGGAAGTCAGTCCCCTTTGCTGTTTGAAGGGGAACTTCCGGATCCCTCTCGAGCCCTTAAATGTGCACAGGGGCTCATCTCGAATGAGTCCATAAAGAGTTTTCTCCTCTAAATTGGGATGGCTTTCTGAGAGAACTTTCTGAGTCGAATAAAGGGTGTCAAGTACCTTTTTCCCTTTCAAGAGGGAATGTGGTATTTCTGTTGAGATACTGCACCGCCAAACTTCCTCATTTCGAATTGAGGGGATAATTTTGGGATGTATCTCGAAATGCGGCGGTAACCTGGGAGTGCTTCTCGAGTTGCGACGGGGACCTAATGAACTCGCTGGGGTTGCTTCAGGCAAGTCAGGTCTCCTTTGCTGTTGGAAGGGGAACTTCCGGATCCCTCTCGAGCCCTTAAATGTGCACAGGGGCTCATCTCGAATGAGTACATAAAGAGTTTTCTCCTCTAAATTGGGATGGCTGTGTGAGAGAACTTTCTGAGTCGAATAAAGGGTGACAAGTACATTTTTGCCTTTCAAGAGGGAATGTGGTATTTCTCTTGAGATGCTGCATCGCAAAATTTCCTCATTTCGCATTGAGGGAATAATTGTGGGGTGTTTCTCGAGTTGCGGCGGGAAGCTCGGGGTGCTTCTCGAGTTGCGACGGGGACCTCAGGAACTCGCTGGGGTTGTATCAGAGATGTCAGGTCCCCTTTGGTGTTGGAAGGGGAACTTCCGGGTTCCTCTGGAGCCCTTACATGTGCACAGGGGCTCATCTCGAATTGAGTCCATAATGTGTGTTCTCCTCTAAAAGGGGACGGCTGTGTGAGGGAACTTTCTGAGTCGAATAAAGGGTGTCAAGTACCTTTTTGCCTTTCAACAGGGAATGTGGTATTTCTCCTGAGATGCTGCATCGAAAAATTTCGTCGTCTCGCATTGAGGGGCTAATTTGGGGCTGTTTCTCTAGTTCCAGCGGGAAGTTGGGTGTGTTTCTCGAGTTGTTACGGAGACCTCAGGACCTCGCTGGGGTTGCTTCAGGGAAGTCAGGTCCCCTTTCGTGTTGGAAGGCGAACTTCCGGTATCCTCTCGAGCCCTTCAATGTGCACAGTTGCTCATCTCGAATTGAGTCCATAAAGAGTTTTCTCCCCTAAAAGGGGACGGCTGTTGGAGGTTACATTCGGAGTCGAATAACGGGTGCCAAGTACATTTTTGCATTTCAAGAGGGAATTTGGTATTACTCTTGAGATGCTGCATCGCAAAATTTCCTCATCTCGCATTGAGGGGATAATTTTGGGGTGTGTCTCGAGTTGCGGCGAGAAGCTGGAGGTGCATCTCGAGTTGCCACGGGGACCTCAGGAACTCGCTGGGGTTGCTTTAGGGAAATCATGTCCCCTTTGGTGTTGGAAGGGGAACTTCTGGGTTCCTCTCGAGCCCTTAAATGTGCACAGAGGCTCATCTCGAAATGAGTCCATAAAGTGTGTTCTCCTCCAAAAGGGGACGGCTGTGTGAGGGAACTTTCTGAGTCGAATAAAGGGTGTCAAGTACCTTTTTGCTTTTCAAGAGTTAATATGGCATTTCTCTTGAGATGCTGCATCGCAAAATTTCCTCATCTTGCTTGAGGGGATAATTTTGGTGTGTTTCTCGAGTTGCCGCGGGAAGGTGGGGATGCTTCTCTAGTTGGGACGGAGACCTCAGGAACTCGCTGTGGTTGCTTCAGGGAATTCAGGTCCCCTTTGCTGTTGGAAGGGGAACTTCCGGGTTCCTCTCGAGCCCTTCAATGTGCACAGGGGCTCATCTCGAATTGAGTCCATAAAGTGTGTCCTCCTCTAAAAGGGGACGGCTGTGTGAGGGCACTTTCTGAGTCGACTAAAGGGTGTCAAGTACCTTTTTCCCTTTCAAGAGGGAATGTGGTATTTCTGTTGAGATACTGCACCGCCAAACTTCCTTATTTCGAATTGAGGGGATAATTTTGGGATGTATCTCGAAATGCGGCGGTAACCTGGGAGTGCTTCTCGAGTTGCGACGGGGACCTAATGAACTCGCTGGGGTTGCTTCAGGCAAGTCAGGTCTCCTTTGCTGTTGGAAGGGGAACTTCCGGATCCCTCTCGAGCCCTTAAATGTGCACAGGGGCTCATCTCGAATGAGTACATAAAGAGTTTTCTCCTCTAAATTGGGATGGCTGTGTGAGAGAACTTTCTGAGTCGAATAAAGGGTGACAAGTACATTTTTGCCTTTCAAGAGGGAATGTGGTATTTCTCTTGAGATGCTGCATCGCAAAATTTCCTCATTTCGCATTGAGGGAATAATTGTGGGGTGTTTCTCGAGTTGCGGCGGGAAGCTCGGGGTGCTTCTCGAGTTGCGACGGGGACCTCAGGAACTCGCTGGGGTTGTATCAGAGATGTCAGGTCCCCTTTGGTGTTGGAAGGGGAACTTCCGGGTTCCTCTGGAGCCCTTACATGTGCACAGGGGCTCATCTCGAATTGAGTCCATAATGTGTGTTCTCCTCTAAAAGGGGACGGCTGTGTGAGGGAACTTTCTGAGTCGAATAAAGGGTGTCAAGTACCTTTTTGCCTTTCAACAGGGAATGTGGTATTTCTCCTGAGATGCTGCATCGAAAAATTTCGTCGTCTCGCATTGAGGGGCTAATTTGGGGCTGTTTCTCTAGTTCCAGCGGGAAGTTGGGTGTGTTTCTCGAGTTGTTACGGAGACCTCAGGACCTCGCTGGGGTTGCTTCAGGGAAGTCAGGTCCCCTTTCGTGTTGGAAGGCGAACTTCCGGTATCCTCTCGAGCCCTTCAATGTGCACAGTTGCTCATCTCGAATTGAGTCCATAAAGAGTTTTCTTCCCTAAAAGGGGACGGCTGTTGGAGGGAACTTTCGGAGTCGAATAAAGGGTGCCAAGTACATTTTTGCATTTCAAGAGGGAATTTGGTATTACTCTTGAGATGCTGCATCGCAAAATTTCCTCATCTCGCATTGAGGGGATAATTTTGGGGTGTTTCTCGAGGTGCGGCGAGAAGCTGGAGGTGCATCTCGAGTTGCCACGGGGACCTCAGGAACTCGCTGGGGTTGCTTTAGGGAAATCATGTCCCCTTTGGTGTTGGAAGGGGAACTTCCGGGTTCCTCTCGAGCCCTTAAATGTGCACAGAGGCTCATCTCGAAATGAGTCCATAAAGTGTGTTCTCCTCCAAAAGGGGACGGCTGTGTGAGGGAACTTTCTGAGTCGAATAAAGGGTGTCAAGTACCTTTTTGCTTTTCAAGAGTTAATATGGCATTTCTCTTGAGATGCTGCATCGCAAAATTTCCTCATCTTGCATTGAGGGGATAATTTTGGTGTGTTTCTCGAGTTGCCGCGGGAAGGTGGGGATGCTTCTCTAGTTGCGACGGAGACCTCAGGAACTCGCTGTGGTTGCTTCAGGGAATTCAGGTCCCCTTTGCTGTTGGAAGGGGAACTTCTGGGTTCCTCTCGAGCCCTTCAATGTGCACAGGGGCTCATCTCGAATTGAGTCCATAAAGTGTGTCCTCCTCTAAAAGGGGACGGCTGTGTGAGGGCACTTTCTGAGTCGACTAAAGGGTGTCAAGTACCTTTTTCCCTTTCAAGAGGGAATGTGGTATTTCTGTTGAGATACTGCATCGCAAGACTTCCTCATTTCGAATTGAGGGGATAATTTTGGGATGTATCTCGAAATGCGGCGGTAACCTGGGAGTGCTTCTCGAGTTGCGACGGGGACCTAATGAACTCGCTGGGGTTTCTTCAGGCAAGTCAGGTCTCCTTTGCTGTTGGAAGGGGAAATTCCGGGTTCCTCTCGAGCCCTTAAATGTGCACAGGGGCTCATCTCGAATTGAGTCCATAAAGTGTTTTCTCCTGTAAAATGGGACGGCTCTGTGAGGGAACGTTCTGAGTCGAATAAAGGGTATCTATTACCTTTTTGCCTTTCAAGAGGGAATGTGGTATTTCTCTTGAGATTCTGCATCGCAAGATTTCCTCATCTCGCATTGAGGGAATAATTATGGAGTGTTTCTCGAGTTGCGTTGGGAAGCTGGGGGTGCTTCAAGACTTGCGACGGGGACCTCAGGAACTCCCTGGGGTTGCTTCAGGGAAGTCAGGTTCCCTTTGTTGTTGGAAGGGGAACTTCCGGGTTCCTCTCGAGCCCTTAAATGTGCACAGTGGCTCATCTCGAATTGAGTCCAAAAAGTGTGATCTCCTCTAAAAGGGGAGGGTTGTGTGAGGGAACTTTCTGAGTTCAATTTTGGGTGTCAAGTACCTCTTTGCCTTTCAAGAGGGAATGTGGTATTTCTCTTGAGATGCTGCATCGCAAAATTTCCTCATCTCGCATTGAGGGGATAATTTTGGGGTGTTTCTCGAGTTTCTGCGGGAAGCTGGGGGTGCTTCTCGAGTTGTGACGGGGACCTCAGGAACTCGCTGGGGTTGCTTCAGGGAAGTCAGGTCCCCTTTGCTGTTGGAAGGGGAATTTCCGAGATCCTCTTGAGCCCTTCAATGTGCACAGGGGCTCATCTCGAATTGAGTCCATAAAGTGTGTTCTCCTGGAAAATGGGACGGCGGAGTGTGGGAACGTTCTGAGTCGAATAAAGGGTGTCTAGTAACTTTTTGCCTTTCAAGAGGAATGTGGTATTTCTCTTGAGATGCTGCATCGCAAAATTTCCTCATCTCGCATTGATGGAATAATTGTGGGGTGTTACTCGAGTTGCGACGGGAAGCTGGGGGTGCTTCAAGAGTTGCGACGGGGACCTCAAGAACTCGCTGGGGTTGCTTCAGGGAAGTCAGGTCCCCTTTGGTGTTGGAAGGGGAACATCCGGGTTCCTCTCGAGCCCTTAACTGTGCACAGGGGCTCATCTCCAATTGAATCCATAAAGTGTGTTCTCCTCTAAAATGGGACGCCTGTGTGACGGAACTTTCTGAGTCAAATAAAGGGTGTCAAGTACCTTTTTGCCTTTCAAGAGGGAATGTGGTATTTCTCTTGAGATGCTGCATCGCAAAATTTCCTCATCTCGCATGGAGGGGATAATTTTGATGTGTTTCTCGAGTTGCGGCGGGAAGCAGGCGGGGCTTCTCGAGTTGCGACGGGGACCTCAGGAACTCGCTGGGGTTGCTTCAGGGAAGTCAGGTCCCCTTTGCTGTTGGAAGGGGAACTTCCGGTTTCCTCTCGAGCCCTTCATTGTGCACAGGGGCTCCTCTCGAATTGAGTCCGTAATCTATGTTCTGCTCTCCAAAGGGGACGGCTGTGTGAATGAAATTTCTGAGTCGAGTAAAGGGTGTCAAGTACCTTTTTGCCTTTCCAGAGGGAATGTGGTAGTTCTCTTGAGATGCTGCATCGCCAAAATTCCTCATCTCGCATGTAGGGGATAATTTTGGGATGTTTCTCGAGTTTCGGCGGGAAGCTGGGGGTCCTTCTCTAGCTGCGACGGGGACCTCCGGAACTCGCTGGGGTTGCTTCAGGGAAGTCAGGTCCCCTTTGGTGTTGGAAGGGGAACTTCCGGTTTCCTCTCGAGCCCTTCAATGTGCACATGGGCTCCTCTCGAATTGAGTCCATAAAGTGTGTTCTCCTCTCCAAAGGGGACGGCTGTGTGAGGGAACTTTCTGAGTCGAATAAAGGGAGTCAAGTACCTTTTTGCCTTTCCGGAGGGAATGTGGTATTTCTCTTGAGATGCTGCATCGCCAAATTTCCTCATCTCGCAGAGAGGGGATAATTTTGTGGTGTTTCTCGAGTTGCGGCGGGAAGCTGGGGGTTTTCTCGAGTTGCGACGGGGACCTCAGGAACTCGCTGGGGTTGCTTCAGGGAAGTCAGGTCCCCTTTGGTGTTGGAAGGGGAAGTTCCTGTTTCCTCTCGAGCCCTTCAATGTGCACAGGGGCTCCTCTCGATTTGAGTCCGTAAAGTGTGTTCTCCTCTCCAAAGGGGACGGCTGTGTGAGGGAACTTTCTGAGACGAATAAAGGGTGTCAAGTACCTTTTTGCCTTTCCAGAGGGAATGTGGTATTTCTCTTGAGATGCTGCATGGCAAAATCTCCTCATCTCGTATGGAGGGGATAATTTTGGGGTGTTTCTCGAGTTGCGGCGGGAAGCTGGGGCTGCTTCTCGAGTTGCCTCGTGGACCTCAGGAACTCGCTGGGGTTGCTTCAGGGAAGCCAGGTGACCTTTGGTGTTGGAAGGGGAACTTCCGGTTTCCTCTCGAGCCCTTCAATGTGCACAGGGGCTCCTCTCGAATTGAGTCCGTAAAGTGTGTTCTCCTCTCCAAAGGGGACGGTTGTGTGAGGGAACTTTCTGAGTCGAATAAACGTTGTCAAGTAGCTTTCTGCCTTTCCAGAGGGAATGTGGTATTTCTTTTGAAATGCTGCATTGCCAAATTTCCTCATCTCGCATGGAGGGGACAATTTTGGTGTGTTTCTCGAGTTGAGGCGGGAAACTGGGAGTGCTTCTCGAGTTGCGACGGGGACCTCAGGAACTCCCTGGGGTTGGTTCAGGGAAGCCGGGTCCCATTTGGTGTTGGAAGGGAAACTTCCGGTTTCCCCTCGAGCCCTTCAATGTGCACAGGGTCTCCTCTCGAATTGAGTCCGTAAAGTGTGTTCTCCTCTCCAAAGGGGACGGCTGTGTGAATGAAAACTCTGAGTCGCGTAAAGGGTGTCAAGTACCTTTTTGCCTTTCCAGAGGGAATGTGGTATTTCTCTTGAGATGCTGCATGGCAAAATCTCCTCATCTCGCATGGAGGGGATAATTTTGGGGTGTTTCTCGAGTTGCTGCGGGAAGCTGGGGCTGCTTCTCGAGTTGCGTAGTAGACCTCAGGAACTCGCTGGGGTTGCTTCAGGGTAGTCCGGTCCCCTTTGGTGTTGGAAGGGGAACTTCCGGGTTCCTCTCGAGCCTTTCAATGTGCACAGGGGTTGCTCTCGAATAGAGTCTATAAAGTGTGTTCTCCTCTCCAAAGGGGACGGCTGTGTGAGGGAACTTTCTGAGTCCAATAAAGGGTGTCAAGTACCTTTTTGCCTTTCCAGAGGGAATGTGGTATTCCTATTGAGATGCTGCATCGCCAAATTTCCTCATTTCGCATGGAGGGGATAATTTTGGGGTATTTCTCGAGTTGCGGCGGGAAGCTCGGGGTGCTTCTCGCGTTGCGACGCGGACCTCAGGAACTCGCTGGGGTTCCTTCAGGGAAATGAGGTCCCCTTTGGTGTTGGAAGGGGAACTTCCGGTTTCCTCTCGAGCCCTTCAATGTGCACAGGGGCTCCTCTCGAATTGAGTCCGTAAAGTGTGTTCTCCTCTCCAAAGGGGACGGCTGTGTGAGGGAACTTTCTGAGTCGAATAAAGGGTGTCAAGTACCTTTTTGCCTTTCCAGAGGGAATGTGGTATTTCTCTTGAGATGCTGCATCTCCAAATTTCCTCATCTCGCATGGAGGGGATAATTGTGGGGTGCTTCTCGAGTTGCGACGGGGACCTCCGGAACTCGCTGGGGTTGCTTCAGGGAAGTCAGGTCCCCTTTGGTGTTGGAAGGGGAACTTCCGGTTTCCTCTCGAGCCCTTCAATGTGCACAGGGGCTCCTCTCGAATTGAGTCCGTAAAGTGTGTTCTCCTGTCCAAAGGGGACGGCTGTGTGAGGGAACTTTCTGAGTCGAATAAAGGGTGTCAAGTGCCTTTTTGCCTTTCCAGAGGGAATGTGGTATTTCTCTTGAGATGCTGCTTTGCCAAATTTCCTCATCTCCCATGGAGGGGATAATTTTGCGGTTTTTCTCGAGTTGCGGCGGGAAGCTGGGGGTGCTTCTCGAATTGCGACGGGGACCTCAGGAACTCCCTGGGGTTGCTTCAGGGAAGTCAGGTCCACTTTGGTGTTGGAAGGGGAACTTCCGGTTTCCTTTGGAGCCCTTCAGTGTGCACAGGGGCTCCTCTCGAAATGAGTCCGTAAAGTGTGCTCTCCTCTCCAAATGGGACGGTTGTGTGAGGGAACTTTCTGAGTCGAATATAGGGTGTCAAGTACCTTTTCCCTTTCCAGAGGGAAAGTGGTATTCCACTTGAGATGCTGCATCGACAAATTTCCTCATCTCGCATGGAGGGGATAATTTTGGGGTGTTTCTCGAGTTGATGCGGGAAGCTGGGAGTGCTTCTCGAGTTGCGACGGGGACCTCAGGAACTCGCTGGGGTTGCTTCAGGGAAGTCAAGTCCCCTTTGGTTTTGGAAGGGGAACTTCGGGTTTCCTCTGGAGCCCTTAAATGTGCACAGGGGCTCATCTCGAATTGAGTCCATCAAGTGTGTTCTACTCTCCAAAGGGGACGGGTGTGTGAGGGAACTTTCTGAGTCGAATAAAGGTTGTCAAGTACCTTTTTGCCTTTCAAGAGTGAATGTGGTATTTCTCTTGAGATGCTGGATCGCCAAATTTCCTCATCTCGCATGGAAGGGATAATTTTGATGTGTTTCTCGAGTTGCGGCGGGAAGCTGGGGGTGCTTCTCGAGTTGCGATGGGGACCTCAGGAACTCGCTGGGGTTGCTTTAGGAAAGTCAGGTCCCCTTTGGTATTGGAAGGGGAACTTCCGGTTTCTTCT
This sequence comes from Moschus berezovskii, assembly GCF_049115385.1. Classification (NCBI taxonomy): domain Eukaryota; kingdom Metazoa; phylum Chordata; class Mammalia; order Artiodactyla; family Moschidae; genus Moschus; species Moschus berezovskii. The sequence continues at coordinate 141,942,379 of NC_142461.1, forward strand.
CGAGCCCTTCAATGTGCACAGGGGCTCCTCTCGAATTGAGTCCGTAAAGTGTGTTCTCCTCTCCAAAGGGGACGGCTGTGTGAGGAAACTTTCTGAGTCGAATAAAGGGTGTCAAATACCTTTTTGCGTTTCAAGAGGAAATGTGGTATTTCTCTTGAGATGCTGCATCGCCATATTTCCTCATCTCGCAAGGAGGGGATAATTTTGGGGTGTTTCTCGAGTTGCCGCGGGAAGCTGGGGGTACTTCTCGAGTTGCGACGGGGACCTCAGGAACTCGCTGGGGTTGCTTCAGGGAAGTCAGGTCCCCTTTGTTGTTGGAAGGGGAATATCGGGTTTCCTCTCGAGCCCTTCAATGTGCACAGGGGCTCCTCTCGAATTGAGTCCGTAAAGTGTGTTCTCCTCTCCAAAGGGGACGGCTGTGTGAGGGAAATTTCTGAGTCGAATAAAGGGTTTCAAGTAACTTTTTGCCTTTCAAGAGGGAATGTGGTATTTCTCTTGAGATGCTGCATCGCCAAATTTCCTCCTCTCGCATGGAAGGGATAATTTTGGGGTGTTTCTCGAGTTGCGGCAGGAAGCTAGCGCTGCTTCTCGATTTGCGACCGGGACCTCAGGAACTCGCTGGGGTTGCTTCAGGGAAGTCAGGTCCCCTTTGGTGTTGGAAGGGGAACTTCCGGTTTCCTCTCGAGCCCTTAAATGTGCACAGGGACTCATCTCGAGTTGAGTCCATCAACTGTGTTCTCCTCTCCAAAGGGGACGGCTGTGTGAGCGAACTTTCTGAGTCGAATAAAGGGTGTCAAGTACCTTTTTGCCTTTCAAGAGGGAATGTGGTATTTCTCTTGAGATGCTGCATCGCCACATTACCTCATCTCGCATGGAGGGGATAATTTTGGGGTGTTTCTCGAGTTGCGGCAGGAAGATGGTGGTGCTTCTCTTGTTGCGACGGGGAACTCAGGAACTCGTTGGGGTTGCTTAAGGGAAGTAAGGTCCCCTTTGGTGTTGGAAGGGAATTTCCGGTTTCCTCTCGAGCCCTTCAATGTGCACAGTGTCTCATCTCGAATTGAGTCTATCAAGTGTGTTCTCCTCTCCAAAGAGGACGGCTGTGTGAGTTAACTTTCTGAATCGAATAAATGGTGTCAAGTACCTTTTTGCCTTTCAAGAGGGAATGTGGTATTTCTCTTGAGATGCTGCATCTGCAAATTTTCTCATCTCCCATGGAGGGGATAATTTTGGGGTGTTTCTCGAGTTGCGGCGGGAAGCCGGGTGTGCTTCTCGAGTTGCGACGGGGACCTCAGGAACTCGCTGGGGTTGCTTCAGGGAAGCCAGGTCCCCTTTGATTTTGCAAGGGGAACTTCCGGTTTCCTCTCAAGAACTTAAATGTGCACAAGGGCTCATCTTGTATTGAGTCCATAAAGTGTGTTCTCTTCTCCAAATGGGTCGGCTGTGTGAGGGAACGTTCTGTGTCGAATAAAGGGTGTGTAGTAGGTTTTTGTCTTTCAAGACGGAATGTGGTATTTCTCTTGAGATGCTGCATCGCAAAATTTCCTCATCTCGCATGGAGGGCATAATCTTGGGGTATTGCTTTAGTTGCGGAGGGAAGCTGGGGGTGCTTCTCGAGTTGCGACGGGGACATCAGGAACTCGCTGGGGTTGCTTCAGGGAAGTCAGGTCCCTTTGTTTTTGGAAGGGGAAATTCCGGTTTCCTCTCGAGCCCTTCAATGTGCACAGGGGCTCATCTCGAATTGAGTCTGTAAAGTGTGTTCTCCTCTCCAAAGGGGACGGCTGTGTGAGGGAACTTTCTGAGTCGAATAAAGGGTGTCAGGTATATTTTTGCCTTTCAAGAGGGAATGTGGTATTTCTCTTGAGATGCTGCATCGCAAAATTTCCTCATCTCGCATAGAGGGGATTATTTTGGGGTGTTTCTCGAGTTGCGGCAGGAAGCTGGGGGTGCTTTTCAAGTTGCGACGGGGACCTCAGGAACTCGCTGGGGTTACTTCAGGGAAGTCAGGTCCCCTTTCGTGTTGGAAGCGGAACTTCCCGTTTCTTCTCGAGCCCTTAAATGTGCACAGGGGCTCATTTCGAATTGAGTCCATAAAGTGTGTTCTCCTCTCCGAAGGGGACGGCTGTGTGAGGGTAGATTCTGAGTCGAATAAAGGGTGTCAAGTACCTTTTTGCCTTTCAAGAGGGAATGTGTTATTTCTCTTGAGATGCTGCATCGCCAAATTTCCTCATCTCGCATGGATTGGATAATTTTGTGGTGTTTCTCTAGCTGCGGCGGGAAGCTGCGGGTGCTTCTCGAGTTGCGACGGGGACTTCAGGAACTCCCTCGGGTTGCTTCAGGGAAGTCAAGTCCACTTTTGTGTTGGAAGGGGAATTTCCGGAATACTCTCGAGCCATTAAAATGGAATATTGCCTCTTCTCCATTTGAGTCCATAAAATATGTTCTCCTCTCCACTGAGGATGGATGTTAGGGAATATTCTGAATCACATAAAGGGAGTCAAGTACCCTTTTGCCTTTCAAGCGGGAATGTGGGATTTCTCTTGAGATTCTTCAGCGCTAAATTTTCTCCTCTCGCATTGAGGGGATAATTTTGTTGTGTTTCCCGAATTTCGGCGGGAAGCTGGGGTAACTTCTCGAGTTTCAACGGGGACCTCAGGAACTCACTGGAGTTACTTCAGGGAAGTCAGTTCCCCCATTGTGCTGGACGGGGAACTTCCGGATTACTCTGGAACCCTTTAATGGGAATAGGGGCTCTTCTGTAGTTGAGTCCATATATTGAGTACGCCTCTGCAATGGGGACGGATTTTAGGGAACTTTCTGAGGGGCATAAAGTATGCCAAGTTCCCTTTTGCGTTTCCAGCGGGAATGTGGGATTTCCCTTGAGATTCTGCAGCGCAAAATTACCTCATGTCGCATTGAGGGGATAATATTGTGTTGTTTTTCGAGTTGTGGTGGGAAGTAGGGGATACTTCTGGAGTTGAAACGGGAACCTAAGGAACTCTCTCGGTTTGCTCCAGGGAAGTCAAGTTCCCTTTTGTGTTGGAAGGGGAACTTCTTGATTACTCTTGAGCCTTTAAATGGGAATATAGCCTCTTTTCGATTTGAGTCCATGAGGTGTGTTTTCCTCTCCACTGAGGAAGGATGTTAGGGAACATTCTGAGTCGCATAAACGGAGTCAGTACCCTTTTTCCTTTCAAGCCGGAATGTGGGATTTCTCTTGAGATTCTGCAGCGCAAAATTTCCTCATCTCGCAGTGAGGGGAATATTTTGTGGTGTTTCTCGAGTTGCGAATGGGACCTCAGAAACTTACCCAAGTTACTTCAGGAAATCCGGCCCCTTTTTTCCTGGAAGGAGAACTTCTGGAGTACTCTTGAGCCCTTTAATGGGAATAGGGCCTCTTCTGGAGTTGAGTCCATAAAGTGTGTTTTCCTCTCCACTGAGGACAAATGTTAGTGACCATTGTGAGTCGCCTAAAGGGAGTCAAGTAACCTTTTGCCTTTCAAGCGGAAATGTGGGATTTCACTTGAGATTCTGCTGTGCAAAATTTCCTCATCTCCCATTGTGGGGATAATTTTGTGGTGTTTCTCGAGTTGCGAATACCTCAGAAACTTACCCGAGTTACGTCAGGGAATCAGGTGCCATTTGTGCTGGAAGGGGAACTTCCGGAATACTTTTGAGCCCTGTAATGGGAATAGGGCCTCTTCTCCAGTTGAGTCCCTAAAGTGTGATATCCTCTCCAGTGGAGACGGAGCTTAGGGAACTTTCTGAGTGGCATAAAGTGTGTCAAGTAAGCTTTTGCCTTTCAATGGTAATGTGGATTTCTTTTGAGATTCTGCAGCGCAAAATTTCCTCATCTCACACTGAGGTGATAATTTTGTGGTGTTTCTCCAGTTGTGGTGGGAAGCAGGGGTCACTCCTCTAGCTATGGCGGGCACCTCAGGAACTCGCTCGGGTTGCTTCAGGGAAGTCAAGTCGCCTTTTGTGTTGGAAGGGGAACTTCCGGATTACTGTCAAGACGTTAAAAGGGAATATTGCCTCCTCTCCATTTACGTCCATAAATTATGTTCTCCTCTCCACTGAGGATGGATGTTAGGGAACATTCTGAGTCGCCTAAAGGGAGTCAAGTACACTTCTGCCTTTCAAGCGGGAATGTGGGATTTCTCTTGAGATTCTGCAGCGCAAAATTTCCTCATCTCCCATTGAGGGGATAATTTTGTGGTGTTTCTCGAGTTGCGGCGGGAAGCTGGGGGTACTTCTCGAGTTGCAGCGGGGACCTCAGGAACTCGCTCGGGTTGCTTCAGGGAAGTCAAGTCCTTTTTTGTGTTGGAAGGGGAACTTCCGGATTACTCTCGAGCTGTTAAATGGGAAAAATGCCTCTTCTCGATTTGAGTCCATAAAGTGTGTTTTCCTCTCCACTGAGGAAGGATGTTAGGGAACATTCTGAGTCGCATAAACGGAGTCAGTACCCTTTTGCCTTTCAAGCCGGAATGTGGGATTTCTCTTGAGATTATGCAGCGCAAAATTTCCTCATCTCGCAGTGAGGGGAATATTTTGTGGTGTTTCTCAAATTGCGGCGGGACGCTGGGGGTACTACTTGAGTTTAGATGGGGACCTCAGGAACTCATTCGAGTTTCTTCAGGGAAGTCAGGTCCCCTTTTGTGCTGGAAGGGGAACTTCTGGATTAGTCTCGAGCCCTTTAATGGGAATAGGGCCTCTTCTGGAGTTGAGTCCATAAAGTGTGTTCTCCTCTCCAATGGGGAAGGATGTTAGGGAACTTTCTGAGTGACGTAAAGGGAGTCAAGTATGCTTTTGCCTTTCAATTGGGAATATGGGATTTCTCTTCAGATTCTGCAACGCAAAGTTTCCTCCTCTCGCATTGAGGGGATAATTTTGTGGTGTTTCCCGAATTTCGGCGGGAAGCTGGGGGTACTTCTCGAGTTTCAACGGGGACCTCAGGAACTCACTGGAGTTACTTTAGGGAAGTCAGATCCCCTTTAGTGCTGGATGGGAACTTCCGGATTACTCTCGAGGCCTTTAAGGGAATAGGGGCTCTTCTGGAGTTGAGTCCATAAATTGTTTATGCCTCTGTAATGGGGATGGATTTTAGGGAACTTTCTGAGGAGCATAAAGTATGCCAAGTTCCCTTTTGCCTTTCAAGCGGGAATGTGGGATTTCTCTTCAGTTTCTGCAGCGCAAAATTAGCTCATGTAGCATTGCGGGGATAATACTGTGTTGTTTCTCGAGTTGTGGTTGGAAGTAGGGGATACTATTGTAGTTGAAACGGGAACCTCAGGAACTCTCTCAGGTTGCTTCAGGGAAGTCAGGTCCCCTTTGGTGTTGGAAGGGGAACTTCCGCTTTCCTCTCGAGCCCTTAAATGTGCACAGGGGCTCCTCTCCAATTGAGTCCATAAAGTGTTATCTCCTCTCCAAAGGGGATGGCTGTGTGAGTGAACTTTCTGAGTCGAATAAACGTTGTCAAGTACCATTTTGCCTTTCAAGAGGGAATATGGTATTCCTCTTGAGATGGTGCATCACAAAATTTCCTCATCTTCCAATGAGGGGATAATTTTGGGGTGTTTCACGAGTTGCGGCGCGAAGCTGGGGGTGCTACTCGAATTCCAACGGGGAGCTCAGGAATTCGATGGGTTTGCTTCAGGGAAGTCAGGTACCCTTTGGTGTTGGAAGGGGAACGTCCGGTTTCCTCTTGTTCCCTTAAATGTGCACAGGGGCTCATCTCGAATTGAGTCCTTAAAGTGTGTTCTCCTCTCCCAAGGGGACGCCAGTGTGAGGGAACTTTCTGAGTCAAATAAAGGGTGTGAAGTATCTTTTTGCCTTTCAAGAGGGAATGTGGTATTCCTCTTGAGATGCTGCATATCGAAATTTCCTCATCTCGCATGGAGGGGATAATTTTGGGGTGTTTCTCGAGTTGCGGCGGGAAGCTGGGTGTGCTTCTCGAATTGCGACGGGGACCTCAGGAACTCGCTGGGGTTGCTTCAGGGAAGTCAGGTCCCCTTTGGTGTTGGAAGGGGAACTTCCGGTTTCCTCTCGAGCTGTTAAATGTGCACAGGGTCTCATCTCGAATTGAGTCCATAAAGTGTGTTCTCGTCTCCAAAGGGGTCGGCTGTGTGAGGGAAATTTCTGAGTCGAATAAAGGGTGTCAAGTACCTTTTTGCATTTCAATAGGGAATGTGGTATTTCTCTTGAGATGCTGCATCGCAAAATTTACTCATCTCGCATGGTGGGTATAATTTTGGGGTGTTTCTCGAGTTGCGGCGGGAAGCTAGTGGTGCTTATCGAGTTACGACGGGGACCTCAGCAATTCGCTGGGGTTGCTTCAGGGTAGTCATGTCCCCTTTGGTGTTGGAAGGGGAACTTCCGGTTTCCTCTCGAGCCCCTCAGTGTGCACAGGGGCTCCTTTCGAATTGAGTCTGTAAAGTTTGTTCTCCTCTCCAAAGGAGCCGGCTGTGTGAGGGAACTTTCTGAGTCGAATAAAGGGTGTCAAGTACCTTTTTGCCTTTCCAGGGGGAATGTAGTATTTCTCTTGAGATGCTGCATCGCCAAATTTCCTCATCTCGCATGGAGGGGATAATTTTGGGGTGTTTCTCGAGTTGCACGGAAAGCTGGGGGTGCTTCTCATTTGCGACGGGGACCTTAGGAACTCGCTGGGGTTGCTTCAGGGAAGTCAGGTACACTTTGGTGTTTGAAGGGGAACTTCCGGTTTCCTCTCGAGCCCTTCAATGTGCACAGGGGCTCCTCGCGAATTGAGTCTGTAAAGTGTGTTCTCCTCTCCAAAGGGGACGGCAGTGTGAGGGAACTTTCTGAGTCTAATAAAGGGTGTCAAGTACCTTTTTTCCTTTCAGAGGGAATGTGGTGTTTCTCTTGAGATGCTGCATCGCCAAATATCCTCATCTCGCATGGAGGGGATAATTTTGGGGTGATTCTCAAGTTTCGCGGGAAGCTGGGGGTGCTTGTCGAGTTGCGACGGGGACCTCAGGAACTCGCTGGGGTTGCTTCAGGTAGGTCAGGACCCCTTTGGTGTTGGAAGGGGAACGTCCGGTTTCCTCTCTAGCCCTTCAATTTGCACAGGGGCTCCCCTCGAATTGAGTCCGTAAAGTGTGTTCTCCTCTCCATAGGGGACGGCTGTGTGAGGGAACTTTCTGAGTCGAATAAAGGGTGTCAAGTACCTTTTTGCCTTTCCAGAGGGAATGTAGTATTTCTCTTGAGATGCTGCATCGCCAAATTTCCTCATCTCGCATGGAGGGGATAATTTTGGTGTGTTTCTCGAGTTGCTGCTGGAAGCTGGGGGTGCTTCTCGAGTTGCGACGGGGACTTCAGGATCTCGCTGGGGTTGCTTCAGGGAAGTCAGTTCCCCTTTGGTGTTGGAAGGGGAATTTCCTGTTTCATCTCGAGCCCTACAATGTGCACAGTGGCTCCTCTCGAATTGAGTCCGTAAAGTGTGTTCTCCTCTCCAAAGGGGACGGCTGTGTGAGGGAACTTTCTGAGTCCAATAAAGGATGTCAAGTACCTTTTTGCTTTTCCAGAGGGAATGTGGTATTTCTCTTCAGATGCTGCATCGCCAAATTTCCTATTCTCGCAAGGAGGGGATAATTTTGGGGTGTTTCTCGAGATGCGGCGGGAAGCTGGGGGTGCTTCTCGAGTTGCGACGGGGATCTCAGGAACTCGCTTGGTTTGCTTCAGGGAAGTCACGTCCCCTTTGGTGTTGGAAGGGGAACTTCCTGTTTCCTCTCGAGCCCTTCAATGTGCACAGGGGCTCCTCCCGAATTGAGCCCATTAATTGTGTTCTCCTCTCCAAAGGTGCCGGCTATGTGAGGGAACTTTGAGTCAAATAAAAGGTGTCAAGTACCGTTTTGCCTTTCCAGAGGGAATGTGGTATTTCTCTTGAGAGGCTGAACCGCCAAATTTCCACATCTCGAATGGAGGAGATAATTTGGGGTGTTTCTCGAGGTGCGGCGGGAAGCTGGGGGTGATTCTCAGTTGCGACGGGGACCTCAGGAACTCGCTGGGGTTGCTTCAGGGAAGTCAGGTCCCCTTTGGTGTTGGAAGGGGAACTTCCGATTTCCTCTCGAGCCCTTCAATGTGCACAGGGGCTCCTCTCGAATTGAGTCCGTAAAGTGTGTGCTCCTCTCCAAAGGGGATGGCTGTGTGAGGGAACTTTTTGAGTCGAATAAAGGGTTTCAAGTTCCTTTTTGCCTTTCTAGATGGAATGTGATATTTTTCTTGAGATGCTGCATCGCCAAATTTCCTCATCTGGCATGGAGGGGATAATTTTGGGGTGTTTCTCGAGTTGCGGCGGGAAGCTGGGGGTGCTTCTCGAGTTGCGACGAGGACCTCAGGAGCTCGCTGGGGTTGCTTTAGGGAAGTCAGGTCCCCTTTGGTGTTGAACGGTGAACTTCCGGTTTCCTCTCGAGCCCTTCAGTGTGCACAGGGGCTCCTTTCGAATTGAGTCTGTAAAGTGTGTTCTCCTCTCCAAAGGAGCCGGCTGTGTGAGGGAACTTTCTGAGTCGAATAAAAGGTGTCAAGTACCTTTTTGCCTTTCCAGGGGGAATGTGGTATTTCTCCTGAGATGCTGCATGGCCAAATTTCCTCATCTCGCATGGTGGGGATCATTTTGGGGTGTTTCTCGAGTTGCACGTGAAGCTGGGGGTGCTTCTCAGTTGCGACGGGGACCTCAGGAACTTGCTGGGGTTCCTTTACGGAAGTCACGTCCCCTTTGGTGTTTGAAGGGGAACTTCCGGTTTCCTCTCGAGCCCTTCAATGTGCACAGGGGCTCCTCGCGAATTGAGTCCGTAAAGTGTGTTCTCCTCTCCAAAGGGGACGGCTGTGTAGGAACTTTCTGAGTCGAATAAAGGGTGTCAAGTACCTTTTTGCCTTTCCAGAGGGAATGTGGTATATCTCTTGAGATGCTTCATCTTCAAATTTCCTCATCTCGCATGGAGGGTATAATTTAAGGGTGTTTCTCGAGTTGCGGCGGGAAGCTGGGGGTGCTTCTCGAGTTGCGACGGGGACCTCAGGAACTCGCTGGGGTTGCTTCAGGGAAGTCAGGTCCCCTTTGGTGTTGGAAGGGGAACTTCCGGTTTCCTCTCGAGCCCTTCAATGTGCACAGGGGCTCATCTCAAATTGACTCCATCGTGTGTTCTCCTCTCGTAAGTGGACGGCGGTGTGAGGGAAATTTCTGAGTCAAATAAAGGGTGTCAAGTACCTTTTTGCCTTTCAAGATGGAATGTGGTATTTCTCTTGAGATGCTGCATCGCCAAATTTTCTCATCTCGCATGGAGGGTATAATTTTGGGGTGTTTCTCGAGTTGCGACATAAGCTGGGGGTGCTTCTCGAGTTGCGACGGGGACCTCAGGAACTCGCTAGGGTTGCTTCAGGGAAGTCAGGTCCCCTTTGCTGTTGGAAGGGGAACTTCCGGTTTCCTCTCTTGCCCTTCAATGTGCACAGGGTCTCATCTCGAATTGACTCCATCGTGTTTTCTCCTCTCCTAAGGGGACGGCGGTGTGAGGGACCTTTCTGAGTCGAATAAATGGTGTCAAGTACCTTTTTGCCTTTCCACAGGGAATGTGGTGCTTCTCGTGAGATGCTGCATCGCAAAATTTCCTCATCTCGCATGAAGGGGATAACTGTGGGGTGTTTCTCGAGTTGCGGCGGGAAGCTGGGGGTACTTCTCGAGTTCCGATGGGGACCTCAAGGACTCGCTGGGGTTGCCTCAGTGAAGTCAGGTCCCCTTTGGTGTTGGAAATGTAACTTCTGGTTTCCTCTCGAGCCCTTCAATTTGCAAAGGGCTCATCTCGAAATGAGTCCATACAGTGTGTTCTCCTCTCCAAAGGGACGGCTGTGTGAGGGAACTTTCTGAGTCGAATAAAGGGTGTCAAGTAACCTTTTGCCTTTCAAGAGTGAATCTGGTATTTCTCTTGAGATGCTGCATCGCAAAATTTCCTCATCTCGCATGAAGGGGATAACTTTGGGGTGTTTCTCGAGTTGCGGCGGGAAGCTGGGGGTGCTTCTCGAGTTGCGATGGGGACCTCAGGAACTCGCTGAGTTTGCTTCAGGGAAGTCAGGTCCCCTTTGGTGTTGGAAGGGGAACGTCCGTTTTCCCCTCATGCCCTTCAATGTGCCCAGGGGCTCCTCTCGAATTGAGTCCGTGAAGTGTGTTCTCCTCTCCAAAGGTTACGGCTGTGTGAGGGAACTTTCTGAGTCGAATAAAGGGTGTCAAGTACCTTTTTGCCTTTCCAGAGGGAATGTGGTATTTCTCGTGAGATTCTTCAGGGCAAAATTTTTTCATCTCGCACTGAGGCTATAATTCTGTGGTGTTTCTCGAGTTTCGGCTGGAGGCTAGGGTATTTCTCGAGTTGCGACGGGTACCTCAGGAACTCGCTTTGGTTGCTTCAGGCATGTTAGGTCCCCTTTGGTTTTGGAAGTGGATCTTCCGGTTTACTCTCGAGCTGTTTATTGGGAATAGGGCCTCATCTTGATTTGAGTCCATAAAGTGTTTTCTCCTGTCCAATGCGGACGGCTGTGTGAAGTAACTTTTTGAGATGCACAAGGGGTTTCAAGAACCGTTTTGTCTTTCAAGAGGGAATGTGGTATTTCTCTTGAGATTCTGTAACACAAAATTTCCTATTCTTGCATTGAGGGGATAATTTTGTGGTGTTTCTCGAGTTGTGGCGGTAACCTGGGGATACTTCTCAAGTTGCTATGGGTACCTCAGGAACTCATTCGGCTTTCTTCATGTAAGGCAGGTCCTCTTTTTTTGGAAGTGGAACTTCCGATTTACTCTCGAGCAGTTAATTGGCAATAGTGCCTCATTTTGAATTGAGTACATAATGTTCGTTCACCTCTCCAATGGGGACTGATGTTAGTGAAATTTCTGAGTCGCATAAAGGATGTCAAATCACCTTTTGCCTTTCAAGAGGGAATGTGGTATTTCTCTTGAGATTTGCAGCGCAAAATATCCTCATCTCGCATTGCGGAGATAATTTTGTGGTGTATGTCAAGTTGCGGCGGGAATTTTGGATTACTTCTCCTGTTGCGACGGGGACTCAGGAATTTGCTCGAGTTGTTTCTGGAAAGTCAGGTCCCCTTTTGTGTTGGAAGGGGAACTTCCGATTTACTCTCGAGCAGTTAATTGGCAATAGTGCCTCATTTTGAATTCAGTACATAAAGTTCATTCACCTCTACAATGCGGACAGATGTTAGTGAAATTTCTGAGTCGCATAAAGGATGTCAAGTACCCTTTTGCATTTCAAGAGGGAATGTGGTATTTCTCTTGAGATTCTGCAGCGTGAAATATCCTCATCTCGCATTGAGGAGATAATTTTGTGGTGTATGTCTAGTTGCGGCTGGAATTTTGGATTACTTCTCGTGTTGCGACAGGGACCTCAGGAATTTGCTCGAGTTGCTTCTGGAAAGTCAGGTCCCCTTTTGTGTTGCAAGGGGAACTTCCGGTTTAGTCTGGAGCCGTTAAATATGAATAGGGCCTCATCTCGAATTGAGTCCATAAAGTGTGTTCTCCTCTCCTATGGGGACTGATATTAGTGAATTTTCTGAGTCGCATAAAGGGTATCAAGTACTTTTTGCCTTTCAAGAGGGAATAGTGGTATTTCTCTTGAGATTCTGCAGCGCAAAATTTCCTCTTCTCGCATTGAGGGGATAATTTTGTGGTGTTTCTCTAGTTGCGGCAGGAAGCTTGGGGTACTTCTCGAGTTGTCAAGGGACCTCAAGAACTTGCTTGGGTTTCTTTTGGTAAGGCAGGTCCCCTTTGGTGTTGGAAAGGGCACTTCCGGTTTACTCTCCAGCCATTAAATGGGAATAGGGTTTCATCTCGAATTGAGTCCATAAAGTGTGTTCTCCTCTCCAATGGGGACGGCTATGTGAGGGTGCTTTCTGAGTCACATAAATGGTGTCAAGTACCCTTTGCCTTTCAAGCTGGAATGTGGTATTTCTCTTGAGATTCTGCAGCGCACAATTTCCTCATCTCGCATTGAGGGGATAATTCTGTGGTGTTTGTCGAGTTGCGGCGGGATGCTGGGGGTGCTTCTCGAGTTGCAACGGGGACCTCAGGAAGTGGCTCGGGTTGCTTCAGGGAAGTCAGGTCCCCTTTTGTGTTGGAACGGAAACTTCTGGTTTACTTTCGAGCCGTTAATTGGGAGTAGGGATTCATCTGGAATTGAGTCCAAAAGGTGTTTTTTCCTCTTCAATGGGTACGGCTCTGTGAGCGAACTTTCTGCGTCACATAAAGTGTGTCAAGTGCCCTTTTGCCTCTCAAGTGTGAATGTGGGATTTCTATTTAATTGTGCAGTGCAAAATTTCCTCAACTCACATTGAGCAGAAAAGTTTTTGGTGTTTCGCCTTTTGTGGCGGGAAGCTGGGGGTACTTCTCGAGTTGCGACGGGGACCTCAGGAACTCGCTTGTGTTGCTTCAGGTAAGTTAGTCACCCTTTTCTACTGGAACGGAAATTTCGGGAATACTCAAGAGCCGTTAAATGGGAGTAGGGCCTCTTCCTAGGTTGAGTCCATAAATTGTGTTCTCCTCTCCAATGGGGATGGCTGTGTGAGGGAGCTTTCTGAGTCGAATAAAGGGTGTCAAGTACATTTTTGCCTTTCAAGCGGGAATGTGGGATTTCTCTTGAGATTATGCAGCGCAAAATTTCCTCATGTCTCATTGAGGGGATAATATTGTGGTGTTTCTCGTATTGCAGAGGGAAGCTAGGGGTACTTCTCGAGTTGCGAAGTGGACCTCAGGAAATCATTCGAGTTACTGCAGGGAAGCCAGGTCCCCTTTTGTGCTGGAAGCGGAACTTCTGGATTACTCTCGAACCCTTTAATTGGAATAGGGCCTCTTTTCGAATTGAGTCCATAAATTGTGTTCTCCTCTCCATTGGGGACGGGTATTAGGGAAATTTCTGAGTGGCATAAAGTTTGTCAAGTACACTTTTGCCTTTCAAGCGGGAATGGGTGATTTGTCTTGAGATTCTGCAGCGCAAAATTACCTCATCTCTCATTGACGGGATAATTTTGTGGTGTTTCTTGAGTTTGCGTGGGAAGCAGGGGGTACATTTCGAGTTGCGACGGGGACCTCAGGAACTCGCTCCGGTTTCTTCAGGGAAGTCAAGTCCCCTTTTTTGTTGATAGGGTAACTTCCGGATATCTCTCGAGCCGTTAAATAGGAATATTGCCTCTTCTCGATTTGAGTCCATAAAGTGTGTTCTCCTCTCAAATGAGGACGGTTTTAGGGGCCATACTTAGTCGTCTAAAGAGAGTCAAGTACCCTTTTGCCTTTCAAGCGGGAATGTGGGATTTCTCGTGGGATTCTGCAGCGCAAAATTTCCTCATCTCACATTGTGGGGAAAATTTTGTGGTGTTTCTCCAGTTGCGATGGGGACCTCAGAAACTTTCTCAAGTTACTTCAGGGAATCAGGTGCCATTTGTGCTCGAAGGGGAACTTCCGGAATACTTTTGAGCCCTTTAATGGGAATAGGGCCTCTTCTCCAGTTGAGTCCATAAAGTGTGTTATCTTCTACAATGGGGACGGATATTATTGAACTTTCTGAGTGGCATAAAGTGTGTCAAGTACCCTTTTGCCTTTCAAGCGGGAATGTGGGATTTCTCTTGAGATTCTGCAGCGCAAAAAACCTCATCTCTCATTGAGGGGATAATTTTGTGGTGTTTCTCGAATTGCGGCGGGAAGCTGGGGGTACTTCTCGAGTTGCGGCGGGGACCTCAGGAACTCGCTCGGGTTGCTTCAGGGAAGTCAAGTCCCCTTTTGTGTTGGAAGGGGAACTTCCGGAATACTCTCGAGCCATTAAAAGGGAATATTGCCTCTTCTCCATTTGAGTCCATAAAATATGTTCTCCTCTCCACTGAGGATGGATGTTAGGGAATATTCTGAATCGCATAAAGGTAGTCAAGTACCCTTTTGCCTTTCAAGCGGGAATGTGGGATTACTCTTGAGATTCTGCAGCGCAAATTTTCCTCATCTCGCATTGAGGGGATAATTTTGTGGTGTTTCTCGAATTGAGGCGGGAAGATGGGGGTACTTCTGGAGTTGCGACGGGGACCTCAGGAACTCACTCCAGTTACTTCAGGGAAGTCAGGTCCCCTTTTGTTCTTGAAGGGGAGCTTCCGGATTACTCTGGAGCCCTTTAAATGGAATAGGGCCTCTTCTGGAGTTGACTCCATAAAGTGTGTTCTCCTCTCCAATGGGGAAGGATGTTAGGGAACTTTCTGAGTGACATAAAGGGAGTCAAGTACGCTTTTGCCTTTCAATTGGGAATGTGGGATTTCTCTTCAGATTCTGCAGCGCAAAGTTTCCTCCTCTCGCATTGAGGGGATAATTTTGTGGTGTTTCCCGAATTTCAGCGGGAAGCTGGGGGTACTTCTCGAGTTTCAACGGGGACCTCAGGAACTCACTGGAGTTACTTCAGGGAAGTCAGTTCCCCCATTGTGCTGGACGGGGAACTTCCGGATTACTCTGGAGCCCTTTAATGGGAATAGGGGCTCTTCTGGAGTTGAGTCCATAAAATTAGTACGCCTCTGCAATGGGGACGGATTTTAGGGAACTTTCTGAGGGGCATAAAATATGCCAAGTTCTCTTTTGCCTTTCAAGCGGGAATGTGGGATTTCCCTTGAGATTCTGCAGCGCAAAATTACCTCATGTCGCATTGAGGGGATAATATTGTGTTGTTTCTAGAGTTGTAGTGGGAAGTAGGGGACACTTCTGGAGTTGAAACTGGAACCTAAGGAACTCTCTCGGTTTGCTCCAGGGAAGTCAAGTTCCCTTTTGTGTTGGAAGGGGAAATTCTTGATTACTCTTGAGCCTTTAAATGGGAATATTTCCTCTTCTTGATTTGAGTGTATGAAGAGTGTTCTCCTCTTCACTGAGGATGGATGTTAGGGAACATTCTGAGTCGCATAAAGGGAGTCAAGTACCCTTTTGCCTTTCAAGCACGAATGTGGGATTTCTCTTGAGATTCTGCAGCGAAAATTTTCCTCTTCTCGCATTGAGGGTATAATTTTGTGGTGTTTCTCCAGTTGCGTCGGGAAGAGGGGGTATGTCTCGAGTTGCGGTGGGGACCTCAGGAACTCGCTAGGGTTGCTTCAGGGAAGTCAAGTCCCGTTTTGTGTTGGAAGGGGAACTTCCGGATTACTCTAGAGACGTTAAAAGGGAATAATGCCTCCTCTCCATTTGAGTCCAGAAAATGTGTTCTCCTCTCCACTGAGGACAGATGTTAGGGAACATTCTGAGTCGTATAACGGGGGTCAAGTACCCTTTTGCCTTTCAAGTGGGAATGTGGGATTTCTCTTGAGATTCTGCAACGTTAAATTTCCTCATCTCGCATTTAGGGGATAATATTGTGTTATTTCTCGAGTTGCGGCTGGAAGCATGGGGTACTTCTCGAGTTGAGCTGGGAACCTCAGGAACTCGCTTGGGTTGCTTCAGGGAAGTCAAGTCCTTTTTTGTGTTGGAAGGGGAACTTCTTGATTACTCTCTAGCCTTTAAATGGGAATATTGCCTCTTTTGGATTTGAGTCCATGAGGTGTGTTTTCCTCTCCACTGAGGAAGGATGTTAGGGAACATTCTGAGTAACATAAACGGAGTCAGTACCCTTTTGCCTTTCAAGCCGGAATGTAGGATTTCTCTTGAGATTCTGCAGCGCAAAATTTCCTCATCTCGCAGTGAGGGGAATATTTTGTGGTGTTTCTCAAGTTGCGAATACCTCAGAAACTTACCCGAGTTACTTCAGGGAATCAGGTGCCATTTGTGCTGGAAGGGGAACTTCCGGAATACTTTTGAGCCCTGTAATGGGAATAGGGCCTCTTCTCCAGTTGAGTCCCTAAAGTGTGATTTCCTCTCCAATGGAGACAGAGCTTAGGGAACTTTCTGAATGGCATAAAGTGTGTCAAGTAAGCTTTTGCCTTTCAATGGTAATGTGGATTTTCTTTTGAGATTCTGCAGCGCAAAATTTCCTCATCTCACACTGAGGTGATAATTTTGTGGTGTTTCTCCAGTTGTGGTGGGAAGCAGGGGGCTCTTCTCTAGCTATGGCGGGGACCTCAGGAACTCGCTCGGGTTGCTTCAGGGAAGTCAAGTCGCCTTTTGTGTTGGAAGGGGAACTTCCGGATTACTGTCCAGACGTTAAAAGGGAATATTGCCTCCTCTCCATTTAAGTCCATAAATTATGTTCTCGTCTCCACTGAGGATGGATGTTAGGGAACATTCTGAGTCGCCTAAAGGGAGTCAAGTACTATTCTACCTTTCAAGCGGGAATGTGGGATTTCTCTTGAGATTCTGCAGCACAAAATTTCCTCATCTCCCATTGAGGGGATAATTTTGTGGTGTTTCTCGAGTTGCGGCAGGAGGCTGGGGGTACTTCTCGAGTTGCAGCGGGGACTTCAGGAACTGGCTCTGGTTGCTTCAGGGAAGTCAAGTCCTTTTTTGTGTTGGAAGGGGAACTTCCGGATTACTCTCGAGCTGTTAAATGAGAAAAATGCCTCTTCTCGATTTGAGTCCATAAAGTGGGTTTTCCTCTCCACTGAGGAAGGATGTTAGGGAACATTCTGAGTCGCATAAACGGAGTCAGTACCCTTTTGCCTTTCAAGCCGGAATGTGGGATTTCTCTTGAGATTCTGCAGCGCAAAATTTCCTCATCTGTCATTGAGGGGATAATACTGTGTTGTTTCTCGAGTTGTGTTTGGAAGTAGGGGATACTTCTGGAGTTGAAACGGGAACCTCAGGAACTCTCTCGGGTTGCTCCAGGAAAGTCAAGTTCCCTTTTGTGTTGGAAGGGGAACTTCTTGATTACTCTTGAGCCTTTAAATGGGAATATTGCATCTTCTCGGTTTGAGTGCATGAAGAGTGTTCTCCTCTCCACTGAGGATGGATGTTAGGGAACATTCTGAGTCGCATAAAGGGAGTCAAGAAACCTTTTGCCTTTCAAGAGGGAATGTGATATTTCTCTTGAGATTCTGCAGAGCAATATTTCTTCATCTCGCATTGAGGTGATAATTTTGTGGTGTATGTCCAGTTGCGGTGTGAAGCTGGGGGCACTTCTCGAGTTGTGACGGAGACATCAGGAACTCGCTCGGGGTTCTTCAGGTAAGGCAGGTCTCGTTTTGTGTTTGAAGGGGAACTTCCGGTTCACTATCCAGCCGTTAAGTGGGAATCGGTTCTCATCTCGAATTGAGTCCATAAAGTGTGTTCTCCTCTCCAATGGGCACTGCTGTGTGTGGGAACTTTCTGAATCGCATAAAGGGTGTTATGAGTCCTTTTGCCTTTCAAGAGGGAATGTGGTATTTCTCTTGAGATTCTGCATCGCAAAATTTACTCATCTCGCACTGAGGGGATAATTTTGTGGTGTTTCTCGAGTTGCGGCTAGAGGCTAGGGTATTTCTCGAGTTGCGACGGGGACCTCAGGAACTCGCTGGGGTAGCTTCAGGTAAGTCAGGTCCCCTTTGGTGTTGGAAGGGGAACTTCCGGTTTAGTCTGGAGCCGTTAAATGGGAATAGGGCCTCATCTCGAACTGAGTCCATAAAGTGTGTTCTCCTCTCCTATGGCAACTGATACTAGTGAAATTTCTGAGTCGCATAAAGGGTATCAAGTACTTTTTGCCTTTCAAGAGGGAATAGTGGTATTTCTCTTGAAATTCTGCAGCGCACAATTTCCTCTTCTCGAATTGAGGGGATAATTTTGTGGTGTTTCTCTAGTTGCGGCAGGAAGCTTGGGGTACTTCTCGAGTTGCCATGTGGACCTCAAGAACTTGCTTGGGTTTCTTCAGGTAAGGCAGGTCCCCTTTTGTGTTGGAAAGGGCACTTCCGGTTGACTCTCCAGCCATTAAATGGGAAAGGGCTTCATCTCGAATTGAGTCCATAAAGTGTGTTCTCCTCTAAAAGGGGACGGCTGTGTGAGGGAACTTTCTGAGTCGAATAAAGGGTGTCAAGTACCTTTTTGCCTTTCAAGAGGGAATGGGGTATTTCTCTTGAGAGTCTGCATCGCAAAACTTCCTCATCTCGCATTCAGGGGATAATTTTGGGGTGTTTCTCATGTTACGGCGGGAAGCTGGTTGTGCTTCTCGAGTTGCGAAGGGGACCTCAAGAACTCGCTGGGGTTGCTTCAGGGAATTCCGGTTCGCTTTGGTGTTGGAATGGGAACTTCCGGTTTTCTCTGGAGCCCTTAAATGTGAACAGGGGCTCATCTCGAATTGAGACCATAAAGTGTGTTCTCCTCTCCACGGGGACAGCTGTGTGAGGGAACTTTCGGAGTCAAATAAAGTGTGTCAAATACCATTTTTCCTTTCAAGAGGGAATGTGGTATTTCTCTTGAGATTCTGCATCGCAAAATTTCCTCATCTCGCATTGAGGGGATAATTTTGGTGTTTTTCACCAGTTGAGGCGGGAAGCTGGGGGTGCTTCCCGAGTTGAGACGGGGACCTCAGGAACTCGCTGGGGTTGCTTCAGGGAAGTCAAGCCCACTTTGTTGTTCGATGGGAAACTTCCCGTTTCCTCTCGAGCCCTTAAATGTGAACAGGGGCTCATCTCGAATTGAGTCCTTAAAGTGTGTTCTGCTCTCCAAAGGGGACGGCTGTGTGAGGGAACTTTCTGAATCGAATAAAGGGTGTCAAGTACCGTTTTGCCTTTCAAGAGGGAATGTGGTATTTCTCTTGAGATGCTGCATCGCTAAATTTTCTCATCTCGCATTGAGGAGATAATGTTGGGGTGTTCTCGAATTGCGGTGGGAGGCTGAGTGTGCTTTTCTAGTTGCGACGGGGACCTTAGGAACTCGCTGGGGTTCCTTCAGGGAAGTCAGGTCCCCTTCGATGTTGGAAGGGGAATTTCCGGTTTCCTCTCGAGCCCTTAAATGTGAACAGGGGCTCATATCGAATTGAGTTCTGAAAATGTTTTCTCCTCTCCAAAGGGAACGGTTGTGTGAGGAATCTTTCTGAGTCGAATAAAGGTTATCAAGTACCTTTTTGCCTTTCAAGAGGGAATGTTGTATTTCTCTTGAGATGCTGCATCGCAAAATTTCCTCATCTGTCATTGAGGGGATAATTATGGTGTGTTTCTCGAGTTGTGGCGGGAAGCTGGGAGTGCTTCTCCAGTGCGACGGGGAACTCAGGAACTCGCTGAGGTTGCTTCAGGGAATTCAGGTTCCCTTTGGTGTTGGAAGGGAAACTTCCGGTTTCGTTTCGAACCCAGAATTGTGCACAGGAGCTCATCTGGAACTGAGTCCATAAACTGTGTTCTCTTCTCCAAAGGGGACGGCTGTGTGAGGGAACTTTCTGAGTGGAATCAAGGGTGTCAAGTACCTTTTTGCCTTTCAAGAGGGAATGTGGTATTTCTCTTGAGATGCTGCATCGCAAAATTTCCTCACTTCGCATGGAGGTGATAATTTTGGGATGTTTCTCGAGTTGCGGTGGGAAGTTGGGGATGCTTCTCGATTTGCGACGGGGACTTCAGGAACTCACTGGGGTTGCTTCAGGGAAGTCAGGTCCCCTTTGGTGTTCGAAGGCGAACTTCCGGTTTCCTCTCCATCCCTTAAATGTGAACAGGGGCTTATCTCGAATTGAGTCCATAAAGTGTGTTCTCCGCTCCAAAGGGAAAGACTGTGTGAGGGAACCTTCTGAGTCGAATAAAGGGTGTCAAGTACCTTTTTGCCTTTCTAGAGGGAATGTGCTATTTCTCTTGATATTCTGCATCGCAAAATTTCCTCATCTTGCATGGAGGGGATAATTTTGCGGTGTTTCTGAAGTTGCGGCGGGAAGCTGGGGGTGCTTCTCGAGTTGCGACGGGGACCTCAGGAACTCGCTGGGGTTGCTTCAGGGAAGTTAGGTCCCCTTTGGCGTTGGAAGGAGAACTCCGGTTTTCTCTCGAGCCCTTAAATATGCACAGGGGCTCATCTCGAATTGAGTCCATAAAGTGTGTTCTCCTCTCAAAGGGGACGGTTGTGTGAGGGAACTTTCTGAGTCGAATAAAGGGTGTCAAGTATCTTTTTGCCTTTCAGGAGGGAATGTCGTATATCTCTTGAGATGCTGCATCGCAAACTTTCCTCATCTCGCATGGAGGGGATAATTTTTATTTGTTTCTCGAGTTTTTGGCGGAAAGCTGGGGGTGCTTCTCGAGTTACAACGGGGAACTCAGGAACCCCTGGGGTTGCTTCTGGGAAGTCAGGTCCCCTTTGGTGTTGGAAGGGGAACTTCCGGTTTCCTCTCGAGCCCTTAAATGTGCACAGGGGCTCATCTCGAATTGAGTCCATCAAGTGTGTTCTCCTCTCCAAAGGGGAAGGCTGTGTGAGGGAACTTTCTGAGTCTAATAAAAGGTGTCAGGTACCGTCTTGCCTTTCAAGAGGGAATGTGGTATTTCTCTTGAGATGCTGCATCGCAAAATTGTTCCATCTCGCATGGAGTGGATAATTTTGGGGTGTTTCTCGAGTTGCGGCGGGCAGCTGGGGGTGCTTCTCGATTTGCGACGAGGACCTCAGGAACTCGCTGGGGTTGCTTCAGGGAAGTCAGGTCCCCTTTGGTGGTGGAAGGGGAACTTCCGGTTTCCTCTCGAAACCTTAAATGTGCACACGGGCTCATCTCGAATTGAATCCATAAAGTGTGTTCTCCTCTCCAAAGGGGACGGTTGTGTGAGGGAACTTTCTGAGTCGAATAAATGGTGTCAAGTACCTTTTTGCCTTTCAAGAGGGAATGTGGTGTTTCTCTTGAGATGCTGCATCGCAAAATTTCCTCATCTCGCATTGAAGGCATAATTTTAGGGTGTTTCTCGGTTGCGCCGGGAAGCTGGGGGTGCTCCTCGAGTTGCGACCGGAACCTCAGGAACTCGCTGGGGTTGGTGCACTGAAATTAGTTCACCTTTAGTGCTGAAAGGAGAACTTCCGGTTTACTCTCGAGCCCTTAAATGTGAACAGGGGCTCATCTCGAATTGAGTCCATAAAGTTTGTTCTCCTATCCAAGCGGGACTTCTATGTGAGGGAACTTTCTGAGGCGAATAAAGGGTGTCAAGTACCTTTTTGCCTTTCAAGAGGGAATGTGGTATTTCTCTTGAGATGCTGCATCGCCAAATTTCCTCATCTCGCATATAGTGTATACTTTTGTGGTCTTTCACGAGCTGCGGCGGGAAACTGAGAGTGCTTCTCGAGTTGCGACGGGGACCTCAGGAACTCGCTGAGGTTGCTTCAGGAAAGTCAGTTCCCGTTTGGTGTTGGAAGGGGAACTTCCGGTTTCCTCTGGAGCCCTTAAATGTGAACAGGGGCTCATCTCGAATTGAGTCCATAAAGTGTGTTCTCCTCTTCAAAGGGGACGGCTGAGTGAGGGAACTTTCTGAGTCGAATAAAAGGTACCTAGTACCTTTTTGACTTTCAAGAGGGAATGTGGTATTTATCTTGAGATTCTGCATCGCAAAATTTTCTCATATCGCATTGAGGGGATTATTTTGGGGTGTTTCTTGTGTTGTGGCGGGAATCTGGGTGTGCTTCTCAAGTTGCGACGGCGACCTCAGGAACTCGCTGGGGTTGCTTCAGGGAAGTCAGTTCCCCTTTGTTGTTGGAAGGGGAACTTCCGGTTTCCTCTCGAGCCCTTAAATGTGAACTGGGTCTCATCTCGAACTGAGTCCATAAAGTGTGTTCCCCTCTCCAAAGGGGACGGGTGTGTGAGAGAACTTTCTGAGTCTAATAAAGGGTGTCAAGTACCTTTTTGCCTTTCAAGAGGGAATGTGGTATTTCTCTTGAGATGCTGCATCGCAAAATGTCCTCATCTCGCATGGAGGGGATAATTTTGGGGTGTTTCTCGAGTTGCGGTGGGAAGCTGGGGGTGCTTCTCGAGTTGCAACGGGGACCTCAGGAACTCGCTGGGGTTGCTTCAGGGAAGTCAGTGCCCCTTTGGTGTTGGAAGATGAACTTCCGGTTTCTTCTCGAGCCCTTAAGTGTGCACAGGGGCTCATCTCGAATTGAGTCCATAAAGTGTGTTCTCCTCTCCAAAGGGGACGGCTGTGTGAGGGAACTTTCTGAGCCGAATAAGGGCTGTCAAGTACCTTTTTGACTCTCAAGAGCGAATGTGGGGTTTCTCTTGAGATTCTGCATCGCAAAATACCATATCTCGCATTGAGGGGATAATTTTGTTGTGGTGGTCATGTTGCCGGCGGAAGCAGTGGTTACTTCTGGAGTTACGACGGGGACCTCAGGAACTCACTCACTTGCTTCAGTGAAGTCAAGTCCCCTTTGGTTTTGGAAGGGGAACTTCCGGATTACTCTCGAGCCGTTAAATGGGAATATTAGCTCTTCTCGGTTTCAGTCCATAAAGTGTGTTCTCCTCTCCACTGAGGACGGATGTTAGGGACCATTCTGAGTCGCCTAAACGGTGTCAAATACTCTTTTACCTTTCAAGCGGGAATGTGGGATTTCTCTTGAGATTCTGCAGCGCAAAATTTCCTCATCTCACATTGTGGGGATAATTATGTGGTGTTTCTCGAGTTGCGATGGGGACCTCAGAAACTTACTCAAGTTACTTTAGGGAATCATGTCCCATTTGTGCTGGAAGGGGAACTTCCGGATTACTCTCGAGCCCTTTAATGGGAATAGGGACTCTTTGGTAGTTTAGTCCATAAAGTGTGTTATTCTCTCCAATGGGGACGGATATTTTTGAACTTTCTGAGTGGCATAAAGTGTGTCAAGTACCCTTTTGCCTTTCAAGCGGGAATGTGGGATATCTCTTGAGATTCCGCAGCGCAAAATAACCTCATCTCACATTGAGGGGATAATTTTGTGGTGTTTCTTCAGTTGTGGTGGGAAGCAGGGGGCACTTCTCTAGCTATGGCGGGGACCTCAGGAACTCGCTCGGGTTGCTTCAGGGAAGTCAAGTCGCCTTTTGTTTTGGAAGGGGAACTTCCGGATTACTATCGAGATGTTAAAAGGGAATATTGCCTCCTCTCCATTTGAGTCCATAAAATATGTTCTCCTCTCCACTGAGGATGTATGTTAGGGAACATTCTGAGTCGCCTAAAGGGAGTCAAGTACTCTTTTGACTTTCAAGCGGGAATGTGGGATTTCTCTTGAGATTCTGCAGCGCAAAATTTCCTCATCTCCCTTTGAGGGGATAATTTTGTGGTGTTTCTCGAGTTGCGGCGGGAAGCTGGGGGTACTTCTCGAGGTGCGTCAGGGACCTCAGGAACTCACTTGGGTTGCTTCAGGGAAGTCAAGTCCTTTTTTGTCTTGGAAGGGGAACTTCCGGATTACTCTCGAGCTGTTAAATGGGAAAAATGCCTCTTCTCGATTTGAGTCCATAAAGTGTGTTTTCCTCTCCACTGAGGAAGGATGTTAGGGAACATTCTGAGTCGCATAAACGGAGTCAGTACCCTTTTGCCTTTCAAGCCGGAATGTAGGATTTCTCTTGAGATTCTGCAGCGCAAAAAACCTCATCTCTCATTGAGGGGAATATTTTGTGGTGTTTCTCGAATTGCGGCGGGACGCTGGGGGTACTTCTTGAGTTTAGATGGCGACCTCAGGAACTCACTCGAGTTTCTTCAGGGAAGTCAGGTCCCCTTTTGTGCTGGAAGTGGAACTTCCGGATTAGTCTCGACCCCTTTAATGGGAATAGGGCCTCTTCTGGAGTTGAGTCCATAAAGTGTGTATACCTCTCCAATGGGGACGGATGTTAGGGAACATTCTGAGTGGCATAAAGTATGTCAAGTTCCCTTTTGCTTTCAAGCGGGAAGGCGGGATTTCTCTTGAGATTCTGCAGAAAATTACCTCATCTCGCACTTGTGTCGTTTCTCGAGTTGGGGCGGGAAGCAGGGGGAACTTCTGGAGTTGAGACGGGACCCTCAGGAACTCGCTCAGGTTGCTTCAGGGAAGTCAAGTAATTTTTTGTGTTGGAAGCGGAACTTCTTGATTACTCTCGAGCCTTTAAATGGGAATATAGCCTCTTTTCGATTTGAGTCCTTGAAGTGTGTTTTCCTCTCCACTGAGGACGGATGTTAGGGAACATTCTGAGTCGCCTAAAGGGAGTCAGGTACCATTATGCCTTTCAAGCGGGAATGTGGGATATCACTTGAGACTCTGCAGCCCAAAATTTCCTCATTGGGGGGATAATTTTGTTGTGCTTCTCGAGTTGCGAAGGGGACCTCAGGAACTTTCTCGAGTTACTTCAGGTAATCAGGCCCATTTTTTCCTGGAAGGAGAACTTCCGGATTACTCTTGAGCCCTTTAATGGGAATAGGGCCTCTTCTGGTGTTGAGTCCATAAAGTGTGTTATCCTCTCCACTGAGGACGAATCTTAGGGACCATTCTGAGTCGGCTAAAGGGAGTCAAGTACCCTTTTGCCTTTCAAGCGGATATCTGGGATTTCACTTGAGATTCTGCAGCACAAATTTTCCTCATCTCACATTGTGGGGAAAATTTTGTGGTGTTTCTCCAGTTGCGATGGGGACCTCAGAAACTTACTCGAGTTACTTCAGGGAATCAGGTCCCATTTGTGCTGGAAGGGGAACTTCCGGAATACTTTTGAGCCCTTTAATGGGAATAAGGCCTCTTCTCCAGTTGAGTCCCTAAAGTGTGTTATCTTCTCCACTGAGGACGGATATTGTTGAACTTTCTGAGTGGCATAAAATGTGTCATGTATGCTTTTGCCTTTCAACGGGAATGTGGGATTTCTCTTGAGATTCTGCAGCGCAAAAAACCTCATCTCTCATTGAGGGGATAATTTTGTGGTGTTTCTCGAATTGCGGCGGGAAGCTGGGGGTACTTCTCGAGTTGCGGCGGGGACCTCAGGAACTCGCTCGGGTTGCTTCAGGGAAGTCAAGTCCACTTTTGTGTCGGAAGGGGAACTTCCGGAATACTCTCGAGCCATTAAAAGGGAATATTGCCTCTTCTCCATTTGAGTCCATAAAATATGTTCTCCTCTCCACTGAGGATGGATGTTAGGGAATATTCTGAATCGCATAAAGGGAGTCAAGTACCCTTTTGCCTTTCAAGCGGGAATGTGGGATTTCTCTTGAGATTCTGCAGCGCAAAATTTCCTCATCTCACATTGAGGGGATAATTTTGTGGTGTTTCTCGAATTGAGGCGGGAAGATGGGGGTACTTCTGGAGTTGCGACGGGGACCTCAGGAACTCACTCCAGTTACTTCAGGGAAGTCAGGACTCCTTTTGTTCTTGAAGGGGAGCTTCCGGATTACTCTGGAGCCCTTTAAATGGAATAGGGCCTCTTCTGGAGTTGAGTCCACAAAGTGTGTTCTCCTCTCCAATGGGGAAGGAAGATAGGGAACTTTCTCAGTGACATAAAGGGAGTCAAGTAAGCTTTTGCCTTTCAATTGGGAATGTGGGATTTCTCTTCAGATTCTGCAGCGCAAAGTTTCCTCCTCTCGCATTGAGGGGATAATTTTGTGGTGTTTCCGAATTTCGGCGGGAAGCTGGGGGTACTTCTCGAGATTCAACGGGGACCTCAGGAACTCACTGGAGTTACTTCAGGGAAGTCAGTTCCCCCTTTGTGCTGGACGGGGAACTTCCGGATTACTCTGGAGCCCTTTAATGGGAATTGGGGCCTTTCTGGAGTTGAGTCCAAAATTGAGTACACCTCTGCAATGGGGACGGATTTTAGGGAACTTTCTGAGGGGCATAAAGTATGCCAAGTTCCCTTTTGCCTTTCCAGCGGGAATGTGGGATTTCCCTTGAGATTCTGCAGCGCAAAATTACCTCATGTCGCATTGAGGGGATAATATTGTGTTGTTTCTGGAGTTGTGGTGGGAAGTAGGGGATACTTCTGGAGTTGAAACGGGAAGCTAAGGAACTCTCTCGGTTTGCTCCAGGGAAGTCAAGTTCACTTTTGTGTTGGAAGGGGAACTTCTTGATTACTCTTGAGCCTTTAAATGGGAATATTGCCTCTTTTCGATTTGAGTCCATGAGGTGTGTTTTCCTCTCCACTGAGGAAGGATGTTAGGGAACATTCTGAGTCGCATAAACGGAGTCAATACACTTTTGCCTTTCAAGCCGGAATGTAGGATTTCTCTTGAGATTCTGCAGCGCAAAATTTCCTCATCTCGCAGTGAGGGGAATATTTTGTGGTGTTTCTCGAATTGCGGCGGGACGCTGGGGGTACTTCTTGAGTTTAGATGGCGACCTCAGGAACTCACTGGAGTTTCTTCAGGGAAGTCAGGTCCCCTTTTGTGCTGGAAGGGGAACTTCCGGATTAGTCTCGAGCCTTTTAATGGGAATAGGGCCTCTTCCGGAGTTGAGTCCATAAAGTGTGTATGTCTCTCCAATGGGGACGGATATTAGGGAACATTCTGAGTGGCATAAAGTATGTCAAGTTCCCTTTTGCTTTCAAGCGGGAAGGCGGGATTTCTCTTGAGATTCTACAGCAGAAAATTACCTCATCTCGCACTAAGGGGATAATATTGTGTCGTTTCTCGATTTGGGGCCGGAAGCAGGGGATACTTCTGGAGTTGAGACGGGACCCTCTGGAACTCGCTCAGGTTGCTTCAGGGAAGTCAAGTACTTTTTTGTGTTGGAAGGGGAACTTCTTGATTACTCTCGAACTTTTAAATGGGAATATTGCCTCCTCTCCATTTAAGTCCATAAATTATGTTCTCCTCTACTGAGGATGGATGTTAGGGAACATTCTGAGTCGCCTAAAGGGAGTCAAGTACCCTTCTGCCTTTCAAGCGGGAGTGTGGGATTTCTCTTGAGATTCTGCAGAGCAAAATTTCTTCATCTCCCATTGAGGGGATAATTTTGTGGTGTTTCTCGAGTTGCGGCGGGAAGCTGGGGGTACTTCTCGAGTAGCAGCGGTGACCTCAGGAACTCGCTCGGATTGCCTCAGGGAAGTCAAGTCCTTTTTTGTGTTGGAAGGGGAACTTCCGCATTACTCTCGAGCTGTTAAATGGGAAAAATGCCTCGTCTCGATTTGAGTCCATAAAGTGTGTTTTCCTCTCCACTGAGGAAGGATGTTAGGGAACATTCTGAGTCGCATAAACGGAGTCAGTACCCTTTTGCCTTTCAAGCCGGAATGTGGGATTTCTCTTGAGATTCTCAGCGCAAAATTTCCTCATCTCTCATTGAGGGGAATATTTTGTGGTGTTTCTCGAATTGCGGTGGGACGCTGGGGGTACTTCTTGAGTTTAGATGGGGACCTCAGGAACTCACTCGAGTTTCTTCAGGGAAGTCAGGTCCCCTTTTGTGCTGGAAGGGGAACTTCCGGATTAGTCTCGAGCCCTTTAATGGGAATAGGGCCTCTTCTGGAGTTGAGTCCATAAAGTGTGTTCTCCTCTCCAATGGGGAAGGATGTTAGGGATTTTTCTGAGTGACATAAAGGGAGTCAAGTACGTTTTTGCCTTTCAATTGGGAATGTTGGATTTCTCTTCAGATTCTGCCGCGCAAAGTTTCCTCATCTCGCATTGAGGGGATAATTTTGTGGTGTTTCCCGAATTTTGGCGGGAAGCTGGGGGTACTTCTCGAGTTTCAACGGGGACCTCAGTAACTCACTGGAGTTACTTTAGGGAAGTCAGTTCCCCTTTAGTGCTGGACGGGGAACTTCCGGATTACTCTCGAGGCCTTTAAGGGAATAGGGGCTCTTCTGGAGTTGAGTCCATAAATTGTGTATGCCTCTGCTATAGGGATGGATTTTATGGAACTTTCTGAGGAGCATAAAGTATGCCAAGTTCCCTTTTCTCTTTCAAGCGGGAATGTGGGATTTCTCTTGAGATTCTGGAGCGCAAAATTACCTCATGTCGCATTGCGGGGATAATACTGTGTTGTTTCTCGAGTTGTGGTTTGAAGTAGGGGATACTTCTGGAGTTGAAACGGGAACCTCAGGAACTCTCTCAGGTTTCTCCAGGGAAGTCAAGTCCCCTTTTGTGTTGGAAGGGGAACTTCTTGATTACTCTTGAGCTTTTAAATGGGAATATTGCCTCTTCTCGATTTGACTGCATGAAGAGTGTTCTCCTCTGCACTGAGGATGGATGTTAGGGAACATTCTGATTCTCATAAAGGGAGTCAAGAACCCTTTTGCCTTTCAAGAGGGAATGTGATATTTCTCTTGAGATTCTGCAGAGCAATATTTCTTCATCTCGCATTGAGGTGATAATTTTGTGGTGTATGTCCAGTTGCGGCGGGAAGCTGGGGGTACTTCTCGAGTTGCGATGGGGACATCAGGAACTCGCTCGGGTTTCTTCAGGTAAGGCAGGTCCCGTTTTGTGTTTGAAGGGGAACTTCCGGTTCACTATCGAGCCGTTAAGTGGGAATCGGTCCTCATCTCGAATTGAGTCCATAAAGTGTGTTCTCCTCTCCAATGGGCACTGCTGTGTGAGGGAACTTTCTGAATCGCATAAAGGGTGTTAAGAGTCCTTTTGCCTTTCAAGAGGGAATGTGGTATTTCTCTTGAGATTCTGCATCGCAAAATTTCCTCATCTCGCACTGAGGGGATAATTTTGTGGTGCTTCTCGAGTTGCCACTGGAGGCTAGGGTATTTCTCGAGTTGCGACGGGGACCTCAGGAACTCGCTTGGGATGCTTCAGGGAAGTCAGGTCCCCTTTGGTGTTGGAAGGGGAACTTCCGGTTTACTCTCGAGCCGTTTATTGGGAATAGGGCCTCACCTTGATTTGAGTCCGTAAAGTGTGTTCTCCTGTCCAATGAGGACGGCTGTGTGAGGGAACTTTCTGAGTCGCATAAAGGGTTTCAAGAACCGTTTTTCCTTTCAAGAGGGAATGTGGTATTTCTCTTGAGATTCTGTAACGCAAAATTTCCTATACTTGCATTGAGGGGATATTTTGTGGTGTTTCTCGAGTTGCGGCGGGAAGCTGGGGGTAATTCTCAAGTTGCTATTCGTACCTCAGGAACTCACTCGGGTTTCTTCAGGTAAGGCAGGTCCCCTCTTTGTTGGAAGGGGAACTTCTGATTTACTCTCGAGCAGTT
Organism: Moschus berezovskii; assembly: GCF_049115385.1. Lineage (NCBI taxonomy): Eukaryota > Metazoa > Chordata > Mammalia > Artiodactyla > Moschidae > Moschus > Moschus berezovskii. The sequence goes on from NC_142461.1 coordinate 141,971,297, forward strand.
AATTGGCAATAGTGCCTCATTTTGAATTGAGTACATAAAGTTCGTTCACCTCTCCAATGGGGACTGATCTTAGTGAAATTTCTGAGTCGCATAAAGGATGTCACGTACCCTTTTGCATTTCAAGAGGGAATGTGGTATTTCTCTTGAGATTCTGCAGCGCAAAATATCCTCATCTCGCATTCAGGAGATAATTTTGTGGTGTATGTCAAGTTATGGCGGGAATTTTGGATTATTTCTCGTGTTGCGACGGGGACCTCAGGAATTTGCTCGAGTTGCTTCTGGAAAGTCAGGTCTCCTTTTGTGTTGGAAGGGGAACTTCCGGTTTAGTCTGGAGCCATTAAATGGGAATAGGGCCTCATCTCGAACTGAGTCCATAAAATGTGTTCTCCTCTCCTATGGGGAATGATATTAGTGAAATTTCTGAGTCGCATAAACGGTATCAAGTACTTTTTGCCTTTCAAGAGGGAATAGTGGTATTTCTCTTGAGATTCTGCAGCCCAAAATTTCCTCTTCTCGCATTGAGGGGATAATTTTGTCATGTTTCTCTAGTTGCGGCAGGAAGCTTGGGGTACTTCTCGAGTTGCCATGTGGACCTCAAGAACTTGCTTGGGTTTCTTCAGTTAAGGCAGGTCCCCTTTTGTGTTGGAAAGGGCACTTCCTGTTTACTCTCCAGCCATTAAATGGGAATAGGGCTTCACCTCGAATTGAGTCCATAAAGTGTGTTCTCCTCTCCAATGGGGACGGCTGTGTGAGGGTACTTTCTGAGTCGCAGAAAGGGTGTCAAGTACCCTTTTGCCTTTCAAGCGGGAATGTGGTATTTCTCTTGAGATTCTGCAGCGCACAATTTCCTCATCTCGCATTGAGGGGATAATTCTGTGGTGTTTGTCGAGTTGCGGCGGGATGCTGGGGGTGCTTCTCGAGTTGCAACGGGGACCTCAGGAAGTGCTCGAGTTGCTTCAGGAAAGTCAGGTCCCCTTTTGTGTTGGAACGGGAACTTCCGGTTTACTTTCGAGCCGTTCATTGGGAATAGGGATTCATCTGGAGTTGAGTCCAAAAGGTGTTTTTTCCTCTCCAATGGGTACGGCTCTGTGAGCGAACTTTCTGGGTCACATAAAGTGTGTCAAGTGACCTTTTGCCTTTCAAGTGGGTATGTGGGACTTCTCTTGAGATTTCGGAGCACAAAATTTCCTCATCTCGCATTGTGGGGATAATTTTGTTGTGTCTCGAGTTTCGGCTTGGATCTGGGGGTACTTCTCGAGTTGCAGCGTGGACCTCAGGAACTCGTTCGTGTTGCTTCAGGGAAGTCAGGTCCCCTTTTTTTGGAAGTGGAACTTCCAGATTACTCTCGAGCCCTTAAATGGGAATAGGTCCTCTTCTAGATTTGAGTCCATGAAGTGTGTTCTCCGCTCCAATAAGTACGGGTGTTAGGAAACTATCTGAATCGCATAAAGTGTGTCAAGTGCCCTTTTGCCTTTCAAGCGGGAATGTGGGATTTCTATTTAATTGTGTAGTGCAAAATTTCCTCATCTCACATTGAGCGGATAATTTTTTGGTGTTTCCGCTTTTGAGGCGGGAAGCTGGGGGTACTTCTCGAGTTGCGACGGGGACCTCAGGAACTCGGTTGTGTTGCTTCAGGGAAGTTAGTCACCCTTTTCTACTGGAACGGGAATTTCAGGATTACTCTCAAGCCTTTAAATGGGAATAGGGCCTCTTCCCAAGTTGAGTCCATAAACTGTGTTCTCCTCTCCAATGGGGATGGCTGTGTGAGGGAATTTTCTGAGTCGCATAAAGGGTGTCAAATACAGTTTTGCCTTTCCAGCGGAACGTGGGATTTCTCTTGAATTGTGCAGCGGAATATTTTCCTGATCTCGCATTGAGGGGATAATTTTCTGGTGTTTCTAGAGTTGCATCGGGAACCTGGTTGTACTTCTCAGGTAGCGAAGAGGACCTCAGGAATTCTCCATGGCTGCTTCAGGGAAGTCAGGAACCCTTTTGTGTTGGAAGGGGAATTTCGGGATTACTGTTGAGCCTTTAAATGGGAATAGGGCCTCTTCTCGAGTTAAGTCCGTAAAGTGTGTTCTCCTCTCCAATGGGGACGACTGTTTGAGGGAATTTTTTGAGTCTCACCCGGCTGTGCAAACGGGAGAAATACCAGCCCCACCCGCGCAGACACGAGAGATGCCGGCCCAGGCAGCTGAGACGCCAGAGACACGGGCCTTGCCAGCGCAGACGCGAGAGAGGCCTTCCCCACCCGCGCAGACGGGAGAGAACCCGGCCCCTCCCGCGCAGACTCGAGAGACCTCGGCCCCGTCCGCTCAGAGGCTATTGTTGCTGGCGCCGCCCGCGGAGACACAAGAGAAGCCGGCCCCGCCTGCGCAGATGCGAGAGACCCTTGCCCCGCCTGCGCAGACCCGAGAGACCCCGGCCCCGCCCGCCCAGATGGGAGAGACCCCGGCCCCGCACCCAGACGCGGGATACGCAGGCCCCGCCTGCGCAGAATGGAGAGAAGCCGGCCCTGGCGAAACTGACCATGCAGAGATGCGCAGCGTTGAGGAGCTACCCCATGCCTGAGGCCAGGGCAGGCGGCCGAGAGGAGGTACCCCACCTCCAATAGGCAGTGGCTGTGCGGGGGAGGGCCGAGAGGAGGTACTCACGTTCAAAGTCAGGAGGGGCGGCCTTGAGGACATACCCCTCATCCAAGGTAAGGTGCAGCAGCTGTGCTTCTTGGAGCAGCTGTGAAGAGATATCCCACACCCAAGGTAAGAGAAACTCAAATCAGATGGTAGGTATTGCGAGGGGGATTCAGATGGCAGACACACTGAAATCATAATCACAGGAATCTACTCGATCTGATCACATGGACCACAGCCGAATGTGGTCCACTGGAGAAGGGAATGGCAAACCACTTCAGTATATTTGCATTGAGAACCCGATGAACAGCATCAAAGGGCAAAATGACAGGATACTGAATGAGGAATTCCCCAGGTCTGTAGGTGCCCAGTATGCTACTGGAGATCAGTGGAGAAATCACTCTAGAAGGAATGAAGGGATGGAGCAAAAGCAAAACCAGTACCCAGTTGTGGATGTGACCGGTGATAGAAGCAAGGTCTGGTGCTGTAAAGAGCAATATTGCATAGGAACCTGGAATGTAAGGTCCAGGAATCAAGGCAAATTGGAAGTGGTCAAACAGGAGATGGCAAGAGTGAACATAGACATTCTAGGAATCAGTGAATTAAAATGGACTGGAATGTGTGAATTTAACTCAGATGACCATTATATATATATACTACTGTGGGCAGAAATCCCTTAGAAGAAATGGAGTAGCCATCATGGTCAAAAAGAGACTCCGAAATGCAGTACTTGGATGCAATCTTAAAAACGACAGAATGATTTCTGTTCGTTTCCAAGGCAAACCATTCAACATTAGAGTAATCCAGGCCTGTGCCCCAACCACTAACGCTGAAGAAGCCGAAGTTGAACGGTTCTATGAAGACCTACAAGACCTTTTAGAACTAACACCCAAAAAGATTTCCTTTTCATTATAGGGGACTGGAATGCAAAAGTAGGAAGTCAAGAAACACCTGGAGTAACAGGCAAATTTGGCCTTGGAGCACGGAAAGAAGCAGGGCCAAGGCTAATAGAGTTTTGTCAAGAGAACGCACTGGTCATAGCAAACTCCCTCTTCCAACAACACAAGAGAAGACTCTACACGTGGACATCACCAGATTGTCAACACCAAAATCAGATTGATTATATTCTTTGCAGCCAAAGATGGAGAAGCTGTATACAGTTAGCAAAAACAAGACCAGGAGCTGACTGTGGCGCAGATCATGAACCCCTTATTGCCAAATTCAGACTTAAATTGAAGAAAGTAGGGAAAACCCCTAGACCATTCAGATATGACCTCAATCAAATCCCTTAGGATTATACAGTGGAAGTGAGAAATAGATTTAAGGCACTAGATCTGATAGATAGAGTGCCTGATGAACTCTGGATGGAGGTTCGTGACATTGTACAGGAGACAGGGACCAAGAGCATCCCCATGGAAAAGAAATGCAAAAAAAGCAAAATGGCTGTCTGAGGTGGCCTTACAAATAGCTGTGAAAAGAAGAGAAGCGAAAAGCAAAGGAGAAAGGGAAAGATATAAGCATTAGAATGCAGAGCTCCAAAGAATAGCAAGGAGAGATAAGAAAGCCTTCCTCAGTGATCAATGCAAAGAAATAGAGGAAAACAACAGAATAGGAAAAACAAGAGATCTCTTCAAGAACATTAGAGATTCCAAGGGAACATTTCATGCAAAGATGGGCTCGATAAAGGACAGAAATGGTATGGACCTAACAGAAGCAGAAGATATTAAGAAGAGGTGGCAAGAATACACAGAAGAACAGTACAAAAAAGATCTTCACGACCAGGATAGTCACGAAAATGTGATCACTGGCCTAGAGCCAGACATCTTGGAATGTGAATTCAAGTGTGCCTTAGACAGCAACACTACAAACAAAGCTAGAGGAAGTGATGGAATTCCAGTCGAGCTATTTCAAATCTTGAAAGATGATGCTGTGAAAGTGCTGCACTCAATATGCCAACAAATTTGGAAAACTCAGCAGTGGCCACAGGACTGGAAAAGTTCAGTCTTCATTCCAATCCCAAAGAAAGGCAATGCCAAAGAATGCTCAAGCTACCGCACAATTGCACTCATCTCACACGCTAGTACGGTCATGCTCAAAATTCTCCAAGCCAGGCTTCAGCAATATGTGATCCATGAACTCCCAGATGTTCAAGCAGGTTTTAGAAAAGGCAGAGGCACCAGAGATCAAATTGCCAACATCCGCTGGATCATGGAGAAAGCGAGAGAGTTCCAGAAAAACATCTATTTCTGCTTCATTGACTATGCCAAAGCCTTTGACTGTGTGGATCACAATAAACTGTGGAAGATTCTGAAAGAGATGGGAATACGAGACCCCCTGACCTGCCTCTTGAGAAACCTGTATGCAGGTCAGGAAGCAACAGTCAGAACTGTGCATGGAACAACACACTGGTTCCAAATAGGAAAAGGAGTATGTCAAGCCTGTATATTGTAATCTTGCTTATTTAACTTATATGCAGAGTGCATCATGAGAAATGCTGGGCTGGAAGAAGAACAACTGGAATCAAGATTGCTGGGAGAAATATCAATAACCTCAGATATGCAGATGACACCACCTTTAGGGCAGAAAGTGAGGAGGAACTCAAAAGCCTCTTGATGAAAGTGAAAGAGGAGAGTGAAAAGGTTGGCTTGAAGCTCAACATTCAGAAAACAAAGGTGATGGAATCTGGTCCCAACACTTCACGGGAAATAGATGGAAAAACAGTGGAAACAGTGTCACACTTTCTTTGTTGGGGCTCCAAAATCACTGCAGATGCTGATTGAAGCCATGAAATTAAAAGACGCTTACTCCTTGAAAGGAAAGTTATGATCAACCTTGATAGTATATTAAAAAGCAGAGACATCACTTTGCCAAAAAAGCTCCATCTAGTCAAAGCTATGGTTTTTCCCATGATCATGTATGGATGTGAGAGTTGGACTGTGAAGAAAGCTGATCGCCGAAGAACTGATGCTTTTGAACTGTGGTATTGGAGAAGACTCTTGAGAGTCCCTTGGACTGCAAGAAGATCCAACCAGTCCATTCTAAGGGAGATCATTCGTCGGTGTTCATTGGAAGGACTGATGCTAAAGCTGAAACTGCAGTACTTCGGCCACCTCATGTGATGAGTTGACTCACTGGAAAAGATTCTGATGCTAGGAGAGGTTGGGGGCTGGAGGAGAAAGGGACGACAGAGAATGAGATGGCTGGAGAGCATCACCGGCTCTGTGGCCATGAGTTTGAGTGAACTCCGGGAGTTGGTATAGGACAGGGAGGCCTAGCGTACAGTGATTAATGGGTCGCGGAGAGTCGGACACGACTGAGCGACTGAACTGAACTGAACTGAATAAAGTGTGTCAAATACCCTTTTCCCTTTCAGGCGGGAATGTGGGATTTCTCTTGAAATTCTTCACCGCAAAATTTCTTCATCTCGCATTGAGGGGATAATTTTGTGGTGTTTCTCGAATTGCGGCGGGAAGCTGGGGGTATTCTTCGAGGTGCGAAGGGGACCTCAGGAACTCACTCGAGTTACTTAAGGCAAGTTAGGTCCCCGATTGTGCTGGAATGGGAACTTCCGGATTACTCTCGAGCCGTTAAATGGGAATATTGCCTCTTCTCGATTTGAGTCCTTAAAGTGTGTTCTCCTCTCCACTGAGGACGGATGTTAGGGACCATTCTGATTCGCCTAAAGGGAGTCAAGTACCCTTTTGCCTTTCAAGCGGGAATGTGGGATTTCTCTTGAGATTCTGCAGTGCAAAATTTCCACATCTCGCATGGAGGTGATAATTATGTGCTGTTACACGAATTGGGCTGGGAAGCTGGGGGTGATTCTCCAGTTGCGACGAGGACCTCTGGAACACACTCGGATTACTTCAGGGAAGTCAGGTGCCCTTTTGTGCTGGAAGGGGAACTTCCGGATTGTTCTCGAGCCCTTTAATGGGAATAGGGCCTCCTCTTGATTTGAGTCCATAAATTGTGTTCTCCTCTCCAATGGGGACGGATGTTAGGGAAATTTCTGAGTGGCATAAAGTGTGTCAAGTACCCTTTTGCCTTTCAAGCGGGAATGTGGAATTTCTCTTGAGATTCTGCAGCGTGAAATTACCTCATCTCGCATTGAGGGGATAATTTTGTGGTATTTCTCGAGTTGCAGAGGGAAGCAGGGGATACTTCTCGACTTGAAACGGGGACCTCAGGAACTCGCTCGGGTTGCTTCAGCGAAGTCAAGTCCCCTTTTGTGTTGGAAGGGGAACTTCCAGATTACTCTCGAGCCGTTAAATGGGAACATTGCCTCTTCTCGATTTGAGTCCAGAGAGTGTGTTCTCCTCTACACTGAGGACGGATGTTAGGGAACATTCTGAGTCGCCTAAAGGGAGTCAAGTACACTGTTGCCTTTCAAGCGGGAATGTGGGATTTCTCTTTTGATTCTGCAGCGCAAAATTTCCTCATCTCGCATGGAAGGGATAATTTTTTGGTGTTTCACGAATTGGGTTGGGAAGCTGGGGGTACTTCTGCAGTTCCAACGAGTACCTCTGGACCACACTCGTGTTACTTCAGGGAAGTCTGGTCCCATTTTGTCTGGAAGGGTAACTTCCGTATTACTCTCGAACCCTTTAATGTGAATAGGGCCTCTTCTGGAATAGAGTCCATAAAGTGTGTTCTCCTCCCATTGGGGACGGCTGTGTGAGGGAACTTTCTGAGTTGCATAAAGCGTGTTTAGTACCCTTTTGCCTTTTATGAGGAAATGTGGTATTTCTCTTGAGATTCTGCACCGCAAATTTCCTCATCTCGCACTGAGGGGAAAATTTTGGGGTGTTTCTCGAGTTGCGGAAGGAAGCTGGGGGTGCTTCTCGAGTTGCGACGGGGACCTCAGGAACTGGCTGGGGTTGCTTCAGGGAAGTCAGGTCCCCTTTGATGTTGGAAGGGGAACTTCCGGTTTCCTCTCGAGCCCTTAAATGTGAACAGGGTCTCATCTCGAAATGAGTCTATAAAGTGTGTTCTCCTCTCTAAAGGGGACGGCTGTGTGAGGGAACTTTCTGAGTGAAATAAAGGGTGTCAAGTACCTTTTTGCCTTAAAGAGGGGATGTGATATTTCTCTTGAGATTCTGCATTGCAAAATTTCCTCATCTCGCATTTAAGGGATAATTTTGTGGTGTTTCTCGAGTTGCGGCGGGAAGCTGGGGGTGCTTCTCGAGTTGCGATCGGGACCTCAGGAACTCGCTGGGGTTGCTTCAGGGAAGTCAGCTCCCCTTTGGTGTTGGAAGGGGAACTTCCGGTTTCCTCTCGAGGCCTTAAATGTGCACAGGGGCTCATCTCGAATTGAGTCCATAAAGTGTGTTCTCCTCTCCAAAGGGGACAGCTGTTTGAGGGAACTTTCTGAGTCGAATAAAGGGTGTGAAATAAAATTTTGCCTTTTCAAAAGGGAGTGTGTTGTTTCTCTTGAGATTCTGCATCACAAAATTTCCTCCTCTCACATTGAGGGGATAATTTTGTGGTGTTTCTCGATTTGCGGCGGGAAGCTGGGGGTGCTTCTCAGGTTGAGACGGGGACTTCACGAACTCGCTCGGGTTGCTTCACGGAAGTCAGGACCCCTTTTTTGTTGGAAGGGGAACCTCCGGTTTACTCTCGAGCCGTTAATGGGAATACGGGCTCATCTTGAATTGAGTCCATAAAATGTGTTCTCCTCTCCAATGGGGACTGATGTTAGTGAAACTTCTGAGTCGAATTAAGGGTGTCAAGTACCCATTGCCTTTCAAGCGGGAATGTGGTATTTCACTTGAGATTCTGCAGCGCAAAATTTCCTCATCTCGCATTGAGTCTATAATATTGTGGTGTTTCTATAGTTGCGGGGAAAACCTGGGGGTACTTCTCGAAGTGCGTCGGGGACCTCAGGAACTCGCTCGGGTTGATTCAGGGAAGTCAGGTCCCCGTTCGTTTTGGAATAGGAACGTCCGGTTTACTCTGGAGCCGTTAAAAGGGAATAGGGCGTCTTCTGGAATTGAGTCCTTAAAGTGTGTTCTCCTCTCCAATGGGGACGGCTGTGTGAGGGAACTTTTTGAGTCGCATAAAGGGTGTCAAGTACCCTTTTGCCTTTCAAGAGAGAATGTGATATTTCTCTTGAGATGCAGCACAAAATTTCCTCACCTCGCATTGAGGGGAAAATTTTGTGGTTTTTCTCTTGTTGCGGCGGGAAGCTGGGGTAACTGCTCGAGTTGCGACGGGGACCCCAGGAAGTCGCTCTGGTTGCTTCAGGGCAGTCAGGTCCCCATTGGAGTTGGAAGGGGAACTTCCGGTTTACTCTCGAGCTGTTAAATGGGAATAGGGGCTCATCTCGTATTGAGTCCATAAAGTGTGTTCTCCTCTCCGAAGGGGACGGCTGCGTGAGGTAACTTTCTGAGTCGCAAAAAGGGTGTCCTGTACCCTTTTTCCTTGCAAGAAGGAATGTGGTATTTCTCTTGAAATTCTGCAGCGCAAAATTTCTTCATCTCACATTGAGGGAATAATTTTGTGGTGTTTCCCGAGTTGCGGCGGGAATCTGGGGGTAATTCTCGAGGTACGATGGGGACATCAGGACCTTGCTCGGGTTTCTTCAGGGAAGTCAGGTCCCCTTTTTGTTGGAAGGGAAAATATAGGTTTACTCTAGAGCCATTAAATGGGAAAAGAGGCTCATCTCGAATTGAGTTCGTAAAGTTTATTTTCCTCTCCAATGGGGATGGATGATAGTGAAATTTCTGCGTCCCAAAAAAGGGTGTCAAGAAATCTTTGCCTTTCAAGAGGGAAGGTGGTATTACTCTTGAGATTCTGCAGAGCAAAATTACCTTATCTCGCATTGAGGGGATAATTTTTTGGTGTTTCCCGAGTTGCGGCAGGAAGCTGGGGGTGCATCTTGAGTTATGACGGGGACCTCAGGAACTCGCTGGGGTTCCTTCAGGGCAGTCAGGTCCCCGTTCGTGTTGGAAGGGGAACTTCCCGTTTCCTCCCGAGACCTTAAATGTGCACAGGGGCTCATTTCGAAGTGAGTCCATAAAGTTTTTTCTCCTCTAAAATGGGACGGCTGTATGAGGGAACTGTCTGAGTCGAATAAAGGGTGTGAAGTACATTTTTGCCTTTCAAGAGGGAATAAGGTATTTCTCTTGAGATGCTGCATCGCCAAATTTCCTCATCTCGCATTGAGGGGATAATTTTGGTGTGTTTCTCGAGTTGCGGCAGGAAGCTGGGGGTGCTTCGCGAGTTGCGACGGGACTTCAGGAACTCGTTGGGGTTGCTTGAGGGTAGTCAAGTCCCCTTTGCTGTTGGAAGGGGAACTACCGGTTTCCTCTCGAGCCCTTAAATGTGCACAGGGCCTCATCTCGAATTGAGTCCTAAAGTGTGTTCTCTCCAAAGAGGACGGCTATGTGAGGGAATTTTCTGAGTCGAATAAAGGGTGTCAAGTACCTTTTTGCCTTTCAAGGGGGAATGTGGTATTTCTCTTGAGATGCTGCATCGCAAAATTTCGTCATCTCGCATTGAGGGGATAATTTTGGGGTGTTTCCCGAGTTGTGGCGGGAAGATGGGGGTGCTTTAAGAGTTGCGACGGGGACCTCAGGAACTCTCTGGGTTGCTTCAGGGATTCAGGTCCCCTTTGCTGTTGGAAGGGGAACTTCCGGGTTCGTCTGGAGCCCTTAAATGTGCACAGGGGCTCATCTCGAATTGAGTCAATGAAGTGTATACTCCTCTCAAATGGGACGGTTGTGTGAGGCAATTTTCTGAGTCGAATAAAGGGTGTCAAGTATCTTTTTGCCTTTCTAGAGGGAATGTGGTATTACCCTTGACATGCTGCACCGCAAAATTTCCTCATCTGGCATTGAGGTAACAATTTTGGTTTGTTTCTCCTGTTGTGGCGAGAAGCTGGGGGTGCATCAAGAGTTGCGATGGGGACCTCAGGAACTCGCTGAGTTGCTTCAGGGAAGTCAGGTCCCCTTTGCTGTTGCAAGGGGAACTTCCGGGTTCCTCTCGAGCCCTTAAATGTGCACAAGGGCACATCTCGAATTGAGTCCATAAAGTTTGTTCTCTCCAAAGAGGAAGGCTGTGTGAGGAAACTTTATGAGTCGAATACAGGTTGTCAAGAACCTTTTTGCCTTTCAAGAGGAAATGTGGTATTTCTCTTGTGATGCTGCATCACAAAATTTGCTCATCTCGCATTGAGGGAATAATTTTGGTGTGTTTCTCGAGTTGCGGCGGGAAGCTGGGGGTGCATCAAGAGTTGCGATGGGGACCTCAGGAACTCGCTGAGTTGCTTCAGGGAAGTCAGGTCTCCTTTGCTGTTGCAAGGGGAACTTCCGGGTTCCTCTCGAGCCCTTAAATGTGCACAGGGGCTCATCTCGAATTGAGTCAATGAAGTGTATACTCCTCTCAAATGGGACGGTTGTGTTAGGCAACTTTCTGAGTCGAATAATGGGTGTCAAGTAACTTTTTCCCTTTCTAGAACGAATGTGGTATTTCCCTTGAGATGCTGCATCTCAAAATTTCCTCATCTCGCATTGAGGGGATAATTATGGGGTGTTTCTCGAGTTGCGGTGGGAAGCTGTGGGTGCTTCTCGAGTTGCGACGGGGACCTCAGGAACTCACTGGGGTTGCTTCAGGGAAGTCAGGTACCCTTTGCTGTTGGAAGGGGAACTTCCGGGTTCCTCTCGAGCCCTTAAATGTGCACAGGGGCTCATCTCGAATTGAGTCCATAAAGTGTGTTCTCTCCAAAGGGGACGGCTGTGTGAGGGAACTTTCTGAGTCGAATAAAGGGTGTAAAGTACCTTTTTGCCCTTCAAGCGGGAATGTGGTATTTCTCTTGAGATGCTACATCGCAAAATTTCCTCATCTCGCATTGACGGGATAATTTTGGGGTGATTCTCGAGTTGCGGCGGGGAGCTGGGGTGCTTCTCGAGTTGCGACGGGGACCTCAGGAACACGCTGGGGTTGCTTCAAGGAAGTCAGGTCCCCTTTAGTGTTGGAAGGGGAACTTCCAGGTTCCTCTAGAGCCCTTAAATGTGCACAGGGCCTCATCTAGAATTGAGTACATAAATTGTGTTCTCTTCAAAGGGGACGGCTGTGTGAGGGAACTTTCTGAGTCGAATAAACGGTGTCAAGTACCTTTTTGCCTTTCAAGAAGGAATGTGGTATTTCTCTTGAGATGCTGCATCGAAAAATGTCCTCATCTCGCATTGAGGGGATAATTTTGGCGTGTTTCTGGAGTTGCGGCGGGAAGCTGGGGGAGCTTTTCGAGTTGCGTGGGTACCTCAGGAATTCGCTGGGGTTGCTTCAGGGAAGTCAGGTCCACTTTGCTGTTGGAAGGGGAACGTCCGGGTTCCTCTCGAGCCTTTAAATGTGCACAGGGGCTCATCTCGATTTGAGTCCATAAAGTGTGTTCTCTCCAAATGGGACGGCTGTGTGAGGGAACTTTCTGAGTCAAAAAAAGGGTGTCAACTACCTTTTTGCCTTTCAAGAGGGAATGTGGTATTTCTCTTGTGATGCTGCATCGCAAAATTTCCTAATCTCACATTTAGGGAATAATTTTGGGGTGTTTCACGTCTTGTGGCGGGAACCTGGGCCTGCTCCAAGAGTTGCAACGGGGACGTAAGGAACTCGCTGGGTTTGTTTCAGGGAAGTCAGGTCCCCTTTGGTGTTGGAAGGGGAACTTCCGGGTTCTTCTGGAACCCTTAAATGTGCACAGGGGCTCATCTCGAATTGAGTCCATAAAGTGTGTTCTCTCCAAAGGGGACGGCTGTGTGAGGGAACTTTCTGAGTCGAATAAAGGGTGTCAAGTACCTTTTTGCCTTTGAAGAGGGAATGTGGTATTTCTCTTGAGATGCTGCATCGCAAAATTTCCTCATCTAACATTGAGGGGATAATTTGGGGGTGTTTCTCGAGTTGCGGCGGGAAGCTGGGGGTACTTCAAGAGTTGCGACGTGGCCCTCAGGATCTCGCTGGGGTTGCTTCAGAGAAGTCAGGTCCCCTTTGGTGTTGGAAGGTGAACTTCCGGGTTCCTCTCGAGCCCTTAAATGTGCACAGGGGCTCATCTCGAATTGAGTCCATAAATTGTGTTCTCTCCAAAGGGACGGCTGTGTGAGGGAACATTGTGAGTCGAATAAAGGGTGTCAAGTACCTTTTTCCCTTTCAATAGGGAATCCGGTATTTCTCTTGAGATGCTGCATGGCAAAATTTCCTCATCTCGCATTGAGGGGATAATTTTGGGCTGTTTCTCCAGTTGCGAAGGGAAGCTGGGGGTGCTTCAAGAGTTGCACCGGAGACCTCAGGAACTCGCTGGTGTTGCTTCAGGGAAGTCAGGTCCCCTTTGCTGTTGGAAGAAGAACTTCCGGGTTCCTCTCGAGCCCTTCATGTCCACAGGGGCTCATCTCGAATTGAGTCCATGAAGTGTATACTCCTCTCAAATGGGATGGTTGTGTGAGGCAACTTTCTGAGTCGAATAAAGGGTGTCAAGTAAATTTTGCCTTTCAAGAGGGAATGTGGTATTTCCCTTGAGATGCTCCATCGCAAAATATCCTCATCTGGCATTGAGGTGATAATTTTGGTGTGTTTCTCCTATTGTGGCCTGAAGCTGGTGGTGCTTCAAGAGTTGAGATGGGGACCTCAGGAACTCGCTGAGTTGCTTCAGGGAAGTCAGTTCCCCTTTGCTGTTGGAAGGGGAACTTCCGGGTTCCTCTCGAGCCCTTAAATGTGCACAGAGGCTCATCTCGAATTGAGTCAATGAAGTTTATACTCCTCTCAAATGGAACGGTTGTGTGAGGCAACTTTCTGAGTCGAATAATGGGTGTCAAGTAACTTTTTCCCTTTCTAGAGCGAATGTGGTATTTTCCTTGAGATGCTGCATTGCAAAATTTCCTCATCTCGCATTCAGGGGATAATTATGGTGTGTTCCTCGAGTTAGGGCGGGAAGCTGGGGGTGCTTCTCGAGTTGCGATGGGTACCTCAGGAACTCGCTGGGGTTGCTTCAGGGAAGTTAGTTCCCCTTTGCTGTTGGAAGGGGAACGTCCGGGTTCCTCTCGAGCCCTTAAATGTGCACAGGGGCTCATCTTGAATTGAGTCCATAAAGTGTGTTCTCTCCAAAGGGGACGCCTGTGTGAGGGAACTTTCTGAGTCGAATAAAGTGTGTCAGTAACTTTTGCCTTTCAAGAGGGAATGTGGTATTTCTCTTGAGATGCTGCATTGCAAAATTTCCTCATCTCGCATTGAGGGGATAATCTTGGGGTGTTCCTCCAGTTGCGGCGGGAAGCTGGGAGTGCTTCTCCAGTTGCGACGGGGACCTCAGGAACTCGCTAGGGTTGGCTCAGGGAAGTCAGGTCCCCTTTGGTGTTGGAAGGGGAACTTCCGGGTTCCTCTCGAGCCTTTAAATGTGCACAGGGGCTCATCTCGAATTGAGTCAATGAAGTGTATAGTCCTCTAAAATATGACGGTTGTGTGAGGGAACTTTCTGTGTCGAAAAAAGGGTGTCAAGTACCTTTTTGCCTTTCAAGAGGAATGTGGTATTTCTCTTGAGATGCTGCGTCGCAAAATTTCCTCATCTCGCATTGAGGGGATAATTTTGGGCTGTTTATCGAGTTGTGGCGGGAAGCTGGGATTGCTTCTCCAGTTGCGACGGGGACCTCAGGAACTCGCTGGGGTTGCTTCAGGGAAGTCAGGTCCCCTTTGCTGTTGGAAGGAGACCTTCCGGGTTCCTCTCGAGCCCTTAAATGTGCATAGGGTCTCATTTCGAATTGAGTCCATAGAGTGTGTTCTCTCCAAAGGGGACGGATGTGTGAGGGAACTTTCTGAGTCGAATAAAGGTTGTTAAGTACCTTTGCGCCTTTCAAGAGGGAATGTGGTATTTCTCTTGATATGCTGCATCGCAAAATTTCCTCATCTCGCTTTGAGGGGATAATTTTGGGGCGCTTCACGAGTTGCGGGGGGAAGCTGGGGATGCTTCTCGAGTTGCGACGGGGACCTCAGGAACTCGCTGGCATTGCTTCAGGGAAGTCAGTTCCCCTTGGCTGTTGGAAGGGGAACTTCCGGGTTCCTCTCGAGCCTTTAAATATGCACAGGGGCTCATCTCGAATTGAGTCCATGAAGTGTATAGTCCTCTCAAATATGACGGTTGTGTGAGTGAACTTTCTGTGTTGAAAAAAGGGTGTCATGTAACTTTTTGCCTTTCAAAAGGGAATGTGGTATTTCTCTTGTGATGCTGCATCGCAAAATTTCCTCATCTCACATTTAGGGAATAATTTTGGGGTGTTTCAAGTCTTGCGGCGGGAACCTGGGGCTGCTCCAAGAGTTGCAACGGGGACCTCAGGAACTCGCTGGGTTTGCTTTAGGGAATTCAGGTCCCCTTTAGTGTTGGAAGAGGAACTTCCGGGTTCTTCTGGAACCCTTAAATGTGCACAGGGGCTCCTCTCGAATTGAGTCCATAAAGTGTGTTCTCCTCTCCAAAGGGGACGGCTGTGTGAGGGAACTTTCTGACTCGAATAAAGGGTGTCAAGTACCTTTTTGCCTTTCAAGAGGGAATGTGGTATTTCACTTGAGATGCTGAATCGCAAAATTTCCTCATCTAACATTGAGGGGATAATTTTGGGATGTTTCTCGAGTTGCGGCAGGAAGCTGGGAGTACTTCAAAAGTTGCGAAGGGGCCCTCAGGAACTCGCTGGGGTTGCTTCAGGGAAGTTAGGTCCCCTTTGCTGTTGGAAGGTGAACTTCTGGGTTCCTCTGGAGCCCTTAAATATGCATAGGGGCTCATCTCGAATTGAGTCCATAAATTGTGTTCTCTCCAAAGGGACGGATGTGTGAGGGAACATTGTGAGTCGAATAAAGGGTATCAAGTACATTTTTCCCTTTCAAGAGGGAATCCGGTATTTCACTTGAGATGCTGCATGGCAAAATTTCCTCATCTCGCATTGAGGGGATAATTTTGGGCTGTTTCTCGAGTTGCGAGGGGAAGGTGGGGTGCTTCAAGAGTTGCACCGGAGACCTCAGGAACTCGCTGGGGTTGCTTCAGGGAAGTAAGGTCCCCTTTGCTGTTGGAAGAGGAACTTCCGGGTTCCTCTCGAGCCCTTCAATGTGCACAGGGGCTCACCTCGAGTTGAGTCCATGAAGTGTATACTGCTCTCAAATGGGATGGTTGTGTGAGGCAACTTTCTGAGTCGAATAAAGGGTGTCAAGTAACTTTTTGCCTTTCAAGAGGGAATGTGGTATTTCCCTTGAGATGCTGCATCGCAAAATATCCTCATCTGGCATTGAGGTGATAATTTTGGTGTGTTTCTCCTATTGTGGCCGGGAGCTGGGGGTGCTTCAAGAGTTGCGATGGGGACCTCAGGAACTCGCTGAGTTGCTTCAGGGAAGTCAGGTCCCCTTTGCTG
Source organism: Moschus berezovskii (assembly GCF_049115385.1). Classification (NCBI taxonomy): domain Eukaryota; kingdom Metazoa; phylum Chordata; class Mammalia; order Artiodactyla; family Moschidae; genus Moschus; species Moschus berezovskii. The sequence continues at coordinate 141,987,294 of NC_142461.1, forward strand.
TTGGAAGGGGAACTTCCGGGTTCCTCTCGATCCCTTAAATGTGCACAGGGGCTCATCTCGAATTGAGTCAATGAAGTTTATACTCCTCTCAAATGGAACGGTTGTGTGAGGCAACTTTCTGAGTCGAATAATGGGTGTCAAGTAACTTTTTCCCTTTCTAGAGCGAATGTGGTATTTTCCTTGAGATGCTGCATTGCAAAATTTCCTCATCTCGCATTCAGGGGATAATTATGGTGTGTTTCTCGAGTTGCGGCGGGAAGCTGAGGCTGCTTCTCCAGTTGCGATGGGTACCTCAGGAACTCGCTGGGGTTGCTTCAGGGAAGTCAGGTCCCCTTTGTTGTTGGAAGGAGACCTTCCGGGTTCCTCTCGAGCCCTTAAATGTGCACAGGGGCTCATCTCGAAATGAGTCCATAAAGTGTGTTCTTCTCTAAAAGGGGATGGCTGTGTGAGGGAACATTCTGAGTCGAATAAAGGGTGTCAAGTACCATTTTGCCTTTCAAGAGGGAATGTGGTATTTCTCTTGAGATGCTGCATCGCCAAATTTCCTCATCTCTCATGGAGTGAATAATTTTGGGCTCTTTCCCGATTTGCGACGGGAAACTGGGGGTGCTTCTCGAGGTGCGACGGGGACCTCAGGAACTCGCTGTTGTTGCCTCAGGGATGTAAGGTCCCCATTGGTGTTGGAAGGGGAACTTCCGGTTTACTCTCGAGCCCTTAAATGTGCACAGGGTCTGATCTCGAAATGAGTATATGAAGTGTGTTTTCCTCTCCAAATGGGACAGCTGTGTGAGGGAAGTTTCTGATTCGAATAAAGGGTTTCAAGTACCGTTTTGCCTTACATGAGGGAATGTGGTATTTATCTTGAGATGCTGCATCGCAAAATTTCCTCATCTCGCATTGAGGGGATAATTTTGGGGTGTTTCTCGAGTTGCGGCGGAAGCTTGGGGTGCTTCTCGAGTTTCGACGGGGACCTCAGGTACTCGCTGGGGTTGCTTCAGGCAAGTCAGGTCCCCTTTGGTGTTGGAAGGGGAACTTCCGGGTTCCTCTCGTGCCCTTCAATGTGCACAGGGGCTCACCTCGAATTGAGTCAATAAAGTGTATTCTCCTCTCCAAAGGGGACGGCTGGGTCACGGAACATTCTGAGACGTATAAATTGTGTCAAGTACCTTTTTGCCTGTCAAGATGGAATGTGGTATTTCTCTTGAGATGCTGCATCGCCAAATTTCCTCATCTCGCATGGAGGGGATAATTTTGGGGAGTTTCTCGAGTTGCGGCTGAAGCTGGGGGTGGTTCTTGAGTTGAGACGGGGACCTCAGGAACTCGCTGGGGTTGCTTCAGGGAAATCAGGACTCCTTTGGTGTTGGAAGGGGAACTTCCGGTTTCCTCTCGAGCCCTTCAATGTGCACAGGGTCTCCTCTCGAATTGAGTCCGTAAAGTGTGTTCTCCTCGCCAAAGGGGACGGCTGTGTGAGGGAACTTTCTGAGTCGAATAAAGGGTGTCAAGTACCTTTTTGCCTTTCCAGAGGGAATGTGGTATTTCTCTTGAGATGCTGCATCGCCAAATTTCCTCATCTCGCATGGAGGGGATAATTTTGGGGTGTTTGTCGAGTTGGAGCAGGAAGCTGGGTGTGCTTCTCGAGTTGCGACCGGGACCTCAGGAACTCGCTGGGGTTGCTTCAGGGAAGTCAGGTCCCCTTTGGTGTTGGAAGGGGAACTTCCGGTTTCCTCTCGAGCCCTTCAATGTGCACAGGGGCCCCTCTCGAATTGAGGACGTAAAGTGTGTTCTCCCCTCCAAAGTGGACGGCAGTGTGAGGGAATTTTCTGAGTCGAATAAAGGGTGTCAAGTAACTTTTTCCCTTTCCAGAGGAAATGTGGTATTTCTCTTGAGATGCTGCATCGCCAAATTTCCTCATTTCGCATGGAGGAGATAATATTGGGGTGCTTCTCAAGTTGCGACGGGGACCTCAGGAACTCGCTGGGGTTGCTTCAGGGAAGTGAGGTCCCCTTTGGTGTTGGAAGGGGAACTACCGTTTTCCTCTCGAGCCCTTCAATGTGCACAGGGGCTCCTTTCGAATGGAGTCCGTAAAGTGTGTTCTCCCCTCCAAAGGGGACGGTAGTGTGAGGGAACTTTCTGAGTCGAATAAAGGGTGTCAAGTAACTTTTTCCCTTTCCAGAGGGAATGTGGTATTTCTCTTGAGATGCTGCATCGCTAAATTTCCTCATTTAGCATGGAGGTGATAATTTTGGGGTGTTTCGCGAGATGCGGCGGAAAGCTGGGAGTGCTGCTCGAGTTGCGACTGGGACCTCAGGAACTCGCTGGGGTTGCTTCAGGGAAGTTAGGTCACCTTTGGTGTTGGAAGGGGAACTTCCGGTTTCCTCTCGAGCCCTTCAATGTGCACAGGGGCTCCTCTCGAATTGAGTCCGTAAAGTGTGTTCTCCTCTCCAAAGGGGACGGCTGTGTGAGGGAACTTTCTGAGTCGAATAAAGGGTGTCAAGTACCTTTTTGCCTTTCCAGACAGAATGTGGTAATTCTCTTGAGATGCTGCATCGCCAAATTTACTCATCTCGCATGGAGGGGATAATTTTGGGGTGTTTCTCGAGTTGCGGCGGGAAGCTGGGGGTGCTTCTCGAGTTGCGACGGGGACCTCAGGAACGCGCTGGGCTTGCTTCAGGGAAGTCAGGTCCCCTTTGCTGTTGGAGGGGAACTTTCGGTTTCCTCTCGAGGCCTTCAATGTGCACATTGGCTCCTCGTGAATTGATTCCGTATAGGGTGTTCTCCTCTCCAAAGGGGATGGCTGTGTGAGGGAACTTTCTGAGTCGAATAAAGGGTGTCAAGTACCTTTTTGCCTTTCCAGAGGGATTGTGGTATTTCTCTTGAGATGCATCGCCAAATTTCCTCATCTCGCATGGAGGGGATAATTTTGGTGTGTTTCTCGAGTTGCGGCGGGAAGCTGAGGGTGCTTCTCGAGTTGCGACGGGGACCTCAGGAACTCGCTGGGGTTGCTTCAGGGAAGTCAGATCCCCTTTGGTGTTGGAAGGGGAACTTCCGGTTTCCTCTCGAGCCCTTCAATGTGCACAGGGACTCCTCTCGAATTGAGTCCGTAAAGTGTGTTCTCCTCTCCAAAGGGGACGGCTGTGTGAGGGAACTTTCTGAGTCGAATAAAGGGTGTCAAGTACCTTTTTGCCTTTCCAGAGGGAATGTGGTATTTACTTGAGATGTTTCATCGCCAAATTTCCACATCTCGCATGGAGGGAATAATTTTGGGTTGTTTCTCGCGTTGTGGCCGGAAGCTGGGGGTGCTTCTCGAGTTGCGACGGGGACCTCAGGAACTCGCTGGGGTTGCTTCAGGGAAGTCAGGTCCCCTTTGGTGTTGGAAGGGGAACTTGCGGTTTCCTCTCGAGCCCTTCAATGGGCAGAGGGGCTCCTCTCGAATTGAGTCCGTAAAGTGTGTTCTCCTCTCCAAAGGGGACGGCTGTGTGAGGGAACTTTCTGAGTCGAATAAAGGGGTCAAGTACCTTTTTGCCTTTCCAGAGGGAATGTGGTATTTCGCGTGAGATGCTGCATCGCCAAATTACCTCATCGCGCATGGAGGGGAGAATTTTGGGGTGTTTCTCGAGTTGCGGCGGGAAGCTGGGGGTGCTTCTCGAGTTGCGACGGGGACCTCAGGAACACCCTGGGGTTGCTTCAAGGAAGTCAGGTCCCCTTTGGTGTTGGAAGGGGAACTTCCTATTTCCTCTCGAGCCCTTCAATGTGCACAGGGGCTAACCTCGAATTGAGTCCGTAAAGTGTGTTCTCCTCTCCAAAGGGGACGGCTGTGTGAGGGAAGTTTCTGAGTCGAATAAAGGGTGTCAAGTACCTTTTTGCCTTTCCAGAGGGAATGTGGCATTTCTCTTGAGATGCTGCATCGCTAAATTTCCTCATCTCGCATGGAGGGGATAATTTTGGGGTGTTTCTCGAGTTGCGGCGGAAAGCTGGGGGTGCTTCTCGAGTTGCGACGGGGACCTCAGAAAATCGCTGGGGTTGCTTCAGGGAAGTCAGGTCCCCTTTGGTGTTGGAAGGGGAACTTCCGGTTTCCTCTCGAGCCCTTCAATGTGCACAGGGGCTCCTCTCGAATTGAGTCCGAAAAGTGTGTTCTCCTCTCCAAAGGGGACGGCTGTGTGAGGGAACTTTCTGAGTCGAATAAAGGGCGTCAAGTACCTTTTTGCCTTTCCAGGGGGAATGTGGTATTTCTCTTGAGATGCTGCATCGCCAAATTTCCTCATCTTGCATGGAGGGGATAATTTTGGTGTGTTCCTCGAGTTGCGGCGGGAGCTGGCGGTGCTTCTCGAGTTGCGACGGGGACGTCAGGAACGCGCTGGGGTTGCTTCAGGGAAGTCAGGTCCACTTTGGTGTTGGAAGGGGAACTTTCGGTTTCCTCTCGAGCCCTTCAATGTGCACAGGGGCTCCTCTCGAATTGAATCCGTAAAGTGTGTTCTCCTCTCAAAGGGGACGGCTGTGTGAGGGAACTTTCTGAGTCGAATAAAGGGTGTCAAGTACCTTTTTGCCTTTCATGAGGGAATGTGGTATTTCTCTTGAGATGCTGCATCGCGAAATTTCCTGATCTCGCATGGAGGGGATAATTTTGTGGTGTTTCTCGAGTTGCGGCGGCAAGCTGGGGGTGCTTCTCGAGTTGCGACGGGGACCTCAAGAACTCGATTGCTTGCTTCAGGGAAGTCAGGTCCCCTTTGTTGTTGGAAGGGGAACTTCCGGTTTCCTCTCGAGTCCTTCAATGTGCGCAGGGGCTCCTCTCGAATTGAGTCCATAAAGTGTGTTCTCCTCTCCAAAGGGGACGGCTGTGTGAGGAAACTTTCTGAGTCGAATAAAGGGTGTCAAGTACCTTTTTGCCTTTCCAGAGGGAATGTGGTATTTCTCTTGAGATGCTGCATCGCCAAATTTCCTCATCTCGCATGGAGGGGATAATTTTGGGGTGTTTCTCGAGTTGCGGCGGAAAGCTGGGGGTGCTTCTCGAGTTGGGACGGGGACCTCAGCAACTCTCTGGGGTTGCTTCAGGGAAGTAAGGTCCCCTTTGGTGTTGGAAGGGGAACTTCCGGTTTCCTCTCGAGCCCTTCAATGTGCACAGGGGCTCCTCTCGAATTTAGTCCGTAAAATGTGTTCTCCTCTCCAAAGGGGACGGCTGTGTGAGGGAACTTTCTGAGTCGAATAAAGGGTGTCAAGTACCTTTTTGCCTTTCCAGAGGGAATGTGCTATTTCTCTTGAGATGCTGCATCGCCAAATTTACTCATCTCGCATGGAGGGGATAATTTTCGGGTGTTTCTCGAGTTGCGGCGGGAGCTGGGGGTGCTTCTCGAGTTGCCACGGGGACCTCAGGAACGCGCTGGGGTTGCTTCAGGGAAGTCAGGTCACCTTTGGTGTTGGAAGGGGAACTTCCGGTTTCCTCTCGAGCCCTTCAATGTGCACAGGGGCTCCTCTCGAATTGAGTCCGTAAAGTGTGTTCTCCTCTCCAAAGGGGACGGCTGTGTGAGGGAACTTTCTGAGTCGAATAAAGGGTGTCAAGTACCTTTTTGCCTTTCCAGACGGAATGTGGTAATTCTCTTGAGATGCTGCATCGCCAAATTTACTCATCTCGCATGGAGGGGATAATTTTGGGGTGTTTCTCGAGTTGCGGCGGGAAGCTGGGGGTGCTTCTCGAGTTGCGACGGGGACCTCAGGAACGCGCTGGGCTTGCTTCAGGGAAGTCAGGTCCCCTTTGCTGTTGGAGGGGAACTTTCGGTTTCCTCTCGAGCCCTTCAATGTGCACAGGGTCTCCTCGTGAATTGATTCCGTATAGGGTGTTCTCCTCTCCAAAGGGGATGGCTGTGTGAGGGAACTTTCTGAGTCGAATAAAGGGTGTCAAGTACCTTTTTACCTTTCCAGACGGAATGTGGTAATTCTCTTGAGATGCTGCATCGTCAAATTTCCTCATCTCGCATGGAGGGGATAATTTTGGTGTGTTTCTCGAGTTGCGGCGGGAAGCTGAGGGTGCTTCTCGAGTTGCGACGGGGACCTCAGGAACACCCTGGGGTTGCTTCAGGGAAGTCAGATCCCCTTTGGTGTTGGAAGGGGAACTTCCGGTTTCCTCTCGAGCCCTTCAATGTGCACAGGGATCTCCTCTCGAATTGAGTCCGTAAAGTGTGTTCTCCTCTCCAAAGGGGACGGCTGTGTGAGGGAACTTTCTGAGTCGAATAAAGGGTGTCCAGTACCTTTTTGCCTTTCCAGAGGGAATGTGCTATTTTCTTGAGATGTTGCATTGCCAAATTTCCTCATCTCGCATGGAGGGAATAATTTTGGGTTGTTTCTCGCGTTGTGGCCGGAAGCTGGGGGTGCTTCTCGAGTTGCGACGGGGACCTCAGGAACTCGCTGGGGTTGCTTCAGGGAAGTCAGGTCCCCTTTGGTGTTGGAAGGGGAACTTCCGGTTTCCTCTCAAGCCCTTCAATGTGCACAGGGGCTCCTCTCGAATTGAGTCCGTAAAGTGTGTTCTCCTCTCCAAAGGGGACGGCTGTGTGAGGGAACTTTCTGAGTCGAATAAAGGGTGTCAAGTAACTTTTTGCCTTTCCAGAAGGAATGTGCTATTTCTCTTGAGATGCTGCATCTCCAAATTTCCTCATCTCGCATGGAGGGGATAATTTGGGGTGTTTCTCGAGTTGCGGCGGGAAGCTGGCGGTGCTTCTCGAGTTGCGACGGGGACCTCAGGAACTCGCTGAGGTTCCTTCAGGGAAGTCAGGTACCCTTTGTTGTTGGAAGGGGAACTTCCGGTTTCCTCTCGAGCCCTTCAATATGCACAGGGGCTCCTCTCGAATGAGTCCGTGAAGTGTGTTCTCCTCTCAAAGGGGACGGCTGTGTGAGGGAACTTTCTGAGTCGAATAAAGGGTGTCAAGTACCTTTTTGCCTTTCCGGAGGGAATGTGGTATTTCTCTTGAGATGCTGCATCGCCAAATTTCCTCATCTCGCATGGAGGGGATAATTTTGGGGTGTTTCTCGAGTTGCGGCGGGAAGCTGGGGGTGCTTCTCGAGTTGCGACGGGGACTTCAGGAACTCGCTCTGGTTGCTTCAGGGAAGTCAGGTCCCCTTTGGTGTGGGAAGGGGAACTTCCGGTTTCCTCTCGAGCCCTTCAAAGTGCAGAGGGGCTCCTCTCGAATTGAGTCCGTAAAGTGTGTTCTCCTCTCCAAAGGGGACGGCTGTGTCAGGGTACTTTCTGAGTCGAATAAAGGGTGTCAAGTAATTTTTGCCTTTCCACAGGGAATGTGGTATTTCTCGTGAGATGCTGCATCGCCAAATTTTCTCATCTCGCATGGAGCGGAGAATTTTGGGGTGTTTCTCGAGTTGCGGCGGGAAGCTTGGGGTGCTTCTCGAGTTGCGACGGGGACCTCAGGAACTCGCTGGTGTTGCTTCAGGGAAGTCAGGTCCCCTTTGGTCTTGGAAGGGGAACTTCCGGTTTCTTCTCGAGCCATTCAATGTGCACAGGGGCTCCTCTCGAATTGAGTCCGTAAAGGGTGTTCTCCTCTCCAAAGGGGACGGCTGTGTGAGGGTACTTTCTGAGTCGAATAAAGCGTGTCAAGTACCTTTTTGCCTTTCCAGAGGAAATGTGGTATTTCTCGTGAGATGTTGCATCGGAAAATTTCCTCATCTCGCATGGAGGGGATAATTTTGGGGTATTTCTCGAGTTGTGGCGGGAAGCTGGGGGTGCTTCTCGAGTTGCGACGGGGACCTCAGGAACTCGCTGGGGTTGCTTCAGGGATGTCAGGTCCCCTTTGGTGTTGGAAGGGGAACTTCCGGTTTCCTCTCGAGCCCTTCAATGTGCACAGGGTCTCCTCTCAAATTGAGTGCGTAAAGTCTGTTCTCCTCTCCAAAGGGGACGGCTGTGTGAGGGAACTTTCTGAGTCGAATAAAGGGTGTCAAATAATTTTTGCCTTTCCACAGGGAATGTGGTATTTCTCGTGAGATGCTGCATCGCCAAATTTTCTCATCTCGCATGGAGCGGAGAATTTTGGGGTGTTTCTCTAGTTGCGGCGGAAAGCTGGGGGTGCTTTTCGAGTTGCGACGGGGACCTCAGGAACTCGCTGGGGTTGCTTCAGGGAAGTCAGGTCCCCTCTGCTGTTGGAAGGGGAACTTCTGGTTTCCTCTCGAGCCCTTAAATGTGCACAGTGGCTCATCTCGAATTGAGTCCATAAAATGTGTTCTCCTCTGCAAAGGGGACGGCTGTGTGAGGGAACTTTCTGAGTCGAATAAAGGGTGTCAAGTACCTTTTTGCCTTTCAAGAGGGAATGTGTTATTTCTCTTGTGAAGCTTCATCGCAAAATTTCCTCATTTCCCATGCAGGGGATAATTTTGGGGTGTTTCTCGAGTTGCAGAGGGAAGCTGGGTGTGCTTCTCGAGTTGCGACGGGGACCTTAGGAATTCGCTGGGGTTGCTTCAGGGAAGTCAGGTCCCCTTCGGTTTTGGAAGGGGAACTTCCCGTTTTCTCTTGAGCCCTAAATGTGCACAGGCGCTCATCTCGACTTGAGTCCGTAAAGTGTGTTCTCCTCTCCAAAGGGGACGGCTGTGTGAGGGAACTTTCTGAGTCGAATAAAGGGTGTTAAGTACCTTTTTGCTTTTCAAGAGGGAATGTGGTATTTCTCTTGAGATGCTGCATCGCCAAATTTCCTCATCTCACATGGAGGGGATAATTTTGGTGTGTTTCTCGAGTTACAGCGGGAAGCTGGGGGTGCTTCTCTAGTTGCGACGGGGACCTCAGGAACTCGCTGGGGTTGCTTCAGGGAAGTCAGGTCCCCTTTGGTGTTGGAAGGGGAATTTCCGGGTTCCTCTCAAGCCCTTAAATGTGCACAGGGGCTCATCTCAAATTGAATCCATCAAGTCTGTTCCCCTGTCCTAAGGGGATGGCTGTGTGAGGGAACTTTCTGAGTCGAATAAAGGGTGTCAAGTACATTTTTGCCTTTCAAGAGGGAATGTGGTATTTCTCTTGAGAGGCTAAATCGCCAAATTTCCTTATCTCGCATGGAGTGAATAATTTTGGGGTGTTTCTCGAGTTGCGGCGGGAGCTGGGAGTGCTTCTCGAGTTGCGATGGGGACCTTAGGAACTCGCTGGGGTTGCTTCAGGGAAGTCAGGTCCACTTTGGTGTGGGAGGCGGAACTTCCGGTTTCCTCTCGAGCCCTTAAATGTGCACAGGGTCTCATCTCGAATTGAGTCCGTAAAATGTGTTCTCCTCCCCAAAGGGGACGGCTGTGTGAGGGAACTTTCTGAGTCGAATAAAGCGTGTCAAGTACCTTTTTGCCTTTCATGAGGGAATGTGGTATTTCTCTTGAGATGCTGCATCGCCAAATTTCCTGATCTCGCATGGAGGGGATAATTTTGGGGTGTTTCTCGAGTTGCAGTGGGAAGCTGGGTGTTCTTCTCGAGTTGCGACGGGGACCACAGGAACTCGCAGGGGTTGCTTCAAGGAATAGAGGTCCCCTTTGGTGTTGGAAGGGGAACTACCGGTTTCCACTCGAGCCCTTAAATGTGCATAGCGTCTCATCTCGAATTGAGTCCATCAAGAGTGCTCTCCTCTCCAAAGTGGACGGATGTGTGAGGGAACTTTCTGAGTAGAATAAGGGGTGTCAAGTACCATTTTGCCTTTCAAGAGGGAATGTGGTATTTCTCTTGAGATCCTGCTACGCCAAATTTCCTCATCTCGCATGGAGGCGATAATTTTGGCGTGTTTCTCGAGTTGCGGCGAGAAGCTGGGGGTGCTTCTCAGGTTGCGATGGGGACCTCAGGAGGTCGCTGGGGTTGCTTCAGCGAAGTCAGGTCCCCTTTGGTGTTGGAAGGGAACTTCCTTTTACCTCTCGAGCCCTTCAATGTGCACAGGGGCTCCTCTCGAATTGAGTCCGTAAAGTGTCTTCTCCTCTCCAAAGGGGACGGCTGTGTGAGGGAACATTCTGAGGCGAATAAAGGTTGTCAAGTACCTTTTTGCCTTTCAAGAGGGAATGTGGTATTTCTCTTGAGATGCTGCATCGCAAAATTTCCTCATCTCGCATGGAGGGGATAATTTTGGGGTGTTTCTCGACTGGCGGCGGGAAACTGGGGTGCTTCTCGAGTTGTGACGGGGACCTGACGAACTCGCTGGGGTTGCTTCAGGGAAGTCAGGTCCCCTTTGGTTTTGGAAGTGGAACTTCCGGATTACTCTCGAGTTGTTAAATGGGAAAAATGCCTCTTCTCGATTTGCGTCCATAAAGTGTGTTTTCCTCTCCACTGCGGAAGGATGTTAGGGAACATTCTGAGTCGCCTAAACGGAGTCAGTTCCCTTTTGCCTTTCAAGCCGGAACGTAGGATTTCTCTTTAGATTTTGCAGCGCAAAATTTCCTCATCTTGCAGTGAGGGGAATATTTTGTGGTGTTTCTCGAATTGCGGCGGGACACTGGGGGTACATCTTAAGTTTAGATGGCGACCTCAGGAACTCACTCGTGTTTCTTCAGGGAAGTCAGGTCCCCTTTTGTGCTGGAAGGGGAACTTCCGGATTAGTCTCGAGCCCTTTAATGGGAATAGGGCCTCTTCTGTAGTTGAGTCCATAAAGTGTGTATGCCTCTCCAATTGGGACGGATGTTAGGGAACATTCTGAGTCGAATAAAGTGTGTCAAGTTCCCTTTTGCTCTCAAGCGGGAATGCGGGATTTTCTTGAGATTCTGCAGCAGAAAATTACCTCATCTCGAACTGAAGGGATAATATTTTGTCGTTTCTCGAGTTGGGGCGGGAAGCAGGGGGTACTTCTGGTGTTGAGACGGGACCCTCAGGAACTCGCTCAGATTTCTTCAGGGAAGTCAAGTACTGTTTTGTGTTTGAAGCGGAACTTCTTGATTACTCTCGAGGCTTTAAATGGGAATATAGCCTCTTTTCGATTTGAGTCCATGAAGTGTGTTTTCCTCTCCACTCAGGACGGATGTTAGGGAACATTCTGAGTCGCCTAAAGGGAGTCAGGTACCATTATGCCTTTCAAGCGGGAATGTGGGATATCACTTGAGACTCTGCAGCGCAAAATTTCCTCATTGAGGGGATAATTTTGTTGTGCTTCTCGAGTTGCGAAGGGGACCTCAGGAACTTTCTCGAGTTACTTCAGGGAATCAGGCCCCTTTTTTCCTGGAAGGAGAACTTCCGGATTACTCTTGAGCCCTTTAATTGGAATAGGGCCTCTTCTGGAGTTGAGTCCATAAAGTGTGTTATCCTCTTCACTGAGGACGAATCTTAGGGACCATTCTGAGTCGGCTAAAGGGAGTCAAGTACCCTTTTGCCTTTCAAGCGGATATCTGGGATTTCACTTGAGATTCTGCAGCGCAAATTTTCTTCATCTCACATTGTGGGGAAAATTTTGTGTTGTTTCTCCAGTTGCGATGGGGACCTCAGAAACTTACTCGAGTTACTTCAGGGAATCAGGCACCATTTGTGCTGGAAGGGGAACTTCCAGAATACTTTTGAGCCCTGTAATGGGAATTGAGCCTCTTCTCCAGTTGAGTCTCTAAAGTGTGTTATCTTCTCCAATGGGACGGATATTATTGAACTTTATGAGTGGCATAAAGTGTGTCAAGTAAGCTTTTGCCTTTCAAGCGGGAATGTGGGATTTCTCTTGAGACTCTGCAGCGCAAAAAACCTCATCTCTCATTGAGGGGATAATTTTGTGGTGTTTCTCGAATTGCGGCGGGAAGCTGGGGGTAATTCTTGAGTTGCGGCGGGGACCTCAGGAACTTGCTCGGGTTGCTTCAGGGAAGTCAAGTCCACTTTTGTGTTGGAAGGGGAACTTCCGGAATACTCTCGAGCCATTAAAAGGGAATATTGCCTCTTCTCCATTTGAGTCCATGAAATATGTTCTCCTCTCCACTGAGGATGGATGTTAGGGAATATTCTAAATTGCATAAAGGGAGTCAAGTACACTTTTGCCTTTCAAGCGGGAATGTGGGATTTCTCTTGAGATTCTGCAGCGCAAATTTTCCTCATCTCGCATTGAGGGGATAATTTTGTGGTGTTTCTCGAATTGAGGCGGGAAGATGGGGGTACTTCTGGAGTTGCGATGGGGACCTCAGGAACTCACTCCAGTTACTTCAGGGAAGTCAAGACCCCTTTTGTTCTTGAAGGGGAGCTTCCGGATTACTCTGGAGCCCTTTAAATGGAATAGGGCCTCTTCTGGAGTTGAGTCCACAAAGTGTGTTCTCCTCTCCAATGGGGAGGGATGTTAGGGAACTTTCTGAGTGACATAAAGGGAGTCAAGTAAGCTTTTGCCTTTCAATTGGGAATGTGGGATTTCTCTTCAGATTCTGCAGCGCAAATTTTCCTCCTCTCGCATTGAGGGGATAATTTTGTTGTGTTTCCCGAATTTCGGCGGGAAGCTGGGGGTACTTCTCGAGTTTCAACGGGGACCTCAGGAACTCACTGGAGTTACTTCAGGGAAGTCAGTTCCCCCATTGTGCTGGACGGGGAACTTCCGGATTACTCTTGAGCCCTTTAATGGGAATAGGGGCTCTTCTGGAGTTGAGTCCATAAATTGAGTACGCCTCTGCAATGGGGACGGATTTTAGGGAACTTTCTGAGGGGCATAACGTATGCCAAGTTCCCTTTTGCCTTTCAAGCTGGAATGTGGGATTTCCCTTGAGATTCTGCAGCGCAAAATTACCTCATGTCGCATTGAGGGGATAATATTGTGTTGTTTCTCGAGTTGTGGTGGGAAGTAGGGGATACTTCTGGAGTTGAAACGGGAACCTAAGGAACTCTCTCGGTTTGCTCCAGGGAAGTCAAGTTCCCTTTTGTGTTGGAAGGGGAACTTCTTGATTACTCTTGAGCCTATAAATGGGAATATTGCCTCTTTTCGATTTGAGTCCATGAGGTGTGTTTTCCTCTCCACTGAGGAAGGATGTTAGGGAACATTCTGAGTCGCATAAACGGAGTCAGTACCCTTTCGCCTTTCAAGCCGGAATGTAGGATTTCTCTTGAGATTCTGCATCGCAAAATTTCCTCATCTCGCAGTGAGGGGAATATTTTGTGGTGTTTCTCGAGTTGCGAAGGGGACCTCAGAAACTTACCCGAGTTACTTCAGGAAATCAGGCCTCTTTTTTCCTGGAAGGAGAACTTCCGGATTACTCTTGAGCCCTTTAATGGGAATATGGCCTCTTCTGGAGTTGAGTCCATAAAGTGTGTTTTCTTCTCCACTGAGGACAAATGTTAGTGACCATTCTGAGTCGCCTAAAGGGAGTCAAGTAACCTTTTGCCTTTCAAGCGGAAATGTGGGATTTCACTTGAGATTCTGCAGCGCAAAATTTCCTCATCTCACATTGTGGGGATAAAATTGTGGTATTTCTCGAGTTGCGAATACCTCAGAAACTTACCCGAGTTACATCAGGGAATCAGGTGCCATTTGTGCTGGAAGGGGAACTTCCGGAATACTTTTGAGCCCTGTAATGGGAATTGGGCCTCTTCTCCAGTTGAGTCTCTAAAGTGTGATATCCTCTCCAGTGGAGACGGAGCTTAGGGAACTTTCTGAGTGGCATAAAGTGTGTCAAGTAAGCTTTTGCCTTTCAATGGTAATGTGGATTTCTTTTGAGATTCTGCAGCACAAAATTTCCTCATCTCGCATTGAGGTGATAATTTTGTGGTGTTTCTCCAGTTGTGGTGGGAAGCAGGGGGCACTTCTCTAGCTATGGCAGGCACCTCAGGAACTCGCTCGGGTTGCTTCAGGGAAGTCAAGTCGCCTTTTGTGTTGGAAGGCGAACTTCCGGATTACTGTCAAGACGTTAAAAGGGAATATTGCCTCCTCTCCGTTTAAGTCCATAAATTATGTTCTCCTCTCCACTGAGGATGGATGTTAGGGAACATTCTGAGTCGCCTAAAGGGAGTCAAGTACCCTTCTGCCTTTCAAGCGGGAATGTGGGATTTCTCTTGAGATTCTGCAGCGCAAAATTTCCTCATCTCCCATTGAGGGGATAATTTTGTGGTGTTTCTCGAGTTGCGGCGGGAAGCTGGGGGTACTTCTCGAGTTGCAGCGGGGACCTCAGGAACTCGCTCGGGTTGCTTCAGGGAAGACAAGTCCTTTTTTGTGTTGGAAGGGGAACTTCCGGATTACTCTCGAGCAGTTAAATGGGAAAAATGCCTCTTCTCGATTTGAGTCCATAAAGTGTGTTTTCCTCTCCACTGAGGAAGGATGTTAGGGAACATTCTGAGTCGCATAAACGGAGTCAGTACCCTTTTTCTTTTCAAGCCGGAATGTGGGATTTCTCTTGAGATTCTGCAGCGCAAAATTTCCTCATCTCGCATTGAGGGGAATATTTTGTGGTGTTTCTCAAATTGCGGCGGGACGCTGGGGGTACTTCTTGAGTTTAGATGGGGACCTCAGGAACTCACTCGAGTTTCTTCAGGGAAGTCAGGTCCCCTTTTGTGCTGGAAGGGGAACTTCCGGATTAGTCTCGAGCCCTTTAATGGGAATAGGGCCTCTTCTGGAGTTGAGTCCATAAGGTGTGTTTTCCTCTCCACTGAGGATGGATGTTAGGGAACATTCTGAGTCGCATAAAGGGAGTCAAGAACCCTTTTGCCTTTCAAGAGGTAATGTGATATTTTTCTTGAGATTCTGCAGAGCAATATTTCTTCATCTCGCATTGAGGTGATAATTTTGTGGTGTATGTCCAGTTGCGGCGGGAAGCTGGGGGTACTTCTCGAGTTGCGATGGGGACATCAGGAACTCGCTCGGGTTTCTTCAGGTAAGGCAGGTCCCGTTTTGTGTTTGAAGGGGAACTTCCGGTTCACTATCGAGCCGTTAAGTGGGAATCGGTCCTCATCTCGAATTGAGTCCATAAAGTGTGTTCTCCTCTCCAATGGGCACTGCTGTGTGAGGGAACTTTCTGAATCGCATAAAGGGTGTTAAGAGTCCTTTTGCCTTTCAAGAGGGAATGTGGTATTTCTCTTGAGATTCTGCAGCGCAAAAATTCCTCATCTCACACTGAGGGGATAATTTTGTGGTGTTTCTCGAGTTGCGGCTGGAGGCTAGGGTATTTCTCAAGTTACGACGGGGACCTCAGGTACTCGCTTGGGTTGCTTCAGGGAAGTCAGGTCCCCTTTGGTGTTGGAAGGGGAACTTCCGGTTTACTCTCTAGCCGTTTATTGGGAATAGGGCCTCATCCTGATTTGAGTCCGTAAAGTGTGTTCTCCTGTCCAATGAGGACGGCTGTGTGAGGGAACTTTCTGAGTCGCATAAAGGGTTTCAAGAACCGTTTTGCCTTTCAAGAGGGAATGTGGTATTTCTCTTGAGATTCTGTAACGCAAAATTTCCTATTCTTGCTTTGAGGGGATAATTTTGTGGTGTTTCTCGAGTTGCGGCGGGAAGCTGGGGGTACTTCTCAAGTTGCTATGCGTACTTCAGGAACTCACTCGGGTTTCTTCAGGTAAGGCAGGGCCCCTTTTTGTTGGAAGGGGAACTTCCGATTTACTCTCGAGCAGTTATTGGCAATAGTGCCTCATTTTGAATTGAGCACATAAAGTTCGTTTACCTCTCCAATGGGGACTGATGTTAGTGAAATTTCTAAGTTGCATAAAGGATGTCAAGTACCCTTTTGCATTTCAAGAGGGAATGTGGTATTTCTCTTGAGATTCTGCAGCGCAAAATATCCTCATCTCGCATTGGAGATAATTTTGTGGTGTATGTCAAGTTGTGGCGGGAATTTTGGATTACTTCTCGTTTTGCGACGAGGACCTCAGGAATTTGCTCGAGTTGCTTCTGGAAAGTCAGGTCCCCTTTTGTGTTGGAAGGGTAGCTTCCGGTTTAGTCTGGAGCTGTTAAATGGGAATAGGGCCTCATCTCGAATTGAGTCCATACAGTGTGTTCTCCTCTCCTATGGGGAATGATATTAGTGAAATTTCTGAGTCGCATAAACGGTATGAAGTACTTTTTGCCTTTCAAGAGGGAATAGTGGTATTTCTCTTGAGATTCTACAGCCCAAAATTTCCTCTTCTCGCATTGAGGGGATAATTTTGTGGTGTTTCTCCAGTTGCGGCAGGAATCTTGGGGTACTTCTCGAGTTGCCATGTGGACCTGAAGAACTTGCTTGGGTTTCTTCAGGTAAGGCAGGTCCCCTTTTGTGTTGGAAAGGGCACTTCCTGTTTACTCTCCAGCCATTAAATGGGAATAGGGCTTCATCTCGAATTGAGTCCATAAAGTGTGTTCTCCTCTCCAATGGGGACGGCTGTGTGAGGGTACTTTCTGAGTCGCATAAAGGGTGTCAAGTACCTTTTTGCCTTTCAAGCGGCAATGTGGTATTTCTCTTGAGATTCTGCAGTGCACAATTTCCTCATCTCGAATTGAGGGGATAATTCTGTGGTGTTTGTCGAGTTGAGGCGGGATGCTGGGGGTGCTTCTCGAGTTGCAACAGGGACCTCAGGAAGTGGCTCGGGTTGCTTCAGGGAAGTCAGGTCCCCTTTTGTGTTGGAACGGGAACTTCCGGTTTACTTTCGAGCCGTTCATTGGGAATACGGATTCATCTGGAGTTGAGTCCAAAAGGTGTTTTTTCCTCTCCAATGGGTACGGCTCTGTGAGCGAACTTTCTGGGTCACATAAAGTGTGTCAAGTGACCTTTTGCCTTTCAAGCGGGTATGTGGGACTTCTCTTGAGATTTCGGAGCACAAAATTTCCTCATCTCGCATTGTGGGGATAATTTTGTTGTGTCTCGAGTTTCGGCTTGGATCTGGGGGTACTTCTCGAGTTGCAGCGTGGACCTCAGGAACTCGTTCGTGTTGCTTCAGGGAAGTCAGGTCCCCTTTTTTTGGAAGTGGAACTTCCAGATTACTCTCGAGCCCTTAAATGGGAATAGGTCCTCTTCTAGATTTGAGTCCATGAAGTGTGCTCTCCGCTCCAATAAGTATGGGTGTTAGGAAACTATCTGAATCGCATAAAGTGTGTCAAGTGCCCTTTTGCCTTTCAAGCGGGAATGTGGGATTTCTATTTAATTGTGCAGTGCAAAATTTCCTCATCTTACTTTGAGTGGATAATTTTTTGGTGTTTCCCCTTTTGAGGCGGGAAGCTGGGGGTACTTCTTGAGTTGCGACGGGGACCTCAGGAACTCGCTTGTGTTGCTTCAGGGAAGTTAGTCACCCTTTTCTACTGGAACGGGAATTTCGGGATTACTATCGAGCCGTTAAATGGGAATAGGGCCTCTTCCCAAGTTGAGTCCATAAATTGTGTTCTCCTCTCCAATGGGGATGGCTGTGTGAGGGAATTTTCTGAGTCGCATAAAGGGTGTCAAATCCAGTTTTGCCTTTCCAGCGGAACGTGGGATTTCTCTTGAATTGTGCAGTGGAATATTTTCCTGATCTCGCATTGAGGGGATAATTTCGTGGTGTTTCTAGAGTTGCGGCGGGAATCTGGTTGAACTTCTCAGGTAGCGAAGAGGACCTCAGGAATTCTCTCTGGCTGCTTCAGGGAAGTCAGGAACCCTTTTGTGTTGGAAGGGGAATTTCGGGATTACTGTTGAGCCTTTAAATGGGAATAGGGCCTCGTCTCGAGTTAAGTCCGTAAAGTGTGTTCTCCTCTCCAATGGGGACAACTGTTTGAGGGAATTTTTTGAGTCTCACCCGGCTGTGCAAACGGGAGAAATACCTGCCCCACCCGCGCAGACATGAGAGATGCCTGCCCAGGCGGCTGAGATGCCAGAGACACGGGCCTTGCTCGCGCAGACGCGAGAGACGCCTTCCCCACCCTCGCAGATGGGAGAGAACTCGGCCCCGCCCGCGCAGACTTGAGAGACCCCGGCCCCGCCTGCTCAGACGCGAGAGACCTCGGCCATGCCTGCTCAGACGCTATTGTTGCTGGCGCCGCCCGCTCAGAGGCAAGAGAAGCCGGCCCCGCCTGCGCAGATGCGAGAGACCCTTGCCCCGCCCGCGCAGACGCGAGAGACCCCGGCACTGCCCACCCAGATGGGAGAGACCCAGGCCCCTCCCACCAGACGCGGGATACGCAGGCCCCGCAAGCGCATACTCCAGAGAAGCCGGCCCTGGCGCAAACGACCATGCAGAGTTGCGCAGCGGTGAGGAGCTACCCCATGCCTGAGGCCAGGGCAGGCGGCTGAGAGGAGGTACCCCACCTCCAATCGGCGGTGGCTGTGCGGGGGAGGGCCGAGGGGAGGTACTCACGTTCAAGGTCAGGAGGGGCAGCCTTGAGGACATACCCCTCATCCAAAGTGAGGTGCAGCAGCTGTGCTTTCTTGGAGCAGCTGTGAAGAGATATCCCACACCCAAGGTAAGAGAAACTCAAATCAGATGGTAGGTATTGCGAGGGGGCTTCAGATGGCAGACACACTGAAATCATCATCACAGGAATCTACTCCATCTGATCACATGGACCACAGCCGAATGTGGTCCACTGGAGAAGGGAATGGCAAACCACTTCAGTATATTTGCATTGAGAACCCCATGAACAGTATCAAAGGGCAAAATGACAGGATACTGAATGAGGAATTCCCCAGGTCTGTAGGTGGCCAGTATGCTACTGGAGATCAGTGGAGAAATAACTCTAGAAGGAATGAAGGGATGGAGCAAAAGCAAAACCAGTACCCAGTTGTGGATGTGACCGGTGATAGAAGCAAAGTCTGGTGCTGTAAAGAGCAATATTGCATAGGAACCTGGAATGTAAGGTCCAGGAATCAAGGCAAATTGGAAGAGGTCAAGCAGGAGATGGCAAGAGTGAACATAGACATTCTAGAAATCAGTGAATTAAAATGGACTGGAATGTGTGAATTTAACTCAGATGACCATTATATATATACTACTGTGGGCAGAAATCCCTTAGAAGAAATGGTGTAGCCATCATGGTCAACAAGAGACTCCGAAATGCAGTACTTGGATGCAATCTTAAAAACGACAGAATGATTTCTGTTCGTTTCCAAGGCAAACGATTCAACATTACAGTAATCCAGGCCTATGCCCCAACCACTAACGCTGAAGAAGCCGAAGTTGAACTGTTCTATGAAGACCTACAAGACCTTTTAGAACTAACACCCAAAAAGATGTCCTTTTCATTATAAGGGACTGGAATGCAAAGGTAGGAAGTCAAGAAACACCTGGAGTAACAGGCAAATTTGGCCTTGGAGCACGGAATGAAGCAAGGCCAAGTCTAATAGAGTTTTGTCAAGAGAACGCACTGGTCATAGCAAACTCCCTCTTCCAACAACACAAGAGAAGACTCTACACGTGGACATCACGGAAATCAGATTGATTATATTCTTTGCAGCCAAAGATGGAGAAGCTGTATACAGTTAGCAAAAACAAGACCAGGAGCTGACTGTGGCTCAGATCATGAACTCCTTATTGCCAAATTCAGACATAAATTGAAGAAAGTCGGGAAAACCCCTAGACCATTCAGATATGACCTCAATCAAATCCCTTAGGATTATACAGTGGAAGTGAGAAATAGATTTAAGGCACTAGATCTGATAGAGTGCCTGATGAACTCTGGATGGAGGTTCGTGACATTGTACAGGAGACAGGGACCAAGAGCATCCCCATGGAAAAGAAATGCAAAAAAAGCAAAATGGCTGTCTGAGGTGGCCTTACAAATAGCTGTGAAAAGAAGAGAAGCGAAAAGCAAAGGAGAAAGGGAAAGATATCAGCATTAGAATGCAGAGTTCCAAAGAATAGCAAGGAGAGATAAGAAAGCCTTCCTCAGTGATCAATGCAAAGAAATAGAGGAAAACAACAGAATAGGAAAAACAAGAGATCTCTTCAAGAACATTAGAGATTCCAAGGGAACTTTTCATGCAAAGATGGGCTCGATAAAGGACAGAAATGGTATGGACCTAACAGAAGCAGAAGATATTAAGAAGAGGTGGCAAGAATACACAGAAGAACTGTACAAAAAAGTTATTCACGACCAGGATAGTCACGAAAATGTGATCACTGGCCTAGAGCCAGACATCTTGGAATGTGAATTCAAGTGTGCCTTAGAAAGTAACACTACGAACAAAGCTAGTGGAAGTGATGGAATTCCAGTTGAGCTATTTCAAATCTTGAAAGATGATGCTGTGAAAGTGCTGCACTCAATATGCCAACAAATTTGGAAAACTCAGCAGTGGCCACAGGACTGGAAAAGGTCAGTCTTCATTCTAATCCCAAAGAAAGGCAATGCCGAAGAATGCTCAAGCTACCGCACAATTGCACTCATCTCACACGCTAGTACAGTCATGCTCAAAATTCTCCAAGCCAGGCTTCAACAATATGTGTTCCGTGAACTCCCAGATGTTCAAGCAGGTTTCAGAAAAGGCAGAGGCACCAGAGATCAAATTGCCAACATCCGCTGGATCATGGAGAAAGCGAGAGAGTTCCAGAAAAACATCTATTTCTGCTTCATTGACTATGCCAAAGCCTTTGACTGTGTGGATCACAATAAACTGTGGAAGATTCTGAAAGAGATGGGAATACGAGACCACCTGACCTGCCTCTTTAGAAACCTGTATGCAGGTCAGGAAGCAACAGTCAGAACTGTGCATGGAACAACAGACTGGTTCCAAATAGGAAAAGGAGTACGTCAAGGCTGTATATTGTAATCTTGCTTATTTAACTTATATGCAGAGTGCATCATGAGAAGTGCTGGGCTGGAAGAAGAACAACTGGAATCAAGATTGCTGGGAGAAATATCAATAACCTCAGATATGCAGATGACACCACCTTTAGGGCAGAAAGTGAGGAGGAACTCAAAAGCCTCTTGATGAAAGTGAAAGAGGAGAGTGAAAAGTTTGGCTTGAAGCTCAGCATTCAGAAAACAAAGGTGATGGAATCTGGTCCCAACACTTCACGGAAAATAGATGGATAAACAGTGGAAACTGTGTCACACTTTATTTTTTGGGGCTCCAAAATCACTGCAGATGCTGATTGAAGCCATGAAATTAAAAGGTGCTTACTCCTTGGAAGGAAAGTTATGACCAACCTTGATGGTATATTAAAAAGCAGAGACATTACCTTGCCAAAAAAGCTCCATCTAGTCAAAGCTATGGTTTTTCCCGTGGTCATGTATGGATGTGAGAGTTGGACTGTGAAGAAAGCTGATCGCCGAAGAACTGATGCTTTCAAACTGTGGTATTGGAGAAGACTCTTGAGAGTCCCTTGGACTGCAAGAAGATCCAACCAGTCCATTCTAAGGGAGATCAATCGTCGGTGTTCATTGGAAGGACTGATGCTAAAGCTGAAATTGCAATACTTCGGCCACCTCATGCGATGAGTTGACTCACTGGAAAAGATTCTGATGCTAGGAGAGGTTGGGGGCTGGAGGAGAAGGGGATGACAGAGAATGAGATGGCTGGATAGCATCACCGACTCTGTGGCCATGAGTTTGCGTGAACTCTGGGAGTTGGTGTAGGACAGGGAGGCCTAGCATACAGTGATTCATGGGGTCGAGGAGAGTCGGACACGACTTAGCGACTGAACAGAACTGAACTGAATAAAGTTTGTCAAATACCCTTTTCCCTTTCAGGTGGGAATGTGGGATTTCTCTTGAAATTCTGCAGCGCAAAATTTCTTCATCTCGCATTGAGGGGATAATTTTGTGGTGTTTCTCGAATTGCGGCGGGAAGCTGGGGGTATTCCTCGAGGTGCGAAGGGGACCTCAGGAACTCACTCGAGTTACTTCAGGGAAGTCAGATCCCCGTTTGTGCTGGAAGGGGAACTTCCGGATTACTCTCGAGCCGTTAAAAGGAAATATTGCCTCTTCTCTCTTTGAGTCCGTAAAGTGTGTTCTCCTCTCCACTGAGGACGGATGTTAGGGACCATTCTGATTCGCCTAAAGGGAGTCAAGTACCTTTTTGCCTTTCAAGCGGGAATGTGGGATTTCTCTTGAGATTCTGCAGTGCAAAATTTCCTCATCTCGCATGGAGGGGATAATTATGTGCTGTTACACGAATTGGGTTGGGAAACTGGGGGTGATTCTCCAGTTGCGATGAGGACCTCTGAAACACACTCGGATTACTTCAGGGAAGTCAGGTCCCCTTTTGTGCTGGAAGGGGAACTTCCGGATTGTTCTCGAGCCCTTTAATGGGAATAGGGCCTCCTCTCAATTGGAGTCCATAAATTGTGTTCTCCTCTCCAATGGGGACGGCTGTTAGGGAACTTTCTGAGTGGCATAAAATGTGTCAAGTATCCTTTTGCCTTTCAAGCAGGAATGTGGGATTTCTCTTGAGATTCTGCATCGCAAAATTTCCTCATCTCGCATTGAGGGGATAATTTTGTTGTGTCTCGAGTTTCGGCTTGGATCTGGGGATAATTCTCGAGTTGCAGCGTGGATCTCAGGAACTCATTCGTGTTGCTTCAGGGAAGTCAGGTCCCCTTTTTTTGGAAGTGGAACTTCCGGATTACTCTCGAGCCCTTAAATGGGAATAGGTCCTCTTCTAGATTTGAGTCCATAAAGTGTGTTCTCCGCTCCAATAAGTACGGGTGTTAGGAAACTATCTGAATCGCATAAAGAGTGTCAAGTGCCCTTTTGCCTTTCAAGCGGGAATGTGGGATTGCTATTTAATATTCAGTGCAAAATTTCCTCATCTCACATTGAGCTGATAATTATTTGGTGTTTCCCCTTTTGAGGGGGGAGGCTGGGGGTGCTTCTCGAGTTCTGACAGGGACCTCAGGAACTCGCTGGGGTTGCTTCAGGGAAATCAGGTCCCCTTTGGTGTTGGAAGGGGAACTTCCGGTTTCCACTCGATTCCTTAAATGTGAACAGGGGCTCATCTCGAATTGAGTCCATAAAGTGTGTTCTCCTCTGCAAAGGGGACGGCTCTGTGAGGAAACTTTCTGAGTCGAATAAAGGGTGTTAAGTACCTTTTTGCCTTTCAAAGCAACTGTGGTGTTTCTCATGAGATTCTGCATCGCAAAATTTACTCATCTCGCATTGAGGGGATAATTTTGGGGTGTTTCTCGAGTTGCGGCAGGAAGTTGGGGGTGCTTCTCGAGTTGTGACAGGGACCTCAGGAACTCGCTGGGGTTGCTTCAGCGAAGTCAGGTCCCCTTTGGTGTTGAAAGGGGAACTTCCGGTTTCCTCTCGAGCCCTTAAATGTTCATAGGGGCTCATCTCGAATTGAGTCCATAAAGTGTGTTCTCCTCTCCAAAGGGGACGGCTGTGTGAGGGAACTTTCTGCATCGAATAAAGGGTGTCAAGTACCTTTTTGCCTTTCCAGAGGGAATGTGGTATTTCTCTTGAGATTCTGCATCGCAAAATTTCCTGCTCTCGCATGGAGGGGATAATTTTGGCTGTTTATTGAGTTGCGGCGAGAAGCTGGGGGTGCTTCTTGAGTTCCGACGGGGACCTCAGAAACTCGCTGGGGTTGCTTCAGGGAAGTCAGGTCCCCTTTGGTGTTGGAAGGGGAACATCCACTCTCCTCTGGAGCCCTTAATGTGCACAGGGGCTCATCTCGAATTGAGTCCATAAAGTAAGTTCTGGTCTCCAAAGGGGACGGCTGTGTGAGGGAACTTTCTGAGTCGAATAAAGGGTGGCAAGTACCTTATTGTCTTTCAAGAGGGAATGTGGTATTGCTCTTGAGATGCTGTATCGCAAAAATTCCTCATCTCGCATGGAGGGGATAATTTTGGGGTGTTTCTCGAGTTGCGGCGAGAAGCGGGGAGTGCTTCTCGAGTTGCGACGGGGACGTCAGGATCTCGCTGGGGTTGCTTCAGGGAAGTCAGGGCCCCTTTGGTGTTGGAAGAGGAACTTCCGGTTTCCTCTCGAGCCCTTCAATGTGCACAGGGGCTCATCTCGAATTGAGTAAGTTAATTGTGTTCTCCTCTTCAAATGGGACGGCTGTGTGAGGGAACTTTCTACGTCGAATAAAGGGTGTCTAGTACCTTTTTGCCTTTCCAGAGGGAATGTGGTATTTCTCTTGAGATGCTGCATCGCAAAATTTCCTCATCACCCATGGAGGGGATAATTCTGGGGTGCTTCTCGAGTTGCGGCGGGAAGCTGGGGGTGCTTCTCGAGTTGCGGCGGGGACCTCAGGAACTCTCTGCGGCTGCTTCAGGGAAGTCAGGTCCCCTTTGGTACGGAAGGGGAACTTCCGGTTTCCTCTCGAGCCCTTTAATGTGCACAGGGGCTCCTCTCGAATTGAGTCCGTAATGTGTGTTCTCCTCTTCAAAGGGGATGGCTGTGTGAGGGAACTTTCTGAGTCGAATAAACGGTGTCAAGTACTTTTTGCCTTTCCAGACGGAATGTAGTATTTCTCGAGAGATGCTGCATCGCGAAATTTCCTTATCTCGCATGGAGGGGATAACTTTGGGGTGTTTCTCGAGTTGCGGCGGGAAGCTGGGGGTGCTTTTGGAGTTGCGAGGGGGACCTCAGGGACTCGCTGGGGTTGCTTCAGGGGAGTCAGGTCCCCTTTGGTGTTGGAAGGGGAACTTCCGGTTGCCACTCGAGACCTTCAATGTGCACAGGGTCTCCTCTCGAATTGAATCCTTAAAGTGTGTTCTCCTCTCCAAAGGGGACGACTTTGTGAGGGTACTTTCTGAGTCGAATAAAGGGAGTCAAGTACCTTTTTGCCTTTCCAGAGGGAATGTGGTATTTCTCCTGACATGCTGCATCGCCAAATTTCCTCATCTCGCATGGAGGGGATAATTTTGGGGTGTTTCTGGAGGTGTGGCGGGAAGCTGGGGGTGCTTGTCGAGTTGCGACGGGGACCTCAGGAACTCGCTGGAGTTGCTTCAGGGAAGTCAGGTCCCCTTTGGTGTTGGAAGGGGAACTTCCGGTTTCCTCTCGAGCCCTTCAATGTGCACAGGGTCACCTCTCGAATTGAGTCCGTAAAGTGTGTTCTCCTCTCCAAAGGGGACGGCTGTGTGAGGGAACTTTCTGAGTCGAATAAAGGCTGTCAAGTACCTTTTTGCCTTTCCAGAGGGAAGGTGGTATTTCTCTTGAGATGCTGCATCGCCAATTTTCCTCATCTCGCATGGAGGGGATCATTTTGGTGTTTCTCGAGGTGCGGCGGGAAGCTGGGGGTGCTTCTCGAGTTTCGACGGGGACCTCAGGAACTCGCTGGGGTTGCTTCAGGGAAGTCAGGTCCCCTTTGGTGTTGGAAGGGGAACTTCCGGTTTCCTCTCGAGCCCTTCAATGTGCACAGGGGCTCCTCTCGAATTGAGTCCGTAAAGTGTGTTCTCCTCTCCAAAGGGGACGGCTGTGTGAGGGAACTTTCTGAGTCGAATAAAGGGTGTCAAGTACCTTTTTGCCTTTCCAGAGGGAATGTGGTATTTCTCTTGAGATGCTGCATCGCCAAATTTCCTCATCTCGCATGGAGGGGAGAATTTTGGGGTGTTTCTCGAGTTGCGGCGGGAAGCTGGGGGTGCTTCTCGAGTTTCGACGGGGACCTCAGGAACTCGCTGGGGTTGCTTCAGGGAATTCAGGTCCCCTTTATTGTTGGAAGGGGTACTTTCGGTTTCCTCTCGAGCCCTTCAATGTGCACAGGGGCTCCTCTCGAATTGAGTCCGTAAAGTGTGTTCTCCTCTCCAAAGGGGACGGCTGTGTGAGGGAACTTTCTGAGTCGAATAAAGGGTGTCAAGTAGTTTTTTGCCTTCCCCGAGGGAATGTGGTATTTCTCTTGAGATGCTGCATCGCCAAATTTCCTCATCTCGCATGGAGGGGATAATTTTGGGGTGTTTCTCGAGTTGCGGCGGGAAGCTGGGGGTGCTTCTGGAGTTGCGACGGGGACCTCAGGAACTCTCTTTGGTTGCTTTAGGGAAGTCAGGTCCCCTTTGTTGTTGAAAGGGGACCTTCCGGGTTCCTCTCGAGCCCTTCAATGTGCACAGGGTCTCCTCTCGAATTGAGTCCGTAAAGTGTGTTCTCCTCTCCAAAGGGGACGGCTGTGTGAGGGAACTTTCTGAGTCGAATAAAGGGTGTCAAGTATCTTTTTGCCTTTCCAGAGGGAATGTGGTATTTCTCTTGAGATGCTGCATCGCCAAATTTCCTCATCTCGCATGGAGGGGATAATTTTGGGGTGTTGCTCGAGTTGCGACGCGGACCTCAGGAACTCGCTGGGGTTAATTCAGGGAACTCAGTTCCCCTTTGCAGTTGGAAGGGGAACTTCCTGTTTCCTCTCGAGCCCTTCAATGTGCACAGGGGCTCCTTTCGAATTGAGTCCGTAAAGTGTGGTCTCCTCTCCAAAGGGGACGGCTGTGTGAGGGAACATTCTGAGTCGAATAAAGGGAGTTAAGTACCTTTTTGCCTTTCCAGAAGGAATGTGGTATTTCTCTTAAGATGCTGCACCGCCAAATTTCCTCATCTCGCATGGAGGGGATAATTTTGGGGTATTTCTCGAGTTGCGGCGGGAAGCTGGGGGTGCTTCTCGAGTTGAGACGGGGACCTCAGGAACTCGCTGGGGTTTCTTCAGTGAAGTCAGGTCCCCTTTGGTGTTGAAAGGGGAACTTCCGGTTTCCTCTCGATCCCTTCAATGTGCACAGGGGCTACTCTCGAATTGAGTCCGTAAAGTGTGTTCTCCTCTCCAAAGGGGACGGCTGTGTGAGGGAACTTTCTGAGTCGAATAAAGGGTGTCAAGTACCTTTTTGCCTTTCCAGAGGGAATGTGGTATTTCTCTTGAGATGCTGCATCGCCAAATTTCCTCATCTCGCATGGAGGGGATAATTTTGGGGTGTTTCTCGAGTTGAGGCGGGAAGCTGGGATTTCTTCTCGAATTTCGACGGGGCCCTCAGGAACTCGCTAGGGTTGCTTCAGGGAAATCAAGTCCCCTCTGGTTGTGGAAGGGGAACTTCAGGTTTACGCTAGAAACCTTAAATGTGAACAGGTTTCATCTCGAATTGAGTCCATAAAGTGTGTTCTCCTCTCCAATGGGGCGGCTCTGTGAGGGAACTTTCTGAGTCGAATAAAGGGTGTCAAGTACCTTTTTGCCTTTCGAGAGGAAATGTGGTATTTCCCTTCAGATTCTGCATCGCAAAATTTCCTCATCTCGCATTGAGGGAATAATTTTGGGGTGTTTCTCGAGTTGCGGAAGAAGGCTGGAGGTGCTTCTTGAGTTGGGACGGGGACCTCAGAAACTCGCTGGGTTTGCTTCAGGTAGTCAGGTCCCCTTTGGTGTTGGAAGGGGTACTTCCGGTTTCCTCTCGAGCCCTTAAATGTGCACAGGGGCTCATCTCGAATTGAGTCCATAAAGTGTGTTCTCCTCTCCAAAGGGGACGGCATTTTGAGGGAACTTTCTGAGTCGAATAAAGGGTGTCAAGTACCTTTTGCCTTTCAAGAGGGAATGTAGTATTTCTCTTGAGATGCGGCATCGCAAAATTTCCTCAACTCGCATTGAGGGAATAATTTTAGTGTGTTTCTCGAGTTGCGGCAGGAAGCTGGGGGTGCTTCTCGAGTGCGACGGGGACCTAAGGAACTTGCTTGGGTTGCTTCGGGGAAATCAGATCCGCTTTGATGTTGGAAGGGGAACTTCCGGGTTCCTCTCGAGCCCTTTAATGTGCACAGGTGCTCATCTCGAATTGAGTCCATAAAGTGTGTTCTCCTCTCCAAAGGGGACGGCTGTAGGGAGCTTTCTGAGTCGAATAAAGGGTGTCAAGTACCTTTTTGCCTTTCAAGAGGGAATGTGGTGTTTCTCTTGAGATGCTGCATCGCCAAATTTCCTCATCTCGCATGGAGGGGATAATTTTGGTGTGTTTCTCGAGTTGCGTCGGGAAGCTGGGGGTGTTTCTCGAATTGTGACGGGGACCTCAGGAACTCGCTGGGGTTGCTTCCGGAAAATCAGGTCCCCTTTGGTGTTGGAAGGGGAACTTCCGGTTTCCTCTCGAGCCCTTAAATATGCACAGAGTCTCATCTCGAATTGAGTCAATAAAGTGTGTTTTCCTCTCCAAAGGGGAAGACTTTTTGAGGGAACTTTCTGAGTCGAATAAAGGTTGTCAAAAACCTGTTTGCCTTTCAAGGGGAATTACTATTTCTTTTGACAGGATGCATCGCAAAATTTCCTTATCTCACATTTAGGTGATAATTTTGGGGTGTTTCTCGAGTTGCGGCGGGAAGCTGGGGGTGCTTCTCGAGTTGCGACGGGACCTCGGGTACTCGCTGTGGTTGATTCAGGGAAGTGAGGTCCCCTTTTATGTTGGAATAGGAACTTCCGGTTTCCGATCGAGCCCTTAAATGTGCACAGGGTCTCATATCGCATTGAGTCCATAAAGTGTGTTGTCCTCTCCAAAGGGTACGGCTATGTAAGGGAACTTTCTGAGTCGAATAAAGGGTGTCAAGTACCTTTTTGCCTTTCAAGAGGGAATGTGGTATTTCTCTTGAGATGCTGCATCGCATAATTTCCTCCTTTCGCATTGAGGGGATAATTTTGGGGTGTTTCTCGAGTTGCGGCGGGAAGCTGGGGGGTGCTTCTCGAGGTGCGACGGGGACCTCAGGAACTCGCTGGTATTGCTTCGGGGAAGTCAGGTCCCCTTTGGTGTTGGAAGGGGAAATTCCGGTTTCCTCACGAGCCTTAAATATGCACAGGGGCTCATCTCGAATTCAGTCCATACAGTATGTTCTCCTCTCCAAAGGGGACGGCTGTGTGAGGGAACTTTCTGAGTCTCCTAAAGGGAGTCAAGTACCCTTTTGCCTTTCAAGCGGGAATGTGGGATTTCTCGTGGGATTCTGCAGGACAAAATTTCCTCAACTCGCATTGAGGGGATAATTTTGTGGTGTTTCTGGAATTGCGGCCGGAACCTGGGGGTACTTCTCCAGTTGCGAGGGGACCTCAGGAACTCACTTGAGTTGCTTCAGGGAAGTCAGGTCCCCTTTGGTGTTGGAATGGGAACTTCCGGTTTACTCTCCAGCCGTTAAATGGGAATAGGGTCTCATCTCGAACTGAGTCCAGAAAGTGTTCTCCTCTCCAATGGGGACTGATCTTAGTGAAATTTCTGAGTCCTATAAAGGGTGTCAAGTACCCTTTTGCCTTTCAAGAGGTAATGTGGTATTTCTATTGAGATTCTGCAACGTAAAATTTCCTCATCTCGCATTGAGGCGATAATTTTGTGGTGTTTCTCCAGTTGCGACGGGGACCTCAGGAAATCTCTTGGGTTTCTTCAGGGAAGGCAGGTCCCCTTTTTTGTTGAAACGGAACTCCCGGTTTACTCTCGAGCCGTTAAATGGGAACAGGTCCTCAACTCGAATTGAGTCCATAAAGTGTGTTCTCCTCTCCAATGGGGACAGCTGTGTGAGGAAACTTTCTGAGTCGCATAAAGAGTGTCAAGTACCCTTTTGCCTTTCAAGCGGGAATGTGGGAATTCTCTTCAGATCTGCGGCGCAAAATGACCTCATCTCGAATTGAGGGGATAATTTTGTGGTGTTGGTCAAGTTGCCAGCAGAAGCAGTGATTACTTCTCGAGTTGCGACGGGGACCTCAGAACACACTCACTTGCTTCAGTGAAGTCAAGTCCCCTTTGGTGTTGGAAGGGGAATTTCCGGATTACTCTCAAGCCGTTAAATGGGAATATTAGCTCTTCTCTATTTCAGTCCATAAGGTGTGTTCTCCTCTCCACTGAGGACGGATGTTAGGGACCATTCTGAGTCACCTAAACGGTGTCAAATACCCTTTTACCTTTCAAGCGGGAATGTGGGATTTCTCTTGAGATTCTGCAGCGCAAATTTCCTCATCTCACTTTGTGGGGATAATCATGTTGTGTTTCTCGAGTTGCGATGGGGACCTCAGAAACTTACTCGAGTTACTTCAGGGAATCGGGTCCCATTTGTGCTGGAAGGGGAACTTCCGGATTACTCTCGAACCCTTTAATGGGAATAGGGCCTCTTTTGTACTTGAGTCCATAAAGTGTGTTATTCTCTCCAATAGGGACGGATATTATTGAACTTTCTGAGTGGCATAAAATGTGTCAAGTAAGCTTTTGCCTTTCAAGCGGGAATGTGGGATATCTCTTGAGATTCCACAGCGCAAAATAACCTCATCTCACATTGAGGGGATAATTTTGTGGTGTTTCTCCAGTTGTGGTGGGAAGCAGGGGGCACTTCTCTAGCTATGGCGGTGACCTCAGGAACTCGCTCGGGTTGCTTCAGGGAAGTCAAGTCGCCTTTTGTTTTGGAAGGGGAACTTCCGGATTACTGTCGAGACATTAAAAGGGAATATTGCCTCCTCTCCATTTGAGTCCATAAAATTTGTTCTCCTCTCCACTGAGGATGGATGTTAGGGAACATTCTGAGTCGCCTAAAGGGAGTCAAGTACCCTTTTGACTTTCAAGCGGGAATGTGGGATTTCTCTTGAGATTCTGCAGCGCAAAATTTCCTCATCTCGCATTGAGGGGAATATTTTGTGGTGTTTCTCCAGTTGCGGCGGGACGCTGGGGGTACTTCTTGAGTTTAGATGGGGACCTCAGGAACTCACTCGAGTTTCTTCAGGGAAGTCAGGTCCCCTTTTGTGCTGGAAGGGGAACTTCCGGATTAGTCTCGAGCCCTTTAATGGGAATAGGGCCTCTTCTGGAGTTGAGTCCATAAAGTGTGTATGCCTCTCCAATGGGGACGGATGTTAGGGAACATTCTGAGTGGCATAAAATGTGTCAAGTTCCCTTTTGTTTTCAAGCGGGAATGCGGGATTTCTCTTGAGATTCTGCAGCAGAAAATTACCTCATCTCGCACTGAGGGGATATTATTGTGTCGTTTCTCGAGTTGGGGCGGGAAGCAGGGGGTACTTCTGCAGTTGAGACGGGACCCTCAGGAACTCGCTCAGCTTGCTTCAGGGAAGTCAAGTCCTTTTTTGTGTTGGAAGCGGAACTTCTTGATTACTCTCGAGCCTTTAAATGGGAATATAGCCTCTTTTCCATTTGAGTCCACGAAGTGTGTTTTCCTCTCCACTGAGGACGGATGTTCGGGAATATTCTGAGTCGCCTAAAGGGAGTCAGGTACCATTATGCCTTTCAAGCGGGAATGTGGGATATCTCTTGAGATTCTGCAGCGCAAAATTTCCTCATCTCGCATTGAGGGGATAATTTTGTTGTGTTTCTCGAGTTGCGAAGGGCACCTCAGGAACTTTCTCGAGTTACTTCAGGGAATCAGGCCCCTTTTTTCCTGGAAGGAGAACTTCCGGATTACTCTTGAGCCCTTTAATGGGAATAGGGCCTCTTCTGGAGTTGAGTCCATAAAGTGTGTTATCCTCTCCACTGAGGACGAATGTTAGGGACCATTCTGAGTCGGCTAAAGGGAGTCAAGTACCCTTTTGCCTTTCAAGCGGATATCTGGGATTTCACTTGAGATTCTGCAGCGCAAAATTTTCTCATCTCACATTGTGGGGAAAATTTTGTGGTGTTTCTCCAGTTGCGATGGGGACCTCAGAAACTTACTCGAGTTACTTCAGGGAATCAGGTCCCATTTGTGCTGGAAGGGGAACTTCCGGAATACTTTTGAGCCCTTTAATGGGAATAGGGCCTCTTCTCCAGTTGAGTCCCTAAAGTGTGTTAACTTCTCCAATGGGGACGGATATTATTGAACTTTCTGAGTGGCATAAAGTGTGTCAAGTACGCTTTTGCCTTTCAAGCGGGAATGTGGGATTTCTCTTGAGATTCTGCAGCGCAAATTTTCCTCATCTCGCAAGGAGGGGATAATTTTGTGGTGTTTCTCAAATTGAGGCGGGAAGATGGGGGTACTTCTGGAGTTGCGACGGGGACCTCAGGAACTCACTCCAGTTACTTCAGGCAACTCAGGTCCCCTTTTGTTCTTGAAGGGGAACATCCGGTTTACTCTGGATCCCTTTAAATGGAATAGGGCCTCTTCTGGAGTTGAGTCCATAAAGTGTGTTCTCCTCTCCGATGGGGAAGGATGTTAGGGAACTTTCTGAGTGACATAAAGGGAGTCAAGTACGCTTTTGCCTTTCAATTGGGAATGTGGGATTTCTCTTCAGATTCTGCAGCGCAAAGTTTCCTCCTCTCGCATTGAGGGGATAATTTTGTGGTGTTTCCCGAATTTCGGCGGGAAGCTGGGGGTACTTCTCGAGTTTCAACGGGGACCTCAGGAACTCACTGGAGTTACTTCAGGGAAGTCAGTTCCCCCATTGTGCTGGACGGGGAACTTGCGGATTACTCTCGAGCCCTTTAATGGGAATAGGGGCTCTTCTGGAGTTGAGTCCATAAATTGAGTACGCCTCTGCAATGGGGACGGATTTTAGGGAACTTTCTGAGGAGCATAAAGTATGCCAAGTTCCTTTGGCCTTTCAAGCGGGAATGTGGAATTTCCCTTGAGATTCTGCAGGGCAAAATTACGTCATGTCGCATTGAAGGGATAATATTGTGTTGTTTCTCGAGTTGTGGTGGGAAGTAGGGGATACTTCTGGAGTTGAAACTTGAACCTAAAGAACTCTCTCGGTTTGCTCCAGGGAAGTCAAGTTCCCTTTTGTGTTGGAAGGGGAACTTCTTGATTACTCTTGAGCCTTTAAATGGGAATATTTCCTCTTCTCGATTTGAGTGTATGAAGAGTGTTCTCCTCTCCATTGAGGATGGATGTTAGGGACCATTCTGAATCGCATAAAGGGAGTCAAGTACCCTTTTGCCTTTCAAGCAGGAATGTGGGAATTCTCTTGAGATTCTGCAGCGAAAATTTTTCTCTTCTCGCATTGAGGGTATAGTTTTGTGGTGTTTCTCCAGTTGCGTCGGGAAGAGGGGGTATGTCTCGAGTTGCGGCGCGGACCTCAGGAATTCGCTCGGGTTGCTTCAAGGAAGTCAAGTCCCCTTTTGTGTTGAAGGGGAACTTCCGGATGACTCTCAAGCTGTTAAATGTGAATAATGCCTCTTCTCGATTTGAGTCCATAAAGTGTGTTTTCCTCTCCACTGAGGAAGGATGTTAGGGAACATTCTGAGTCGCCTAAAGGGAGTCAAGTACCCTTTTGCCCTTCACTCGGGAATGTGGGATTTCTCGTGAGATTCTGCCGAGCAAAATTTCCCGTTCTCGCATTGAGGGGATAATTTTGTTGTGTTTCTCGAGTTGCGATGGGGACCTCAGGAACTTTCTCGAGTTACTTCAGGGAATCAGGCCCCTTTTTTCCTGGAAGGAGAACTTCCGGATTACTCTTGAGCCCTTTAATGGGAATAGGGCCTCTTCTGGAGTTGAGTCCATAAAGTGTGTTATCCTCTCCACTGAGGACGAATGTTAGGGACTATTCTGAGTCGGCTAAAGGGAGTCAAGTACCCTTTTGCCTTTCAAGCGGATATCTGGGATTTCACTTGAGATTCTGCAGCGCAAAATTTTCTCATCTCACATTGTGGGGAAAATTTTGTAGTGTTTCTCCAGTTGCGATGGGGACCTCAGAAACTTACTCGAGTTACTTCAGGGAATCAGGTGCCATTTGTGCTGGAAGGGGAACTTCCGGAATACTTTTGAGCACTTTAATGGGAATAGGGCCTCTTTTCCAGTTGAGTCCCTAAAGTGTGTTATCTTCTCCAATGGGGACGGATATTATTGAACTTTCTGAGTGGCATAAAGTGTGTCAAGTACGCTTTTGCCTTTCAAGTGGGAATGTGGGATTTCTCTTGAGATTCTGCAGCGCAAAAAACCTCATCTCTCATTGAGGGGATAATTTTGTGGTGTTTCTCGAATTAAGGCGGGAAGCTGGGGGTACTTCTCGAGTTGCGGCGGGGACCTCAGGAACTCACTGGAGTTACTTCAGGGGAGTCAGTTCCCCCATTGTGCTGGACGGGGAACTTCCGGATTACTCTCGAGCCCTTTAATGGGAATAGGGGCTCTTCTGGAGTTGAGTCCATAAATTGAGTACGCCTCTGCAATGGGGACGGATTTTAGGGAACTTTCTGAGGAGCATAAAGTATGCCAAGTTCCCTTTGGCCTTTCAAGCGTTAATATGGGATTTCTCTTAAGATTCTGCAGCGCAAAATTACCTCATGTCGCATTGAGGGGATAATATTGTGTTATTTCTCGAGTTGTGGTTGGAAGTGCGGGATATTTCTGGAGTTGAAACGGGAAACTCAGGAATTCTCTCCTGAGAATTCCCCCGGGTTGCTCCAGGGAAGTCAAGTTCCCTTTTGTGTTGGAAGGGGAACTTCTTGATTACTCTTGAGCCTTTAAATGGGAATATTTCCTCTTCTCGATTTGAGTGTATGAAGAGTGTTCTCCTCTCCACTGAGGATGGATGTTAGGGAACATTCTGAGTCGCATAAAGGGAGTCAAGAACCCTTTTGCCTTTCAAAAGGGAATGTGATATTTCTCTTGAGATTCTGCAGAGCAATATTTCTTCATCTCGCATTGTGGGGATAATTTTGTGGTGTATGTCCAGTTGCAGTGGACATACTTCTCGAGTTGCGATGGGGACATCAGGAACTTGCTCGGGTTTCTTCAGGTAACGTAGGTCTCGTTTTGTGTTTGAAGGGCAACTTCCGGTTCACTATGGAGCCGTTAAGTGGGTATCGGTCCTCATCTCAAATTGAGTCCATAAAGTGTGTTCTCCTCTTTAATGGGCACTGCTGTGTGAGGGAACTTTCTGAATCGCATAAAGGGTGTTAAGAGTCCTTTTGCCTTTCAAGAGGGAATGTGGTATTTCTCTTGAGATTCTGCAGCGCAAAATTTCCTCATCTCGCACTGAGGGGATAATTTTGTGGTGTTTCTCGAGTTGCGGCTGGAGGCTAGGGTATTTCTCGAGTTGCGACGGGGACCTCAGTAACTCACTTGGGTTGCTTCAGGGAAGTCAGGTCCCCTTTGGTGTTGGAAGGGGAACTTCCGGTTACTCTCGAGCCGTTTATTGGGAATAGGGCCTCATCTTGATTTGAGTCCATAAAGTGTGTTCTCCTGTCCAATGGGGACGGCTGTGTGAGGGAACTTTCTGAGTCGCATAAAGGGTTTGAAGAACCATTTTGCCTTTCAAGAGGGAATGTGGTATTTCTCTTGAGATGCTGTAACACAAAATTTCCTATTCTTGCATTGAGGGGATAATTTTGTGGTGTTTCTCGAGTTGCGGCGGGAAGCTGGGGGTTCTTCTCAAGTTGCTATGGGTACCTCAGGAACTCACTCGGGTTTCTTCAGGTAAGGCAGGTCCCCTTTTTGTTGGAAGGGGAACTTCCGATTTACTCTCCAGCAGTTAATTGGCAATAGTGCCTCATTTTGAATTGAGTACATAAAGTTCGTTCACCTCTCCAATGGGGACTGATGTTAGTGAAATTTCTGAGTCGCATAAAGGATGACAAGTACCCTTTTGCATTTCAAGAGGGAATGTGGTATTTCTCTTGAGATCCTGCAGCGCAAAATATCCTCATCTCGCAATGAGGAGATAATTTTTTGGTGTATGTCAAGTTGCGGCGGGAATTTTGGATTACTTCCCGTGTTGCGACGGGGACCTCAGGAATTTGCTCGAGTTGCTTCTGGAAAGTCAGGTCCCCTTTTGTGTTGGAAGGGGAACTTCCGGTTTAGTCTGGAGCCGTTAAATGGGAATAGGGCCTCATCTCGAATTGGGTGCATAAAATGTGTTCTCCTCTCCTATGGGGAATGATATTAGTGAAATTTCTGAGTCGCGTAAAGTGTATCAAGTACTTTTTGCCTTTCAAGAGGGAATAGTGGTATTTCTCTTGAGATTCTGCAGCGCAAAATTTCCTCTTCTCGCATTGAGGGGATAATTTTGTGGTGTTTCTCTAGTTGCGGCAGGAAGTTTGGGTTACTTCTCGAATTGCCATGGGGACCTCAAGAAC
This sequence comes from Moschus berezovskii, assembly GCF_049115385.1. Lineage (NCBI taxonomy): Eukaryota > Metazoa > Chordata > Mammalia > Artiodactyla > Moschidae > Moschus > Moschus berezovskii. Next base: position 142,022,953 of record NC_142461.1, read on the forward strand.
TTGCTTGGGTTTCTTCAGGTAAGGCAGGTCCCCTTTTGTGTTTGAAAGGGCACTTCCAATTTACTCTCCAGCCATTAAATGGGAATAGGGCCTCATCTCGAATTGAGTCCATAAAGTGTGTTCTCCTCTCCAATGGGGACAGCTGTGTGAGGGTACTTTCTGAGTCGCATAAAGGGTGTCAAGTACCCTTTTGCCTTTCAAGCGGGAATGTGGTATTTCTCTTGAGATTCTGCAGCGCACAATTTCCTCATCTCGCATTGAGGGGATAATTCTGTGGTGTTTGTCGAGTTGCGGCGGGATGCTGGGGGTGCTTCTAGAGTTGCAACGGGGACCTCAGGAAGTGGCTCGGGTTGCTTCAGGGAAGTCAGGTCCCCTTTTGTGTTGGAACGGGGACCCTCGGTTTACTTTCGAGCCGTTAACTGGGAATAGGGATTCATCTGGAGTTGAGTCCAAAAGATGTTTTTTCCTCTCCAATGTTTACGGCTCTGTGAGCGAACTTTCTGGGTCACATAAAGTGTGTCAAGTGATCTTTTGCCTTTCAAGCAGGTATGTGGGATTTCTATTTAATTGTGCAGTGCAAAATTTCCTCATCTCGCATTGAGGGGAAAATTTTGTTGTGTCTGGAGTTTCGGCTTGGATCTGGGGGTACTTCTCGAGTTGCAGCGTGGACCTCAGGAACTCGTTCGTGTTGCTTCAGGGAAGATCAGGTCCCTTTTTTTGGAAGTGGAACTTCCGGATTACTCTCGAGCCCTTAAATGGGAATAGGGCCTCTTCTAGATTTGAGTCCATAAAGTGTGTTCTCCGCTCCAATAAGTACGGGTGTTAGGAAACTGTCTGAATCGCATTAAGTGTGTCAAGTGTCCTTTTGCCTTTCAAGTGGGAATGTGGGATTTCTATTTAATTGTGCAGTGCAAAATTTCCTCACCTCACATTGAGCGGAGAATTTTTTGGTGTTTCCCCTTTTGAGGCGGGAAGCCGGGGGAGCTTCTCGAGTTGCGACGGGGACCTCAGGAACTCACTCCAGTTACTTCAGGCAAGTCAGGTCCCCTTTTGTTCTTGAAGGGGAGCTTCCGGATTAGTCTCGAGCCCTTTAAATGGAATAGGGCCTCTTCTGGAGTTGAGTCCATAAAGTGTGTTCTCCTCTCCAATGGGGAAGAATGTTAGGGAACTTTCTGAGTGACATAAAGGGAGTCAAGTACGCTTTTGCCTTTCAATTGGGAATGTGGGTTTTCTCTTCAGATTCTTCAGCGCAAAGTTTCCTCCTCTTGCATTGAGGGGATAATTTTGTGGTGTTTCCCGAATTTCGGCGGGAAGCTGGGGGTACTTCTCGAGTTTCAACGGGGACCTCAGGAACTCACTGGAGTTACTTCAGGGAAGTCAGTTCCCCCATTGTGCTGGACGGGGAACTTCCGGATTACTCTCGAGCCCTTTAATGGGAATAGGGCTCTTCTGGAGTTGAGTCCATAAATTGAGTACGCCTCTGCAATGGGGACGGATTTTAGGGAACTTTCTGAAAGGGCATAAAGTATGCCAAGTTCCCTTTGGCCTTTCAAGCGGGAATGTGGGATTTGCCTTGAGATTCTGCAGCGCAAAATTACCTCATGTCGCATTGAGGGGATAATATTGTGTTGTTTCTTGAATTGTGGTGGTAAGTTGGGGATACTTCTGGAGTTGAAACGGGAACCTAAGGAACTCTCTCGGATTGCTCCAGGGAAGTCAAGTTCCCTTTTGTGTTGGAAGGGGAACTTCTTGATTACTCTTGAGCCTTTAAATGGGAATATTTCCTCTTCTCGATTTGAGTGTATGAAGAGTGTTCTCCTCTCCATTGAGAATGGATGTTAGGGAACATTCTGAGTCGCATAAAGGGAGTCAAGTTCCCTTTTGCCTTTCAAGCGGGAATGTGGGATTTCTCTTGAGATTCTGCAGCGAAAATTTTCCTCTTCTCGCATTGAGGGTATAATTTTGTGGTGTTTCTCCAGTTGCGTCGGGAAGAGGGGGTATGTCTCGAGTTGCGGCGGGGACCTCAGGAACTCGCTAGTGTTGCTTCAGGGAAGTCAAGTCCCCTTTTGTGTTGGAAGGGGAACTTCCGGATTACTCTGGAGACGTTAAAAGGGAATATTGCCTCCTCTCCATTTGAGTCCATAAAATGTGTTCTCCTCTCCACTGAGGACAGATGTTAGGGTACATTCTGAGTCGTATAAAGGGGGTCAAGTACCCTTTTACCTTTCTAGCCGGAATGTGGGATTTCTCTTGAGATTCTGCAGCGTTAAATTTCCTCATCTCGCATTGAGGGGATAATATTGTGTTGTTTCTCGAGTTGCGGCTGGAAGCATGGGGTACTTCTCGAGTTGAGCTGGGAACCTCAGGAACTCGCTCGGGTTGCTTCAGGGAAGTCCAGTCCTTTTTTGTGTTTTAAGGGGAACTTCTTGAGTACTCTCTAGCCTTTAAATGGGAATATTGCCTCTTTTTGGTTTTAGTCCATGAGGTGTGTTTTCCTCTTCACTGAGGAAGGATGTTAGGGAACATTCTGAGTCGCATAAACGGAGTCAGTACCCTTTTGCCTTTCGAGCCGGAATGTAGGATTTATCTTGAGATTCTGCAGTGCAAAATTTCCTCATCTCGCAGTGAGGGGAATATTTTGTGGTGTTTCTCGAATTGCGGCGGGACGCTGGGGGTACTTCTTGAGTTTAGATGGCGACCTCAGGAACTCACTCGAGTTTCTTCAGGGAAGTCAGGTCCCCTTTTGTGCTGGAAGGGGAACTTCCGGATTAGTCTCGAGCCCTTTAATGGGAATAGGGCCTCTTCTGGAGTTGAGTCCATAAAGTGTGTATGCCTCTCCAATGGAGACGGATATTAGGGAACATTCTGAGTGGCATAAAGTGTGTCAAGTTCCCTTTTGCTTTCAAGCGGGAATGCGGGATTTCTCTTGAGATTCTGCAGCAGAAAATTACCTCATCTCGCACTGTGGGAATTATATTGTGTCGTTTCTCGAGTTAGGGCCGGAAGCAGGGGATACTTCTGGAGTTGAGACGGGACGCTCAGGAACTCGCTCAGGTTGCTTCAGGGAAGTCAGGTCCCCTTTTGTGTTGGAACGGGAACTTCCGGTTTTCTTTCCATCCGTTAATTGGGAATAGGGATTCATCTGGATTTGAGTCCAAAGGGTGTTTTTTCCTCTTCAATGGGTACGGCTCTCTGAGCGAACTTTCTGTGTCACATAAAGTGTGTCAAGTGATCTTTTGCCTTTCAAGCGGGTATGGGGGACTTCTCTTGAGATTTCGGAGCGCAAAATTTCCTCATTTCGCATTGAGGGGATAATTTTGGCGTGTTTCTCGAGTTGCGGCGGGAACCTTGGGGTGTTTCTCGAGTTGTGATGAGGACCTGAGGAACTCGCTGGGGTTGCTGCAGGGATGTCACGTCTCCTTTGGTGTTGGAAGGGGAACTTCCGGTTTCCACTCGAGCCCTTAAATGTGAACAGGGGCTCATCACGAAATGCGTCCATAAAGTGTGCTCTCCTCTCCAAAGGGGACGGCTGTTGAGGGAACTTTCGGAGTCGAATAAAGGGTGTCAAGTACCTTTTTGCCATTCAAGAGGGAATGTGGTATTTGTCTTGAGATGCTGCATCGCAAAATAACCTCATCTCACATTGAGGGGATAATTTTGGCGTGTTTCTCGAGTTGCGGCGGGGGGGTGAATGTGCTACCCGAATTGCAACGGGGACCTCAGGAACTAGCTGGGGTTGATTCAGGGAAGTCAGTTCCCCTTTCCTGTTGGAAGGGGAACGTCCGGTTTCCTCTCGAGCCCTTAAATGTGCACAGGGGCTCATCTCGAATTGAGTCCATAAAGTGTGTTCTCCTCTGCAAAGGAGACGGCTGTGTGAGGGAACTTTCTGATCGAATAAAGGGTGTCAAGTACCTTTTTGCCTTTCAAGAGGGAATGTGGTATTTCTCTTGAAATGCTGCATCGCATAATTTCCTCATCTCGCATGGAGGTGATAATTTTGGGGTGTTTCTCGAGTTGCGGCGGGAAGCTCTGGGTGCTTCTCGAGTTGCGACCGGGACCTCAGGAACTCGCTGGGGTTGCTTCAGGGAAGTCAGGTCCCCTTTGGTGTTGGAAGGGGAACTTCCGGTTTCCTCTCGAGCCCTTCAATCTGCATAGGGGCTCCTCTCGAATTGAGTCCGTAAAGTGTGTTCTCCACTCAAAAAGGGGACGGCCTTGTGAGGGAATTTTCTGAGTCGAATAAAAGGTGTCAAGTAACCATTTTGCCTTTCCAGAGGGAATGTGGTATTTCTCTTGAGATGCTGCATCGCCTAATTTCCTCATCTCGCATGGAGGGGATAATTTTGGGATGTTTCTCGAGTTGCGGCGGGAAGCTGGGGGTGCTTCCGAGTTGTGACTGGGACCTCAGGAACTCGCTTCGATTGCTTCAGGGAAGTCAGGTCCCCTATGGTGTTGGAAGGGGAACTTCCGGTTTCCTCTCAAGCCTTTAATGTGCACAGGGGCTCATCTCAAATTGAGTCCATGAAGTGTGTTCTCCTCTCCAAAGGGGTCGGCTGTGTGAGGGAACTTTCTGAGTTGAATAAAGGGTGTCAAGTACCATTTTGCCTTTCCAGAGGGAATGTGGTATTTCTCTTGAGATGGTGCATCGCAAAATTTCCTCATCTCGCATGGAGGGGATAATTTTGGGGTGTTTCTCGAGTTGCGGCGGGCAGCTGGGGGTGCTTCTCGAGTTGCAACGGGGACCTCAGGAACTCGCTGGGGTTGCTTCAGGGAAGTCAGGTCCCCTTTGCTGTTGGAAGGGGAACTTCCGGGTTCCTCTCGAGTCCTTAAATGTGCACAGGGGCTCATCTCGAATTGAGTCCATAAAATGTGTTCTCTCCAAATGGGACGGCTGTGTGAGGGAACTTTCTGAGTCAAATAAAGGTGTCAAGTACCGTCTTGCCTTTCAAGAGGGAATATGGTATTTCTCTTGAGATTCTGCATCAAAAAATTTCCTCATCTCGCATGGAAGGGATAATTTTGGGGTGTTTCTCGAGTTGCAGCGGGAAGCTGGGGGTGCTCCTCGAGTTGCGACGGGGACCTCAGGAACTCAATGGGGTTGCTTCAGGGAAGTAAGGTCCCCTTTGGTGTTGGAAGGGGAACTTCCGGTTTCCTCTCGAGCCCTTCAATGTGCACAGGGGCTCCTCTCGAATTGAGTCCGTAAAGTGTGTTCTCCTCTCCAAAGGGGACGGCTGTGTGAGGGAACTTTCTTTGTCGAATAATGGGTGTCAAGTACCTTTTTGCCTTTCCAGAGGGAATGTTGTATTTCTCTTGAGATGCTGCATCGCCAAATTTCCTAATCTCGCATGGAGGGGATAATTTTGGGGTGTCTCTCGAGTTGCGGCAGGAAGCTGGGGGTGCTTCTGTAGTTGCGACGGGGACCTCAGGAACTCGCTGTGATTGCTTCAGGCAAGTCAGGTCCCTTAGGTGTTGGAAGGGAACTTCCGGTTTCCTCTCAAGCCTTTCAATGTGCACAGGGGCTCCTCTCGAATTGAGTCCGTAAAGTGTGTTCTCCTCTCCAAAGGAGACGGCTGTGTGAGGGAACTTTCTGAGTCGAATAAAGGGTGTCAAGTACGTTTTTGCCTTTCCAGAGGGAATGTGGTATTTCTCTTGAGATGCTGCATCGCCAAATTTCCTCATCTCGCATGGAGGGGATAGTTTTGGGGTGTGTCTCGAGTTGCGGAGGGAAACTGGGGGTGCTCCTCGAGTTGCGACGGGGACCTCAGGAACTCACTGGGGTTGCTTCAGGGAAGTCAGGTCCCCTTTGGTGTTGGAAGGGGAACTTCCGGTTTCCTCTCGAGCCCTTCAATGTGCACAGGGGCTCCTCTCGAATTGAGTCCGTAAATTGTGTTCTCCTCTCCAAATGGGACGGTTGTGTGAGGGAACTTTCTGAGTCGAATAAAGGGTGTCAAGTACCTTTTTGCCTTTCAAGAGGGAATGTGGTATTTCTCTTGAGATGCTGCATCGCCAAATTTCCTCATCTCGCAAGGAGGGGATAATTTTGGGGTGTTTCTCGAGTTGCAGCGGTAAGCTGGGGGTGCTTCTCGAGTTGCGACGGGGACCTCAGGAACTCGCTGGGGTTGCTTCAGGGAAGTCAGGTCCCCTTTGGTGTTGGAAGGGGAACTTCCGGTTTCCTCTCGAGCCCTTCAATGTGCACAGGGGCTCCTCTGGAATTGAGTCCGTAAAGTGTGTTCTCCTCTCCAAAGGGGACGGCTTCGTTAGGGATCTTTCTGAGTCGAATAAAGGGTGTCAAGTACCTTTTTGCCTTTCCAGAGGGAATGTGGTATTTCTCTTGAGATGCTGCATCGCCAAATTTCCTCATCTCGCATGGAGGGGATAATTTTGGGGTGTTTCTCGAGTTGCGGCAGGAAGCTGGGGGTGCTTCCCGAATTGCGACGGGGACCTCAGGAACTCGCTGGGGTTGCTTCAGGGAAGTCAGGTCCCCTTTGTTGTTGGAAGGGGAAATTCCGGTTTTCTCTCGAGCCCTTCAATGTGCACAGGGGCTCCTCTCGAATTGAGTCCGAAAAGTGTGTTTTCCTCTCCAAAGGGGACGGCTGTGTGAGGGAACTTTCTGAGTCGAATAAAGGGTGTCAAGTACCGTCTTGCCTTTCCAGAGGGAATGTGGTATTTCTCTTGAGATGCTTCATCGCAAAATTTCCTCATCTCGCATGGAGGGGATAATTTTGTGGTGTTTCTCGAGTTACGGCGGGAAGCTGGGGGTGCGTCTCGAGTTGCGACGGGGACCTCAGGAAATCGCTGGTGTTGCTTCAGGTTAGTCAGGTCCCCTTTGGTGTTGATAAGGGAACTTCCGATTTCCTCTCGAGCCCTTCAATGTGCAGAGGGGCTCCTCTCGAATTGAGTCCGTAAAGTGTGTTCTCCTCTCCAATGGGGACGGCATGTGAGGGAACTTTCTGAGTAGAATAAAGGGTGTCAAGTACCTTTTGCCTTTCAAGAGGGAATGTGGTATTTCTCTTGAGATGCTGCATCTCAAAATTTCCTCATCTCGCATTGAGGGGATAATTTTGGGGTGATTCTGCAGTTGCGGCGGTAAGCTGGGGGTGCTTCTCGAGTTGCGACGGGGACCTCAGATACTAGCTCGGGTTGCTTCAGGGAAATCAGGTCCCCTTTGGTGTTGGAAGCGGAACTTCCGGTTACCTCTAAAGCCCTTAAATGTGAACAGGGGCTTATCTCGAATTGAGTCCTTAAAGTGTCTTCTCCTCTGAATGGGGACGGCTGTGTGAGGGAACTTTCTGAGTCGAATAAAAGGTTTCAAGATACCTTTTGCCTTTCAAGAGGGAATGTTTTATTTCTGTTGAGATTCTGTAACGCAAAATTTCCTATTCTTGCATTGAGGGGATAATTTTGTGGTGTTTCTCGAGTTGCGGCGGGAAGCTGGGGGTACTTCTCAAGTTGCGATGCGTACCTCAGTAACTCACTCGGTTTTCTTCAGTTTAGGCAGGTCCCCTTTTTGTTGGAAGGGGAACTTCTGATTTACTCTCGAGCAGTTAATTGGCAATAGTGCCTCATTTTGAATTGAGTACATAAAGTTTGTTCACCTCTCCAATGGGGACTGATGTTAGTGAAATTTCTGAGTCGCATAAAGAATGTCAAGTACCCTTTTGCCTTTCAAGAGGGAATGTGGTATTTTTCTTGAGATGCTGCATCGCAAAATTTCCTCATCTCGCATGGTGGGGATAATTTTGTGGTGTTTCTCGAGTTGCGGCGGGAAGCTGGGGGTCCTTCTCTAGTTACGACGGATCCTCAGGAACTCGCTGGGGTTGCTTCAGGGAAGTCAGGTCCCCTTTGGTATTGGAAGGGGACTTCCGGTTTCCTCTCGAGCCCTTAAATGTGAACAGGGGCTCATCTCGTATTGAGTCCATAAATTGTTTTCTCCTCTCCAAAGGGGACGGCTGTGTGAGGGAATTTTCTGAGTCGAATAAAGGGTGTCAAGTACCTTTTGGCCTTTCAAGATGGAATGTGGTATTTCTCTTCCGATTTTGCATGGCAAACTTTCCTCATCTCGCATTGAGGGGATAATTTTTGGGTGTTTCACGAGTTGCGTCGGGAAGCTGGGGGTGCTTCTCAAGTTACGAAGGGGACCTCAGGAACTCGCTGGGGTTGCTTCAGGGAAGTCAGGTCCCCTTTGGTGTTGGAAGGGGAATTTCCGGTTACCTCTAGAGCCCTTAAATGTGAAGAGGGGCTCATCTCGAATTGAGTCCATAAAGTGTGTTCTCCTCTCCAAAGGGAACGGCTGTGTGAGGGAACTTTCTGAGTCAAATAAAGGTTGTCAAGTACTTTTTCCCATTCTAGAGGGAATGTGGTATTTTTCTTGAGATTCTGCATTGCAAAATTTCCTCATCTCGCATTGAGAGGATCATTTTGTGGTGTTTCTTGAGTTGCTGCGGGAAGCTGGGGGTGCTTCTCGAGTTGCGACGGGGACCTCAGGAACTCGCTGGGGTTGCTTCAGGGAAGTCAGGTCCCCTTTGCTGTTGGAAGGAAAAATTCCGGTTTCCTCTCGAGCCCTTATATGTGACAGGGGCTAATCTAGAATTGAGTCCATAAAGTGGTTCTCCTCTCCAAAGGAGACAGCTGTGTGAGGGAACTTTGTGAGTCAAATAAAAGGTATCAAGTACCTTTTTGCCTTTCAAGAGGGAATGTGGTATTTCTCTTGAGATTCTGCATCTCAAATTTTCCTCATCTCGCATTGAGGGGATAATTTTGGGGTGTTTCTTGAGTTGCGGCCGGAAGCTGGGGGTGCTTCTCGAGTTGCGACGGGGACCTCAGGAACTAGCTCGGGTTGCTTCAGGGAAGTCAGGTCCCCTTTTGTGTTGGAATGGGAACTTCCGGTTTAGTCTGGAGCCGTTAAATGGGAATAGGGCCTCATCTCGAATTGAGTCCTTAAAGTGTGTTCTCCTCTCCTATGGGGAATGATAATAGTGAAATTTCTGAGTCGCATAAACGGTATCAATACTTTTTGCCTTTCAAGAGGGAATAGTGTTATTTCTCTTGAGATTCTGCAGCCCAAAATTTCCTCTTCTCGCATTGAGGGTTATAATTTTGTGGTGTTTCTCTAGTTGCGGCAGGAAGCTTGGGGTACTTCTCGGGTTGCCATGTGGATCTCAAGAACTTGCTTGGGTTTCTTCAGGTAAGGCAGGTCCCCTTTTGTGTTGGAAAGGGCACTTCCTTTTACTCTCCAGCCATTAAATGGGAATAGGGCTTCATCTCAAATTGAGTCCATAAAGTGTGTTCTCCTCTTCAATGGGGACGGCTGTGTGAGGGTACTTTCTGAGTCGCATAAAGGGTGTCAAGTTCCCTTTTGCCTTTCAAGCGGGAATGTGGTATTTGTCTTGAGATTCTGCAGTGCACAATTTCCTCATCTCGCATTGAGGGGATAATTCTGTGGTGTTTGTCGAGTTGCGGCGGGATGCTGGGGGTGCTTCTCGAGTTGCAACGGGGACCTCAGGAAGTGGCTCGGGTTGCTTCAGGGAAGTCAGGTCCCCTTTTGTGTTGGGACGGGAACTTCCGGTTTAATTTCCAGCCGTTAATTGGGAATAGGGATTCATCTGGAGTTGAATCCAAAAGGTGTTTTTTCCTCTCCAATGGGTACGGCTCTGTGAGCGAACTTTCTGGGTCACATATAGTGTATCAAGTGACCTTTTGCCTTTCAAGCGGGTATGTGGGACTTCTCTTGAGATTTCGGAGCGCAAAATTTCCTCATCTCGCATTGTGGGGATAATTTTGTTGTGTCTCGAGTTTCCGCTTGGATCTGGGGGTACTTCTCGAGTTGCTGCGTGGACCTCAGGAACTCGTTCGTGTTGCTTCAGGGAAGTCAGGTCCCCTTTTTTTGGAAGTGGACTTCCAGATTACTCTCGAGCCCTTAAATGGGAATAGGTCCTCTTCTAGATTTGAGTCCATGAAGTGTGTTCTCCGCTCCAATAAGTACGGGTGTTAGGAAACTATCTGAATCGCATAAAGTGTGTCAAGTGCCCTTTTGCCTTTCAAGCGGGAATGTGGGATTTCTATTTAATTGTGCAGTGCAAAATGTCCTCATCTCACATTGAGCGGATAATTTTTTGGTGTTTCCCCTTTTGAGGCGGGAAGCTGGGGGTGCTTCTCGAGTTGCGACGGGGACCTCAGGAACTCGCTTGTGTTGCTTCAGGGAAGTTAGTCACCCTTTTCTACTGGAACGGGAATTTCGGGATTACTCTCGAGCCGTTAAATGGGAATACGGCCTCTTCCCAAGTTGAGTCCATAAACTGTGTTCTCCTCTCCAATGGGGATGGCTGTGTGAGGGAATTTTCTGAGTCGCATAAACGGTGTCAAATACAGTTTTGCCTTTCCAGCCGAACGTGGGATTTCTCTTGAATTGTGCAGCGGAATATTTTCCTGATCTCGCATTGAGGGGATAATTTTGTGGTGTTTCTAGAGTTACAGAGGGAACCTGGTTGAACTTCTCAGGTAGCGAATAGGACCTCAGGAATTCTCTCCAGCTGCTTCAGGGAAGTCAGGAACCCTTTTGTGTTGGAAGGGGAATTTCGGGATTACTCTTGAGCCTTTAAATGGGAATAGGGCCTCTTCTCGAGTTAAGTCCGTAAAGTGTGTTCTCCTCTCCAATGGGGACGACTGTTTGAGGGAATTTTTTGAGTCTCACCCGGCTGTGCAAACGGGAGAAATACCAGCCCCACCCGCGCAGACGCGAGAGAGGCCTTCCCCACCCGCGCAGACGGGAGAGAACCCGGCCCCGCCTGCGCAGAGTCGAGAGACCCCGGCCCCGCCCGCTCAGACGCGAGAGACCTCCGCCCTGGCCGCTCAGATGCTATTGTTGCTGGCGCCTCCCGGGCAGACGCAAGAGAAGCCGTCCCCGCCTGCGCAGATGCGAGAGACCCCGGCCCCGCCCGCCCAGATGGGAGAGACCCCGGCCCCGCCCACCAGAAGCGGGATACGCAGGCCCCACCCGCGCAGACTCCAGAGAAGCCGGCCCTGGCGCAACCAACCATGCAGAGATGCACAGCAGTATGCAGCTACCCCATGCCTGAGGCCAGGGCAGGCGGCTGAGAGGAGGTACCCCACCTCCAAGAGGCTGTGGCTGTGTGGGAGAGCCGAGAGGAGGTACTCACGTTCAAGGTCAGGAGGGGCGGCCTTGAGGACATACCCCTCATCCAAGGTAAGGTACAGCAGCTGTGCTTTCTTGGAGCAGCTGTGAAGAGATATCCCACACCCAAGGTAAGAGAAACTCAAATCAGATGGTAGGTATTGCGAGGGGGCTTCAGATGGCAGACACACTGAAATCATCATCACAGGAATCTACTCCATCTGATCACATGGACCACAGCCGAATGTGGTCCACTGGTGAAGGGAATGGCAAACCACTTCAGTATATTTGCATTGAGAACCCCATGAACAGTATCAAAGGGCAAAATGACAGGATACTGAATGAGGAATTCCCCAGGTCTCTAGGTGCCCAGTATGCTACTGGAGATCAGTGGAGAAATAACTCTAGAAGGAATGAAGGGATGGAGCAAAAGCAAAACCAGTACCCAGTTGTGGATGTGACCGGTGATAGAAGCAAGGTCTGGTGCTGTAAAGAGCAATATTGCATAGGAACCTGGAATGCAAGGTCCAGGAATCAAGGCAAATTGGAAGTGGTCAAACAGGAGATGGCAAAAGTGAACATAGACATTCTAGGAATCAGTGAATTAAAATGGACTGGAATGTGTGAATTTAACTCAGATGACCATTATATATATACTACTGTGGGCAGAAATCCCTTAGAAGAAATGGAGTAGCCATCATGGTCAACAAGAGACTCCGAAATGCAGTACTTGGATGCAATCTTAAAAACGACAGAATGATTTCTGTTCGTTTCCAAGGCAAACCATTCAACATTACAGTAATCCAGGCCTATGCCCCAACCACTAACGCTGAAGAAGCCGAAGTTGAACGGTTCTATGAAGACCTACAAGACCTTTTAGAACTAACACCCAAAAGATGTCCTTTTCATTCTAGGGGACTGGAATGCAAAAGTAGGAAGTCAAGAAACACCTGGAGTAACAGGCAAATTTGGCCTTGGAGCACGGAATGAAGCAGGGCAAAGGCTAATAGAGTTTTGTCAAGAGAACGCACTGGTCATAGCAAACTCCCTCTTCCAACAACACAAGAGAAGACTCTACACGTGGACATCACCAGATGGTCAACACCTAAATCAGATTGATTATATTCTTTGCAGCCAAAGATGGAGAAGCTGCATACAGTTAGCAAAAACAAGACCAGGAGCTGACTGTGGCTCAGATCATGAACTCCTTATTGCCAAATTCAGACTTAAATTGAAGAAAGTAGGGAAAACCCCTAGACCATTCAGATATGACCTCAATCAAATCCCTTATGATTATACAGTGGAAGTGAGAAATAGATTTAAGGCACTAGATCTGATAGATAGAGTGCCTGATGAACTCTGGATGGAGGTTCGTGACAGTGTACAGGAGACAGGGACCAAGAGCATCCCCATGGAAAAGAAATGCAAAAAAAAGCAAAATGGCTGTCTGAGGTGGCCTTACAAATAGCTGTGAAAAGAAGAGAAGCGAAAAGCAAAGGAGAAAGGGAAAGATATAAGCATTAGAATGCAGAGTTCCAAAGAATAGCAAGGAGAGATAAGAAAGCCTTCCTCAGTGATCAATGCAAAGAAATAGAGGAAAACAACAGAATAGGAAAAACAAGAGATCTCTTCAAGAACATTAGAGATTCCAAGGGAACATTTCATGCAAAGATGGGCTCGATAAAGTACAAAAATGGTATGGACCTAACTGAAGCAGAAGATATTAAGAAGAGGTGGCAAGAATACACAGAAGGACTGTACAAAAAAGATCTTCACGACCAGGATAGTCACGAAAATGTGATCACTGGCCTAGAGCCAGACATCTTGGAATGTGAATTGAAGTGTGCCTTACAAAGCAACACTACGAACAAAGCTAGTGGAAGTGATGGAATTCCAGTTGAGCTCTTTCAAATCTTGAAAGATGATGCTGTGAAAGTGCTGCACTCAATATGCCAACAAATTTGGAAAACTCAGCAGTGGCCACAGGACTGGAAAAGGTCAGTCTTCATTCCAATCCCAAAGAAAGGCAATGCCAAGGAATGCTCAAGCTACCGCACAATTGCACTCATCTCACACGCTAGTACGGTCATGCTCAAAATTCTCCAAGCCAGGCTTCAGCAATATGTGATCCGTGAAATCCTAGATATTCAAGCAGGTTTTAGAAAAGGCAGAGGCACCAGAGGTCAAATTGCCAACATCCGCTGGATCATGGAGAAAGCGAGAGAGTTCCAGAAAAACATCTATTTCTGCTTCATTGACTATGCCAAAGCCTTTGACTGTGTGGATCACAATAAACTGTGGAAGATTCTGAAAGAGATGGGAATACCAGACCACCTGACCTGCCTCTTTAGAAACCTGTATGCAGGTCAGGAAGCAACAGTCAGAACTGTGCATGGAACAACAGACTGGTTCCAAATAGGAAAAGGAGTACGTCAAGGCTGTATATTGTAATCTTGCTTATTTAACTTATATGCAGAGTGCATCATGAGAAATGCTGGGCTGGAAGAAGAACAACTGGAATCAAGATTGCTGGGAGAAATATCAATAACCTCAGATATGCAGATGACACCACCTTTAGGGCAGAAAGTGAGGAGGAACTCAAAAGCCTCTTGATGAAAGTGAAAGAGGAGAGTGAAAAGGTTGGCTTGAAGCTCAACATTCAGAAAACAAAGGTGATGGAATCTGGTCCCAACACTTCACGGGAAATAGATGGAAAAACAGTGGAAACAGTGTCACACTTTATTTTCTTGGGCTCCAAAATCACTGCAGATGCTGATTGAAGCCATGAAATTAAAAGGCGCTTACTCCTTGGAAGGAAAGTTATGATCAACCTTGATAGTATATTAAAAAGCAGAGACATCACTTTGCCAAAAAAGCTCCATCTAGTCAAAGCTATGGTTTTTCCCGTGGTCATGTATGGATGTGAGAGTTGGACTGTGAAGAAAGCTGATCGCCGAAGAACTGATGCTTTCGAACTGTGGTATTGCATAAGACTCTTGAGAGTCCCTTGGACTGCAAGAAGATCCAACCAGTCCATTCTAAGGGAGATCAATCGTCGGTGTTCATTAGAAGGACTGATGCTAAAGCTGAAATTGCAATACTTCGGCCACCTCATGCGATGAGTTGACTCACTGGAAAAGATTCTGATGCTAGGAGAGGTTGGGGGCTGGAGGAGAAGGGGACGACAGAGAATGAGATGGCTGGATAGCATCACCGACTCTGTGGCCATGAGTTTGAGTGAACTCCGGGAGTTGGTGTAGGACAGGGAGGCCTAGCGTACAGTGATTCATGGGGTCGCGGAGAGTCGGACACGACTGAGCGACTGAACTGAACTGAACTGAATAAAGTGTGTCAAATACCCTTTTCCCTTTCAGGCGGGAATGTGGGATTTCTCTTGAAATTCTGCAGCGCAAAATTTCTTCATCTCGCATTGAGGGGATAATTTTGTGGTGTTTCTCGAATTGCGGCGGGAAGCTGGGGGTATTCCTCGAGCTGCGAAGGGGACCTCAGGAACTCACTCGAGTTACTTCAAGGAAGTCAGGTCCCCGATTGTGCTGGAAGGGGAACTTCCGGGTTACTCTCGAGCCATTAAATGGGAATATTGCCTCTTCTCGATTTGAGTCCTTAAAGTGTGTTCTCCTCTCCACTGCGGACGGATGTTAGGGACCATTCTGATTCGCCTAGAGGGAGTCAAGTACCCTTTTGCCTTTCAAGCGGGAATGTGGGATTTCTCTTGAGATTCTACAACGTAAAATTACCTCATCTCCCATTGAGGGGATAATTTTGTGGTATTTCTCGAGTTGCAGAGGGAAGCAGGGGATACTTCTCGACTTGCAACGGGGACCTTAGGAACTCGCTCGGGTTGCTTCAGCGAAGTCAAGTCCCCTTTTGTGTTGGAAGCGGAACTTCCAGATTACTCTCGAGCCCTTAAATGGGAACATTGCCTCTTCTCGATTTGAGTCCAGAGAGTGTGTTCTCCTCTGCACTGAGGACGGATGTTAGGGAACATTCTGAGTCGCCTAAAGGGAGTCAAGTACACTGTTGCCTTTCAAGTGGGAATGTGGGATTTCTCTTGAGATTCGGCAGCGCAAAATGTCCTCATCTCGCATGGAGGGGATAATTTTTTGGTGTTTCACGAATTGGGTTGGGAAGCTGGCGGTACTTCTGCAGTTCCGATGAGTACCTCTGGACCACACTCGAGTTAAATCAGGGAAGTCTGGTCCCATTTTGTGCTGGAAGGGGAACTTCCGTATTACTTTCGAACCCTTAAATGTGAATAGGGCCTCTTCTAGAATAGAGTCCATAAAGTGTGTTCTCCTCTCTAAAGGGGACGGCTGTGTGAGGGAACTTTCTGTGTCAAATAAAGGGTGTCAAGTACCATTTTGCCTTAAAGAGGGAATGTGGTATTTCTCTTGAGATTCTGCATCGCAAAATTTCCTCATCTCGCATTGAAGGGATAATTTTGCGGTGTTTCTCGAGTTGCGGCGGGAAGCTGGGGGTGCTTCTCGAGTTGCGACAGGGACCTCAGCAACTCGCTCGGGTCGCTTCAGGGAAGTAAGCACCCCTTTAGTGTTGGAAGGGGAACTTCCGGTTTCCTCTGGAGCCGTTAAATGTGAACAGGGGCTCATCTCGAATTGAGTCCATAAAGTGTGTTCTCCTCTCCAGAGGGGAAAGCAGTTTGAGGGAACTTTCTGAGTCGAATAAAGGGTGTCAAGTACCTTTTTGCCTTTCAAGAGGGAATGTGGTATTTCTCTTGAGATGCAGCACAAAATTTCCTCACCTCGCATTGCGGGGAAAATTTTGTGGTTTTTCTTGTGTTGCGGCGGGAAGCTGGGGTAACTGCTCGAGTTGTGACGGAGACCCCAGTAAGTCGCTCTGGTTGCTTCAGGGCAGTCAGGTCCCCATTGGAGTTGGAATGGGAACTTCCGGTTTACTCTGGAGCCGTTAAATGGGAATAGGGACTCATCTCGTATTGAATCCATGAAGTGTGTTCTCCTATCCAAAGGGGACGGCTGTGTGAGGGAACTTTCTGAGTCGCAAAAAGAATGTCCTGTAGCCTTTTGCCTTGCAAGAAGGAATGTGGTATTTCTCTTGAAATTCTGCAGCGCAAAAATTCTTCATCTCGCCTTCAGTCCGTAAAGTGTGTTCTCCTCTCCAAAGGGGACGGCTGGGTGAGGGAAATTTCAGAGTCGAATGAAGGGTGTCAAGTACCTTTTTCCCTTTCCAGAGGGAAAGTGGTACTTCTCGTGAGATGCTGCATCGCCAAATTTCCTCATCTCGCATGGAGGGGAGAATTTTGGGGTGTTTCTCGAGTTGCGGCGGGAAGCTGGGGGTGCTTCTCGAGTTGCGACGGGGACCTCAGGAACTCGCTGGGGTTGCTTCAGGGAAGTCAGGTCCCCTTTGGTGTTGGAAGGGGAACTTCCGGTTTCCTCTCGAGCCCTTCAACGTGCACAGGGGCTCCTCTCGAATTGAGTCCGTAAAGTGTGTTCTCCTCTCCAAAGGGGACGGCCGTGTGAGGGAACATTCTGAGTCGAATAAAGGGTGTCAAGTACCTTTTTCCCTTTCCAGAGGGAATATGGTATTTCTCTTGAGATGCTGCATCGCCAAATTTCCTCATCTCGCATGGAGGGGATAATTTTGGGGTGTTTCTCGAGTTGCGGCGGAAAGCTGGGGGTGCTTCTCGAGTTACGACGGGGACCTCAGGAACTCGCTGGGGTTCCTTCAGGGAAGTCAGGTCCCCTTTGGTGTTGGAAGGGGAACTTCCGGTTTCCTCTCGAGCCCTTCTATGTGCACAGGGGCTCCTCTTGAATTTAGTCCCTAAAGTGTCTTTTCCTCTCCAAAAGGGACGGCTGTGTGAGGGAACTTTCTGAGTCGAATAAAGGGTGTCAAGTACCTTTTTGCCTTTGCAGAGGAATGTGGTATTTCTCTTGAGATGCTGCATCGCCAAATTTCCTCATCTCGCATGGAGGGGATAATTTTGGGGTGTTTCTCGAATTGCGGCGGGAAGCTGGGGGTGCTGCTAGAGTTGCGACGGGGACCTCAGCAACTCGCTGGGGTTGCTTCTGGAAAGTCAGGTCCCCTTTTGTGTTGGAAGGGGAACTTCCGGTTTAGTCTGGAGCCGTTAAATGGGAATAGGGCCTCATCTCGAATTGAGTCCATAAAGTGTGTTCTCCTCTCCTATGGGGAATGATATTAGTGAAATTTCTGAGTCGCATAAACGCTATCAAGTACTTTTTACCTTTCAAGAGGGAATAGTGGTATTTCTCTTGAGATTCTGCAACCCAAAATTTCCTCTTCTCGCATTGAGGGGATAATTTTGTGGTGTTTCTCTAGTTGCGGCAGGAAGCTTGGGGTACTTCTCGAGTTGCCATGTGGACCTCAAGAACTTGCTTGGGTTTCTTCAGGTTAGGCAGGTCCCCTTTTGTGTTGGAAAGGGCACTTCCTGTTTACTCTCCAGCCATTAAATGGGAATAGGGCTTCATCTCGAATTGAGTCCATAAAGTGTGTTCTCCTCTCCAATTGGGACGGCTGTGTGAGGGTACTTTGTGAGTCGCATAAAGGATGTCAAGTACCCTTCTGCCTTTCAAGCGGGAATGTGCTATTTCTCTTGAGATTCTGCAGCACACAACTTCCTCATCTCGCATTGAGGGGATAATTCTGTGGTGTTTGTCGAGTTGCGGCGGGATGCTGGGGGTGCTTCTCGAGTTGCAACGGGGACCTCAGGAAGTGGCTCGGGTTGCTTCAGGGAAGTCAGGTCCCCTTTTGTGTTGGATCGGGAACTTCCGGTTTACTTTTGACCGGTTCATTGGGAATAGGGATTCATCTGGAGTTGAATCCAAAAGGTGTTTTTTCCTCTCCAATGTGTACGGCTCTGTGAGCGAACTTTCTGGGTCACATAAAGTGTGTCAAGTGACCTTTTGCCTTTCAAGCGGGAATGTGGGACTTCTCTTGAGATTTCGGAGCGCAAAATTTCCTCATGTCGCATTGTGGGGATAATTTTGTTGTGCCTCGGGTTTCGGCTTGGATCTGGGGGTACTTCTCGAGTTGCAGCGTGGACCTCAGGAACTCGTTCGTGTTGCTTCAGGGAAGTCAGGTCCCCTTTTTTTGGAAGTGGACTTCCAGATTACTCTCGAGCCCTTAAATGGGAATAGATCCTCTTCTAGATTTGAGTCCATGAAGTGTGTTCTCCGCTCCAATAAGTACGGGTGTTAGGGAACTATCTGAATCGCATAAAGTGTGTCAAGTGCCCTTTTGCCTTTCAAGCGGGAATGTGGGATTTCTATTTAATTGTGCAGTGCAAAATGTCCTCATCTCACATTGAGCGGATAATTTTTTGGTGTTTCCCCTTTTGAGGCGGGAAGCTGGGGGTGCTTCTCGAGTTGCGACGGGGACCTCAGGAACTCGCTTGTGTTGCTTCAGGGAAGTTAGTCACCCTTTTCTACTGGAACAGGAATTTCGGGATTACTCTCGAGCCGTTAAATGGGAATAGGGCCTCTTCCCAAGTTGAGTCCATAAACTGTGTTCTCCTCTCCAATGGGGATGGCTGTGTGAGGGAATTTTCTGAGTCGCATAAAGGGTGTCAAATACAGTTTTGCCTTTCCAGCGGAACGTGGGATTTCTCTTGAATTGTGCAGCGGAATATTTTCCTGATCTTGCATTGAGGTGATAATTTTGTGGTGTTTCTAGAGTTGCGGCGGGAACCTGGTTGAACTTCTCAGGTAGCGAACAGGACCTCAGGAATTCTCTCTGGCTGCTTCAGGGAAGTCAGGAACCCTTTTGTGTTGGAAGGGGAATTTCGGGATTTACTGTTGAGCCTTTAAATGGGAATAGGGCCTCTTCTCGAGTTAAGTCCGTAAAGTGTGTTCTCCTCTCCAATGGGGACGACTGTTTGAGGGAATTTTTTGAGTCTCACCCGGCTGTGCAAATGGGAGAAATACCAGCCCTACCCGCGCAGACATGAGAGATGCCGGCCCAGGCGGCTGAGACGCCAGAGACACGGGCCTTGCTGGCGTAGAAGCGAGAGAGGCCTTCCCCACCCGCGCAGATGGGAGAGAACACGGCCCAGCCCGCGCAGACTCGAGAGACCCCGGCCCCGCCCGCTCAGACGTGAGAGACGTCGGCCCCGGCCGCTCAGACGCTATTGTTGCTGGCGCCGCCCTCGCAGATGCAAGAGAAGCCTGCCCCGCCTGCGCAGATGCGAGAGACCCTTGCCTCGCCTGTGCAGACGCGAGAGACCCCGGCCCCGCCCTCCCAGATGGGAGAGACCCCGGCCCCGCCCACCAGACGCGGGATACGCAGGCCCTGCCCACGCAGACTGGAGAGAAGCCGGCCCTGGCTCAATCGACCATGCAGAGATGTGCAACAGTGAGGAGCTACCCCATGCCTGAGGCCTTGGCAGGCGGCCCAGAGGAGGTACCCCACCTCCAATAGGCGGTGGCTGTGTGGGAGAGCCGAGAGGAGGTACTCACGTTCGAGGCCAGGAGGGGCGGCCTTGAGGACATACCCCTCATCCAAGGTAAGGTGCAGCAGCTGTGCTTTCTTGGAGCAGCTGTGAAGAGATATCCCACACCCAAGGTAAGAGAAACTCAAATCAGATGGAAGGTATTGCGAGGGGTCTTCAGATGGCAGACACACTGAAATCATCATCACAGGAATCTACTCCATCTGATCACATGGACCACAGCCGAATGTGGTCCACTGGTGAAGGGAATGGCAAACCACTTCAGTATATTTGCATTGAGAACCCCATGAACAGTATCAAAGGGCAAAATGACAGGATACTGAATGAGGAATTCCCCAGGTCTCTAGGTGCCCAGTATGCTACTGGAGATCAGTGGAGAAATAACTCTAGAAGGAATGAAGGGATGGAGCAAAAGCAAAACCAGTACCCAGTTGTGGATGTGACCGGTGATAGAAGCAAGGTCTGGTGCTGTAAAGATCAATATTGCATAGGAACCTGGAATGTAAGGTCCAGGAATCAAGGCAAATTGGAAGTGGTCAAACAGGAGATGGCAAGAGTGAACATAGACATTCTAGGAATCAGTGAATTAAAATGGACTGGAATGTGTGAATTTAACTCAGATGACCATTATATATATACTACTGTGGGCAGAAATCCCTTAGAAGAAATGGAGTAGCCATCATGGTCAACAAGAGACTCTGAAATGCAGTACTTGGGTGCAATCTTAAAAATGACAGAATGATTTCTGTTCGTTTCCAAGGCAAACCATTCATCATTACAGTAATCCAGGCCTATGCCCCAACCACTAACGCTGAAGAAGCCGAAGTTGAACGGTTCTATGAAGACCTACAAGACCTTTTAGAACTAACACCCAAAAAGATGTCCTTTTCATTGTAGGGGACTGGAATGCAAAAGTAGGAAGTCAAGAAACACCTGGAGTAACAGGCAAATTTGGCCTTGGAGCACGGAATGAAGCAGGGCCAAGTCTAATAGAGTTTTGTCAAGAGAACGCACTGGTCATAGCAAACTCTCTCTTCCAACAACACAAGAGAAGACTCTACACGTGGACATCACCAGATGGTCAACGCCGAAATCAGATTGATTATATTCTTTGCAGCCAAAGATGGAGAAGCTGTATACAGTTAGCAAAAACAAGACCAGGAGCTGACTGTGGCGCAGATCATGAACTCCTTATTGCCAAATTCAGACTTAAATTGAAGAAAGTAGGGAAAACCCCTAGACCATTCAGATATGACCTCAATCATATCCCTTAGGATTATACAGTGGAAGTGAGAAATAGATTTAAGGCACTAGATCTGATAGATAGAGTGCCTGATGAACTCTGGATGGAGGTTCGTGACATTGTACAGGAGACAGAGACCAAGAGCATCCCCATGGAAATGAAATGCAAAAAAAAGCAAAATGGCGGTCTGAGGTGGCCTTACAAATAGCTGTGAAAAGAAGAGAAGCGAAAAGCAAAGGAGAAAGGGAAAGATATAAGCATTAGAATGCAGAGTTCCAAAGAATAGCAAGGAGAGATAAGAAAGCCTTCCTCAGTGATCAATGCAAAGAAATAGAGGAAAACAACAGAATAGGAAAAACAAGAGATCTCTTCAAGAACATTAGAGATTCCAAGGGAACATTTCATGCAAAGATGGGCTCGATAAAGGACAGAAATGGTATGGACCTAACGGAAGCAGAAGATATTAAGAAGAGGTGGCAAGAATACACAGAAGGACTGTACAAAAAAGATCTTCACGACCAGGATAGTCACGAAAATGTGATCACTGGCCTAGAGCCAGACATCTTGGAATGTGAATTCAAGTGTGCCTTAGAAAGCAACACTACGAACAAAGCTAGTGGAAGTGATGGAATTCCAGTTGAGCTCTTTCAAATCTTGAAAGATGATGCTGTGAAAGTGCTGCACTCAATATGCCAACAAATTTGGAAAACTCAGCAGTGGCCACAGGACTGGAAAAGGTCAGTCTTCATTCTATTCCAAAAGAAAGGCAATGCCAAAGAATGCTCAAGCTACCGCACAATTGCACTCATCTCACACGCTAGTACAGTCATGCTCAAAATTCTCCAAGCCAGGCTTCAGCAATATGTGATCCGTGAACTCCTAGATGTTCAAGCAGGCTTTAGAAAAGGCAGAGGCACCAGAGATCAAATTGCCAACATCCGCTGGATCATGGAGAAAGCGAGAGAGTTCCAGAAAAACATCTATTTCTGCTTCATTGACTATGCCAAAGCCTTTGACTGTGTGGATCACAATAAACTGTGGAAGATTCTGAAAGAGATGGGAATACCAGACCACCTGACCTGCCTCTTTAGAAACCTGTATGCAGGTCAGGAAGCAACAGTCAGAACTGTGCATGGAACAACAGACTGGTTCCAAATAGGAAAAGGAGTACGTCAAGGCTGTATATTGTAATCTTGCTTATTTAACTTATATGCAGAGTGCATCATGAGAAATGCTGGGCTGGAAGAAGAACAACTGGAATCAAGATTGCTGGGAGAAATATCAATAACCTCAGATATGCAGATGACACCACCTTTAGGGCAGAAAGTGAGGAGGTACTCAAAAGCCTCTTGATGAAAGTGAAAGAGGAGAGTGAAAAGGTTGGCTTGAAGCTCAACATTCAGAAAACAAAGGTGATGGAATCTGGTCCCAACACTTCACGGGAAATAGATGGAAAAACAGTGGAAACAGTGTCACACTTTATTTTCTTGGGCTCCAAAATCACTGCAGATGCTGACTGAAGCCATGAAATTAAAAGGCGCTTACTCCTTGGAAGGAAAGTTATGATCAACCTTGATAGTATATTAAAAAGCAGAGACATCACTTTGCCAAAAAAGCTCCATCTAGTCAAAGCTATGGTTTTTCCCGTGGTCATGTATGGATGTGAGAGTTGGACTGTGAAGAAAGCTGATCGCCGAAGAACTGATGCTTTCGAACTGTGGTATTGCATAAGACTCTTGAGAGTCCCTTGGACTGCAAGAAGATCCAACCAGTCCATTCTAAGGGAGATCAATCGTCGGTGTTCATTGGAAGGACTGATGCTAAAGCTGAAATTGCAATACTTCGGCCACCTCATGCGATGAGTTGACTCACTGGAAAAGATTCTGATGCTAGGAGAGGTTGGGGGCTGGAGGAGAAGGGGACGACAGAGAATGAGATGGCTGGATAGCATCACCGACTCTGTGGCCATGAGTTTGAGTGAACTCCAGGAGTTGGTGTAGGACAGGGAGGCCTAGCGAACAGTGATTCATGGGGTCGTGGAGAGTCGGACACGACTGAGCGACTGAACTGAACTGAACTGAATAAATTGTGTCAAATACCCTTTTCCCTTTCAGGCAAGAATGTGGGATTTCTGTTGAAATTCTGCAGCGCAAAATTTCGTCATCTCGCATTGAGGGGATAATTTTCTGGTGTTTCTCGAATTGCGGCGGGAAGCTGTGGGTATTCCTCGAGGTGCGAAGGGGACCTTAGGAACTCACTCGAGTTACTTCAAGGAAGTCAGGTCCCCGATTGTGCTGGAAGGGGAACTTCCAGATTACTCTCGAGCCATTAAATGGGAATATTGCCTCTTCTCGACTTGAGTCCTTAAAGTGTGTTCTCCTCTGCACTGAGGACGGATGTTAGAGACCATTCTGAGTCGCCTAAAGGGAGTCAAGTACACTGTTGCCTTTCAAGCGGGAATGTGGGATGTCTCTTGAGATTCTGCAGCGCACAATTTCCTCATCTCGCATCGATGGGATAATTTTGGGGTGTTTCACGAGTTGCCGCGGGAAGCTGGGGGTGCTTCTCGAGTTGCGACGGGGACCTCAGGAACTCGCTGGGGTTGCTTCAGGAAATTCAGGTCCCCTTTGGTGTTGAAAGTGGAACTTCCGGGTTCCTCTCTAGCCCTTAAATGTGCACAGGGGCTAATCTCGGATTGAGTCCATAAAGTGTGTTCTTCTCTAAAAGTGGACGGCTGTGTGAGGGAACTTTCTGAGTCTAATAAAGGGTGTCAAGTATCTTTTTGCCTTACAAGAGGGAATGTGGTATTTCTCTTGAGATGCTGCATTGCAAAATTTCCTCATCTCGCATTGTGGGGATAATTTTGTGGTATTTCTCGAGTTGCAGAGTGAAGCAGGGGATACTTCTCGACTTGCAACGGGGACCTCAGGAACTCGCTCGGGTTGCTTCAGCGAAGTCAAGTCCCCTTTTGTGTTGGAAGGGGAACTTCCAGATTACTCTCGAGCCTTTAAATGGGAATATTGCCTCTTCTCGATTTGAATCCTTAAAGTGTGTTCTCCTCTGCACTGAGGACGGATGTTGGGGACCATTCTGATTCGCATAAAGGGAGTCAAGTACCCTTTTGCCTTTCAAGCGGGAATGTGGGATTTCTCTTGAGATTCTGAAGTACAAAATTTCCTCATCTCGCATGGAGGGGATAATTATGTGCTGTTACACGAATTGGGCTGGGAAGCTGGGGGTGATTCTCCAGTTGCGACGAGGACCTCTGGAACACACTCGGATTACTTCAGGGAAGTCAGGTCCCCTTTTGTGCTGGAAGGGGAACTTCCGGATTGTTCTCGAGCCCTTTAATGGGAATAGGGCCTCCTCTCGATTTGAGTCCATAAATTGTGTTCTCCTCTCCAATGGGGACGGATGTTAGGGAACTTTCTGAGTGGCATAAAGTGTGTCAAGTACCCTTTTGCCTTTCAAGCGGGAATGTGGGATTTCTCTTGAGATTCTGCAGCGTAAAATTACCTCATCTCGCATTGAGGGGATAATTTTGTGGTATTTCTCGAGTTGCAGAGGGAAGCAGGGGATACTTCTCCACTTGCAACGGGGACCTCAGGAACTCGCTCGGGTTGCTTCAGGGAAGTCAAGTCCCCTTTTGTGTTGGAAGGGGAACTTCCAGATTACTCTCGAGCCGTTAAATGGGAACATTGCCTCTTATCGATTTGAGTCCAGAGAGTGTGTTCTCCTCTGCACTGAGGACTGATGTTAGGGACCATTCTGAGTCGCCTAAAGGGAGTCAAGTACACTGTTGCCTTTCAAGCGGGAATGTGGGATTTCTCTTGAGATTCTGCAGCGCAAAATTTCCTCATTTCGCATGGAAGGGATAATTTTTTGGTGTTTCACGAATTGGGTTGGGAAGCTGGGGGTACTTCTGCAGTTCCGACGAGTACATCTGGACCACACTCGAGTTACTTCAGGGAAGTCTGGTCCCATTTTGTGCTGGAAGAAGAACTTCCATATTACTCTCGAACCCTTTAATGTGAATAGGGCCTCTTCTCGAATAGAGTCTATAAAGTGTGTTCTACTCCCAATCGGGACGGCTGTGTGAGGGATCTTTCTGAGTTGCATAAAGGGTGTTTAGTACCCTTTTGCCTTTATGAGGAAATGTGGTATTTCTCTTGAGATTCTGCATGGAAAAATTTCCTCATCTCGCATTGAGGGGATAATTTTGGGGTATTTCTCAACTTGCAGTGGGAAGCTGGGGGTGCCTCTCGAGTTGCGACGGGGACCTCAGGAACTCGCTAGGGTTGCTTCAGGGAACTCAGGTCCCCTTTGCTGTTGGAAGTGGAACTTCCGGGTTCCTCTCGAGCCCTTAAATGTGCACAGGGGCTCATCTCGAATTGAGTCCATAAAGAGTGTTCTCTCCAAAGGTGACGGCTGTGTGAGGGAACTTTCTGAGTCGAATAAAGTGTGTCAAGTACTTTTTTGCCTTTCAGGAGGGAATGTGGTATTTCTCTTGAGATGCTGCATCACAAAATTTCCTCATCTCGCATTGAAGAAATAATTTTGGGGTGTTTCTCTAGTTGCGGCGGGAAGCTGGGGGTGCTTCAAGAGTTGCGACGGGGACGTCAGGAACTCGCTGGGGTTGCTTCAGGGAAGTCAGGTCCCCTTTGCTGTTGGAAGGAGAACTTCCGGGTTCCTCTCGAGCCCTTAATGTGCACAGGGGCTCATCTCGAATTGAGTCCATAAAGTGTGTTCTCCTCTAAAAGGGGACGGCTGTGTGAGGGAACTTTCTGAGTCGAATAAAGCGTGTCAAGTACCTTTTTGCCTTTCAAGAAGGAATGTGGTATTTCTCTTGAGATGCTGCATCGCAAAATTTCCTCATCTCGCATTGAGGGGATAAATTTGGGGTATTTCTCGAGTTGCGGTGGGAAGCTGGGAGTGCTTCTCGAGTTTCGACGGGGACCTCAGGAACTCGCTGGGGTTGCTTCAGGGAAGTCAGGTCCCATTTGGTGTTGGAATAGGAACGTCCGGGGTCCTCTCCGGCCCTTAAATGTGCACAGGGGCTCATCTCGAATTGAGTCCATAAAGTGTGTTCTCCTCTAAAAGGGGACAACTGTGTGAAGGAACTTTCTGAGTCAAATAAAGGGTGTCAAGTACCTTTTTGCCTTTCAAGAGGGAATGTGGTATTTCTCTTGAGATGCTGCATCACAAAATTTCCTCATCTCGCATTGAAGAAATAATTTTGGGGTGTTTTGCTAGTTGCGGCGGGAAGCTGGGGGTGCTTCAAGAGTTGTGACGGGGACGTAAGGAACTCGCTGGGGTTGCTTCAGGGAAGTCAAGTCCCCTTTGCTGTTGGAAGGGGAACTTCCGGGTTCCTCTCGAGCGCTTAATGTGCACAGGGGCTCATCTCGAATTGAGTCCATAAAGTGTGTTCTCCTCTAAAAGGGGACGGCTGTGTAGGGAACTTTCTGAGTCGAATAAAGCGTGTCAAGTACCTTTTTGCCTTTCAAGAAGGAATGTGGTATTTCTCTTGAGATGCTGCATCGCAAAATTTCCTCATCTCGCATTGAGGGGATAAATTTGGGGTATTTCTCGAGTTGCGGTGGGAAGCTGGGAGTGCTTCTCGAGTTTCGACGGGGACCTCAGGAACTCGCTGGGGTTGCTTCAGGGAAGTCAGGTCCCATTTGGTGTTGGAATAGGAACGTCCGGGGTCCTCTCCGGCCCTTAAATGTGCACAGGGGCTCATCTCGAATTGAGTCCATAAAGTGTGTTCTCCTCTAAAAGGGGACAACTGTGTGAAGGAACTTTCTGAGTCAAATAAAGGGTGTCAAGTACCTTTTTGCCTTTCAAGAGGGAATGTGGTATTTCTCTTGAGATGCTGCATCGCAAAATTTCCCATCTCGCATTGATGGAATAATTTTGGGGTGTTTCTCAAGTTGCGGCGGGAAGTTGGAGGTGCTTCAAGAGTTGCGACGCGGACCTCAGGAACTCGCTGGGGTTGCTTCAGGGAAGTCAGGTCACCTTTGTTGTTATAAGGGGAACTTCCGGGTTCCTATCGAGCCCTTAAATGTGCACAGGGGCTCATCTCGAATTGAGTCCATAAAGTGTATTCTCTCCTAAGGGGACGGCTGTGTGAGGGAACTTTCTGAGTCGAATACAGGGTGTCAAGTACCTTTTTGCCTTTCAAGAGGGAATGTGGTATTTCTCTTGAGATGTTGCTTCGCAAAATTTCCTCATCTCGCATTGAGGGGATAATTTTGGGGTGTTTCTCGAGTTGCGGCGGGAAGCTGGAGGTGCTTCTTGCGTTGCGACGGGGACCTCAGGAACTCGCTGGGGTTGCTTCAGGGAAGTCAGGTCCCCTTTGGTGTTGGAAGGGGAACTTCCGGGTTCCTCTCGAGCCCTTAAATGTGAACAGGGGCTCATCTCGAATTGAGTCCATAAAGTGTGTTCTCCTCTCCAAAGGGGACGGCTCTGTGAGGGAACTTTGTGAGTCGCATAAAGGGTTTCAAGTATCTTTTTGCCTTTCAAGAGGGAATGTGGTATTTCTCTTGAGATGCTGCATCGCCAAATTTCCTCATCTCGCATGGAGGGGATAATTTTGGGGTGTTTCTCGAGTTGCGGCGGGAAGCTGGGGGTGCTTCTCGAGTTGCGACGGAGACCTCAGGAACTCGCTGGGGTTGCTTCAGGGAAGTCAGGTCCCCTTTGGTGTAGGAAGGGGAACTTCCGGGTTCCTCTGGAGCCCTTAAATGTGCACAGGGGCTCATCTCGAATTGAGTCCATAAAATGTGTCCTCCTCTAAAAGGGGACGGCTGTGTGAGGGAACTTTCTGAAACGAATAAAGGGTGTCAAATAGCTTTTTGCCTTTCAAGAGGGAATGTGGTATTTCTCTTGAGATGCTGCATCGCAAAATTTCCTCATCTCACATTGAGGGGATAATTTTGTGGTGTTTCTCGAATTGCGGCGGGAAGATGGGGGTGCTTCTCGAGTTACGATGGGGACCTCAGGAACTCGCTGGGGTTGCTTCGGGTAAGTCAGGTCCCCTTTGGTGTTGGAAGGGGAACTTCCGGGTTACTCTCGAGCCCTTAAATGTGCACAGGGGCTCATCTCGAATTGAGTCCATAAAGTGTGTTCTCCTCTAAAAGAGTACGGCTGTCTGAGGGTACTTTCTTATTCGAATAAAGGGTGTCAGGTACCTTTTTGCCTTTCAAGAGGGAATGTGGTATTTCTCTTGAGATGCTGCATCGCAAAATTTCCTCATCTCTCATTGAGGGGATACTTTTGGGGTGTTTCTCGAGTTGCGGCGGGAAGCTGGTGGTGCTTCAAGACTTGTGACGGGGACCTCAGGAACTCGCTGGGGTTGCTTCAGGGAAGTCAGGTCCCCTTTGGTGTTGGAAGGGGAACTTCCGGTTTCCTCTCGAGCCCTTAAATATGCACAGGTGCTCATCTCGAATTGAGTCCATAAAGTGTGTTCTACTCTAAAAGGGTACGGCTGTGTGAGGGAACTTTGTGAGTCGCATAAAGGGTGTCAAGTACCTTTTTGCCTTTCAAGAGGGAATGTGGTATTTCTCTTGAGATGCTGCATCGCAAAATTTCCTCATCTCGCATTGAGGGGATAATATTGGGGTGTTTCTCGATTTGCAGCGGGAAGCTGGGGGTGCTACTCGAGTTGCGACGGGGACCTCAGGAACTCGCTGGGGTTGATTCAGGGAAGTCAGGTCCCCTATGGTGTTGGAAGGGGAACTTCCGGTTTCCTCTCGAGCCCTTAAATGTGAACAGAGTCTCATCGTGAATTGAGTCCATAAAGTTTGTTCTCGTTCCAATGGGGATGAATGTTAGTGAACTTTCTGAGTGGCAAATGAAGTCAAGTACCCTTTTGCCTTTCCAGCGGGAATGTGGGAATTCTCTTCAGATTTTGTGGTGTTGGTCAAGTTGCCGGCGGAAGCAGTGATTAGTTCTCGAGTTGCGACGGGGACCTCAGAAACACATTCACTTTCTTCAGTGATGTCAAGTCCCGTTTCGTGTTGGAAGGGGAACTTTCCGATTACTCTCGAGCCGTTAAATGGGAATATTAGCTCTTCTCGATTTCAGTCCATAAAGTGTGTTTCCCTCTCCACTGAGGACGGATGTTAGGGACCATTCTGAGTCGCCTAAAGTGTGTCAAGTACCCTTTTGCCTCAAGCCGGAATGTGGGATTTCTCTTGAGATTCTGCAGGGCAAAATTACCTCATCTCACATTGAGAGCATAATTTTGTGGTGTTTCTCGAGTTGAGGCAGGAAGCAGGTTGTACATCACGAGTTGCGACGGGGAATTCAGGAACTCCCTCGGGTTGCTTCAGGGAAGTCAAGTCCCCTTTTTGTTGGAAGGGGAATTTCCGGATTACTCAGGAGCTGTTAAATGGGACTATTGCCTCTTCTCGATTTAAGTCCATAAATTGTGTTATCCTCTCCACTGAGGATGGATGTTAGGGATCATTCTGAGTCACCTAAAGGGAGTCAAGTCCCCTTTTGCCTTTCAAGCGGGAATGTGGGATTTCTCTTGAGATTATGCAGCGCAAAATTTCCTCATGTCTCATTGAGGGGATAATATTGTGGTGTTTCTCGTATTGCGGAGGGGAAGCTAGGGGTACTTCTCGAGTTGCGAAGGGGACCTCAGGAAATCATTCGAGTTACTGCAGGGAAGCCAGGTCCCCTTTTGTGCTGGAAGGGGAACTTCTGGATTACTCTCGAACCCTTTAATGGGAATAGGGCCTCTTCTCGAATTGAGTCCATAAATTGTGTTCTCCTCTCCATTGGGAACGGGTATTAGGGAAATTTCTGAGTGGCATAAAGTTTGTCAAGTACACTTTTGCCTTTCAAGCGGGAATGGGCGATTTGTCTTGAGATTCCGCAGCGCAAAATTACCTCATCTCTCATTGACGGGATAATTTTGTGGTGTTTGTTGGGTTGCGGTGGGAAGAAGGGGGTACATTTCGAGTTGCGACGGGGACCTCAGGAACTCGCTCCGGTTTCTTCAGGGAAGTCAAGTCCCCTTGTGTGTTGATAGGGGAACTTCCGGATATCTCTCGAGCCGTTAAATAGGAATATTGCCTCTTCTTGGTTTGAGTCCATAGAGTGTGTTCTCCTCTCAAATGAGGATGGTTTTAGGGGCCATTCTTAGTCGTCTAAAGAGAGTCAAGTACCCTTTTGCCTTTCAAGCGGGAATGTAGGATTTCTCCTGGGATTCTGCAGGACAAAATTTCCTCAACTTGCATTGAGGGGATAGTTTTGTGGTGTTTCTGGAATTGCGGCGGGAACCTGGGGGTACTTCTCCAGTTGCCACGGAACCTCAGGAACTCACTCGAGTTACTTCAGGGAAGTCAGGACCCCTTTTTTGCTGTAAGGGAACTTCCGGATTACTCTCGAGCACTTTAGCGGGAATAGGGCCTCTTCTCGAGTCCATAAAATGTGTTCTCCTCTCCAATAAGGACGGTTTTTAGGGACCATCCTGAGTCGCCTAAGGGGAGTCAAGTACCGTTTTGCCTTTCAAGCGGGAATGTGGCATTTCTCTTTAGATTCTGTAGCACAAAATTTCATCTCGCATTGAGTGGATAATTTTATGCTGTATCTCGAATTGCGGCGGGAAGCTGGGGGTACTTCTCCAGTTGCGAGGGGACCTCAGGAACTCACTCGAGTTGCCTCAGGGAAGTCAGGTCCCCTTTTGTGCTTGAAGGAGAACTTCCGCATTACTCTCCAGCCCTTTAACGGGAATAGGGCCTATTCTCTATTTGAGTCCATAAGGTGTGTTCTCCTCTCCAATGGGGACAGATGTTAGGGAACTTTCTGAGTGGCATAAAGTGTGTCAAGAACCCTTTTGCCTTTCAAGCGGGAATGCGGGAATTGTCTTAAGATTCTGTAGCACAAAATTACCTCATCTCGCATTGAGGGGATAATTTTGTGGTGTTTCTCGAGTTTCGGCGGGAAGCAGGGAGTACTTCTCGAGTTGTGACGGGGACCTCAGAAACTCGTTCAGGATGATTCAGGGAGGGCAGGACCCGTTTTGAGTTGGAAGGGGAACTTCCGGTTTACTCTCGAGCCGTTAATTGGGGATAGGACCTCATCTCAAATTGAGTCCATAAGGTGTGTTCTCGTCTCCAATGGAAACTGACATTAGTGAAATTTCTGAGTCACATAAAGGGAGTCAACTACCCTTTTGCCTTTCAAGAGTGAATGTGGTATTTCTCTTGAGATTCTGCAGCGTATATTTTCCTCATCTCGCATTAGGGAATAATTTTTAGTGTTTCTCTGTTGCGAAGTGAAGATGTGGGTACTTCTCAAGTTTTGACGGGGACCTCAGGAACTCGCTTGGGTTTCATCAGGGAAGTCAGGTTCCCTTTGGTGTTGGAATGGGAACTTCCGGTTTCCTCTAGAGCCGTTAAATGGGAATAGGGTCTCATCTCGAACTGAGTCCAGAAAGTGTGTTCTCCTCTCCAATGCGGACTGATGTTAGTGAAATTTCTGAGTCGTATAAAGGGTGTCAAGTACCCTTTTGCCTTTCAAGAGGTAATGTGGTATTTCTCTTGAGATTCTGCAACGTAAAATTTCCTCATCTCTCATTGAGGGAATAATTTTGTGGTGTTTCTCGAGTTGCGACTGGGACCTCAGGAAATCTCTCAGGTCCCCTTTTTTGTTGGAACGGAACTCCCGGTTTACTCTCGAGCCGTTAAATGGGAATAGGGCCTCAACTCGAATTGAGTCCATAAAGTGTGTTCTCCTCTCCAATGGGGACGGAAAAACAGTGGAAACAGTGTCAGACTTTATTTTTTTGGGCTCCAAAATCACTGCAGATGCTGATTGCAGCCATGAAATTAAAAGACGCTTGCTCCTTGGAAGGAAAGTTATGACCAACCTTGATAGTATATTAAAAAGCAGAGACATTACTTTGCCAACCAAGATCC
Source organism: Moschus berezovskii (assembly GCF_049115385.1). NCBI lineage: Eukaryota > Metazoa > Chordata > Mammalia > Artiodactyla > Moschidae > Moschus > Moschus berezovskii. Next base: position 142,054,713 of record NC_142461.1, read on the forward strand.
GTCTAGTCAAGGCAATGGTTTTTCCCGTGGTCATGTATGGATTTGAGAGTTGGACTGTGAAGAAAGCTGATCGCCAAAGAATCGATGCTTTTGAACTGTGGTGTTGGAGAAGACTCTTGAGAGTCCCTTATACAGCAAGGAGATCCAACCAGTCCATTCTAAAGGAGATCAATCCTGGGTGTTCATTGGAGGGACTGATGCTAAAGCTGAAACTGCAATACTTTGGCCACCTCATGCGACGAGTTGACTCACTGGAAAAGACTCTGATGCTGGGAAAGGTTGGGGGCGGGAAGAGAAGGGGACGACGGAGAATGAGATGGCTGGATGCCATCACCGACTCTGTGGACATGAGTTTGAGTGTACTCCGGGAGTTGGTGATGGACAGGGAGGCCTGGCGTGCTGTGATTCATGGGGTCGTGGAGAGTCGGACACGACTGAGCGACTGAACTGAACTGAACTGAACTGTGTGAGGAAACTTTCTGAGTCGCATAAAGAGTGTCAAGTACCATTTTGCCTTTCAAGCGGGAACGTGGGAATTCTCTTCAGATCTGCAGCGAAAATTTTCCTCTTCTCGCATTGAGGGTATAATTTTGTAATGTTTTTCCAGTTGAATCGGGAAGAGGGGGTATGTCTCGAGTTGCGGCGGGGACCTCAGGAACTCGCTAGGGTTGCTTCAGGGAAGTCAAGTCCCCTTTTGTGTTGGAAGGGGAACTTCCGGATTACTCTCGAGACGTTAAAAGGGAATATTGCCTCCTCTCCATTTGAGTCCATAAAATGTGTTCTCCTCTCCACTGAGGACAGATGTTAGGAAACATTTTGAGTTGTATAAAGGGGGTCAAGTACCCTTTTGCCTTTCAAGTGGGAATGTGGGATTTCTCTTGAGATTCTGCAGCGTTAAATTTCCTCATCTCGCATTGAGGGGATAATATTGTGTTGTTTCTCAAGTTGCGGCTGGAAGCATGGGGTACTTCTCGAGTTGAGCTGGGAACCTCAGGAACTCGCTCGGGTTGCTTCAGGAAAGTCAAGTCCTTTTTGTGTTGGAAGGGGAACTTCTTGATTACTCTCTAGCCTTTAAATGGGAATATTGCCTCTTTTCGATTTGAGTCCATGAGGTGTGTTTCCTCTCCACGGAGGAAGGATGTTAGGGAACATTCTGAGTCCTATAAATGGAGCCAGTACCATTTTTCCTTTCAAGCCGGAATGTGGGATTTCTCTTGAGATTCTGAATCGCAAAATTTCCTCATCTCGCATTGAGGGGATAATTTTGGGGTGTTTCTCGAGTTACGGGGGGAAGCTGGGGGTGCTTCTCGTGTTGCGCTGGTAACCTCAGGAACTCGCTGGGGTTGCTTCAGGGAAGTCCGGTCCCCTTTGCTGTTGGAAGGGGAACTTCCGGTTTCCTCTCGAGTTCTTAAATGTGCACAGGGGCTCATCTCGAATTGAGTCCATAAAGTGTGTTCTCTTCTCCAAAAAGGACGGCTGTGTGAGGGAACTTTCTGAGTCGAATAAAGGGTGTCAAGTACCTTTTTGCCTTTCAAGAGGGAATGTGGTGTTTCTCTTGAGATGCTGCATCGCAAAATTCCTCATCTCGCATTGAGGGGATAATTTTGGGGTGTTTCCCGAGTTGCGGCTGGAAGCTGGGGGTGCTTCTCGAGTTGGAACAGGGACCTCAGGAACTCGCTGGGGTTGCTTCAGGGAAGTCAGGTCCCCTTTTTTTTTGGAAGGGAAACTTCCGGTTTCCTCTCGAGCCGATAAATGTGCACAGGGGCTCATCTGGAATTGAGTCCATAAAGTGTGTTCTCCTCTCGAAAGGGGACGGCTGTGTGAGGGAACTTTCTGGGTCGAATAAAGGGTGTCAAGTACCTTTTTGCCTTTCCAGAGTTTATGTGGTATTTCTCTTGAGATGCTGCATGGCCAAATTTCCTCATCTCGCATTGAGGGGATAATTTTGGGGTGTTTCTCGAGTTGCGGCAGGAAGCTGGGGGTGCTTCTGGAGTTGCGACGTTACCTCAGGAACTCGCTGGGGTTGCTTCAGGGAAGTCAGGTCCCTTTTGGTTTTGGAAGGGGAACTTCCGGTTTCCTCTCGAGCCCTTAATTGTGCACAGGGGTTCATCTCGAATTGAGTCTATAAAGTGTGTTCTCCTCTCCAAAGGGTACAGCTGTGTGAGGGAACTTTCTGAGTCGAATAAAGGGTGTCCAGTACCTTTTTGCCTTTCAAGAGGGAATGTGGTATTTCTCTTGAGATGCTGCATCGCAAAATTTCTTCATCTCGCATTGAGGGGATAATTCTGGGGTGTTTCTCGAGTTATGGCGGGAAGCTGGGAGTGCTTTTCGAGTTGCGACGGGAACCTCAGGAACTCGCTGGGGTTGCTTCAGGGAAGTCAGGTCCCCTTTTGTGTTGGAAGGGGAACTTCCGGTTTCCTCTCGAGCCCTTAAATATGAACAGGGGCTCATCTCGAATTTAGTAGATAAAGTGTGTTCATCTCTCCAAAGGGGACGGCTGTTTGAGGGCACATTCTGAGTCGAATAAAGGGTTTAAAGTACCTTTTTGCCTTTCAACAGGGAATGTGGTATTTCTTTGAGATGGTTCATCTCAAAATTTCCTCATCTCGCATTGAGGGGATAATTTGGGGGTGTTTCTTGAGTTGCGGCAGGAACCTGGGGGTGCTTCTCGAGTTGCGACGGGGACCTCAGGAACTCGCTGGGGTTGATTCAGCGAAGTCAGTTCCCCTTTGGTGTTGGAAGGGGAACTTCCGGGTTGCTCTCGAGCCCTTCAATGTGCACAGGGGCTCATCTCGAATTGAGTCCATAAAGTGTGTTCTCCTCTCAAATGAGGACGGTTTAAGGGGCCATTCTTAGTCCTCTAAAGAGAGTCAAGTACCCTTTTGCCTTTCAAGCGGGAATGTTGGATTTCTCGTGGGATTTTGTAGGAGAAAATTTCCTCAACTTGCATTGAGGCGATAATTTTGTTGTGTTTCTGGAATTGCGGCGGGAACCTGGGGGTACTTCTCCAGTTGCGACGGAACCTCAGGAACTCACTCGAGTTACTTCAGGCAAGTCAGTCCCCTTTTTTGCTGTAAGGGAACTTCTGGATTACTCTCGAGCACTTTAGTGGGAATAGGGCCTCTTCTCCAGTCCATAAAATGTGTTCTCCTCTCCAATAAGGACTGTTTTTAGGGACCATCCTGAGTCGCCTAAGGGGAGTCAATTACCCTTTTCCTTTCAAGCGGGAATGTGGGATTTCTCTTTAGATTCTGTAGCACAAAATTTCATCTCGCATTGAGTGGATAATTTTATGCTGTATCTCGAATTGCGGCGGGAACCTGGGGGTACTTCTCCAGTTGCGAGGGGACCTCAGGGACTCACTCGAGTTGCTTCAGGGAAGTCAAGTCCTTTTTTGTGTTGGAAGGGGAACTTCCGGATTACTTTCGAGCTGTTAAATGGGAAAAATTCCTCTTCTCGATTTGAGTCCATAAATTGTGTTTTCCTCTCCATTGAGGAAGGATGTTAGGGAACATTCTGAGTCGCATAAACGGAGTCAGTACCCTTTTGCCTTTCAAGCCGGAATGTAGGATTTCTCTTGAGATTCTGCAGCGCAAAATTTCCTCATCTCGCAGTGAGGGGAATATTTTGTGGTGTTTCTCGAATTGCGGCGGGACGCTGGGGGTACTTCTTGAGTTTAGTAACTCAGTAACTCACTGGACTTTCTTCAGGGAAGTCAGGTCCCCTTTTGTGCTGGAAGGGGAACTTCCGGATTAGTCTCGAGCCCTTTAATGGGAATAGGGCCTCTTCTGGAGTTGAGTCCATAAAGTGTGTATGCCTCTCCAATGGGGACGGATGTTAGGGAACATTCTGAGTGGCATAAAATGTGTCAAGTTCCCTTTTGCTTTCAAGCGGGATTGTGGGATTTCTCTTGAGATTCTGCAGCAGAAAATTACTTCATCTCGCACTGAGGGGCTAATATTGTGTCGTTTCTCGAGTTGGGGCGGGAAGCAGGGGCTACTTCTGGAGTTGAGACGGGACCCTCAGGAACTCGCTCAGGTTGCTTCAGGGAAGTCAAGTCCTTTTTTGTGTTGGAAGCGGAACTTCTTGATTACACTCGAGCCTTTAAATGGGAATATATATAGCCTCTTTTCTATTTGAGTCCATGAAGTGTGTTTTCCTCTCCACTGAGGAAGGATGTTAGGGAACATTCTGAGTCGCCTAAAGGGAGTCAGGTACGATTATGCCTTTCAAGCGGGAATGTGGGATATCACTTGAGATTCTGTAGCGCAAAATTTCCTCATCTCGCATTGAGGGGATAATTTTGTTGTGTTTCTCGAGTTGCGAAGGGGACCTCAGGAACTTTCTCGAGTTACTTCAGGGAATCAGGCCCCTTTTTTCCTGGAAGGAGAACTTCCGGATTACTCTTGAGCCCTTTAATGGGAATAGGGCCTCTTCTGGAGTTGAGTCCATAAACTGTGTTATCCTCTCCACTGAGGACGAATGTTAGGGACCATTCTGAGTCGGCTAAAGGGAGTCAAGTACCCTTTTGCCTTTCAAGCGGATATCTTGGATTTCACTTGAGATTCTGCAGTGCAAAATTTCCTCATCTCACATTGTGGGGAAAATTTTGTGGTGTTTCTCCAGTTGCGATGGGGACCTCAGAAACTTACTTGAGTTACTTCAGAGAATCAGGTACCATTTGTGGTGGAAGGGGAACTTCCGGAATACTTTTGAGCCCTTTAATGGGAATAGGGCCTCTTCTCCAGTTGAGTCCCTAAAGTGTGTTATCTTCTCCAATGGGGACGGATATTATTGAACTTTCTGAGTGGCATAAAGTGGTTCAAGTACGCTTTTGCCTTTCAAGCGGGAATGTGGGATTTCTCTTGAGATTCTAAAGCGCAAAAAACCTCATCTCTCATTGAGGGGATAATTTTGTGGTGTTTCCCGATTTGCGGAGGGAAGCTGGGGGTACTTCTCGAGTTGCGGCGGGGACCTCAGGAACTCGCTCGGGTTGCTTCAGGGAAGTCAAGTCCACTTTTGTGTTGGAAGGGGAACTTCCGGAATACTCTCGAGCCATGAAAAGGGAATATTGCCTCTTCTCCATTTGAGTCCATAAAATATGTTCTCCTCTCCACTGAGGATGGATGTTAGGAAATATTCTGAATTGCATAAAGGGAGTCAAGTACCCTTTTGCCTTTCAAGCGGGAATGTGGGATTTCTCTTGAGATTCTGCAGCGCAAATTTCCCTCATCTCGCATTGAGGGGATAATTTTGTGGTGTTTCTCGAATTGAGGCGGGAAGATGGGGGTACTTCTGGAGTTGCGACGGGGACCTCAGGAACTCACTCCAGTTACTTCATGCAAGTCAGGTCCCCTTTTGTTCGTGAAAGGGAGCTTCCGGATTACTCTGGAGCCCTTTAAATGGAATAGGGCCTCTTCTGGAGTTGAGTCCATAAAGTGTGTTCTCCTCTCCAATGGGGAAGGATGTTAGGGAACTTTCTGAGTGACATAAGGGAGTCAAGTACGCTTTTGCCTTTCAATTGGGAATGTGGGATTTCTCTTCAGATTCTGCAGCGCAAAGTTTCCTCCTCTCGCATTGAGGGGATAATTTTGTGGTGTTTCCCGAATTTCGGCGGGAAGCTGGGGGTACTTCTCGAGTTTCAACGGGGACCTCAGGAACTCACTGGAGTTACTTCAGGGAAGTCAGTTCCCCCATTGTGCTGGACGGGGAACTTCCGGATTATTCTCAAGTCCTTTAATGGGAATAGGGGCTCTTCTGTAGTTGAGTCCATACATTGAGTACACCTCTGCAATGGGGAAGGATTTTAGGGAACTTTCTGAGGGGCATAAAGTATGCCAAGTTCCCTTTTGCCTTTCAAGCGGGAATGTGGACTTTCCCTTGAGATTCTGCAGCGCAAAATTACCTCATGTCGCATTGAGGGGATAATATTATGTTGTGTCTCGAGTTGTGGTGGGAAGTAGGGGATACTTCTGGAGTTGAAATGGGAACCTAAGGAACTCTCTCGGTTTGCTCCAGGGAAGTCAAGTTCCCTTTTGTGTTGGAAGGGGAATTTCTTGATTACTCTTGAGCCTTTAAATGGGAATATTTCCTCTTCTCGATTTGAGTGTATGAAGAGTGTTCTCCTCTCCATTGAGGATGGATGTTAGGGAACATTCTGAGTCGCATAAAGGGAGTCAAGTACCCTTTTGCCTTTCAAGCAGGAATGTGGGATTTCTCTTGAGATTCTGCAGCGAAAATTTTCCTCTTCTCACATTGAGGGTAAAATTTTGTGGTGTTTCTCCAGTTGCGTCGGGAAGAAGGCGTATGTCTCGAGTTGCGGCGGGGACCTCAGGAACTCGCTCGGGTTGCTTCAGGGAAGTCAAGTCCCCTTTTGTGTTGGAAGGGGAACTTCCGGATTACTCTCGAGACGTTAAAAGGGAATATTGCCTCCTCTCCATTTGAGTCCATAAAATGTGTTCTCCTGTCCACCGAGGACAGAGGTTAGGGAACATTCTGAGTCGTATAAAGGGGGTCAAGTAACCTTTTGCCTTTCAAGCGGGAATGTGGGATTTCTCTTGAGATTCTGCAGCGTTAAATTTCCTCATCTCACATTGAGGGGATAATATTGTGTTGTTTTTCGAGTTGTGGCTGGAAGCATGGGGTACTTCTCCAGTTGAGCTGGAAACCTCAGGAACTCGCTCCGGTTGCTTCAGGGAAGTCAAGTCCTTTTTTGTGTTGGAAGGGGAAATTCTTGATTACTCTCCAGCCTTTAAATGGGAATATTGCCTCTTTTCGATTTGAGTCCATGAGGTGTGTTTTCCTCTCCACTGAGGAAGGATGTTAGGGAACATTCTGAGTCGCATAAACGGAGACCGTACACTTTTGTCTTTCAAACCGGAATGTAGGATTTCTCTTGAGAGGCTGCATCGAAAAATTTCCTCATCTCGCATTGAGGGGATAATTTTAGTGTGTTTCTCGAGTGCGGCGGGAAGCTGGGGGTGCTTCTCCAGTTGCGACGGGGACCTTAGGAACTCGCTGAGGTTGCTTCAGGGAAGTCAGGTCCCCTTTGCTGTTGAAAGGGAACTTCCGGGTTCCTCTCGACCCCTTAAATGTGCACAGGGGCTCATCTCGAATTGAGTCCATAAAGTGTGTTCTCCTCAAAAAGGGGACAGCTGTGTGAGGGAACTTTCTGAGTCGAATAAAGGGTTTCAAGTATCTTTTTGCCTTTCAAGAGGGAATGTGCTATTTCTCTTGAGATGCTGCATCGCAAAATTTCCTCATCTCGCATTGAGGGGATAATTTTGGGGTGTTTCGCGAGTTGCGGCGGGAAGCTGGGGGTGCTTCTCGAGTTGCGACGGAGACCTCAGGAACTCGCTTGGGTTGATTCAGGGAAGTCAGGTCCCCTTTAGTGTTGGAAGGGGAACATTCGAGTTCCTCTCGAGCCCTTAAATGTGCACAGGGGCTCATCTGGAATTGAGTCCATAAAATGTGTTCTCCTCTCCAAAGGGGACGGCTGTGTGACGGAACTTTCTGAGTAGAATAAAGGTTTTCAAGTACCTTTTTGCCTTTCAAGAGGGAATGTGATATTACTCTTGAGATGCTGCAATCAAAATTTCCTCATCTCGCATTGAGGGGATAATTTTGGGGTGTTTCTTGAGTTGCGGCGTGAAGCTGGGGGTGCTTCTTGAGTTGCGAATGGGACCTCAGGAACTCGCTGGGGTTGCTTCAGGGAAGTCAGGTCCCCTTTGGTGTTGGAATGGTAACTTCCGGATTCTTCTGGAGCACTTAAATATTCACAGGGGCTCATCTCGAATTGAGTCCATAAAATGTGTTCTCTCCAAAGGGGACGGCTGTGTGAGGGAACTTTCTGAGTCGAATAAAGCATGTCAATTACCTTTTTGCCTTTCAAGAGGGAATGTGGTATTTCTCTTGAGATGCTGCTTCACAAAATTTCCTCATCTCGCATTGATGGAATAATTTTGGGGTGTTTCACGATTGCGGCTGCAAGCTGGGATTGCTTCTCGAGTTACGACGGGGACCTCAGGAACTCACTGGGGTTGCTTCAGGGAAGTCAGGTCCCCTTTCCTGTTGGAAGGTGAACTTCCGGGTTCCTCTCGAGCCCTTAAATGTGCACAGGGGCTCATCTCGCATTGAGTACATAAAGTGTGTTCTCCCCTAAAACGGGACGGCTGTGTGAAGGAACTTTCTGAGTCGAATAAAGGGTGTCAAGTAACTTTTTGCGTTTCAAGAGGGAATGTGGTATTTCTCTTGAGATGCTGCATCGCAAAATGGCCTCTTCTCGCATTGAGGGGATAATTTTGGGGTGTTTCTCGAGTTGCGGCGGGAGGCTGGGGGTGCTTTTCGAGTTCCGACAGGGACCTCAGGAACTCGCTGAGGTTGCTTCAGGGAAGTCAGGTCCCCTTTGGTGTTGGAAGGGGAACATCCGGGTTCCTCTTGAGCCCTTAAATGTGCACAGGGGCTCATCTCACTTTGAATACATAAAGTGTGTTCTCCTCTAAAACGGGATGGCAGTGTGAGGGAACTTTCTGAGTCGAATAAGGGTGTCAAGTACCTTTTTGCCTTTCAAGAGGGAATGTGGTATTTCTCTTGTGATGCTGCGTCGCAAAATTTCCTCATCTCGCATTGAGGGGATAATTTTGGAGTGTTTTTCGAGTTGCGGCGGGAAGCTGGGTGTGCTTCTCGAGTTGCGACGGAGACCACAGGAACTCGCTGGGGTTGCTTCATGGAAGTCAGGTCCCCTTTGCTGTTGGAAGGGGAACTTCCGGGATCCTCTCCAGCCCTTAAATGTGCACAGGGTCTTATCTCGAAATGAGTCCATAAAGTGTGTTCTCTCCAAAGGTGACAGCTCTGTGAGGGAACTTTCTAAGTCGAATAAAGGGTGTCAGGTAACTTTTTGCCTTTCAAGAGGGAATGTGGTATTTCTCTTGAGATGCTGCATCGCAAAATTTCCTCATCTCGCATGGAAAGGAAAATTTTGGTGTGTTTCTCGAGTTGCGGCGGGAAGCTGGGGGTGCTTTCCGCGTTGCGTCGGGGACCTCAGGAACTCGATGGGGTTGCTTCAGGGAAATCAGGTCCCCTTTGGTGTTGGAAGGGGAAATTCCGGGTTCCTCTCGAGCCCTTAAATGTGCACGGGGGCTCAACTCGAATTGAGTCCATTAAGTGTGTTCTCCTCTAAAACTGGACGGCTGTATGAGGGAACTTTCTGAGTTGAATAAAGGGTGTCAAGTACCTTTTTGCCTTTAATGAGGGAATGAGGTATTTCTCTTGAGATGCTGCATCGCAAAATTTCCTCATCTCGCATTTTGGGGATAATTTTGGGGTGTTTCTCGAGTTGCGGCGGGAAGCTGGGGGTGCTTCTCGAGTTGCGACGGGGACCTCAGGAACTCGCTGGGGTTGCTTCAGGGAAGTCAGGTCCCCTTTGCTGTTGGAAGGGGAACATCGTGTTCCTCTCGATCCCTTAAATGTGCACAGGGGCTCATCTCGAATTGAGTCCATCAAGTGTGTTCTCCTCTCCAAAGGGGACATCTGTGTGAGGGAACTTTCAGAATCGAATAAACGGTGTCAAGTACCTTTTTGCCTTTCCAGAGGTAATGTGGTATTTCTCTTGAGATGGTGCATTGCAAAATTTCCTCATCTCGCTTTGAGGGGATAACTTTGGGGTGTTTCTCTAGTGCCGGCGGGAAGCTGGGGGTGCTTCTCGAGTTGCGACGGGGACCTCAGGAACTCGCTGGGGTTACTTCAGGGAAGTCAGGTCCCATTTGGTGTTGGAAGGGGAACATCGGGTGCATCTTGAGGCCTTAAATGTGCACAGGGGCTCATCACGAATTGAGTCCATAAAGTGTGTTCTCCTCTCCAAAGGGGACGGCTGTGTGAGGGAGCTTTCTGATTCGAATAAGGGTATCAAGTACATTTTCGCCTTTCAACAGGGAATGCGGTATTTCTCTTGAGATGCTGCATCGCCAAATTTCCTCATCTCGCATTGAGGGGATAATTTTGGGGTGTTTCTCGATTTGCGGCGGGAAGCTGGCTGTGCTTCTCGAGTTGCGACAGGGACCTCAGAATCTCGTTGGGGTAGCTTCGGGGAAATCAGGTCCCCTTTAATGTTGGAAGGGGAAATTCCGGTTTCCTCTCTAACCCTTAAATGTGCACAGGGCCTCATCTTGAATTGAGTCCATAAAGTGTGTTCTCCTGTCCAAACGGGACGGCTCTCTGAGGGAACTTTCTTAGTCGAATAAAGGGTGTGAAGTACCTTTTTGCCTTTCAAGAGGGAATGTGGTATTTCTCTTGAGATGCTGCATCTCAATATTTCCTCAACTCGCATGGAGGTGATAATTTTGGTGTGTTTCTCGAGTAGCGGTGGGAAGCTGGGGGTGCTTCTCGAGTTGCGCCGGGGACCTCAGGAACTCGCTGGAGTTGCTTGAGGGAAGTCAGGTCCCCTTTGTTGTTGGAAGGGGAACTTCCGGTTTCCTCTCTAACCCTTAATTGTGAACAGGGGCTCATGTGGAATTGAGTCCTTAAAGTGTGTTCTCCTCTCCAATGGGGACGGCTGTGTGAGTGAACTTTCTGAGTAGAGTAAAGAGTGTCAAGTACCTTTTTGCCTTTCAAGAGGGAACGTGGTATTTCTCTTGAGAATCTGCACTGCAAAATTTCCTCATCTCGCATTGAGGGGATAATTTTGGTGTGTTTCTCGAATTGTGGCTGGAAGCTTGGGGTGCTTCTCCAGTTGCGAAGGGGGCCTCAGGAACTCGCTGGGGTTGCTTCAGGGAAGTCAGGTCCCCTTTGGTGTTGGATGGGAAACTTCCGGTTTTCTCTCGAGCCCTTAATTGTGAACAGGGTCTCATCTGGAATTGAGTCCTTAAAGTGTGTTCTCCTCTCCAATGGGGACGGCTGTGTGAGGGAACTTTCTGAGTCGAATAAAGGGTGTCAAGTAACTTTTTGCCTTTCAAGAGGGAATGTGGTATTTTTCTTGAGATGCTGCATCGAAAAATTTCCTCATCTCGCATTGAGGGGATAATTTTGGGGTGTTTCTCGAGTTGCGGAGGGAAGCTGGGGGTGCTTCTCCAGTTGCAACGGGGACCTCAGAAACTAGCTCGTGTTGCTTCAGGGAAGTCAGCTCCCCTTTGTTGTCGGAAAGGGAACTTCCGGTTTCCTCTCGAGCCCTTAAATGTGAACAGTGGCTCATCTCGAATTGAATACATAAAGTGTTTTCTCCTCTCCAAAGAGGACTGCTGTGTGAGCGAATTTTCTGTGTCGAATAAAGGGTGTCAAATAGCTTTTGGCCTTTCAAGAGGGAATGTGGTATTTCTCTTCAGATTCTGCTTCGCAAACTTTACTCATCTCACATTGAGGGGATAATTTTTGGGTGTTTTTCTAGTTGCGGCGGGAAGCTGGGGGTGCTCCTCGAATTGCGACGCAGATTCAGGATCTCGCTGGGTTTGCTTCAGGGAAGTCAGGTCCCCTTTTTTGTTGGAAGGGGAACTTCTTGTTTCCTCTCGAGCCCTTAAATGTGAACAGGGGCTCATCTCGAATTGAATACATAAAGTGTGTTCTCCTCTCCAATGGGGACGGCTGTGTGAGGGGACATTGTGAGTCGAATAAATGGTGTCAAGTACCTTTTTCCCTTTCAAGAGGGAATGTGGTATTTCTCTTAAGATGCTGCATCGCAAAATTTCCTCATCTCGCTTTGAGGGGATAATTTTGGGGTGTTTCTCGAGTTGTGGCAGGAAAATGGGGGTGCTTCTCGAGTTGCGACGGGGACATCATGGACTCGCTGGGGTTGCTTCAAGGAAGTCGTGTCCCCTTTGATATTGTAAGGTCAACTTCCTATTTCCTCTCGAGCCCTTAAATGTGAACATGGGCTCATCTCGAATTCAGTCCATAAAGTGTCTTCTCCTCTGAAAGGGACGACTGCGTGAGGGAACTTTCTGAGTCGCATAAAGGGTTTCAAGAACCCTTTTGCCTTTCAAGAGGGAATGTGGTATTTCTCTTGAGATTCTGTAACGCAAAATTTCCTATTCTTGCATTGAGGGGATAATTTTGTAGTGTTTCTCGTGTTGCGGCGTGAAGCTGGGGGTACTTCTCAAGTTACTATGCGTACCTCAGGAACTCACTCGGGTTTCTTCAGGTAAGGCAGCTCCCCTTTTTGTTGGAAGGGAAACTTCCGATTTACTCTCGAGCAGTTAATTGGCAATAGTGCCTCATTTTGAATTGAGTACATAAAGTTCGTTCACCTCTCCAATGGGGACTGATGTTAGTGAATTTTCTGAATCGCATAAAGGATGTCAAGTACCCTTTTGCATTTCAAGCGGGAATGTGGTATTTCGCTTGAGATTCTGCAGCGCAAAATATCCTCCTCTCGCATTGAGGAGATAATTTTGTGGTGTATGTCAAGTTGTGGCGGGAATTTTGGATTATTTCTCGTGTTGCGACGGGACCTCAGGAATTTGCTCGAGTTGCTTCTGGAAAGTCAGGTCCCCTTTTGTGTTGGAAGGGGAACTTCCGGTTTAGTCTGGAGCCGTTAAATGGGAATAGGGCCTCATCTCGAATTGAGTCCATAAAGTGTGTTCTCCTCTCCTATGGGGAATGATATTAGTGAAATTTCTGAGTCGCATAAACGGTATCAAGTACTTTTTACCTTTCAAGAGGGAATAGTGGTATTTCTCTTGAGATTCTACAACCCAAAATTTCCTCTTCTCGCATTGAGGGGATAATTTTGTGGTGTTTCTCTAGTTGCGGCAGGAAGCTTGGGGTACTTCTCGACTTGCCATGTGGACCTCAAGAACTTGCTTGGGTTTCTTCAGGTTAGGCAGGTCCCCTTTTGTGTTGGAAAGGGCACTTCCTGTTTACTCTCCAGCCATTAAATGGGAATAGGGCTTCATCTCGAATTGAGTCCATCAAGTGTGTTCTCCTCTCCAATGGGGACGGCTGTGTGAGGGTACTTTCTGAGTTGCATAAAGGGTGTCAAGTACCCTTTTGCCTTTCAAGCGGGAATGTGGTATTTCTCTTGAGATTCTGCAGCACACAATTTCCTCATCTCGCATTGAGGGGATAATTCTGTGGTGTTTGTCGAGTTGCGGCGGGATGCTGGGGGTGCTTCTCGAGTTGCAACAGGGACCTCAGGAAGTGGCTCGGGTTGCTTCAGGGAAGTCAGGTCCCCTTTTGTGTTGGAACTGGAACTTCCGGTTTACTTTCGACCCGTTCATTGGGAATAGGGATTCATCTGGAGTTGAGTCCAAAAGGTGTTTTTTCCTCTCCAATGGGTACGGCTCTGTGAGCGAACTTTCTGGGTCACATAAAGTGTGTCAAGTGACCTTTTGCCTTTCAAGCGGTTATGTGGGACTTCACTTGAGATTTCGGAGCGCAAAATTTCCTCATCTCGCACTGTGGGGATAATTTTGTTGTGTCTCGGGTTTCGGCTTGGATCTGGGGGTACTTCTCGAGTTGCAGCGTGGACCTCAGGAACTCGTTCGTGTTGCTGCAGGGAAGTCAGGTCCCCTTTTTTTGGAAGTGGACTTCCAGATTACTCTCGAGCCCTTAAATGGGAATAGGTCCTCTTCTAGATTTGAGTCCATGAAGTGTGTTCTCCGCTCCAATAAGTACGGGTGTTAGGAAACTATCTGAATCGCATAAAGTGTGTCAAGTGCCCTTTTGCCTTTCAAGCGGGAATGTGGGATTTCTCTTGAATTGTGCAGCGGAATATTTTCCTGATCTCGCATGAGGGGATAATTTTGTGGTGTTTCTAGAGTTGCGGCGGGAACCTGGTTGAACTTCTCAGGTAGCGAACAGGACCTCAGGAATTCTCTTTGGCTGCTTCAGGGAAGTCAGGAACCATTTTGTGTTGGAAGGGGAATTTCAGGATTACTGTTGAACCTTTAAATGGGAATAGGGCCTCTTCTCGAGTTAAGTCCATAAAGTGTGTTCTCCTCTCCAATGGGGACGACTGTTTGAGGGAATTTTTTGAGTCTCACCCGGCTGTGCAAACGGGAGAAATACCAGCCCCACCCGCGCAGACATGAGAGATGTCGGCCCAGGCGGCTGAGACGCCAGAGACACGGGCCTTGCCGGCGCAGACGCGAGAGAGGCCTTCCCCACCCACAGAGACGGGAGAGAACCTGGCCCCGCCCGCGCAGACTCGAGAGACCCCGGCCCCGCCCGCTCAGAAGCCAGAGACCTCGGCCGTCGCTCAGACTCTATTGTTGCTGGCGCCGCCCTCGCAGATGCAAGAGAAGCCGGCCCCGCCTGCACCTGCGCAGATGCAAGAGACCCGGGCCCCGCCCACCAGACGCGGGATACGCAGGCCCCGCCCCCGCAGACTCCAGAGAAGCCGGCCCTGGCTCAACCGACCATGCAGAGATGCTCAGCAGTGAGGAGCTACCCCATGCCTGAGGCCTTGGCAGGCGGCCCAGAGGAGGTACACAACCTCCAATAGGCGGTGGCTGTGTGGGAGAGCCGAGAGGAGGTACTCACGTTCGAGGTCAGGAGGGGCAGCCTTGAGGACATACCCCTCATCCAAGGTAAGGTGCAGCAGCTGTGCTTTCTTGGAGCAGCTGTGAAGAGATATCCCACACCCAAGGTAAGAGAAACTCAAATCAGATGGTAGGTATTGCGAGGGGGCTTCAGATGGCAGACACACTGAAATCATAATCACAGGAATCTACTCCATCTGATCACATGGACCACAGCCGAATGTGGTCCACTGGAGAAGGGAATGGCCAACCACTTCAGTATATTTGCATTGAGAACCCCATGAACAGTATCAAAGGGCAAAATGACAGGATACTGAATGAGGAATTCCCCAGGTCTCTAGGTGCCCAGTATGCTACTGGAGATCAGTGGAGAAATAACTCTAGAAGGAATGAAGGGATGGAGCAAAAGCAAAACCAGTACCCAGTTGTGGATGTGACCGGTGATAGAAGCAAGGTCTGGTGCTGTAAAGAGCAATATTGCATAGGAACCTGGAATGTAAGGTCCAGGAATCAAGGCAAATTGGAAGTGGTCAAACAGGAGATGGCAAGAGTGAACATAGACATTCTAGGAATCAGTGAATTAAAATGGACTGGAATGTGTGAATTTAACTCAGATGACCATTATATATATACTACTGTGGGCAGAAATCCCTTAGAAGAAATGGAGTAGCCATCATGGTCAACAAGAGACTCCGAAATGCAGTACTTGGATGCAATCTTAAAAACGACAGAATGATTTCTGTTCGTTTCCAAGGCAAACCATTCAACATTACAGTAATCCAGGCCTATGCCCCAACCACTAACGCTGAAGAAGCCGAAGTTGAACGGTTCTATGAAGACCTACAAGACCTTTTAGAACTAACACCCAAAAAGATGTCCTTTTCATTATAGGGGAATGGAATGCAAAAGTAGGAAGTCAAGAAACACCTGGAGTAACAGGCAAATTTGGCCTTGGAGCACGGAATGAAGCAGGGCCAAGTCTAATAGAGTTTTGTCAAGAGAACGCACTGGTCATAGCAAACTCCCTCTTCCAACAACACAAGAGAAGACTCTACACGTGGACATCACCAGATGGTCAACACCGAAATCAGATTGATTATATTCTTTGCAGCCAAAGATGGAGAAGCTCTATACAGTTAGCAAAAACAAGACCAGGAGCTGACTGTGGCGCAGATCATGAACTCCTTATTGCCAAATTCAGACTTAAATTGAAGAAAGTAGGGAAAACCCCTAGACCATTCAGATATGACCTCAATCAAATCCCTTAGGATTATACAGTGGAGGTGAGAAATAGATTTAAGGCACTAGATCTGATAGATAGAGTGCCTGATGAACTCTGGATGGAGGTTCGTGACATTGTACAGGAGACAGAGACCAAGAGCATCCCCATGGAAAAGAAATGCAAAAAAAAGCAAAATGGCTGTCTGAGGTGGCCTTACAAATAGCTGTGAAAAGAAGAGAAGCGAAAAGCAAAGGAGAAAGGGAAAGATATAAGCATTAGAATGCAGAGTTCCAAAGAATAGCAACGAGACATAAGAAAGCCTTCTTCAGTGATCAATGCAAAGAAATAGAGGAAAACAACAGAATAGGAAAAACAAGAGATCTCTTCAAGAACATTAGAGATTCCAAGGGAACATTTCATGCAAAGATGGGCTCGATAAAGGACAGAAATGGTATGGACCTAACGGAAGCAGAAGATATTAAGAAGAGGTGGCAAGAATACACAGAAAACTGTACAAAAAAGATCTTCACGACCAGGATAGTCACGAAAATGTGATCACTGGCCTAGAGCCAGACATCTTGGAATGTGAATTCAAGTGTGCCTTAGAAAGCAACACTACGAACAAAGCTAGTGGAAGTGATGGAATTCCAGTTGAGCTATTTCAAATCTTGAAAGATGATGCTGTGAAAGTGCTGCACTCAATATGCCAACAAATTTGGAAATCTCAGCAGTGGCCACAGGACTGGAAAAGGTCAGTCTTCATTCTAATCCCAAAGAAAGGCAATGCCATGAATGCTCAAGCTACCGCACAATTGCACTCATCTCACACGCTAGTACGGTCATGCTCAAAATTCTCCAAGCCAGGCTTCAGCAATATGTGATCCGTGAACTCCCAGATGTTCAAGCAGGTTTTAGAAAAGGCAGAGGCACCAGAGATCAAATTGCCAACATCCGCTGGATCATGGAGAAAGCGAGAGAGTTCCAGAAAAACATCTATTTCTGCTTCATTGACTATGCCAAAGCCTTTGACTGTGTGGATCACAATAAACTGTGGAAGATTCTGAAAGAGATGGGAATACCAGACCACCTGACCTGCCTCTTTAGAAACCTGTATGCAGGTCAGGAAGCAACAGTCAGAACTGTGCATGGAACAACAGACTGGTTCCAAATAGGAAAAGGAGTATGCCAAGCCTGTATATTGTAATCTTGCTTATTTAACTTATATGCAGAGTGCATCGTGAGAAATGCTGGGCTGGAAGAAGAACAACTGGAATCAAGATTGCTGGGAGAAATATCAATAACCTCAGATATGCAGATGACACCACCTTTAGGGCAGAAAGTGAGGAGGAACTCAAAAGCCTCTTGATGAAAGTGAAAGAGGAGAGTGAAAAGGTTGGCTTGAAGCTCAACATTCAGAAAACAAAGGTGATGGAATCTGGTCCCAACACTTCACGGGAAATAGATGGAAAAACAGTGGAAACAGTGTCACACTTTATTTTGGGGGCCTCCAAAACCACTGCAGATGCTGATTGAAGCCATGAAATTCAAAGGCGCTTACTCCTTGGAAGGAAAGTTATGATCAACCTTGATAGTATATTAAAAAGCAGAGACATCACTTTGCCAAAAAAGCTCCATCTAGTCAAAGCTATGGTTTTTCCCGTGGTCATGTATGGATGTGAGAGTTGGACTGTGAAGAAAGCTGATCGCCGAAGAACTGATGCTTTCGAACTGTGGTATTGCAGAAGACTCTTGAGAGTCCCTTGGACTGCAAGAAGATCCAACCAGTCCATTCTAAGGGAGATCAATCGTCGGTGTTCATTGGAAGGACTGATGTTAAGCTGAAATTGCAATACTTCGGCCACCTCATGCAGTGAGCTGACTCACTGGAAAGGATTCTGATGCTAGGAGAGGTTGGGGGCTGCAGGAGAAGGGGACAACAGAGAATGAGATGGCTGGATAGCATCACCGACTCTGTGGCCATGAGTTTGAGTGAACTCCAGGAGTTGGTGTAGGACAGGGAGGCCTAGCGAACAGTGATTCATGGGGTCGCGGAGAGTCGGACACGACTGAGCGACTGAACTGAACTGAACTGAATAAAGTGTGTCAAATACCCTTTTCCCTTTCAGGCGGGAATGTGGGATGTCTCTTGAGATTCTGCAGCGCACAATTTCCACATCTCGCATTGAGGGGATAATTTTGGTGTGTTTCTCGAGATGCGGCGGGAAGCTGCGGGTGCTTATCGAGTTGCGACGGGGACCTCATGAACTCGCTGGAGTTGCTTCAGAGAAGTCAGGTCCCCTTTGGTTTTGGAAGGGAAACATCCTGTTTCCTCTCGAGCCCTTAAATGTGAACAGGGGCTCATCTCGAATTGAGTCCATAAAGTTTGTTCTCCTCTAAAAGGGGACGGCTGTGTGAGGGAACTTTCTGAGTCGAATAAAGGTTGTCAAGTACCTTTTTGCCTTTCAAGAGGGAATGTGGTATTTCTCTTGAGATGCTGCATCGCAAAATTTCCTCATCTCGCATTGAGGGGATAACTTTGTGGTGTTTCTCGAGTTGCAGAGGGAAGCAGGGGATACTTCTCGAGTTGCGACGGGGACCTCAGGAACTCGCTCGGGTTGCTTCAGCGAAGTCAAGTCCCCTTCTGTGTTGGAAGGGGAACTTCCAGATTACTCTCGAGCCGTTAAATGGGAACATTGCCTCTTCTCGATTTGAGTCAAGAGAGTGTGTTCTCCTCTGCACTGAGGACTGATTTTAGGGAATACTCTGAGTCGCCTACTGGGAGTCAAGTACACTGTTGCCTTTCAAGCGGGAATGTGGGATGTCTCTTGAGCTTCTGCAGCGCACAATTTCCTCATCTCGCATGGAGGTGATAATTTATTGGTGTTTCATGAATTGGGTTGGGAAGCTGGGGGTACTTGTGCAGTTCCGACGAGTACCTCTGGACCACACTCGACTTACTTCAGGGAAGTCTGGTCCCATTGTGTCCTGGAAGGAGAACTTCCGTATTATTCTCGAACACTTTAATGTGAATCGGGCCTCTTCTCGAATAGAGTCCATAAAGTGTGTTCTCCTCCCAATGGGGACGGCTGTGTGAGGGACCTTTCTGAGTTGCATAAAGGGTGTGTAGTACCCTTTTGCCTTTTATGAGGAAATGTGGTATTTCTCTTGAGATACTGCATCGCAAAATTTCCTCATCTCGCATTGAGGGGATAATTTTGTGGTATTTATAGAATTGCGGCGGCAAGCTGGGGGTGCATGTCGATTTGGAACGGGGACCTAAGGAACTCGCTGTGGTGGCTTCAGGGAAGTCAGGTCCCCTTTGGTGTTTAAAGGGGAACTTCCGGTTTCCTCTCGAGCCATTAAATGTGCACAGGGGCTCTTCTCAAATTGAGTCAATTAAGTGTGTTCTCCTCTCCAAAGGGAACGGCTCTGTGAGGGACGTTTCTGAGTCGAATCAAGGGTGTCAAGTAACTTTTTGCCTTTCAGGAGGGAATGTGGTATTTCTCCTGAGATGCTGCATCGCAAAATTTCCTCATCTCGCAATGAGGGGATAATTTTGGGGTGTTTCTCGAGTTGCGGCGGGAAGCTGGGGGTGCTTCTCGAGTTGCGACGGGGACGTCAGGAACTCGCTGGGGTTGCTTCAGGGAAGTCAGGTCCCCTTTACTGTTGGAAGGGGAACTTCCGGTTTCCTCTCGAGCCCTTCAATGTGCACAGGGGCTCATCTCGAATTGAGTCCATAAAGTGTGTTCTCCTCTCCAAAGGGGACGGCTGTGTGAGGAAACTTTCTGAGTCGAATAAAGGGTGTCAAGTAACTTTTTGCCTTTCAAGAGGGAATGTTGTATTTCTCTTGAGATGCTGCATCGCAAAATTTCCTCATCTCGCATGGAGGGGATAATTTTGTGGTCCGTCTCGAGTTGAGGCGGGAAGCTGGGGGAGCTTCTCAAGTTGCGACGGGGACCTCAGGAACTGGCTGTGGATGCTTCAGGGAAGTCCGGTCCCTTTTTTTGTTTTTGGTGGGAACTTCCGGTTTCCTCTCTAGCCCTTAACTGTCCAGAGGGGAACGTCTCGAATTGAGTCCATAAAGTGTGTTCTCTTCTCCAAAGAGGACGGATCTGTGAGGGAACTTTCTGAGTCGAATAAAGGCTGTCAAGTACCTTTTTTCCTTTCAAGAGGGAATGTGGTATTTCTCTTGAGATGGTGCATCTCAAAATTTCCTCATCTCGCAATGAGGGGATAATTTTGGGGTGTTTCTTGAGTTGCGGCTGGAACCTGGGGGTGCTTCTCGAGTTCCGACGGGGACGTCAGGAACTCGCTGGGATTGCTTCAGGGAAGTCTGATCCCCTTTGGTGTTGGAAGGGGAACTTCCGGTTTCCTCTCGAGCCCTTAAATGTGCACAGGGGCTCATCTCGAATTGAGTCCATAAAGTGAGTTCTCCTCTCCAAAAGGACGGCTGTGTGAGGGAACTTTGTGAGTCGAATAAAGGGTATCTAGTACCTTTGTGCCTTTCAAGAGGGAATGTAGTATTTCTCTTGAGATGCTGCATCGCAAAATTTCCTCACCTCGCATTGAGGGGATAATATTGGGGTGTTTCTTGAGTTCGGCGTGAAGATGGGGTTGCTTCTCGAGATGCGACGGGGACCTCAGGAACTCGCTGGGGTTGCTTCACGGAAGTCAGGTACCCTTTGGTGTTGGAAGGGGAACTTCCAGTTTCCTCTCTAGCCATTAAATATGCACAGGGGCTCATCTTGAATTGAGTCTATGAAGTGTGTTCTCCTCTCCAAAGGGAACGGCTGTGTGAGAGAAATTTCTGAGTCGAATAAAGGGTGTCAAGTACCTTTTTGCCTTTCAAGAGGGAATGTGGTATTTCTCTTGATTGGCTGCATTGCAACATTTCCTCACCTCGCATTGAGGGGATAATTTTGGTGTGTTTCTCGAGTTGCGACGGGGACCTCAGGAACTCGCTGTTTTTGCTTCAGGGAAGTCAGGTCCTCTTTGGTGTTGGGAGGGGAACTTCCGGTTTCATCTCAATCCCTTAAATGTGCACAGGGGCTCATCTCGAATTGATTCCATAAAGTGTGTTCTCGTCTCCAAAGAGGACGGCTGTGTGAGGGAACTTTCTGAGACGAATAAAGGGTGTCAAGTACCATTTTTCCTCTCAAGAAGGAATAGTGGTATTTCTCTTGAGATTCTGCATCCAATATTTCCTCATCTCGCATTCAGGGGATAATTTTGGGGTGTTTCTCGAGTTCCGGCGGGAAGCTATAGGTACTTTTCCAGTGGCGAAGGGGACATCAGGAATTCGCTGGGGTTGCTTCAGGGAAGTCAGGTCCCCTTTGTTGTTGGAAAGGGAACTTCCGGTTTCCTCTCGATCCCTTAAATGTGCACAGGGCCTCATCTCGAATTGTGTCCATAAAGTGTGTTCTCCTCTAAAAGGGGACGGCTGTGTGAGGGAACTTTCTGAGTCGATTAAAGGGTGTCAAGTAACTTTTTGCCTTTCAAGAGGGAATGTGGTGTTTCTCTTGAGATGCTGCATCGCAAAATTTCCTCATCTCGCATGGAAGGGATAATTTTTGGGTGTTTCTCGAGTTGCGGCGGGGAGTTGGGGTTGCTTCTTGAGTTGCGACGGGGACCTCAGGAACTCGCTGGGGTTGCTTCAGGGAAGTCAGGTCCCCTTTGGTGTTGGAAGGGGAACGTGCCGTTTCC
Source organism: Moschus berezovskii (assembly GCF_049115385.1). Taxonomy (NCBI): domain Eukaryota; kingdom Metazoa; phylum Chordata; class Mammalia; order Artiodactyla; family Moschidae; genus Moschus; species Moschus berezovskii. The sequence continues at coordinate 142,076,106 of NC_142461.1, forward strand.
TCTCGAGCCCTTAAATGTGCACTGGGGCTCATCTCGAATTGAGTCCGTCAAGTGTGTTTTCCTCTCCAAAGGGGACGGCTGTGTGAGGGAACTTTCTGAGTCGAATAAAGGGTGTCAATTACCTTTTTGCCTTTCAAGAGGGAATGTGGTATTTCTCTTGAGATGCTGCATCGCCAAATTTCCTCATCTCGCATGGAGGGGATAATTTTGGGGTGTTTCTCGAGTTGCGGCGGGAAGCTGGGGGTGCTTCTCGAGTTGCGACGGGGACCTCAGGAACTCGCTGGGGTTGCTTCAGGGAAGTCAGTTCCCCTTTGGTGTTGGAAGGGGAACTTACGGTTTCCTCTCCAGCCCTTAAATGTGCGCAGGGGCTCATCTCGAATCGAGTCCATCAAGTGTGTTCTCCTCTCCAAAGGGGACGGCTGTGTGAGGGAACTTTGTGAGTCGAATAAAGGATGTCAAGTACCATTTTGCCTTTCAAGAGGGAATGTGGTATTTCTCTTGAGATGCTGCATCGCAAAATTTCCTCATCTCGCATGGAGGGGATAATTTTGGGGTGTTTCTAGAGTTGCGGCGTGGACCTCAGGAACTCGCTGGGGTTGCTTCAGGGAGGTCAGATCCCCTTTGCTGTTGGAAGGGGAACTTCCGGTTTCCTCTCGAGCCCTTAAATGTGCAGAGGGATCATCTCGAATTGAGTCCATCAAGTGTGTTCTCCTCTCCAAATGGGACGGCTGTGTGAGGGAACTATCTGAGTAGAAAAAAGGGTGTCAAATACATTTTGCCTTTCAAGAGGGAATGTGGTATTACTCTTGACATGCTGCATCCCAAAATTACCTCATCTCGCATGGAGGGGATAATTTTGTGGTGTTTCTCGAGTTGCGGCGGGAAGCTGGGGGTGCTTCTCGAGTTGCGACGGGGACCTCAGGAACTCGCTGGGGTTACTTAAGGAAAGTCAGCTACCCTTTGGTGTTGGAAGGGGAACTTCCGGATTCCTGGAGCCCTTTAATGTGCACAGGGTCTCATCTCGAATTGAGTCCATAAAGTGTGTTCTCCTTTAAAAGGGGACAGCTGTGTCAGGGAACGTTCTGAGTCGAAAAAAGGGTGTCAAGTACCTTTTTGCCTTTCAAGAGGGAATGTGGTATTTCTCTTGAGATGCTGCATCGCAAAATTTCCTCATCTACAATTGATGGGATAATTTTGGGGTGTTTCTCGAGTTGCGGCGGGAAGCTGGGGGTGCTTCTCGAGTTGAGAGGGGGATCTCAGGAATCGCTAGTGTAACTTCAGGGAAGTCAGGTCCCCTTTGGTGTTTGAAGGGGAACTTCCGGGTTCCTCTCGAGCCCTTCAATGTGCACAGGGGCTCATCTTGAATTGAGTCCATAAAGTGTGTTCTCTTCTCCAAAGGGGACGGCTGTGTGAGGAAACTTTCTGAGTCGAATGAAAGGTGTCAAGTACCTTTCTGCCTTTCAAGAGGGAATGTGGTAGTTTTCTTGCTATGCTGCATCAGAAAATTTCCTCATCTCGCAATGAGGGGATAATTTTTCGGTGTTTCTTGACTTGCGGCGGGAAGCTGGGGGTGCTTTTCAAGTTGAGAGGGGGACCTCAGGAACTCCCTGGGGTTGCTAAAGGGAAGTCAGGTCCCCATTGGTGTTCGAAAGGGAACTTCTGGTTTCCTCTCGAGCCCTTCAGTGTGAACAGGGTTTCATCACGAATTGAGTCCATAAAGCGTGTTCTCCTCTCCAAAGGGGATGGTTGTGTGAGGGAACTCTCTGAGTCGAATAAAGGGTGTCAAGTACCTTTTTGCCTTTCAAGAGGGAATGTGGTATTTCTCTTGAGAAGATGCATCGCAGGATTTTCTCATCTCCCATTGAGGGGATAATTTTGGGTGTTTCTCGAGTTGCGGCGGAAAGCTGGGGGTGCTTCCCGAGTTGCAACCGGGACCTCACGACTCGCTGGGGTTGCTTCAGGGAAGTCAGGTCCCCTTTGGTGTTGGAAGGGGAACTTCCGGGTTCATCTCAAGCCCTTAAATGTGAACAGGGGCTCATCTCGAACTGATTCCATAAAGTGTGTTCTCCTCAACAATGGTGACGGCTGTGTGAGGGAACTTTCTGAGTCGAATAAATGGTGTCAAGAACCTTTTTGCCTTTCAAGAGGGAAAGTGGTGCTTCTCTTGAGATTCTGCATCGCAAAAGTTCCTCATCTCGCATTGAGGGGATAATTTTGGGGTGTTTCTCGAGTTGTGGCGGGAAGCTGGGTGTGCTTCTCGAGTTGCGACGGGTACCTCAGGAACTCGCTGGGGTTGCTTCAGGGAAGTCAGGTCCCCTTTTGTGTTGGAAGGGGAACTTCCAGTTTCCTCTCGAGCCCTTAAATGTTCACAGGGGCTCCTCTCGAATTGAGTCCGTAAAGTGTGTTCTCCTCTCCAAATGGGACGGCTGTGTGAGGGAAATTTCTGAATCGAATAAAGGGTGTCAAGAAAATTTTTGCCTTTCAAGTGGAAATGTGGTATTTCTCCTGAGATTCTGCATCGCAAAATTTCCTCATCTCGCATTGAGGGGATAATTTTGGGGTGTTTCTCGAGTTGCGGCGGGAAGCTGGGGGTGCTTCTCGAGTTGCAACGGGGACCTCAGGAAATCGCTGGGGTTGGTTCAGTGAAGTCAGGTTCCCTTTGGTGTTGGAAGGAGAACTTCCGGTTCCTCTCGAGCCCTTAAATATGCACAGGGTCTCATCTCGAATTGAGTCCATAAAATGTGTTCTCCACTTCAAAGGGGACGGCTGTGTGAGGGAACTTTCTGAATCGAATAAAGGGTGTCAAGAACCTTTTTGCCTTTCAAGAGGGAATGTGGTATTTCTCTTTAGATTCTGCCTCGCAAAATTTCCTCATCTCGCATTGAGGGGATAATTTTGGGGTGTTTCTCGAGTTGCGGCGGGAAGCTGGGGGTGCTTCTCGAGTTGCGACGGGGACCTCAGGAACTCGCTGGGTTTGCTTTAGGAAAGTCAGGTACCCTTTGGTGTTGGAAAGGGAACTTCCGGTTTACTCTCGAGCCCTTAAATGTGAACAGGGTTCATCTCGAATTGAGTCCATAAAGTGTGTTCTCCTCTCCAAAGGGGATGGCTGTGTGAGGAAACTTTCTGAGTCGAATAAAGGGTGTCAAGTAACTTTTTTCCTTTCAAGAGGGACTGTGGTATTTTTCTTGGTATTCTGCATCGGAAAATTTCATCCTCTCGCATTAAGGGGATAATTTTGAGGTGTTTCGCGAATTGCGGCGGGACGCTGGGCCGCTTCTCGAGTTGTGACGTGGACCTCAGGAACTCGCTCGTTTTGCTTCTTCCTCTTGAGCCCATAATTGTGAACCGGGGCTCATCTGGAATTGAGTCCTTAAAGTGTGTTCTCCTCTCCAATGCGGACGGCTGTGTGTGTGAACTTTCTGAGTAGAATAAAGAGTGTCAAGTATCTTTTTGCCTTTCAAGAGGGAATGTGGTATTTCTCGTGAGATGCTGCACCGCAAAATTTCCTCATTTCGCATGGAGGGGATAATTTTGGGGTGTTTCTCGAGTTGCGGCGGGAAGCTGGGGGTGCTTCTCGAGTTGCGACGGGGACCTCAGGAACTCGCTGCGGTTGCTTCAGGGAAGTCAGGTCCCCTTTGGTGTTGGAAGGGAACTTCCGGTTTGCTCTCGAGCCCTTCAATGTGCACAGGGGCTCCACTCGAATTGAGTCCGTGAATTGTGTTCTCTTCTCCAAAAGGGATGGCTGTGTGAGGGAACTTTCTGAGTCGAATAAAGGGTGTCAAGTATCTTTTGGCCTTACAAGAGGGAATGTTGTATTTCTCTTTAGATGCTGCATGGCAAAATTTCCTCATCTCGCATGGAGTGGATAATTTTGGGGTGTTTCTCGAGTTGCGGCGGGAAGCTGGGGGTGCTTCTCGAGTTGCGACGGGGACCTCAGGAACTCGCTGGGGTTGCTTCAGGGAAGTCAGGTCCCCTTTGGTGTTAGAAGGGGAACTTCCGGTTTCCTCTCGAGCCCTTCAATGTGCACAGGGGCTCCTCTCGAATTGAGTCCGTAAAGTGTGTTCTCCTCTCCAAAGGGGACGGCTGTGTGAGGGAACTATCTGAGTCGAATAAAGGGTGTCAAGTACCTTTTTGCCTTTCCAGAGGGAATGTGGTATTTCTCTTGAGATGCTGCATCGCCAAATTTCCTCATCTCGCATGGATGGGATAATTTTGGGGTGTTTCTCGAGTTGCGGCGGGAAGCTGGGGGTGCTTCTCGAGTTGCGACGGGGACCTCAGGAACTCGCTGGTGTTGCTTCAGGGAAGTCAGGTCCCCTTTGCTATTGGAGGGGAACTTCCGGTTTCCTCTCGTGCCCTTCAATGTGCACAGGGGCGCCTCTCGAATTGAGTCCGTAAAGTGTGTTCTCCTCTCCAAAGGGGACGGCTGTGTGAGGGAACTTTCTGAGTCGAATAAAGGGTGTCAAGTACCTTTTTGCCTTTCCAGAGGGAATGTGGAATTTCTCTTGAGATACGGAATCGCCAAATTTCCTCATCTCGCATGGATGGGATAATTTTGGGGTGTTTCTCGACTTGCGGCGGGAAGCTGGGGGTGCTTCACGAGTTGCGACGGGGACCTCAGGAACTCGCTGGCGTTGCTTCAGGGAAGTCAGGTCCCCTTTGGTGTTGGAAGGGGAACTTCCGGTTACCTCTCGAGCCCTTCAATGTGCACAGGGGCTCCTCTCGAATTGAGTCCGTGAAGTGTTTCTCCTCTCAAAGGGGACGGCTGTGTGAGGTAACTTTCTGAGTCGAATAAAGGGTGTCAAGTATCTTTTTGCCTTTCACAGGGAATGTGCTTTTTCTCTTGAGATGCTGCATCGCCAAATTTCCTCATCTCGCATGGAGGGGAGAATTTTGTGGTGTTTCTCGAGGTGCGGCGGGAAGCTGGGGGTGCTTCTCGAGTTGCGACGGGGACCTCAGGAACTCGCTGGGGTTGCTTTAGGGAAGTCAGGTCCCCTTTGGTGTTGGAAGGGGAACTTCCTGTTTCCTCTCGAGCCTTTCAATGTGCACAGGGGCTCCTCTCGAATTGAGTCCGTAAAGTGTGTTCTCCTCTCCAAAGGGGACGGCTGTGTGAGGGAACTTTCTGAGTCGAATAAAGGGTGTCAAGTACCTTTTTGCCTTTCCAGAGTGAATCTGGCATTTCTCTTGAGATGCTGCATTGCCAAATTTCCTCATCTCGCATGGAGGGGATAATTTTGGGGTGTTTCTCGAGTTGCGGCGGGAAGCTGGGGGTGCTTCTCGAGTTGCGACGTAGACCTCATGAACTCGCTGTGGTTGCTTCAGGGAAGTCAGGTCCCCTTTGGTGTTGGAAGGGGAACTTCCGGTTTCCTCTCGAGCCCTTCAATGTGCTCAGGGGCTCCTCTCCAATTGAGTCAGTAAAGTGTGTTCTCCTCTCCAAAGGGGACGGCTGTGTGAGGGAACTTTCTGAGTCGAATAAAGGGTGTCAAGTACCTTTTTGCCTTTCCAGAGGGAATGTGGGATTTCTCTTGAGATGCAGCATCGCCAAATTTCCTCATCTCGCATGGAGGGGATAATTTTGGGGTGTTTCTCGAGTTGCGGCGGGAAGATGGGGGTGCTTCTCGAGTTGCGACGGGGACCTCAGGAACTCGCTGCGGTTGCTTCAAGGAAGTCAGGTCCACTTTGGTGTTGGAAGGGGAACTTTCGGTTTCCTCTCGAGCCCTTCAATGTGCACAGGGGCTCCTCTCGAATTGAGTCTGTAAAGTGTTTTCTCCTCTCCAAAGGGGACGGCTGTGTGAGGGAATATTCTGAGTCGAATAAGGGGTGTCAAGACCTTTTTGCCTTTCCAGAGGGAATGTGGTATTTCTCGTGAGATGCTGCATCGCCAATTTTCCTCATCTCGCATGGAGGGGAGAATTTTGAGGTGTTTCTCGAGTTGCGGCGGGAAGCTGGGGGTGCTTCTCGAGTTGCAACGGCTACCTCAGGAACTCGCTGGGATTGCTTCAGGGAAGTCAGGTCCCCTTTGGTGTTGGAAGGGGAACTTCCGATTTCCTCTCGAGCCCTTCAATGTCCACAGGGGCTCCTCTCGAATTGAGTCCGTAAAGTGTGTTTACCTCTCCAATGGGGACGGCTGTGTGAGGGAACTTTCTGAGTCGAATAAAGGGTGTCAAGTACCTTTTTGCCTTTCCAGAGGGAATGTGGTATTTCTCGTGAGATGCTTCATCGCCAAATTTGCTCATCTCGCATGGAGGGGAGAATTTTGGGGTGTTTCTCGAGTTGCGGCCGGAAGGTGGGGGTGCTTTTCGAGTTGTGACGGGGACCTCAGGAACTCGCTGGGGTTGCTTCAGTGATTTCAGGTACCCTTTGGTTTTGGAAGGGGAACTTCCGGTTTCCTCTCGAGCCCTTCAATGTGCACAGGGGCTCCCCTCGAATTGAGTCCGTAAAGTGTGTTCTCCTCTCCAAAGGGGAGGGCTGTGTGAGGGAACATTCTCATTCGAATAAAGGGTGTCAAGTACCTTTTTGCCTTTCCACAGGCAATGTGGTATTTCTCTTGAGATGCTGCATCGCAAAATTTCCTCATCTCGCATGGAGGGGATAATTTTGGGGTGTTTCTCGGGTTGCGGCGGTAAGCTGGGGGTGATTCTCGATTTGCGACGGGGACCTCATAAACTCACTGGGGTTGCTTCAGGGAAGTCAGGCCCCTTTGGTGTTGAAAGTGGAACTTCCGGGTTCCTCTCGAGCCCTTCAATATGCACAGGTGCTCCTCTGGAATTGAGTCCATTAAGTGTGTTCTCCCTTCCAAAGGGGACGGCTGTGTGAGGGAACTTTCTGAGTCGAATAAAGGGTGTCAAGTATCTTTTGGCCTTACAAGAGGGAATGTGGTATTTCTCTTGAGATGCTGCATCGCCAAATTTCCTCATCTAGCATGGAGGGGATATTTTTGGGGTGTTTCTCGAGTTGCGGCGGGAAGCTGGGGGTGCTTCTCGAGTTGCCACGGGGACCTCAGGAACTCGCTGGGGTTGCTTCAGGGAAGTCAGGTCAACTTTGCTGTTGAAAGGGGAACTTTGGGTTTCCTCTCGAGCCCTTCAATGTGCACAGGGGCTCCTCTCGAATTGAGTCCGTAAATTGTGTTCTCCTATCCAAAGGGGACGGCTGTGTGAGGGAACTTTCTGAGTCGAATAAAGGGTGTCAAGTACCTTTTTTCCTTTCCAGAGGGAATGTGGTATTTCTCTTGAGATGCTGCATCTCCAAATTTCCTCGTCTCGCATGGAGGGGATAATTTTGGGGTGTTTCTCGTGTTGCGGCGGGAAGCTGGCTGTGCTTCTCGAGTTGCGACGGGGACTTCAGGAAGTCGCTGGGGTTGCTTCAGGAAAGTCAGGTCCTTTTTTCTGTTGGAAGGGGAACTTCCGGTTTCCTCTCGAGCCCTTCAATGTGCACAGGGGCTCCTCTCGAATTGAGTCCGTAAAGTGTGTTCTCCTCTCCAAAGGGGACGGCTGTGTGAGGGAACCTTCTGAGTCGAATAAAGGGTGTCAAGTACATTTTTGCCTTTCCAGAGGGAATGTGCTATTTCTCTTGAGATGCTGCATCACCAAATTTCCTCATCTCGCATGGAGGGGATAATTTTGGGGTGTTTCTCGAGTTGTGGCGGAAAGCTGGTGGTGCTTCTCGAGTTGCGACGGGGACCTCAGGAACTCGCTGGGTTTGCTTCATGGAAGTCAGGTCCCCTTTGGTGTTGGAAGGGGAACTTCCGGTTTCCTCTCGAGCCCTTCAATGTGCACAGGGGCTCCTCTCGAATTGAGTCCGTAAAGTGTGTTCTCCTCTCCAAAGGGGAGGGCTGTGTGAGGGAACTTTCTGAGTCGGATAAAGGGTGTCAAGTACCTTTTTGCCTTTCCAGAGGGAATGTGGTATTTCTCTTGAGATGCTGCATCGCCAAATTTCCTCATCTCGCATGAAGGGGATAATTTTGGGGTGTTTCTCGAGTTCCGGCGGGAAGCTGGGGGTGCTTCTCGAGTTGCGACGGGGACCTCAGGAAGTCGCTGGGGTTGCTTCAGGGAAGTCAGGTCCCCTTTGTTGTTGGAAGGGGAACTTCCGGTTTCCTCTCGAGCCCTTCAATGTGCACAGGGGCGCCTCTCGAATTGAGTCCGTAAAGTGTGTTCTCCTCTCCAAAGGGGACGGCTGTGTGAGGGAACTTTCTGAGTCGAATAAAGGGTGTTAAGTACCTTTTTGCCTTTCCAGAGGGAATGTGGTATTCCTCTTGAGATGCTGCATCGCCAAATTTCCTCATCTCGCATGGAGGGGTTAATTTTGGCGTGTTTCTCGAGTTGCGGCGGGAAGCTGGGTGTGCTTCTCGAGTTGCGACGGGGACCTCAGGAAGTCGCTGGGGTTGCTTCAGGGAATTCAGGTCCCCTTTGGTGTTGGAAGGGGAACTTCCGGTTTCCTCTCGAGCCCTTCAATGTGCACTGGGACTCCTCTCGAATTGAGTCCGTAAAGTGTGTTCTCCTCTCCAAAGGGGACGGCTGTGTGAGGGAACTTTCTGAGTCGAATAAAGGGTGTCAAGTACTTTTTTGCCTTTCCAGAGGGAATGAGGTATTTCTCTTGAGATGCTGCATGGCCAAATTTCCTCATCTCGCATGGAGGGGATAATTTTGGGGTGTTTCTCGAGTTGCGGCGGGAAGATGGGGGTGCTTCTCAAGTTGGGACTGGGACGTCAGGAACTCGCTGGGGTTGCTTCAAGGAAGTCAGGTCCCCTTTGGTGTTGGAAGGGGAACTTCCGGTCTCCTCTCGAGCCCTTCAATGTGCACAGGGGCTCCTGTTGAATTGAGTCCGTAAAGTGTGTTTTCCTCTCCAAAGGGGAAGGCTGTGTGAGGGAACTTTCTGAGTCGAATAAAGGGTGTCAAGTACCTTTTTGCCTTTCCAGAGGGAATGTGCTATTTCTCTTGAGATGCTGCATCGCCAAATTTCCTCATCTCGCATGGAGGGGAGAATTTTGGTGTGTTTCTCGAGTTGCGGCGGGAAGCTGGGGGTCCTTCTCGAGTTGCGACGGGGACCTCAGGAACTCGCTGGGGTTGCTTCAGGGAAGTCAGGTCCCCTTTGGTATTGGAAGGCTACTTCCGGTTTCCTCTCGAGCCCTTCAATGTGCACAGGGGCTCCTCTCGATTTGAGTCCGTAAAGTGTTTTCTCCTCTCCCTCCAAAGAGGACGGCTGTGTGAGGGAACTTTCTGAGTCGAATAAAGGGTGTCAAGTACCTTTTTGCCTTTCCAGAGGGTATGTGGTATTTCTCTTGAGATGCGGCATCCACAAATTTCCTCATCTCGCATTGAGGGGATAATTTTGGGGTATTTCTCGAGTTGCGGCGGGAAGCTGGGGGTGCTTCTCGAGTTGCGACGTGAACTTCAGGAACTCGCTGGGGTTGCTTCAGGGAAGTCAGGTCCCCTTTGCTGTTGGAAGGGGAACTTCCGGTTTCCTCTCGAGCCCTTCAATGTGCACAGGGGCTCCTCTCGAATTGAGTCCGTAAAGTGTGTTCTCCTCTCCAATGGGGACGGCTGTGTGAGGGAACTTTCTGAGTCGAATAAAGGGTGTCAAGTACCTTTTTGCCTTTCCAGAGGGAATGTGGTATTCCTCTTGAGATGCTGCATCGCCAAATTTCCTCATCTCGCATGGAGGGGATAATTTTGGGGTGTTTCTCGAGTTGCGGCGGGAAGCTGAGGGTGCTTCTCGAGTTGCGACGGGGACCTCAGGAACTCGCTGGGGTTGCTTCAGAGAAGTCAGGTCCCCTTGCTGTTGAAAGGGGAACTTTGGGTTTCCTCTCGAGCCCTTCAATGTGCACAGGGGCTCCTCTCGAATTGAGTCCGTAAATTGTGTTCTCCTCTCCAAAGGGGACGGCTGTGTGAGGGAACTTTCTGAGTCGAATAAAGGGTGTCAAGTACTTTTTGCCTTTCCAGAGGGAATGTGGTATTTCTCTTGAGATGCTGCATCTCCAAATTTCCTCATCTCGCATGGAGGGGATAATTTTGGGGTGTTTCTCGTGTTGCGGCGGGAAGCTGGCTGTGCTTCTCGAGTTGCGACGGGGACTTCAGGAAGTCGCTGGGGTTGCTTCAGGAAAGTCAGGTCCTTTTTGCTGTTGGAATGGGAACTTCCGGTTTCCTCTCGAGCCCTTCAATGTGCACAGGGTCTCCTCTCGAATTGAGTCCGTAAAGTGTGTTCTCCTCTCCAAAGGGGACGGCTGTGTGAGGGAACTTTCTGAGTCGAATAAAGGGTGTCAAGTACATTTTTGCCTTTCCAGAGGGAATGTGCTATATCTCTTGAGATGCTGCATCACCAAATTTCCTCATCTCGCATGGAGGGGTTAATTTTGGGGTGTTTCTCGAGTTGCGGCGGGAAGATGGGGGTGCTTCTCAAGTTGGGACGGGGACCTCAGGAACTCGCTGGGGTTGCTTCAAGGAAGTCAGGTCCCCTTTGGTGTTGAAAGGGGAACTTCCGGTCTCCTCTCAAGCCCTTCAATGTGCACAGGGGCTCCTCTCGAATTGAGTCCGTAAAGTGTGTTCTCCTCTCCAAAGGGGAAGGCTGTGTGAGGGAACTTTCTGAGACGAATAAAGGGTGTCAAGTACTTTTTGCCTTTCCAGAGGGAATGTGCTATTTCTCTTGAGATGCTGCATCGCCAAATTTCCTCATCTCGCATGGAGGGGAGAATTTTGGTGTGTTTCTCGAGTTGCGGCGGGAAGCTGGGGGTCCTTCTCGAGTTGCAACGGGGACCTCAGGAACTCGCTGGGGTTGCTTCAGGGAAGTCAGGTCCCCTTTGGTATTGGAAGGGGAACTTCCGGTTTCCTCTCGAGCCCTTCAATGTGCACAGGGGCTCCTCTCGAATTGAGTCCGTAAAGTGTTTTCTCCTCTCCCTCCAAAGAGGACGGCTGTGTGAGGGAACTTTCTGAGTCGAATAAAGGGTGTCAAGTACATTTTGCCTTTCCAGAGGGAATGTGGTATTTCTTTTGAGATGCTGCATCGCCAAATTTCCTCATCTCGCATGGAGGGGATAATTTTGGGGTGTTTCTCGAGTTGCGGCGGGCAGCTGGTGGTGCTTCTCGAGTTGCGACGGGGACTTCAGGAACTCGCTGGGGTTGCTTCAGGGAAGTCAGGTCCCCTTTGGTGTTGGAAGGGGAACTTCCGGTTTCCTCTCGAGCCCTCAATGTGCACAGGGGCTCCTCTCGAATTGAATCCGTAAAGTGTGTTCTTTTCTCCAAAGGGGACGGCTGTGTGAGGGAACTTTCTGAGTCGAATAAAGGGTGTCAAGTACCTTTTTCCCTTTCCAGAGGGAATGTGGTATTTCTCTTGAGATGCTGCATCGCCAAATTTCCTCATCTCGCATGGAGGGGATAATTTTGGGGTGTTTCTCGAGTTGTGGCGGGAAGCTGGGGGTGCTTCTCGAGTTGCGACGGGGACCTCAGGAACTCGTTGGGGTGCTTCAGGGAAGTCAGGTCCCCTTTGGTGTTGGAAGGGGAACTTCCGGTTTTCTCTCAAGCCCTTCAATGTGCACAGGGGCTCCTCTCGAATTGAGTCCGTAAAGTGTGTTCTCCTCTCCAAAGGGGACGGCTGTGTGAGGGAACTTTCTGAGTCGAATAAAGGGTGTCAAGTACCTTTTTGCCTTTCCAGAGGGAATGTGGTATTTCTCTTGAGATGCTGCATCCCCAAATTTCCTCATCTCGCATGGAGGGGATAATTTTGGGGTGTTTCTCGAGTTGCGGCGGGAAGCTGGGGGTGCTTCTCGAGTTGCGACGTGGACTTCAGGAACTCGCTGGGGTTGCTTCAGGGAAGTCAGGTCCCCTTTGCTGTTGGAAGGGGAACTTCCGGTTTCCTCTCGAGCCCTTCAATGTGCACAGGGGCTCCTCTCGAATTGAGTCCATAAAGTGTGTTCTCGTCTCCAATGGGGACGGCTGTGTGAGGGAACTTTCTGAGTCGAATAAAGGGTGTCAAGTACCTTTTTGCCTTTCCAGAGGGAATGTGGTATTCCTCTTGAGATGCTGCATCGCCAAATTTCCTCATCTCGCATGGAGGGGATAATTTTGGGGTGTTTCTCGTGTTGCGGCGGGAAGCTGGCTGTGCTTCTCGAGTTGCGACGGGGACTTCAGGAAGTCGCTGGGGTTGCTTCAGGAAAGTCAGGTCCTTTTTGCTGTTGGAATGGGAACTTCCGGTTTCCTCTCGAGCCCTTCAATGTGCACAGGGTCTCCTCTCGAATTGAGTCCGTAAAGTGTGTTCTCCTCTCCAAAGGGGACGGCTGTGTGAGGGAACTTTCTGAGTCGAATAAAGGGTGTCAAGTACATTTTTGCCTTTCCAGAGGGAATGTGCTATTTCTCTTGAGATGCTGCATCACCAAATTTCCTCATCTCGCATGGAGGGGATAATTTTGGGGTGTTTCTCGAGTTGCGGCGGGAAGATGGGGGTGCTTCTCAAGTTGGGACGGGGACCTCAGGAACTCGCTGGGGTTGCTTCAAGGAAGTCAGGTCCCCTTTGGTGTTGAAAGGGGAACTTCCGGTCTCCTCTCGAGCCCTTCAATGTGCACAGGGGCTCCTCTCGAATTGAGTCCGTAAAGTGTGTTCTCCTCTCCAAAGCGGAATGCTGTGTGAGGGAACTTTCTTAGTCGAATAAAGGGTGTCAAGTACCTTTTTGCCTTTCCAGAGGGAATGTGCTATTTGTCTTGAGATGCTGCATCGCCAAATTTCCTCATCTCGCATGGAGGGGAGAATTTTGGTGTGTTTCTCGAGTTGCGGCGGGAAGCTGGGGGTGCTTCTCGAGTTGCAACGGGGACCTCAGGAACTCGCTGGGGTTGCTTCAGGGAAGTCAGGTCCCCTTTGGTATTGGAAGGGGAACTTCCGGTATCCTCTCGAGCCCTTCAATGTGCACAGGGGCTCCTCTCGAATTGAGTCCGTAAAGTGTTTTCTCCTCTCCCTCCAAAGAGGACGGCTGTGTGAGGGAACTTTATGAGTCGAATAAAGGGTGTCAAGTACCTTTTTCCCTTTCCAGAGGGAATGTGGTATTTCTCTTGAGATGCTGCATCGCCAAATTTCCTCATCTCGCATGGAGGGGATAATTTTGGGGTGTTTCTCGAGTTGTGGCGGGAAGCTGGGGGTGCTTCTCGAGTTGCGACGGGGACTTCAGGAACTCGCTGGGGTTGCTTCAGGGAAGTCAGGTCCCCTTTGGTGTTGGAAGGGGAACTTCCGGTTTCCTCTCAAGCCCTTCAATGTGCACAGGGGCTCCTCTCGAATTGAGTCCGTAAAGTGTTTTCTCCTCTCCCTCCAAAGAGGACGGCTGTGTGAGGGAACTTTCTGAGTCGAATAAAGGGTGTCAAGTACCTTTTTGAGTTTCCACAGGGAATGTGGTATATCTCTTGAGATGCTGCATCGCCAAATTTCCTCATCTCTCATGGAGGGGATAATTTTGGGGTGTTTCTCGAGTTGCGGCGGGAAGCTGGGGGTGCTTCTCGAGTTGCGACGCGGACTTCAAGAACTCGCTGTGGTTGCTTCAGGGAAGTCAGGTCCCCTTTGGTGTTGGAAAGGGAACTTCTGGTTTCCTCTCGAGCCCTTCAATGTGCACAGGGACTCCTCTAGAATTGATTCCGTAAAGTGTGTTCTCCTCTCCAAAGGGGACGGCTGTGTGAGGGAACTTTCTGAGTCGAATAAAGGGTGTCAAGTAACTTTTTGCCTTTCCAGAGGGAATGTGGTATTTCTCTTGAGATGCTGCATCGCCAAATTTCCTCATCTCGCATGGAGGGGAGAATTTTGGGGTGTTTCTCGAGTTGCGGCGGGAAGCTGGGGGTGCTTCTCGAGTTGCGACGGGGACCTCAGGAACTCGCTGGTGTTGCTTCAGGGAAGTCAGGTCCCCTTTGGTGTTGGGAGGGGAACTTCCGGTTTCCTCTCGAGCCCTTCAATGTGCACAGGGGCTCCTCTCGAATTGAGTCCGTAAAGTGTGTTCTCCTCTCCAAAGGGGACGGCTGTGTGAGGGAACTTTCTGAGTCGAATAAAGGGTGTCAAGTACCTTTTTGCCTTTCCAGAGGGAATGTGGTATTTCTCTTGAGATGCTGCATCGTCAAATTTGCTCATCTCGCATGGAGGGGATAATTTTGGGGTGTTTCTCGAGTTGCGGCGGGAAGCTGGGGGTGCTTCTAGAGTTGCGACGGGGACCTCAGGAACTCGCTGGGGTGCTTCAGGGAAGTCAGGTATCCTTGGTGTTGGAAGGGGAACTTCCGGTTTCCTCTCGAGCCCTTCAATGTGCACAGGGGCTCCTCTCGAATTGAGTCCGAAAAGTGTTTTCTCCTCTCCCTCCAAAGAGGACGGCTGTGTGAGGGAACTTTCTGAGTCGAATAAAGGGTGTCAAGTACCTTTTTGAGTTTCCACAGGGAATGTGGTATTTCTCTTGAGATGCTGCATCCCCAATTTTCCTCATCTCGCATGGAGGGGATAATTTTGGGGTGTTTCTCGAGTTGCGGCTGGAAGCTGGGGGTGCTTCTCGAGTTGCGACGTGGACCTCAGGAACTCGCTGGGGTGCTTCAGGGAAGTCAGGTATCCTTTGGTGTTGGAATGGAAACTTCCGGTTTCCTCTCGAGCCCTTCAATGTGCACAGGGGCTCCTCTCGAATTTAGTCCGTAAAGTGTTTTCTCCTCTCCCTCCAAAGAGGACGGCTGTGTGAGGGAACTTTCTGAGTCGAATAAAGGGTGTCAAGTACCTTTTTGAGTTTCCACAGCGAATGTGGTATTTCTCTTGAGATGCTGCATCCCCAATTTTCCTCATCTCGCATGGAGGGGATAATTTTGGGGTGTTTCTCGAGTTGCGGCGGGAAGCTGGGGGTGCTTCTCGAGTTGCGACGTGGACTTCAGGAACTCGCTGGGGTTGCTTCAGGGAAGTCAGGTCCCCTTTGGTGTTGGAAGGCTACTTCCGGTTTCCTCTCGAGCCCTTCAATGTGCACAGGGGCTCCTCTCGAATTGAGTCCGTAAAGTGTGTTCTCCTCTCGAAAGGGGACGGCTGTGTGAGGGAACTTTCTGAGTCGAATAAAGGGTGTCAAGTACCTTTTTGCCTTTCCAGAGGGAATGTGGTATTTCTCTTGAGATGCTGCATCGCCAAATTTCCTCATCTCGCATGGAGGAGATAATTTTGGGGTGTTTCTCGAGTTGCGGCGGGAAGCTGGGGGTGCTTCTCGAGTTGCGACGGAAACCTCAGGAACTCGCTGGGGTTGCTTCAGGGAAGTCAGGTCCCCTTTGGTGTTGGAAGGGGAACTTCCGGTTTCCTCTCGAGCCCTTCAATGTGCACAGGGGCTCCTCTCGAATTGAGTCCGTAAAGTGTGTTCTCCTCTCCAAAGGGGACGGCTGTGTGAGGGAAATTTCTCAGTCGGATAAAGGGTTTCAAGTACCTTTTTGCCTTTCCAGAGGGAATGTGGTTTTTCCCGTGAGATGCTGCATCGCCAAATTTCCTCATCTCGCATGGAGGGGATAATTTTGGGGTGTTTCTGGAGTTGCGGCGGGAAGCTGGGGGTGCTTCTCGAGTTGCGACGGGGACCTCAGGAACTCGCTGGGGTTGCTTCAGGGAAGTCAGGTCCCCTTTGGTGTTGGGAGGGGAACTTCCGGTTTCCTCTCGAGCCCTTCAATGTGCACAGGGTCTCCTCTCGAATTGAGTCCGTAAAGTGTGTTCTCCTCTTCAAAGGGGACGGCTGTGTGAGGGAACTTTCTGAGTCGAATAAAGGGTGTCAAGTACCTTTTTGCCTTTCCAGAGGGAATGTGCTATTTCTCTTGAGATGCTGCATGGCCAAATTTCCTCATCTCGCATGGAGGGGATAATTTTGGGGTGTTTCTCGAGTTGCGGCGGTAAGCTGGGGGTGCTTCTCGAGTTGCGACGGGGACCTCAGGAACTCGCTGGGGTTGCTTCAGGGAAGTCAGGTCCCCTTTGGTGTTGGAAGGGGAAACTCCGGTTTCCTCTCGAGCCCTTCAATGTGCACAGGGGCTCCTCTCGATTTGAGTCCCTAAAGTGTGTTCTCCTATCCAAAGGGGACGGCTGTGTGAGGGAACTTTCTGAGTCGAATAAAGGGTGTCAGGTACCTTTTTGCCTTTCCAGAGGGAATGTGGTATTTCTCTTGAGATGCTGCATCGCCAAATTTCCTCATCTCGCATGGAGGGGATAGTTTTGGGGTGTTTCTCGAGTTGCGGCGGGAAGCTGGGGGTGCTTCTCGAGTTGCGACGGGGACCTCAGGAACTCGCTGGGGTTGCTTCAGGGAAGTCAGGTCCCCTTTGGTGTTGGAAGGGGAACTTCCGGTTTCCTCTCGAGCCCTTCAATGTGCACAGGGGCTCCTCTCGAATTGAGTACGTAAAGTGTGTTCTCCTCTCCAAAGCGGACGGCTGTGTGAGGGAACTTTCTGAGTCGGATAAAGGGTTTCAAGTACCTTTTTGCCTTTCCAGAGGGAATGTGGTTTTTCCCGTGAGATGCTGCATCGCCAAATTTCCTCATCTCGCATGGAGGGGATAATTTTGGGGTGTTTCTGGAGTTGCGGCGGGAAGCTGGGGGTGCTTCTCGAGTTGCGACGGGGACCTCAGGAACTCGCTGGGGTTGCTTCAGGGAAGTCAGGTCCCCTTTGGTGTTGGGAGGGGAACTTCCGGTTTCCTCTCGAGCCCTTCAATGTGCACAGGGTCTCCTCTCGAATTGAGTCCGTAAAGTGTGTTCTCCTCTTCAAAGGGGACGGCTGTGTGAGGGAACTTTCTGAGTCGAATAAAGGGTGTCAAGTACCTTTTTGCCTTTCCAGAGGGAATGTGCTATTTCTCTTGAGATGCTGCATGGCCAAATTTCCTCATCTCGCATGGAGGGGATAATTTTGGGGTGTTTCTCGAGTTGCGGCGGTAAGCTGGGGGTGCTTCTCGAGTTGCGACGGGGACCTCAGGAACTCGCTGGGGTTGCTTCAGGGAAGTCAGGTCCCCTTTGGTGTTGGAAGGGGAAACTCCGGTTTCCTCTCGAGCCTTTCAATGTGCACAGGGGCTCCTCTCGATTTGAGTCCCTAAAGTGTGTTCTCCTCTCCAAAGGGGACGGCTGTGTGAGGGAACTTTCTGAGTCGAATAAAGGGTGTCAGGTACCTTTTTGCCTTTCCAGAGGGAATGTGGTATTTCTCTTGAGATGCTGCATCGCCAAATTTCCTCATCTCGCATGGAGGGGATAGTTTTGGGGTGTTTCTCGAGTTGCGGCGGGAAGCTGGGGGTGCTTCTCGAGTTGCGACGGGGACCTCAGGAACTCGCTGGGGTTGCTTCAGGGAAGTCAGGTCCCCTTTGGTGTTGGAAGGGGAACTTCCGGTTTCCTCTCGAGCCCTTCAATGTGCACAGGGGCTCCTCTCGAATTGAGTCCGTAAAGTGTGTTCTCCTCTCCAAAGCGGACGGCTGTGTGAGGGAACTTTCTGAGTCGAATAAAGGGTTTCAAGTACCTTTTTGCCTTTCCAGAGGGAATGTGGTATTTCTCTTGAGATGCTGCATCGCCAAATTTCCTCATCTCGCATGGAGGGGATAATTTTGGGGTGTTTCTCGAGTTGCGGCGGTAAGCTGGGGGTGCTTCTCGAGTTGCGACGGGGACCTCAGGAACTCGCTGGGGTTGCTTCAGGGAAGTCAGGTCCCCTTTGGTGTTGGAAGGGGAACTTCCGGTTTCCTCTCGAGCCCTTCAATGTGCACAGGGTCTCCTCTCGAATTGAGTCCGTAAAGTGTGTTCTCCTCTTCAAAGGGGACGGCTGTGTGAGGGAACTTTCTGAGTCGAATAAAGGGTGTCAAGTACCTTTTTGCCTTTCCAGAGGGAATGTGCTATTTCTCTTGAGATGCTGCATGGCCAAATTTCCTCATCTCGCATGGAGGGGATAATTTTGGGGTGTTTCTCGAGTTGCGGCGGTAAGCTGGGGGTGCTTCTCGAGTTGCGACGGGGACCTCAGGAACTCGCTGGGGTTGCTTCAGGGAAGTCAGGTCCCCTTTGGTGTTGGAAGGGGAAACTCCGGTTTCCTCTCGAGCCTTTCAATGTGCACAGGGGCTCCTCTCGATTTGAGTCCCTAAAGTGTGTTCTCCTCTCCAAAGGGGACGGCTGTGTGAGGGAACTTTCTGAGTCGAATAAAGGGTGTCAGGTACCTTTTTGCCTTTCCAGAGGGAATGTGGTATTTCTCTTGAGATGCTGCATCGCCAAATTTCCTCATCTCGCATGGAGGGGATAGTTTTGGGGTGTTTCTCGAGTTGCGGCGGGAAGCTGGGGGTGCTTCTCGAGTTGCGACGGGGACCTCAGGAACTCGCTGGGGTTGCTTCAGGGAAGTCAGGTCCCCTTTGGTGTTGGAAGGGGAACTTCCGGTTTCCTCTCGAGCCCTTCAATGTGCACAGGGGCTCCTCTCGAATTGAGTCCGTAAAGTGTGTTCTCCTCTCCAAAGCGGACGGCTGTGTGAGGGAACTTTCTGAGTCGAATAAAGGGTTTCAAGTACCTTTTTGCCTTTCCAGAGGGAATGTGGTATTTCTCTTGAGATGCTGCATCGCCAAATTTCCTCATCTCGCATGGAGGGGATAATTTTGGGGTGTTTCTCGAGTTGCGGCGGGAACCTGGGGGTGCTTCTCGAGTTGCGACGGGGACCTCAGGAACTCACTGGGGTTGCTTCAGGGAAGTCAGGTCCCCTTTGGTGTTGGAAGGGGAACTTCCGGTTTCCTCTCGAGCCCTTCAATGTGCACAGGGGCTCCTCTCTAATTGAGTCCGTAAAGTGTGTTCTCCTCTCCAAATGGGACGGCTGTGTGAGGGAACTTTCTGCGTCGAATAAAAGGTGTCAAGAACATTTTTGCCTTTCCAGAGGGAATGTGCTATTTCTCTTGAGATGCTGCATCGCCAAATTTCCTCATCTCGCATGGAGGGGATAATTTTGGGGTGTTTCTCGAGTTGCGGCGGGAAGCTATGGGTGCTTTTCGAGTTGCGACGGGGACCTCAGGAACTCGCTGGGGTTGCTTCAGGGAAGTCAGGTCCCCTTTGGTGTTGGAAGGGGAACTTCCGGTTTCCTCTCAATCCCTTCAATGTGCACAGGGGCTCCTCTCGAATTGAGTCCGTAAAGTGTGTTCTCCTCTCCAAAGGGGACGGCTGTGTGAGGGAACTTTCTGAGTCGAATAAAGGGTGTCAAGTACCTTTTTGCCTTTCCAGAGGGAATGTGGTATTTCTCTTGAGATGCTGCATCACCAAATTTCCTCATCTCGCATGGAGGGGAGAATTTTGAGGTGTTTCTCGAGTTGGGCGGGAACCTGGGGGTGCTTCTCGAGTTGCGACGGGGACCTCAGGAACTCGCTGGGGTTGCTTCAGGGAAGTCAGGTCCCCTTTGTTGTTAGAAGGGGAACTTCCGGTTTCCTCTCGAGCCCTTCAATGTGCACAGGGGCTCCTCTCGAATTGAGTCCGTAAAGTGTGTTCTCCTCTCCAAAGGGGACGGCGGTGTGAGGGAACTTTCTGAGTCGAATAAAGGGTGTCAAGTACTTTTTGCCTTTCCAGAGGGAATGTGCTATTTCTCTTGAGATGCTGCATCGCCAAATTTCCTCATCTCTCATGGAGGGGAGAATTTGGGGATGTTTCTCGAGTTGCGGCTTGAAGCTGGGGGTGCTTCTCGAGTTGCGACAGGGACCTCAGGAACTCGCTGGGGTTTCTTCAGGGAAGTCAGGTCCCCTTTGGTGTTGGAAGGGGAACGTCCGGTTTCCTCTCGAGCCCTTCAATGTGCACAGGGGCTCCTCTCGAATTGAGTCCTTAAAGTGTGTTCTCCTCTCCAAAGGGGACGGCGGTGTGAGGGAACTTCCTGAGTCGAATAAAGGGTGTCAAGTACCTTTTTGCCTTTCAAGTGGGAATGTGGTATTTCTCTTGAGACGCTGCATCGCCAAATTTCCTCATCTCGCATGGAGGGGATAATTTTGGGGTGTTTCTCGAGTTGCGGCGGGAAGCTGGGGGTACTTCTCGAGTTGCGACGGGGACCTCAGGAACTCGCTGGGTTTGCTTCAGGGAAGTCAGGTCCCCTTTGGTGTTGGAAGGGGAACTTCCGGTTTCCTCTCGAGCCCTTCAATGTGCACAGGGGCTCCTCTCGAATTGATTTCGTAAAGTGTGTTCTCCTCTCCAAAGTGGACGGCTGTGTGAGGGAACTTTCTGAGTTGAATAAAGGGTGTCAAGTACCTTTTTGCCTTTCCAGAGGGAATGAGGTATTTCTCTTGAGATGCTGCATCGCCAAATTTCCTCATCTCGCATGGAGGGGATAATTTTGGGGTGTTTTTCGAGTTGCGGCGGGAAGCTGGGGGTGCTTCTCGAGTTGCGACGGGGACCTCAGGAACTCGCTGGGGTTGCTTCAGGGAAATCAAGTCCCCTCTGTTTGTGGAAGGGGAACTTCCGGTTTCCTCTCAATCCCTTCAATGTGCACAGGGGCTCCTCTCGAATTGAGTCCGTAAAATGTGTTCTCCTCTCCAATGGGGCGGCTCTGTGAGGGAACTTTCTGAGTCGAATAAAGGGTGTCAAATACCTTTTGCCTTTCAAGAGGGAATCTAGTATTTCTCTTGAGATGCGGCATCGCAAAATTTCCTCAACTCGCATTGAGGGGATAATTTTAGTGTGTTTCTCGAGTTGCGGCAGGAAGCTGGGGGTGCTTCTCGAGTTGCGACGGGGACCTAAGGAACTTGCTTGGGTTGCTTCGGGGAAATCAGATCCCCTTTGGTGTTGGAAGGGGAACTTCCGGGTTCCTCTCGAGCCCTTCAATGTGCACAGGGGCTCATCTCGAATTGAGTCCATAAAGTGTGTTCTCCTCTCCAAAGGGGACGGCTGTAGGGAACTTTCTGAGTCGAATAAAGGGTGTCAAGTACCTTTTTGCCTTTCAAGCGGGAATGTGGTGTTTCTCTTGAGATGCTGCATCGCCAAATTTCCTCATCTCGCATGGGGGGGATAATTTTGGTGTGTTTCTCGAGTTGCGTTGGGAAGCTGGGTGTGTTTCTCGAATTGTGACGGGGACCTCAGGAACTCGCTGGGTTTGCTTCAGGTAAGTCAGGTCCCCTTTTGTGTTTGGAAGGGGAACTTCCGGTTTCCTCTCGAGCCCTTAAATATGCACAGAGTCTCATCTCGAATTGAGTCAATAAAGTGTGTTTTCCTCTCCAAAGGGAACGACTTTTTGAGGGAACTTTCTGAGTCGAATAAAGGTTGTCAAAAACCTGTTTGCCTTTCAAGGGGAATTACTATTTCTTTTGAGAGGGTGCATCGCAAAATTTCCTCATCTCACATTGAGGTGATAATTTTGGGGTGTTTCTCGAGTTGCGGCGGGAAGCTGGGGGTGCTTCTCGAGTTGTGACGGGGACCTCGGGTACTCGCTGTGGTTGATTCAGGGAAGTGAGGTCCCCTTTTATGTTGGAATAGGAACTTCCGGTTTCCGATCGAGCCCTTAAATGTGCACAGGGTCTCATATCGCATTGAGTCCATAAAGTGTGTTGTCCTCTCCAAAGGGTACGGCTATGTAAGGGAACTTTCTGAGTCGAATAAAGGGTGTCAAGTACCTTTTTGCCTTTCAAGAGGGAATGTGGTATTTCTCTTGAGATGCTGCATCGCATAATTTCCTCCTTTCGCATTGAGGGGATAATTTTGGGGTGTTTCTCGAGTTGCGGCGGGAAGCTGGGGGGTGCTTCTCGAGGTGCGACGGGGACCTCAGGAACTCGCTCGTATTGCTTCGGGGAAGTCAGGTCCCCTTTGGTGTTGGAAGGGGAAATTCCGTTTTCCTCACGAGCCTTAAATATGCACAGGGGCTCATCTCGAATTGAGTCCATACAGTTTGTTCTCCTCTCCAAAGGGGACGGCTGTGTGAGGGAACTTTCTGAGTCTCCTAAAGGGAGTCAAGTACCCTTTTGCCTTTCAAGCGGGAATGTGGGATTTCTCGTGGGATTCTGCAGGACAAAATTTCCTCAACTCGCATTGAGGGGATAATTTTGTGGTGTTTCTGGAATTGCGGCCGGAACCTGGGGGTACTTCTCCAGTTGCGAAGGGTCCTCAGGAACTCACTCGAGTTGCTTCAGGGAAGTCAGGTCCCCTTTGGTGTTGGAATGGGAACTTCCGGTTTACTCTCGAGCCGTTAAATGGGAATAGGGTCTCATCCCGAACTGAGTCCAGAAAATGTGTTCTCCTCTCCAATGGGGACTGATCTTAGTGAAATTTCTGAGTCCTATAAAGGGTGTCAAGTACCCTTTTGCCTTTCAAGAGGTAATGTGGTATTTCTATTGAGATTCTGCAACGTAAAATTTCCTCATCTCGCATTGAGGCGATAATTTTGTGGTGTTTCTCCAGTTGCGACGGGGACCTCAGGAAATCTCTTGGGTTTCTTCAGGGAAGGCAGGTCCCCTTTTTTGTTGAAACGGAACTCCCGGTTTACTCTCGAGCCGTTAAATGGGAACAGGTCCTCAACTCGAATTGAGTCCATAAAGTGTGTTCTCCTCTCCAATGGGGACAGCTGTGTGAGGAAACTTTCTGAGTCGCATAAAGAGTGTCAAGTACCCTTTTGCCTTTCAAGCGGGAATGTGGGAATTCTCTTCAGATCTGCGGCGCAAAATGACCTCATCTCGAATTGAGGGGATAATTTTGTGGTGTTGGTCAAGTTGCCAGCAGAAGCAGTGATTACTTCTCGAGTTGCGACGGGGACTTCAGAACACACTCACTTGCTTCAGTGAAGTCAAGTCCCCTTTGGTGTTGGAAGGGGAATTTCCGGATTACTCTCAAGCCGTTAAATGGGAATATTAGCTCTTCTCTATTTCAGTCCATAAGGTGTGTTCTCCTCTCCACTGAGGACGGATGTTAGGGACCATTCTGAGTCGCCTAAACGGTGTCAAATACCCTTTTACCTTTCAAGCGGGAATGTGGGATTTCTCTTGAGATTCTGCAGCGCAAATTTCCTCATCTCACTTTGTGGGGATAATCATGTGGTGTTTCTCGAGTTGCGATGGGGACCTCAGAAACTTACTCGAGTTACTTCAGGGAATCGGGTCCCATTTGTGCTGGAAGGGGAACTTCCGGATTACTCTCGAGCCCTTTAATGGGAATAGGGCCTCTTTTGTACTTGAGTCCATAAAGTGTGTTATTCTCTCCAATGGGGACGGATATTATTGAACTTTCTGAGTGGCATAAAATGTGTCAAGTAAGCTTTTGCCTTTCAAGCGGGAATGTGGGATATCTCTTGAGATTCCACAGCGCAAAATAACCTCATCTCACATTGAGGGGATAATTTTGTGGTGTTTCTCCAGTTGTGGTGGGAAGCAGGGGGCACTTCTCTAGCTATGGCGGTGACCTCAGGAACTCGCTCGGGTTGCTTCAGGGAAGTCAAGTCGCCTTTTGTTTTGGAAGCGGAACTTCCGGATTACTGTCGAGACATTAAAAGGGAATATTGCCTCCTCTCCATTTGAGTCCATAAAATTTGTTCTCCTCGCCACTGAGGATGGATGTTAGGGAACATTCTGAGTCGCCTAAAGGGAGTCAAGTACCCTTTTGACTTTCAAGCGGGAATGTGGGATTTCTCTTGAGATTCTGCAGCGCAAAATTTCCTCATCTCGCATTGAGGGGAATATTTTGTGGTGTTTCTCCAGTTGCGGCGGGACGCTGGGGGTACTTCTTGAGTTTAGATGGGGACCTCAGGAACTCACTCGAGTTTCTTCAGGGAAGTCAGGTCCCCTTTTGTGCTGGAAGGGGAACTTCCGGATTAGTCTCGAGCCCTTTAATGGGAATAGGGCCTCTTCTGGAGTTGAGTCCATAAAGTGTGTATGCCTCTCCAATGGGGACGGATGTTAGGGAACATTCTGAGTGGCATAAAGTGTGTCAAGTTCCCTTTTGTTTTCAAGCAGGAATGCGGGATTTCTCTTGAGATTCTGCAGCAGAAAATTACCTCATCTCGCACTGAGGGGATAATATTGTGTCGTTTCTCGAGTTGGGGCGGGAAGCAGGGGGTACTTCTGCAGTTGAGACGGGACCCTCAGGAACTCGCTCAGCTTGCTTCAGGGAAGTCAAGTCCTTTTTTATGTTGGAAGCGGAACTTCTTGATTACTCTCGAGCCTTTAAATGGGAATATAGCCTCTTTTCCATTTGAGTCCACGAAGTGTGTTTTCCTCTCCACTGAGGACGGATGTTCGGGAATATTCTGAGTCGCCTAAAGGGAGTCAGGTACCATTATGCCTTTCAAGCGGGAATGTGGGATATCTCTTGAGATTCTGCAGCGCAAAATTTCCTCATCTCGCATTGAGGGGATAATTTTGTTGTGTTTCTCAAGTTGCGAAGGTCACCTCAGGAACTTTCTCGAGTTACTTCAGGGAATCAGGCCCCTTTTTTCCTGGAAGGAGAACTTCCGGATTACTCTTGAGCCCTTTAATGGGAATAGGGCCTCTTCTGGAGTTGAGTCCATAAAGTGTGTTATCCTCTCCACCGAGGACGAAAGTTAGGGACCATTCTGAGTCGGCTAAAGGGAGTCAAGTACCCTTTTGCCTTTCAAGCGGATATCTGGGATTTCACTTGAGATTCTGCAGCGCAAAATTTTCTCATCTCACATTGTGGGGAAAATTTTGTGGTGTTTCTCCAGTTGCGATGGGGACCTCAGAAACTTACTCGAGTTACTTCAGGGAATCAGGTCCCATTTGTGCTGGAAGGGGAACTTCCGGAATACTTTTGAGCCCTTTAATGGGAATAGGGCCTCTTCTCCAGTTGAGTCCCTAAAGTGTGTTAACTTCTCCAATGGGGACGGATATTATTGAACTTTCTGAGTGGCATAAAGTGTGTCAAGTACGCTTTTGCCTTTCAAGCGGGAATGTGGGATTTCTCTTCAGATTCTGCAGCGCAAATTTTCCTCATCTCGCAAGGAGGGGATAATTTTGTGGTGTTTCTCAAATTGAGGCGGGAAGATGGGGGTACTTCTGGAGTTGCGACGGGGACCTCAGGAACTCACTCCAGTTACTTCAGGCAACTCAGGTCCCCTTTTGTTCTTGAAGGGGAACATCCGGTTTACTCTGGATCCCTTTAAATGGAATAGGGCCTCTTCTGGAGTTGAGTCCATAAAGTGTGTTCTCCTCTCCGATGGGGAAGGATGTTAGGGAACTTTCTGAGTGACATAAAGGGAGTCAAGTACGCTTTTGCCTTTCAATTGGGAATGTGGGATTTCTCTTCAGATTCTGCAGCGCAAAGTTTCCTCCTCTCGCATTGAGGGGATAATTTTGTGGTGTTTCCCGAATTTCGGCGGGAAGCTGGGGGTACTTCTCGAGTTTCAACGGGGACCTCAGGAACTCACTGGAGTTACTTCAGGGAAGTCAGTTCCCCCATTGTGCTGGACGGGGAACTTCCGGATTACTCTCGAGCCCTTTAATGGGAGTAGGGGCTCTTCTGGAGTTGAGTCCATAAATTGAGTACGCCTCTGCAATGGGGACGGATTTTAGGGAACTTTCTGAGGAGCATAAAGTATGCCAAGTTCCCTTTGGCCTTTCAAGCGGGAATGTGGAATTTCCCTTGAGATTCTGCAGGGCAAAATTACCTCATGTCGCATTGAAGGGATAATATTGTGTTGTTTCTCGAGTTGTGGTGGGAAGTAGGGGATACTTCTGGAGTTGAAACTTGAACCTAAAGAACTCTCTCGGTTTGCTCCAGGGAAGTCAAGTTCCCTTTTGTGTTGGAAGGGGAACTTCTTGATTACTCTTGAGCCTTTAAATGGGAATATTTCCTCTTCTCGATTTGAGTGTATGAAGAGTGTTCTCCTCTCCATTGAGGATGGATGTTAGGGACCATTCTGAATCGCATAAAGGGAGTCAAGTACCCTTTTGCCTTTCAAGCAGGAATGTGGGATTTCTCTTGAGACTCTGCAGCGAAAATTTTTCTCTTCTCGCATTGAGGGTATAGTTTTGTGGTGTTTCTCCAGTTGCGTCGGGAAGAGGGGGTATGTCTCGAGTTGCGGCGGGGACCTCAGGAATTCGCTCGGGTTGCTTCAAGGAAGTCAAGTCCCCTTTTGTGTTGAAGGGGAACTTCCGGATGACTCTCAAGCTGTTAAATGTGAATAATGCCTCTTCTCGATTTGAGTCCATAAAGTGTGTTTTCCTCTCCACTGAGGAAGGATGTTAGGGAACATTCTGAGTCGCCTAAAGGGAGTCAAGTACCCTTTTGCCCTTCACTCGGGAATGTGGGATTTCTCGTGAGATTCTGCCGAGCAAAATTTCCCGTTCTCGCATTGAGGGGATAATTTTGTTGTGTTTCTCGAGTTGCGATGGGGACCTCAGGAACTTTCTCGAGTTACTTCAGGGAATCAGGCCCCTTTTTTCCTGGAAGGAGAACTTCCGGATTACTCTTGAGCACTTTAATGGGAATAGGGCCTCTTCTGGAGTTGAGTCCATAAAGTGTGTTATCCTCTCCACTGAGGACGAATGTTAGGGACTATTCTGAGTCGGCTAAAGGGAGTCAAGTACCCTTTTGCCTTTCAAACGGATATCTGGGATTTCACTTGAGATTCTGCAGCGCAAAATTTTCTCATCTCACATTGTGGGGAAAATTTTGTGGTGTTTGTCCAGTTGCGATGGGGACCTCAGAAACTTACTCGAGTTACTTCAGGGAATCAGGTGCCATTTGTGCTGGAAGGGGAACTTCCGGAATACTTTTGAGCACTTTAATGGGAATAGGGCCTCTTTTCCAGTTGAGTCCCTAAAGTGTGTTATCTTCTCCAATGGGGACGGATATTATTGAACTTTCTGAGTGGCATAAAGTGTGTCAAGTACGCTTTTGCCTTTCAAGTGGGAATGTGGGATTTCTCTTGAGATTCTGCAGCGCAAAAAACCTCATCTCTCATTGAGGGGATAATTTTGTGGTGTTTCTCGAATTAAGGCGGGAAGCTGGGGGTACTTCTCGAGTTGCGGCGGGGACCTCAGGAACTCACTGGAGTTACTTCAGGGGAGTCAGTTCCCCCATTGTGCTGGACGGGGAACTTCCGGATTACTCTCGAGCCCTTTAATGGGAATAGGGGCTCTTCTGGAGTTGAGTCCATAAATTGAGTACGCCTCTGCAATGGGGACGGATTTTAGGGAACTTTCTGAGGAGCATAAAGTATGCCAAGTTCCCTTTGGCCTTTCAAGCGTTAATATGGGATTTCTCTTAAGATTCTGCAGCGCAAAATTACCTCATGTCGCATTGAGGGGATAATATTGTGTTATTTCTCGAGTTGTGGTTGGAAGTGCGGGATATTTCTGGAGTTGAAACGGGAAACTCAGGAATTCTCTCCTGAGAATTCCCCCGGGTTGCTCCAGGGAAGTCAAGTTCCCTTTTGTGTTGGAAGGGGAACTTCTTGATTACTCTTGAGCCTTTAAATGGGAATATTTCCTCTTCTCGATTTGAGTGTATGAAGAGTGTTCTCCTCTCCACTGAGGATGGATGTTAGGGAACATTCTGAGTCGCATAAAGGGAGTCAAGAACCCTTTTGCCTTTCAAAAGGGAATGTGATATTTCTCTTGAGATTCTGCAGAGCAATATTTCTTCATCTCGCATTGTGGGGATAATTTTGTGGTGTATGTCCAGTTGCAGTGGACATACTTCTCGAGTTGCGATGGGGACATCAGGAACTTGCTCGGGTTTCTTCAGGTAAGGTAGGTCTCGTTTTGTGTTTGAAGGGCAACTTCCGGTTCACTATGGAGCCGTTAAGTGGGTATCGGTCCTCATCTCAAATTGAGTCCATAAAGTGTGTTCTCCTCTCCAATGGGCACTGCTGTGTGAGGGAACTTTCTGAATCGCATAAAGGGTGTTAAGAGTCCTTTTGCCTTTCAAGAGGGAATGTGGTATTTCTCTTGAGATTCTGCAGCGCAAAATTTCCTCATCTCGCACTGAGGGGATAATTTTGTGGTGTTTCTCGAGTTGCGGCTGGAGGCTAGGGTATTTCTCGAGTTGCGACGGGGACCTCAGTAACTCACTTGGGTTGCTTCAGGGAAGTCAGGTCCCCTTTTGTGTTGGAAGGGGAACATCCGGTTTAGTCTGGAGCCGTTAAATGGGAATAGGGCCTCATCTCGAATTGGGTGCATAAAATGTGTTCTCCTCTCCTATGGGGAATGATATTAGTGAAATTTCTGAGTCGCATAAAGTGTATCAAGTACTTTTTGCCTTTCAAGAGGGAATAGTGGTATTTCTCTTGAGATTCTGCAGCGCAAAATTTCCTCTTCTCGCATTGAGGGGATAATTTTGTGGTGTTTCTCTAGTTGCGGCAGGAAGTTTGGGTTACTTCTCGAATTGCCATGGGGACCTCAAGAACTTGCTTGGGTTTCTTCAGGTAAGGCAGGTCCCCTTTTGTGTTTGAAAGGGCACTTCCAATTTACTCTCCAGCCATTAAATGGGAATAGGGCCTCATCTCGAATTGAGTCCATAAAGTGTGTTCTCCTCTCCAATGGGGACAGCTGTGTGAGGGTACTTTCTGAGTTGCATAAAGGGTGTCAAGTACCCTTTTGCCTTTCAAGCGGGAATGTGGTATTTCTCTTGAGATTCTGCAGCGCACAATTTCCTCATCTCGCATTGAGGGGATAATTCTGTGGTGTTTGTCGAGTTGCGGCGGGATGCTGGGGGTGCTTCTAGAGTTGCAACGGGGACCTCAGGAAGTGGCTCGGGTTGCTTCAGGGAAGTCAGGTCCCCTTTTGTGTTGGAACGGGGACCCTCGGTTTACTTTCGAGCCGTTAACTGGGAATAGGGATTCATCTGGAGTTGAGTCCAAAAGATGTTTTTTCCTCTCCAATGTTTACGGCTCTGTGAGCGAACTTTCTGGGTCACATAAAGTGTGTCAAGTGACCTTTTGCCTTTCAAGCAGGTATGTGGGATTTCTATTTAAATGTGCAGTGCAAAATTTCCTCATCTCGCATTGAGGGGAAAATTTTGTTGTGTCTCGAGTTTCGGCTTGGATCTGGGGGTACTTCTCGAGTTGCAGCGTGGACCTCAGGAACTCGCTTGGGTTTTTTCTGGGAAGTCAGGTCCCCTTGGTGTTGGAAGGGGAACTTCCGGTTTCCTCTTAAGCCCTTCATTGTGCACAAGGGCTCCTCTCGAATTGAGTCCGTGAAGTGTGTTCTCTTCTCGAAAAGGGACGGCTGTGTGAGGGAACTTTCTCAGTCGAATAAAGGGTGTCAAGTACCTTTTTGCCTTACAAGAGGGAATGTTGTATTTCTCTTTAGATGCTGCATGGCAAAATTTCCTCATCTCGCATGGAGGGGATAATTTTGGGGTGTTTCTCGAGTTGCGGCGGGAAGCTGGGGG
Source organism: Moschus berezovskii (assembly GCF_049115385.1). Taxonomy (NCBI): domain Eukaryota; kingdom Metazoa; phylum Chordata; class Mammalia; order Artiodactyla; family Moschidae; genus Moschus; species Moschus berezovskii. Next base: position 142,105,349 of record NC_142461.1, read on the forward strand.
TGCTTCTCGAGTTGCGACGGAGACCTCAGGAACTCGCTGGGGTTGCTCAAGGGAAGTCAGGTCCCCTTTGGTGTTGGAAGGGGAACTTCCGGTTTCCTCTCGAGCCCTTCAATGTGCACAGGGGCTCCTCTCGAATTGAGTCCGTAAAGTGTGTTCTCCTCTCCAAAGGGGACGGCTGTGTGAGGGAACTTTCTGAGTCGAATAAAGGGTGTCAAGTACCTTTTTGCCTTTCCAGAGGGAATGTGGTATTTCTCTTCAGATGCTGGATCGCCAAATTTCCTCATCTCGCATGGAGGGGATAATTTTGGGGTGTTTCTCGAGTTGCGGCGGGAAGCTGGGGGTGCTTCTCGAGTTGCGACGGGGACCTCAGGAACTCGCTGGGGTTGCTTCAGGGAAGTCAGGTCCCCTTTGGTGTTGGAAGGGGAACTTCCGGTTTCCTCTCGAGCCCTTCAATGTGCACAGGGGCTCCTCTCGAATTGAGTCCGTAAAGTGTGTTCTCCTCTCCAAAGGGGACGGCTCTGTGAGGGATCTTTCTGTGTCGAATAAAGGGTGTCAAGTACCTTTTTGCCTTTCCAGAGGGAATGTGGTATTTCTCTTGAGATGCTGCATCGCCAAATTTCCTCATCTCGCATGGAGGGGATAATTTTGGGGTGTTTCTCGAGTTGCGGCAGGAAGCTGGGGGTGCTTCTCGAGTTGCGACGGGGACCTCAGGAACTCGCTGGGGTTGCTTCAGGGAAGTCAGGTCCCCTTTGGTGTTGGAAGGGGAACTTCCGGTTTCCTCTCGAGCCCTTCAATGTGCACAGGGGCTCCTCTCGAATTGAGTCTGTAAAGTGTGTTCTCCTCTCAAAGGGGACGGCTGTGTGAGGGAACTTTCTGAGTCGAATAAAGGGTGTCAAGTACCTTTTTGCCTTTCCAGAGGGAATGAGGTATTTCTCGTGAGTTGCTTCATCGCCAAATTTCCTCATCTCGCATGGAGGGGAGAATTTTGTGGTGTTTCTCGAGTTGCGACGGGAAGCTGGGGGTGCTTCTCGAGTTGCGACGGGGACATCAGGAACTCGCTGGGGTTGCTTCAGGGAAGTCAGGTCCCCTTTGGTGTTGGAAGGGGAACTACCTGTTTCCTCTCGAGCCCTACAATGTGCACAGGGGCTCCTCTCGAATTGAATCCGTGAAGTGTGTTCTCCTCTCAAAGGGGACGGCTGTGTGAGGGAACGTTCTGAGTCGAATAAAGGGTGTCAAGTACCTTTTTGCCTTTCCAGAGGGAATGTGCTATTTCTCTTGAGATGCTGCATCGCCAAATTTCCTCATCTCGCATGGAGGGGATAATTTAGGGGTGTTTCTCGAGTTGCGGTGGGAAGCTGGGGGTGCTTCTCGAGTTGAGACGGGGACCTCAGGAACTCGCTGGGGTTGCTTCAGGGAAGTCAGGTCCCATTTGGTGTTGGAAGGGGAACTTCCGGTTTCCTCTCGAGCCCTTCAATGTGCACAGGGGCTCCTCTGGAATTGAGTCCGTAAAGTGTGTTCTCGTCTCCAAGGTGATGGCTGTGTGAGGGAACTTTCTGAGTCGAATAAAGGGTGTCAAGTACTTTTTGCCTTTCCAGAGGGAATGTGGTATTTCTCTTGAGATGCTGCATCGCCAAATTTCCTCATCTCGCATGGAGGGGATAATTTTGGGGTGCTTCTCGAGTTGCGGCCGGAAGCTGGGGGTGCTTCTCGAGTTGCGACGGGGACCTCAGGAACTCGCTGGTGTTGCTTCAGGGAAGTCAGGTCCCCTTTGTTGTTGGAAGTGGAACTTCCGGTTTCCTCTCGAGCCGTTCAATGTGCACAGGGGCTCCTCTCGAATTGAGTCCGTAAAGTGTGTTCTCCTCTGCAAAGGGGACGGCTGTGTGAGGGAACTTTCTGAGTCGAATAAAGGGTGTCAAGTACCTTTTTGCCTTTCCAGAGGGAATGTGGTATTTCTCGTGAGATGCTGCATCGCCAAATTTCCTCATCTCGCATGGAGGGGATAATTTTGGGGTGTTTCTCGAGTTGCGGCGGGAAGCTGGGGGTGCTTCTCGAGTTGCGACGGGGACCTCAGGAACTCGCTGTGGTTGCTTCAGGGAAGTCAGGTCCCCTTTGGTGTTGGAAGGGGAACTTCCGGTTTCCTCTCGAGCCCTTCAATGTGCACAGGGGCTCCTCTCGAATTGAGTCTGTAAAGTGTGTTCTCTTCTCAAAGGGGACGGCTGTGTGAGGGAACTTTCTGAGTCGAATAAAGGGTGTCAAGTACCTTTTTGCCTTTCCAGAGGGAATGTGCTATTTCTCTTGAGATGCTGCATCGCCAAATTTCCTCATCTCGCATGGAGGGGATAATTTTGGGGTGTTTCTCGAGTTGCGGCGGGAAGCTGGGGTTGCTTCTCGAGTTGCGACGGGGACCTCAGGAACTCGCTGGGGTTGCTTCAGGGAAGTCAGGTCACATTTGGTGTTGGAAGGGGAACTTCCGGTTTCCTCTCGAGCCCTTCAATGTGCACAAGGGCTCCTCTGGAATTGAGTCCGTAAAGTGTGTTCTCGTCTCCAAGGGGACGGCTGTGTGAGGGAACTTTCTGAGTCGAATAAAGGGTGTCAAGTACTTTTTGCCTTTCCAGAGGGAATGTGCTATTTCTCTTGAGATGCTGCATCGCCAAATTTCCTCATCTCGCATGGAGGGGATAATTTTGGGGTGTTTCTCGAGTAGCGACGGGAAGCTGGGGGTGCTTCTCGAGTTGCGACGGGGACATCAGGAACTCGCTGGGGTTGCTTCAGGGAAGTCAGGTCCCCTTTGGTGTTGGAAGGGGAACTAACTGTTTCCTCTCGAGCCCTACAATGTGCACAGGGGCTCCTCTCGAATTGAATCCGTGAAGTGTGTTCTCCTCTCAAAGGGGACGGCTGTGTGAGGGAACGTTCTGAGTCGAATAAAGGGTGTCAAGTACCTTTTTGCCTTTCCAGAGGGAATGTGCTATTTCTCTTGAGATGCTGCATCGCCAAATTTCCTCATCTCGCATGGAGGGGATAATTTAGGGGTGTTTCTCGAGTTGCGGCGGGAAGCTGGGGGTGCTTCTCGAGTTGAGACGGGGACCTCAGGAACTCGCTGGGGTTGCTTCAGGGAAGTCAGGTCCCATTTGGTGTTGGAAGGGGAACTTCCGGTTTCCTCTCGAGCCCTTCAATGTGCACAGGGGCTCCTCTGGAATTGAGTCCGTAAAGTGTGTTCTCGTCTCCAAGGGGATGGCTGTGTGAGGGAACTTTCTGAGTCGAATAAAGGGTGTCAAGTACTTTTTGCCTTTCCAGAGGGAATGTGGTATTTCTCTTGAGATGCTGCATCGCCAAATTTCCTCATCTCGCATGGAGGGGATAATTTTGGGGTGCATCTCGAGTTGCGGCCGGAAGCTGGGGGTGCTTCTCGAGTTGCGACGGGGACCTCAGGAACTCGCTGGTGTTGCTTCAGGGAAGTCAGGTCCCCTTTGGTGTTGGAAGGGGAACTTCCGGTTTCCTCTCGAGCCGTTCAATGTGCACAGGGGCTCCTCTCGAATTGAGTCCGTAAAGTGTGTTCTCCTCTCCAAAGGGGACGGCTGTGTGAGGGAACTTTCTGAGTCGAATAAAGGGTGTCAAGTACCTTTTTGCCTTTCCAGAGGGAATGTGGTATTTCTCGTGAGATGCTGCATCGCCAAATTTCCTCATCTCGCATGGAGGGGATAATTTTGGGGTGTTTCTCGAGTTGCGGCGGGAAGCTGGGGGTGCTTCTCGAGTTGCGACGGGGACCTCAGGAACTCGCTGTGGTTGCTTCAGGGAAGTCAGGTCCCCTTTGGTGTTGGAAGGGGAACTTCCGGTTTCCTCTCGAGCCCTTCAATGTGCACAGGGGCTCCTCTCGAATTGAGTCTGTAAAGTGTGTTCTCTTCTCAAAGGGGACGGCTGTGTGAGGGAACTTTCTGAGTCGAATAAAGGGTGTCAAGTACCTTTTTGCCTTTCCAGAGGGAATGTGCTATTTCTCTTGAGATGCTGCATCGCCAAATTTCCTCATCTCGCATGGAGGGGATAATTTTGGGGTGTTTCTCGAGTTGCGGCGGGAAGCTGGGGGTGCTTCTCGAGTTGCGACGGGGACCTCAGGAACTCGCTGGGGTTGCTTCAGGGAAGTCAGGTCACATTTGGTGTTGGAAGGGGAACTTCCGGTTTCCTCTCGAGCCCTTCAATGTGCAAAGGGGCTCCTCTCGAATTGAGTCCGTAAAGTGTGTTCTCCTCTCCAAATGGGACGGCTGTGTGAGGTTACTTTCTGAGTCAAATAAAGGGTGTCAAGTACTTTTTTGCCTTTCCAGAGGGAATGTGGTATTTCTCTTGAGATGCTGCATCGCCAAATTTCCTCATCTCGCATGGAGGGGATAATTTTGGGGTGTTTCTCGAGTTGCGGCGGGAAGCTGGGGGTGCTTCTCGAGTTGCGACGGGGACCTCAGGAAGTCGCTGGGGTTGCTTCAGGGAAGTGAGGTCCCCTTTGGTGTTGGAAGGGGAACTTCCGGGTTCCTCTCGAGCCCTTCAATGTGCACAGGGGCTCCTATCGAATTGAGTCCGTAAAGGGTGTTCTCCTCTCCAAAGGGGACGGCTGTGTGAGGGAACTTTCTGAGTCGAATAAAGGGTGTCAAGTACCTTTTTGCCTTTCCAGAGGGAATGTGGTATTTCTCTTGAGATGCTGCATCGCCAAATTTGCTCATCTCGCATGGAGGGGATAATTTTGGGGTGTTTCTCGAGTTGCGGCGGGAAGCTGGGGGAGCTTCTCGAGTTGCGACGGGGACCTCAGGAACTCGCTGAGGTTGCTTCAGCGAATTCAGGTCCCATTTGGTATTGGTAGGGGAACTTCCGGTTTCCTCTCGAGCCCTTCAATGTGCACAGGGGCTCCTCTCGAATTGAGTCCGTAAAGTGTATTCTCCTCTCCAAAGGGGACGGCTGTGTGAGGGAACTTTCTGAGTCGAATAAAGGGTGTCAAGCACCTTTTTGCCTTTCCAGAGGGAATGTGGTATTTCTCTTGAGATGCTCCATGGCCAAATTTCCTCATCTCGCATGGAGGGGAGAATTTTGGGGTGTTTCTCGAGTTGCGGCGGGAAGCTGGGGGTGCTTCTCGAGTTGCGACGGGGACCTCAGGAACTCGCTGGGGTTGCTTCAGGGAAGTCAGGTCCCCTTTGGTGTTGCAAGGGGAACTTCCGGTTTCCTCTCGAGCCCTTCAATGTGCACAGGGGCTCCTCTCGAATTGAGTCCGTAAAGTGTGTTCTCCTCTCCAAATGGGACGGCTGTGTGAGGTTACTTTCTGAGTCAAATAAAGGGTGTCAAGTACCTTTTTGCCTTTCCAGAGGGAATGTGGTATTTCTCTTGAGATGCTGCATCGCCAAATTTCCTCATCTCGCATGGAGGGGATAATTTTGGGGTGTTTCTCGAGTTGCGGCGGGAAGCTGGGGGTGCTTCTCGAGTTGCGACGGGGACCTCAGGAACTCGCTGGGGTTGCTTCAGGGAAGTCAGGTCCCCTTTGGTGTTGGAAGGGGAACTTCCGGGTTCCTCTCGAGCCCTTCAATGTGCACAGGGGCTCCTCTCGAATTGAGTCCGTAAAGTGTGTTCTCCTCTCCAAAGGGGACGGCTGTGTGAGGGAACTTTCTGAGTCGAATAAAGGGTGTCAAGTACCTTTTTGCCTTTCCAGAGGGAATGTGCTATTTCTCTTGAGATGCTGCATCGCCAAATTTCCTCATCTCGCATGGAGGGGATAATTTTGGGGTGTTTCTCGAGTTGCGGCGGGAAGCTGGGGGTGCTTCTCGAGTTGCGACGGGGACCTCAGGAACTCGCTGTGGTTTCTTCAGGGAAGTCAGGTCCCCTTTGGTGTTGGAAGGGGAACTTCCGGTTTCCTCTCGAGCCCTTCAATGTGCACAGGGGCTCCTCTCGAATTGAGTCCGTAAAGTGTGTTCTTGTCTCCAAGGGGACGGCTGTGTGAGGGAACTTTCTGAGTCGAATAAAGGGTGTCAAGTTCCTTTTTGCCTTTCCAGAGAGAATGTGCTATTTCTCTAGAGATGCTGCATCGCCAAATTTCCTCATCTCGCATGGAGGGGATAATTTTTGGGTGCTTCTCGAGTTGCGGCGGGAAGCTGGGAGTGCTTCTCGAGTTGCGACGGGGACCTCAGGAACTCGCTGGGGTTGCTTCAGGGAAGTCAGGTCCCCTTTGGTGTTGGAAGGGGAACTTCCGGTTTCCTCTCGAGCCCTTCAATGTGCACAGGGGCTCCTCTCGAATTGAGTCCGTAAAGTGTGTTCTCCTCTGCAAAGCGGACGGCTGTGTGAGGGAACTTTCTGAGTCGAATAAAGGGTGTCAAGTACCTTTTTGCCTTTCCAGAGGGAATGTGCTATTTCTCTTGAGATGCTGCATCGCCAAATTTCCTCGTCTCGCATGGAGGGGATAATTTTGGGGTGTTTCTCGAGTTGCTGCGGGAAGCTGGGGGTGCTTCTCGAGTTGCGACGTTGACCTCAGGAACTCGCTGGGGTTTCTTCAGGGAAGTCAGGTCCCCTTTGGTGTTGGAAGGGGAACTTCCGGTTTCATCTCGAGCCCTTCAATGTGCACAGGGGCTCCTCTCGAATTGAGTCCGTAAAGTGTATTCTCCTCTCCAAAGGGGACGGCTGTGTGAGGGAACTTTCTGAGTCGAATAAAGGGTGTCAAGTACCTTTTTGCCTTTCCAGAGGGAATGTGGTATTTCTCTTGAGATGCTGCATCGCCAAATTTCCTCATCTCGCATGGAGGGGAGATTTGGGGTGTTTCTCGAGTTGCGGCGGGAAGCTGCGGGTGCTTCTCGAGTTGCGACGGGGACCTCAGGAACTCGCTGTTGTTGCTTCAGGGAAGTCAGGTCCCCTTTGGTGTTGGAAGGGGAACTTCCGGTTTCCTCTCGAGCCCTTCAATGTGCACAGGGGCTCCTCTCGAATTGAGTCTGTAAAGTGTGTTCTCTTCTCAAAGGGGACGGCTGTGTGAGGGAACTTTCTGAGTCGAATAAAGGGTGTCAAGTACTTTTTGCCTTTCCAGAGGGAATGTGCTATTTCTCTTGAGATGCTGCATCGCCAAATTTCCTCATCTCGCATGGAGGGGATAATTTTGGGGTGTTTCGCGAGTTGCAGCGCGAAGCTGGGGGTGCTTCTCGAGTTGCGACGAGGACCTCAGGAACTCGCTGGGGTTGCTTCAGGGAAGTCAGGTCCCCTTTGGTGTTGGAAGGGGAACTTCCGGTTTCCTCTCGAGCCCTTCAATGTGCACAGGGGCTCCTCTCGAATTGAGTCCGTAAAGTGTGTTCTCCTCTCCAAAGGGGACGGCTGTGTGAGGGAACTTTCTGAGTCGAATAAAGGGTGTCAAGTACCTTTTTGCCTTTCCAGAGAGAATGTGGTATTTCTCGTGAGATGCTGCATCGCCAAATTTCCTCATCTCGCATGGAGGGGATAATTTTGGGGTGTTTCTCGAGTTGCGGCGGGAAGCTGGGGGTGCTTCTCGAGTTGCGACGGGGACCTCAGGAACTCGCTGGGGTTGCTTCAGGGAAGTCAGGTCCCCTTTGGTGTTGGAAGGGGAACTTCCGGTTTCCTCTCGAGCCCTTCAATGTGCACAGGGGCTCCTCTCGAATTGAGTCCGTAAAGTGTGTTCTCCTCTCCAAATGGGACGGCTGTGTGAGGTTACTTTCTGAGTCAAATAAAGGGTGTCAAGTACCTTTTTGCCTTTCCAGACGGAATGTGGTATTTCTCTTGAGATGCTGCATCGCCAAATTTCCTCATCTCGCATGGAGGGGATAATTTTGGGGTGTTTCTCGAGTTGCGGCGGGAAGCTGGGGGTGCTTCTCGAGTTGCGACGGGGACCTCAGGAAGTCGCTGGGGTTGCTTCAGGGAAGTCAGGTCCCCTTTGGTGTTGGAAGGGGAACTTCCGGTTTCCTCTCGAGCCCTTCAATGTGCACAGGGGCTCCTCTCGAATTGAGTCCGTAAAGTGTGTTCTCCTCTCCAAAGGGGACGGCTGTGTGAGGGAACTTTCTGAGTCGAATAAAGGGTGTCAAGTACCCTTTTGCCTTTCCAGAGGGAATGTGGTATTTCTCTTGAGATGCTGCATCGCCAAATGTCATCATCTTCCAAGGAGGGGATAATTTTGGGGTGTTTCTCGAGTTGCGACGGGAAGCTGAGGGTGCTTCTCGAGTTGCGACAGGGACCTCAGGAACTCGCTGGGGTTGCTTCACGGAAGTCAGGTCCCCTTTGGTGTTGGAAGGGGAACTTCCGGTTTCCTCTCGAGCCCTTCAATGTGCACAGGGGCTCCTCTCGAATTGAGTCCGTAAAGTGTGTTCTCCTCTCCAAAGGGGACGGCTGTGTGAGGGAACTTTCTGAGACGAATACAGGGTGTCAAGTACCTTTTTGCCATTCAAGAGGGAATGTGATATTTCTCTTGAGATGCTGCATTGCGAAATTTCCTCATCTCGCATTGAGGGGATAATTTTGGGGTGTTTCTCGAGTTCCGGCGGGAAGCTGTGGGTGCTTCTCGAGTTGCGACTGGGACCTCAGGAACTCGCTGGGGTTGCTTCAGGGAAGTCATGTCCCCTTTGGTGTTGGAAGGGGAAATTCCGGGTTCCTCTCGAGCCCTTAAATGTGCACAGGGGCTCATTTTCAATTGAGTCCATAAAGTGTGTTCTCCTCTTAAAGGGGACGGCTGTGTGAGGAAACTTTCTGAGTTGAATAAAGGGTGTCAAGTAACTTTTTGCCTTTCAAGAGGGAATGTGGTATTACTCTTAAGATGCTGCATTGCGAAATTTCCTCATCTCGCATTGAGGGATAATTTTGGGGTGTTTCTCGAGTTGCGGCGGAAAGATGGGGGTGCTTTAAGAGTTGCGACGGTGACCTGAGGAACACTTTGGGGTTACTTCAGGGAATTCAGGTCCCTTTTACTGTTGGAAGGGGAACTTCCAGGTTCCTCTCGAGCCCTTAAATGTGCACAAGGGCTCTTCTCAAATTGAGTCCATAAAATGTGTTCTCCTCTAAAAGGGGACGGCTGTGTGAGGGAACTTTCTGAGTCGTATAAAGGGTTTCAAGTAACTTTTTGCCTTTCAAGAGGGAATGTGGTATTTCTCTTGAGATGCTGCATCTCAAAATTTCCTCATCTCGCATGGAGGGTATATTTTTGTGGTGTTTCTCGAGTTGCGGCAGGAAGCTGGTGGTGCTTCTCGAGTTGCGACGGGGACCTCAGGAACTGGCTGGGGTTGCTTCAGGGAAGTCAGGTCTTCTTTGATGTTGGAAGCGGGACTTCTGGGTTCCTCACGAGCCCTTAAATGTGCACAGGGGCTCCTTCGAATTGAATCCATAAAGTGTGTTCTCCTCTAAATGGGGTCGGCTGTGTGAGTGAATATTCTGAGTTGAATAAATGGTGTGAAGTACCCTTCTGCCTTTCAAGGGGGAATGGGTATTTCTCTTAAGATTCTGCATCGCAAAATTTCCTCATCTCGCATGGAGGGGATAATTTTGGGGTGTTTCTCGAGTTGCGGCGGGAAGCTTGGGGTGCTTCTCGAGTTGCGACTGGGACCTCAGGAACTCGCTGGGGTTGCTTCTGGGAAGTCAGGTCACCTTTGGTGTTGGAAGGGGAACTTCCGTGTTCCTATCGAGCCCTTAAATGTGCAAAAGGGCTCTCTTGAATTGAGTCCATAAAGTGTGTTCTCCTCTAAAAGGGGACGGCTGTATGAGGGAATATTCTGAGTTGAATAAATGGTGTGAAGTACCCTTTTGCCTTTCAAGGGGGAATGTGGTATTTCTCTTGAGATGCTGCATCGTAAAATTTCCTCATCTCGCATGGAGGGGATAATTTTGGGGTGTTTCTCGAGTTGCGGCGGGAAGCTGGGGGTGCTTCAAGAGTTGGGACGGGGACCTCAGTAACTCGCTGGGAATGCTTATGGAAAGTCAGGTTCCTTTGGTTTGGAAGGAGAACTTCCGGGTTCCTCTCGAGCCCTTAAATGTGCACAGGGCCTCATCTCGAATTGAGTCCATAAAGTGTGTTCTCTCCAAAGGGGACGGCTGTGTGAGGCAACTTTCTGAGTCGAATAAAGAGTGTCAAGAACCTTTTTGCCTTTCAAGACGGAATGTGGTATTTCTCTTGAGATGCTGCATTGTAAAATTTCCTCATCTTGCATTGAGGGGATAATTTTGGGGTGTTTCTCGATTTGCGGCGGCAAGCTAGGGGTGCTTCTCGAGTTTCGACGGGGACCTCAGGACCTCGCTGGGGTTGCTTCAGGGAAGTCAGTTCCCCTTTGGTGTTGGAAGGGTAACTTCCGGGTTCCTCTCGGGCCCTTAAATGTCCACAGGGGCTCATCTCCAATAGAGTCCATAAATTGTGTTCTCTCCAAAGGGGACGGCTTTGTGAGGGAACTTTCTGAGTCGATTAAACGGTGTCAAGTAACTTTTTGCCTTTCAAGACGGATGTGGTATTTCTCTTGAGATGCTGCATCACAAAATTTCCTCATCTCGCATTGAGGGGATAATTTTGGGGTGTTTCTCGAGTTGCGGCGGGAAGCAGGGGGTGCTTCTCAAGTTGCGAAGTGGATCTCAGGAACTCGCTGGTGTTGCTTCAGGGAAGTCAGGTCCCCTTTGCTATTGGAAGGAGAACTTTCGGGTTCCTCTCGAGCCCTTAAATGTGCACAGGGGCTCATCTCGAATTGATTCCATAAAGCGTGTTCTCTTCTAAAACGGGACGGCTGTGTGAGGGAACGTTCTGAGTCGAAGAAAGGGTGTCAAGTGTCTTTTTGCCTTTCAAGAGGGAATGTGGTATTTCTCTTGAGATGCTGCAACGCAAAATTTCCTCATCTCGCATTGAGGGGATAATTTTGGGGTGTTTCTCGAGTTGCGGCGGGAAGCTGGGGTTGCATCTCGAGTTGCGACGCGGACCTCAGGAACTCGCTGGGGTTGCTTCAGGGAAGTCAGGTCCCCTTTGGTGTTGAAAGGGGTACTTCTGGGTTTCTCTGCAGCCCTTAAATGTGCACAGGGGCTCATCTCGAAATGAGTCCATAAAGTGTGTTCCCCTCTAAAAGGGGACGGCTGTGTGAGGGAAATTTCTGAGTCGAATAAAGGTTGTCAACTAGCTTTTTGCCTTTCAAGAGGGAATGTGGTATTTCTCTTGAGATGCTGCATCGCAAAATTTCCTCATCTCGCATTGAGGGGATAATTTTGGGGTGTTTCTCGAGTTGCGGCGGGAAACTGTGTGTGCTTCTCGAGGTGCGACGGGGACCTCAGGAACTCGCTGTCATTGCTTCAGGGAAGTCAGGTCCCCTTTGGTGTTGGAAGCGGAACTTCCCGGTTCCTCTCGAGGCCTTAACTGTGCACAGGGCCTCATCTCGAATTGAGTCCATAAAGTGTGTTCTCTCCAAATGGGACGGCTGTGTGAGGGAACTTTCTGATTCGAATAAAGGGTGTCAAGTACCTTTTTTCCTTTCAAGAGGGAATGTGGTATTTCTCTTGAGATGCTGCATCTCAAAATTTCCTCATCTCGTTTTGAGGGGATAATTTTGGGGTGTTTCTCGAGTTGCGGCGGGAAGCAGGGGGTGCTTCTCGAGTTGCAAAGGGGACCTCAGGAACTCGCTGGGGTTGCTACAGGGAAGTCAGGTCCCCTTTGCTCTTGGAAGGGGAACTTCCTGGTTCCTCTCGAGCCCTTAAATGTGCACAGAGGCTCATCCCGAATTGAGTCCATAAAGTGTGTTCTGTCAAAGGGGACGGCTGTGTGAGGAAACTTTCTGAGTTGAATAAAGGGTTTCAAGTATCTTTTTGCCTTTCAAGAGGGAATGTGGTATTTCTCTTGAGATGCTGCGTCTCAAAATTTCCTCATCTCGCATTGAGGGTATATTTTTGTGGTGTTTCTCGTGTTGCGGCGGGAAGCTGGTTGTGCTTCTCGAGTTGCGACGGGGACCTCAGGAACTCGCTGGGGTTGCTTCAGGAAAGTCAGGTCTTCTTTGGTGTTGGAAGGGGAACTTCCGGGTTCCTTGGAACCCTTAAATGTCACAGGGTCTCATCTCATATTGAGTCCATAAAGTGTGTTCTCTCCAAAGGGGACGGCTGTGTGAGGAAACTTTCTGTGTCGAATAAAGGATGTCAAGTACCTTTTTGCTTTTCAAGAGGGAATGTGGTATTTCTCTTGAGATGCTGTATCGCAAAATTTCCTCATTTCGCATTGATCTGATAATTTTGGGGTGTTTCTCGATTTGCGGCGGGAAGCTGGGGTTGCTTCTCGAGTTGTGACGGGGACCTCAGGAACTCGCTGGGGTTGCTTCAGGGAAGTCAGGGCCCCTTTGATGTTGGAAGGGGAACTTCCGGGTTCCTCTTGAGCCCTTAAATGTGCACAGGGGCTCATCTCGAATTGAGTCCATAAAGTGTTTTCTCTCCAAAGGGGACTTCTGTGTGAGGGAACTTTCTGAATCGAATAAAGGGTGTAAAGTACCTTTTTGCCTTTAAGAGGGAATGTGGTATTTCTCTTGAGATGATGCATCGCAAAATTTTCTCATCTCGCATTGGAGGATAATTTTGGGGTGTTTCTCGAGTTGCGGCGGGAAGCTGTGGGTGCTTCTCAAGTTGCGACGGGGACCTCAGCAAATTGCTGGGCTTGCTTCAGGGAAGTCAGGTCCCCTTTGGTGTTGGAAGGGGTACTTCCCAGTTCCTCTCAAGCCCTTAAATGTGCACAGGGGCTCGTCTCGAATTGAGTCCATAAAGTTTGTTCTCCTCTAAAAAAGGACTGATGTGTGAGGGAAATTTCTGAGTTGAATAAATGGTGTAAAGTACCTTTTTGCCTTTCCAGAGGGAATGTGGTATTTCTCTTGAGATGCTGCATCGCAAAATTTCCTCAAATCTCATTGAGAGGATAACTTTGGGGTGTTTCTCGAATTGCGGCGGTAAGCTGGGGGTGCTTCTCGAGTTGCGACGGGGACCTCAGGAACTCGCTGAGGTTGCTTCAGGGAAGTCATTTCCCCTTTGGTGTTGGAAGGGGAACTTCCGGGTTCATCTCGAGCCCTTTAATGTGCACAGGGGCTCATCTCGAATTGAGTCCATAAAGTGTGTTCTCCTCTCCAAAAGCGACGGATGTGTGAGGGAACATTCTGAGTCGAATAAAGGGTGTCTAGTACCTTTTTGCCTTTCAAGAGAGAATGTGGTTTTTCTCTTGAGATGCTGCTTCGCAAAATTTCCTCATCTCGCATTGAGGGGATAATTTTGGGGTGTTTCTCGATTTGCGGAGGGAAGCTAGGGGTGCTTCTCGAGTTGCAACGGGAACCTCAGGAACTCGCTGGGGTTGCTTCAGGGAAGTCAGGTCTCGTTTGCTGTTGGATGGCTAACTTCCGGGTTCCTCTCGAGCCCTTCAATGTGCACAGGGGCTCCTCTCGATTTGAGTCCATAAAGTGTGTTCTCCTCTAAAAGGAGACAGCTGTGTGAGGGAACTTTCTGAGTCGAATAAAGGGTTTCAAGTACCTTTTTGCCTTACAAGAGGGAATGTCGTATTTCTCGTGAGATGCTGCATCGCCAAATTTCCTCATCTCGCATTAAGGGGATAATTTTGGGGTGTTTCTCGAGTTGCGGGGAGAAGCTGGGGTTGCTTCTCGAGTTGCGACGGGGACCTCAGGAACTCGCTGGGGTTGCTTCAGGGAAGTCAGGTCCCCTTTGGTGTTGGAAGGGGATCTTCCGGGTTCCTCTCGAGCCCTTAAATGTGCACTGGGTCTCATCTCGAATTGAGTCCATAAAGTGTGTTCTCTCCAAAGGTGATGGCTGTGGGAGGGAACTTCCTTTGTCGAATAAAGGGTGTCAAGTACCTTTTTGCCTTTCCAGAGGGAATGTGGTATTTCTCTTGAGATGCTGCATCGCAAAATTTCTTCATCCCGCATTGAGGGGATAATTTTGGGGTGTTCCTCGAGTTGCGGCGGGAAGCTGGGGGTGCTCTTTGAGTTGCGACGGGGACCTCAGGAACTCGCTGGTGTTGCTTCAGGGAAGTCAGGTCCCCTTTGCTCTTGGAAGGGGAACTTCCGGGTTCCTCTCAAGCCCTTAAATATGCACAGGTGCTCATCTCGAATTAAGTCCATAAAGTGTGTTCTCCTCTAAAAGGGGACGGCTGTGTGAGGGAACTTTCTGAGTCGAATAAAGGGTGTAAAGTACCTTTTTGCCATTCAAGAGGGAATGTGGGGTTTCTCTTAAGATTCTGCATAGCAAAATTTCCTCATCTCGCATTGAGGGCATAATTTTGTGGTGTTGGTCATGTTGCCGGCGGAAGCAGTGATTACTTTCGAGTTGCGACAGGGACCTCAGGAACTCACTCACTTGCTTCAGTTAAGTCAAGTCCCCTTTGGTTTTGGAAGGGGAACTTCCGGATTACTCTCGAGCCGTTAAATGGGAATATTAGCTCTTCTCGATTTCAGTCCATAAAGTGTGTTCTCCTCTCCACTGAGGACGGATGTTATGGACCATTCTGAGTCGCCTAAACGGTGTCAAATACCCTTTTACCTTTCAAGCGGGAATGTGGGATTTCTCTTGAGATTCTGCAGCGCAAAATTTCCTCATCTCACATTGTGGGGATAATTATGTGGTGTTTCTCCAGTTGCGATGGGGACCTCAGAAACTTACTCGAGTTACTTCAGGGAATTCGGTCCCATTTGTGCTGGAAGGGGAACTTCTGGATTACTCTCGAGCCCTTTAATGGGAATAGGGCCTCTTTTGTAGTTTAGTCCATAAAATGTGTTATTGTCTCCAATGGGGACGGATATATTTGAACTTTCTGAGTGGCATAAAGTGTGTCAAGTACCCTTTTGCCTTTCAAGCCGGAATGTGGGATATCTCTTGAGATTCCGCAGCGCAAAATAACCTCATCTCACATTGAGGGGATAATTTTGTGGTGTTTCTCCAGTTGTGGTGGGAAGAAGGGGGCACTTCTCTAGCTATGGCGGGGACCTCAGGAACTCGCTCGGGTTGCTTCAGGGAAGTCAAGTCGCCTTTTGTGTTGGAAGGGGAACTTCCGGATTACTGTCGAGATGTTAAAAGTGAATATTGCCTCCTCTCATTTTGAGTCCATAAAATATGTTCTCCTCTCCACTGAGGATGGATGTTAGGGAACATTCTGAGTCGCCTAAAGGGAGTCAAGTACTCTTTTGACTTTCAAGCGGGAATGTGGGATTTCTCTTGAGATTCTGCAGCGCAAAATTTCCTCATCTCCCATTGAGGGGATAATTTTGTGGTGTTTCTCGAGTTGCAGCGGGAAGCTGGGGGTACTTCTCGAGTTGCAGCGGGGACCTCAGGAACTCGCTCGGGTTGCTTCAGGGAAGTCAAGTATTTTTTTTGTTTGAAGCGGAACTTCTTGATTACTCTCGAGGCTTTAAATGGGAATATAGCCTCTTTTCTATTTGAGTCCATAAAGTGTGTTTTCCTCTCCACTGAGGACGGATGTTAGGGAACATTCTGAGTCGCCTAAAGGGAGTCAGGTACCATTATGCCTTTCAAGCGGGAATGTGGGATATCACTTGAGACTCTGCAGCGCATAATTTCCTCATTGAGGGGATAATTTTGTTGTGCTTCTCGAGTTGCGAAGGGGACCTCAGGAACTTTTTCGAGTTACTTCAGGGAATCAGGCCCTTTTTTTCCTGGAAGGAGAACTTCCGGATTACTCTTGAGCCCTTTAATGGGAATAGGGCCTCTTCTGGAGTTGAGTCCATAAAGTGTGTTATCCTCTCCACCGAGGACGAATGTTAGGGACCATTCTGAGTCGGCTAAAGGGAGTCAAGTACCCTTTTGCCTTTCAAGCGGATATTTGGGATTTCACTTGAGATTCTGCAGCGCAAATTTTCCTCATCTCACATTGTGGGGAAAATTTTGTGGTGTTTCTCCAGTTGCGATGGGGACCTCAGAAACTTACTCGAGTTACTTCAGGGAAGTCAGGACCCCTTTTGTTCTTGAAGGGGAGCTTCCGGATTACTCTGGAGCCCTTTAAATGGAATAGGGCCTCTTCTGGAGTTGAGTCCACAAAGTGTGTTCTCCTCTCCAATGGGGAAGGATGTTAGGGAACTTTCTGAGTGACATAAAGGGAGTCAAGTAAGCTTTTGCCTTTCAATTGTGAATGTGGGATTTCTCTTCAGATTCTGCAGCGCAAAGTTTCCTCCTCTCGCATTGAGGGGATAATTTTGTGGTGTTTCCCGAATTTCGGCGGGAAGCTGGGGGAACTTCTCGAGTTTCAACGGGGACCTCAGGAACTCACTGGGGTTACTTCAGGGAAGTCAGTTCCCCCATTGTGCTGGACGGGGAACTTCCGGATTACTCTGGAGCACTTTAATGGGAATAGGGGCTCTTCTGGAGTTGAGTCCATAAATTGAGTACGCCTCTGCAATGGGGACGGATTTTAGGGAACTTTCTGAGGGGCATAAAGTATGCCAAGTTCCCTTTTGCCTTTCAAGCGGGAATGTGGGATTTCCCTTGTGATTCTGCAGCGCAAAATTACCTCATGTCGCATTGAGGGGATAATATTGTGTTGTTTCTGGAGTTGTGGTGGGAAGTAGGGGATACTTCTGGAGTTGAAACGGGAACCTAAGGAACTCTCTCGGTTTGCTCCAGGGAAGTCAAGTTCCCTTTTGTGTTGGAAGGGGAATTTCTTGATTACTCTTGAGACTTTAAATGGGAATATTGCCTCTTTTCGATTTGAGTCCATGAGTTGTGTTTTCCTCTCCACTGAGGAAGGATGTTAGGGAACATTCTGAGTCGCATAAACGGAGTCAGTACCCTTTTGCCTTTCAAGCCGGAATGTAGGATTTCTCTTGAGAATCTGCAGCGCAAAATTTCCTCATCTCGCAGTGAGGGGAATATTTTGTGGTGTTTCTCGAATTGCGGCAGGACGCTGCGGGTACTTCTTGAGTTTAGATGGCGACCTCAGGAACTCACTGGAGTTTCTTCAGGGAAGTCAGGTCCCCTTTTGTGCTGGAAGGGGAACTTCCGGATTAGTCTCGAGCCCTTTAATGGGAATAGGGCCTCTTCTGGAGTTGAGTCCATAAAGTGTGTATGTCTCTCCAATGGGGAGGGATATTAGGGAACATTCTGAGTGACATAAAGTGTGTCAAGTTCCCTTTTGCTTTCAAGCGGGAAGGCGGGATTTCTCTTGAGATTCTGCAGCGCAAAATTACCTCATGTCGCATTGAGGGGATAATATTGTGTTGTTTCTCGAGTTGTGGTGGGAAGTAGGGGATACTTCTGGCGTTGAAATGGGAACCTAAGGAATTCTCCCGGTTTGCTCCAGGGAAGTCAAGTTCCCTTTTGTGTTGGAAGGGGAACTTCTTGATTACTCTTGAGCCTTTAAATCTGAATATAGCCTCTTTTCGATTTGAGTCCATGAAGTGTGTTTTCCTCTCCAATGAGGAAGAATGTTAGGGAACATTCTGAGTCGCCTAAAGGGAGTCAGGTACCCTCATGCCTTTCAAGCTGGAATGTGGGATTTCTTTTGAGATTCTGCAGCGCAAGATTTCCTCATCTCACATTGAGGGGATAATTTTGTGGTGTTTCTCGAGTTGTGGCAGGAAGCAGGGAGTACTTCTCTACTTCCAGCGGGGACCTCAGGAATTCGCTCGGGTTGCTTCATGGAAGTCAAGTCCCCTTTTGTGTTGGAAGGGGAACTTCCGGATGACTCTCGAGCTGTTAAATGTGAATAATGCCTCTTCTCGATTTGAGTCCATAAAGTGTGTTTTCCTCTCCACTGAGGAAGGTTGTTAGGGAACATTCTGAGTCGCTTAAAGGGAGTCAAGTACCCTTTTGCCCTTCAAGCGGGAATGTGGGATTTCTCTTGAGATTCTGCAGCGCAAAATTTCCTCATCTCGCATTGAGGGAATAATTTTGTTGTGTTTCTCGAGTTGCGAAGGGGACCTCAGAAACTTACCCGAGTTACTTCAAGAAATCAGGCCCCTTTTTTCCTGGAAGGAGAACTTCCGGATTACTCTTGAGCCCTTTAATGGGAATATGGCCTCTTCTGGAGTTGAGTCCATAAAGTGTGTTTTCCGCTCCACTGAGGAAAAATGTTAGGGACCATTCTGAGTCGCCTAAAGGGAGTCAAGTAGCCTTTTGCCTTTCAAGCGAAAATGTGGGATTTCACTTGAGACTCTGCAGCGCAAAATTTCCTCATCTCACATTGTGGGGATAATTTTGTGGTGTTTCTCGAGTTGCGAATACCTCAGAAACTTACCCGAGTTACTTCAGGGAATCAGGTGCCATTTGTGCTGGAAGGGGATCTTCCGGAATACTTTTGAGCCCTGTAATGGGAATAGGGCCTCTTCTCCAGTTGAGTCCCTAAAGTGTGATTTCCTCTCCAGTGGAGACGGAGCTTAGGGAACTTTCTGAGTGGCATAAAGTGTGTCAAGTAAGCTTTTGCCTTTCAATGGTAATGTGGATTTTCTTTTGAGATTCTGCAGCGCAAAATTTCCTCATCTCGCATTGAGGTGATAATTTTGTGGTGTTTCTCCAGTTGTGGTGGGAAGCAGGGGGCACTTCTCTAGCTATGGCGGGGACCTCAGGAACTCGCTCGGGTTGCTTCAGGGAAGTCAAGTCGCCTTTTGTGTTGGAAGGGGAACTTCCGGATTACTGTCAAGACGTTAAAAGGGAATATTGCCTCCTCTCCATTTAAGTCCATAAATTATGTTCTCCTCTACTGAGGATGGATATTAGGGAACATTCTGAGTCGCCTAAAGGGAGTCAAGTACCCTTCTGCCTTTCAAGCGGGAATGTGGGATTTCTCTTGAGATTCTGCAGCGCAAAATTTCCTCATCTCCCATTGAGGGGATAATATTGTGGTGTTTCTCGAGTTGCGGCGGGAAGCTGGGGGTACTTCTCGAGTTGCAGCGGGGACCTCAGGAACTCACTCGGGTTGCTTCAGGGAAGTCAAGTCCTTTTTTGTGTTGGAAGGGGAACTTCCGGATTACTCTCGAGCTGTTAAATGGGAAAAATGCCTCTTCTCGATTTGAGTCCATAAAGTGTGTTTTCCTCTCCACTGAGGAAGGATGTTAGGGAACATTCTGAGTCGCATAAATGGAGTCAGTACCCTTTTGCCTTTCAAGCCGGAATGTGGGATTTCTCTTGAGATTCTCAGCGCAAAATTTCCTCATCTCGCAGTGAGGGGAATATTTTGTGGTGTTTCTCGAATTGCGGCGGGACGCTGGGGGTACTTCTTGAGTTTAGATGGGGACCTCAGGAACTCACGCGAGTTTCTTCAGGGAAGTCAGGTCCCCTTTTGTGCTGGAAGGGGAACTTCCGGATTAGTCTCGAGCCCTTTAATGGGAATAGGGCCTCTTCTGGAGTTGAGTCCACAAAGTGTGTTCTCCTCTCCAATGGGGAAGGATGTTAGGGATCTTTCTGAGTGACATAAAGGGAGTCAAGTACGTTTTTGCCTTTCAATTGGGAATGTTGGATTTCTCTTCAGATTCTGCAGCGCAAAGTTTCCTCATCTCGCATTGAGGGGATAATTTTGTGGTGTTTCCCGAATTTCGGCGGGAAGCTGGGGGTACTTCTCGAGTTTCAACGGGGACCTCAGTAACTCACTGGAGTTACTTTAGGGAAGTCAGTTCCCCTTTAGTGCTGGACGGGGAACTTCCGGATTACTCTCGAGGCCTTTAAGGGAATAGGGGCTCTTCTGGAGTTGAGTCGATAAATTGTGTATGCCTCTGCAATCGGGATGGATTTTAGGGAACTTTCTGAGGAGCATAAAGTATGCCAAGTTCCCTTTTGCCTTTCAAGCGGGAATGTGGGATTTCTCTTGAGATTCTGCAGCGCAAAATTACCTCATGTCGCATTGCGGGGATAATACTGTGTTGTTTCTCGAGTTGTGGTTTGAAGTGGGGGATACTTCTGTAGTTGAAACGGGAACCTCAGGAACTCTCTCAGGTTGCTCCAGGGAAGTCAAGTCCCCTTTTGTGTTGGAAGGGGAACTTCTTGATTACTCTTGAGCTTTTAAATGGGAATATTGCCTCTTCTCGATTTGACTGCATGAAGAGTGTTCTCCTCTGCACTGAGGATGGATGTTAGGGAACATTCTGATTCTCATAACGGGAGTCAAGAACCCTTTTGCCTTTCAAGAGGGAATGTGATATTTCTCTTGAGATTCTGCAGAGCAATATTTCTTCATCTCGCATTGAGGTGATAATTTTGTGGTGTATGTCCAGTTGCGGCGGGAAGCTGGGGGTACTTCTCGAGTTGCGATGGGGACATCAGGAACTCCCTCGGGTTTCTTCAGGTAAGGCAGGTCCCGTTTTGTGTTTGAAGGGGAAATTCCGGTTCACTATCGAGCCGTTAAGCGGGAATCGGTCCTCATCTCAAATTGAGTCCATAAAGAGTGTTCTCCTCTCCAATGGGCACTGCTCTGTGAGGGAACTTTCTGAATTGCATAAAGGGTGTTAAGAGTCCTTTTGCCTTTCAAGAGGGAATGTGGTATTTCTCTTGAGATTCTGCATCGCAAAATTTCCTCATCTCGCACTGAGGGGATAATTTTGTGGTGTTTCTCGAGTTGCGGCTGGAGGCTAGGGTATTTCTCGAGTTGCGACGGAGACCTCAGGAACTCGCTTGGGTTGCTTCAGGGAAGTCAGGTCCCCTTTGGTGTTGGAAGGGGAACTTCCGGTTTACTCTCCAGCCGTTTATTGGGAATAGGGCCTCATCTTGATTTGAGTCCATAAAGTGTGTTCTCCTGTCCAATGAGGACGGCTGTGTGAGGGAACTTTCTGAGTCACATAAAGGGTTTCAAGAACCGTTTTGCCTTTCAAGAGGGAATGTGGTATTTCTCTTGAGATTCTGTAACGCAAAATTTCCTATTCTTGCATTGAGGGGATATTTTGTGGTGTTTCTCGAGTTGCGGCGGGAAGCTGGGGGTACTTCTCAAGTTGCTATTCGTACCTCAGGAACTCACTCGGGTTTCTTCAGGTAAGGCAGGTCCCCTTTTTGTTGGAAGGGGAACTTCCGATTTACTCTCGAGCAGTTAATTGGCAATAGTGCCTCATTTTGAATTGAGTACATAAAGTTCGTTCACCTCTCCAATGGCGACTGATGTTATTGAAATTTCTGAGTCGCATAAAGGATATTAAGTACCCTTTTGCATTTCAAGAGGGAATGTGGTATTTCTCTTGAGATTCTGCAGCGCAAAATATCCTCATCTCGCATTGAGGAGATAATTTTGTGGTGTATGTCAAGTTGTGGCGGGAATTTTGGATTACTTCTCGTGTTGCGACGGGGACCTCAGGAATTTGCTCGAGTTGCTTCTGGAAAGTCAGGTCCCCTTTTGTGTTGGAAGGGGAACTTCCGGTTTAGTCTGGAGCTGTTAAATGGGAATAGGGCCTCATCTCGAATTGAGTCCATAAAGTGTGTTCTCCTCTCCTATGGGGAATGATATTAGTGAAATTTCTGAGTCGCATAAACGGTATCAAGTACTTTTTGCCTTTCAAGAGGGAATAGTGGTATTTCTCTTGAGATTCTGCAGCCCAAAATTTCCTCTTCTCGCATTGAGGGGATAATTTTGTGGTGTTTCTCTAGTTGCGGCAGGAGCTTGGGGTACTTCTCGAGTTGCCATGTGGACCTGAAGAACTTGCTTGGGTTTCTTCAGGTAAGGCAGGTCCCCTTTTGTGTTGGAAAGGGCACTTCCTGTTTACTCTCCAGCCATTAAATGGGAATAGGGCTTCATCTCGAATTGAGTCCATAAAGTGTGTTCTCCTCTCCAATGGGGACGGCTGTGTGAGGGTACTTTCTGAGTTGCATAAAGGGTGTCAAGTACACTTTTGCCTTTCAAGCGGGAATGTGGTATTTCTCTTGAGATTCTGCAGCGCACAATTTCCTCATCTCGCATTGAGGGGATAATTCTGTGGTGTTTGTCGAGTTGCGGCGGGATGCTGGGGGTGCTTCTCGAGTTGCAACGGGACCTCAGGAAGTGGCTCGGGTTGCTTCAGGGAAGTCAGGTCCCCTTTTGTGTTGGAACGGGAACTTCCGGTTTACTTTCGAGCCGTTCATTGGGAATAGGGATTCATCTGGAGTTGAGTCCAAAAGGTGTTTTTTCCTCTCCAATGGGTACGGCTCTGTGAGCGAACTTTCTGGGTGACATAAAGTGTGTCAAGTGACCTTTTGCCTTTCAAGCGGGTATGTGGGACTTCTCTTGAGATTTCGGAGCGCAAAATTTCCTCATCTCGCATTGTGGGGATAATTTTTTTGTGTCTCAAGTTTCGGCTTGGATCTGGGGGTACTTCTCGAGTTGCAGCGTGGACCTCAGGAACTCGTTCATGTTGCTTCAGGGAAGTCAGGTCCCCTTTTTTTGGAAGCGGAACTTCCAGATTACTCTCGAGCCCTTAAATGGGAATAGGTCCTCTTCTAGATTTGAGTCCATGAAGTGTGTTCTCCGCTCCAATAAGTACAGGTGTTAGGAAACTATCTGAATCGCATAAAGTGTGTCAAGTGCCCTTTTGCCTTTCAAGCTGGAATGTGGGATTTCTATTTAATTGTGCAGTGCAAAATTTCCTCATCTCACATTGAGCGGATAATTTTTTGGTGTTTCCCCTTGTGAGGCGGGAAGCTGGGGGTACTTTTCGAGTTGCGACGGGGACCTCAGGAACTCGCTTGTGTTGCTTCAGGGAAGTTAGTCACCCTTTTCTCCTGGAACGGGAATTTCAGGATTACTCTCAAGCCTTTAAATGGGAATAGGACCTCTTCCCAAGTTGAGTCCATAAATTGTGTTCTCCTCTCCAATGGGGATGGCTGTGTGAGGGAATTTTCTGAGTCGCATAAAGGGTGTCAAATACAGTTTTGCCTTTCCAGCGGAACGTGGGATTTCTCTTGAATTGTGCAGCGGAATATTTTCCTGATCTCGCATTGAGGGGATAATTTTGTGGTGTTTCTAGAGTTGCAGCGGGAACATGGTTGTACTTCTCAGGTAGCAAACAGGACCTCAGGAATTCTCTCTGGCTGCTTCAGGGAAGTCAGGAACCCTTTTGTGTTGGAAGGGGAATTTCGGGATTACTGTTGAGCCTTTAAATGGGAATAGGGCCTCTTCTCGAGTTAAGTCCGTAAAGTGTGTTCTCCTCTCCAATGGGGACGACTGTTTGAGGGAATTTTTTGTCTCACCCGGCTGTGCAGACGGGAGAAATACCAGCCCCACCCGCGCAGACACGAGAGATGCCGGCCCAGGCGGCTGAGACGCCAGAGACAGGGGCCTTGCCGGCGCAGACGCAAGAGAGGCCTTCCCCACCGGCGCAGACGGGAGAGAACCCGGCCCCGCCCGCGCAGACTCGAGAGACCCCGGCCACGCCCGCTCAGACGCGAGAGACCTCGGCCCCGGCTGCTCAGACGCTATTGTTTTGGCGCAGCCCGCGCAGACGCAAGAGAAGCCGGCCCCACCTGCACAGATGCGAGAGACCCTTGCCCCGCCCGCGCAGACGCGAGAGACCCCGGCCCCGCCCGCCCAGATGGGAGAGACCCCAGCCCCGCCCACCAGACGCGGGATACGCAGGTCCCGCCCCCGCAGACTCCAGAGAAGCCGGCCCTGGCGCAACCGACCATGCAGAGATGCACAGTGGTGAGGAGCTACCCCATGCCTGAGGCCAGGGCAGGTGGCCGAGAGGAGGTACCCCACCTCCAATAGGCGGTGGCTGTGCGGGGGACGGCCGAGAGGATGTACTCACGTTCAAGGTCAGGAGGGGCGGCCTTGAGGACATACCCCTCATCCAAGGTAAGGTGCAGCAGCTGTGCTTTCTTGGAGCAGCTGTGAAGAGATATCCCACACCCAAGGTAAGAGAAACTCAAATCAGATGGTAGGTATTGCGAGGGGGCTTCAGATGGCAGACACACTGAAATCATCATCACAGGAATCTACTCCATCTGATCACATGGACCACAGCCGAATGTGGTCCACTGGAGAAGGGAATGGCAAACCACTTCAGTATATTTGCATTGAGATCCCCATGAACAGTATCCAAGGGCAAAATGACAGGATACTGAATGAGGAATTCCCCAGGTCTGTAGGTGCCCAGTATGCTACTGGAGATCAGTGGAGAAATAACTCTAGAAGGAATGAAGGGATGGAGCAAAAGCAAAACCAGTACCCAGTTGTGGATGTGACCGGTGATAGAAGTAAGGTCTGGTGCTGTAAAGAGCAATATTGCATAGGAACCTGGAATGTAAGGTCCAGGAATCAAGGCAAATTGGAAGTGGTCAAACAGGAGATGGCAAGAGTGAACATAGACATTCTAGGAATCAGTGAATTAAAATGGACTGGAATGTGTGAACTTAACTCAGATGACCATTATATATATACTACTGTGGGCAGAAATCCCTTAGAAGAAATGGAGTAGCCATCATGGTCAACAAGAGACTCCGAAATGCAGTACTTGTGTGCCATCTTAAAAACGACAGAATGATTTCTGTTCGTTTCCAAGGCAAACCATTCAACATTACAGTAATCCAGGCCTGTGCCCCAACCACTAACGCTGAAGAAGCTGAAGTTGAACGGTTCTATGAAGACCTACAAGACCTTTTAGAACTAACACCCAAAAAGATGTCCTTTTCATTATAGGGGACTGGAATGCAAAAGTAGGAAGTCAAGAAACACCTGGAGTAACAGGCAAATTTGGCCTTGGAGCACGGAATGAAGCAGGGCCAAGTCTAATAGAGTTTTGTCAAGAGAACACACTGGTCATAGCAAACTCCCTCTTCCAACAACACAAGAGAAGACTCTACACGTGGACATCACCAGATGGTCAACACCGAAATCAGATTGATTATATTCTTTGCAGCCATTCAGATATGACCTCAATCAAATCCCTTAGGATTATACAGTGGAAGTGAGAAATAGATTTAAGGCACTAGATCTGATAGATAGAGTGCCTGATGAACTCTGGATGGAGGTTCGTGACATTGTACAGGAGACAGGGACCAAGAGCATCCCCATGGAAAAGAAATGCAAAAAAGAGCAAAATGGCTGTCTGAGGTGGCCTTACAAATAGCTGTGAAAAGAAGAGAAGCGAAAAGCAAAGGAGAAAGGGAAAGATATAAGCATTACA
This sequence comes from Moschus berezovskii, assembly GCF_049115385.1. Lineage (NCBI taxonomy): Eukaryota > Metazoa > Chordata > Mammalia > Artiodactyla > Moschidae > Moschus > Moschus berezovskii. Next base: position 142,130,377 of record NC_142461.1, read on the forward strand.
ATGCAGAGTTCCAAAGATTAGCAAGGAGAGATAAGAAAGCCTTCCTCAGTGATCAATGCAAAGAAATAGAGGAAAACAACAGAATAGGAAAAACAAGAGATCTCTTCAAGAACATTAGAGATTCCAAGGGAACATTTCATGCAAAGATGGGCTCGATAAAGGACAGAAATGGTATGGACCTAACGGAAGCAGAAGATATTAAGAAGAGGTGGCAAGAATACACTGAAGAACTGTACAAAAAAGATCTTCACGACAAGGATAGTCACGAAAATGTGATCACTGGCCTAGAGCCAGACATCTTGGAATGTGAATTCAAGTGTGCCTTAGAAAGTAACACTACGAACAAAGCTAGTGGAAGTGATGGAATTCCAGTTGAGCTATTTCAAATCTTGAAAGATGATGCTGTGAAAGTGCTGCACTCAATATGCCAACAAATTTGGAAAACTCAGCAGTGGCCACAGGACTGGAAAAGGTCAGTCTTCATTCTAATCCCAAAGAAAGGCAATGCCAAAGAATGCTCAAGCTACCGCACAATTGCACTCATCTCACACGCTAGTACGGTCATGCTCAAAATTCTCCAAGTCAGGCTTCAGCAATATGTGATCCGTGAACTCCCAGATGTTCAAACAGGTTTTCGAAAAGGCAGAGGCACCAGAGATCAAATTGCCAACATCCGCTGGATCATGGAGAAAGCGAGAGAGTTCCAGAAAAACATCTATTTCTGCTTCATTGATTATGCCAAAGCCTTTGACTGTGTGGATCACAATAAACTGTGGAAGATTCTGAAAGAGATGGGAATAAGAGACCACCTGACCTGCCTCTTTAGAAACCTGTATGCAGATCAGGAAGCAACAGTCAGAACTGTGCATGGAACAAGAGACTGGTTCCAAATAGGAAAAGGAGTACGTCAAGGCTGTATATTGTAATCTTGCTTATTTAACTTATATGCAGAGTGCATCATGAGAAATGCTGGGCTGGAAGAAGAACAACTGGAATCAAGATTGCTGGGAGAAATATCAATAACCTCAGATATGCAGATGACACCACCTTTAGGGCAGAAAGTGAGGAGGAACTCAAAAGCCTCTTGATGAAAGTGAAAGAGGAGAGTGAAAAGGTTGGCTTGAAGCTCAACATTCAGAAAACAAAGGTGATGGAATCTGGTCCCAACACTTCACGGGAAATAGATGGAAAAAGAGTGGAAACAGTGTCACACTTTATTTTTGGGGGCTCCAAAATCACTGCAGATGCTGATTGAAGCCATGAAATTAAAAGGCGCTTACTCCTTGGAAGGGAAGTTATGATCAACCTTGATAGTATATTAAAAAGCAGAGACATCACTTTGCCAAAAAAGCTCCATCTAGTCAAAGCTATGGTTTTTCCCGTGGTCATGTATGGATGTGAGAGTTGGACTGTGAAGAAAGCTGATCGCCGAAGAACTGATGCTTTCGAACTGTGGTATTGGAGAAGACTCTTGAGAGTCCCTTGGACTGCAAGAAGATCCAACCAGTCCATTCTAAGGGAGATCAATCGTCGGTGTTCATTGGAAGGACTGATGCTAAAGTTGAAATTGCAATACTTCGGCCACCTCATGCGATGAGTTGACTCACTGGAAAAGATTCTGATGCTAGGAGAGGTTGGGGGCTGGAGGAGAAGGGGACGACAGAGAATGAGATGGCTGGATAGCATCACCGGCTCTGTGGCCATGAGTTTGAGTGAACTCCGGGAGTTGGTGTAGGACAGGGAGGCCTAGCGTACAGTGATTCATGGGGTCGCGGAGAGTCGGACACGACTGAGCGACTGAACTGAACTGGACTGAATAAAGTGTGTCAAATACCCTTTTCCCTTTCAGGCGGGAATGTGGGATTTCTCTTGAAATTCTGCAGCGCAAAATTTCTTCATCTCGCATTGAGGGGATAATTTTGTGGTGTTTCTCGAATTGCGGCGGGAAGCTGGGGGTATTCCTCGAGGTGCGAAGGGGACATCAGGAACTCACTCGAGTTACTTCAGGGAAGTCAGGTCCCCGATTGTGCTGGAAGGGGAACTTCCGGATTACTCTCGAGCCGTTAAATGGGAATATTGCCTCTTCTTGATTTGAGTCCTTAAAGTGTGTTCTCCTCTCCACTGAGGAAGGATGTTAGGGACCATTCTGATTCGCCTAAATGGAGTCAAGTACCCTTTTGCCTTTCAAGCGGGAATGTGGGATTTCTCTTGAGATTCTGCAGCGCAAAATTTCCTCATCTCGCATGGAGGGGATAATTATGTGCTGTTACACGAATTGGGCTGGGAAGCTGGGGGTGATTCTCCAGTTGCGACGAGGACCTCTGGAACACACTCGGATTACTTCAGGGAAGTCAGGTCCCCTTTTGTGCTGGAAGGGGAACTTCCGGATTGTTCTTGAGCCCTTTAATGGAAATAGGGCCTCCTCTAGATTTGATTCCATAAATTGTGTTCTCCTCTCCAATGTGGACGGATGTTAGAAAACTTTCTGAGTGGCATAAAGTGTGTCAAGTACCCTTTTGCCTTTCAAGCGGGAATGTGGGATTTCTCTTGAGATTCTGCAGCGTAAAATTACCTCATCTCGCATTGAGGGGATAATTTTGTGGTATTTCTCGAGTTGCAGAGGGAAGCAGGGGATACTTCTCGACTTGAAACGGGGACCTCAGGAACTCGCTCGGGTTGCTTCAGCGAAGTCAAGTCCCCTTTTGTGTTGGAAGGGGAACTTCCAGATTACTCTCGAGCCGTTAATTGGGAACATTGCCTCTTCTCGATTTGAGTCCAGAGAGTGTGTTCTCCTCGGCCCTGAGGACAGATGTTAGGGAACATTTTGAGTCGCCTAAAGGGAGTCAAGTACACTGTTGCCTTTCAAGCGGGAATGGGAGATTTCTCTTGAGATTCTGCAGCGCAAAATTTCCTCATCTCGCATGGAAGGGATAATTTTTTGGTGTTTTAGGAATTGGGTTGGGAAGCTGGGGGTACTTCTGCAGTTCCGACGAGTACCCCTGGACCACACTCGATTTACTTCAGGGAAGTCTGGTCCCATTTTGTGCTGGAAGGGGTACTTCCGTATTACTCTCGAACCCTTTAATGTGAATAGGGCCTCTTCTCGAATTGAGTCCATAAAGTCTGTTCTCCTCTCCAAAGGGGATGGCTGTGTGAGGGAACTTCCTGATTCGAATAAAGGGTGTCACGTATCTTTTTCCCTTTCAAGAGGGAATGTGGTATTTCTCTTGAGATGCTGCATCGCAGCATTTCCTCCTCTCGCCTTGATGGGTTAATTTTGGGGTGTTTCTAGAGTCGCGGCGGGAAGCTGGGGTTGCTTCTGGAGTTGTGACGGGGACCTCAGTAACTCGCTGGGGTTGCTTCAGGGAAGTCAGGTCCCCTTTGGTGTTGGAAGGGGAACTTCCGGTTTTCTCTCGAGCCCTTCAATGTGAACAGGGGCTCATCTCGAATTGAGTCCATAAAGTGTGTTCTCCTCTAAAAGGGGACGGCTGTGTGAGGGAACTTTCTAAGTCGAATAAAAGGTGTCAGGTACCTTTTTGCATGTCAAGAGGGAATGTGGGTATTTCTCTTCATATGCTGCATCGCAAAATTTCCTCATCTGGCAATGAGGTGATAATTTTGGGGTGTTTCTCGAGTTGCGGCGGGGAGCTGGGGGTGCTTCTCATGTTGCGACGCGGACCTTAGGACCTCGCTGGTCTTGCTTCAGGGAAGTCAGGTCCCTTTTTTTGTTCGAAGGGGAAATTCCGGGTTCCTCTCCAGCCCTTAAATGTGCACAGGGGTTCATCTCTAATTGAGTCCATAAAGTGTGTTCTCTCCAAAGGGGACGGCTGTGTGAGTGAACTTTCTGAGTCGAATAAAGGGTGTCAAGTATCTTTTTGCCTTTCAAGAGGGAATGTGGTATTTCTGTTGAGATGCTGCTTCGCAGCATTTCTTCCTCTCGCATTGAGGGGATTATTTTAGGGTGTTTCTTGAGTCGTGGCGGGAAGATGGGGGTGCTTCTCGAGTTGCGAAGGAGACCTCAGGAACTCACTGGGGTTGCTTCAGGGAAGTCAGGTCCCCTTTGGTTTTGGAAGGAGAACTTCCGGTTTTCTCTGGAGCCCTTCAATGTGAACAGGGGCTCATCTCGAATTGAGTCCATAAATTGTGTTCTCCTTTCCAAAGGGGACGGCTGTGTGAGGGAACTTTCTGAGTCGAATAAAGGATGTCAAGTATCTTTTTGCTTTTCAAGAGGGAATGTGGTATTTACCTCGAGATGCTGCATCGCAAAATTTCCTCATCTCTCATTGAGGGGATAATTTTGGTGTATTTCTCGAGTTGCGGCGGGAAGCTGGGGGTGCTTATCGAGTTGCGACGGGGACCTAAGAAACTCGCTGGGGTAGCTTCAGGGAATTCAGGTCTCCTTTGGCTTTGGAAGGGAACTTCCGGGTTCCTCTTGAGCCCTTAAATGTGAACAGTGGCTCATCTCGAATTGAGTCCATAAAGTGTCTTCTCCTCTCCAAATGGACGGCTGTGTGAGGGAAATTTCTGAGTCGAATAAAGGGTGTCACGTATCATTTTGCCTTTCAAGAGGGAATGTGGTATTTCGCTTGAGATGCTGCATTGCAGCATTTCCTCATCTCGCATTGAGGGGATAATTTTGGTGTATTTCTCGAGTTGCGGCGGGAAGCTGGGGGTGCTTATCGAGTTGGGACGGGGACCTAAGAAACTCGCTCTGGTTGCTTCAGGGAAGTCAGGTCCTCTTTGCTGGTGGAAGGGGAACTTCCGGGTTCCTCTCGAGCCCTTAAATGTGCACAGCGGCTCATCTCGAATTGAGCCCATAAAGTGTGTTCTCCTCTAAAAGGGGATGTCTATGTTAGGGAAATTTCTGAGTTGAAAAAAGGGTATCAAGTACCTTTTTGCCTTACAACAGGGAATGTGGTATTTTCCTTGAGATGCTGCATCGCAAAATTTCCTCATCTCGCATTGAGGGAATAATTTTGGTGTGTTTCTCGAGTTGCGAAAGGAAGCTGGGCTGCTTGCAGAGTTGCGACGGGGACCTCAGGAACTCGCTGGGGTTGCTTCAGGTAAGTCAAGTCCCCTTTGGTATTAGCAGGGGAACTCTCGGGTTCCTCTCGAGCCCTTAAATGTGCACAGGGGCTCATCTCGAATTTAGTCCAAAAAGTGTGTTCTTTCCAAAGGGGTCGGATGTGTGAGGGAACTTCTGAGGCGAATAAAGGGTGTCAAGTACCTTTTTGCCTTTCAAGAGGGAATTTGGTATTTCTCTTGAGATGCTGCATTGCAGAATTTCCTCATCTTGCATTGAGTGGATAATTTTGGGGTGTTTATCGAGTTGCGGTGGGAAGCTTGGTGTGCTTCTTGAGTTGCGATGGGGACCTCAAAAACTCGCTGGGGTTGCTTCAGGGAAGTCAGGTCCCCTTTGGTGTTGGAAGGGGAACTTCCGGGTTCCTCTCGAGCCCTTAATGTGCACAGGGGCTCATCTCGAATTGAGTCAATGAAGTCTATACTCCTCTCAAATGGTACTATTGTGTGAGGGAACTTTCTGAGTCGAATAAAGGCTGTCAAGTACATTTTGCCTTTCAAGACGGAATGTGGTTTTTCTCTTGAGATGATGCATCGCAAAATTTCCTCATCTAAAATTGAGGGGATAATTTTGCGGTGTTTCTCGAGTTGTAGTGGGAAGCTGGGGGTGCCTCTCGAGTTGCGACGGGGACCTCAGGAACTCGCTGGGGTTGCTTCAGGGAAGTCAGGTCCCCTTTGCTGTTGGAAGGGGAACTTCCGGGTTCCTCTCGAGCCCGTAAATGTCCACAGGGGCTCATCTCGAATTGAGTCCATAAAGTGTGTTCTATTCTCCAAAGGGGACGGCTGTGTGAGGGAACTTTCTGAGTCGAATAAATGGTTTCAAGTACCTTTTTGTGTTTCAAGAGGGAATGTGGTATTTCTCTTGAGATGCTGCATCGCAAAATTCCTTATCTCACATTGAGGGGATAATTTTGGTGTGTTTCTCGAGTTGCGGCGGGAAGCTGGGGTGCTTCAAGAGTTCCGACGGGGACCTCAGGAACTCGGTGGGGTTACGTTAGGGAAGTCAGTTCCACTTTGGTGTTGGAAGGAGAACTTCCGGGTTACTCTCGAGCCCTTAAATGTGCACAGGGGCTCATCTCGAATTGAGTCCATAAAGTGTGTTCTCCTGTAAAAGAGGACGGCTGTGTGAGTGAACTTTCTAAGTCAAATAAAGGGTGTCAAGTACCTTTTTGCCTTTCACGAGGGAATGTGGTATTTCTCTTGAGATGCTAAATCGCAAAGTTTCCTCATCTCGCATCGATGGGATTATTTTGGGGTGTTTCTCGAGTTGCGGCCAGATGCTGGGGGTGCTTCTCGAGTAGGGAGGGGGACCTCAGGAACTCGCCAGGGTTGCTTCAGGGAAGTCAGGTCCCCTTTGGTGTTGGAATGGGAACTTCCGCGTTCCTCTCTAGCACTTAAATGTGCACAGGGGCTCATCTCGAATTGAGTCCATAAAATGTGTTCTCCTCTGGAAAGAGGACTGCTGTGTGAGGGAACTTTCTGAGCCAAATAAAGGTTGTCAAGTAGCTTTTTGCCTTTCAAGAGCGAATGTGGTATTTCTCTTGAGATGCTAAATCGCAAAATTTCCTCATCTCGCATTGAGGGGATAATTTTGTGGAGTTTCAGGAGTTGCGGCGGGTAGCTCGGGGTGCTTCTCGAGTTGCGACGGGGACCTCAGGAACTCGCTGGGGTTGTTTCAGGGAAGTCAGGTCCCCTTTGATGTTGGAAGGGGAACTTCCGAGTTCCTCTCGAGTCCTTAAATGTGCACAGGGGCTTATCTCAAATTGAGTCAATGAAGTGTGTACTCCTCTCAAATGGGACAGTTGTGTGAATGAACTTTCTGTGTCGAATAAAGGGTGTCAAGTACCTTTTTGCCTTTCAAGAGGGGATGTGGTATTTCTCTTGAGATGCTGCATCGCAAAACTTCCTCATCTCTCATTGAGGGAATCATTTTTGGGTGTTTCATGAATTGCGGCGGGAAGCTGGCGGTGCTTCTCGAGTTGCGACGGGGACCTCAGGAACTCGCTGGGGTTGCTTCAGGGAAGTCAGGTCCCCTTTGTTGCTTTAAAGGGAACTTCCGGGTACCTCTCGAGCCCTTAAATGTACACAGGGGCTCATCTCGAATTGAGTCCATAAAGTGTGTTCTCCTCTAAATTGGGACGGCTGTGTGAGGCAACGTTCTGTGTCGAATAAAGTGTTTCTGGCACCTTTTAGCCTTTCAAGATGGAATGTGGTATTTCTCCTGAGATGCTGCATCGCAAAATTTCCTCATCTCGCATAGAGGGGATAATTTTGGGGTGTTTTTCGAGTTGTGTCGGGAAGATTGGGGTACTCTCGAGTTGCAACGTGGACCTCAAGAACTCGCTGTGGTTGATACATTGAAGTCAGGTCCCCTTTGTTGTTGGAAGGGGAACTTTCGGGTTCCTCTCGAGCTCTTAAATGTGCACAGCGGCTCATCTAAATTGAGTCCATAAAGTGTGTTCTCTAAAAGAGAATGGCTGGGTGAGGGAAATATCTGAGTCGACAAAAGGGCGTCAAGTACTTTTTTGCCTTTCAAGAGGGAATGTGGTATTTCTCTTGAGATTCTGCATCGCAAAATTTCTCATTTCATATTGAGGGAATAATTTTGCAGTGTTTCTCGAGTTGCGGCAGGAAGCTGGCTGTGATTCAAGAGTTGCGATGGGGACCTCAGGAACTCGCTGGGGTTGCTTCAGGGATGTCAGGTCCCCTTTGGTGTTGGAAGGGGAACTTCCGGGTTCTTCTCGAGCCTTTAAATGTGCACAGGGGTCATCTCGAATTGAGTCCATAAAGTGTGATCTCCTCTAAAAGGGGAGGGCTGTGTGAGAGAACTTTCTGAGTCGAATAAAGTGTGTCAAGTACCATTTTGCCTTTCAAGAGGAAATGTGGTATTTCTCTTGAGATGCTGCATCGCAAAATTTCCTCATCTCGCATTGAGGGGATAATTTTGGTGTGTTTCTCGAGTTGCGGCGGGAAGCTGCGGGTGCTTCTTGAGTTGTGACGGGGACTTCAGTAATTTGCTGGGGTTGCTTCAGGGAAGTCAGGCCCCTTTGCTGTTTGAAGGGGAACTTCCGGATCCCTCTCGAGCCCTTAAATGTGCCCAGGGGCTCATCTCGAATGAGTCCATAAAGAGTTTTCTCCTCTAAATTGGGATGGCTTTCTGAGAGAACTTTCTGAGTCGAATAAAGGGTGACAAGTACATTTTTGCCTTTCAAGAGGGAATGTGGTATTTCTCTTGAGATGCTGCATCGCAAAATTTCCTCATTTCGCATTGAGGGAATAATTGTGGGGTGTTTCTCGAGTTGCGGCGGGAAGCTCGGGGTGCTTCTCGAGTTGCGACGGGGACCTCAGGAACTCGCTGGGGTTGTATCAGAGATGTCAGGTCCCCTTTGGTGTTGGAAGGGGAACTTCCGGGTTCCTCTGGAGCCCTTACATGTGCACAGGGGCTCATCTCGAATTGAGTCCATAATGTGTGTTCTCCTCTAAAAGGGGACGGCTGTGTGAGGGAACTTTCTGAGTCGAATAAAGGGTGTCAAGTACCTTTTTGCCTTTCAACAGGGAATGTGGTATTTCTCCTGAGATGCTGCATCGAAAAATTTCGTCGTCTCGCATTGAGGGGCTAATTTTGGGCTGTTTCTCTAGTTCCAGCGGGAAGTTGGGTGTGTTTCTCGAGTTGTTACGGAGACCTCAGGACCTCGCTGGCGTTGCTTCAGGGAAGTCAGGTCCCCTTTCGTGTTGGAAGGCGAACTTCCGGTATCCTCTCGAGCCCTTCAATGTGCACAGTTGCTCATCTTGAATTGAGTCCATAAAGAGTTTTCTCCCCTAAAAGGGGACGGATGTTGGAGGGAACTTTCGGAGTCGAATAAAGGGTGCCAAGTACATTTTTGCATTTCAAGAGGGAATTTGGTATTACTCTTGAGATGCTGCATCGCAAAATTTCCTCATCTCGCATTGAGGGGATAATTTTGGGGTGTTTCTCGAGTTGCGGCGAGAAGCTGGAGGTGCATCTCGAGTTGCCACGGGGACCTCAGGAACTCGCTGGGGTTGCTTTAGGGAAATCATGTCCCCTTTGGTGTTGGAAGGGGAACTTCCGGGTTCCTCTCGAGCCCTTAATTGTGCACAGAGGCTCATCTCGAAATGAGTCCATAAAGTGTGTTCTCCTCCAAAAGGGGACGGCTGTGTGAGGGAACTTTCTGAGTCGAATAAAGGGTGTCAAGTACCTTTTTGCTTTTCAAGAGTTAATATGGCATTTCTCTTGAGATGCTGCATCGCAAAATTTCCTCATCTTGCATTGAGGGGATAATTTTGGTGTGTTTCTCGAGTTGCCGCGGGAAGGTGGGGATGCTTCTCTAGTTGCGACGGAGACCTCAGGAACTCGCTGTGGTTGCTTCAGGGAATTCAGGTCCCCTTTGCTGTTGGAAGGGGAACTTCCGGGTTCCTCTCGAGCCCTTCAATGTGCACAGGGGCTCATCTCGAATTGAGTCCATAAAGTGTGTCCTCCTCTAAAAGGGGACGGCTGTGTGAGGGCACTTTCTGAGTCGACTAAAGGGTGTCAAGTACCTTTTTCCCTTTCAAGAGGGAATGTGGTATTTCTGTTGAGATACTGCATCGCAAAACTTCCTCATTTCGAATTGAGGGGATAATTTTGGGATGTATCTCGAAATGCGGCGGTAACCTGGGAGTGCTTCTCGAGTTGCGACGGGGACCTAATGAACTCGCTGGGGTTGCTTCAGGCAAGTCAGGTCTCCTTTGCTGTTGGAAGGGGAAATTCCGGGTTCCTCTCGAGCCCTTAAATGTGCACAGGGGCTCATCTCGAATTGAGTCCATAAAGTGTGTTCTCCTGTAAAATGGGACGGCTCTGTGAGGGAACGTTCTGAGTCGAATAAAGGGTATCTATTACCTTTTTGCCTTTCAAGAGGGAATGTGGTATTTCTCTTGAGATTCTGCATCGCAAAATTTCCTCATCTCGCATTGAGGGAATAATTATGGAGTGTTTCTCGAGTTGCGTTGGGAAGCTGGGGGTGCTTCAAGACTTGCGACGGGGACCTCAGGAACTCCCTGGGGTTGCTTCAGGGAAGTCAGGTTCCCTTTGTTGTTGGAAGGGGAACTTCCGGGTTCCTCTCGAGCCCTTAAATGTGCACAGTGGCTCATCTCGAATTGAGTCCAAAAAGTGTGATCTCCTCTAAAAGGGGAGGGTTGTGTGAGGGAACTTTCTGAGTTCAATTTTGGGTGTCAAGTACCTCTTTGCCTTTCAAGAGGGAATGTGGTATTTCTCTTGAGATGCTGCATCGCAAAATTTCCTCATCTCGCATTGAGGGGATAATTTGGGGGTGTTTCTCGAGTTTCTGCGGGAAGCTGGGGGTGCTTCTCGAGTTGTGACGGGGACCTCAGGAACTCGCTGAGGTTGCTTCAGGGAAGTCAGGTCCCCTTTGCTGTCGGAAGGGGAACTTCCGAGATCCTCTCGAGCCCTTCAATGTGCACAGGGGCTCATCTCGAATTGAGTCCATAAAGTGTGTTCTCCTGGAAAATGGGACGGCGGAGTGTGGGAACGTTCTGAGTCGAATAAAGGGTGTCTAGTAACTTTTTGCCTTTCAAGAGGAATGTGGTATTTCTCATGAGATGCTGCATCGCAAAATTTCCTCATCTCGCATTGATGGAATAATTGTGGGGTGTTTCTCGAGTTGCGACGGGAAGCTGGGGGTGCTTCAAGAGTTGCGACGGGGACGTCAAGAACTCGCTGGGGTTGCTTCAGGGAAGTCAGGTCCCCTTTGGTGTTGGAAGGGGAACATCCGGGTTCCTCTCGAGCCCTTAACTGTGCACAGGGGCTCATCTCCAATTGACTCCATAAAGTGTGTTCTCCTCTAAAATGGGACGCCTGTGTGACGGAACTTTCTGAGTCAAATAAAGGGTGTCAAGTACCTTTTTGCCTTTCAAGAGGGAATGTGGTATTTCTCTTGAGATGCTGCATCGCAAAATTTCCTCATCTCGCATGGAGGGGATAATTTTGATGTGTTTCTCGAGTTGCGGCGGGAAGCAGGCGGGGCTTCTCGAGTTGCGACGGGGACCTCAGGAACTCGCTGGGGTTGCTTCAGGGAAGTCAGGTCCCCTTTGGTGTTGGAAGGGGAACTTCCGGTTTCCTCTTGAGCCCTTCAATGTGCACATGGGCTCCTCTCGAATTGAGTCCGTAAAGTGTGTTCTCCTCTCCAAAGGGGACGGCTGTGTGAGGGAACTTTCTGAGTCGAATAAAGGGTGTCAAGTACCTTTTTGCCTTTCCGGACGGAATGTGGTATTTCTCTTGAGATGCTGCATCGCCAAATTTCCTCATCTCGCATAGAGGGGATAATTTTGGGGTGTTTCTCGAGTTGCGGCGGGAAGCTGCGGGTGCTTCTTGAGTTGTGACGGGGACTTCAGTAATTTGCTGGGGTTGCTTCAGGGAAGTCAGGCCCCTTTGCTGTTTGAAGGGGAACTTCCGGATCCCTCTCGAGCCCTTAAATGTGCACAGGGGCTCATCTCGAATGAGTCCATAAAGAGTTTTCTCCTCTAAATTGGGATGGCTTTCTGAGAGAACTTTCTGAGTCGAATAAAGGGTGACAAGTACATTTTTGCCTTTCAAGAGGGAATGTGGTATTTCTCTTGAGATGCTGCATCGCAAAATTTCCTCATTTCGCATTGAGGGAATAATTGTGGGGTGTTTCTCGAGTTGCGGCGGGAAGCTCGGGGTGCTTCTCGAGTTGCGACGGGGACCTCAGGAACTCGCTGGGGTTGTATCAGAGATGTCAGGTCCCCTTTGGTGTTGGAAGGGGAACATCCGTGTTCCTCTGGAGCCCTTACATGTCCACAGGGGCTCATCTCGAATTGAGTCCATAATGTGTGTTCTCCTCTAAAAGGGGACGGCTGTGTGAGGGAACTTTCTGAGTCGAATAAAGGGTGTCAAGTACCTTTTTGCCTTTCAACAGGGAATGTGGTATTTCTCCTGAGATGCTGCATCGAAAAATTTCGTCGTCTCGCATTGAGGGGCTAATTTTGGGCTGTTTCTCTAGTTCCAGCGGGAAGTTGGGTGTGTTTCTCGAGTTGTTACGGAGACCTCAGGACCTCGCTGGGGTTGCTTCAGGGAAGTCAGGTCCCCTTTCTTGTTGGAAGGCGAACTTCCGGTATCCTCTCGAGCCCTTCAATGTGCACAGTTGCTCATCTCGAATTGAGTCCATAAAGAGTTTTCTCCCCTAAAAGGGGACGGCTGTTGGAGGGAACTTTCGGAGTCGAATAAAGGGTGCCAAGTACATTTTTGCATTTCAAGAGGGAATTTGGTATTACTCTTGAGATGCTGCATCGCAAAATTTCCTCATCTCGCATTGAGGGGATAATTTTGGGGTGTTTCTCGAGTTGCGGCGAGAAGCTGGAGGTGCATCTCGAGTTGCCACGGGGACCTCAGGAACTCGCTGGGGTTGCTTTAGGGAAATCATGTCCCCTTTGGTGTTGGAAGGGGAACTTCCGGGTTCCTCTCGAGCCCTTAATTGTGCACAGAGGCTCATCTCGAAATGAGTCCATAAAGTGTGTTCTCCTCCAAAAGGGGACGGCTGTGTGAGGGAACTTTCTGAGTCGAATAAAGGGTGTCAAGTACCTTTTTGCTTTTCAAGAGTTAATATGGTATTTCTCTTGAGATGCTGCATCGCAAAATTTCCTCATCTTGCATTGAGGGGATAATTTTGGTGTGTTTCTCGAGTTGCCGCAGGAAGGTGGGGGTGCTTCTCGAGTTTCGACGGGGACCTCAGGAACTCGCTGTGGTTGCTTCAGGGAATTCAGGTCCCCTTTGCTGTTGGAAGGGGAACTTCCGGGTTCCTCTCGAGCCCTTCAATGTGCACAGGGGCTCATCTCGAATTGAGTCCATAAAGTGTGTCCTCCTCTAAAAGGGGACGGCTGTGTGAGGGCACTTTCTGAGTCGACTAAAGGGTGTCAAGTACCTTTTTCCCTTTCAAGAGGGAATGTGGTATTTCCGTTGAGATACTGCACCGCCAAACTTCCTCATTTCGAATTGAGGGGATAATTTTGGGATGTATCTCGAAATGCGGCAGTAACCTGGGAGTGCTTCTCGAGTTGCCACGGGGACCTAATGAACTCGCTGGGCTTGCTTCAGGCAAGTCAGGTCTCCTTTGCTGTTGGAAGGGGAACTTCCGGATCCCTCTCGAGCCCTTAAATGTGCACAGGGGCTCATCTCGAATGAGTCCATAAAGAGTTTTCTCCTCTAAATTGGGATGGCTGTGTGAGAGAACTTTCTGAGTCGAATAAAGGGTGACAAGTACATTTTTGCCTTTCAAGAGGGAATGTGGTATTTCTCTTGAGATGCTGCATCGCAAAATTTCCTCATTTCGCATTGAGGGAATAATTGTGGGGTGTTTCTCGAGTTGCGGCGGGAAGCTCGGGGTGCTTCTCGAGTTGCGACGGGGACCTCAGGAACTCGCTGGGGTTGTATCAGAGATGTCAGGTCCCCTTTGGTGTTGGAAGGGGAACTTCCGGGTTCCTCTGGAGCCCTTACATGTGCACAGGGGCTCATCTCGAATTGAGTCCATAATGTGTGTTCTCCTCTAAAAGGGGACGGCTGTGTGAGGGAACTTTCTGAGTCGAATAAAGGGTGTCAAGTACCTTTTTGCCTTTCAACAGGGAATGTGGTATTTCTCCTGAGATGCTGCATCGAAAAATTTCGTCGTCTCGCATTGAGGGGCTAATTTTGGGCTGTTTCTCTAGTTCCAGCGGGAAGTTGGGTGTGTTTCTCGAGTTGTTACGGAGACCTCAGGACCTCGCTGGCGTTGCTTCAGGGAAGTCAGGTCCCCTTTCGTGTTGGAAGGCGAACTTCCGGTATCCTCTCGAGCCCTTCAATGTGCACAGTTGCTCATCTCGAATTGAGTCCATAAAGAGTTTTCTCCCCTAAAAGGGGACGGCTGTTGGAGGGAACTTTCGGAGTCGAATAAAGGGTGCCAAGTACATTTTTGCATTTCAAGAGGGAATTTGGTATTACTCTTGAGATGCTGCATCGCAAAATTTCCTCATCTCGCATTGAGGAGATAATTTTGGGATGTTTCTCGAGTTGCGGCGAGAAGCTGGAGGTGCATCTCGAGTTGCCACGGGGACCTCAGGAACTCGCTGGGGTTGCTTTAGGGAAATCATGTCCCCTTTGGTGTTGGAAGGGGAACTTCCGGGTTCCTCTCGAGCCCTTAAATGTGCACAGAGGCTCATCTCGAAATGAGTCCATAAAGTGTGTTCTCCTCCAAAAGGGGACGGCTGTGTGAGGGAACTTTCTGAGTCGAATAAAGGGTGTCAAGTACCTTTTTGCTTTTCAAGAGTTAATATGGTATATCTCTTGAGATGCTGCATCGCAAAATTTCCTCATCTTGCATTGAGGGGATAATTTTGGTGTGTTTCTCGAGTTGCCGCGGGAAGGTGGGGATGCTTCTCTAGTTGCGACGGAGACCTCAGGAACTCTCTGTGGTTGCTTCAGGGAATTCAGGTCCCCTTTGCTGTTGGAAGGGGAACTTCCGGGTTCCTCTCGAGCCCTTCAATGTGCACAGGGGCTCATCTCGAATTGAGTCCATAAAGTGTGTCCTCCTCTAAAAGGGGACGGCTGTGTGAGGGCACTTTCTGAGTCGACTAAAGGGTGTCAAGTACCTTTTTCCCTTTCAAGAGGGAATGTGGTATTTCTGTTGAGATACTGCATCGCAAAACTTCCTCATTTCGAATTGAGGGGATAATTTTGGGATGTATCTCGAAATGCGGCGGTAACCTGGGAGTGCTTCTCGAGTTGCGACGGGGACCTAATGAACTCGCTGGGGTTGCTTCAGGCAAGTCAGGTCTCCTTTGCTGTTGGAAGGGGAAATTCCGGGTTCCTCTCGAGCCCTTAAATGTGCACAGGGGCTCATCTCGAATTGAGTCCATAAAGTGTGTTCTCCTGTAAAATGGGACGGCTCTGTGAGGGAACGTTCTGAGTCGAATAAAGGGTATCTATTACCTTTTTGCCTTTCAAGAGGGAATGTGGTATTTCTCTTGAGATTCTGCATCGCAAAATTTCCTCATCTCGCATTGAGGGAATAATTATGGAGTGTTTCTCGAGATGCGTTGGGAAGCTGGGGGTGCTTCAAGACTTGCGACGGGGACCTCAGGAACTCCCTGGGGTTGCTTCAGGGAAGTCAGGTTCCCTTTGTTGTTGGAAGGGGAACTTCCGGGTTCCTCTCGAGCCCTTAAATGTGCACAGTGGCTCATCTCGAATTGAGTCCAAAAAGTGTGATCTCCTCTAAAAGGGGAGGGTTGTGTGAGGGAACTTTCTGAGTTCAATTTTGGGTGTCAAGTACCTCTTTGCCTTTCAAGAGGGAATGTGGTATTTCTCTTGAGATGCTGCATCGCAAAATTTCCTCATCTCGCATTGAGGGGATAATTTGGGGGTGTTTCTCCAGTTTCTGCGGGAAGCTGGGGGTGCTTCTCGAGTTGTGACGGGGACCTCAGGAACTCGCTGGGGTTGCTTCAGGGAAGTCAGGTCCCCTTTGCTGTCGGAAGGGGAACTTCCGAGATCCTCTCGAGCCCTTCAATGTGCACAGGGGCTCATCTCGAATTGAGTCCATAAAGTGTGTTCTGGAAAATGGGACGGCGGAGTGTGGGAACGTTCTGAGTCGAATAAAGGGTGTCTAGTAACTTTTTGCCTTTCAAGAGGAATGTGGTATTTCTCTTGAGATGCTGCATCGCAAAATTTCCTCATCTCGCATTGATGGAATAATTGTGGGGTGTTTCTCGAGTTGCGACGGGAAGCTGGGGGTGCTTCAAGAGTTGCGACGGGGACGTCAAGAACTCGCTGGGGTTGCTTCAGGGAAGTCAGGTCCCCTTTGGTGTTGGAAGGGGAACATCCGGGTTCCTCTCGAGGCCTTAACTGTGCACAGGGGCTCATCTCCAATTGACTCCATAAAGTGTGTTCTCCTCTAAAATGGGACGCCTGTGTGACGGAACTTTCTGAGTCAAATAAAGGGTGTCAAGTACCTTTTTGCCTTTCAAGAGGGAATGTGGTATTTCTCTTGAGATGCTGCATCGCAAAATTTCCTCATCTCGCATGGAGGGGATAATTTTGATGTGTTTCTCGAGTTGCGGCGGGAAGCAGGCTGGGCTTCTTGAGTTGCGACGGGGACCTCAGGAACTCGCTGGGGTTGCTTCAGGGAAGTCAGGTCCCCTTTGGTGTTGGAAGGGGAACTTCCGGTTTCCTCTCGAGCCCTTCAGTGTGCACAGGGGCTCCTCTCGAATTGAGTCCGTAAAGTGTGTTCTCCTCTCCAAAGGGGACGGCTGTGTGAGGGAACTTTCTGAGTCGAATAAAGGGTGTCAAGTACCTTTTTGCCTTTCCAGAGGGAATGTGGTATTTCTCTTGAGATGCTGCATCCCCAATTTTCCTCATCTCGCATGGAGGGGATAATTGTGGGGTGCTTCTCGAGTTGCGACGGGGACATCCGGAACTCGCTGGGGTTGCTTCAGGGAAGTCAGGTCCCCTTTGGTGTTGGAAGGGGAACTTCCGGTTTCCTCTCGAGCCCTTCAATGTGCACAGGGGCTCCTCTCGGATTGAGTCCGTAAAGTGTGTTCTCCTGTCCAAAGGGGACGGCTGTGTGAGGGAACTATCTGAGTCGAATAAAGGGTGTCAAGTGCCTTTTTGCCTTTCCAGAGGGAATGTGGTATTTCTCTTGAGATGCTGCTTTGCCAAATTTCCTCATCTCCCATGGAGGGGATAATTTTGCGGTTTTTCTCGAGTTGCGGCGGGAAGCTGGGGGTGCTTCTCGAATTGAGACGGGGACCTCAGGAACTCCCTGGGGTTGCTTCAGGGAAGTCAGGTCCCCTTTGGTGTTGGAAGGGGAACTTCCGGTTTCCTTTGGAGCCCTTCAGTGTGCACAGGGGCTCCTCTCGAAATGAGTCCGTAAAGTGTGCTCTCCTCTCCAAATGGGACGGTTGTGTGAGGGAACTTTCTGAGTCGAATATAGGGTGTCAAGTACCTTTTCCCTTTCCAGAAGGAAAGTGGTATTCCACTTGAGATGCTGCATCGACAAATTTCCTCATCTCGCATGGAGGGGATAATTTTGGGGTGTTTCTCGAGTTGATGCGGGAAGCTGGGAGTGCTTCTCGAGTTGCGACGGGGACCTCAGGAACTCGCTGGGGTTGCTTCAGGTAAGTCAGGTCCCCTTTAGTGTTGGAAGGGGAACTTCCGGTGTCCTCTCGAGCCCTTCAATGTGCACAGGGTCTCTTCTCGAAATGAGTCCGTAAAGTGTGTTCTCCTCTCCAAAGGGGACTGCTGTGTAGGGAACTTTCTGAGTCGAATAAAGGGTTTCAAGTACCTTATTGTCTTTCCAGAGCGAATGTGGTATTTCTCTTGAGATGCTGCATCGCCAAATTTCCTCATCTCGCACGGAGTGGATAATTTTGGGGTGTTTCTCGAGTTGCTGCGGGAAGCTGGGAGTGCTTCTCGAGTTGCGACGGGGACCTCAGGAACTCGCTGGGGTTGCTTCAGGGAAGTCAGGTCCCCTTTGGTGCTGGAATTGGAACTTCCGGTTTCCTCTCGAGCCCTTCAATGTGCACAGGGGCTCCTCTCGAATTGAGTCCGTAAAGTGTGTTCTCCTCTCCAAAGGGGACGGCTGTGTGAGGGAACTTTCTGAGTCGAATAAAGGGTGTCAAGTACCTTTTTGCCTATCCAGAGGGAATATGGTATTTCTCTTGAGATGCTGCATCGCCAAATTTCCTCATCTCTCATGGAGGGGATAATTTTGGGGTGTTTCTCGAGTTGCGGCGGGAAGCTGGGGTTGCTTCTCGAATTGCGACGGGGACCTCAGGAACTCGCTGGGGTTGCTTTACGTAAGTCAAGTCCCCTTTGGTGTTGGAAGAGGAACTTCCGGTTTCCTCTCGAGCCCTTAAATGCGCACATGGGCTCCTCTCGAATTGAGTCCGTAAAGTGTGTTCTCCTCTCTAAAGGGGATGGCTGTGTGAGGGAACTTTCTGAGTCGAATAAAGGGTGTCAAGTACCTTTTTGCCTTTCCAGAGGGAATGTGGTATTTCTCTTGAGATGCTGCATCGCAAAACTTCCTCTTCTCTCATGGAGGGGATAATTTTGGGGTGTTTCTCGAGTTGCGGCGGGAAGCTGGGGGTGCTTCCCGAGTTGCGACGGGGACCTCAGGAACTCGCTGGGGTTGCCTCACGGAAGTCAGGTCCCCTTTGGTGTTGGAAGGGGAACTTCCGGTTTCCTCTCGAGCCCTTCAATGTGCACAACGGCTCCTCTGGAATTGAGTCCGTAAAGTGTGTTCTCCTCTGCAAAGGGGACGGCTGTGTGAGGGAACTTTCTGAGTTGAATAAAGGGTGTCAAGTACCTTTTTGCCTTTCAAGAGGGAATGTGGTATTTCTTTTGAGATGCTGCATCGCAAAATTTCCTCATCACGCAAGGAGGGGATAATTTTGGTGTTTCTCGAGTTGCGGAGGGAAGCTGGGGGTGCTTCTCGAGTTGCGACTGGGACCTCAGGAACTCGCTGGATTTGCCTCAGGGAAGTCAGGTCCCCTTTGCTGTTGGAAGGAGAACTTCCGGTTTGCTCTCGAGCCCTTCAATGTGCACAGGGGCTCCTCTCGAATTGAGTCCGTAAAGTGTGTTCTCCTCTCCAAATGAGACGGCTGTGTGAGGGAACTTTCTGAGTCGAAGAAAGGGTTTCAAGTACCTTTTTGCCTTTCAAGAGGGAATGTGGTATTTCTCTTGAGATGCTGCATCGCCAAATTTCCTCATCTCGCATGGAGGGGATAATTTTGGGGTGTTTCTCGGGTTGCGGCGGGAAGCTGGGGGTGCGTCTCGAGTTGCGACGGGGACCTCAGGAACTCGCTGGGGTTGCTTCAGGGAAGTCAGGTCCCCTTTGGTGTTGGAAGGGGAACTTCCGGTTTCCTCTCGAGCCCTTAAATGCGCACAGGGGCTCCTCTCGGATTGAGTCCGTAAACTCTGTTCTACTCTCCAAAGGGGACGGCTGTAAGAGGGAACTTTCTGAGTCGAATAAAGGGTGTCAAGTACCTTTTTGCCTTTCAAGAGGGAATGTGGTATTTCTCTTGAGATTCTGCATCGCCACATTACCTCATCTCGCATGGAGGGGATAATTTTGGGGTGTTTCTCGAGTTGCGGCAGGAAGTTCGTGGTGCTTCTCTTGTTGCGACGGGGAACTCAGGAACTCGTTGGGGTTGCTTAAGGGAAGTCAGGTCCCCTTTGGTGTTGGAAGGGAATTTCCGGTTTCCTCTCGAGCCCTTCAATGTGCACAGAGTCTCATCTCGAATTGAGTCTATCAAGTGTGTTCTCCTCTCCAAAGAGGACGGCTGTGTGAGTTAACATTCTGAATCGAATAAATGGTGTCAAGTACCTTTTTGCCTTTCAAGAGGGAATGTGGTATTTCTCTTGAGATGCTGCATCTCCAAATTTCCTCATCTCGCATTGAGGGGATAATTTTGGGGTGTTTCACGAGTTGCGGCGGGAAGCTGGGTGTGCCTCTCGAGTTGGGACGGGGACCTCAGGAACTCGCTGGGTTTTCTTCAGGGTAGTCAGATCCCCTTTGGTGTTGAAAGGGGAACTTCCGGTTTCCTCTCGTGCCCTTAATGGGTACAGGGGCTCATCTCGAATTGAGTCCATAAAGTGTGTTTTCCTCTCCAAAGGGGACTTCTGTGTGAAGGAATTTTCTGAGTCGAATAAAGGGTGTCAAGCACCTTTCTGCCTTTCAAGAGGGAATGTGGTATTTCTCTTAAGATGCTGCCTCGCAAAATCCTCATATCGCATGGAGGGGATAATTTTGGGGTGTTTCTCGAGTTGCGGCGGGAAGCTGGGGGTGCTTCTCGAGTTGCGACGGGGACATCAAGGACTCTCTGGGGTTGCTTCAGGGAAGTTAGATCCCCTTTGGTGTTGGAACGGGAACTACCGGTTTCCTCTCGAACCCTTAAATGTGCACAGGGACTCATCTCCAATTGAGTCCATCAAGTGTGTTCTCCTCTCCAAAGGGGACGGCTGTGTGAGGGAACTTTCTGAGTCGAATAAAGGGTGTCAACTACTTTTTGCCTTTCCAGAGGGAATGTGGTATTTCTCTTGACATGCTGCATCTGCAAATTTCCTCATCTCCCATGGAGGGGATAATTTTGGTGTGTTTCTCGAGTTGCGGCGGGGACCTCAGGAACTCCCTGGGGTTGCTTCACGGAAGCCAGGTCCCCTTTGATTTTGGAAGGGGAACTTCCGGTTTCCTCTCAAGCCCTTAAATGTGCACAAGGGCTCATTTTGTATTGAGTCCATAAAGTGTGTTCTCTTCTCCAAATGGGACGGGTGTGTGAGGGAACGTTCTGTGTCGGATAAAGGGTGTGTAGTAGGTTTTTGCCTTTCAAGAGGGAATGTGGAATTTCTCTTCAGATGCTGCATCGCCAAATTTCCTCATCTCGCAAGGAGGGCATAATTTTGGGGTATTGCTTTAGTTGCGGCGTGAAGCTGGGGGTGCTTCTCGAGTTGCGACGTGGTCCTCAGGAACTCGCTGGGGTTGCTTCAGGGAAGCCAGGTCGCCTTTGATTTTGGAAGGGGAACTTCCGGTTTCCTCTCAAGCCCTTAAATGTGCACAAGGGCTCATCTTTTATTGAGTCCTTAAAGTGTGTTCTCTTCTCCAAATGGGACGGCTGTGTGAGGGAACGTTCTGTGTCGAATAAAGGGTGTGTAGTAGGTTTTTGCCTTTCAAGACGGAATGTGGTATTTCTCTTGAGATGCTGCATCGCAAAATTTCCTCTTCTCGGATGGAGGGCATAATTTTGGGATATTGCTTTAGTTGCGGCGGGAAGCTGGGGGTGCTTCTCGAGTTGCGACGGGGACCTCAGGAATTCGCTGGGGTTGCTTCAGGGAAGTCAGGTCCCCTTTGTTGTTAGAAGGGGATATTCCGGTTTCCTCTCGAGCCCTGAAATGTGCACAGGGACTCATCTCGAATTGAGTCCAAAAAGTGTGTTCTCCTCTGCAAAGGGGACGTCTGTGAGGGAACTTTCTGAGTCGAATAAAGGGTGTCAAGTATCTTTTTGCCTTTCAAGAGGGAATGTGGTATTTCTCTTGAGATGCTGGATCGCCAAATTTCGTCATCTCGCATGGAGGGGATAATTTTGATGTGTTTCTCGAGTTGCGGCGGGAAGCTGGGGGTGCTTCTCGAGTTGCGACGGGGACATCAGGAACTCGCTGGGGTTGCTTTAGGAAAGTCAGGTCCCCTTTGGTATTGGAAGGGGAACTTCCGGTTTCTTCTCGAGCCCTTCAATGTGCACAGGGGCTCCTCTCGAATTGAGTCCGTAAAGTGTGTTCTCCTCTCCAAAGGGGACGGCTGTGTGAGGAAACTTTCTGAGTCGAATAAAGGGTGTCAAATACCTTTTTGCCTTTCAAGAGGAAATGTGGTATTTCTCTTGAGATGCTGCATCGCCATATTTCCTCATCTCGCATGGAGGGGATAATTTTGGGGTGTTTCTCGAGTTGCCGCGGGAAGCTGGGGGTACTTCTCCAGTTGCGACGGGGACCTCAGGAACTCGCTGGGGTTGCTTCAGGGATGTCAGGTCCCCTTTGTTGTTGAAAGGGGAATATCGGGTTTCCTCTCGAGCCCTTCAATGTGCACAGGGGCTCCTCTCGAATTGAGTCCGTAAAGTGTGTTCTCCTCTCCAAAGGGGACGGCTGTGTGAGGGAAATTTCTGAGTCGAATAAAGGGTGTCAAGTACCTTTTTGCCTTTCCAGAGGGAATGTGGTATTTCTCTTGAGATGCTGCATCGCCAAATTTCCTCATCTCACATGGAGGGGATAATTTTGGGGTGTTTCTCGAGTTTCGGCGGGAAGCTGGCGGTACTTCTCGAGTTGCCTCGGGGACATCAGGAACTCCCTGGGGTTGCTTCAGGGAAGTCAGGTCGCCTTTGGTGTTGGAATGGGCACTTCCGGTTTCCTCTCGAGCCCTTCAATGTGCACAGGTGCTCCTCTCGAATTGAGTCCGTAAAGTGTGTTCTCCTCTCCAAAGGGGACGGCTGTGTGAGGGATCTTTCTGAGTCGAATAAAGGGTGTCAACTACTTTTTGCCTTTCCAGAGGGAATGTGGTATTTCTCTTGACATGCTGCATCTGCAAATTTCCTCATCTCCCATGGAGGGGATAATTTTGGTGTGTTTCTCGAGTTGCGGCGGGAAGCCGGGTGTGCTTCTCGAGTTGCGACGGGGACCTCAGGAACTCGCTGGGGTTGCTTCAGGGAAGCCAGGTCCCCTTTGATTTTGGAAGGGGAACTTCCGGTTTCCTCTCAAGCCCTTAAATGTGCACAAGGGCTCATCTTGTATTGAGTCCATAAAGTGTGTTCTCTTCTCCAAATGGGACGGGTGTGTGAGGGAACGTTCTGTGTCGAATAAAGGGTGTGTAGTAGGTTTTTGCCTTTCAAGAGTGAATGTGGATTTTCTCTTGAGATGCTGCATCGCCAAATTTCCTCATCTCGCAAGGAGGGCATAATTTTGGGGTATTGTTTTAGTTGCGGCGTGAAGCTGGGGGTGCTTCTCGAGTTGCGACGGGGTCCTAAGGAACTCGCTGGGGTTGCTTCAGGGAAGCCAGGTCGCCTTTGATTTTGGAAGGGGAACTTCCGGTTTCCTCTCAAGCCCTTAAATGTGCACAAGGGCTCATCTTTTATTGAGTCCTTAAAGTGTGTTCTCTTCTCCAAATGGGACGGCTGTGTGAGGGAACGTTCTGTGTCGAATAAAGGTTGTGTAGTAGGTTTTTGCCTTTCAAGACGGAATGTGGTATTTCTCTTGAGATGCTGCATCGCAAAATTTCCTCATCTCGGATGGAGGGCATAATTTTGGGATATTGCTTTAGTTGCGGCGGGAAGCTGGGGGTGCTTCTCGAGTTGCGACGGGGACCTCAGGAATTCGCTGGGGTTTCTTCAGGGAAGTCAGGTCCCCTTTGTTGTTAGAAGGGGATATTCCGGTTTCCTCTCGAGCCCTGAAATGAGCACAGGTACTCATCTCGAATTGAGTCCATAAAGTGTGTTCTCCTCTGTAAAGGGGACGTCTGTGAGGGAACTTTCTGAGTCGAATAAAGGGTGTCAAGTATCTTTTTGCCTTTCAAGAGGGAATGTGGTATTTCTCTTGAGAAGCTGCATCGAAAAATTTTCTCATCTCCCATAGAGGGGATAATTTTGGGGTTTTTCTGGTGTTGCGGCGGGAAGCTGGGGGTGCTTCTCGTGTTGCGACGGGGACCTCAGGAACTCGCTGGGGTTGCTTCAGGGAAGTCAAGTCCCCTTTGGTGTTGGAAGGGGAACTTCGGGTTTCCTCTGGAGCCCTTAAATGTGCACAGGGGCTCATCTCGAATTGAGTCCATCAAGTGTGTTCTACTCTCCAAAGGGGACGGCTGTGTGAGGGAACTTTCTGACTCGAATAAAGGTTGTCAAGTACCTTTTTGCCTTTCAAGAGTGAATGTGGTATTTCTCTTGAGATGCTGGATCGCCAAATTTCCTCATCTCGCATGGAAGGGATAATTTTGATGTGTTTCTCGAGTTGCGGCGGGAAGCTGGGGGTGCTTCTCGAGTTGCGACGGGGACCTCAGGAACTCGCTGGGGTTGCTTTAGGAAAGTCAGGTCCCCTTTGGTATTGGAAGGGGAACTTCCGGTTTCTTCTCGAGCCCTTCAATGTGCACAGGGGCTCCTCTCGAATTGAGTCCGTAAAGTGTGTTCTCCTCTCCAAAGGGAACGGCTGTGTGAGGAAACTTTCTGAGTCGAATAAAGGGTGTCAAATACCTTTTTGCCTTTCAAGAGGAAATGTGGTATTTCTCTTGAGATGCTGCATCGCCATATTTCCTCATCTCGCAAGGAGGGGATAATTTTGGGGTGTTTCTCGAGTTGCCGCGGGAAGCTGGGGGTACTTCTCGAGTTGCGACGGGGACCTCAGGAACTCGCTGGGGTTGCTTCAGGGAAGTCAGGTCCCCTTTGGTGTTGGAAGGGGAATATCGGGTTTCCTCTCGAGCCCTTCAATGTGCACAGGGGCTCCTCTCGAATTGAGTCCGTAAAGTGTGTTCTCCTCTCCAAAGGGGACGGCTGTGTGAGGGAAATTTCTGAGTCGAATAAAGGGTGTCAAGTAACTTTTTGCCTTTCAAGAGGGAATGTGGTATTTCTCTTGAGATGCTGCATCGCCAAATTTCCTCCTCTCGCATGGAAGGGATAATTTTGGGGTGTTTCTCGAGTTGCGGCAGGAAGCTAGGGCTGCTTCTCGATTTGCGACCGGGACCTCAGGAACTCGCTGGGGTTGCTTCAGGGAAGTCAGGTCCCCTTTGGTGTTGGAAGGGGAACTTCCGGTTTCCTCTCGAGCCCTTAAATGTGCACAGGGACTCATCTCCAGTTGAGTCCATCAACTGTGTTCTCCTCTCCAAAGGGGACGGCTGTGTGAGCGAACTTTCTGAGTCGAATAAAGGGTGTCAAGTACCTTTTTGCCTTTCAAGAGGGAATGTGGTATTTCTCTTGAGATGCTGCATCGCCACATTACCTCATCTCGCATGGAGGGGATAATTTTGGGGTGTTTCTCGAGTTGCGGCAGGAAGATGGTGGTGCTTCTCTTGTTGCGACGGGGAACTCAGGAACTCGTTGGGGTTGCTTAAGGGAAGTCAGGTCCCCTTTGGTGTTGGAAGGGAATTTCCGGTTTCCTCTCGAGCCCTTCAATGTGCACAGAGTCTCATCTCGAATTGAGTCTATCAAGTGTGTTCTCCTCTCCAAAGAGGACGGCTGTGTGAGTTAACTTTCTGAATCGAATAAATGGTGTCAAGTACCTTTTTGCCTTTCAAGAGGGAATGTGGTATTTCTCTTGAGATGCTGCATCTCCAAATTTCCTCATCTCGCATTGAGGGGATAATTTTGGGGTGTTTCACGAGTTGCGGCAGGAAGCTGGGGGTGCTTGTCGATTTGCGACGGGGACCTCAGGAACTCGCTGGGTTTTTTTCTGGGTAGCCAGATCCCCTTTGGTGTTGAAAGGGGAACTTCCGGTTTCCTCTCGAGCCCTTAAATGGGCACAGGGGCTCATCTCGAATTGAGTCCATAAAGTGTGTTTTCCTCTCCAAAGGGGACTTCTGTGTGAAGGAATTTTCTGAGTCGAATAAAGGGTGTCAAGTACCTTTCTGCCTTTCAAGAGGGAATGTGGTATTTCTCTTAAGCTGCTGCCTCGCAAAATTTCCTCATATCGCATGGAGGGGATAATTTTGGGGTGTTTCTCGAGTTGCGGCGGGAAGCTGGGGGTGCTTCTCGAGTTGCGACTGGGACCTCAGGAACTCGCTGGGGTTGCTTCAGGGAAGTTAGGTCCCCTTTGGTGTTGGAAGGGGAACTTCCGGTTTCCTCTCGAACCCTTAATTGTGCACAGGGACTCATCTCCAATTGAGTCCATCAAGTGTGTTCTCCTCTCTAAAGGGGACGGCTGTGTGAGGGAACTTTCTGAGTCGAATAAAGGGTGTCAACTACTTTTTGCCTTTTCAGAGGGAATGTGGTATTTCTCTTGAGATGCTGCATCTGCAAATTTTCTCATCTCCCATGGAGGGGATAATTTTGGTGTGTTTCTCGAGTTGCGGCGGGAAGCCGGGTGTGCTTCTCGAGTTGCGACGGGGACCTCAGGAACTCGCTGGGGTTGCTTCAGGGAAGACAGGTCCCCTTTGATTTTGGAAGGGGAACTTCCGGTTTCCTCTCAAGCCCTTAAATGTGCACAAGGGCTCATCTTGTATTGAGTCCATAAAGTGTGTTCTCTTCTCCAAATGGGTCGGCTGTGTGAGCGAACGTTCTGTGTCGAATAAAGGGTGTGTAGTAGGTTTTTGTCTTTCAAGACGGAATGTGGTATTTCTCTTGAGATGCTGCATCGCAAAATTTCCTCATCTCGCATGGAAGGCATAATCTTGGGGTATTGCTTTAGTTGCGGAGGGAAGCTGGGGGTGCTTCTCGAGTTGCGACGGGGACCTCAGGAACTCGCTGGGGTTGCTTCAGGGAAGTCAGGTCCCCTTTGTTTTTGGAAGGGGAAATTCCGGTTTCCTCTCGAGCCCTTCAATGTGCACAGGGGCTCATCTCGAATTGAGTCTGTAAAGTGTGTTCTCCTCTCCAAAGGGGACGGCTGTGTGAGGGAACTTTCTGAGTCGAATAAAGGGTGTCAGGTATATTTTTGCCTTTCAAGAGGGAATGTGGTATTTCTCTTGAGATGCTGCATCGCAAAATTTCCTCATCTCCCATAGAGGGGATTATTTTGGGGTGTTTCTCGAGTTGCGGCAGGAAGCTGGGAGTGCTTTTCAAGTTGCGATGGGGACCTCAGGAACTCGCTGGGGTTACTTCAGGGAAGTCAGGTCCCCTTTCGTGTTGGAAGGGGAACTTCCCGTTTCTTCTCGAGCCCTTAAATGTGCACAGGGGCTCATTTCGAATTGAGTCCATAAAGTGTGTTCTCCTCTCCGAAGGGGACGGCTGTGTGAGGATAGATTCTGAGTCGAATAAACGGTGTCAAGTACCTTTTTGCCTTTCAAGAGGGAATGTGTTATTTCTCTTGAGATGCTGCATCGCAAAATTTCCTCATCTCGCATGGATTGGATAATTTTGGGGTGTTTCTCGAGTTGCGGCGGGAAGCTGGGGGTGCTTCTCGAGTTTCGACGGGGACTTCAGGAACTCCCTCGGGTTGCTTCAGGGAAGTCAAGTCCACTTTTGTGTTGGAAGGGGAACTTCCGGAATACTCTCGAGCCATTAAAATGGAATATTGCCTCTTCTCCATTTGAGTCCATAAAATATGTTCTCCTCTCCACTGAGGATGGATGTTAGGGAATATTCTGAATCACATAAAGGGAGTCAAGTACCCTTTTGCCTTTCAAGCGGGAATGTGGGATTTCTCTTGAGATTCTTCAGCGCTAAATTTTCTCCTCTCGCATTGAGGGGATAATTTTGTTGTGTTTCCCGAATTTCGGCGGGAAGCTGGGGTAACTTCTCGAGTTTCAACGGGGACCTCAGGAACTCACTGGAGTTACTTCAGGGAAGTCAGTTCCCCCATTGTGCTGGACGGGGAACTTCCGGATTACTCTGGAACCCTTTAATGGGAATAGGGGCTCTTCTGTAGTTGAGTCCATATATTGAGTACGCCTCTGCAATGGTGACGGATTTTAGGGAACTTTCTGAGGGGCATAAAGTATGCCAAGTTCCCTTTTGCCTTTCAAGCGGGAATGTGGGATTTCCCTTGAGATTCTGCAGCGCAAAATTACCTCATGTCGCATTGAGGGGATAATATTGTGTTGTTTTTCGAGTTGTGGTGGGAAGTAGGGGATACTTCTGGAGATGAAACGGGACCCTAAGGAACTCTCTCGGTTTGCTCCAGGGAAGTCAAGTTCCCTTTTGTGTTGGAAGGGGAACTTCTTGATTACTCTTGAGCCTTTAAATGGGAATATTGCCTCTTTTCGATTTGAGTTCATGAGGTGTGTTTTCCTCTCCACTGAGGAAGGATGTTAGGGAACATTCTGAGTCGCATAAACGGAGTCAGTACCCTTTTTCCTTTCAAGCCGGAATGTGGGATTTCTCTTGAGATTCTGCAGCGCAAAATTTCCTCATCTCGCAGTGAGGGGAATATTTTGTGGTGTTTCTCGAGTTGCGAATGGGACCTCAGAAACTTACCCAAGTTACTTCAGGAAATCCGGCCCCTTTTTTCCTGGAAGGAGAACTTCCGGAGTACTCTTGAGCCCTTTAATGGGAATAGGGCCTCTTCTGGAGTTGAGTCCATAAAGTGTGTTTTCCTCTCCACTGAGGACAAATGTTAGTGACCATTGTGAGTCGCCTAAAGGGAGTCAAGTAACCTTTTGCCTTTCAAGCGGAAATGTGGGATTTCACTTGAGATTCTGCTGTGCAAAATTTCCTCATCTCCCATTGTGGGGATAATTTTGTGGTGTTTCTCGAGTTGCGAATACCTCAGAAACTTACCCGAGTTACGTCAGGGAATCAGGTGCCATTTGTGCTGTAAGGGGAACTTCCGGAATACTTTTGAGCCCTGTAATGGGAATAGGGCCTCTTCTCCAGTTGAGTCTCTAAAGTGTGATATCCTCTCCAGTGGAGACGGAGCTTAGGGAACTTTCTGAGTGGCATAAAGTGTGTCAAGTAAGCTTTTGCCTTTCAATGGTAATGTGGATTTCTTTTGAGATTCTGCAGCGCAAAATTTCCTCATCTCGCATTGAGGTGATAATTTTGTGGTGTTTCTCCAGTTGTGGTGGGAAGCAGGGGTCACTCCTCTAGCTATGGCGGGAACCTCAGGAACTCGCTCGGGTTGCTTCAGGGAAGTCAAGTCGCCTTTTGTGTTGGAAGGGGAACTTCCGGATTACTGTCAAGACGTTAAAAGGGAATATTGCCTCCTCTCCATTTAAGTCCATAAATTATGTTCTCCTCTCCACTGAGGATGGATGTTAGGGAACATTCTGAGTCGCCTAAAGGGAGTCAAGTACACTTCTGCCTTTCAAGCGGGAATGTGGGATTTCTCTTGAGATTCTCCAGCGCAAAATTTCCTCATCTCCCATTGAGGGGATAATTTTGTGGTGTTTCTCGAGTTGCGGCGGGAAGCTGGGGGTACTTCTCGAGTTGCAGCGGGGACCTCAGGAACTCGCTCGGGTTGCTTCAGGGAAGTCAAGTCCTTTTTTGTCTTGGAAGGGGAACTTCCGGATTACTCTCGAGCTGTTAAATGGGAAAAATGCCTCTTCTCGATTTGAGTCCATAAAGTGTGTTTTCCTCTCCACTGAGGAAGGATGTTAGGGAACATTCTGAGTCGCATAAACGGAGTCAGTACCCTTTTGCCTTTCAAGCCGGAATGTGGGATTTCTCTTGAGATTATGCAGCGCAAAATTTCCTCATCTCGCAGTGAGGGGAATATTTTGTGGTGTTTCTCAAATTGCGGCGGGACGCTGGGGGTACTACTTGAGTTTAGATGGGGACCTCAGGAACTCATTCGAGTTTCTTCAGGGAAGTCAGGTCCCCTTTTGTGCTGGAAGGGGAACTTCTGGATTAGTCTCGAGCCCTTTAATGGGAATAGGGCCTCTTCTGGAGTTGAGTCCATAAAGTGTGTTCTCCTCTCCAATGGGGAAGGATGTTAGGGAACTTTCTGAGTGACATAAAGGGAGTCAAGTATGCTTTTGCCTTTCAATTGGGAATGTGGGATTTCTCTTCAGATTCTGCAACGCAAAGTTTTCTCATCTCGCATTGAGGGGATAATTTTGTGGTGTTTCCCGAATTTCGGCGGGAAGCTGGGGGTACTTCTCGAGTTTCAACGGGGACCTCAGGAACTCACTGGAGTTACTTTAGGGAAGTCAGATCCCCTTTAGTGCTGGATGGGAACTTCCGGATTACTCTCGAGGCCTTTAAGGGAATAGGGGCTCTTCTGGAGTTGAGTCCATAAATTGTTAATGCCTCTGTAATGGGGATGGATTTTAGGGAACTTTCTGAGGAGCATAAAGTATGCCAAGTTCCCTTTTGCCTTTCAAGCGGGAATGTGGGATTTCTCTTGAGATTCTGGAGCGCAAAATTACCTCTTTTCGCATTGCGGGGATAATACTGTGTTGTTTCTCGAGTTGTGGTTGGAAGTAGGGGATACTTCTGTAGTTGAAACGGGAACCTCAGGAACTCTCTCAGGTTGCTTCAGGGAAGTCAGGTCCCCTTTGGTGTTGGAAGGGGAACTTCCGCTTTCCTCTCGAGCCCTTAAATGTGCACAGGGGCTCCTCTCCAATTGAGTCCATAAAGTGTTATCTCCTCTCCAAAGGGGATGGCTGTGTGAGTGAACTTTCTGAGTCGAATAAACGTTGTCAAGTACCATTTTGCCTTTCAAGAGGGAATATGGTATTCCTCTTGAGATGGTGCATCACAAAATTTCCTCATCTTCCAATGAGGGGATAATTTTGGGGTGTTTCACGAGTTGCGGCGCGAAGCTGGGGGTGCTACTCGAATTCCAACGGGGAGCTCAGGAATTCGATGGGTTTGCTTCAGGGAAGTCAGGTACCCTTTGGTGTTGGAAGGGGAACGTCCGGTTTCCTCTTGATCCCTTAAATGTGCACAGGGGCTCATCTCGAATTGAGTCCTTAAAGTGTGTTCTCCTCTCCCAAGGGGACGCCAGTGTGAGGGAACTTTCTGAGTCAAATAAAGGGTGTGAAGTATCTTTTTGCCTTTCAAGAGGGAATGTGGTATTCCTCTTGAGATGCTGCATCGCGAAATTTCCTCATCTCGCATGGAGGGGATAATTTTGGGGTGTTTCTCGAGTTGCGGCGGGAAGCTGGGTGTGCTTCTCGAGTTGCGACGGGGACCTCAGGAACTCGCTGGGGTTGCTTCAGGGAAGTCAGGTCCCCTTTGGTGTTGGAAGGGGAACTTCCGGTTTCCTTTCGAGCTGTTAAATGTGCACAGGGGCTCATCTCGAATTGAGTCCATAAAGTGTGTTCTCGTCTCCAAAGGGGTCGGCTGTGTGAGGGAAATTTCTGAGTCGAATAAAGGGTGTCAAGTACCTTTTTGCATTTCAATAGGGAATGTGGTATTTCTCTTGAGATGCTGCATCGCAAAATTTACTCATCTCGCATGGTGGGTATAATTTTGGGGTGTTTCTCGAGTTGCGGCGGGAAGCTAGTGGTGCTTATCGAGTTACGACGGGGACCTCAGC
Organism: Moschus berezovskii; assembly: GCF_049115385.1. NCBI lineage: Eukaryota > Metazoa > Chordata > Mammalia > Artiodactyla > Moschidae > Moschus > Moschus berezovskii. The sequence continues at coordinate 142,161,110 of NC_142461.1, forward strand.
AATTCGCTGGGGTTGCTTCAGGGTAGTCATGTCCCCTTTGGTGTTGGAAGGGGAACTTCCGGTTTCCTCTCGAGCCCCTCAGTGTGCACAGGGGCTCTTTCGAATTGAGTCTGTAAAGTTTGTTCTCCTCTCCAAAGGAGCCGCTGTGTGAGGGAACTTTCTGAGTCGAATAAAGGGTGTCAAGTAGCTTTTTGCCTTTCCAGGGGGAAAGTAGTATTTCTCTTGAGATGCTGCATCGCCAAATTTCCTCATATCGCATGGAGGGGATAATTTTGGGGTGTTTCTCGAGTTGCACGGAAAGCTGGGGGTGCTTCTCATTTGCGACGGGGACCTTAGGAACTCGCTGGGGTTGCTTCAGGGAAGTCAGGTACACTTTGGTGTTTGAAGGGGAACTTCCGGTTTCCTCTCGAGCCCTTCAATGTGCACAGGGGCTCCTCGCGAATTGAGTCTGTAAAGTGTGTTCTCCTCTCCAAAGGGGACGGCAGTGTGAGGGAACTTTCTGAGTCTAATAAAGGGTGTCAAGTACCTTTTTTCCTTTCAGAGGGAATGTGGTGTTTCTCTTGAGATGCTGCATCGCCAAATATCCTCATCTCGCATGGAGGGGATAATTTTGGGGTGATTCTCGAGTTTCGCGGGAAGCTGGGGGTGCTTGTCGAGTTGCGACGGGGACCTCAGGAACTCGCTGGGGTTGCTTCAGGTAGGTCAGGACCCCTTTGGTGTTGGAAGGGGAACGTCCGGTTTCCTCTCGAGCCCTTCAATTTGCACAGGGGCTCCTCTCGAATTGAGTCCATAAAGTGTGTTCTCCTCTCCATAGGGGACGGCTGTGTGAGGGAACTTTCTGAGTCGAATAAAGGGTGTCAAGTACCTTTTTGCCTTTCCAGAGGGAATGTAGTATTTCTCTTGAGATGCTGCATCGCCAAATTTCCTCATCTCGCATGGAGGGGATAATTTTGGTGTGTTTCTCGAGTTGCTGCTGGAAGCTGGGGGTGTTTCTCGAGTTGCGACGGGGACCTCAGGAACTCGCTGGGGTTGCTTCAGGGAAGTCAGTTCCCCTTTGGTGTTGGAAGGGGAATTTCCTGTTTCATCTCGAGCCCTACAATGTGCACAGTGGCTCCTCTCGAATTGAGTCCGTAAAGTGTGTTCTCCTCTCCAAAGGGGACGGCTGTGTGAGGGAACTTTCTGAGTCCAATAAAGGATGTCAAGTACCTTTTTGCTTTTCCAGAGGGAATGTGGTATTTCTCTTCAGATGCTGCATCGCCAAATTTCCTATTCTCGCAAGGAGGGGATAATTTTGGGGTGTTTCTCGAGATGCGGCGGGAAGCTGGGGGTGCTTCTCGAGTTGCGACGGGGATCTCAGTAACTCGCTTGGTTTGCTTCAGGGAAGTCACGTCCCCTTTGGTGTTGGAAGGGGAACTTCCTGTTTCCTCTCGAGCCCTTCAATGTGCACAGGGGCTCCTCCCGAATTGAGCCCATAAATTGTGTTCTCCTCTCCAAAGGTGCCGGCTATGTGAGGGAACTTTGAGTCGAATAAAAGATGTCAAGTACCGTTTTGCCTTTCCAGAGGGAATGTGGTATTTCTCTTGAGATGCTGCATCGCCAAATTTACTCATCTCGCATGGAGGGGATAATTTTGGGGTGTTTCTCGAGTTGCGGCGGGAAGCAGGGAGTGCTTCTCGAGTTGCGACGGGGACCTCAGGAACTCGCTGGGGTTGCTTCAGGGAAGTCAGGTCCCCTTTGTTGTTGGAAGGGGAACTTCCGGTTTCCTCTCGAGCCCTTCAATGTGCACAGGAGCTCCTCCCGTATTGAGCCCATAAATTGTGTTCTCCTCTCCAAAGGTGCCGGGTGTGTGAGGGAACTTTCTGAGTCGAATAAAGGGTGTCAAGTACCTTTTTGCCTTTCCAGAGGGAATGTGGTATTTCTCTTGAGAGGCTGCATCGCCAAATTTCCTCATCTCGAATGGAGGAGATAATTTGGGGTGTTTCTCGAGGTGCGGCGGGAAGCTGGGGGTGATTCTCAGTTGAGACGGGGACCTCAGGAACTCGCTGGGGTTGCTTCAGGCAAGTCAGTTCCCCTTTGGTGTTGGAAGGGGAACTTCCGATTTCCTCTCAAGCCCTTCAATGTGCACAGGGGCTCCTCTCGAATTGAGTCCGTAAAGTGTGTGCTCCTCTCCAAAGGGGACGGCTGTGTGAGGGAACTTTTTGAGTCGAATAAAGGGTTTCAAGTTCCTTTTTGCCTTTCTAGATGGAATGTGATATTTTTCTTGAGATGCTGCATCGCCAAATTTCCTCATCTCACATGGAGGGGATAATTTTGGGGTGTTTCTCGAGTTGCGGCGGGAAGCTGGGGGTGCTTCTCGAGTTGCGACGAGGACCTCAGGAGCTCGCTGGGGTTGCTTTAGGGAAGTCAGGTCCCCTTTGGTGTTGGAAGGGGAACTTCCGGTTTCCTCTGGAGCCCTTCAGTGTGCACAGGAGCTCCTTTCGAATTGAGTCTGTAAAGTGTGTTCTCCTCTCCAAAGGACCCGGCTGTGTGAGGGAACTTTCTGAGTCGAATAAAAGGTGTCAAGTACCTTTTTGCCTTTCCACGGGGAATGTGGTATTTCTCCTGAGATGCTGCATGGCCAAATTTCCTCATCTCGCATGGTGGGGATCATTTTGGGGTGTTTCTCGAGTTGCACGTGAAGCTGGGGGTGCTTCTCAGTTGCGACGGGGACCTCAGGAACTCGCTGGGGTTCCTTCAGGAAGTCACGTCCCCTTTGGTGTTTGAAGGGGAACTTCCGGTTTCCTCTCGAGCCCTTCAATGTGCATAGGGGCTCCTCGCGAATTGAGTCTGTAAAGCGTGTTCTCCTCTCCAAAGGGGACGGCAGTGTGAGGGAACTTTCTGAGTCTAATAAAGGGTGTCAAGTACCTTTTTTCCTTTTCAGAGGGAATGTGGTGTTTCTCTTGAGATGCTGCATCGCCAAATATCCTCATCTCGCATGGAGGGGATAATTTTGTGGTGTTTCCCGAATTTTGGCGGGAAGCTGGGGGTACTTCTTGAGTTTCAACGGGGACCTCAGTAACTCACTGGAGTTACTTTAGGGAAGTCAGTTCCCCTTTAGTGCTGGACGGGGAACTTCCGGATTACTCTCGAGGCCTTTAAGGGAATAGGGGCTCTTCTGGAGTTGAGTCCATAAATTGTGTATGCCTCTGCTATAGGGATGGATTTTATGGAACTTTCTGAGGAGCATAAAGTATGCCAAGTTCCCTTTTCTCTTTCAAGCGGGAATGTGGGATTTCTCTTGAGATTCTGGAGCGCAAAATTACCTCATGTCGCATTGCGGGGATAATACTGTGTTGTTTCTCGAGTTGTGGTTTGAAGTAGGGGATACTTCTGGAGTTGAAACGGGAACCTCAGGAACTCTCTCAGGTTGCTCCAGGGAAGTCAAGTCCCCTTTTGTGTTGGAAGGGGAACTTCTTGATTACTCTTGAGCTTTTAAATGGGAATATTGCCTCTTCTCGATTTGACTGCATGAAGAGTGTTCTCCTCTGCACTGAGGATGGATGTTAGGGAACATTCTGATTCTCATAAAGGGAGTCAAGAACCCTTTTGCCTTTCAAGAGGGAATGTGATATTTCTCTTGAGATTCTGCAGAGCAATATTTCTTCATCTCGCATTGAGGTGATAATTTTGTGGTGTATGTCCAGTTGCGGCGGGAAGCTGGTGGTACTTCTCGAGTTGCGATGGGGACATCAGGAACTCGCTCGGGTTTCTTCAGGTAAGGCAGGTCCCGTTTTGTGTTTGAAGGGGAACTTCCGGTTCACTATCGAGCCGTTAAGTGGGAATAGGGCCTCTTCCCAAGTTGAGTCCATAAACTGTGTTCTCCTCTCCAATGGGGATGGCTGTGTGAGGGAATTTTCTGAGTCGCATAAAGGGTGTCAAATCCAGTTTTGCCTTTCCAGCGGAACGTGGGATTTCTCTTGAATTGTGCAGCGGAATATTTTCCTGATCTCGCATTGAGGGGATAATTTTGTGGTGTTTCTAGAGTTGCGGCGGGAACCTGGTTGAACTTCTCAGGTAGCGAACAGGACCTCAAGAATTCTCTCTGGCTGCTTCAGGGAAGTCAGAAACCCTTTTGTGTTGGAAGGGGAATTTCGGGATTACTGTTGAGCCTTTAAATGGGAATAGGGCCTCTTCTCGAGTTAAGTCCGTAAAGTGTGTTCTCCTCTCCAATGAGGACGACTGTTTGAGGGAATTTTTTGAGTCTCACCCGGCTGTGCAAAGGGGAGAAATACCAGCCCCACCCGGGCAGACACGAGAGATGCCGGCCCAGGAGGCTGAGACGCCAGAGACACGGGCCTTGCCGGCGCAGACGCGAGAGAGGCCTTTCCCACCCGCGCAGACGTGAGAGAAGCCGGCCCCGCCGGCGCAGACTCGAGAGACCCCGGCCCCACCCGCTCAGACGCGAGAGACCTTGGCCCGGGCCGCTCAGACGCTATTGTTGCTGGGGCCGCCTGCACAGATGCAAGAGAACCGGGCCCCGCCTGCGCAGATGCAAGAGACCCTTGCCCCGCCCGCGCAGACGCCAGAGACAACGGCCCCGCCCGCCCAGATGGGAGAGACCCCGGCCCCGCCCACCAGATGCGGGATACGCAGGCTCCGCCCACGCAGACTCGAGAGAAGCCAGCCCTGGCACAACCGACCATGCAGAGATGCACAGCAGTGAGGAGCTACCCCATGCCTGTGGCCAGGGCAGGTGGCCGAGAGGAGGTACCCCACCTCCAATAGGCGGTGGCTGTGTGGGAGAGCCGAGAGGAGGTACTCACGTTCAAGGTCAGGAGGGGCGGCCTTGAGGACATACCCCTCATCCAAGGTAAGGTGCAGCAACTGTGCTTTCTTGGAGCAGCTGTGAAGAGATATCCCACACCCAAGGTAAGAGAAACTCAAATCAGATGGTAGGTATTGCGAGGGGGCTTCAGATGGCAGACACACTGAAATCATCATCACAGGAATCTACTCCATCTGATCACATGGACCACAGCCGAATGTGGTCCACTGGAGAAGGGAATGGCAAACCACTTCAGTATATTTGCATTGAGAACCCCATGAACAGTATCAAAGGGCAAAATGACAGGATACTGAATGAGGAATTCCCCAGGTCTCTAGGTGCCCAGTATGCTACTGGAGATCAGTGGAGAAATCACTCTAGAAGGAATGAAGGGATGGAGCAAAAGCAAAACCAGTACCCAGTTGTGGATGTGACCGGTGATAGAAGCAAGGTCTGGTGCTGTAAAGAGCAATATTGCATAGGAACCTGGAATGTAAGGTCCAGGAATCAAGGCGAATTGGAAGTGGTCAAACAGGAGATGGCAAGAGTGAACATAGACATTCTAGGAATCAGTGAATTAAAATGGACTGGAATGTGTGAATTTAACTCAGATGACCATTATATATATATTACTGTGGGCAGAAATCCCTTAGAAGAAATGGAGTAGCCATCATGGTCAACAAGAGACTCTGAAATGCAGTACTTGGATGCAATCTTAAAAACGACAGAATGATTTCTGTTCGTTTCCAAGGCAAACCATTCAATATTACAGTAATCCAGGCCTATGCCCCAACCACTAACGCTGAAGAAGCCGAAGTTGAACGGTTCTATGAAGACCTACAAGACCTTTTAGAACTAACAACCAAAAAGATGTCCTTTTCATTATAGGGGACTGGAATGCAAAAGTAGGAAGTCAAGAAACACCTGGAGTAACAGGCAAATTTGGCCTTGGAGCACGGAATGAAGCAGGGCCAAGTCTAATAGAGTTTTGTCAAGGAACGCACTGGTCATAGCAAACTCCCTCTTCCAACAACACAAGAGAAGACTCTACGCGTGGACATCACCAGATGGTCAACACCGAAATCAGATTGATTATATTCTTTGCAGGCAAAGATGGAAAAGCTGTATACAGTTAGCAAAAACAAGACCAGGAGCTGACTGTGGCTCAGATCATGAACTCCTTATTGCCAAATTCAGACTTAAACTGAAGAAAGTAGGGAAAACCCCTAGACCATTCAGACATGACCTCAATCAAATCCCTTAGGATTATACAGTGGAAGTGAGAAATAGATTTAAGGCACTAGATCTGATAGATAGAGTGCCTGATGAACACTGGATGGAGGTTCGTGACATTGGACAGGAGACAGAGACCAAGAGCATCCCCATGGAAAAGAAATGCAAAAAAAAGCAAAATGGCTGTCTGAGGTGGCCTTACAAATACCTGTGAAAAGAAGAGAAGCGAAAAGCAAAGGAGAAAGGGAAAGATATAAGCATTAGAATGCAGAGTTCCAAAGAATAGCAAGGAGAGATAAGAAAGCCTTCCTCAGTGATCAATGCAAAGAAATAGAGGAAAACAACAGAATAGGAAAAACAAGAGATCTCTTCAAGAACATTAGAGATTCCAAGGGAACATTTCATGCAAAGATGGGCTCGATAAAGGACAGAAATGGTATGGACCTAACGGAAGCAGAAGATATTAAGAAGAGGTGGCAAGAATACACAGAAAACTGTACAAAAAAGATCTTCACGACCAGGATAGTCACGAAAATGTGATCACTGGCCTAGATCCAGACATCTTGGAATGTGAATTCAAGTGTGCCTTAGAAAGCAACACTACGAACAAAGCTAGTGGAAGTGATGGAATTCCAGTTGAGCTACTTCAAATCTTGAAAGATAATGCTGTGAAAGTGCTGCACTCAATATGCCAACAAATTTGGAAAACTCAGCAGTGGCCACAGGACTGGAAAAGGTCAGTCTTCATTCCAATCCCAAAGTAAGGCAATGCCAAAGAATGCTCAAGCTACCGCACAATTTCACTCAGCTCACACGCTAGTACAGTCATGCTCAAAATTCTCCAAGCCAGGCTTCAGCAATATGTGATCCGTGAACTCCTAGATGTTCAAGCAGGCTTTAGAAAAGGCAGAGGCACCAGAGATCAAATTGCCAACATCCGCTGGATCATGGAGAAAGCGAGAGAGTTCCAGAAAAACATCTATTTCTGCTTCATTGACTATGCCAAAGCCTTTGACTGTGTGGATCACAATAAACTGTGGAAGATTCTGAAAGAGATGGGAATACCAGACCACCTGACCTGCCTCTTTAGAAACCTGTATGCAGGTCAGGAAGCAACAGTCAGAACTGTTGGGGCTGGAGGAGAAGGGGGACGACAGAGAATGAGATGGCTGGATTGCATCACCGACTCTGTGGCCATGAGTTTGTGTGAACTCCAGGAGTTGGTGTAGGACAGGGAGGCCTAGCGTACAGTGATTCATGGGGTCGCGGAGAGTCCGACACAACTGAGCGACTGAACTGAACTGAACTGAATAAAGTGTGTCAAATACCCTTTTCCCTTTCAGGCGGGAATGTGGGATTTCTCTTGAAATTCTTCACCGCAAAATTTCTTCATCTCGCATTGAGGGGATAATTTTGTGGTGTTTCTCGAATTGCGGCGGGAAGCTGGGGGTATTGCTCGAGGTGCGAAGGGGACCTCAGGAACTCACTCGAGTTACTTCAGGGAAGTCAGGTCCCCGATTGTGCTGGAAGGGGAACTTCCAGATTACTCTCGAGCCATTAAATGGAAATATTGCCTCTTCTCGATTTGAGTCCTTAAAGTGTGTTCTCTCCACTGAGGACGGATTTTAGGGACCATTCTGAGTCGCCTAAAGGGAGTCAAGTACACTGTTGCCTTTCAAGCGGGAATGTGGGATTTCTCTTGAGATTCTGCAGCGCAAAATTTCCTCATCTCGCATTGAGGGAATAATTTTGGGGTGTTTCTCGAGTTGCGGCGGGAAGCTGGGGGTACTTCTAGAGTTGCGACAGGGACCTCAGGAACTCGCTGGGGTTGCTTCAGGGAAGTCAGGTCCCCTTTGTTGTTGGAAGGGGAACTTCCGGTTTCCTCTCGAGCCCGTAAATGTGCACAGGGGCTCATCTCGAATTGAGTCCAAAAAGTGTGTTCTCCTCTAAAAGGGGACGGCTGTGTGAGGGAACTTTCTGAGTCGAATACAGGGTGTCAAGTACCTTTTTGCCTTTCAAGTGGGAATGTGGTATTTCTCTTGATATGCTGCATTGCAAAATTTCCTCATCTCGCATTGAGGGGATAATTTTGTGGTATTTCTCGAGTTGCAGAGTGAAGCAGGGATACTTCTTGACTTGCAACGGGGACCTCAGGAACTCGCTCGGGTTGCTTCAGCGAAGTCAAGTCCCTTTTGTGTTGGAAGGGGAACTTGCACATTACTCTCGAGCTGTAAAATGGGAACATTGCCTCTTCTCGATTTGAGTCAAGAGAGTGTGTTCTCCTCTGCACTGAGGACGGATGTTAGGGAACATTTGGAGTCGCCTAAAGGGAGTCAAGTACACTGTTGCCTTTCAAGCGGGAATGTGGGATTTCTCTTGAGATTCTGCAGCGCAAAATTTCCTCATCTCGCATGGAGGGGATAATTTATTCGTGTTTCACGAATTGGGTTGGGAAGCTGGGGGTACTTCTGCAGTTCCGACGAGTACCTCTGGACCACACTCGAGTTACTTCAGGGAAGTCTGGTCCCATTTTGTGCTGGAAGGGGAACTTCCGTATTATTCTCGAACCCTTTAACGTGAATAGGGCCTCTTCTCGAATAGAGTCCATAAAGTGTGTTCTCCTCCCAATGGGGAAGGCTGTGTGAGCGAACTTTCTGAGTTGCATAAAGGGTGTTTAGTACCCTTTTGCCTTTTATGAGGAAATGTGGTATTTCTCTTGAGATTCTGCAGCGCAAAATTTCCTCATCTCGCATTGAGGGGATAATTTCGGGGTGTTTCTCGAGTTGCGGTGGGAAGCTGGGGGTGCTTCTAGAGTTGCAACGGGGACCTCAGGAACTCGCTGGGGTTACTTCAGGGAAGTCAGTTCCCCTTTGGTGATGGAAGGGGAAATTCGGGTTCCTCTCGAGCCCTTAAATGTGCACAGGGGCTCATCTCGAATTGAGTCCATAAAGTGTGTTCTCCTCTCCAAAGGGGACGGCTGTGTGAAGGAACTTTCTGAGTCAAATAAAGTGTGTCAAGTACCTTTTGCCTTTCCAGAGGGAATGTGGTATTTCTCTTGAGATTCTGCATCGCAAAATTTCCTCATCTCGCATGGAGGGGATAATTTATGGTGTTTCTCGAGTTGCGGCGGGAAGCTGGGGGTGCTTCTCGAGTTGCGACTGGGACCTCAGGAACTCGCTGGGGTTGATTTAGGGAAGTCAGGTCCCCTTTTGTGTTGGAAGGGGAACTTCCAGTTTCCTCTCGAGTCTTTAAATGTGCACAGGGGCTCATCTCGAATTGAGTCCATAAAGTGTGTTCTCCTCTCCAAAGGGGACGGCTTGTGGGGGAACTTTCTGAGTCAAATAAAGGGTGTCAAGTACCTTTTGCCTTTCAAGAGGGAATGTGGTATTTCTCTTGAGATGTTGCATCCCAAAATTTCCTCATCTCGCATTGAGGGGATAATTTTGGGGTGTTTCTCGAGTTGCGGCAGGAAGCTGGGGTTGATTCAAGAGTTGTGACGGGGACCTCAGGTTCTCGCTGGGGTTGCTTCAGGGAAGTCAGGTCCCCTTTGCTGTTGGAAGGGGAACTTCCGGGTTCCTCTCGAGCCCTTAAATGTGCACAGGGGCTCATCTCGAATTTTGCCCATAAAGTGTGTTCTCCTCTAAAAGAGGAAGGCTGTGTGAGGTAACTTTCTGAGTCAAATAAAAGGTGTCAAGTACCTTTTTGCCTTTCAAGAGGGAATGTGGTGTTTCTCTTGAGATGCTGCATTGCAAAATTTCCTCATCTCACATTGAGGGTATAATTTTGGGGTGTTTTTCTAGTTGCTGCCGGAAGATGGGGATGCTTCTCGAGCTGCGACGGGGACCTCAGGAACTCGCTGGGCTTCAGGGAAGTCAGGTCCCTCTGCTGTTGGAAGGGGAACTTCCGGGTTCCTCTCGAGCCCTTAAATGTGCACAGGGGCTCATCTCTAATTGTGTCCATAAAGTGTGTTCTCCTCTAAAAGAGGACGGCTGTTTGAGGGAATTTTCTGAGTCGCATAAATGGTTTCAAGAACCCTTTTGCCTTTGAAGAGGGAATGTGGTATTTCTCTTGAGATGCTGCATCGCCAAATTTCATCATCTCACATTGAGGGGATAATTTTGGGGTGTTTCTCGAGTTGCGGCGGGAAACTGGGGGTGCTTCTCGGGTTGCGACGGGGACCTCAGGAACTCGCTGGGGTTGCTTCAGGGAAATCAGGTCCCCTTTGCTGTTGGAAGGGGAACTTCCGGGTTCCTCTCGAGCCCTTAAATGTGCACAGGGGCTCATCTCGAATTGAGTCCATAAACTGTGTTCACTTCAAAGGGGACGGCTGTGTGAGGGAACACTCTGAATCGAATAAAGGGTGTCAGGTACCTTTTTGCCTTTCAAGAGGGAATGTGGTATTTCTCTTGAGAAGCTACATCGCAAAATTACCTCATCTCGCATTGAGGGAATAATTTTGGGGTTTTTCTCGAGTTGCGGCGAGAAGCTGGGGTTGATTCAAGAGTTGTGACGGGGACCTCAGGTTCTCGCTGGGGTTGCTTCAGGGAAGTCAGGTCCCCTTTGCTGTTGGAAGGGGAACTTCCGGGTTCCTCTCCAGCCCTTACATGTGCACAGGGGCTCATCTCGAATTCAGTCAATGAAGTGTATACTCCTCTCAAATGGCACGGTAGTGTGAGGGAACATTCTGAGTTGAATAAATGGTGTCAATTACATTTTTGCCTTTCAAGAGGAAATGTGGTATTTTTCTTGAGATGCTGCACCGGAAAATTTCTTCATCTCGCATTGAGAGGTTAATTTTGGGGTGTTTCTCGAGTTGCGGCGGGAAGATGAATGTGCTTCTCGAGTTGCGACGGGGACCTCAGGAACTCGATGAGCTTGCCTCAGGGAAGTCAGGACACCTTTGCTGTTGGAAGGGGAACTTCCAGGTTCCTCTCGAACCCTTAAATGTGCACAGGGGCTCATCTCGAATTGAATCAATGAAGTGTATACTCCACTCAAATGTCACGGTTTGTGAGGGAACTTTCTGAGTCGAATAAAGGGTGTCAAGTACCTTTTTGCCTCTCAAGAGGGAATGTGGTATTTCTCTTGGGATGCTGCTTCGCCAAATTTCCTCATCTCGCATGGAGGGGATAATTTTGGGGTGTTTCTCGAGTTGCGGCAGGAAGCTGGGGGTGCCTCTCGACTTTCGACGGGGACCTAAGGAACTCGCTGGGGTTGCTTCAGGGAAGTCAGGTCCCCTTTGGTGTTGGAAGAGGAAATTCCGGGTTCCTTTCGAGCCCTTAACTGTGCACAGGGGCTCATCTGGAATTGAGTCCATAAAGTGTGTTCTCTCCAAATGGGACAGCTGTGTGAGGGAACTTTCTGAGTCGAATAAAGTGTGTCAAGTACTTTTTTGCCTGCAAGAGGGAATGTGGTGTTTCTCTTGAGATGCTGCATCGCAAAATTTCCTCATCTCGCATTGAGGGGATAATTTTGGGGTGCTTCTCGAGTTGCGACGGGGACCTCAGGCACTCGATGGGCTTGTTTCTGTGAAGTCAGGTCCCCTTTGGTGTTGGAAGGTGAACTTCCGGGTTCTTCTGGAGCCCTTAAATGTGCACAGGGCCTAATCTTGAATTGAGTGCATAAAGTGTGTTCTCCTCTAAAAGGGGACGGCTGTGTAAGGGAACTTTCTTAGTCGAATACATGTTGTCAAGTACCTGTTTGCCTTTCAAGAGGGAATGTGGTATTTCTCTTAAGATGCTGCATCGCCAAATTTCCTCATCTCGCATGGAGTGAATAATTTTGGGCTCTTTCCCGATTTGCGACGGGAAGCTGGGGGTGCTTCTCGAGGTGCGACGGGGACCTCAGGAACTCGCTGTTGTTGCCTCAGGGATGTAAGGTCCCCATTGGTGTTGGAAGGGGAACTTCCGGTTTACTCTCGAGCCCTTAAATGTGCACAGGGTCTCATCTCGAAATGAGTATATGAAGTGTGTTCTCCTCTCCAAATGGGACAGCTGTGTGAGGGAAGTTTCTGATTCGAATAAAGGGTTTCAAGTACCGTTTTGCCTTTCATGAGGGAATGTGGTATTTATCTTGAGATGCTGCATCGCAAAATTTCCTCATCTCGCATTGAGGGGATAATTTTGGGGTGTTTCTCGAGTTGCGGCGGAAGCTTGGGGTGCTTCTCGAGTTTCGACGGGGACCTCAGGTACTCGCTGGGGTTGCTTCAGGCAAGTCAGGTCCCCTTTGGTGTTGGAAGGGGAACTTCCGGTTTCCTCTCGTGCCCTTCAATGTGCACAGGGGCTCACCTCGAATTGAGTCAATAAAGTGTATTCTCCTCTCCAAAGGGGACGGCTGGGTCACGGAACATTCTGAGACGTATAAATTGTGTCAAGTACCTTTTTGCCTGTCAAGATGGAATGTGGTATTTCTCTTGAGATGCTGCATCGCCAAATTTCCTCATCTCGCATGGAGGGGATAATTTTGGGGTGTTTCTCGAGTTGCGGCTGAAGCTGGGGGTGGTTCTTGAGTTGAGACGGGGACCTCAGGAACTCGCTGGGGTTGCTTCAGGGAAATCAGGTCTCCTTTGGTGTTGGAAGGGGAACTTCCGGTTTCCTCTCGAGCCCTTCAATGTGCACAGGGTCTCCTCTCGAATTGAGTCCGTAAAGTGTGTTCTCCTCGCCAAAGGGGACGGCTGTGTGAGGGAACATTCTGAGTCGAATAAAGGGTGTCAAGTACCTTTTTGCCTTTCCAGAGGGAATGTGGTATTTCTCTTGAGATGCTGCATCGCCAAATTTCCTCATCTCGCATGGAGGGGATAATTTTGGGGTGTTTGTCGAGTTGCAGCAGGAAGCTGGGTGTGCTTCTCGAGTTTCGACCGGGACCTCAGGAACCCGCTGGGGTTGCTTCAGGGAAGTCAGGTCCCCTTTGGTGTTGAAAGGGGAACTTCCGGTTTCCTCTCGAGCCCTTTAATGTGCACAGGGGCTCCTCTCGAATTGAGGTCGTAAAGTGTGTTCTCCCCTCCAAAGTGGACGGCAGTGTGAGGGAACTTTCTGAGTCTAATAAAGGGTGTCAAGTACCTTTTTGCCTTTCCAGAGGAAATGTGGTATTTCTCTTGAGATGCTGCATCGCCAAATTTCCTCATTTCGCATGGAGGGGATAATATTGGGGTGTTTCACGAGTTGCGGCGGGAAGTTTGGGGTGCTTCTCGAGTTGCGACGGGGACCTCAGGAACTCGCTGGGGTTGCTTCAGGGAAGTGAGGTCCCCTTTGGTGTTGGAAGGGGAACTTCCGTTTTCCTCTCGAGCCCTTCAATGTGCACAGGGGCTCCTTTCGAATGGAGTCCGTAAAGTGTGTTCTCCCCTCCAAAGGGGACGGCAGTGTGAGGGAACTTTCTGAGTCTAATAAAGGGTGTCAAGTACCTTTTTCCCTTTCCAGAGGGAATGTGGTATTTCTCTTGAGATGCTGCATCGCTAAATTTCCTCATTTAGCATGGAGGTGATAATTTTGGTGTGTTTCGCGAGATGCGGCGGGAAGCTGGGAGTGCTTCTCGAGTTGCGACTGGGACCTCAGGAACTCGCTGGGGTTGCTTCAGGGAAGTCAGGACCCCTTTGGTGTTGGAAGGGGAACTTCCGGTTTCTTCTCGAGCCCTTCAATGGGCACAGGGGCTCCTCTCGAATTGAGTCTGTAAAGTGTGTTCTCCTCTCCAAAGGGGACGGCTGTGTGAGGGAACTTTCTGAGTCGAATAAAGGGTGTCAAGTACCTTTTTGCCTTTCATGAGGGAATGTGGTATTTCTCTTGAGATGCTGCATCGCCAAATTTCCTCATCTCGCATGGAGGGGAGAATTTTGGGGTGTTTCTCGAGTTGCGGAGGGAAGCTGGGTGTTCTTCTCGAGTTGCGACGGGGACCACAGGAACTCGCTGGGGTTGCTTCAAGGAATAGAGGTCCCCTTTGGTGTTGGAAGGGGAACTACCGGTTTCCACTCGAGCCCTTAAATGTGCACAGCGTCTCATCTCGAATTGAGTCCATCAAGAGTGCTCTCCTCTCCAAAGTGGACGGATGTGTGAGGGAACTTTCTGAGTAGAATAAGGGGTGTCAAGTACCATTTTGCCTTTCAAGAGGGAATGTGGTATTTCTCTTGAGATCCTGCTACGCCAAATTTCCTCATCTCGCATGGAGGTGATAATTTTGGTGTGTTTCTCGAGTTGCGGTGGGAAGCTGGTTGTTCTTCTCGAGTTGCGACGGGGACCTCAGGAACTCGCTGGTGTTGCTTCAGGGAAGTCAGGTCCCCTTTGGTGTTGCAAGGGGAACTTCCGGTTTCCTTTCGAGGCCCTAAATGTGCACAGGGTCTCATCCTGAATTGAGTCCATCAAGTGTGTTCTCCTCTCCAAAGGGGATGGCTGTGTGAGGGAACTTTCTGAGTCGAATAAAGGGTGTCAATAAACTTTTTGCCTTTCAAGAGGGATATGTGGCATTTCTCTTGAAATGATGCATCGCCAAATTTCCTCATCTCGCATGGAGGGGATAATTTTGTGGTGTTTCTCGAGTTGCTGTGGGAAGCTGGGGGTGCTTCTCGAGTTGCGACGGGGACCTCAGGAACTCGCTGGGGTTGCTTCAGGGAAGTCAGGTCCCCTTTGGTGTTGGAAGGGGAACTTCCGGTTTCCTCTCAAGCCCTTCAAAGTGCACAGGGGCTCCTCTCGAATTGAGTCCGTAAAGTGTGTTCTCCTCTTCAAAGGGGACGGCTGTGTGAGGGAACATTCTGAGGTGAATAAAGGGTGTCAAGTACCTTTTTGCATTTCAAGAGGGAATGTGGTATTTCTCTTGAGATGCTTCATCGCAAAATTTCCTCATGTCGCATGGAGGGGATGATTTTGGTGTGTTTCTCGACTGGCGGTGGGAAGCTGTGGGTTCTTCTCGAATTGTGACGGGGACCTGAGGAACTCGCTGGGGTTGCTTCAGGGAAATCACGTCGCCTTTGGTGTTGAAAGGGGAACTTCCGATTTCCTCTCGAGCCCTTCAATGTGCACAGGGGCACCTCTCGAATTGAGTCCGTAAAGTGTGTTCTCCTCTCCAAAGCAGACGGCTGTGTGAGGGAACTTTCTGAGTCAAATAATGGGTGTGAAGTATCTTTTTGCCTTTCCAGAGGGAATGTGGTATTTCTCTTGAGATGCTGCATCGCCAAATTTCCTCATCTCGCATGGAGGGGATAATTTTGGGGTGTTTCACGAGTGGCGGCGGGAACCTGGGGGTGCTTCTCGAGTTGTGACGGGGACCTGAGGAACTCGCTGGGGTTGCTTCAGGGAAGTCAGGTCCCCTTTGGTGATGGAAGGGGAACTTCCGGTTTCCTCTCGAGCCCTTCAGTGTGCACAGGGGCTCCTCTCGAATGAGTCCGTAAAGTGTGTTCTCCTCTCCAAAGGGGGCGACGGCTGTGTGAGGGAACTTTTTGAGTCGAATAAAGGGTGTCAAGTACCTTTTTGCCTTTCAAGAGGAAATGGCTATTTCTCTTGAGATGCTGTATCGCAAAATTTCCTCCTCTCGCATGGAGGGAATAATTTTGGGGTGTTTCTCGAGTTGCGGCGGGAAGCTGGGGGTGCTCCTCGAGTTGCGACGGGGACCTTAGGAAATCGCTGGGGTTGCTTCAGGGAAGTCAGGTCCCCTTTGGGGTTGGAAGGGGAACTTCTGGTTTCCTCTCGAGCCCTTAAATGTGCACAGTGGCTCATCTCGAATTGAGTCCATAAAATGTGTTCTCCTCTGCAAAGGGGACGGCTGTGTGAGGGAACTTTCTGAGTCGAATAAAGGGTGTCAAGTACATTTTTGCCTTTCAAGAGGGAATGTGGTATTTCTCTTGAGAGGCTGCATCGCCAAATTTCCTTATCTCGCATGGAGTGAATAATTTTGGGGTGTTTCTCGAGTTGCGGCGGGAGCTGGGAGTGCTTCTCGAGTTGCGACGGGGACCTTAGGAACTCGCTGGGGTTGCTTCAGGGAAGTCAGGTCCACTTTGGTGTGGGAGGCGGAACTTCCGATTTCCTCTCGAGCCCTTAAATGTGCACAGGGTCTCATCTCGAATTGAGTCCGTAAAGTGTGTTCTCCTCCCCAAAGGGGACGGCTGTGTGAGGGAACTTTCTGAGTCGAATAAAGGGTGTCAAGTACCTTTTTGCCTTTCATGAGGGAATGTGGTATTTCTCTTGAGATGCTGCATCGCCAAATTTCCTCATCTCGCATGGAGGGGATAATTTTGGGGTGTTTCTCGAGTTGCAGTGGGAAGCTGGGTGTTCTTCTCTAGTTGCGACGGGGACCACAGGAACTCGCTGGGGTTGCTTCAAGGAATAGAGGTCCCCTTTGGTGTTGGAAGGGGAACTACCGGTTTCCACTCGAGCCCTTAAATGTGCATAGCGTCTCATCTCGAATTGAGTCCATCAAGAGTGCTCTCCTCTCCAAAGTGGACGGATGTGTGAGGGAACTTTCTGAGTAGAATAAGGGGTGTCAAGTACCATTTTGCCTTTCAAGAGGGATATGTGGCATTTCTCTTGAGATGATGCATCGCCAAATTTCCTCATCTCGCATGGAGGGGATAATTTTGGGGTGTTTCTCGAGTTGCGGCGAGAAGCTGGGGGTGCTTCTCAGGTTGCGATGGGGACCTCAAGAATTCGCTGGGGTTGCTTCAGCGAAGTCAGGTCCCCTTTGGTGTTGGAAGGGAACTTCCTTTTTCCTCTCGAGCCCTTCAATGTGCACAGGGGCTCCTCTCGAATTGAGTCCGTAAAGTGTCTTCTCCTCTCCAAAGGGGACGGCTGTGTGAGGGAACATTCTGAGGCGAATAAAGGTTGTCAAGTACCTTTTTGCCTTTCAAGAGGGAATGTGGTATTTCTCTTGAGATGCTGCATCGCAAAATTTCCTCATTTCGCATGGAGGGGATAATTTTGGGGTGTTTCTCGAGTTGCGGCGGGAAGCTGGGGGTGCATCTCGAGTTGCGACGGGGACCTCAGGAACTCGCTGGGGTTGCTTCAGGGAAGTCAGGTCTTCTTTGGTGTTGGAAGGGGAACTTCCGGTTTCCTCTCGAGCCCTTCAATGTGCACAGGGGCTCCTCTCGAATTGAGTCCGTAAATTGTGTTCTCCTCCCCAAAGGGGACGGCTGTGTGAGGGAACTTTCTGAGTCGAATAAAGGGTGTCAAGTGCATTTTTGCCTTTCCAGAGGGAATGTGGTATTTCTCTTGAGATACTGCATCGCCAATTTCCTCAAGTCGCATGGACGGGATAATTTTGGGGAGTTTCTCGACTTGTGGCGGAAAGTTGGGGGTGCTTCCCGAGTTGCGACAGGGACCTCAAGAACGCGCTGGGATTTCTTCAGGGAAGTCAGGTCCCCTTTGGTGTTGGAAGGGGAACTTCCGGTTTCCTCTCAAGCCCTTCAATATGCACAGGGGCTGATCTCGAATCGAGTCCGTAAAGTGTGTTCTTCTCTCCAAAGGGGATGGCTGTGTGAGGGATCTTTCTGAATAGAATAAAGGGTGTCAAGTACCTTTTTGCCTTTCGAGAGGGACAGTGGTATTTCTCGTGAGATGCTGCATCCAAAAATTTCCAGATCTCGCATGGAGGGGAGAATTTTGGGGTGTTTCTCGAGTTGCGGCGGGAAGCTGGGGGTGCTTCTCGAGTTGCGACGGGGACCTCAGGATCCCGCTGGTGTTGCTTCAGGGAAGTCAGGTCCCCTTTGGTGTTGGAAGGGGAACTTCCGATTTCCTCTCGAGCCCTTCAATGTGAACAGGGGCTCCTCTCGAATTGAGTCCGTAAAGTGTGTTCTCCTCTCCAAAGGGGACGGCTGTGTGAGGGAACTTTCTGAGTCGAATAAAGGGTGTCAAGTACCTTTTTTCCTTTCTACAGGGAATGTGGTATTTCTCGAGAGATGCTGCATCCCAAAATTTCCTCATCTCGCATGGAGGGGATAATTTTGGCGTGTTTCTCGAGTTGCGGCCTGAAGCTGGGGGTGCTTCTCGAGTTGCGACGGGGACCTCAAAAACTCGCTGGGGTTGCTTCAGGGAAGTCAGGTCCCCTTTGCTGTTTTAAGGGGAACTTCCGGTTTCCTCTTGAGCCCTTCAATGTGCACAGGGGCTCCTCTCGAATTGAGTCCGTAAAGTGTGTTCTCCTCTCCAACGGGGACGGCTGTGTGAGGGAAATTTCTGAGTCGAATAAAGCGTGTCAAGTACCTTTTTGCCTTTCCAGAGGGACAGTGGTATTTCTCGTGAGATGCTGCATCCCAAAATTTCCTCATCTCGCATGGAGGGGATAATTTTGGGGTGCTTCCCGAGTTGCGACGGGGACCTCAGGAACTCCCTTGGGTTGCTTCAGGGAAGTCAGGTCCCCCATGTTGTTGGTAGGGTAACTTCCGGTTTCCTCTCGAGCCCTTCAATGTGCACAGGGGCTCCTCTCGAATTGAGTCCGTAAAGTGTGTTCTCCTCTCCAAAGCAGACGGCTGTGTGAGGGAACTTTCTGAGTCAAATAATGGGTGTGAAGTATCTTTTTGCCTTTCCAGAGGGAATGTGGTATTTCTCTTGAGATGCTGCATCGCCAAATTTCCTCATCTCGCATGGAGGGGATAATTTTGGGGTGTTTCACGAGTGGCGGCGGGAACCTGGGGGTGCTTCTCGAGTTGTGACGGGGACCTGAGGAACTCGCTGGGGTTGCTTCAGGGAAGTCAGGTCCCCTTTGGTGATGGAAGGGGAACTTCC
Source organism: Moschus berezovskii (assembly GCF_049115385.1). Taxonomy (NCBI): domain Eukaryota; kingdom Metazoa; phylum Chordata; class Mammalia; order Artiodactyla; family Moschidae; genus Moschus; species Moschus berezovskii. The sequence continues at coordinate 142,179,842 of NC_142461.1, forward strand.
GGTTTCCTCTCGAGCCCTTCAATGTGCACAGGGGCTCCTCTCGAATGAGTCCGTAAAGTGTGTTCTCCTCTCCAAAGGGGACGACGGCTGTGTGAGGGAACTTTTTGAGTCGAATAAAGGGTGTCAAGTACCTTTTTGCCTTTCAAGAGGAAATGTGTTATTTCTCTTGAGATGCTGTATCGCAAAATTTCCTCCTCTCGCATGGAGGGAATAATTTTGGGGTGTTTCTCGAGTTGCGGCGGGAAGCTGGGGGTGCTCCTCGAGTTGCGACGGGGACCTTAGGAAATCGCTGGGGTTGCTTCAGGGAAGTCAGGTCCCCTTTGGGGTTGGAAGGGGAACTTCTGGTTTCCTCTCGAGCCCTTAAATGTGCACAGTGGCTCATCTCGAATTGAGTCCATAAAATGTGTTCTCCTCTGCAAAGGGGACGGCTGTGTGAGGGAACTTTCTGAGTCGAATAAAGGGTGTCAAGTACATTTTTGCCTTTCAAGAGGGAATGTGGTATTTCTCTTGAGAGGCTAAATCGCCAAATTTCCTTATCTCGCATGGAGTGAATAATTTTGGGGTGTTTCTCGAGTTGCGGCGGGAGCTGGGAGTGCTTCTCGAGTTGCGACGGGGACCTTAGGAACTCGCTGGGGTTGCTTCAGGGAAGTCAGGTCCACTTTGGTGTGGGAGGCGGAACTTCCGATTTCCTCTCGAGCCCTTAAATGTGCACAGGGTCTCATCTCGAATTGAGTCCGTAAAGTGTGTTCTCCTCCCCAAAGGGGACGGCTGTGTGAGGGAACTTTCTGAGTCGAATAAAGGGTGTCAAGTACCTTTTTGCCTTTCATGAGGGAATGTGGTATTTCTCTTGAGATGCTGCATCGCCAAATTTCCTCATCTCGCATGGAGGGGATAATTTTGGGGTGTTTCTCGAGTTGCAGTGGGAAGCTGGGTGTTCTTCTCTAGTTGCGACGGGGACCACAGGAACTCGCTGCGGTTGCTTCAAGGAATAGAGGTCCCCTTTGGTGTTGGAAGGGGAACTACCGGTTTCCACTCGAGCCCTTAAATGTGCATAGCGTCTCATCTCGAATTGAGTCCATCAAGAGTGCTCTCCTCTCCAAAGTGGACGGATGTGTGAGGGAACTTTCTGAGTAGAATAAGGGGTGTCAAGTACCATTTTGCCTTTCAAGAGGGATATGTGGCATTTCTCTTGAGATGATGCATCGCCAAATTTCCTCATCTCGCATGGAGGGGATAATTTTGGGGTGTTTCTCGAGTTGCGGCGAGAAGCTGGGGGTGCTTCTCAGGTTGCGATGGGGACCTCAGGAATTCGCTGGGGTTGCTTCAGCGAAGTCAGGTCCCCTTTGGTGTTGGAAGGGAACTTCCTTTTTCCTCTCGAGCCCTTCAATGTGCACAGGGGCTCCTCTCGAATTGAGTCCGTAAAGTGTGTTCTCCTCTCCAAAGGGGACGGCTGTGTGAGGGAACATTCTGAGGCGAATAAAGGTTGTCAAGTACCTTTTTGCCTTTCAAGAGGGAATGTGGTATTTCTCTTGAGATGCTGCATCGCAAAATTTCCTCATTTCGCATGGAGGGGATAATTTTGGGGTGTTTCTCGAGTTGCGGCGGGAAGCTGGGGGTGCTTCTCGAGTTGCGACGGGGACCTCAGGAACTCGCTGGGGTTGCTTCAGGGAAGTCAGGTCTTCTTTGGTGTTGGAAGGGGAACTTCCGGTTTCCTCTCGAGCCCTTCAATGTGCACAGGGGCTCCTCTCGATTTGAGTCCGAAAATTGTGTTCTCCTCCCCAAAGGGGACGGCTGTGTGAGGGAACTTTCTGAGTCGAATAAAGGGTGTCAAGTGCATTTTTGCCTTTCCAGAGGGAATGTGGTATTTCTCTTGACATGCTGCATCGCCAATTTCCTCATCTCGCATGGACGGGATAATTTTGGGGAGTTTCTCGACTTGTGGCGGAAAGCTGGGGGTGCTTCCCGAGTTGCGACAGGGACCTCAGGAACGCGCTGGGATTTCTTCAGGGAAGTCAGGTCCCCTTTGGTGTTGGAAGGGGAACTTCCGGTTTCCTCTCAAGCCCTTCAATATGCACAGGGGCTGATCTCGAATCGAGTCCGTAAAGTGTGTTCTTCTCTCCAAAGGGGATGGCTGTGTGAGGGATCTTTCTGAATAGAATAAAGGTTGTCAAGTACCTTTTTGCCTTTCGAGAGGGACAGTGGTATTTCTCGTGATATGCTGCATCCAAAAATTTCCAGATCTCGCATGGAGGGGAGAATTTTGGGGTGTTTCTCGAGTTGCGGCGGGAAGCTGGGGGTGCTTCTCGAGTTGCGACGGGGACCTCAGGATCCCGCTGGTGTTGCTTCAGGGAAGTCAGGTCCCCTTTGGTGTTGGAAGGGGAACTTCCGATTTCCTCTCGAGCCCTTCAATGTGAACAGGGGCTCCTCTCGAATTGAGTCCGTAAAGTGTGTTCTCCTCTCCAAAGGGGACGGCTGTGTGAGGGAACTTTCTGAGTCGAATAAAGGGTGTCAAGTACCTTTTTTCCTTTCTACAGGGAATGTGGTATTTCTCGAGAGATGCTGCATCCCAAAATTTCCTCATCTCGCATGGAGGGGATAATTTTGGCGTGTTTCTCGAGTTGCGGCCTGAAGCTGGGGGTGCTTCTCGAGTTGCGACGGGGACCTCAAAAACTCGCTGGGGTTGCTTCAGGGAAGTCAGGTCCCCTTTGCTGTTTTAAGGGGAACTTCCGGTTTCCTCTTGAGCCCTTCAATGTGCACAGGGGCTCCTCTCGAATTGAGTACGTAAAGTGTGTTCTCCTCTCCAACGGGGACGGCTGTGTGAGGGAAATTTCTGAGTCGAATAAAGCGTGTCAAGTACCTTTTTGCCTTTCCAGATGTAATGTGCTATTTCTCTTGAGATGCCGCATCGCAAAATTTCTCATCTCGCATGGAGGGGATAATTTTTGTGTGTTTCTCGAGTTGCGGCGGGAACCTGGGGGTGCTTCCCGAGTTGCGACGGGAACCTCAGGAACTCGCTGGGGTTGCTTCAGGGAAGTCAGCTCCCCTTTGGTGTTGGAAGGGGAACTTCCGGTTTCCTCTCGATCCCTTCAATGTGCACACGGGCTCCTCTGGAATTGAGTCCGTAAAGTGTGTTCTCCTCTCCAAAGGGGACGGCTGTGTGAGGGATCTTTCTGAGTCGAATAAAGGGTGTCAAGTACCTTTTTGCCTTTCCAGAGGGACAGTGGTATTTCTCGTGAGATGCTGCATCCCAAAATTTCCTCATCTCGCATGGAGGGGATAATTTTGGGGTGCTTCCCGAGTTGCGACGGGGACCTCAGGAACTCGCTTGGGTTGCTTCAGGGAAGTTAGGTCCCCCATGTTGTTGGTAGGGTAACTTCCGGTTTCCTCTCGAGCCCTTCAATGTGCACAGGGGCTCCTCTCGAATTGAGTCCGTAAAGTGTGTTCTCCTCTCCAAATGTGAAGGCTGTGTGAGGGAACATTCTAAGTCGAATAAAGGGTGTCAAGTATCTTTTTGCATTTCAAGAGGGAATGTGGTGTTTCGCTTAAGATGCTGCATCGCCAAATTTCCTCATCTCGCATGGAGGGGATAATTTTGGGGTTTTTCTCGAGTTTCCGAACGAAGCTGGGGGTGCTTCTCGAGTTTCGACGGGGAACTCAGGACCTCGATGGGGTTGCTGCAGGTACGTCAGGTTCCCTTTGCTGTTGGTAGGGGAACTTTTTGATTCCTCTCTAGCCCTTAAATGTGCACAGAGGCTCATCTCGAATTGAGTCCATAAAGTGTGTTCTCCTCTCCAAAGGGGACGGCTGTGTGAGGGAACTTTCTGAGTCGAATAAAGGGTGTCAAGTGCCCTTTTGCCTTTCAAAAGGGAATGTGGTATTTCTGTTGAGATGCTGCATCACAAAATTTCCTCATCTCGCATGGAGGGGATAATTTTTGGGTGTTTCTCAGGTTGCGGCGGGAAGCTGGGGGTGCTTCTCGACTTGCGACGGTTACCTCAGGCACTCGCTGTGGTTGCTTCAGGGAAGTCAGGTCCCCTTTGGAGTTGGAAGGGGAACTTCTGGTTTACTCTCGAGCCCTTCAATGTGCACAGGGGCTCCTCTCGAATTGAGTCCTTAAAGTGTGTTCTCCTCTCCAAAGGGGACGGCTGTGTGAGGGAACTTTCTGAGTCGAATAAAGGGTGTCAAGTACCTTTTTGCCTTTCCAGAGGGAATGTGGTATTTCTCGTGAGATGTTGCATCGCAAAATTTCCTCATCTCGCATGGAGGGGAGAATTTTGTGCTGTTTCTCGAGTTGCGGCGGGAAGCTGGGGGTGCTTCTCGAGTTGCGACGGGAACCTCAGGAACTCCTTGGGGTTTCTTCAGGGAAGTCAGGTCCCCTTTGGTGTTGGAAGGGGAACTTCCGATTTCCTCACTAGCCCTTAAATGTGCACAGGGTCTCATCTCAAATTGAGTCCATAAAGTGTATTCTCCTCTCCAGAGGGGACGGCTGTGTGAGGGAACTTTCTGAGTCGAATAAAGGGCGTCAAGTACCTTTTTGCCTTTCAGGAGGGAATGTGGTATTTCTCTTGAGATCCTGCATCGCCAAATTTCCTCATCTCGCATGGAGGGGATAATTTTGGGGTGTTTCTCGAGTTGACGTGGGACGCTGGGGGAGCTTCTCTAGTTGCGACGGGGACCTCAGGAACTCGCTGTGGTTGCTTCAGGGAAGTCAGGTCCCCTTTGGTGTTGGAAGGGGAACTTCCGGTTTCCTCTCGAGCCCTTCAATGTGCACAGGGGCTCCTCTCGAATTGAGTCTGTAAAGTGTGTTCTCTTCTCCAAATGGGACGGCTGTGTGAGGGAACTTTCTGAGTCGAATAAAGGGTGTCAAGTACCTTTTTGCCTTTCCATAGGGAATGTGGTATTTTTCTTGAGAAGTTGCATCGCCAAATTTCCTCATCTCGCATGGAGGGGATACTTTTGGGGTGTTTCACGAGTTGCGGCGGGAAGCGTGGGGTGCTTTTCGAGTTGCGTCGGAGACCTCACGAACTTGCTGGGGTTGCTTCAAAGAAGTAAGTTCTCCTTTGTTGTTGGAAGGGGAATTCCGGTTTCCTCTCAAGCCCTTAAATGGGCACAGGGGCTCATCGCGAATTGAGTCCGTAAGGTGTATTCTCCTCTCCAAAGGGGACGGCTGTGTGAGGGAACGTTCTGAGTCGAGTAAAGCGTGTCAAGTACCTTTTTGCCTTTCCAGAGGGAATGCGGTATTTCTATTGAGATGCTGCATCGCAAAATTTCCTCATCTCGCATGGAGGGGATAATTTTGTGGTGTTTCCCGAGTTGCGGCGGGAAGCTGTGGGTGTTTCTCGAGTTGCGACGGGGACCTCAGGAACTCGCTGGGGTTGCTTCAGGGAAATCAGTTCCCTTTTGGTGTTGGAAGGGGAACTTCCGGGTTCCTCTCGAGCCCTTCAATGTGCCCAGTGTCTCCTCTCGAATTGAGTCCTTAAAGTGTTTTCTCCTCTCCAAAGGGGACGGCTGTGTGAGGGAACTTTCTGAGTCGAAAAAAGGGTGTCAAGTACCTTTTTGCCTTTCAAGAGGGAATGTGGTATTTCTCTTGAGGTGCTGCATCGCAAAATTTCCTCATCTCGCATGGAGGGGATAATTTTGGGTTGCTTCTCGAGTTGCGGCTGGAAGCTGTGGGTGCTTCTCGAGTTGCGACGGGGACCTCAGGAACTCGCTGGGGTTGCTTCAGGGAAGTCAGGTCCCCTTTGGTGTTTTAAGGGGAACTTCCGGTTTCCTCTCGATCCCTTCAATGTGCACAGGGGCTCCTCTCGAATTGAGTGCATAAAGTGTGTTCTCCTCTCCAACGGGAACGGCTGCGTGAGGGAACTTTCTGAGTCGAATAAAGTGTGTCAAGTACTTTTTTCCTTTCCAGAGGGCATGTGGTATTTCTCTTGAGATGCTGCATCGCCAAATATCCTCATCTCGCATGGAGGGGATAATTTTGGGGTGATTCTCGAGTTGCGGCGGGAAGCTGGGGGTGCTTCTCGAGTTGGGACGGGGACCTCAGGAACTCGCTGGGTTTCCTTCAGGGAAGTCAGGTCCCCTTTGGTGTTGGAAGGAGAACTTCCGGTTTCCTCTCGAGCCCTTCAATGTGCACAGGGGCTCCTCTCGAATTGATTCCGTAAAGTGTGTTCTTCTCTCCAAAGTGGATTGCTGTGTGAGGGAACTCTCTGAGTCGAATAAAGGGTGTCAAGTACCTTTTTGCCTTTCCAGAGGGAATGTGGCATTTCTCTTGAGATGCTGCATCGACAAATTTCCTCATCTCGCATGGAGGGGATAATTTTGGGCTGTTTCTCGAGTTGCGGCGGGAAGCTGGGGGTGCTTCTCGAGTTGCGACGGGGACCTCAGGAACTCGCTGGGGTTTCTTCAGGGAAGTCAGGTCCCCTTTGGTGTTGGAAGGGGAACTTCCGGTTTCCTCTCGAGCCTTTCAATGTGCACAGGAGCTCCTCTCGAATTGAGTCCGAAAATTGTGTTCTCCTCTCCAAAGGGGACGGCTGTGTGAGGGAACATTCTGAGTCGAATAAAGGGTGTCAAGTACCTTTTTGCCATTCCTGAGAGTTGTGGTATTTCCCTTGAGATGCTGCATCGCCAAATTTCCTCATCTCGCAAGGAGGGGAAAATTTTGGGGTGTTTCTCGAGTTGCGGCGGGAAGCTGGGGGTGCTTCTCGAGTTGCGACGGGGACGTCAAGAACTCGATGGGTTTGCTTCAGGGAAGTCAGGTCCCCTTTGGTGTTGGAAGAGGAGCTTCCGGTTTCCTCTCAAGCCCTTCCATGTGCACATGGGTTCCTCTCGAATTTAGTCCGTAAAGTGTGTTCTCCTCTCCAAAGGGGAAGGCTGTGTGAGGGACCTTTCTGAGTCGAATAAAGGGTGTCAAGTACATTTTTGCCTTTCCAGAGGGAATGTGGTATTGGTCTTGAGATGCTGCATCGCCAAATTTCCTCATCTCGCATGGAGGGGATAATTTTGGGGTGTTTCACGAGTTGCAGCGATAAGCTGGGGGTGCTTCCCGAGATGCGACGGGGACCTCAGGAACTCGCTGGGGTTGCTTCAGGGAAGTCAGTTCTCCTTTGGTATTGGAAGGGGTACTTCCGGTTTCCTCTCGAGCCCTTCAATGTGCACAGGCGCTCCTCTCGAATTGAGTCCGTAAAGTGTGTTCTCCTCTCCAAAGGGGACGGCTGTGTGAGGGAACTTTCGGAGTCGAATAAAAGGTGTCAAGAACCTTTTTGCCTTTCCCGAGGGAATGTGGTATTTCTCTTGAGATGCTGCATCACCAAATTTCCTCATCTCGCATGGAGGGGATAATTTTGGGGTGTTTCTCGAGTTGCGGCGGGAAGCTGGGGGTGCTTCTGGAGCTGCGACGGGGACCTCAGGAACTCGCTGGGGTTGCTTCAGGGAAGTCAGGTCCCCTTTGGTGTTGGAAGGGGAACTTCCGGTTTCCTCTCGAGCCCTTCAATGTGCACAGGGGCTCCTCTCGAATTGAGTCCGTAAAGTGTGTTCTCCTCTCCAAAGGGGACGGCTGTGTGAGGGAAATTTCTGAGTCGAATAAAGGGTGTCAAGTACCTTTTTGCCTTTCCAGAGGGAATGTGGTATCTCTCTTGAGATGCTGCAACGCCAAATTTCCTCATCTCGAATGGAGGGGATAATTGTGGGGTGTTTCTCGAGTTGAAGAGGGAAGCTGGGGTTGCTTCTCGAGTTGCGACGGGGACCTCAAGAACTCGCTGAGGTTGCTTCAGTGAAGTCAGTTCCCCTTTGGTGTTGCAAGGTGAACTTCCGGTTTCCTCTCGAGCCCTTCAATGTGCACAGGGGCTCCTCTCGAATTGTGTGGTAAAGTGTGATCTCCTCTCCAAAGGGGACGGCTGTTTGAGGGAACTTTCTGAGTCGAATAAAGGGTGTCAAGTACCTTTTTGCCTTTTCAGAGGGAATGTGGTATTTCTCTTGAGATGCTGCATCGCCAAATTTGCACATCTCGCATGGAGGGGAGAATTTTGGGGTGTTTCTCGAGTTCAGGCGGGAAGCTGGGGGTGCTTCTCGAGTTGCGACGGGGACCTCAGGAACTCGCTGGTGTGGCTTCAGGGAAGTCAGGTCCCCTTTGGTGTTGGAAGGGGAACTTCCGGTTTCCTCTCGAGCCCTTCAATGCGCACAGGGGCTCCTCTCGAATGAGTCCGTAAAGTGTGTTCCCCTCTCCAAAGGGGACGGCTGTGTGAGGGAACTTTCTGAGTCGAATAAAGGGTGTCAAGTACCTTTTTGCCTTTCAAGAGGGTATGTGGTATTTCTCTTGAGATGCTTCATCGCCAAATTTCCTCATCTCTCATGGAGGGGATAATTTTGGGGTGTTTCTCGAGTTGCGGCGGGAAGCTGGGGTGCTTCTCGAGTTGCCACGGGGACCTCAGGAACTCGCTGGGGTTGCTTCTGGGAAGTCAAGTCCCCTTTGGTGTTGGAAGGGGAACTTCCGGTTTCCTCTCGAGTTCTTCAATGTGCACAGGGGTCCTCTCGAATTGAGTCCATAAAGTGTGTTCTCCTCTCCAAAGGGGACGGCTGTGTGAGGGAACTTTCTGAGTCGAATACAGGGTGTCAAGTACCTTTTTGCCTTTCCAGAGGGAATGTGGTATTTCTCTTGAGATGCTGCATCGCAAAATTTCCTCATCTCGCTTTGAGGGGATAATTCTGTGGTGTTTGTCGAGTTGCGGCGGGATGCTGGGGGTGCTTCTCGAGTTTCAACGGGGACCTCAGCAAGTGGCTCGGGTTGCTTCAGGGAAGTCAGGTCCCCTTTTGTGATGGAACGGGAACTTCCGGTTTATTTTCGAGCCGTTCATTGGGAATAGGGATTCATCTGTAGTTGAGTCCAAAAGGTGTTTTTTCCTCTCCAATGGGTACGGCTCTGTGAGCGAACTTTCTCGGTCACATAAAGTGTGTCAAGTGACCTTTTGCCTTTCAAGCGGGTATGTGGGACTTCTCTTGAGATTTCGGAGCGCAAAATTTCCTCATCTCGCATTGTGGGGATAATTTTGTTGTGTCTCGAGTTTCGGCTTGGATCTGGGGGTACTTCTCGAGTTGCAGCGTGGACCTCAGGAACTCGTTCGTGTTGCTTCAGGGAAGTCAGGTCCCCTTTTTTTGGAAGTGGAACTTCCAGATTACTCTCGAGCCCTTAATTGGGAATAGGTCCTCTTCTAGATTTGAGTCCATGAAGTGTGCTCTCCGCTCCAATAAGTACGGGTGTTAGGAAACTATCTGAATCGCATAATGTGTGTCAAGTGCCCTTTTGCCTTTCAAGCGGGAATGTGGGATTTCTATTTAATTGTGCAGTGCAAAATTTCCTCATCTTACATTGAGTGGATAATTTTTTGGTGTTTCCCCTTTTGAGGCGGGAAGCTGGGGGTACTTCTTGAGTTGCGACGGGGACCTCAGGAACTCGCTTGTGTTGCTTCAGGGAAGTTAGTTACCCTTTTCTACTGGAACGGGAATTTCGGGATTACTATCGAGCCGTTAAATGGGAATAGGGCCTCTTCCCAAGTTGAGTCCATAAATTGTGTTCTCCTCTCTAATGGGGATGGCTCTGTGAGGGAATTTTCTGAGTCGCATAAAGGGTGTCAAATCCAGTTTTGCCTTTCCAGCGGAACGTGGGATTTCTCTTGAATTGTGCAGTGGAATATTTTCCTGATCTCGCATTGAGGGGATAATTTCGTGGTGTTTCTAGAGTTGCGGCGGGAACCTGGTTGAACTTCTCAGGTAGCGAAGAGGACCTCAGGAATTCTCTCTGGCTGCTTCAGGGAAGTCAGGAACCCTTTTGTGTTGGAAGGGGAATTTCGGGATTACTGTTGAGCCTTTAAATGGGAATAGGGCCTCGTCTCGAGTTAAGTCCGTAAAGTGTGTTCTCCTCTCCAATGGGGACGACTGTTTGAGGGAATTTTTTGAGTCTCACCCGGCTGTTCAAACGGGAGAAATACCTGCCCCACCCGCGCAGACATGAGAGATGCCTGCCCAGGCGGCTGAGATGCCAGAGACACGGGCCTTGCTCGCGCAGACGCGAGAGAGGCCTTCCCCACCCTCGCAGACAGGAGAGAACTCGGCCCCGCCCGCGCAGACTTGAGAGACCCCGGCCCCGCCTGCTCAGACGCGAGAGACCTCGGCCATGCCTGCTCAGACGCTATTGTTGCTGGCGCCGCCCGCGCAGAGGCAAGAGAAGCCGGCCCCGCCTGCGCAGATGCGAGAGACCCTTGCCCCACCCGCGCAGACGCGAGAGACCCCGGCACTGCCCACCCAGATGGGAGAGACCCCGTCCCCTCCCACCAGACGCGGGATACGCAGGCCCCGCAAGCGCATACTCCAGAGAAGCCGGCCCTGGCGCAAACGACCATGCAGAGTTGCGCAGCGGTGAGGAGCTACCCCATGCCTGAGGCCAGGGCAGGCGGCTGAGAGGAGGTACCCCACCTCCAATCGGCGGTGGCTGTGCGGGGGAGGGCCGAGGGGAGGTACTCACGTTCAAGGTCAGGAGGGGCAGCCTTGAGGACATACCCCTCATCCAAAGTGAGGTGCAGCAGCTGTGCTTTCTTGGAGCAGCTGTGAAGAGATATCCCACACCCAAGGTAAGAGAAACTCAAATCAGATGGTAGGTATTGCGAGGGGGCTTCAGATGGCAGACACACTGAAATCATAATCACAGGAATCTACTCCATCTGATCACATGGACCACAGCCGAATGTGGTCCACTGGAGAAGGGAATGGCAAACCACTTCAGTATATTTGCATTGAGAACCCCATGAACAGTATCAAAGGGCAAAATGACAGGATACTGAATGAGGAATTCCCCAGGTCTGTAGGTGGCCAGTATGCTACTGGAGATCAGTGGAGAAATAACTCTAGAAGGAATGAAGGGATGGAGCAAAAGCAAAACCAGTACCCAGTTGTGGATGTGACCGGTGATAGAAGCAAAGTCTGGTGCTGTAAAGAGCAATATTGCATAGGAACCTGGAATGTAAGGTCCAGGAATCAAGGCAAATTGGAAGAGGTCAAGCAGGAGATGGCAAGAGTGAACATAGACATTCTAGGAATCAGTGAATTAAAATGGACTGGAATGTGTGAATTTAACTCAGATGACCATTATATATATACTACTGTGGGCAGAAATCCCTTAGAAGAAATGGTGTAGCCATCATGGTCAACAAGAGACTCCGAAATGCAGTACTTGGATGCAATCTTAAAAACGACAGAATGATTTCTGTTCGTTTCCAAGGCAAACGATTCAACATTACAGTAATCCAGGCCTATGAACCAACCACTAACGCTGAAGAAGCCGAAGTTGAACGGTTCTATGAAGACCTACAAGACCTTTTAGAACTAACAACCAAAAAGATGTCCTTTTCATTATAGGGGACTGGAATGCAAAGGTAGGAAGTCAAGAAACACCTGGAGTAACAGGCAAATTTGGCCTTGGAGCACGGAATGAAGCAAGGCCAAGTCTAATAGAGTTTTGTCAAGAGAACGCACTGGTCATAGCAAACTCCCTCTTCCAACAACACAAGAGAAGACTCTACACGTGGACATCACCGAAATCAGATTGATTATATTCTTTGCAGCCAAAGATGGAGAAGCTGTATACAGTTAGCAAAAACAAGACCAGGAGCTGACTGTGGCTCAGATCATGAACTCCTTATTGCCAAATTCAGACATAAATTGAAGAAAGTCGGGAAAACCCCTAGACCATTCAGATATGACCTCAATCAAATCCCTTAGGATTATACAGTGGAAGTGAGAAATAGATTTAAGGCACTAGATCTGATAGAGTGCCTGATGAACTCTGGATGGAGGTTCGTGACATTGTACAGGAGACAGGGACCAAGAGCATCCCCATGGAAAAGAAATGCAAAAAAAGCAAAATGGCTGTCTGAGGTGGCCTTACAAATAGCTGTGAAAAGAAGAGAAGCGAAAAGCAAAGGAGAAAGGGAAAGATATCAGCATTAGAATGCAGAGTTCCAAAGAATAGCAAGGAGAGATAAGAAAGCCTTCCTCAGTGATCAATGCAAAGAAATAGAGGAAAACAACAGAATAGGAAAAACAAGAGATCTCTTCAAGAACATTAGAGATTCCAAGGGAACATTTCATGCAAAGATGGGCTCGATAAAGGACAGAAATGGTATGGACCTAACAGAAGCAGAAGATATTAAGAAGAGGTGGCAAGAATACACAGAAGAACTGTACAAAAAAGTTATTCACGACCAGGATAGTCACGAAAATGTGATCACTGGCCTAGAGCCAGACATCTTGGAATGTGAATTCAAGTGTGCCTTAGAAAGTAACACTACGAACAAAGCTAGTGGAAGTGATGGAATTCCAGTTGAGCTATTTCAAATCTTGAAAGATGATGCTGTGAAAGTGCTGCACTCAATATGCCAACAAATTTGGAAAACTCAGCAGAGGCCACAGGACTGGAAAAGGTCAGTCTTCATTCTAATCCCAAAGAAAGGCAATGCCGAAGAATGCTCAAGCTACCGCACAATTGCACTCATCTCACACGCTAGTACAGTCATGCTCAAAATTCTCCAAGCCAGGCTTCAACAATATGTGTTCCGTGAACTCCCAGATGTTCAAGCAGGTTTCAGAAAAGGCAGAGGCACCAGAGATCAAATTGCCAACATCCGCTGGATCATGGAGAAAGCGAGAGAGTTCCAGAAAAACATCTATTTCTGCTTCATTGACTATGCCAAAGCCTTTGACTGTGTGGATCACAATAAACTGTGGAAGATTCTGAAAGAGATGGGAATACAAGACCACCTGACCTGCCTCTTTAGAAACCTGTATGCAGGTCAGGAAGCAACAGTCAGAACTGTGCATGGAACAATAGACTGGTTCCAAATAGGAAAAGGAGTACGTCAAGGCTGTATATTGTAATCTTGCTTATTTAACTTATATGCAGAGTGCATCATGAGAAGTGCTGGGCTGGAAGAAGAACAACTGGAATCAAGATTGCTGGGAGAAATATCAATAACCTCAGATATGCAGATGACACCACCTTTAGGGCAGAAAGTGAGGAGGAACTCAAAAGCCTCTTGATGAAAGTGAAAGAGGAGAGTGAAAAGTTTGGCTTGAAGCTCAGCATTCAGAAAACAAAGGTGATGGAATCTGGTCCCAACACTTCACGGGAAACAGATGGAAAAACAGTGGAAACAGTGTCACACTTTATTTTTGGGGGCTCCAAAATCACTGCAGATGCTGATTGAAGCCATGAAATTAAAAGGCGCTTACTCCTTGGAAGGAAAGTTATGACCAACCTTGATGGTATATTAAAAAGCAGAGACATTACTTTGCCAAAAAAGCTCCATCTAGTCAAAGCTATGGTTTTTCCCGTGGTCATGTATGGATGTGAGAGTTGGACTGTGAAGAAAGCTGATCGCCGAAGAACTGATGCTTTCAAACTGTGGTATTGGAGAAGACTCTTGAGAGTCCCTTGGACTGCAAGAAGATCCAACCAGTCCATTCTAAGGGAGATCAATCGTCGGTGTTCATTGGAAGGACTGATGCTAAAGCTGAAATTGCAATACTTCGGCCACCTCATGCGATGAGTTGACTCACTGGAAAAGATTCTGATGCTAGGAGAGGTTGGGGGCTGGAGGAGAAGGGGATGACAGAGAATGAGATGGCTGGATAGCATCACCGACTCTGTGGCCATGAGTTTGCGTGAACTCTGGCAGTTGGTGTAGGACAGGGAGGCCTAGCATACAGTGATTCATGGGGTCGAGGAGAGTCGGACAAGACTTAGCGACTGAACAGAACTGAACTGAATAAAGTGTGTCAAATACCCTTTTCCCTTTCAGGCGGGAATGTGGGATTTCTCTTGAAATTCTGCAGCGCAAAATTTCTTCATCTCGCATTGAGGGGATAATTTTGTGGTGTTTCTCGAATTGCGGCGGGAAGCTGGGGGTATTCCTCGAGGTGCGAAGGGGACCTCAGGAACTCACTCGAGTTACTTCAGGGAAGTCAGATCCCCGTTTGTGCTGGAAGGGGAACTTCCGGATTACTCTCGAGCCGTTAAAAGGAAATATTGCCTCTTCTCTCTTTGAGTCCGTAAAGTGTGTTCTCCTCTCCACTGAGGACGGATGTTAGGGACCATTCTGATTCGCCTAAAGGGAGTCAAGTACCTTTTTGCCTTTCAAGCGGGAATGTGGGATTTCTCTTGAGATTCTGCAGTGCAAAATTTCCTCATCTCGCATGGAGGGGATAATTATGTGCTGTTACACGAATTGGGTTGGGAAACTGGGGGTGATTCTTCAGTTGCGATGAGGACCTCTGAAACACACTCGGATTACTTCAGGGAAGTCAGGTCCCCTTTTGTGCTGGAAGGGGAACTTCCGGATTGTTCTCGAGCCCTTTAATGGGAATAGGGCCTCCTCTCAATTGGAGTCCATAAATTGTGTTCTCCTCTCCAATGGGGACGGCTGTTAGGGAACTTTCTGAGTGGCATAAAATGTGTCAAGTATCCTTTTGCCTTTCAAGCAGGAATGTGGGATTTCTCTTGAGATTCTGCATCGTAAAATTTCCTCATCTCGCATTGAGGGGATAATTTTGTTCTGTCTCGAGTTTCGGCTTGGATCTGGGGATAATTCTCGAGTTGCAGCGTGGATCTCAGGAACTCATTCGTGTTGCTTCAGGGAAGTCTGGTCCCCTTTTTTTGGAAGTGGAACTTCCGGATTACTCTCGAGCCCTTAAATGGGAATAGGTCCTCTTCTAGATTTGAGTCCATAAAGTGTGTTCTCCGCTCCAATAAGTACGGGTGTTAGGAAACTATCTGAATCGCATAAAGAGTGTCAAGTGCCCTTTTGCCTTTCAAGCGGGAATGTGGGATTTCTATTTAATTTTCAGTGGAAAATTTCCTCATCTCACATTGAGCTGATAATTATTTGGTGTTTCCCCTTTTGAGGGGGGAGGCTGGGGGTGCTTCTCGAGTTCTGACAGGGACCTCAGGAACTCGCTGGGGTTGCTTCAGGGAAATCAGGTCCCCATTGGTGTTGGAAGGGGAACTTCCGGTTTCCACTCGATTCCTTAAATGTGAACAGGGGATCATCTCGAATTGAGTCCATAAAGTGTGTTCTCCTCTGCAAAGGGGACGGCTCTGTGAGGAAACTTTCTGAGTCGAATAAAGGGTGTTAAGTACCTTTTTGCCTTTCAAAGGGACTGTGGTGTTTCTCATGAGATTCTGCATCGCAAAATTTCCTCATCTCGCATTGAGGGGATAATTTTGGGGTGTTTATCGAGTTGCGGCAGGAAGTTGGGGGTGCTTCTCGAGTTGTGACAGGGACCTCAGGAACTCGCTGGGGTTGCTTCAGGGAAGTCAGGTCCCCTTTGGTGTTGGAAGGGGAACTTCCGGTTTCCTCTCGAGCTCTTAAATGTGCATAGGGGCTCATCTCGAATTGAGTCCATAAAGTGTGTTCTCCTCTCCAAAGGGGACGGCTGTGTGAGGGAACTTTCTGCGTCGAATAAAGGGTGTCAAGTACCTTTTTGCCTTTCCAGAGGGAATGTGGTATTTCTCTTGAGATTCTGCATCGCAAAATTTCCTGCTCTCGCATGGAGGGGATAATTTTGGCTGTTTATTGAGTTGCGGCGAGAAGCTGGGGGTGCTTCTTGAGTTCCGACGGGGACCTCAGAAACTCGATGGGGTTGCTTCAGGGAAGTCAGGTCCCCTTTGGTGTTGGAAGGGGAACATCCACTCTCCTCTGGAGCCCTTAAATGTGCACAGGGGCTCATCTCGAATTGAGTCCATAAAGTAAGTTCTGGTCTCCAAAGGGGACGGCTGTGTGAGGGAACTTTCTGAGTCGAATAAAGGGTGGCAAGTACCTTATTGTCTTTCAAGAGGGAATGTGGTATTGCTCTTGAGATGCTGTATCGCAAAATTTCCTCATCTCGCATGGAGGGGATAATTTTGGGGTGTTTCTCGAGTTGCGGCGAGAAGCGGGGAGTGCTTCTCGAGTTGCGACGGG
Source organism: Moschus berezovskii (assembly GCF_049115385.1). NCBI lineage: Eukaryota > Metazoa > Chordata > Mammalia > Artiodactyla > Moschidae > Moschus > Moschus berezovskii. The sequence continues at coordinate 142,195,846 of NC_142461.1, forward strand.
GACGTCAGGATCTCGCTGGGGTTGCTTCAGGGAAGTCAGGGCCCCTTTGGTGTTGAAAGAGGAACTTCCGGTTTCCTCTCGAGCCCTTCAATGTGCACAGGGGCTCATCTCGAATTGAGTAAGTTAATTGTGTTCTCCTCTTCAAATGGGACGGCTGTGTGAGGGAACTTTCTACGTCGAATAAAGGGTGTCTAGTACCTTTTTTCCTTTCCAGAGGGAATGTGGTATTTCTCTTGAGATGCTGCATCGCAAAATTTCCTCATCACCCATGGAGGGGATAATTCTGGGGTGTTTCTCGAGTTAAGGCGGGAAGCTGGGGGTGCTTCTCGAGTTGCGGCGGGGACCACAGGAACTCTCTGCGGCTGCTTCAGGGAAGTCAGGTCCCCTTTGGTATGGAAGGGGAACTTCCGGTTTCCTCTCGAGCCCTTTAATGTGCACAGGGGCTCCTCTCGAATTGAGTCCGTAATGTGTGTTCTCCTCTTCAAAGGGGATGGCTGTGTGAGGGAACTTTCTGAGTCGAATAAACGGTGTCAAGTACTTTTTGCCTTTCCAGACGGAATGTAGTATTTCTCGAGAGATGCTGCATCGCGAAATTTCCTTATCTCGCATGGAGAGGATAATTTTGGGGTGTTTCTGGAGGTGTGGCGGGAAGCTGGGGGTGCTTGTCGAGTTGCGACGGGGACCTCAGGAACTCGCTGGAGTTTCTTCAGGGAAGTCAGGTCCCCATTGGTGTTGGAAGGGGAACTTCCGATTTCCTCTCGAGCCCTTCAATGTGCACAGGGTCACCTCTCGAGTTGAGTCCGTAAAGTGTGTTCTCCTCTCCAAAGGGGACGGCTGTGTGAGGGAACTTTCTGAGTCGAATAAAGGCTGTCAAGTATCTTTTTGCCTTTCCAGAGGGAATGTGGTTTTTCTCTTGAGATGCTGCATCGCCAAATTTCCTCATCTCGCATGGAGGGGATAATTTTGGTGTTTCTCGAGGTGCGGCGGGAAGCTGGGGGTGCTTCTCGAGTTGCGACGGGGACCTCAGGAACTGGCTTGGGTTGCCTCAGGGAAGTCAGGTCCCATTTGGTGTTGGAAGGGGAACTTCCGGTTTCCTCTCGAGCCCTTCAATGTGCACAGGGGCTCATCTCGAATTGAGTCCGTAAAGTGGGTTCTCCTCTCCAAAGGGGACGGCTGTGTGAGGCAACTTTCTGAGTCGAATAAAGGGTGTCAAGTAACTTTTTGCCTTTCAAGAGGGAATGTGGTATTTCTCTTGAGATGCTGCATCGCCAAATTTCCTCATCTCACATGGAGGGGATAATTTTGGGGAGTTTCTCGAGTTGCGGCGTGAAGCTGGGGGTGCTTCTCGAGTTGCAACGGGGACCTCAGGAACTCGCTGTGGTTTCTTCAGGGAGGTCAGGTCAACTTTGGTGTTGGAAGGGGAACTTCCGGTTTCCATTCCAGCCCTTCAATATGCACAGGGGCTCCTCTCGAATTGAGTCCGTAAAGTGTGTTCTCCTCTCCAAAGCGGACGGCTGAGTAACGAACATTCTGAGTCGAATAAAGAGTGTCAAGTACCTTTTTGCCTTTCCAGAGGGAATGTGGTATTTCTCTTGAGATGCTGCATCGCCAAATTTCCGCATCTCGCATGGAGGGGATAATTTTGTGGTGTTTCTCGAGTTGTGGAGGGAAGCTGGGGATGCTTTTCGAGTTGCGACGGGTACCTCAGGAACTCGTTGGGATTGCTTCAGGGAAGTAAGGTCCCCTTTGGTGTTGGAAGGGGAACTTCCGGTTTCCTCTCGATCCCTTCAATTTGCACAGGGGCTCCTCTCGAATTGAGTCCCTAAAGTGTGTTCTCCTCTCCAAAGCGGACGGCTTTGTGAGGGAACTTTCTGAGTCGAATTAATTGTGTCAAATATCTTTTTGCCTTTCCACAGGGAATGTGGTATTTCTCTTGAGATGCTACATCGCAAAATTTCCTCATCTCGCATGGAGGGGATAATTTGGGGTGTTTCTCGAGTTGCGGCGGGAAGCTGGGGGTGCTTCTCGAGTTGCGGCGGGGACCTCAGGAACTCGCTGGGGTTTCTGAAGGGAAGTCAGGTCCCCTTTGGTGTTGGAAGGGGAACTTCCGGTTTCCTCTCGAGCCCTTCAATGTGCACAGGGGCTCCTCTCGAATTGAGTCCGTAAAGTGTGTTCTCCTCTCCAAAGGGGACGGCTGTGTGAGGGAACTTTCTGAGTCGAATAAAGGGTGTCATGTACTTTTTTGCCTTTGCAGAGGGAATGTGGTATTTCTCTTGAAACGCTGCATCGCCAAATTTCCTTATCTCGCATGGAGGGGAGAATTTTGGGGTATTTCTCGAGTTGAGGCAGGAAGCTGGGGGTGCTTCTCGAGTTGCAACGGGGACCTCAGGAGCTCGCTGGGGTTGCTTCAGGGAAGTCAGGTCCCCTTTGGTGTTGGAAGGGGAACTTCCGGTTTCCTCTCGAGCCCTTCAATGTGCACAGGGCTCCTCTCGAATTTAGTCCTTAAAGTGTGTTCTCGTCTCCAAAGGGGACGGCTGTGTGAGGGAACTTTCTGAGTCGAATAAAGGGTGTCAAGTACCTTTTTGCCTTTCCAGAGGGAATGTGGTATTTCTCGTGAGATGCTGCATCGCCAAATTTCCTCATCTCGCATGGAGGGGAGAATTTTGGGCTGTTTTCGAGTTAAGGCGGGAAGCTGGGGGTGCTTCTCCAGAGTCGACGGGGACCTCAGGAACTCGCTGGCGTCGATTCAGGGAAGTCAGGTCCCCTTTGGTGTTGGATGTTGAACTTCCGGTTTCCTCTCGAACCCTTCAATGTGCACAGGGGCTCCTCTCGAATTGAGTCCGTAAAGTGTGTTCTCCTCTCCAAAGGGGACGGCTGTGCGAGGGAACTTTCTGAGTCGAATAAAGGGTGTCAAGTAACTTTTTGCCTTTCCAGATTGAATGTGGTATTTCTCGAGAGATGCTGCATCGCCAAATTTCCTCATCTCGCATGGAGGGGAGAATTTTGGGCTGTTTTCGAGTTGCGGCGGGAAGCTGGGGGTGCTTCTCGAGTTTCGACGGGGACCTCAGGAACTCGCTGGGGTTGCTTCAGGGAAGTCAGGTCCCCTTTGGTTTTGGAAGGGGAACTACCGGTTTCCTCTCGAGCCATTCAATGTGCACAGGGGCTCCTCTCGAATGGAGTCCGTAAAGTGTGTTCTCCTTTCCAAAGGGGACGGCTGTGTGAGGGAACTTTCTGAGTCGAATAAAGGGTGTCAAGCACATTTTTGCCTTTCCAGAGGGAATGTGGTATTTTCGTGAGATGCTTCATCGCCAAATTTCCTCATCTCGCATGGAGCGGAGAATTTTGGGGTGTTTTTCGAGTTGCCGCGGGAAGATGGGGGTTCTTCTCGAGTTGCGACGGGGACCTCAGGAACTCGCTGGGGTTGCTTCAGGGAAGACAGGTCCCCTTTGGTGTTGGAAGGGGAACTTCCGGTTTCCTCTCGAGCCCTTCAATGTGGACAGGGGCTCCTCTCGAATTGAGTCCGCTTTGTGTGTTCTCTTCTCCAAAGGGGACGGCTGTGTGAGGGAACTTTCTGAGTCGAATAAAGGGTGTCAAGTACGTTTTTGCCTTTCCAGAGGGAATGTGGTATTTCTCTTGAGATGCTGCATCGCCAAATTTCCTCATCTCGCATGGAGGGCAGAATTTTGGGCTGTTTCTCGAGTTGCGGCGGGAATCTGGGGGTGCTTCTCAAGTTGCGACGGGGACCTCAGGAACTCGCTTGGGTTGCTTCAGGGAAGTCAGGTCCCCTTTGGTGTTGGAAGGGGAACTTCCGGTTTCCTCTCGAGCCCTTCAATGTGCACAGGGGCTCCTCTCGTATTGAGTCCGCTTTGTGTGTTCTCCTTTCCAAAGCGGAAGGGTGTGTGAGGGAACTTTCTGAGTCGAATAAAGGGGGTCAAGTACCTTTTTGCCTTTCCAGAGGGAATGTGGTATTTCTCGTGAAATGCTGCATCGCCAAATTTTCTCATCTCGCATGGAGGGGAGAACTTAGGTGTATTACTCGAGTTCCGGCAGGAAGCTGGGGGTGCTTCTCGAGTTGCGACGGGTACCTAAGGAACTCGCTGGTGTTGCTTCTGGGAACTCAGGTCTCCTTTGCTGTTGGAAGGGGAACTTCCGGTTTCCTCTCGAGCCCTTCAATGGGCACAGGGCTCCTCTAGAATTTAGTCCTTAAAGTGTGTTCTCGTCTCCAAAGGGGACGGCTGTGTGAGGGAACTTTCTGAGTCGAATAAAGGGTGTCAAGTACCTTTTTGCCTTTCCAGAGGGAATGTGGTATTTCTCGTGAGATGCTGCATCGCCAAATTTCCTCATCTCGCATGGAGGGGAGAATTTTGGGCTGTTTTCGAGTTGCAGCGGGAAGCTGGGGGTGCTTCTCGAGTTGCGACGGGGACCTCAGGAACTCGCTGGGGTTGCTTCAGAGAAGTCAGGTCCCCTTTGGTGTTGGAAGGGGAACTACCGGTTTCCTCTCGAGCCCTTCAATGTGCACAGGGTCTCCCCTCGAATTGAGTCCGTAAAGTGTGTTCTCCTCCCCAAAGGGGACGGCTTTGTGAGGGAACATTCTGAGTCGAATAAAGGGTGTCATGTACTTTTTTGCCTTTCCAGAGGGAATGTGGTATTTCTCTTGAGACGCTGCATCGCCAAATTTCCTCATCTCGCATGGAGGGGAGAATTTTGGGGTATTTCTCGAGTTGAGGCAGGAAGCTGGGGGTTCTTCTCCAGTTGCGACGGGGACCTCAGGAGCTCGCTGGGGTTGCTTCAGCGAAGTCAGGTCCGTTTGGTGTTGGAAGGGGAACTTCCGATTTCCTCTCGAGCCCTTCAATGTGCACAGGGGCTCCTCTCTAATTGAGTCCCTAAAGTGTGTTCTCCTCTCCAAAGGGGACGGCTGTGTTAGGGAACTTTCTGAGTCGAATAAAGGGTGTCAAGTACCTTTTTGCCTTTCCAGAGGGAATGTGGTATTTCTCGTGAGATGCTGCTTCGCCAAATTTCCTCATCTCGCATGAAGGGGAGAATTTTGGGGTGTTTCTCGAGTTGCGGCGGAAAGCTGGGGGTGCTTCTCGAGTTGCGACGGGGACCTCAGGAACTCGCTGGCGTTGCTTCAGGGAAGTCAGGTCCCCTTTGGTGTTGAAAGGGGAACTTCCGGTTTCCTCTCGAGCCCTTCAATGTGCACAGGGGCTCATCTCGAATTGAGTCCGTAAAGTGTGTTTTCTCTCCAAAGGGGACTGCTGTGTGAGGGAACTTTCTGAGTCGAATAAAGGGTGTCAAGTACCTTTTTGCCTTTCCAGAGGGAATGTGGTATTTCTCGTGAGATGCTGCATCGACAAATTTCCTCATCTCGCATGGAGGGGAGAATTTTGGGCTGTTTCTCGAGTTGCGGCGGGAACCTGACGGTGCTTCTCGAGTTGCGACGGGGACCTCAGGAACTCGCTGGGGTTGCTTCAGGGAAGTCAGGTCCCCTTTGGTGTTGGAAGGGGAACTTCCGGTTTCCTCTCGAGACCTTCCATTTGCACAGGGACTCCTCTCGAATTGAGTCCGTAAAGTGTGTTCTCCTCTCCAAAGGGGTCGGCTGTGTGAGGGAACTTTCTGAGTCGAATAAAGGGTGTCAAGTACCTTTTTGCCTTTCCAGAGGGAATGTGGTATTTCTCTTGGGACCCTGCATCGCCAAATTTCCTCATCTCGCATGGAGGGGAGAATTTTGGGGTGATTCGCGAGTTGCGGCGAGAAGCTGGGGGTGCTTCTCCAGAGTCGACGGGGACCTCAGGAACTCGCTGGCGTCGATTCAGGGAAGTCAGGTCCCCTTTGGTGTTGGATGTTGAACTTCCGGTTTCCTCTCGAACCCTTCAATGTGCACAGGGGCTCCTCTCGAATTGAGTCCGTAAAGTGTGTTCTCCTCTCCAAAGGGGACGGCTGTGCGAGGGAACTTTCTGAGTCGAATAAAGGGTGTCAAGTAACTTTTTGCCTTTCCAGATTGAATGTGGTATTTCTCGAGAGATGCTGCATCGCCAAATTTCCTCATCTCGCATGGAGGGGAGAATTTTGGGCTGTTTTCGAGTTGCGGCGGGAAGCTGGGGGTGCTTCTCGAGTTTCGACGGGGACCTCAGGAACTCGCTGGGGTTGCTTCAGGGAAGTCAGGTCCCCTTTGGTGTTGGAAGGGGAACTACCGGTTTCCTCTCGAGCCCTTCAATGTGCACAGGGGCTCCTCTCGAATTGAGTCCGTAAAGTGTGTTCTCCTTTCCAAAGGGGACGGCTGTGTGAGGGAACTTTCTGAGTCGAATAAAGGGTGTCAAGCACATTTTTGCCTTTCCAGAGGGAATGTGGTATTTCTCGTGAGATGCTTCATCGCCAAATTTCCTCATCTCGCATGGACTGGAGAATTTTGGGGTGTTTTTCGAGTTGCGGCGGGAAGATGGGGGTTCTTCTCGAGTTGCGACGGGGACCTCAGGAACTCGCTGGGGTTGCTTCAGGGAAGACAGGTCCCCTTTGGTGTTGGAAGGGTAACTTCCGGTTTCCTCTCGAGCCCTTCAATGTGGACAGGGGCTCCTCTCGAATTGAGTCCGCTTTGTGTGTTCTCTTGTCCAAAGGGGACGGCTGTGTGAGGGAACTTTCTGAGTCGAATAAAGGGTGTCAAGTTCGTTTTTGCCTTTCCAGAGGGAATGTGGTATTTCTCTTGAGATGCTGCATCGCCAAATTTCCTCATCTCGCATGGAGGGGATAATTTTGGGATGTTTCTCGAGTTGCGGCGGGAAGCTGGGTGTGATTCTCGAGTTGCGACGGGGACCTCAGGATCTCGCTAGGGTTGCTTCAGGGAAGTCAGGTCCCCTTTGGTGTTGGAAGGGGAACTTCCGGTTTCCTCTCGAGCCCTTCAATGTGCACAGGGGCTCCTCTCGAATTGAGTCAGCTTTGTGTGTTCTCCTCTCCGAAGGGGAAGGGTGTGTGAGGGAACTTTCTGAGTCGAATAAAGGGTGTCAAGTACCTTTTTGCCTTTCCAGAGGGAATGTGGTATTTCTCGTGAGATGCTGCATCGCCAAATTTTCTCATCTCGCATGGAGGGGAGAACTTAGTTGTATTACTCGAGTTGCGGCAGGAAGCTGGGGGTGCTTCTCGAGTTGCGACGGGGACCTCAGGAACTCGCTGGGGTTGCTTCTGGGAACTCAGGTCCCCTTTGCTATTGGAAGGGGAACTTCCGGTTTCCTCTCGAGCCCTTCAATGGGCACAGGGCTCCTCTAGAATTTAGTCCTTAAAGTGTGTTCTCGTCTCCAAAGGGGACGGCTGTGTGAGGGAACTTTCTGAGTCGAATAAAGGGTGTCAAGTACCTTTTAGCCTTTCCAGAGGGAATGTGGTATTTCTCGTGAGATGCTGCATCGCCAAATTTCCTCATCTCGCATGGAGGGGAGAATTTTGGGCTGTTTTCGAGTTGCAGCGGGAAGCTGGGGGTGCTTCTCGAGTTTCGACGAGGACCTCAGGAACTCGCTGGGGTTGCTTCAGAGAAGTCAGGTCCCCTTTGGTGTTGGAAGGGGAACTACCGGTTTCCTCTCGAGCCCTTCAATGTGCACAGGGGCTCCTCTCGAATTGAGTCCGTAAAGTGTGTTCTCCTTTCCAAAGGGGACGGCTGTCTGAGGGAACTTTCTGAGTTGAATAAAGGGTGTCAAGCACATTTTTCCCTTTCCAGAGGGAATGTGGTATTTCTCGTGAGATGCTGCATCGCCAAATTTCCTCATCTCGCATGGAGCGGAGAATTTTGGGGTGTTTCTCGAGTTTCGGCGGGAAGCTGGGGGTGCTTCTCGAGTTGCGACAGGGACCTCAGGAACTCGCTCTGGTTGCTTCAGGGAAGTCAGGTCCCCTTTGGTGTTGGAAGGGGAACTTCCGGTTTCCTCTCGAGCCCTTCAATGTGCACAGGGGCTCCTCTCGAATTGAGTCCGCATTGTGTGTTCTCTTCTCCAAAGGGGACGGCTGTGTGAGGGAACTTTCTGAGTCGAATAAAGGGTGTCAAGTACGTTTTTGCCTTTCCAGAGGGAATGTGGTATTTCTCTTGAGATGCTGCATCGCCAAATTTCCTCATCTCGCATGGAGGGGAGAATTTTGGGCTGTTTCTCGAGTTGCGGCGGGAAGCTGGGGGTGCTTCTCGAGTTGCGACGGGGACCTCAGGATCTCGCTGGGGTTCCCTCAGGGAAGTCAGGTCCCCTTTGGTGTTGGAAGGGGAACTTCGGGTTTCCTCTCGAGCCCTTCAATGTTCACCGGGTCTCCTCTCGAATTGAGTCCGCTTTGTGTGTTCTCCTCTCCAAAGGGGACAGCTGTGTGAGGGAACTTTCTGAGTCGAATAAAGGGTGTCAAGTACCTTTTTGCCTTTCCAGAGGGAATGTGGTATTTCTCGTGAGATGCTGCATCGCCAAATTTCCTCATCTCGCATGGAGTGGAGAATTTTGGGGTGTTTCTCGAGTTGCGGCGGGAACCTGGGGGTGCTTCTCGAGTTGCGACGGGGACCTCAGGAACTCGCTGGGGTTGCTTCAGGGAAGTCAGGTCCCCTTTGGTGTTGGAAGGGGAACATCCGTTTCCTCTCGAGCCCTTCAATGGTCAGAGGGTCTCCTCTCGAATTGAGTCCGTAAAGTGTGTTTTCCTCTCCAAAGGGGACTGCTGTGTGAGGGAACTTTCTGAGTCGAATAAAGGGTGTCAAGTACCTTTTTGCCTTTCCAGAGGGAATGTGGTATTTCTCGAGAGATGCTGCATCGACAAATTTCCTCATCTCGCATGGAGGGCAGAATTTTGGGCTGTTTCTCGAGTTGCGGCGTTAAGCTGGGGGTGCTTCTCGAGTTGCGACGGGGACCTCAGGAACTCGCTTGGGTTGCTTCAGGGAAGTCAGGTCCCCTTTGGTGTTGGAAGGGGAACTTCCGGTTTCCTCTCGAGACCTTCCATTTGCACAGGGACTCCTCTCGAATTGAGTCCGTAAAGTGTGTTCTCCTCTCCAAAGGGGTCGGCTGTGTGAAGGAACTTTCTGAGTCGAATAAAGGGTGTCAAGTACCTTTTTGCCTTTCCAGAGGGAATGTGGTATTTCTCTTGGGACGCTGCATCGCCAAATTTCCTCATCTCGCATGGAGGGGAGAATTTTGGGGTGTTTCGCGAGTTGCGGCGAGAAGCTGGGGGTGCTTCTCCAGTTTCGACGGGGACCTCTGGAACTCGCTGGCGTCGATTCAGGGAAGTCAGGTCCCTTTGGTGTTGGATGTTGAACTTCCGGTTTCCTCTCGAACCATTCAATGTGCACAGGGGCTCTTCTCGAATTGAGTCCGTAAAGTGTGTTCTCCTCTCCAAAGGGGACGGCTGTGCGAGGGAACTTTCTGAGTCGAATAAAGGGTGTCAAGTACCTTTTTGCCTTTCCAGATTGAATGTGGTATTTCTCTTGAGATAGTGCCTCGCCAAATTTCCTCATCTCGCATGGAGGGGAGAATTTTGGGCTGTTTTCCAGTTGTGGCGGGAATCTGGGGGTGCTTCTCGAGTTTTGACGGGGACCTCAGGAACTCGCTGGGGTTGCTTCAGGGAAGTCAGGTCCCCTTTGGTGTTGGAAGGGGAACTACCGGTTTCCTCTCGAGCCCTTCAATGTGCACAGGGGCTCCTCTCGAATTGAGTCCGTAAAGTGTGTTCTCCTTTCCAAAGGGGACGGCTGTGTGAGGGAACTTTCTGAGTCGAATAAAGGGTGTCAAGCACATTTTTGCCTTTCCAGAGGGAATGTGGTATTTCTCGTGAGATGCTGCATCGCCAAATTTCCTCATCTCGCATGGAGCGGAGAATTTTGGGCTGTTTCTCCAGTTGCGGCACGAAGCTGGGGGTGCTTCTCGAGTTGCGACGGGGACCTCAGGATCTCGCTGGCGTTGCTTCACGGAAGTCAGGTCCCCTTTGGTGTTGGAAGGGGAACTTCCGGTTTCCTCTCGAGCCCTTCAATGTTCACAGGGTCTCCTCTCGAATTGAGTCCGCTTTGTGTGTTCTCCTCTCCAAAGGGGACAGCTGTGTGAGGGAACTTTCTGAGTAGAATAAAGGGTGTCAAGTACCTTTTTGCCTTTCCAGAGGGAATGTGGTATTTCTCGTGAGATGCTGCATCGCCAAATTTCCTCATCTCGCATGGAGGGGAGGAATTTGGGGTGTTTCTCGAGTTGCGGCGGGAAGCTGGGGGTGCTTCTCGAGTTGCGACGGAGACCTAAGGAACTCGCTGGGGTTGCTTCAGGGAAGTCAGGTCCCCTTTGGTGTTGGAAGGGGAACTTCCGGTTTCCTCTCGAGCCCTTGAATGTGCACAGGGGCTCCTCTCGAAATGCGTCCGTAAAGTGTGTTCTCCTCTCCAAAGGGGAAGGCTGTGTGAGGGAACATTCTGAGTCGAATAAAGGGTGTCAAGTACCTTTTTGCCTTTCCAGAGGGAATGTGGTATTTCTCGTGAGATGCTGCATTGCCAAATTTCCTCATCTCGCATGGAGGGGAGAATTTTGGGCTGTTTATAGAGTTGCGGCGGGAATCTGGGGGTGCTTCTCGAGTTGCGACGGGGACCTCAGGAACTCGCTGGGGTTGCTTCAGGGAAGTCAGGTTCCCTTTGGTGTTGGAAGTGGAACTTCCGGTTTCCTCTCGAGCCCTTCAATGTGCACAGGGGCTCCTCTAGAATTGAGTCCGTAAAGTGTGTTCTCGTCTCCAAAGGGGACGGCTGTGTGAGGGAACTTTCTGAGTCTAATAAAGGGTGTCAAATACCTTTTTGCCTTTCCAGAGGGAATGTGGTATTTCTCGTGAGATGCTGCATCGACAAATTTCCTCATCTCGCATGGAGGGGAGAATTTTGGGCAGTTTATAGAGTTGCGGCGGGAATCTGGGAGTGCTTCTCGAGTTGCGACGGGGACCTCAGGAACTCGCTGGGGTTGCTTCAGGTAAGTCAGGTCCCCTTTGGTGTTGGAAGGGGAACTTCCGGTTTCCTCTCGAGCCCTTCAATGTGCACAGGGGCTCCTCTCGAATTGAATCCGTAAAGTGTGTTCTCCTCTCCAAAGAGTAAGGCTGTGTGAGAGAACTTTGTGAGTCGAATAAAGGGTGTTAAGTACCTTTTTGCCTTTCCAGAGGGAATGTGGTATTTCTCGTGAGATGCTGCATCGCCAAATTTCCTCATCTCGCATGGAGGGGATAATTTTGGGGTGTTTCTCGAGTTGCGGCGGGAAGCTGGGGGTGCTTCTCGAGTTGCGACGGGGACCTCAGGAACTCGCTGGGGTTGCTTCAGGGAAGTAAGGTCCCCTTTGGTGTTGGAAGGGGAACTTCCGGTTTCCTCTCGAGCCCTTCAATGTGCACAGGGGCTCCTCTCGAATTGAGTCCGCTTTGTGTGTTCTCTTCTCCAAAGGGGACGGCTGTGTGAGGGAACTTTCTGAGTCGAATAAAGGGTGTCAAGTAACTTTTTGCCTTTCCAGAGGGAATGTGGTATTTCTCTTGAGACGCTGCATCGCCAAATTTCCTCATCTCGCATGGAGGGTAGAATTTTGGGGTGTTTTGAGTGTTGCGGCAGGAAGCTGGGGGTGCTTCTCTAGATGCGACGGGGACCTCAGGAACTCGCTATGGTTGCTTCAGGGAAAATAGGTCCCCTTTGGTGTTGGAAGGGGAACTTCCGGTTTCCTCTCGAGCCCTTCAATGTGCACATGGGCTCCTCTCGAATTGAGTCCGTAAAGTGTGTTCTCCTCTCCAAAGGGGACGGCTGTGTGAGGGAACTTTCTGAGTCGAATAAAGGGTGTCAAGTACCTTTTTGCCTTTCCAGAGGGAATGTGGTATTTCTCGTGAGATGCTGCATCGCCAAATTTCCTCATCTCGCATGGAGGGGATAATTTTGGGGTGTTTTTCGAGTTGCGGCGGGAAGCTGGGGGTGCTTTTCGAGTTGCGACGGGGACCTCAGGAACTCGCTGGGGTTGCTTCAGGGAAGTCAGGTCCCCTTTGGTGTTGGAAGGGGAACTTCCGGTTTCCTCTCGAGCCCTTCAATGTGCACAGGGGCTTCTCTCGAATTGAGTCCGTAAAGTGTGTTCTCCTCTCCAAAGGGGACGGCTGTGTGAGGGAACTTTCTGAGTCGAATATAGGGTGTCAAGTACCTTTTGGCCTTTCCAGAGGGAATGTGGTATTTCTCGTGAGATGCTGCATCCCCAAATTTCCTCATCTCGCATAAAGGGTATAATTTTGGGATGCTTCTCGAGTTGCGGCGGGAAGCTGGGGGTGCTTCTCGAGTTGCGACGGAGACCTAAGGAACTCGCTGTGGTTGCTTCAGGGAAGTCAGGTCCCCTTTGGTGTTGGAAGGGGAACTTCCGGTTTCCTCTCGAGCCCTTCAATGTGCACAGGGGCTCCTCTCGAATTGAGTCCGTAAAGTGTGTTCTCCTCTCCAAAGGGGACGGTTGTGTGAGGGAACTTTCTGAGTTGAATAAAGGGTGTCAAGTATCTTTTTGCCTTTCCAGAGGGAATGTGGTTTTTCTCTTGAGATGCTGCATCGCCAAATTTCCTCATCTCGCATGGAGGGGATAATTTTGGGGTGTTTCTCGAGTTGCGGCGGGAAGCTGGGGGTGCTTCTCGAGTTGCGACGGGGACCTCAGGAACTCGCTGGGGTTTCTTCAGGGAAGTCAGGTCCCCTTTGGTGTTGGAAGGGGAACTTTCGGTTTCCTCTCGATCCATTCAAAGTGCACAGGGGCTCCTCTCGAATTGAGTCCGTAATGTGTGTTCTCCTCTCCAAAGGGGACGGCTGTGTGAGGTATCTTTCTGAGTCGAATAAAGGGTGTCAAGTACGTTTTTGCCTTTCCAGAGCGAATATGGTATTTCTCGTGAGATGCTGCATCGCCAAATGTCCTCATCTCGCATGGAGGGGAGAATTTTGGGGTGTTTCTCGAGTTGCGGCGGGAAGCTGGGGGTGCTTCTCGAGTTGCGACGGGGACCTCAGGAACTCACTGGGCTTGCTTCAGGGAAGACAGGTCCCCTTTGGTGTTGGAATGGGAACTTCCGGTTTCCTCACCAGTCCTTCATGTGCACAGGGGCTACTCTCGAATTGAGTCCGTAAAGAGTGTTCTCCTCTCCAAAGGGGACGGCTGTGTGAGGGAACTTTCTGAGACGAATAAAGGGTGTCAAGTACCTTTTTGCCTTTCCAGAGGGAATGTGGTATTTGTCTTGAGATGCTGCATCGCCAAATGTCCTCATCTCGCATGGAGGGGATAATTTTGGGGTGTTTCTCGAGTTGCGGCGGGAAGCTGGGGGTGCTTCTCGAGTTGCGACGGGTACCTCAGGAACTCGCTGTGGTTGCTTTAGGGAAGTCAGTTCCCCTTTGGTGTTGGAAGGGGAACTTCCGGTTTCCTCTCGAGCCCTTCAATGTGCACAGGGGCTTCTCTCGAATTGAGTCCGTAAAGTGTGTTCTCCTCTCCAAAGAGGACGGCTGTGTGAGGGAACTTTCTGAGTCGAATAAAGGGTGTCAAGTACCTTTTGGCCTTTCCAGAGGGAATGTGGTATTTCTCGTGAGATTCTGCATCCCCAAATTTCCTCATCTCGCATGAAGGGTATAATTTTGGGATGCTTCTCGAGTTGCGGCGGGAAGCTGGGGGTGCTTCTCGAGTTGCGAAGGAGACCTCAGGAACTCGCTGGGGTTGCTTCAGGGAAGTCAGGTCCCCTTTGGTGTTGGAAGGGGAACTTCCGGTTTCCTCTCGAGCCCTTCAATGTGCAGAGGGGCTCCTCTCGAATTGAGTCCGTAAAGTGTGTTCTCCTCTCCAAAGGGGACGGCTGTTTGAGGGAACTTTCTGAGTCGAATAAAGGGTGTCAAGTACCTTTTTGCCTGTCCAGAGGGAATGTGGTATTTCTCGTGAGAAGCTGCATCGCCAAATTTCCTCATCTCGCATGGAGGGGATAATTTTGGGGTGTTTCTCGAGTTGCGGCGGGAAGCTGGGGGTGCTTCTCGAGTTTCGACGGGGACCTCAGGAACTCGCTGGGGTTGCTTCAGGGAAGTCAGGTCCCCTTTGGTGTTGGAAGGGGAACTACCGGTTTCCTCTCGAGCCCTTCAATGTGCACAGGGGCTCCTCTCGAATTGAGTCCGTAAAGTGTGTTCTCCCCTCCAAAGGGGACGGTTGTGTGAGGGAACTTTCTGAGTCGAATAAAAGGTGTCAAGTACCTTTTTTTCTTTCCGGAGGGAATGTGTTATATTTCGTGAGATGCTGCATCGCCAAATGTCCTCATCTCGCATGGAGGGTATAATTTTGGGGTGTTTCTCGAGTTGCGGCAGGAAGCTGGGGGTGCTTCTCGAGTTGTGACGGGGAGCTCAGGAACTCTCTTGAGGTTGCTTCAGGGAAGTCAGGTCCCCTTTGGTATTGGATGGGGAACTTCCGGTTTCCTCTCGAGACCTTCAATGTGCACAGGGGCTCCTCTCGAATTGAGTCCGTAAAGTGTGTTCTCCTCTCCAAATGGGACGGCTGTTTGAGGAACTTTCTGAGCCGAATAAAGGGTGTCAAGTAGCTTTTTGCCTTTCCAGAGGGAATGTGGTATTTCTCTTGAGATGCTGCATTGCCAAATTTCCTCATCTCGCATGGAGGGATAATTTTGGGGTGATTCTCGAGTTGCGGCGGGAAGCTGGGGGTGCTTCTCGAGTTGCGACGGGGACCTCAGGAACTCGCTGGTGTTGCTTCAGGGAAGTCAGGTCCCCTTTGGTGTTGGAAGGGGAACTTCCGGTTTCCTCTCGAGCCCTTCAATGTGCACAGGGGCTCCTCTCGAATTGAGTCCGTAAAGTGTGTTCTCCTCTCCAAAGGAGACGGCTGTGTGAGGGAACTTTTTGAGTCGAATAAAGGGTGTCAAGTACCTTTTTGCCTTTCCAGAGGGAATGTGGTATTTTTCTTGAGATGCTGCATCGCCAAATTTCCTCATCTCGCATGGAGGGGATAATTTTGGGGTGTTTCTCGAGTTGCGGCGGGAAGCTGGGGATGCTTTTTGAGTTGCGACGGGGACCTCAGGAACTCGCTGGGGTTGCTTCAGGGAAGTCAGGTCCCCTTTGGTGTTGGAAGGGGAACTTCCGGTTTCCTCTCGAGCCTTTCAATGTGCACAGGGGCTTCTCTCGAATTGAGTCCGTAAAGTGTGTTCTCCTCTCCAAAGGGGACGGCTGTGTGAGGGAACTTTCTGAGTCGAATAAAGGGTGTCAAGTACCTTTTGGCCTTTCCAGAGGGAATGTGGTATTTCTCGTGAGATGCTGCATCCCCAAATTTCCTCATCTCACATGAAGGGTATAATTTTGGGATGCTTCTCGAGTTGCGGCGGGAAGCTGGGGGTGCTTCTCGAGTTGCGACGGAGACCTCAGGAACTCGCTGGGGTTGCTTCAGGGAAGTCAGGTCCCCTTTGTTGTTGGAAGGGGAACTTCCGGTTTCCTCTCGAGCCCTTCAATGTGCACAGGGGCTCCTCTCGAATTGAGTCCGTAAAGTGTGTTCTCCTCTCCAAAGGGGACGGTTGTGTGAGGGAACTTTCTGAGTCGAATAAAGGGTGTCAAGTATCTTTTTGCCTTTCCAGAGGGAATGTGGTTTTTCTCTTGAGATGCTGCATCGCCAAATTTCCTCATCTCGCATGGGGGGATAATTTTGGGGTGTTTCTCGAGTTGCGGCGGGAAGCTGGGGGTGCTTCTCGAGTTGCGACGGGGACCTCAGGAACTCGCTGGGGTTGCTTCAGTGAAGTCAGGTCCCCTTTGGTGTTGGAAGGGGAACTTTCGGTTTCCTCTCGATCCATTCATAGTGCACAGGGGCTCCTCTCGAATTGAGTCCGTAATGTGTGTTCTCCTCTCCAAAGGGGACTGCTGTGTGAGGTATCTTTCTGAGTCGAATAAAGGGTGTCAAGTACGTTTTTGCCTTTCCAGAGCGAATATGGTATTTCTCGTGAGATGCTGCATCGCCAAATGTCCTCATCTCACATGGAGGGGAGAATTTTGGGGTGTTTCTCGAGTTGCGGCGGGAAGCTGGGGGTGCTTCTCGAGTTGCGACGGGGACCTCAGGAACTCACTGGGGTTGCTTCAGGGAAGACAGGTCCCCTTTGGTGTTGGAATGGGAACTTCCGGTTTCCTCTCCAGTCCTTCAATGTGCACAGGGGCTACTCTCGAATTGAGTCCGTAAAGAGTGTTCTCCTCTCCAAAGGGGACGGCTGTGTGAGGGAACTTTCTGAGACGAATAAAGGGTGTCAAGTACCTTTTTGTCCTTCCGGAGGGAATGTGTTATATTTCGTGAGATGCTGCATCGCCAAATGTCCTCATCTCGCATGGAGGGTATAATTTTGGTGTGTTTCTCGAGTTGCGGCAGGAAGCTGGGGGTGCTTCTCGAGTTGTGACGGGGAGCTCAGGAACTCTCTTGAGGTTGCTTCAGGGAAGTCAGGTCCCCTTTGGTATTGGATGGGGAACTTCCGGTTTCCTTACGAGACCTTCAATGTGCACAGGGGCTCCTCTCGAATTGAGTCCGTAAAGTGTGTTCTCCTCTCCAAATGGGACGGCTGTTTGAGGGAACTTTCTGAGTCGAATAAAGGGTGTCAAGTAGCTTTTTGCCTTTCCAGAGGGAATGTGGTATTTCTCTTGAGATGCTGCATTGCCAAATTTCCTCATCTCGCATGGAGGGATAATTTTGGGGTGATTCTCGAGTTGCGGCGGGAAGCTGGGGATGCTTCTCGAGTGGCGACGGGGACCTCAGGAACTCGCTGGGGTTGCTTCAGGGAAGTCAGGTCCCCTTTGCTGTTGGAAGTTGAACTTCCGGTTTCCTCTCGAACCCTTCAATGTGCACAGGGGCTCCTCTCGAAATAAGTCCGTAAAGTGTGTTCTCCTCTCCAAAGGGGACGGCTGTTTGAGGGAACTTTCTGAGTCAAATAAATGGTGTCAAGTACCTTTTTGCCTTTCCAGAGGGAATGTGGTATTTCTCTTGCGACGCTGCATCGCCAAATTTCCTCATCTCGCATGGAGGGTAGAATTTTGGGGTGTTTCTCGAGTTGCGGCGGGAAGCCTGGGGTGCTTCTCGAGTTGCGACGGGGACCTCAGGAACTCGCTGGGGTTGCTTCAGGGAAGTCAGGTCCCCTTTGGTGTTGGAAGGGGAACTTCCGGTTTCCTCTGGAGCCCTTCAATGTGCACAGGGGCTCCTCTCGAATTGAGTCCGTTTTGTGTGTTCTCCTCTCCAAAGGGGAAGGGTGTGTGAGGGAACTTTCTGAGTCGAATAAAGGGTGTCAAGTACCTTTTTGCCTTTCCAGAGGGAATGTGGTATTTCTCGTGAAATGCTGCATCGCCAAATTTTCTCATCTCGCATGGAGGGGAGAATTTTGGTGTATTTCTCGAGTTGCGGCAGGAAGCTGGGGGTGCATCTCGAGTTGCGACGGGGACCTCAGGAGCTCGCTGGGTTTGCTTCAGGGAACTCAGGTCTCCTTTGCTGTTGGAAGGGGAACTTCCGGTTTCCTCTCGAGCCCTTCAATGTGCACAGGGCTCCTCTAGAATTTAGTCCTTAAAGTGTGTTCTCGTCTCCAAAGGGGACGGCTGTGTGAGGGAACTTTCTGAGTCGAATAAAGGGTGTCAAGTACCTTTTTGCCTTTCCAGAGGAAATGTGGTATTTCTCGTGAGATGCTTCATCGACAAATTTCCTCATCTCGCATGGAGGGGAGAATTTTGGGCTGTTTTCGAGTTTCGGCGGGAAGCTGGGGGTGCTTCTCGAGTTTCGACGGGGACCTCAGGAACTCGCTGGGGTTGCTTCAGAGAAGTCAGGTCCCCTTTGGTGTTGGAAGGGGAACTTCCGGTTTCCTCTCGAGCCCTTCAATGGGCACAGGGGCTCCTCTCGAATTGAGTCCGAAAAGTGTGTTCTCCTTTCCAAAAGGGACGGCTGTGTGAGGGAACTTTCTGAGTCGAATAAAGGGTTTCAAGCACATTTTTGCCTTTCCTGAGGGAATGTGGTATTTCTCGTGAGATGCTGCATCGCCAAATTTCCTAATCTCGCATGGAGCGGAGAATTTTGGGGTGTTTCTCGAGTTGCGGCGGGAAGCTGGGGGTGCTTCTCGAGTTGCGACGGGGACCTCAGGAACTCGCTGGGGTTGCTTCAGGGAAGTCAGGTACCTTTTGGTGTTGGTAGGGGAACTTCCAGTTTCCTCTCGAGCCCTTCAATGTGCACAGGGGCTCCTCTCGAATTGAGTCCGCTTTGGGTGTTCTCTTCTCCAAAGGGGACGGCTGTGTGAGGGAACTTTCTGAGTCGAATAAAGGGTGTCAAGTGCATTTTTGCCTTTCCAGAGGGAATGTAGTATTTCTCTTGAGATGCTGCATCGCCAAATTTCCTCATCTCGCATGGAGAGGAGAATTTTGGGCTGTTTCTCGAGTTGCGGCGGGAAGTTGGAGGTGCTACTCGAGTCGCGACGGGGACCTCAGGATCTCGCTGGGGTTGCTTCAGGGAAGTCAGGTCCCCTTTGGTGTTGGAGGGGGAACTTCCGGTTTCCTCTCCAGCCCTTCAATGTTCACAGGGTCTCCTCTCGAATTGAGTCCGTAAAGTGTGTTCTCCTCTCCAAAGGGGACAGCTGTGTGAGGGAACTTTCTGAGTAGAATAAAGGGTGTCAAGTACCTTTTTGCCTTCCCAGAGGGAATGTGGTATTTCTCGTGAGATGTTGCATCGCCAAATTTCCTCATCTCGCATGGAGGGGAGAATTTTGGGCTGTTTCTAGAGTTGCGGCGGGAAACTGGGGGTGCTTCTCGAGTTGCGACGGGGACCTCAGGAACTCGCTGGGGTTGCTTCAGGGAAGTCAGGTCCCCTTTGGTGTTGGAAGGGGAACTTCCGGTTTTCTCTGGAGCCCTTCAATGTGCACAGGGGCTCCTCTCGAATTGAGTCCGCTTTGTGGGTTCTCCTCTCCAAAGGGGAAGGGTGTGTGAGGGAACTTTCTGAGTCGAATAAAGGGTGTCAAGTACCTTTTTGCCTTTCCAGAGGGAATGTGGTATTTCTCGTGAGATGCTGCATCGCCAAGTTTCCTCATCTCGAATGGAGGGGATAATTTTGGGGTGTTTCTCGAGTTGCGGCGGGAAGCTGGGGGTGCTTCTCGAGTTTCGACGGGGACCTCAGGAACTCGCTGGGGTTTCTTCAGGGAAGTCAGGTCCCCTTTATTGTTGGAAGGGGAACTTCCAGTTTCTTCTCGAGCCTTTCAATGTGCACAGGGGCTCCTCTCGAATTGAGTCCGTAAAGTGTGTTCTCCTCTCCAAAGGGGACGGCTGTGTGAGGGAACTTTCCGAGTCGAATAAAGGGTGTCAAGTACCTTTTTGCCTTTCCAGAAGGAATGTGGTATTTCTCGTGAAATGCTGCATCGCCAAATTTCCTCATCTCGCATGGAGGGGAGAATTTTGGGGTTTTCTCGAGTTGCGGCGGGAAGCTGGGGGTGCTTCTCGAGTTGCGACGGGGACCTCAGGAACTCGCTGGGGTTGCTTCAGGGAAGTCAGGTCCCCTTTGGTGTTGGAAGGGGAACTTCCGGTTCACTTTCGAGCCATTCAATGTGCACAGGGTCTCCCCTCGAATTGAGTCCGTAAAGTGTGTTCTCCTCCCCAAAGGGGTCGGCTTTGTGAGGGAACATTCTGAGTCGAATAAAGGGTGTAATGTACTTTTTTGCCTTTCCAGAGGGAATGTGGTATTTCTCTTGAGACGCTGCATCGCCAAATTTCCTCATCTCGCATGGAGGGGAGAATTTTGGGGTATTTCTCGAGTTGAGGCAGGAAGCTGGGGGTGCTTCTCCAGTTGCGACGGGGACCTCAGGAGCTCGCTGGGGTTGCTTCAGCGAAGTCAGGTCCGTTTGGTGTTGGAAGGGGAACTTCCGATTTCCTCTCGAGCCCTTCAATGTGCACAGGGCCTCCTCTCGAATTGAGTCCGTAAAGTGTGTTCTCCTCTCCAAAGGGGACGGCTGTGTTAGGGAACTTTCTGAGTCGAATAAAGGGTGTCAAGTACCTTTTTGCCTTTCCAGAGGGAATGTGGTATTTCTCGTGAGATGCTGCTTCGCCAAATTTCCTCATCTCGCATGGAGGGGAGAATTTTGGGGTGTTTCTCGAGTTGCGGCGGGAAGCTCGGGGTGCTTCTCGAGTTGCGACGGGGACCTCAGGAACTCGCTGGGGTTGCTTCAGGGAAGTCAGGTCCCCTTTGGTGTTGGAAGGGGAACATCCGTTTCCTCACGAGCCCTTCAATGGTCACAGGGTCTCCTCTCGAATTGAGTCCGTAAAGTGTGTTTTCCTCTCCAAAGGGGACTGCTGTGTGAGGGAACTTTCTGAGTCGAATAAAGGGTGTCAAGTACCTTTTTGCCTTTCCAGAGGGAATGTGGTATTTATCGTGAGATGCTGCATCGCCAAATTTCCTCATCTCGCATGGAGGGGAGAATTTTGGGCTGTTTCTCGAGTTGCGGCGGGAACCTGACGGTGCTTCTCGAGTTGCGACGGGGACCTCAGGAACTCGCTGGGGTTGCTTCAGGGAAGTCAGGTCCCCTTTGGTGTTGGAAGGGGAACTTCCGGTTTCCTCTCGAGACCTTCCATTTGCACAAGGATTCCTCTCGAATTGAGTCCGTAAAGTGTGTTCTCCTCTCCAAAGGGGTCGGCTGTGTGAGGGAACTTTCTGAGTCGAATAAAGGGTGTCAAGTACCTTTTTGCCTTTCCAGAGGGAATGTGGTATTTCTCTTGGGACGCTGCATCGCAAAATTTCCTCATCTCGCATGGAGGGGAGAATTTTGGGGTGTTTCGCGAGTTGCGGCGAGAAGCTGGGGGTGCTTCTCCAGAGTCGACGGGGACCTCAGGAACTCGCTGGCGTCGATTCAGGGAAGTCAGGTCCCCTTTGGTGTTGGATGTTGAACTTCCGGTTTCCTCTCGAACCCTTCAATGTGCACAGGGGCTCCTCTCGAATTGAGTCCGTAAAGTGTGTTCTCCTCTCCAAAGGGGACGGCTGTGCGAGGGAACTTTCTGAGTCGAATAAAGGGTGTCAAGTAACTTTTTGCCTTTCCAGATTGAATGTGGTATTTCTCGTGAGATGCTGCATCGCCAAATTTCCTCATCTCGCATGGAGGGGAGAATTTTGGGCTGTTTTCGAGTTGCGGCGGGAAGCTGGGGGTGCTTCTGGAGTTTCGACGGGGACCTCAGGAACTCGCTGGGGTTGCTTCAGGGAAGTCAGGTCCCCTTTGCTGTTGGAAGGGGAACTACCGGTTTCCTCTCGAGCCCTTCAATGTGCACAGGGGCTCCACTCGAATTGAGTCCGTAAAGTGTGTTCTCCTTTCCAAAGGGGACGGCTGTGTGAGGGAACTTTCTGAGTCGAATAAAGGGTGTCAAGCACATTTTTGCCTTTCCAGAGGGAATGTGGTATTTCTCGTGAGATGCTTCATCGACAAATTTCCTCATCTCGCATGGACTGGAGAATTTTGGGGTGTTTTTCGAGTTGCGGCGGGAAGATGGGGGTTCTTCTCGAGTTGCGACGGGGACCTCAGGAACTCGCTGGGGTTGCTTCAGGGAAGACAGGTCCCCTTTGGTGTTGGAAGGGTAACTTCCGGTTTCCTCTCGAGCCCTTCAATGTGGACAGGGGCTCCTCTCGAATTGAGTCCGCTTTGTGTGTTCTCTTCTCCAAAGGGGACGGCTGTGTGAGGGAACTTTCTGAGTCGAATAAAGGGTGTCAAGTTCGTTTTTGCCTTTCCAGAGGGAATGTGGTATTTCTCTTGAGATGCTGCATCGCCAAATTTCCTCATCTCGCATGGAGGGGATAATTTTGGGATGTTTCTCGAGTTGCGGCGGGAAGCTGGGTGTGCTTCTCGAGTTGCGACGGGGACCTCAGGATCTCGCTGGGGTTGCTTCAGGGAAGTCAGGTCCCCTTTGGTGTTGGAAGGGGAACTTCCGGTTTCCTCTCGAGCCCTTCAGTGTGCACAGGGGCTCCTCTCGAATTGAGTCAGCTTTGTGTGTTCTCCTCTCCGAAGGGGAAGGGTGTGTGAGGGAACTTTCTGAGTCGAATAAAGGGTGTCAAGTACCTTTTTGCCTTTCCAGAGGGAATGTGGTATTTCTCGTGAGATGCTGCATCGCCAAATTTTCTCATCTCGCATGGAGGGGAGAACTTAGTTGTATTACTCGAGTTGCGGCAGGAAGCTGGGGGTGCTTCTCGAGTTGCGACGGGGACCTCAGGAACTCGCTGGGGTTGCTTCTGGGAACTCAGGTCCCCTTTGCTCTTGGAAGGGGAACTTCCGGTTTCCTCTCGAGCCCTTCAATGGGCACAGGGCTCCTCTAGAATTTAGTCCTTAAAGTGTGTTCTCGTCTCCAAAGGGGACGGCTGTGTGAGGGAACTTTCTGAGTCGAATAAAGGGTGTCAAGTACCTTTTAGCCTTTCCAGAGGGAATGTGGTATTTCTCGTGAGATGCTGCATCGCCAAATTTCCTCATCTCGCATGGAGGGGAGAATTTTGGGCTGTTTTCGAGTTGCAGCGGGAAGCTGGGGGTGCTTCTCGAGTTTCGACGAGGACCTCAGGAACTCGCTGGGGTTGCTTCAGAGAAGTCAGGTCCCCTTTGGTGTTGGAAGGGGAACTACCGGTTTCCTCTCGAGCCCTTCAATGTGCACAGGGGCTCCTCTCGAATTGAGTCCGTAAAGTGTGTTCTCCTTTCCAAAGGGGACGGCTGTCTGAGGGAACTTTCTGAGTTGAATAAACGGTGTCAAGCACATTTTTGCCTTTCCAGAGGGAATGTGGTATTTCTCGTGAGATGCTGCATCGCCAAATTTCCTCATCTCGCATGGAGCGGAGAATTTTGGGGTGTTTCTCGAGTTTCGGCGGGAAGCTGGGGGTGCTTCTCGAGTTGCGACAGGGACCTCAGGAACTCGCTCTGGTTGCTTCAGGGAAGTCAGGTCCCCTTTGGTGTTGGAAGGGGAACTTCCGGTTTCCTCTCGAGCCCTTCAATGTGCACAGGGGCTCCTCTCGAATTGAGTCCGCATTGTGTGTTCTCTTCTCCAAAGGGGACGGCTGTGTGAGGGAACTTTCTGAGTCGAATAAAGGGTGTCAAGTACGTTTTTGCCTTTCCAGAGGGAATGTGGTATTTCTCTTGAGATGCTGCATCGCCAAATTTCCTCATCTCGCATGGAGGGGAGAATTTTGGGCTGTTTCTCGAGTTGCGGCGGGAAGCTGGGGGTGCTTCTCGAGTTGCGACGGGGACCTCAGGATCTCGCTGGAGTTCCCTCAGGGAAGTCAGGTCCCCTTTGGTGTTGGAAGGGGAACTTCGGGTTTCCTCTCGAGCCCTTCAATGTTCACCGGGTCTCCTCTCGAATTGAGTCCGCTTTGTGTGTTCTCCTCTCCAAAGGGGACAGCTGTGTGAGGGAACTTTCTGAGTCGAATAAAGGGTGTCAAGTACCTTTTTGCCTTTCCAGAGGGAATGTGGTATTTCTCGTGAGATGCTGCATCGCCAAATTTCCTCATCTCGCATGGAGGGGAGAATTTTGGGGTGTTTCTCGAGTTGCGGCGGGAACCTGGGGGTGCTTCTCGAGTTGCGACGGGGACCTCAGGAACTCGCTGGGGTTGCTTCAGGGAAGTCAGGTCCCCTTTGGTGTTGGAAGGGGAACATCCGTTTCCTCTCGAGCCCTTCAATGGTCAGAGGGTCTCCTCTCGAATTGAGTCCGTAAAGTGTGTTTTCCTCTCCAAAGGGGACTGCTGTGTGAGGGAACTTTCTGAGTCGAATAAAGGGTGTCAAGTACCTTTTTGCCTTTCCAGAGGGAATGTGGTATTTCTCGTGAGATGCTGCATCGACAAATTTCCTCATCTCGCATGGAGGGCAGAATTTTGGGCTGTTTCTCGAGTTGCGGCGGGAAGCTGGGGGTGCTTCTCGAGTTGCGACGGGGACCTCAGGAACTCGCTGGGGTTGCTTCAGGGAAGTCAGGTCCCCTTTGGTGTTGGAAGGGGAACTTCCGGTTTCCTCTCGAGACCTTCCATTTGCACAGGGACTCCTCTCGAATTGAGTCCGTAAAGTGTGTTCTCCTCTCCAAAGGGGTCGGCTGTGTGAAGGAACTTTCTGAGTCGAATAAAGGG
Organism: Moschus berezovskii; assembly: GCF_049115385.1. Classification (NCBI taxonomy): domain Eukaryota; kingdom Metazoa; phylum Chordata; class Mammalia; order Artiodactyla; family Moschidae; genus Moschus; species Moschus berezovskii. The sequence goes on from NC_142461.1 coordinate 142,219,872, forward strand.
TGTCAAGTACCTTTTTGCCTTTCCAGAGGGAATGTGGTATTTCTCTTGGGACGCTGCATCGCCAAATTTCCTCATCTCGCATGGAGGGGAGAATTTTGGGGTGTTTCGCGAGTTGCGGCGAGAAGCTGGGGGTGCTTCTCCAGTTTCGACGGGGACCTCTGGAACTCGCTGGCGTCGATTCAGGGAAGTCAGGTCCCTTTGGTGTTGGATGTTGAACTTCCGGTTTCCTCTCGAACCATTCAATGTGCACAGGGGCTCTTCTCGAATTGAGTCCGTAAAGTGTGTTCTCCTCTCCAAAGGGGACGGCTGTGCGAGGGAACTTTCTGAGTCGAATAAAGGGTGTCAAGTACCTTTTTGCCTTTCCAGATTGAATGTGGTATTTCTCTTGAGATAGTGCCTCGCCAAATTTCCTCATCTCGCATGGAGGGGAGAATTTTGGGCTGTTTTCCAGTTGTGGCGGGAATCTGGGGGTGCTTCTCGAGTTTTGACGGGGACCTCAGGAACTCGCTGGGGTTGCTTCAGGGAAGTCAGGTCCCCTTTGGTGTTGGAAGGGGAACTACCGGTTTCCTCTCGAGCCCTTCAATGTGCACAGGGGCTCCTCTCGAATTGAGTCCGTAAAGTGTGTTCTCCTTTCCAAAGGGGACGGCTGTGTGAGGGAACTTTCTGAGTCGAATAAAGGGTGTCAAGCACATTTTTGCCTTTCCAGAGGGAATGTGGTATTTCTCGTGAGATGCTGCATCGCCAAATTTCCTCATCTCGCATGGAGCGGAGAATTTTGGGCTGTTTCTCCAGTTGCGGCACGAAGCTGGGGGTGCTTCTCGAGTTGCGACGGGGACCTCAGGATCTCGCTGGCGTTGCTTCACGGAAGTCAGGTCCCCTTTGGTGTTGGAAGGGGAACTTCCGGTTTCCTCTCGAGCCCTTCAATGTTCACAGGGTCTCCTCTCGAATTGAGTCCGCTTTGTGTGTTCTCCTCTCCAAAGGGGACAGCTGTGTGAGGGAACTTTCTGAGTAGAATAAAGGGTGTCAAGTACCTTTTTGCCTTTCCAGAGGGAATGTGGTATTTCTCGTGAGATGCTGCATCGCCAAATTTCCTCATCTCGCATGGAGGGGAGGAATTTGGGGTGTTTCTCGAGTTGCGGCGGGAAGCTGGGGGTGCTTCTCGAGTTGCGACGGAGACCTAAGGAACTCGCTGGGGTTGCTTCAGGGAAGTCAGGTCCCCTTTGGTGTTGGAAGGGGAACTTCCGGTTTCCTCTCGAGCCCTTGAATGTGCACAGGGGCTCCTCTCGAAATGAGTCCGTAAAGTGTGTTCTCCTCTCCAAAGGGGAAGGCTGTGTGAGGGAACATTCTGAGTCGAATAAAGGGTGTCAAGTACCTTTTTGCCTTTCCCGAGGGAATGTGGTATTTCTCGTGAGATGCTGCATTGCCAAATTTCCTCATCTCGCATGGAGGGGAGAATTTTGGGCTGTTTATAGAGTTGCGGCGGGAATCTGGGGGTGCTTCTCGAGTTGCGACGGGGACCTCAGGAACTCGCTGGGGTTGCTTCAGGGAAGTCAGGTTCCCTTTGGTGTTGGAAGTGGAACTTCCGGTTTCCTCTCGAGCCCTTCAATGTGCACAGGGGCTCCTCTAGAATTGAATCCGTAAAGTGTGTTCTCCTCTCCAAAGAGTAAGGCTGTGTGAGAGAACTTTGTGAGTCGAATAAAGGGTGTTAAGTACCTTTTTGCCTTTCCAGAGGGAATGTGGTATTTCTCGTGAGATGCTGCATCGCCAAATTTCCTCATCTCGCATGGAGGGGATAATTTTGGGGTGTTTCTCGAGTTGCGGCGGGAAGCTGGGGGTGCTTCTCGAGTTGCGACGGGGACCTCAGGAACTCGCTGGGGTTGCTTCAGGGAAGTAAGGTCCCCTTTGGTGTTGGAAGGGGAACTTCCGGTTTCCTCTCGAGCCCTTCAATGTGCACAGGGGCTCCTCTCGAATTGAGTCCGCTTTGTGTGTTCTCTTCTCCAAAGGGGACGGCTGTGTGAGGGAACTTTCTGAGTCGAATAAAGGGTGTCGAGTAACTTTTTGCCTTTCCAGAGGGAATGTGGTATTTCTCTTGAGACGCTGCATCGCCAAATTTCCTCATCTCGCATGGAGGGTAGAATTTTGGGGTGTTTCTCGAGTTGCGGCGGGAAGCTGGGGGTGCTTCTCTAGATGCGACGGGGACCTCAGGAACTCGCTATGGTTGCTTCAGGGAAAATAGGTCCCCTTTGGTGTTGGAAGGGGAACTTCCGGTTTCCTCTCGAGCCCTTCAATGTGCACATGGGCTCCTCTCGAATTGAGTCCGTAAAGTGTGTTCTCCTCTCCAAAGGGGACGGCTGTGTGAGGGAACTTTCTGAGTCGAATAAAGGGTGTCAAGTACCTTTTTGCCTTTCCAGAGGGAATGTGGTATTTCTCGTGAGATGCTGCATCGCCAAATTTCCACATCTCGCATGGAGGGGATAATTTTGGGGTGTTTCTCGAGTTGCGGCGGGAAGCTGGGGGTGCTTTTCGAGTTGCGACGGGGACCTCAGGAACTCGCTGGGGTTGCTTCAGGGAAGTCAGGTCCCCTTTGGTGTTGGAAGGGGAACTTCCGGTTTCCTCTCGAGCCCTTCAATGTGCACAGGGGCTTCTCTCGAATTGAGTCCGTAAAGTGTGTTCTCCTCTCCAAAGGGGACGGCTGTGTGAGGGAACTTTCTGAGTCGAATATAGGGTGTCAAGTACCTTTTTGCCTTTCCAGAGGGAATGTGGTATTTCTCGTGAGATGCTGCATCCCCAAATTTCCTCATCTCGCATGAAGGGTATAATTTTGGGATGCTTCTCGAGTTGCGGCGGGAAGCTGGGGGTGCTTCTCGAGTTGCGACGGAGACCTCAGGAACTCGCTGTGGTTGCTTCAGGGAAGTCAGGTCCCCTTTGGTGTTGGAAGGGGAACTTCCGGTTTCCTCTCGAGCCCTTCAATGTGCACAGGGGCTCCTCTCGAATTGAGTCCGTAAAGTGTGTTCTCCTCTCCAAAGGGGACGGTTGTGTGAGGGAACTTTCTGAGTCGAATAAAGGGTGTCAAGTATCTTTTTGCCTTTCCAGAGGGAATGTGGTTTTTCTCTTGAGATGCTGCATCGCCAAATTTCCTCATCTCGCATGGAGGGGATAATTTTGGGGTGTTTCTCGAGTTGCGGCGGGAAGCTGGGGGTGCTTCTCGAGTTGCGACGGGGACCTCAGGAACTCGCTGGGGTTTCTTCAGGGAAGTCAGGTCCCCTTTGGTGTTGGAAGGGGAACTTTCGGTTTCCTCTCGATCCATTCAAAGTGCACAGGGGCTCCTCTCGAATTGAGTCCGTAATGTGTGTTCTCCTCTCCAAAGGGGACGGCTGTGTGAGGTATCTTTCTGAGTCGAATAAAGGGTGTCAAGTACGTTTTTGCCTTTCCAGAGCGAATATGGTATTTTTCGTGAGATGCTGCATCGCCAAATGTCATCATCTCGCATGGAGGGGAGAATTTTGGGGTGTTTCTCGAGTTGCGGCGGGAAGCTGGGGGTGCTTCTCGAGTTGCGACGGGGACCTCAGGAACTCACTGGGCTTGCTTCAGGGAAGACAGGTCCCCTTTGGTGTTGGAATGGGAACTTCCGGTTTCCTCACCAGTCCTTCATGTGCACAGGGGCTACTCTCGAATTGAGTCCGTAAAGAGTGTTCTCCTCTCCAAAGGGGACGGCTGTGTGAGGGAACTTTCTGAGACGAATAAAGGGTGTCAAGTACCTTTTTGCCTTTCCAGAGGGAATGTGGTATTTGTCTTGAGATGCTGCATCGCCAAATGTCCTCATCTCGCATGGAGGGGATAATTTTGGGGTGTTTCTCGAGTTGCGGCGGGAAGCTGGGGGTGCTTCTCGAGTTGCGACGGGTACCTCAGGAACTCGCTGTGGTTGCTTTAGGGAAGTCAGTTCCCCTTTGGTGTTGGAAGGGGAACTTCCGGTTTGCTCTCGAGCCCTTCAATGTGCACAGGGGCTTCTCTCGAATTGAGTCCGTAAAGTGTGTTCTCCTCTCCAAAGAGGACGGCTGTGTGAGGGAACTTTCTGAGTCGAATAAAGGGTGTCAAGTACCTTTTGGCCTTTCCAGAGGGAATGTGGTATTTCTCGTGAGATTCTGCATCCCCAAATTTCCTCATCTCGCATGGAGGGGATAATTTTGGGGTGTTTCTCGAGTTGCGGCGGGAAGCTGGGGGTGCTTCTCGAGTTTCGACGGGGACCTCAGGAACTCGCTGGGGTTGCTTCAGGGAAGTCAGGTCCCCTTTGGTGTTGGAAGGGGAACTACCGGTTTCCTCTCGAGCCCTTCAATGTGCACAGGGGCTCCTCTCGAATTGAGTCCGTAAAGTGTGTTCTCCCCTCCAAAGGGGACGGTTGTGTGAGGGAACTTTCTGAGTCGAATAAAAGGTGTCAAGTACCTTTTTTTCTTTCCGGAGGGAATGTGTTATATTTCGTGAGATGCTGCATCGCCAAATGTCCTCATCTCGCATGGAGGGTATAATTTTGGGGTGTTTCTCGAGTTGCGGCAGGAAGCTGGGGGGGCTTCTCGAGTTGTGACGGGGAGCTCAGGAACTCTCTTGAGGTTGCTTCAGGGAAGTCAGGTCCCCTTTGGTATTGGATGGGGAACTTCCGGTTTCCTCTCGAGACCTTCAATGTGCACAGGGGCTCCTCTCGAATTGAGTCCGTAAAGTGTGTTCTCCTCTCCAAATGGGACGGCTGTTTGAGGGAACTTTCTGAGCCGAATAAAGGGTGTCAAGTAGCTTTTTGCCTTTCCAGAGGGAATGTGGTATTTCTCTTGAGATGCTGCATCCCCAAATTTCCTCATCTCACATGAAGGGTATAATTTTGGGATGCTTCTCGAGTTGCGGCGGGAAGCTGGGGGTGCTTCTCGAGTTGCGACGGAGACCTCAGGAACTCGCTGGGGTTGCTTCAGGGAAGTCAGGTCCCCTTTGTTGTTGGAAGGGGAACTTCCGGTTTCCTCTCGAGCCCTTCAATGTGCACAGGGGCTCCTCTCGAATTGAGTCCGTAAAGTGTGTTCTCCTCTCCAAAGGGGACGGTTGTGTGAGGGAACTTTCTGAGTCGAATAAAGGGTGTCAAGTATCTTTTTGCCTTTCCAGAGGGAATGTGGTTTTTCTCTTGAGATGCTGCATCGCCAAATTTCCTCATCTCGCATGGGGGGATAATTTTGGGGTGTTTCTCGAGTTGCGGCGGGAAGCTGGGGGTGCTTTTCGAGTTGCGACGGGGACCTCAGGAACTCGCTGGGGTTGCTTCAGGGAAGTCAGGTCCCCTTTGGTGTTGGAAGGGGAACTTCCGTTTTCCTCTCGAGCCCTTCAATGTGCACAGGGGCTTCTCTCGAATTGAGTCCGTAAAGTGTGTTCTCCTCTCCAAAGGGGACGGTTGTGTGAGGGAACTTTCTGAGTCGAATAAAGGGTGTCAAGTATCTTTTTGCCTTTCCAGAGGGAATGTGGTTTTTCTCTTGAGATGCTGCATCGCCAAATTTCCTCATCTCGCATGGAGGGGATAATTTTGGGGTGTTTCTCGAGTTGCGGCGGGAAGCTGGGGGTGCTTCTCGAGTTGCGACGGGGACCTCAGGAACTCGCTGGGGTTTCTTCAGGGAAGTCAGGTCCCCTTTGGTGTTGGAAGGGGAACTTTCGGTTTCCTCTCGATCCATTCAAAGTGCACAGGGGCTCCTCTCGAATTGAGTCCGTAATGTGTGTTCTCCTCTCCAAAGGGGACGGCTGTGTGAGGTATCTTTCTGAGTCGAATAAAGGGTGTCAAGTACGTTTTTGCCTTTCCAGAGCGAATATGGTATTTTTCGTGAGATGCTGCATCGCCAAATGTCATCATCTCGCATGGAGGGGAGAATTTTGGGGTGTTTCTCGAGTTGCGGCGGGAAGCTGGGGGTGCTTCTCGAGTTGCGACGGGGACCTCAGGAACTCACTGGGCTTGCTTCAGGGAAGACAGGTCCCCTTTGGTGTTGGAATGGGAACTTCCGGTTTCCTCACCAGTCCTTCATGTGCACAGGGGCTACTCTCGAATTGAGTCCGTAAAGAGTGTTCTCCTCTCCAAAGGGGACGGCTGTGTGAGGGAACTTTCTGAGACGAATAAAGGGTGTCAAGTACCTTTTTGCCTTTCCAGAGGGAATGTGGTATTTGTCTTGAGATGCTGCATCGCCAAATGTCCTCATCTCGCATGGAGGGGATAATTTTGGGGTGTTTCTCGAGTTGCGGCGGGAAGCTGGGGGTGCTTCTCGAGTTGCGACGGGTACCTCAGGAACTCGCTGTGGTTGCTTTAGGGAAGTCAGTTCCCCTTTGGTGTTGGAAGGGGAACTTCCGGTTTGCTCTCGAGCCCTTCAATGTGCACAGGGGCTTCTCTCGAATTGAGTCCGTAAAGTGTGTTCTCCTCTCCAAAGAGGACGGCTGTGTGAGGGAACTTTCTGAGTCGAATAAAGGGTGTCAAGTACCTTTTGGCCTTTCCAGAGGGAATGTGGTATTTCTCGTGAGATTCTGCATCCCCAAATTTCCTCATCTCGCATGGAGGGGATAATTTTGGGGTGTTTCTCGAGTTGCGGCGGGAAGCTGGGGGTGCTTCTCGAGTTTCGACGGGGACCTCAGGAACTCGCTGGGGTTGCTTCAGGGAAGTCAGGTCCCCTTTGGTGTTGGAAGGGGAACTACCGGTTTCCTCTCGAGCCCTTCAATGTGCACAGGGGCTCCTCTCGAATTGAGTCCGTAAAGTGTGTTCTCCCCTCCAAAGGGGACGGTTGTGTGAGGGAACTTTCTGAGTCGAATAAAAGGTGTCAAGTACCTTTTTTTCTTTCCGGAGGGAATGTGTTATATTTCGTGAGATGCTGCATCGCCAAATGTCCTCATCTCGCATGGAGGGTATAATTTTGGGGTGTTTCTCGAGTTGCGGCAGGAAGCTGGGGGGGCTTCTCGAGTTGTGACGGGGAGCTCAGGAACTCTCTTGAGGTTGCTTCAGGGAAGTCAGGTCCCCTTTGGTATTGGATGGGGAACTTCCGGTTTCCTCTCGAAACCTTCAATGTGCACAGGGGCTCCTCTCGAATTGAGTCCGTAAAGTGTGTTCTCCTCTCCAAATGGGACGGCTGTTTGAGGGAACTTTCTGAGCCGAATAAAGGGTGTCAAGTAGCTTTTTGCCTTTCCAGAGGGAATGTGGTATTTCTCTTGAGATGCTGCATCCCCAAATTTCCTCATCTCACATGAAGGGTATAATTTTGGGATGCTTCTCGAGTTGCGGCGGGAAGCTGGGGGTGCTTCTCGAGTTGCGACGGAGACCTCAGGAACTCGCTGGGGTTGCTTCAGGGAAGTCAGGTCCCCTTTGTTGTTGGAAGGGGAACTTCCGGTTTCCTCTCGAGCCCTTCAATGTGCACAGGGGCTCCTCTCGAATTGAGTCCGTAAAGTGTGTTCTCCTCTCCAAAGGGGACGGTTGTGTGAGGGAACTTTCTGAGTCGAATAAAGGGTGTCAAGTATCTTTTTGCCTTTCCAGAGGGAATGTGGTTTTTCTCTTGAGATGCTGCATCGCCAAATTTCCTCATCTCGCATGGGGGGATAATTTTGGGGTGTTTCTCGAGTTGCGGCGGGAAGCTGGGGGTGCTTTTCGAGTTGCGACGGGGACCTCAGGAACTCGCTGGGGTTGCTTCAGGGAAGTCAGGTCCCCTTTGGTGTTGGAAGGGGAACTTCCGTTTTCCTCTCGAGCCCTTCAATGTGCACAGGGGCTTCTCTCGAATTGAGTCCGTAAAGTGTGTTCTCCTCTCCAAAGGGGACGGCTGTGTGAGGGAACTTTCTGAGTCGAATATAGGGTGTCAAGTACCTTTTTGCCTTTCCAGAGGGAATGTGGTATTTCTCGTGAGATGCTGCATCCCCAAATTTCCTCATCTCGCATGAAGGGTATAATTTTGGGATGCTTCTCGAGTTGCGGCGGGAAGCTGGGGGTGCTTCTCGAGTTGCGACGGAGACCTCAGGAACTCGCTGTGGTTGCTTCAGGGAAGTCAGGTCCCCTTTGGTGTTGGAAGGGGAACTTCCGGTTTCCTCTCGAGCCCTTCAATGTGCACAGGGGCTCCTCTCGAATTGAGTCCGTAAAGTGTGTTCTCCTCTCCAAAGGGGACGGTTGTGTGAGGGAACTTTCTGAGTCGAATAAAGGGTGTCAAGTATCTTTTTGCCTTTCCAGAGGGAATGTGGTTTTTCTCTTGAGATGCTGCATCGCCAAATTTCCTCATCTCGCATGGAGGGGATAATTTTGGGGTGTTTCTCGAGTTGCGGCGGGAAGCTGGGGGTGCTTCTCGAGTTGCGACGGGGACCTCAGGAACTCGCTGGGGTTTCTTCAGGGAAGTCAGGTCCCCTTTTTTGTTGGAAGGGGAACTTTCGGTTTCCTCTCGATCCATTCAAAGTGCACAGGGGCTCCTCTCGAATTGAGTCCGTAATGTGTGTTCTCCTCTCCAAAGGGGACGGCTGTGTGAGGTATCTTTCTGAGTCGAATAAAGGGTGTCAAGTACTTTTTTGCCTTTCCAGAGCGAATATGGTATTTTTCGTGAGATGCTGCATCGCCAAATGTCCTCATCTCGCATGGAGGGGAGAATTTTGGGGTGTTTCTCGAGTTGCGGCGGGAAGCTGGGGGTGCTTCTCGAGTTGCGACGGGGACCTCAGGAACTCACTGGGCTTGCTTCAGGGAAGACAGGTCCCCTTTGGTGTTGGAATGGGAACTTCCGGTTTCCTCACCAGTCCTTCATGTGCACAGGGGCTACTCTCGAATTGAGTCCGTAAAGAGTGTTCTCCTCTCCAAAGGGGACGGCTGTGTGAGGGAACTTTCTGAGACGAATAAAGGGTGTCAAGTACCTTTTTGCCTTTCCAGAGGGAATGTGGTATTTGTCTTGAGATGCTGCATCGCCAAATGTCCTCATCTCGCATGGAGGGGATAATTTTGGGGTGTTTCTCGAGTTGCGGCGGGAAGCTGGGGGTGCTTCTCGAGTTGCGACGGGTACCTCAGGAACTCGCTGTGGTTGCTTTAGGGAAGTCAGTTCCCCTTTGGTGTTGGAAGGGGAACTTCCGGTTTCCTCTCGAGCCCTTCAATGTGCACAGGGGCTTCTCTCGAATTGAGTCCGTAAAGTGTGTTCTCCTCTCCAAAGAGGACGGCTGTGTGAGGGAACTTTCTGAGTCGAATAAAGGGTGTCAAGTACCTTTTGGCCTTTCCAGAGGGAATGTGGTATTTCTCGTGAGATTCTGCATCCCCAAATTTCCTCATCTCGCATGAAGGGTATAATTTTGGGATGCTTCTCGAGTTGCGGCGGGAAGCTGGGGGTGCTTCTCGAGTTGCGAAGGAGACCTCAGGAACTCGCTGGGGTTGCTTCAGGGAAGTCAGGTCCCCTTTGGTGTTGGAAGGGGAACTTCCGGTTTCCTCTCGAGCCCTTCAATGTGCAGAGGGGCTCCTCTCGAATTGAGTCCGTAAAGTGTGTTCTCCTCTCCAAAGGGGACGGCTGTTTGAGGGAACTTTCTGAGTCGAATAAAGGGTGTCAAGTACCTTTTTGCCTGTCCAGAGGGAATGTGGTATTTCTCGTGAGAAGCTGCATCGCCAAATTTCCTCATCTCGCATGGAGGGGATAATTTTGGGGTGTTTCTCGAGTTGCGGCGGGAAGCTGGGGGTGCTTCTCGAGTTTCGACGGGGACCTCAGGAACTCGCTGGGGTTGCTTCAGGGAAGTCAGGTCCCCTTTGGTGTTGGAAGGGGAACTACCGGTTTCCTCTCGAGCCCTTCAATGTGCACAGGGGCTCCTCTCGAATTGAGTCCGTAAAGTGTGTTCTCCCCTCCAAAGGGGACGGTTGTGTGAGGGAACTTTCTGAGTCGAATAAAAGGTGTCAAGTACCTTTTTTTCTTTCCGGAGGGAATGTGTTATATTTCGTGAGATGCTGCATCGCCAAATGTCCTCATCTCGCATGGAGGGTATAATTTTGGGGTGTTTCTCGAGTTGCGGCAGGAAGCTGGGGGGGCTTCTCGAGTTGTGACGGGGAGCTCAGGAACTCTCTTGAGGTTGCTTCAGGGAAGTCAGGTCCCCTTTGGTATTGGATGGGGAACTTCCGGTTTCCTCTCGAGACCTTCAATGTGCACAGGGGCTCCTCTCGAATTGAGTCCGTAAAGTGTGTTCTCCTCTCCAAATGGGACGGCTGTTTGAGGGAACTTTCTGAGCCGAATAAAGGGTGTCAAGTAGCTTTTTGCCTTTCCAGAGGGAATGTGGTATTTCTCTTGAGATGCTGCATTGCCAAATTTCCTCATCTCGCATGGAGGGATAATTTTGGGGTGATTCTCGAGTTGCGGCGGGAAGCTGGGGGTGCTTCTCGAGTTGCGACGGGGACCTCAGGAACTCGCTGGGGTTGCTTCAGGGAAGTCAGGTCCCCTTTGGTGTTGGAAGGGGAACTTCCGGTTTCCTCTCGAGCCTTTCAATGTGCACAGGGGCTTCTCTCGAATTGAGTCCGTAAAGTGTGTTCTCCTCTCCAAAGGGGACGGCTGTGTGAGGGAACTTTCTGAGTCGAATAAAGGGTGTCAAGTACCTTTTGGCCTTTCCAGAGGGAATGTGGTATTTCTCGTGAGATGCTGCATCCCCAAATTTCCTCATCTCACATGAAGGGTATAATTTTGGGATGCTTCTCGAGTTGCGGCGGGAAGCTGGGGGTGCTTCTCGAGTTGCGACGGAGACCTCAGGAACTCGCTGGGGTTGCTTCAGGGAAGTCAGGTCCCCTTTGTTGTTGGAAGGGGAACTTCCGGTTTCCTCTCGAGCCCTTCAATGTGCACAGGGGCTCCTCTCGAATTGAGTCCGTAAAGTGTGTTCTCCTCTCCAAAGGGGACGGTTGTGTGAGGGAACTTTCTGAGTCGAATAAAGGGTGTCAAGTATCTTTTTGCCTTTCCAGAGGGAATGTGGTTTTTCTCTTGAGATGCTGCATCGCCAAATTTCCTCATCTCGCATGGGGGGATAATTTTGGGGTGTTTCTCGAGTTGCGGCGGGAAGCTGGGGGTGCTTCTCGAGTTGCGACGGGGACCTCAGGAACTCGCTGGGGTTGCTTCAGTGAAGTCAGGTCCCCTTTGGTGTTGGAAGGGGAACTTTCGGTTTCCTCTCGATCCATTCATAGTGCACAGGGGCTCCTCTCGAATTGAGTCCGTAATGTGTGTTCTCCTCTCCAAAGGGGACTGCTGTGTGAGGTATCTTTCTGAGTCGAATAAAGGGTGTCAAGTACGTTTTTGCCTTTCCAGAGCGAATATGGTATTTCTCGTGAGATGCTGCATCGCCAAATGTCCTCATCTCACATGGAGGGGAGAATTTTGGGGTGTTTCTCGAGTTGCGGCGGGAAGCTGGGGGTGCTTCTCGAGTTGCGACGGGGACCTCAGGAACTCACTGGGGTTGCTTCAGGGAAGACAGGTCCCCTTTGGTGTTGGAATGGGAACTTCCGGTTTCCTCTCCAGTCCTTCAATGTGCACAGGGGCTACTCTCGAATTGAGTCCGTAAAGAGTGTTCTCCTCTCCAATGGGGACGGCTGTGTGAGGGAACTTTCTGAGACGAATAAAGGGTGTCAAGTACCTTTTTGTCTTTCCGGAGGGAATGTGTTATATTTCGTGAGATGCTGCATCGCCAAATGTCCTCATCTCGCATGGAGGGTATAATTTTGGTGTGTTTCTCGAGTTGCGGCAGGAAGCTGGGGGTGCTTCTCGAGTTGTGACGGGGAGCTCAGGAACTCTCTTGAGGTTGCTTCAGGGAAGTCAGGTCCCCTTTGGTATTGGATGGGGAACTTCCGGTTTCCTTACGAGACCTTCACTGTGCACAGGGGCTCCTCTCGAATTGAGTCCGTAAAGTGTGTTCTCCTCTCCAAATGGGACGGCTGTTTGAGGGAACTTTCTGAGTCGAATAAAGGGTGTCAAGTAGCTTTTTGCCTTTCCAGAGGGAATGTGGTATTTCTCTTGAGATGCTGCATTGCCAAATTTCCTCATCTCGCATGGAGGGATAATTTTGGGGTGATTCTCGAGTTGCGGCGGGAAGCTGGGGATGCTTCTCGAGTGGCGACGGGGACCTCAGGAACTCGCTGGGGTTGCTTCAGGGAAGTCAGGTCCCCTTTGCTGTTGGAAGTTGAACTTCCGGTTTCCTCTCGAACCCTTCAATGTGCACAGGGGCTCCTCTCGAAATAAGTCCGTAAAGTGTGTTCTCCTCTCCAAAGGGGACGGCTGTTTGAGGGAACTTTCTGAGTCAAATAAATGGTGTCAAGTACCTTTTTGCCTTTCCAGAGGGAATGTGGTATTTCTCTTGCGACGCTGCATCGCCAAATTTCCTCATCTCGCATGGAGGGTAGAATTTTGGGGTGTTTCTCGAGTTGCGGCGGGAAGCCTGGGGTGCTTCTCGAGTTGCGACGGGGACCTCAGGAACTCGCTGGGGTTGCTTCAGGGAAGTCAGGTCCCCTTTGGTGTTGGAAGGGGAACTTCCGGTTTCCTCTGGAGCCCTTCAATGTGCACAGGGGCTCCTCTCGAATTGAGTCCGTTTTGTGTGTTCTCCTCTCCAAAGGGGAAGGGTGTGTGAGGGAACTTTCTGAGTCGAATAAAGGGTGTCAAGTACCTTTTTGCCTTTCCAGAGGGAATGTGGTATTTCTCGTGAAATGCTGCATCGCCAAATTTTCTCATCTCGCATGGAGGGGAGAATTTTGGTGTATTTCTCGAGTTGCGGCAGGAAGCTGGGGGTGCATCTCGAGTTGCGACGGGGACCTCAGGAGCTCGCTGGGTTTGCTTCAGGGAACTCAGGTCTCCTTTGCTGTTGGAAGGGGAACTTCCGGTTTCCTCTCGAGCCCTTCAATGTGCACAGGGCTCCTCTAGAATTTAGTCCTTAAAGTGTGTTCTCGTCTCCAAAGGGGACGGCTGTGTGAGGGAACTTTCTGAGTCGAATAAAGGGTGTCAAGTACCTTTTTGCCTTTCCAGAGGAAATGTGGTATTTCTCGTGAGATGCTGCATCGACAAATTTCCTCATCTCGCATGGAGGGGAGAATTTTGGGCTGTTTTCGAGTTTCGGCGGGAAGCTGGGGGTGCTTCTCGAGTTTCGACGGGGACCTCAGGAACTCGCTGGGGTTGCTTCAGAGAAGTCAGGTCCCCTTTGGTGTTGGAAGGGGAACTTCCGGTTTCCTCTCGAGCCCTTCAAGGGGCACAGGGGCTCCTCTCGAATTGAGTCCGAAAAGTGTGTTCTCCTTTCCAAAAGGGACGGCTGTGTGAGGGAACTTTCTGAGTCGAATAAAGGGTTTCAAGCACATTTTTGCCTTTCCTGAGGGAATGTGGTATTTCTCGTGAGATGCTGCATCGCCAAATTTCCTAATCTCGCATGGAGCGGAGAATTTTGGGGTGTTTCCCGAGTTGCGGCGGGAAGCTGGGGGTGCTTCTCGAGTTGCGAAGGGGACCTCAGGAACTCGCTGGGGTTGCTTCAGGGAAGTCAGGTACCTTTTGGTGTTGGTAGGGGAACTTCCAGTTTCCTCTCGAGCCCTTCAATGTGCACAGGGGCTCCTCTCGAATTGAGTCCGCTTTGGGTGTTCTCTTCTCCAAAGGGGACGGCTGTGTGAGGGAACTTTCTGAGTCGAATAAAGGGTGTCAAGTACATTTTTGCCTTTCCAGAGGGAATGTAGTATTTCTCTTGAGATGCTGCATCGCCAAATTTCCTCATCTCGCATGGAGAGGAGAATTTTGGGCTGTTTCTCGAGTTGCGGCGGGAAGCTGGAGGTGCTACTCGAGTCGCGACGGGGACCTCAGGATCTCGCTGGGGTTGCTTCAGGGAAGTCAGGTCCCCTTTGGTGTTGGAAGGGGAACTTCCGGTTTCCTCTCCAGCCCTTCAATGTTCACAGGGTCTCCTCTCGAATTGAGTCCGTAAAGTGTGTTCTCCTCTCCAAAGGGGACAGCTGTGTGAGGGAACTTTCTGAGTAGAATAAAGGGTGTCAAGTACCTTTTTGCCTTCCCAGAGGGAATGTGGTATTTCTCGTGAGATGTTGCATCGCCAAATTTCCTCATCTCGCATGGAGGGGAGAATTTTGGGCTGTTTCTAGAGTTGCGGCGGGAAACTGGGGGTGCTTCTCGAGTTGCGACGGGGACCTCAGGAACTCGCTGGGGTTGCTTCAGGGAAGTCAGGTCCCCTTTGGTGTTGGAAGGGGAACTTCCGGTTTCCTCTGGAGCCCTTCAATGTGCACAGGGGCTCCTCTCGAATTGAGTCCGCTTTGTGTGTTCTCCTCTCCAAAGGGGAAGGGTGTGTGAGGGAACTTTCTGAGTCGAATAAAGGGTGTCAAGTACCTTTTTGCCTTTCCAGAGGGAATGTGGTATTTCTCGTGAGATGCTGCATCGCCAAGTTTCCTCATCTCGAATGGAGGGGATAATTTTGGGGTGTTTCTCGAGTTGCGGCGGGAAGCTGGGGGTGCTTCTCGAGTTTCGACGGGGACCTCAGGAACTCGCTGGGGTTTCTTCAAGGAAGTCAGGTCCCCTTTATTGTTGGAAGGGGAACTTCCGGTTTCTTCTCGAGCCTTTCAATGTGCACAGGGGCTCCTCTCGAATTGAGTCCGTAAAGTGTGTTCTCCTCTCCAAAGGGGACGGCTGTGTGAGGGAACTTTCTGAGTCGAATAAAGGGTGTCAAGTACCTTTTTGCCTTTCCAGAGGGAATGTGGTATTTCTCGTGAAATGCTGCATCGCCAAATTTCCTCATCTCGCATGGAGGGGAGAATTTTGGGGTTTTCTCGAGTTGCGGCGGGAAGCTGGGGGTGCTTCTCGAGTTGCGACGGGGACCTCAGGAACTCGCTGGGGTTGCTTCAGGGAAGTCAGGTCCCCTTTGGTGTTGGAAGGGGAACTTCCGGTTTCCTCTCGAGCCCTTCAATGTGCACAGGGGCTCCCCTCGAATTGAGTCCGTAAAGTGTGTTCTCCTCTCCAAAGGGGACGGCTGTGTGAGGGAACTTTCTGAGTCGAATAAAGGGTATCAAGTACCTTTTCGGCTTTCCAGAGGGAATGTGGTATTTATCGTGAGATGCTGCATTGCCAAATTTCCTCATCTCGCATGGAGGGGATAATTTTGGGGTGTTTCTCGAATTGCGACGGGAAGCTCGGGGTGCTTCTCGAGTTGCGACGGGGACCTCAGGAACTCGCTGGGGTTGCTTCTGGGAAGTTAGGCCCCCTTTGGTGTTGGAGGGGAACTTCCGGTTTCCTCTCGAGCCCTTCAATATGCACAGGGGCTCCTCTCGAATTGAGTCCGTAAAGTGTGTTCTCCTCTCCAAAGGGGACGGCTGTGTGAGGGAACATTCTGAGTCGAATAAATGATGTCAAGTACCTTTTTGCCTTTCCAGAGGGAATGTGGTATTTCTCTTGAGATGCTGCATCGCCAAATTTCCTCATCTCGCATGGAGGGGATAATTTTGGGGTGTTTCTCGAGTTGCGGCGGGAAGCTGGGGGTGCTTCTCTAGTTGCGACAGGGACCTCAGGAACTCCCTGGGGTTGCTTCAGGGAAGTCAGGTCCCCTTTTTTGTTGGAAGGGAAACTTCCTGTTTCCTCTCGAGCCCTTCAATGTGCTCAAGGGCTCCCCTCGAACTGAGTCCTTAAAGTGTGTTCTCGTCTCCAAAGGGGACGGCTGTGTGAGGGAACTTTCTGAGTCGAATAAAGGGTGTCAAGTACCATTTTCCCTTTCCAGAGGGAATGTGGTATTTCTCTTGAGACGCTGCATCGCCAAATTTCCTCATTTCGCATGGAGGGGAGAATTTTGGGGTGTTTCTCGAGTTGCGGCGGGAACCTGGGGGTGCTTCTCCAGTTGCGACGGCGACCTGAGGAACTCGCTGGCGTTGCTTCAGGCAAGTCAGGTCCCGTTTGGTGTTGGAAGGGGAACTTCCGGTTTCCTCTCGAGCCCTTCAATGTGCACAGGGCTCCTCTCGAATTGAGTCCTTAAAGTGTGTTCTCCTCTCCGAAGTGGACGGCTGTATGAGGAAACTTTCGGAGTCGAATAAAGGGTGTCAAGTACCGTTTTGCCTTTCCAGAGGATATGTGGTATTTCTCTTGAGATGCTGCATCGCCAAATTTCCTCATCTCGCATGGAGGGTAGAATTTTGGGCTGTTTCTCGAGTTGCGGCGGGAAGCTGGGGGTACTTCTGGAGTTGCGACGGAACCTCAGGAACTCGCTGGGGTTGCTTCAGGGAATTCAGGTCCCCTTTGGTGTTGGAAGGGGAACTTCCGGTTTCCTCTCGAGCCCTTCAATGTGCACAGGGGCTCCTCTCGAATTGAGTACGTAAAGGGCGATCTCCTCTCCAAAGGGGACGGCTGTGTGAGGGAACTTTCTGAGTCGAATAAAGGGTGTCAAGTACCTTTTTGCCTTTCCAGAGGAATGTGGTATTTCTCTTGAGATGCTGCATCGCCAAATTTCCTCATCTAGCATGGAGGGGATAATTTTGGCGTGTTTCACGAGTTGCGGCGGGAAGCTGGGGGTGCTTCTCGAGTTGCGACGGGGACCTCAGGAACTCGCTGGGGTTGCTACAGGGAAGTCAGGTCCCCTTTGGTGTTGGAAGGGGAACTTCGGTTTCCTCTCGAGCCCTTCAATGTGCACAGGGGCTCATCTCGAATTGAGTCCGTAAAGTGTGTTCTCCTCTCCAAAGGGAACGGCTGTGTGAGTGAACTTTCTGAGTCGAATAAAGGGTGTCAAGTACCTTTTTCCCTTTCCAGAGGGAATGTGGTATTTCTCGTCATATGCTGCATCCCCAAATGTCCTCATCTCGCATGGAGGGGATAATTTTGGGGTGTTTCTCGAGTTGCGGTGGGAAGCTGGGGGTGCTTCTCGAGTTGCGACGGGGACCTCAGGAACTCGCTGGGGTTGCTTCAGGGAAGTCAGGTCCCCTTTGGTGTTGGAAGGGGAACTTTCGGTTTCCTCTCGATCCATTCAAAGTGCACAGGGGCTCCTCTCGAATTGAGTCCGTAATGTGTGTTCTCCTCTCCAAAGGGGACGGCTGTGTGAGGTATCTTTCTGAGTCGAATAAAGGGTGTCAAGTACGTTTTTGCCTTTCCAGAGCGAATATGGTATTTCTCGTGAGATGCTGCATCGCCAAATGTCCTCATCTCGCATGGAGGGGAGAATTTTGGAGTGTTTCTCGAGTTGCGGCGGGAAGCTGGGGGTGCTTCTCGAGTTGCGACGGGGACCTCAGGGACCTACTGGGGTTGCTTCAGGGAAGACAGGTCCCCTTTGGTGTTGGAATGGGAACTTCCTGTTTCCTCTCCAGTCCTTCAATGTGCACAGGGGCTACTCTCGAATTGAGTCCGTAAAGAGTGTTCTCCTCTCCAAAGGGGACGGCTGTGTGAGGGAACTTTCTGAGACGAATAAAGGGTGTCAAGTACCTTTTGGCCTTTCCAGTGGGAATGTGGTATTTCTCGTGAGATGCTGCATCCCCAAATTTCCTCATCTCGCATGAAGGGTATAATTTTGGGATGCTTCTCGAGTTGCGGCGGGAAGCTGGGGGTGCTTCTCGAGTTGCGACGGAGACCTCAGGAACTCGCTGGGGTTGCTTCAGGGAAGTCAGGTCCCCTTTGGTGTTGGAAGGGGAACTTCCGGTTTCCTCTCGAGCCCTTCAATGTGCAGAGGGGCTCCTCTCGAATTGAGTCCGTAAAGTGTGTTCTCCTCTCCAAAGGGGACGGCTGTTTGAGGGAACTTTCTGAGTCGAATAAAGGGTGTCAAGTACCTTTTTGCCTGTCCAGAGGGAATGTGGTATTTCTCGTGAGAAGCTGCATCGCCAAATTTCCTCATCTCGCATGGAGGGGATAATTTTGGGGTGTTTCTCGAGTTGCGGCGGGAAGCTGGGGGTGCTTCTCGAGTTGCGACGGGGACCTCAGGAACTCACTGCGGTTGCTTCAGGGAAGTCAGGTCCCCTTTGGTGTTGGAAGGGGAACTTCCGGTTTCCTCTCGAGCCCTTCAATGTGCACAGGGGCTCCTCTCGAATTGAGTCCGTAAAGTGTGTTCTCCTCTCCAAAGGGGACGGTTGTGTGAGGGAACTTTCTGAGTCGAATAAAAGGTGTCAAGTACCTTTTTGTCTTTCCGGAGGGAATGTGTTATATTTCGTGAGATGCTGCATCGCCAAATGTCCTCATCTCGCATGGAGGGTATAATTTTGGGGTGTTTCTCGAGTTGCGGCAGGAAGCTGGGGGTGCTTCTCGAGTTGTGACGGGGAGCTCAGGAACTCTCTTGAGGTTGCTTCAGGGAAGTCAGGTCCCCTTTGGTATATGGATGGGGAACTTCCGGTTTCCTCTCGAGACCTTCAATGTGCACAGGGGCTCCTCTCGAATTGAGTCCGTAAAGTGTGTTCTCCTCTCCAAATGGGACGGCTGTTTGAGGGAACTTTCTGAGTCGAATAAAGGGTGTCAAGTATCTTTTTGCCTTTCCAGAGGGAATGTGGTATTTCTCTTGAGATGCTGCATTGCCAAATTTCCTCATCTCGCATGGAGGGATAATTTTGGGGTGATTCTCGAGTTGCGGCGGGAAGCTGGGGGTGCTTCTCGAGTTGCGACGGGGACCTCAGGAACTCGCTGGGGTTGCTTCAGGGAAGTCAGGTCCCCTTTGGTGTTGGAAGGGGAACTTCCGGTTTCCTCTCGAGCCCTTCAATGTGCACAGGGGCTCCTCTCGAATTGAGTCCGTAAAGTGTGTTCTCCTCTCCAAAGGGGACGGCTGTGTGAGGGAACTTTCAGAAACCAATAAAAGGTGTCAAGTACCTTTTTGTCTTTCCGGAGGGAATGTGTTATTTTTCGTGAGATGCTGCATCGCCAAATGTCCTCATCTCGCATGGAGGGTATAATTTTGGGGTGTTTCTCGAGTTGCGGCGGGAAGCTGGGGTTGCTTCTCGAGTTGCGACGGGGAACTCAGGAACTCGCTGGGGTTTCTTCAGTGAAGTCATGTCCCCTTTGGTGTTGGAAGGGGAACTTCCGGGTTCCTCTCGAGCCTTTAAATGTGCACAGGGCCTCACCTCGAATGAGTCCTTAAAGTGTGTTCTCCTCTTCAATGGGGAAGGATGTTAGGGATCTTTCTAAGTGACATAAAGGGAGTCAAGTACGCTTTTGCCTTTTAATTGGCGATGTTGGATTTCTCTTCAGATTCTGCAGCGCAAAATTTCCTCATCTCGCACTGAGGGGATAATTTTGTGGTGTTTCTCGAGTTGCGGCTGGAGGCTAGGGTATTTCTCGAGTTGCGACGGAGACCTCAGGAACTCGCTTGGGTTGCTTCAGGGAAGTCAGGTCCCCTTTGGTGTTGGAAGGGGAACTTCCGGTTTACTCTCCAGCCGTTTATTGGGAATAGGGCCTCATCTTGATTTGAGTCCGTAAAGTGTGTTCTCCTGTCCAATGAGGACGGCTGTGTGAGGGAACTTTATGAGTCGCATAAAGGGTTTCAAGAACCGTTTTGCCTTTCAAGAGGGAATGTGGTATTTCTCTTGAGATTCTGTAACGCAAAATTTCCTATTCTTGCATTGAGGGGATATTTTGTGATGTTTCTCGAGTTGCGGCGGGAAGCTGGGGGTACTTCTCAATTTGCTATTCGTACCTCAGGAACTCATTCGGGTTTCTTCAGGTAAGGTAGGTCCCCTTTTTGTTGGAAGGGGAACTTCCGATTTACTCTCGAGCAGTTAATGGGCAATAGTGCCTCATTTTGAATTGAGTACATAAAGTTCGTTCACCTCTCCAATGGGGACTGATGTTAGTGAAATTTCTGAGTCACATAAAGGATGTCAAGTACCCTTTTGCATTTCAAGAGGGAATGTGGTATTTCTCTTGAGATTCTGCAGCGCACAATATCCTCATCTCGCATTGAGGAGATAATTTTGTGGTGTATGTCAAGTTGTGGCGGGAATTTTGGATTACTTCTCATGTTGCGACGGGGACCTCAGGAATTTGCTCGAGTTGCTTCTGGAAAGTCAGGTAACATTTTGTGTTGGAAGGGGAACTTCCGGTTTAGTTTGGAGCTGTTAAATGGGAATAGGGCCTCATCTCGAATTGAGTCCATAAAGTGTGTTCTCCTCTCCTATGGGGAATGATATTAGTGAAATTTCTGAGTCGCATAAACGGTATCAAGTACTTTTTGCCTTTCAAGAGGGAATAGTGGTATTTCTCTTGAGATTCTGCAGCCCAAAATTTCCTCTTCTCGCATTGAGGGGATAATTTTGTGGTGTTTCTCTAGTTGCGGCAGGAAGCTTGGGGTACTTCTCGAGTTGCCATGTGGACCTCAAGAACTTGCTTGGGTTTCTTCAGGTAAGGCAGATCCCCTTTTGTGTTGGAAAGGGCACTTCCTGTTTACTCTCCAGCCATTAAATGGGAATAGGGCTTCATCTCGAATTGAGTCCATAAAGTGTGTTCTCCTCTCCAATGGGGACGGCTGTGTGAGGGTACTTTCTGTGTCGCATACGGGGTGTCAAGTACCCTTTTGCCTTTCAAGCGGGAATGTGGTATTTCTCTTGAGATTCTGCAGCGCACAATTTCCTCTTCTCGCATTGAGGGGATAATTCTGTGGTGTTTGTCGAGTTGCGGCGGGATGCTGGGGGTGCTTCTCGAGTTGCAACGGGGACCTCAAGAAGTGGCTCGGGTTGATTCAGGGAAGTCAGGTCCCCTTTTGTGTTGGAACGGGAACTTCCGGTTTACTTTCGAGCCGTTCATTGGGAATAGGGATTCATCTGGAGTTGAGTCCAAAAGGTGTTTTTTCCTCTCCAATGGGTACGGCTCTGTGAGCAAACTTTCTGGGTCACATAAAGTGTGTCAAGTGACCTTTTGCCTTTCAAGCGGGTATGTGGGACTTTTCTTGAGATTTCGGAGCGCAAAATTTCCTCATCTCGCATTGTGGGGATAATTTTGTTGTGTCTCGAGTTTCGGCTTGGATCTGGGGGTACTTCTCGAGTTGCAGCGTGGACCTCAGGAACTCGTTCGTGTTGCTTCAGGGAAGTAAGGTCCCCTTTTTTTGGAAGTGGAACTTCCAGATTACTCTCGAGCCCTTAAATGGGAATAGGTCCTCTTCTAGATTTGAGTCCATGAAGGGTGTTCTCTGCTCCAATAAGTACGGGTGTTAGGAAACTATCTGAATCGCATAAAGTGTGTCAAGTGCCCTTTTGCCTTTCAAGCGGGAAAGTGGGATTTCTATTTAATTGTGCAGTGCAAAATTTCCTCAACTCACATTGAGCGGATAATTTTTTGGTGTTTCCCCTTTTGAGGCGGGAAGCTGGGGGTACTTCTCGAGTTGCGACGGGGACCTCAGGAACTCGGTTGTGTTGCTTCAGGGAAGTTAGTCACCCTTTTCTACTGGAACGGGAATTTCAGGATTACTCTCAAGCCTTTAAATGGGAATAGGGCCTCTTCCCAAGTTGAGTCCATAAATTGTGTTCTCCTCTCCAATGGGGATGGCTGTGTGAGGGAATTTTCTGAGTCGAATAAAGGGTGTCAAATACAGTTTTGCCTTTCCAGCGTAACGTGGGATTTCTCTTGAATTGTGCAGCGGAATATTTTCCTGATCTCGCATTGAGGGGATAATTTTGTGGTGTTTCTAGAGTTGCAGCGGGAACCTGGTTGAACTTCTCAGGTAGCGAAGAGGACCTCAGGAATTCTCTCTGGCTGCTTCAGGGAAGTCAGGAACCCTTTTGTGTTGGAAGGGGAATTTCGGGATTACTGTTGAGCCTTTAAATGGGAATAGGGCCTCTTCTCGAGTTAAGTCCGTAAAGTGTGTTCTCCTCTCCAATGGGGACGACTGTTTGAGGGAATTTTTTGAGTCTCACCCGGCTGTGCAAACAGGAGAAATACCAGCCCCACCCGCGTAGACAGGAGAGATGCCGGCCCAGGCGGCTGAGACGCCAGAGACACAGGCCTTGCCGGCGCAGACGCGACAGAGGCCTTCCCACCCGCGCAGACGGGAGAGAACCCGGCCCCGCCCGCGCAGACTCGAGAGACCCCGGCCACGCCCGCTCAGACGCGAGAGACCTCGGCCCCGGCCGCTCAGAGGCTATTGTTGCTGGCGCCGCCCGCTCAGACGCAAGAGAAGCCGGCCCCGCCTGCGCAGATGCGAAAGACCCCGGCCCCGCCCGCCCAGATGGGAGAGACCCCGGCCCCGCCCACCAGACGCAGGATACGCAGGCCCCGCCCGCGCAGACTGGAGAGAAGCCGGCCCTGGCACAACCGACCATGCAGAGATGCGCAGCAGTGAGGAGCTACCCCATGACTGAGGCCAGGGCAGGTGGCCGAGAGGAGGTACCCCACCTCCAATAGGCGGTGGCTGTGCGGGGGAGGGCCGAGAGGAAGTACTCACGTTCAAGGTCAGGAGGGGCGGCCTTGAGGACATACCCCTCATCCAAGGTAAGGTGCAGCAGCTGTGCTTTCTTGGAGCAGCTGTGAAGAGATATCCCACACCCAAGGTAAGAGAAACTCAAATCAGATGGTAGGTATTGCGAGGGGGCTTCAGATGGCAGACACACTGAAATCATAATCACAGGAATCTACTCCATCTGATCACATGGACCACAGCCGAATGTGGTCCACTGGAGAAGGGAATGGCAAACCACTTCAGTATATTTGCATTGAGAACCCCATGAACAGTATCAAAGGGAAAAAATGACAGGATACTGAACGAGGAATTCCCCAGGTCTGTAAGTGCCCAGTATGCTACTGGAGATCAGTGGAGAAATAACTCTAGAAGGAATGAAGGGATGGAGCAAAAGCAAAACCAGTACCCAGTTGGGGATGTGACCAGTGATAGAAGCAAGGTCTGGTGCTCTAAAGAGCAATATTGCATAGGAACTTGGAATGTAAGGTCCAGGAATCAAGGCAAATTGCAAGTGGTCAAACAGGAGATGGCAAGAGTGAACATAGACATTCTAGGAATCAGTGAATTAAAATGGACTGGAATGTGTGAATTTAACTCAGATGACCATTATATATATACTACTGTGGGCAGAAATCCCTTAGAAGAAATGGAGTAGCCATCATGGTCAACAAGAGACTCCGAAATGCAGTACTTGGATGCAATCTTAAAAACGACAGAATGATTTCTGTTCGTTTCCAAGGCAAACCATTCAACATTACAGTAATCCAGGCCTATGCCCCAACCACTAACACTGAAGAAGCCGAAGTTGAACGGTTCTATGAAGACCTACAAGACCTTTTAGAACTAATACCCAAAAAGATGTCCTTTTCATTATAGGGGACTGGAATGCAAAAGTAGGAAGTCAAGAAACACCTGTAGTAACAGGCAAATTTGGCCTTGGAGCACGGAATGAAGCAGGGCCAAGTCTAATAGAGTTTTGTCGAGAGAACGCACTGGTCATAGCAAACTCCCTCTTCCAACAACACAAGAGAAGACTCTACACGTGGACATCACCAGATGGTCAACACCGAAATCAGATTGACTATATTCTTTGTAGCCAAAGATGGAGAAGCTGTATACAGTTAGCAAAAACAAGATCAGGAGCTGACTGTGGCTCAGATCATGAACTCCTTATTGCCAAATTCAGACTTAAATTGAAGAAAGTAGGGAAAACCCCTAGACCATTCAGATATGACCTCAATCAAATCCCTTAGGATTATACAGTGGAAGTGAGAAATAGATTTAAGGCACTAGATCTGATAGATAGAGTGCCTGATGAACTCTGGATGGAGGTTCGTGACATTGTACAGGAGACAGGGACCAAGAGCATCCCCAGGGAAAAGAAATGCAAAAAAAAGCAAAATGGCTGTCTGAGGTGGCCTTACAAATAGCTGTGAAAAGAAGAGAAGCGAAAAGCAAAGGAGAAAGGGAAAGATATAAGCATTAGAATGCAGAGTTCCAAAGAATAGCAAGGAGAGATAAGAAAGCCTTCCTCAGTGATCAATGCAAAGAAATAGAGGAAAACAACAGAATAGGAAAAACAAGAGATCTCTTCAAGAACATTAGAGATTCCAAGGGAACATTTCATGCAAAGATGGGCTCGATAAAGGACAGAAATGGTATGGACCTAACGGAAGCAGAAGATATTAAGAAGAGGTGGCAAGAATACACAGAAGAACTGTACAAAAAAGATCTTCACGACCAGGATAGTCACGAAAATGTGATCACTGGCCTAGAGCCAGATATCATGGAATGTGAATTCAAGTGTGCCTTAGAAAGCAACACTATGAACAAAGCTAGTGGAAGTGATGGAATTCCAGTTGAGCTATTTCAAATCTTGAAAGATGATGCTGTGAAAGTGTTGCACTCAATATGCCAACAAATTTGGAAAACTCAGCAGTGGCCACAGGACTGGAAAAGTTCAGTCTTCATTCTAATCCCAAAGAAAGGCAATGCCAAAGAATGCTCAAGCTACCGCACAACTGCACTCATCTCACACGCTAGTACAGTCATGCTCAAAATTCTCCAAGCCAGGCTTCAGCAATATGTGATCCGTGAACTCCCAGATGTTCAAGCAGGTTTTAGAAAAGGCAGAGGCACCAGAGATCAAATTGCCAACATCCTCTGGATCATGGAGAAAGCGAGAGAGTTCCAGAAAAACATCTATTTCTGCTTCATTGACCATGCCAAAGCCTTTGACTGTGTGGATCACAATAAACTGGGGAAGATTCTGAAAGAGATGGGAATACCAGACCACCTGACCTGCCTCTTTAGAAACCTGTATGCAGGTCAGGAAGCAGCAGTCAGAACTGTGCATGGAACAACAGACTGGTTCCAAATAGGAAAAGGAGTACGTCAAGGCTGTATATTGTAATCTTGCTTATTTAACTTATATGCAGAGTGCATCATGAGAAATGCTGGGCTGGAAGAAGAACAACTGGAATCAAGATTGCTGGGAGAAATATCAATAACCTCAGATATGCAGATGACACCACCTTTAGGGCAGAAAGTGAGGAGGAACTCAAAAGCCTCTTGATGAAAGTGAAAGAGGAGAGTGAAAAGGTTGGCTTGAAGCTCAACATTCAGAAAACAAAGGTGATGGAATCTGGTCCCAACACTTCACGGGAAACAGATGGAAAAACAGTGGAAACAGTGTCACACTTTATTTTTGGGGGCTCCAAAATCACTGCAGATGCTGATTGAAGCAATGAAATTAAAAGGCGCTTACTCCTTGGAAGGAAAGTTATGATCAACCTTGATAGTATATTAAAAAGCAGAGACATCACTTTGCCAAAAAAGCTCCATCTAGTCAAAGCTATGGTTTTTCCCGTGGTCATGTATGGATGTGAGAGTTGGACTGTGAAGAAAGCTGATCGCCGAAGAACTGATGCTTTCGAACTGTGGTATTGGAGAAGACTCTTGAGAGTCCCTTGGACTGCAAGAAGATCCAACCAGTCCATTCTAAGGGAGATCAATCGTCGATGTTCATTGGAAGGACTGATGCTAAAGCTGAAATTGCAATACGTCGGCCACCTCATGCGATGAGTTGACTCACTGGAAAAGATTCTGATGCTAGGAGAGGTTGGGGGCTGGAGGAGAAGGGGACGACAGAGAATGAGATGGCTGGATAGCATCACCGGCTCTGTGGCCATGAGTTTGAGTGAACTCCGGGAGTTGGTATAGGACAGGGAGGCCTAGCGTACAGTGATTCATGGGGTCGCGGAGAGTCGGACACGACTGAGCGACTGAACTGAACTGAACTGAATAAAGTGTGTCAAATACCCTTTTCCCTTTCAGGCAGGAATGTGGGATTTCTCTCGAAATTCTGCAGCGCAAAATTTCTTCATCTCGCATTGAGGGGATAATTTTGTGGTGTTTCTCGAATTGCGGCGGGAAGCTGGGGGTATTCCTCGAGGTGCTAAGGGGACCTCAGGAACTCACTCGAGTTACTTCAGGGAAGTCAGGTCCCCGATTGTGCTGGAAGGGGAACTTCCGGATTACTCTCGAGCCGTTAAATGGGAATATTGCCTCTTCTCGATTTGAGTCCTCAAAGTGTGTTCTCCTCTCCACTGAGGACGGATGTTAGGGACCATTCTGATTCGCCTAAAGGGAGTGAAGTACCCTTTTGCCTTTCAAGCGGGAATGTGGGATTTCTCTTGAGATTCTGCAGTGCAAAATTTCCTCATCTCGCATGGAGGGGATAATTATGTGCTGTTACACGAATTGGGCTGGGAAGCTGGGGGTGATTCTCCAGTTGCGACGAGGACCTCTGGAACACACTCGAGTTACTTCAGGGAAGTCAGGTCCCCTTTTGTGCTGGAAGGGGAACTTCCGGATTGTTCTCGAGCCCTTTAATGGGAATAGGGCCTCCTCTCGATTTGAGTCCATAAATTGTGTTCTCCTCGCAAAGGGGACAGCTCTGTGAGGGAACTTTCTGAATCGAATAAAGGGTGCCAAGTAAATTTTTGCCTTTTCAAAAGGGAATGTGGTATTTCTCTTGAGATTCTGCATCGCAAAATTTCCTCCTCTCACATTGAGGGGATAATTTTGTGGTGTTTCTCGATTTGCGGCGGGAAGCTGGGGGTGCTTCTCAGGTTGAGACGGGGACTTCAGGAACTCGCTCGGGTTGCTTCACAGCAGTCAGGACCCCTTTTTTGTTGGAAGGGGAACCTCCGGTTTACTCTAGAGCCGTTAATGGGAATAGCGGCTCATCTTGAATTGAGTCCATAAAATGTGTTCTCCTCTCCAATGGGGACTGATGTTAGTGAAATTTCTGAGTCGAATAAAGGGTGTCAAGTACCCATTGCCTTTCAAGCGGGAATGTGGTATTTCACTTGAGATTCTGCAGCGCAAAATTTCCTCATCTCGCATTGAGTCTATAATATTGTGGTGTTTCTATAGTTGCGGAGAGAAGCTGGGTGTACTTCTCGAAGTGCGTCGGGGACCTCAGGAACTCGCTCGGGTTGATTCAGGGAAGTCAGATCCCCTTTCGTTTTGGAATAGGAACGTCCGGTTTACTCTGGAGCCATTAAAAGGAATAGGGCCTTCTCTGGAATTGAGTCCTTAAAGTGTGTTCTCCTCTCCAATGGGGACGGCTGTGTGAGGGAACATTTTGAGTCGCATAAAGGGTGTCAAGTACCCTTTTGCCTTTCAAGAGAGAATGTGATATTTCTCTTGAGATGCAGCACAAATTTTCCTCACCTCGCATTGCGGGGAAAATTTTGTGGTTTTTCTCTGGTTGCGGCGGGAAGTTGGGGTAACTGCTCAAGTTGCGACGGGGACCCAAGGAAGTCGCTCTGGTTGCTTCAGGGCAGTCAGGTCCCCATTGGAGTTGGAAGTGGAACTTCCGGTTTGATCTCGAGCCATTAAATGGGAATAGGGGCTCATCTCTATTGAGTCCATAAAGTGTTTCTCCTCTCCAAAGGGGACGGCTGTGTGAGGGAACTTTCTGAGTCGCAAAAAGGGTGTCCTGTACCCTTTTGCCTGGCAAGAAGGAATGTGGCATTTCTCTTGAAATTCTGCAGCGCAAAATTTCTTCATCTCGCATTGAGGGAATAATTTTGTGGTGTTTCTCCAGTTGCGGCGGGAATCTGGGGGTACTTCTCGAGGTACGATGGGGACCTCAGGACCTTGCTCGGGTTTCTTCAGGGAAGTCAGGTCCCCTTTTTGTTGGAAGGGAAAATTTAGGTTTACTCTAGAGCCGTTAAATGGGAATAGGGGCCCATCTCGAATTGAGTTCATAAAGTTTATTTTCCTCTCCAATGGGGATGGATGATAGTGAAATTTCTGCGTCCCAAAAAAGGGTGTCAAGAAAACTTTGCCTTTCAAGAGGGAAGGTGGTATTTCTCTTGAGATTCTGCAGCGCAAAATTTCCTCATCTCGCATTCAGGGGATAATTTTTTGGTGTTTCCCGAGTTGCGGCAGGAGGCTGGGGGTACATCTCAATTTGCTACGGGGACGTCAGGAATTCCCTCGGGTCGCTTCAGGGAAGTCAGGTCCCCTTTGGTGTTGGAAGGGGAACTTCCGGTTTCCTCTCCAGCCCTTCAATGTGAACAGGGGCTCATGTCGAATTGAATTCATAAAGTCTGTTCTCCTCTCCAAAGGGGATGGCTGTGTGAGGGAACTTTCTGAGTCGAATAAAGGGTGTCAAGTACCTTTTTGCCTTTCAAGAGGGAATGTGGTATTTCTCTTGAGATGCTGCTTCGCAGAATTTCCTCATCTCGCATTGAGGGGATAATTTTGGGGTGTTTCTCGAGTTGCGGCGGGAAGCTGGGGGTGCTTCTCGAGTTGCGACGGGGACCTCAGGAACTCACTGGGGTTGATTCAGGGAAGTCACATCCCCTTTTGTGTTGGAAGGGGAACTTCCGGTTTCCTCTCGAGCCCTTAAATGTGAACAGGGTCTCATCTCGAATTGAGTCCATAAAGTGAGATCACCTCTCCAAAGGGGACGGCTGTTTTAGGGAACTTTCTGAGTCGAATAAAGGGGGTCAAGTAAATTTTTGTCTTTCAAGAGGGAAGGTCGTATTTCTCTTGAGATCCTGCATCGCAGAATTTCCTCATCTCGCATGGAGGGGATAATTTTGGGGTGTTTCTCGAGTTGCGAAGGGAACCTCAGGAACTCGCTGGGGTTGCTTCAGGGAAGTCAGGTCCCCTTTGGTGTTGAAAGGGGAACCTCTGGTTTCCTTTCGAGCCCTTAAATATGAACAGGGACTCATCTCGAATTGAGTCCATAAAGTCTGTTCTCCTCTCCAAAGGGGATGGCTGTGTGAGGGAACTTTGTGAGTCGAATAAAGGGTGTCAAATACATTTTTGCCTTTCAAGAGGGAATGTGGTATTTCTCTTGAGATGGTGCATCGCAGAATTTCCTCATCTCACATTGAGGGATAATTTTTTGGTGTTTCTCGAGTGCGGCGTGAAGCTGGAGGTGCTTCTTGAGTTGCGACGGGGACCTCAGGAACTCGCTGGGTTTGCTTCAGGGAAGTTGGGTCCCCTTTGGTGTTGGAAGGGGAACTTCCGGTTTTCTCTCGAACCCTTCAATGTGCACAGGGGCTCATCTCGAATTGAGTCCATAAAGTGTGTTCTCCTTTACAAAGGGGACGGCTGTGTGAGTGAACTTCCTGAGTCGAATAAAGGCTGTCAAGCACCTTTTTGCCTTTCAAGAGGGAATGTGGTATTTCTCTTGAGATGCTGCATCGCAAAATTTCCTCATCTCGCATGGAGGGGATAATTTTGGGGTGTTTCTTGAGTTGCGGTGGGAAGCTGGGGTTGCTTCTCGAGTTGCGACGGGGACCTCAGGAATTCGCTGGGGTTGCTTCAGGGAAGTCAGGTCCCCTATGGTGTTGGAAATGGAACTTCTGGTTTCCTCACGAGCCCTTAAATGTGCAAAGGGTCTCATCTCGAATTGAGTCCATAAAGAGTGTTTTCCTTTCCAAAGGGGACGGCTGTGTGAGGTAACTTTCTGAGTCGAGTAAAGAGTGACAAGTACCTTTTTGCCTGTCAAGAGGGAATGTGGTATTTCTCTTGAGATGGTGCATCGCAGAATTTCCACATCTCGCATGGAGGGGATAATTTTGAGGTGTTTCTCGAGTTGCGGCGGGCAGCTGGGGGTGCTTCTCGAGTTGCGCCGGGGACCTCAGGAACTCACTGGGGCTGATTCAGGGAAGTCATGTCCCCTTGTGTGTTGGAAGGGGAACTTCCCGTTTCCTCTCGAGCCCTTAAATGTGCACAGGGGCTCATCTCCAATTGAGTCCATAAAGTGTGTTCTCCTTTACAAATGGGACTGCTGCGTGAGTGAACTTTCTGAGTCGAATAAAGGGTGTCAAGTAACTTTTTGCCTTTCCAGAGGGAATGTGGTATTTCTCTTGAGATGCTGCATTGCAAAATTTCCTCATCTCGCATGGAGGGGATAATTTTGGGGTGTTTCTTGCGTTGCGTTGGAAGCTGGGGGTGCTTCTCGATTTGCGATGTGGACCTCACGAACTCACTGGGGTTGCTTCAGGGAAGTCAGGTCCCCTTGTGTGTTGGAAGGGGAACTTTCGATTTCCTCTCGAGCCATTACATATGCACAGGGGCTCATCTCGAATTGAGTCCAGAAAGTGTGTTCTCCTCTAAAAGGGGACGGCTGTGTGAGGGAACTTTCTGAGTCGAATAAAGGGTGTCAAGTAACTTTTTCCATTTCAAGAGGGAATGTGGTATTTCTCTTGAGATGCTGCATCGCAAAATTTCCTCATCTCGCATTGAGGGGATAATTTTGGTGTGCTTCTCGAGTTGCGGCGGGAAGCTGGGGGTGCTTCTCGAGTTGCGACGGGGACCTCAGGAACTCGCTGGGGTTGCTTCAGGGAAGTCAGGTCCCCTTTGGTGTTGGAAGGGTAATTTCCGAGTTCCTCTCGAGCCCTTAAATGTGCACAGGGGCTCATCTCCAATTGATTCCATAATGTGTGTTCTCCTCTGCAAAAGGGACGGCTGTGTGAGGGAATCTTCTGAGTCGAATAAAAGGTGTCAAGAACCTCTTTGACTTTCAAGAGGGAATGTGGTATTTCTTTTGATAAGCTGCATCGCAAAATTTCCTCATCTCGCATGAAGGGGATAATTTTGGGGTGTATCTCGAGTTGCGGCGGAAGCTGTTGGTGCTTCTCGAGTTGAGACGGGGACCTCAGGAACTCGCTGGGGTTGCTTCAGGGAAGTCAGGTCCCCTTCGGTGTTGGAAGGGGAACTTCCGGTTTCCTCTCGAGCCCTGAAATGTGCACAGGGGCTCATCTCGAATTGAGTCCATAAAGTGTGTTCTCCTCCTCAAAGGGGACGGCTGTGTGAGGGAACTTTCTGAGTCAAATAAAGCGTGTCAAGTAACTTTTTGCCTTACAGGAGGGAATGTGGTATTTCTCTTGAGGTGCTGCATCGCAAAATTTCCTCATCTCGCATGGAGGGGATAATTTTGAGGTGTTTCTCGAGTTGCGACGGGGACCTCAGGAACTTACTGGGGTTGCTTCAGGGAAGTCAGGTCCCCATTGTTGTTGGAGGGGAAATTACGGTTTCCTCTCGAGCCCTTAAATGTGCACAGGGGCTCATCTCGAATTGAGTCCATAAAGAGTGTTCTCCTCTCCAAAGGGGACGGCTGTGTGAGGGAACTTTCTGAGTCGAATAAAGGGTTTCAAGTACCTTTTTGCCTTTCAAGAGGGAATGTGGTGTTTCTCTTGAGATGCTGCATCGCAAAGTTTTCTCATCTCGCATGGAGGGGATAATTTTGGGGTGTTTCTCCAGTTGCGGCGGTAAGCTGGGGGTGCTTCTCGAGTTGCGACGGGGACCTCAGGACCTCGCCAGGGTTGCTTAAGGGAAGTCAGTTCCCCGTTGTTGTTGGAAGGGGAACATCCGAATTTCTCTCGAGCCCTTAAATGTGCACAGAGGCTCATCTCGAATTGAGTCCATAAAGTGTGTTCTCCGGTCCCAAGGGGATGGCTTTGTGAGGGAACTTTCTGAATCGAATAAAGGGTGTCAAGTACCTTTTTGCCTTTCAAGAGGGAATGTGGTATTTCTCTTGAGATGCTGCATCGCAAAATTTCCTCATCTCGCATGGAGGGGATAATTTTGGGGTGTTTCTCGAATTGCGGCGGGACGCTGGGGGTGCTTCTCGAGTTGCGACGGGGACCTCAGGAACTCGCTGGGGTTGCTTCAGGGAAGTCAGGTCCCCTTTGGTGTTGGAAGGGGAACTTCCGAATTCCTCTCCAGCCCTTAAATGTGCACAGGGGCTCCTCTCGAATTGAGTCCATAAAGAGTGTTCTCTCCAAAGGGGACGGCTGTGTGAGGGTACTTTCTGAGTCGAATAAAGGGTGTCAAGTACCTTTTTGCCTTTCAAGAGGGAATGTGCTATTTCTCTTGAGATGCTGCATCGCAAAATTACTTCATCTGGCATGGAAGTTATAATTTTGGTGTGTTTCTTGAGTTGAGTCAGAAAGCTGGGGGTGCTTCTCGAGTTGCGACGGGGACCTCAGGAACTCGCTGGGATTGCTTCAGCGAAGTCAGTTCCCTTTTTTGTTGGAAGGGGAACTTCCGGTTTCCTCTGGAGCCCTTAAATGTGCATAGGAGCTCATCTCGAATTGAGTCCATAAAGTGTGTTCTCCTCTCCAGAGTGGACGGCTGTGTGAGGGAACTTTCTGAGTCGAATAAAGGGTGTGAAGTACCGTTTTCCTTTCCAGAGGGATGTGGTATTTCTCTTGAGATGCTGCATCGCAAAATTTCCTCATCTCGCATGGAGGGGATAATTTTGGGGTGTTTCTTAAGTTGCGGCCGGACGCTGGGAGTGCCTCTAGAGTTGCGACGGGGACCTCAGGAACTCGCTGGGGTTTCTTCAGGGAAGTCAGGTCCCCTTGGGTGTTGGAAGGGGAACTTCCGGTTTCCTCTCGAGCCGTTAAATATGCACAGGGGCTCATCTCGAATTGAGTCCATAAAGAGTGTTCTCCTCTCCAAAGGGTACGGCTGTGTGAGGGAACTTTCTGAGTCGAATAAAGAGTGTCATGTACCTTTTTGCATTTCAAGAGGGAATGTGGTGTTTCTCTTGAGATGCTGCATCGCAAAATTTTCTCATCTCGCATGGAGGGGATAATTTTGGGGTGTTTCTCGAGTTGCAGCGGGAAGCTGGGTGTGCTTCTCGAGTTGCGACGGGGACCTCAAGAACTCGCCGGGGTTGCTTCAGGGAAGTCAGTTCCCCTTTGTTGTTGGAAGGGGAACTTCCAGTTTCCTCTCGGGCCCTTAAATGTGCACAGGGCCTCAGCTCGTATTGAGTCCATAAACTGTGTTCTCCTCTCCAAAGGGGACGGCTGTGTGAGGGAACTTTCTGATTCGAATAAAGGCTGTCAAGTACCTTTTTGCCTTTCAAGAGGGAATGTGCTATTTCTCTTGAGATGCTGCATCGCAAAATTTCCTCATCTCGCATGGAAGGGATAATTTTGGCGTGTTTCTTGAGTTGCGGCTGGAAGCTGGGGGTGCTTCTCGAGTTGGGACAGGGACCTCAGGAACTCGCTGGGGTTGCTTCAGGGAAGTCAGTTCCCCTTTCGTGTTGGAAGGGAAACTTCCGGTTTCCTCTCGAGCCCTTAAATGTGCACAGGGACTCATCTCGAATTGAGTCCATAAAATGTGTTCTCCTCTCCAAAGGGGACAGCTGTGTGAGGCAACTTTCTGAGTCGAATAAAGGGTGTCAAGTACCTTTTTGCCTTTCAAGAGGGAATGTGGTATTTCTCTTGAGATGCTGCATCGCAAAATTACCTCATCTGGCATGGAGGGTATAATTTTGGTGTGTTTCTCGAGTTGAGGCACGAAGCTTGGGGTGCTTCTCGAGTTGCGACGGGGACCTCAGGAACTCGCTGGGGTTGCTTCAGGGAAGTCAGGTCCCCTTTGGTGTTGGAAGGGGAACTTCCGGTTTCCTCTCGAGCCCTTAAATGTGCACAGCGGCTCATCTAGAATTGAGTCCATAAAGTGTGTTCTCCTCTAGAAAGGGGACGGCTATGTGAAGGAACCTTCTGAGTCGAATAAAGGCTGTCAAGTACCTTTTTACCTTTCAAGATGGACTGTGGTATTTCTCTTGAGATGCTGCATCGCAAAATTTCCTCATCTCTCATTGAGGGGATAATTTTGGGGTGTTTCTCGAGTTGAGGCGGGAAGCTGGGGGTGCTTCTCGAGTTGCGACGGGGACCTCAGGAACTCGCTGGGGTTGCTTCAGGGAAGTCAGGTCCCCTTTGGTGTTGGAAAGGGAACTTCCGGTTTCCTCTCGAGTCCTTAAATGTGCACAGGGTCTCATCTCGAATTGCGTCCATAAAGTGAGTTCTCCTCTCCAAAGGGGACGGCTGTGTTAGGGAACTTTCTGAGTCGAATAAAGGGTGTCAAGTACCTTTTTGCCTGTCAAGAGGGAATGTGGTATTTCTCTTGAGATGCTGCATCGCCAAATTTCCTCATCTCACATGGAGGGGATAATTTTGGGGTGTTTCTCCAGTTGCGGCGGGAAGCTGGGGGTGCTTCTCAAATTGCAACTGGGACCTCAGGAACTCGCTGGGGTTGCTTCAAATAAGTCAGGTCCTCTTTGGTGTTGGAAGGGGAACTTCCAGTTTACTCTAGAGCCCTCAAATATGAACAAGGGCTCATCTCGAATGGAATCCATAAAGTGTGTTCTCCTCTCCAATGAGGATGGCAGTGAGGAAAGTTTTGAGTCGAATAAAGGGTGTCAAGTACCTTTTTGCCTTTCAAGAGGAAATGTGGTATTTCTCTTGAGATTCTGCATCGCAAAATTTCCTCATCTCGCACTGAGAGAATAATTTTGGGGTATTTCTCGAGTTGCGGCGGGAAGCTGGGTGTGCTTCTCGAGTTGCGATGGGGACCTGAGGAGCTCGCTGGGGTTGCTTCAGGGAAGTCAGGTCCCCTTTGTTGTTGGAAGGGGAACTTCCGGTTTCCTCTCGAGCCCTTCAATGTGAACAGGGGCTCATCTCGAATTGAGTCCATAAAGTGTGTTCTTCGCTCCAAAGGGCACGGCTGTATGAGGGAATTTTCTGAGTCAAATAAACGGTGTCAAGTACCTTTTTACATTTCAAGAGGGAATGTGGTATTTCTCCTGAGATTCTGCATCGCAAAATTGCCTCATCTCGCAATGTGGGGATAATTTTGGGGTGTTTCTCGAGTTGCGGCGGGAAGCTGGTTGTGCTTCTGAGATGCGACGGGGACCTCAGGAACTCGCTGGGGTTGCTTCAGGGAAGTCAGGTCCCCTTTGGTGTTGCAAGAGGAACTTCTGGTTTCCTCTCGTGCCCTTAAATTTAAACAGGGGCTCATCTCGAATTGAGTCCGTAAAGTGTGTTCTCCTCTCAAAGGGGACGGCTTTGTGACGGAACTTTCTGAGTCGAATAAAGGATGTCAAGTCCTTTTTTGCCTTTTCAAAAGGGAATGTGGTATTTCTCTTGAGATTCTGCATCGCAAAATTTCCTCCTCTCACATTGAGGGGATAATTTTGTGGTGTTTCTCGATTTGTTTCGGGAAGCTGGGGGTGCTTCACAGGTTGAGACGGGGACTTCAGGAACTCGCTCGGGTTACTTCCCGGAAGTCAGGACCCCTTTTTTCTTGGAAGGGGAACCTCCGGTTTACTCTCGAGCTGTTAATGGTAATTGGGGCTCATCTTGAATTGAGTCCATTAAATGTGTTCTCCTCTCCAGTGGGGACTGATGTTAGTGAAATTTCTGAGTCGAATAAAGGGTATCAAGTACCCATTGCCTTTCAAGCGGGAATGTGATATTTCACTTGAGATTCTGCAGCGCAAAATTTCCTCATCTCGCATTGAGTCTATAATATTGTGGTGTTTCTATAGATGGGGGGAGAAGCAGGGGGTACTTCTCGAAGTGCGTCGGGGAACTCAGGAACTCGCTCGGGTTGATTCAGGCAAGTCAGGTCCCCTTTCGTTTTGGAATAGGAACGTCCGTTTTGCTCTGGAGCCGTTAAAAGGAAATAGGGCCTCCTCTGAAATTGAGTCCTTAAAGTGTGTTCTCTCCAATGGGGACGCCTGTGTGAGGGAACTTTTTGAGTCGCATAAAGGGTGTCAAGTACCCTTTTGCCTTTCAAGAGAGAAGGTGATATTTCTCGTGAGATGCAGCACAAATTTTCCTCACTTCGCATTGCGGGGAAAATTTTGTGGTTTTTCTCTTGTTACGGCGGGAAGCTGGTGTAACTGCTCGAGTTGCGACGGGGACCCCAGGAAGTCGCTCTGGTTGCTTCAGGGCAGTCAAGTCCCCATTGGAATTGGAAGGGGAACTTCCGGTTTACTCTCGAGCCATTAAATGGGAATAGGGGCTCATCTCCTATTGAGTCCATAAAGGGTGTTCTCCTCTCCAAAGGGGACGGCTGTGGAAGGGAACTTTCTGAGTCGCAAAAAGGGTGTCCTGTAGCCTTTTGCCTTGCAAGAAGGAATGTGGTATTTCTCTTGAAATTCTGCAGCGCAAAATTTCTTCATCTCGCATTGAGGGAATAATTTTGTGGTGTTTCTCGAGTTGCTGCGGAAATCTGGGGGTACGTCTCCAGGTACGATGGGGACCTCAGCACCTTGCTCGGGTTTCTTCAGGGAAGTCAGGTCCCCTTTTTGTTGGAAGGGAAAATTTAGGTTTACTCTAGAGCCATTAAATGGGAATAGGGGCTCACCTCGAATTGAGTTTGTAAAGTTTATTTTCCTCTCCAATGGGGATGGATGATAGTGAAATTTCTGCGTCCCAAAAAAGGGTTTCAAGAAACCTTTGCCTTTCAACAGGGAAGGTGGTATTTCTCTTGAAATTCTGCATCGCAAAATTTCCTCATCTCGCATTGAGGGGATAATATGGGCGTGTTTCTCAAGTTGTGGAGGGAAGCTGGAGTGCCTCTCGAGTTGTGACGGGGACCTCATGAACTCGCTGGAGTTGCTTCAGGGAAGTCAGGTCCCCTTTGGTGTTGGAAGGGGAACTTCCGATTTCCTCCCGAGCCATTAAATGTGCACAGGGGCTCCTCTCGAATTGAGTCCGTAAAATGTGTTCTCCTCTCCAAAGAGGACGGCTGTGTGAGGGAAAATTCTGAGTCGAATAAAGGGTGTCAAGTACCTTTTTTCCTTTCCGAGTGAATGTGGTATTTCTCTTGAGATGCTGCCTCGCCAAATTTCCTCATCTCGCATGGAGTGGATAATTTTGGGGTGTTTCTCGAGTTGCGGCGGGAAGCTGGGGGTGCTGCTGAAGTTGCGACGGGGACCTCAGGAACTCGCTGGGGTTGCTTCAGGGAAGTCAGGTCCCCTTTGGTGTTGGAAGGGGAACTTCCGGTTTCCTCTCGAGCCCTTCAATGTGCACAGGGGCTCCTCTCGAATTGAGTCCGTAAAGTGTGTTCTCGTCTCCAAACGGAACGGCTGTGTGAGGGAACTTTCTGAGTCGAATAAAGGGTGTCAAGTACCTTTTTGCCTTTCCAGAGGGAATGTGGTATTTCTCTTGAGATGCTGCATCGCCAAATTTCCTCATCTCGCATGGAAGGGATAATTTTGGGGTGTTTCTCGAGTTGCGCCGGGAAGATGGGGGTGCTTCTCGAGTTGCGACGGGGACCTCAGGAACTCGCTGGGGTTGCTTCAGGGAAATCAGGTTCCCTTTGGTGTTGGAAGGGGAACTTCCGGTTTCCTCTCGAGCCCTTCAATGTGCACAGGGGCTCCTCTCGAATTGAGTCCATAAAGTGTGTTCTCTTTTCCAAAGGGGACGGCTGTGTGAGGGAACTTTCTGATTCGAATAAAGGGTGTCAAGTACCTTTTTGCCTTTCCAAAGGGAATGGGGTATTTCTCTTGAGATGCTGCATCGCCAAATTTCCTCATCTCGCATGGAGGGGATAATTTTGGGGTGTTTCTCGAGTTGCGGAGGGAAGCTGGGGGTGCTTCTCGAGTTACGACGGGGACCTCAGGAACTCACTGGGGTTGCTTCAGGGAAGTCAGGTCCCCTTTGTTGTTGGAAGGGGAAATTCCGGTTTCCTCTCGAGCCATTCAATGTGCACAGGGGCTCCTCTCGAATTGAGTCCGTAAAGTGTGTTCTCCTCTCCAAAGGGGACGGCTGTTTGAGGGAACTTTCTGAGTCGAATATAGGGTGTCAAGTACCTTTTTGCCTTTCCAGAGGGAATGTGGTATTTCTCTTGAGATGCTGCATCGCCAAATTTCCTCATCTCGCATGGAGGGGATAATTTTGGGGTGTTTCTCGAGGTGCGGCGGGAAGCTGGGGGTGCTTCTCGAGTTGCGACGGGGACCTCAGGAACTCGCAGGGGTTGCTTCAGGGAAGTCAGGTCCCCTTTGGTGATGGAAGGGGAACTTCCGGTTTCCTCTCTAGCCGTTCAATGTGCACAGGGGCTCCTCTCGAATTGAGTCCGTAAAGTGTGTTCTCCTCTCCAAAGGGGACGGCTGTGTGAGGGAACTTTCTGAGTCTAATAAAGGGTGTCAAGTACCTTTTTTCTTTCCGACGGAATGTGGTATTTCTCTTGAGATAGTGCCTCGCCAAATTTCCTCATCTCGCATGGAGTGGATAATTTTGGGGTGTTTCTCGAGTTGCGGCGGTAAGCTGGGAGTGCTCGTCCAGATGCGACAGGGACCTCAGGACCTCGCTGGGGTTGCTTCAAGGAAGTCAGGTCCCCTTTGGTGTTGGAAGGGGAACTTCCGGTTTCCTCTCGAGCCCTTCAATGTGCACAGGGGCTCCTCTCGAATTGAGTCCGTAAAGTGCGTTCTCCTCTCCAAAGGGGACGGCTGTGTGAGGGAACATTCTGAGTCGAATAAAGGGTGTCAAGTACCTTTTTGCCTTTCCAGAGGGAATGTGGTATTTCTCTTGAGATGCTGCATCGCCAACTTTCCTCATCTCGTATGGAGGGGATAATTTTGGGGTGTTTCTCGAGTTGCGGCGGGAAGCTGGGGGTGCTTCTCGAGTTGCGACGGGGACCTCAGGAACTCGCTGGGGTGGCTTCAGGGAAGTCAGGTCCCCTTTGGTGTTGGAAGGGGAACTTCCGGTTTCCTCTCGAGCCATTCATTGTGCACAGGGGCTCCTCTCGAATTGAGTCCGTAAAGTGTGTTGTCCTCTCCAAAGGGGACGGCTGTGTGAGGGAACTTTCTGAGTCGAATAAAGGGTGTCAAGTACCTTTTTGCCTTTCCAGAGGGAATGTGGTATTTCTCTTGAGATGCTGCATTGCCAAATTTCCTCATCGTATGGAGGGGATAATTTTGTGTTGTTTCTCGAGTTGCGGCGGGAGCTGGGGGTGCTTCTTGAGTTGCGACGGGGACCTCAGGAACTCGCTGGGGTTACTTCAGGGAAGTCAGGTCCCCTTTGGTGTTGGAAGGGGAACTTCCGGTTTCCTCTCGAGCCCTTCATTGTGCACAGGGGCTCCTCTCGAATTGAGTCCGTAAAGTGTGTTCTCCTCTCCAAAGGGGACGGCTGTGTGAGGGAACTTTCTGAGTCGAATAAAGGGTGTCAAGTACCTTTTTGCCTTTCCAGAGGGAATGTTGTATTTCTCTTGAGATGCTGTATCGCCAAATTTCCTCATCTCTCATTTAGGGGATAGTTTTGGGGTGTTTCTCGAGTTGCGGCGGGAGGCTGGGGGTGCTTCTCGAGTTACGACGAGGACCTCAGCAACTCGCTGCGGTTGCTTCAGGGAAGTCAGGTCCCCTTTGGTGTCGGAAGGGGAACATCCGGATTCCTCTGGAGCCCTTAAATGTGCACAGGGGCTCCTCTCGAATTGAGTCCGTAAAGTGTGTTCTCCTCTCCAAAGGGGAGGGCTGTGTGAGGGAACATTCTGAGTCGATAACAGGGTGTCAGGTACATCTTTGCCTTTCAAGAGGGAATGTGGTGTTTCTCATGAGATGCTGCATCGCCAAATTTCCTCATCTTGCATGGAGGCGATAATTTTGGGGTGTTTCTCGAGTTGCGCCGGGAAGCTGGGGGTGCTTCCCGAGTTGCGACGGGGACCTCAGGAACTCGCTGCGGTTGCTTCAGGTAAGTCAGGTCCCCTTTGGTGTTGGAAGGGGAACTTCCGGTTTCCTCTGGAGCCCTTCAGTGTGCACAGTGGTTCCTCTCGAATTGAGTCCGTAAAGTGTGTTCTCCTCTCCAAAGGGGACGGCTGTGTGAGGGAACTTTCTGAGTCGAATAAAGGGTGTCAAGTACCTTTTTGCCTTTCCAGAGGGAATGTGGTATTTCTCTTGAAGTGCCGCATCAACAAATTTCCTCATCTCGCATGGAGGGGATAATCTTGGGGTGTTTCTCAAGTTGCGGCGGGAAGCTGTGGGTGCTACTCGAGTTGCGACGGGGACCTCAGGAACTCGGTGGGGTTGCTTCAGGGAAGTCAGGTCCCCTTTGGTGTTGGAAGGGGAAATTACGGTCTCCTCTCGAACCCTTCAATGTGCACAGGGACTCCTCTTGAATTGAGTCCGTAAAGTGTGTTCTCCTCTCCCAAAGAAACAGCTGTGTGAGGGAAATTTCTGAGTCGAATAAAGGGTGTCAAGTACGTTTTTTCCTTTCCAGAGGGAATGTGGTATTTCTCTTGACATGCTGCATCGCCAAATTTCCTCATCTCGCATGGAGTGGATAATTTTGGGGTGTTTCTCGATTGCGGTGGGAAGCTAGGGGTGTTTCTCGAGTTGCGGCGAGAAACTGGGGGTGCTTTCGGAGTTGTGACGGGGACCTCAGGAACTCGCTGGGGTTGCTTCAGGGAAGTCAGATCCCCTTTGGTGTTGGAAGGGGATCTTCCGGTTTCCTCTCGAGCCCTTCAATGTGCACAGGGGCTCCTCTCGAATTGAGTCCATAAAGTGTGTTCTCCTCTCCAAATGGGACTGCTGTGTGAGGGCACTTTCCGAGTCGAATAAAGGGTGTCAAGTACCTTTTTGCCTTTCCAGAGGGAATGTGCTATTTCTCTTGAGATGCTGCATCGCCAAATTTCCTCATCACGCATGGAGGGGATAATTTTGGGGTGTTTCTCGAGTTGCGGTGGGAAGCTGGGGGTGCTTCTCGAGTTGCGACGGGGACCTCAGGAACTCGCTGGGATTGCTTCAGGGAAGTCAGGTCCCCTTTGGTGTTGGAAGGGGAACTTCCGGTTTCCTCTCGAGCCCTTCAATGTGCACAGGGGCTCCTCTCGAATTGAGTCCGTAAAGTGTGTTCTCCTCTCCAAAGGGGACGGCTGTGTGAGGGAACTTTCTGAGTCGAATAAAGGGTGTCAAGTACCTTTTTGCCTTTCCAGAGGGAATGTGGTATTTCTCTTGAGATGCTGCATCGCCAAAATTCCTCATCGCGCATGGAGGCGATAATTTTGGGGTGTTTCTCGAGTTGCGGCGGGAAGCTGGGGGTGCTTCTCGAGTTGCGACGGGTACCTCAGGAGCTCGCTAGGGTTGCTTCAGGGAAGTCAGGTCCCCTTTGGTGTTGGAAGGGGAACTTCCGGTTTCCTCTCGAGCCCTTCAATGCGCACACGGGCTCTTCTCAATTTGAGTCCGTATAGTGTGTTCTCCTCTCCAAATGGAACAGATGTGTGAGGGAACTTTGTGAGTCGAATAAAGGGTGTCAAGTAACTTTTTTCCTTTCCAGAGGGAATGTTGTATTTCTCTTGAGATGCTGCATCGCCAAATTTCCTCATTTCGCATGGAGGGGATAATTTTGTGTTGTTTCTCGAGTTGCGGCGGGAAGCTGGGGGTGCTTCTCGAGTTGCGACGGGTACCTCAGGAGCTCGCTAGGGTTGCTTCAGGGAAGTCAGGTCCCCTTTGGTGTTTAAAGGGGAAATTCCGGTTTCCTCTCGAGCCGTTCAATGGGCACAGGGGCTCCTCTCGAACTGAATCCGTAAAGTGTGTTCTCCTCTCCAAAGGGGACGGCTGTGTGAGGGCACTTTCTGAGTCGAATAAAGTGTGTCAAGTACCTTTTTGCCTTTCCAGAGTGAATGTGGTATTTCTCTTGAGATGCTGCATCGCCAAATTTCCTCATCTCGCATGGAGGGGATAATTTTGGGGTGTTTCTCGAGTTGCGGCTGGAAGCTGGGGGTGTTTCTCGATTTGCGACGGGGACCTCAGGAACTCGCTGGGGTTGCTTCAGTGAAGTCAGGTCCCCTTTGGTGTTTTAAGGGGAACTTCCGGTTTCCGCTCGAGCCCTTCAATGTGCACAGGGGCTCCTCTCGAATTGAGTCCGTAAAGTGTGTTCTCCTCTCCAAAGGGGACGGCTGTGTGAGGGAACTTTCTGAGTCGAATAAAGGGTGTCAAGTACCTTTTTGCCTTTCCAGAGGGAATGTGCTATTTCTCTTGAGATGCTGCAGCGACAAATTTCCTCATCTCGCATGGAGGGGATAATTTTGGGGTGTTTCTCGAGTTGCGGCGGGAAGCTGGGGGTGCTTCTCGAGTTGCGACGGGGACCTCAGTAACTCGCTGGGGTTGCTTCAGGGAAGTCAGGTCCCCTTTGGTGTTGGAAGGGGAACTTCCGGTTTCCTCCGGAGCCCTTCAATGTGCACAGGGGCTCCTCTCGAATTGAGTCCGTAAAGTGTGTTCTCCTCTCCAAAGGGGACGGCTGTGTGAGGGAACTTTCTGAGTCGAATAAAGGGTGTCAAGTACCTTTTTGCCTTTCCAGAGGGAATGTGGTATTTCTCTTGAGATGCTGCATCGCCAAATTTCCTCATCTCGCATGGAGAGGATAATTTTGGGGTGTTTCTCGAGTTGCGGCGGGAAGCTGTGGGTGCTTCTCGAGTTGCGACGGGGACCTCAGGAACTCGCTGGGGTTGCTTCAGGGAACTCAGGTCCCCTTTGGTGTTGGAAGGGGAACTTCCGGTTTCCTCTCGAGCCCTTCAATGTGCACAGGGGCTCCTCTCGAATTGAGTCCATAAAGTGTGTTCTCCTCTCCAACGGGGACGGCTGTGTGAGGGAACTTTCTGAGTCGAATAAAGGGTGTCAAGTACCTTTTGCCTTTCCAGAGGGAATGTGGTATTTCTCTTGAAATGCTGCATCGCCAAATTTCCTCATCTCGCATGGAGGGGATAATTTTGGGGTGTTTCTCGAGTTGCGGCGGGAAGCTGGGGGTGCTTCTCGAGTTGCGACGGGGACCTCAGGAACTCGCTGGGGTTGCTTCAGGGAAGTCAAGTCCCCTTTGGTGTTGGAAGGGGAACTTCCGGTTTCCTCTCGAGCCCTTCAATGTGCACAGGGGCTCCTCTCGAGTTGAGTCCGTAAAGTGTGTTCTCCTCTCCAAAGGGGACGGC
Organism: Moschus berezovskii; assembly: GCF_049115385.1. Classification (NCBI taxonomy): domain Eukaryota; kingdom Metazoa; phylum Chordata; class Mammalia; order Artiodactyla; family Moschidae; genus Moschus; species Moschus berezovskii. Next base: position 142,262,445 of record NC_142461.1, read on the forward strand.
TGTGTGAGGGAACTTTCTGAGTCGAATAAAGAGTGTCAAGTACCTTTTTGCCTTTCCAGAGGGAATGTACTATTTCTCTTGAGATGCTGCATCGCCAAATTTCCTCATCTCGCATGGAGGGGAGAATTTTGGGGTGTTTCTCGAGTTGCGGCGGGAAGCTGGGGGTGCTTCTCGAGTTGCGACGGAGACCTCAGGAACTCCTGGGGTTGTTTCAGGGAAGTCAGTTCGCCTTTAGTGTTGGAAGGGGAACTTCCGGTTTCCTCTCGAGCCCTTCAATGTGCACAGGGACTCCTCTCAAATTGAGTCCGTAAAGTGTGTTCTCCTCTGCAAAGGGGACGGCTGTGTGAGGGAACTTTCTCAGTCGAATAAAGGGTGTCAAGTACCGTTTGCCTTTCCAGAGGGAATGTGGTATTTCTCGTGAGATGCTGCATCGCCAAATTTCCTCATCTCGCATGGAGGGGATAATTTTGGGGTGTTTCTCGAGTTGCGGCGAGAAGCTGGGGGTGTTTCTCGAGTTGCGACGGGGACCTCAGGAACTCGCTGGGGTTGCTTCAGTGAAGTCAGGTCCCCTTTGGTGTTTTAAGGGGAACTTCCGGTTTCCGCTCGAGCCCTTCAATGTGCACAGGGGCTCCTCTCGAATTGAGTCCGTAAAGTGTGTTCTCCTCTCCAAAGGGGACGGCTGTGTGAGGGAACTTTCTGAGTCGAATAAAGAGTGTCAAGTACCTTTTTGCCTTTCCAGAGGGAATGTGCTATTTCTCTTGAGATGCTGCATCGCGAAATTTCCTCATCTCGCATGGAGGGGATAATTTTGGGGTGTTTCTCGAGTTGCGGCGGGAAGCTGGGGGTGCTTCTCGAGATGCGACGGGGACCTCAGGAACTCGCTGGGGTTGCTTCAGGGAAGTCAGGTCCCCTTTGGTGTTGGAAGGGGAACTTCCGGTTTCCTCCGGAGCCCTTCAATGTGCACAGGGGCTCCTCTCGAATTGAGTCCGTAAAGTGTGTTCTCCTCTCCAAAGGGGACGGCTGTGTGAGGGAACTTTCTGAGTCGAATAAAGGGTGTCAAGTACCTTTTTGCCTTTCCAGAGGGAATGTGGTATTTCTCTTGAGATGCTGCATCGCCAAATTTCCTCATCTCGCATGGAGAGGATAATTTTGGGGTGTTTCTCGAGTTGCGACGGGAAGCAGGGGGTGCTTCTCGAGTTGCGACGGGGACCTCAGGAACTCGCTGGTGTTGCTTCAGGGAACTCAGGTCCCCTTTGGTGTTGGAAGGGGAACTTCCGGGTTCCTCTCGAGCCCTTCAATGTGCACAGGGGCTCCTCTCGAATTGAGTCCGTAAAGTGTGTTCTCCTCTCCAACGGGGACGGCTGTGTGAGGGAACTTTCTGAGTCGAATAAAGGGTGTCAAGTACCTTTTGCCTTTCCAGAGGGAATGTGGTATTTCTCTTGAAATGCTGCATCGCCAAATTTCCTCATCTCGCATGGAGGGGATAATTTTGGGGTGTTTCTCGAGTTGCGGCGGGAAGCTGGGGGTGCTTCTCGAGTTGCGACGGGGACCTCAGGAACTCGCTGGGGTTGCTTCAGGGAAGTCAGGTCCCCTTTGGTGTTGGAAGGGGAACTTCCGGTTTCCTCTCGAGCCCTTCAATGTGCACAGGGGCTCCTCTCGAGTTGAGTCCGTAAAGTGTGTTCTCCTCTCCAAAGGGGACGGCTGTGTGAGGGAACTTTCTGAGTCGAATAAAGAGTGTCAAGTACCTTTTTGCCTTTCCAGAGGGAATGTACTATTTCTCTTGAGATGCTGCATCGCCAAATTTCCTCATCTCGCATGGAGGGGAGAATTTTGGGGTGTTTCTCGAGTTGCGGCTGGAAGCTGGGGGTGCTTCTCAAGTTGCGACGGAGACCTCAGGAACTCCTGGGGTTGTTTCAGGGAAGTCAGTTCGCCTTTAGTGTTGGAAGGGGAACTTCCGGTTTCCTCTCGAGCCCTTCAATGTGCACAGGGACTCCTCTCAAATTGAGTCCGTAAAGTGTGTTCTCCTCTGCAAAGGGGACGGCTGTGTGAGGGAACTTTCTCAGTCGAATAAAGGGTGTCAAGTACCGTTTGCCTTTCCAGAGGGAATGTGGTATTTCTCGTGAGATGCTGCATCGCCAAATTTCCTCATCTCGCATGGAGGGGATAATTTTGGGGTGTTTCTCGAGTTGCGGCGAGAAGCTGGGGGTGTTTCTCGAGTTGCGACGGGGACCTCAGGAACTCGCTGGGGTTGCTTCAGTGAAGTCAGTTCCCCTTTGGTGTTTTAAGGGGAACTTCCGGTTTCCGCTCGAGCCCTTCAATGTGCACAGGGGCTCCTCTCGAATTGAGTCCGTAAAGTGTGTTCTCCTCTCCAAAGGGGACGGCTGTGTGAGGGAACTTTCTGAGTCGAATAAAGAGTGTCAAGTACCTTTTTGCCTTTCCAGAGGGAATGTGCTATTTCTCTTGAGATGCTGCATCGCGAAATTTCCTCATCTCGCATGGAGGGGATAATTTTGGGGTGTTTCTCGAGTTGCGGCGGGAAGCTGGGGGTGCTTCTCGAGATGCGACGGGGACCTCAGGAACTCGCTGGGGTTGCTTCAGGGAAGTCAGGTCCCCTTTGGTGTTGGAAGGGGAACTTCCGGTTTCCTCCGGAGCCCTTCAATGTGCACAGGGGCTCCTCTCGAATTGAGTCCGTAAAGTGTGTTCTCCTCTCCAAAGGGGACGGCTGTGTGAGGGAACTTTCTGAGTCGAATAAAGGGTGTCAAGTACCTTTTTGCCTTTCCAGAGGGAATGTGGTATTTCTCTTGAGATGCTGCATCGCCAAATTTCCTCATCTCGCATGGAGAGGATAATTTTGGGGTGTTTCTCGAGTTGCGACGGGAAGCAGGGGGTGCTTCTCGAGTTGCGACGGGGACCTCAGGAACTCGCTGGTGTTGCTTCAGGGAACTCAGGTCCCCTTTGGTGTTGGAAGGGGAACTTCCGGGTTCCTCTCGAGCCCTTCAATGTGCACAGGGGCTCCTCTCGAATTGAGTCCGTAAAGTGTGTTCTCCTCTCCAACGGGGACGGCTGTGTGAGGGAGCTTTCTGAGTCGAATAAAGGGTGTCAAGTACCTTTTGCCTTTCCAGAGGGAATGTGGTATTTCTCGTGAGATGCTGCATCGCCAAATTTCCTCATCTCGCATGGAGGGGATAATTTTGGGGTGTTTCTCGAGTTGCGGCGGGAAGCTGGGGGTGCTTCTCGAGTTGCGACGGGGACCTCAGGAACTCGCTGGGGTTGCTTCAGGGAAGTCAGGTCCCCTTTGGTGTTGGAACGGGAACTTCCGGTTTCCTCTCGAGTCCTTCAATGTGCACAGGGGCTCCTCTCCAGTTGAGTCCGTAAAGTGTGTTCTCCTCTCCAAAGGGGACGGCTGTGTGAGGGAACTTTCTGAGTCGAATAAAGTGTGTCAAGTACCTTTTTGCCTTTCCAGAGGGAATGTGCTATTTCTCTTGAGATGCTGCATCGCCAAATTTCCTCATCTCGCATGGAGGGGAGAATTTTGGGGTGTTTCTCGAGTTGCGGCGGGAAGCTGGGGATGCTTCTCGAGTTGCGACGGAGACCTCAGGAACTCCTGGGGTTGTTTCAGGGAAGTCAGTTCGCCTTTGGTGTTGGAAGGGGAACTTCCGGTTTCCTCTCGAGCCCTTCAATGTTCACAGGGACTCCTCTCAAATTGAGTCCGTAAAGTGTGTTCTCCTCTGCAAAGGGGACGCCTGTGAGGGAACTTTCTCAGTCGAATAAAGGGTGTCAAGTACCGTTTGCCTTTCCAGAGGGAATGTGGTATTTCTCGTGAGATGCTGCATCGCCAAATTTCCTAATCTCGCATGGAGGGGAGAATTTTGGGCTCTTTCTCGAGTTGCGGCGGGAAGCTTGGGGTGCTTCTAGAGTTGCGACGGGAACCTCAGGAACTCGATGGGGTTGCTTCAGGGAAGTCAGGTCCCTTTTGGTGTTGGAAGGGGAACTTCCGGTTTCCTCTCGAGCCCTTCAATGTGCACAGGGGCTCCTCTGGAATTGAATCCGTAAAGAGTGTTCTCCTCTCCAAAGGGGACGGCTGTGTGAGGGAACTTTCTGAGTCGAATAAAGAGTGTCAAGTACGTTTTTGCCTTTCAGAGGGAAAGTGGTATTTCTCTTGAGATGCTGCATCGCCAAATTTCCTCATCTCGCATGGAGGGGAGAATTTTGGGCTCTTTCTCGAGTTGCGACGGGAAGCCGGGGGTGCTTCTCGAGTTGCTATGGGTACCTCAGGAACTCGCTGGGGTTGCTTCTGGAAAGTCAGGTCCCCTTTGGTATTGGAAGGGGAACTTCCGATTTCCTCTCGAGCCCTTCAATGTGCACAGGGGCTCCTCTCGAATTGAGTCCGTAAAATGTGTTCTCCTCTCCAAAGGGGACGGCTGTGTGAGGGAACTTTCTGAGACGAATAAAGAGTGTCAAGTACGTTTTTGCCTTTCAGAGGGAAAGTGGTATTTCTCGTGAGATGCTGCATCGCCAAATATCCTCATCTCGCATGGAGGGGAGAATTTTGGGCTGTTTATCGAGTTGCGGCGGGAAGCCGGGTGTGCTTCTCGAATTGCTATGGGTACCTCAGGAACTCGCTGGGTTTGCTTCTGGAAAGTCAGGTCCCCTTTGGTGTTGGAAGGGGAACTTCCGTTTTCCTCTCGAGCCCTTCAGTGGGCACAGGGGCTCCTGTCGAATTGAGTCCGTGAATTGTGTTCTCCTCTCCAAAGGGGACGGCTGTGTGAGGGAATTTTCTGAGTCGAATAAAGGGTGTCAAGTAACTTTTTGCCTTTCCAGAGGGAATGTGGAATTTCTCTTGAGATGCTGCATCGCCAAATTTCCTCATCTCGCATGGAGGGGATAATTTTGGGGTGTTTCTCGAGTTGCGGCGGGAAGCTGGGGGTGCTTCTCGAGTTGCGACGGGGACCTCAGGAACTCGCTGGGGTTGCTTCAGGGAAGTCAGGTCCCTTTTTTTGTTTGATGGGGAACTTCCGGTTTCCTCTCGAGACCTTCAATGTGCACAGGGGCTCCTCTCGAATTGAGTCCGTAATGTGTGTTCTCCTCTCCAAAGGGGACGGCTGTGTGAGGGAACTTTCTGAGTCGACTAAAGGGTGTCAAGTACCTTTTTGCCTTTCCGGAGGGAATGTGGTATTTCTCTTGAGATGCTGCATCGCCAAATTTCCTCATCTCGCATGGAGGGGATAATTTTGGAGTGTTTATCGAGTTGCGGCGGGAAGCTGGGGGTGCTTCTCGAGTTGCGACGCTGACTTCAGGAACTCGCTGGTGTTGCTTCCGGGAAGTCAGGTCCCCTTTGGTGTTGGAAGGGGAACTTCCGGATTTCTCTCGAGCACTTCAATGTGCACAGGGGCTCCTCTCGAATTGAGTCCGTAAAGTGTGTTCCCCTCACCAAAGGGAACGGCTGTGTGAGGGAACTTTCTGAGTCAAATAAAGGGTGTCAAGTACCTTTTTGCCTTTCCAGAAGGAATGTGCTATTTCTCTTGAGATGCTGCATCTCCAAATTTCCTCATCTCGCATGGAGGGGATAATTTTGCGGTTTTTCTCGAGTTGCGGCGGGAAGCTGGGGGTGCTACTCGAGTTGCGACGGGGACCTCAGGAACTCGCTGGGGTTGCTTCAGGGAAGTCAGATCCCCTTTGGTGTTGGAAGGGGAACTTCCGGTTTCCTCTCGAGCCCTTCAATGTGCACAGGGGCTCCTCTCGAATTGAGTCCGTAAAGTGTGTTCTCCTCTCCAAAGGGGACGGCTGTGTGAGGGAACTTTCTGAGTCGAATAAAGGGTGTCAAGTACCTTTTTGCCTTTCCAGAGGGAATGTGGTATTTCCCTTGAGATGCTGCATCGCCAAATTTCCTCATCTCGCATGGAGGGGATAATTTTGGGGTGTTTCTCGAGTTGCGGCGGGAAGCTGGGGGTGCTTCTCGAGTTGCGACGGGGACCTCAGGAACTAGCTGGGGTTGCTTCAGGGAAGTCAGGTCCCCTTTGGTGTTGGAAGGGGAACTTCCGGTTTCCTCTCGAGCCCTTCAATGTGCACAGGGGCTCCTCTCGAATTGAGTCCGTAAATGTGTTCTCCTCTCCAAAGGGGACGGCTGTTTGAGGGAACTTTCTGAGTCGAATAAACGGTGTCAAGTACCTTTATGCCTTTCCAGAGGGAATGTGGTATTTCTCGTGAGATGCTGCATCACCAAATTTCCTCATCTCCTATGGAGGGGAGAATATTGGGCTGTTTCTCGAGTTGCGGCGGGAAGCTGGGGGTTATACTGGAGTTGCAACGGGGACCTCAGGAACTCGCTGGGGTTGCTTCAGGGAAGTCAGGTCCCCTTTGGTGTTTTGGAAGGGGAACTTCCGGATTCCTCTCGAGCCCTTCAATGTGCAAAGGGGCTCCTCTCGAATTGAGTCCGTAAAGTGTGTTCTCCTCTCCAAAGGGGACGGCTGTGTGAGGGAACTTTCTGAGTCAAATAAAGGGTGTCAAGTACCTTTTTGTCTTTCCAGAGGGAATGTGCTATTTCTCTTGAGATGCTGCATCGCCAAATTTCCTCATCTCGCATGGAGGGGATAATTTTGGGGTGTTTCTCGAGTTGCGGCGGGAAGCTGGGGGTGCTTCTCGAGTTGCGACGGGGACCTCAGGAACTCGCTGGGGTTGCTTCAGGGAAGTCAGGTCCCCTTTGGTGTTGGAAGGGGAACTTCCGGTTTCCTCAAAAGCCTTTCAATGTGCACAGGGTCTCCTCTGAAATTGAGTCCATAAAGTGTGTTCTCCTCTCCAAAGGGGACGGCTGTGTGAGGGAACTTTCTGAGTCGAATATAGGGTGTCAAGTACCTTTTAGCCTTTCCAGAGGGAATGTGGTATTTCTCTTGAGATGCTGCATCGCCAAATTTGCTCATCTCGCATGGAGTGGATAATTTTGTGGTGTTTCTCCAGTTGCGGCGGGAAGCTGGGTGTGCTTCTCGAGTTGCGACGGGGACCTCAGGAACTCGCTGGGGTTGCTTCAGGGAAGTCAGGTCCCCTTTGGTGTTGAAAGGGGTACTTCCGATTTCCTCTCGAGCCCTTCAATGTGCACTGGGGCTCCTCTCGAATTGAGTCCGTAAAGTGTGTTCTCCTCTCCAGAGTGGACGGCTGTGTGAGGGAACTTTCTGAGTCGAATAAAGGGTGTCAAGTACCTTTTTGCCTTTCCAGAGGGAATGTGGTATTTCCCTTGAGATGCTGCATCGCCAAGTTTCCTCATCTCGCATGGAGGGGATAATTTTGGGGTGTTTCTCGAGTTGCGGCGGGAAGCTGGGGGTGCTTCTCGAGTTGCGACGGGGACCTCAGGAACTTGCTGGGTTTGCTGCAGGGAAGTCAGGTCCATTTTTGTGTTGGAAGGGGAACTTCCAGTTTCCTCTCAAGCCCTTCAATGTGCACAGGGGCTCCTCTCGAATTGAGTCCGTAATGTGTGTTCTCCTCTTCAAAGCGGACTTCTGTGTGAGTGAACTTTCTGAGTCGAATAAAGGGTGTCATGTACATTTTTGCCTTTCCAGAGGGAATGTGGTATTTCTCGAGAGATGCTGCATCGCCAAATTTCCTCATCTCGCATGGAGGGGATAATTTTGGGGTTTTTCTCGAGTTGCGGCGGGGAGCTGGTGGTGCTTCTCGAGTTGCGACGGGGACCTCAGGAACTCGCGGGGGTTGCTTCAGGGAATTCAGGTCGCCTTTGGTGTTGGAAGGGGAACTTCCGGTTTCCTCTCGAGCCCTTCCATGTGCTCAGGGGCTCCTCTCGAATTGAGTCCGGAAAGTGTGTTTTCCTCTCCAAAGGGGACAGCTGTGTGAGGGAACTTTCTGTGTCGAATAGAGGGTGTCAAGTACCTTTTTGCCTTTCCAAAGGGAAATTGGTATTTCTCTTGAGATGCTGCATCGCCAAATTTGCTCATCTCGCATGGAGGGGAGAATTTTGGGCTGTTTCTCGAGTTCCGGCGGGAGCTGGGGGAGCTTTTCGAGTTTCGACGGGGACCTGAGGAACTCGCTGGGGTTGCTTCAGGGAAGTCAGGTCCCCTTTGGTGTTGGAAGGGGAACTTCCGGTTTCCTCTCGAGCCCTTGAATGTGCACAGGGGCTCCTCTCGAATTGAGTCCGTGAAGTGTGTTCTCTTCTCCAAAAGGGACGGCTGTGTGAGGGAACTTTCTGAGTCGAATAAAGGGTGTTAAGTACCTTTTTGCCTTTCCAGAGGGAATGTATTATTTCTCTTGAGATGCTGCATCGCCAAATTTCCTCATCTCGTATGGAGGCGATAATTTTGGGGTGTTTCTCAAGTTGTGGCGGGAAGCTGGGTGTGGTTCTTGACTTGCGACTGCGACCTCAGGAACTCGCTGGGGTTGATTCAGGGAAGTCAGGTCCCCTTTGGTGTTGGAAGGGGAACTTCCGGTTTCCTCTCAAGCCCTTCAGTGTGCACAGGGGCTCCTCTCGAATTGAGTCTGCAAAGTGTGTTCTCCTCTCCAAAGGGGACGGCTGTGTGAGGGAACTTTCTGAGTCGAATAAAGGGTGTCAAGTACCTTTTTGCCTTTCCAGAGGGAATGTGGTATTTCTCTTGAGATGCTTCATCGCCAAATTTCCTCATCTCGCATGGAGGGGATAATTTTGAGGTGTTTCTCGAGTTGCGGCGGGAAGCTGGGGGTGCTTCTCGAGTTGCGACGTGGACCTCAGAAACTCGCTGGAGTTGCTTCAGGGAAGTCAGGTCCCCTTTGGTGTTGGAAGGGGAACTTCCGGTTTCCTCTCGAGCCCTTCAATGTGCACAGTGTCTCCTCTCGAATTCAGTCCGTAAAGTGTGTTCTCCTCTCCAAAGGGGACGGCTGTGTGAGGGAACTTTCTGAGTCGAATAAAGGGTGTCAAGTACCTTTTTGCCTTTCCAGAGGGAATGTGGTATTTCTCTTGAGATGCTGCATCGCCAAATTTCCTCATATCGCATGGAGGAGAAAATGTTGGGGTGTTTCTCGAGTTGCGGCGGGAAGCTGGGGGTGCTTCTCGAGTTGCGACGGGGACCTCAGGAACTCGCTGGGGTTGCTTCAGGGAAGTCAGGTCCCCTTTGGTGATGGAAGGGGAACTTCCGGTTTCCTCTCGACCCCTTCGATGTGCACAGGGGCTCCTCTCGAATTCAGTCAGTGAAGTGTGTTCTCCTCTCCAAAGGGGACGGTGTGTAAGGGAATTTTATGAGCCGAATAAAGGGTGTCAAGTACCTTTTTGCCTTTCAAGAGGGAATGTGGTATTTCTCGTGAGATGCTTCATCGCCAAATTTCCTCATCTCGCGTGGAGGGGAGAATTTTGGGGTATTCTCGAGTTGCGGCGGAAAGCTGGGGGTGCTTCTCGAGTTGCGACGGGGACCTCAGGAACTCGCTGGGGTTGCTTAAGGGAAGTCAGGTCCCCTTTGTGTTGAAAGGGGAACTTCAGGTTTCCTCTCGAGCCCTTCAATGTGCACAGGGGCTCCTCTCGAATTGAGTCCGTAAAGTGTGTACTCCTCTCGAAAGGGGACGGCTGTGTGAGGGAACTTTCTGAGTCAAATAAATGGTGTCAAGTACCTTTTTGCTTTTCCAGAGGGAATATGATATTTCTCGTGAGATGCTGCATCGCCAAATTGCCTCATCTCGCATGGAGGGGTTAATTTTGGGGTGTTTCTTGAGTTGCGGCGGGTAGCTGGGGGTGCTTCTCGAGTTGCGACGGGGACCTCAGGAACTCGCTGGGGTTGCTTCAGGGAAGTCAGGTCCCCTTTGGTGTTGGAAGGGGAACTTCCGGGTTCCTCTCGAGCCCTTCAATGGGCACAGGGGTTCCCCTCGAATTGAGTCCGTAAAGTGTGTTCTCCTCTCCAAAGGGGACGACTGTGTGAGGGAACTTTCTGGGTCGAATAAAGGGTGTCAAGTACCATTTTGCCTTTCCAGAGTCAATGTGGAATTTCTCGTGAGATGCTGCATCGCCAAATTTCCTCATCTCGCATGGAGGGGAGAATTTTGGGCTGTTTCTCGAGTTGCGGCGGGAAGCTGGGGGTGCTTCTCGAGTTGCGACGGGGACCTCAGGAACTCGCTGGGGCTGTTTCAGGGAAATCAGGTCCCCTTTGCTTTTGGAAGGTGAACTTCCGGTTTCCTCTCGAGCCCTTCAATGTGCACCGGGACTCCTCTGGAATTGAGTCCGTAAAGTGTGTTCTCCTCTCCGAAGGGGACGGCTGTGTGAGGGAAATTTCTGAGTCGAATAAAGGGTGTCAAGTACCATTTTGACTTTCCAGAGGGAATATGGAATTTCTCGTGAGATGCTGCATCGCCAAATTTCCTCATCTCGCATTGAGGGGATAATTTTGGGGTGTTTCTCGAGTTGCGGCGGAAAGCTGGGGGTGCTTCTCGAGTTGCGACTGGGACCTCAGGAACCCGCTGGGGTTGCTTCAGGGAAGTCAGTTCCCCTTTGGTGTTGGAAGGGGAACTTCCGGTTTCCTCTCGAGCCTTTCAATGTGCACAGGGGCTCCTCTCGAATTGAGTCCGTAAAGTGTGTTCTCCTCTCCAAAGGGGACGGCTGTGTGAGGGAACTTTCTGAGTCGAATAAAGGGTGTCAAGTATCTTTTTGCCTTTCCACAGGAAATGTGGTATTTCTCGTGAGACGTTGCATCGCTAAATTTCCTCATCTCGCATGGAGGGGAGAATTTTGGGCTGTTTTTCGAGTTGCGGCGGGAAGCTGGGGGTGCTTTTCGAGTTGCGACGGGGACCTCAGGAACTCACTGGGGTTGCTTCAGGGAAGTCAGGTCCCCTTTGGTGTTGGAAGGGGAACTTCCGGTTTCCTCTAGAGCCCTTCAATGTGCACAGGGGCTCTTCTCGAATTGAGTCCATAAAGTGTGTTCTCCTCTCCAAAGGGGACGGCTTCGTGAGGGAACTTTCTGAGTCGAATAAAGGGTGTCAAGTACCTTTTTGCCTTTCCAGAGGGAATGTGGTATTTCTCGTGAGATGCTGCATCGCCAAATTGCCTCATCTCGCATGGAGGGGTTAATTTTGGGGTGTTTCTTGAGTTGCGGCGGGTAGCTGGGGGTGCTTCTCGAGTTGCGACGGGGACCTCAGGAACTCGCTGGGGTTGCTTCAGGGAAGTCAGGTCCCCTTTGGTGTTGGAAGGGGAACTTCCGGTTTCCTCTAGAGCCCTTCAATGTGCACAGGGGCTCTTCTCGAATTGAGTCCATAAAGTGTGTTCTCCTCTCCAAAGGGGACGGCTTCGTGAGGGAACTTTCTGAGTCGAATAAAGGGTGTCAAGTACCTTTTTGCCTTTCCAGAGGGAATGTGGTATTTCTCGTGAGATGCTGCATCGCCAAATTGCCTCATCTCGCATGGAGGGGTTAATTTTGGGGTGTTTCTTGAGTTGCGGCGGGTAGCTGGGGGTGCTTCTCGAGTTGCGACGGGGACCTCAGGAACTCGCTGGGGTTGCTTCAGGGAAGTCACGTCCCCTTTGGTGTTGGAAGGGGAACTTCCGGGTTCCTCTCGAGCCCTTCAATGGGCACAGGGGCTCCCCTCGAATTGAGTCCGTAAAGTGTGTTCTCCTCTCCAAAGGGGACGACTGTGTGAGGGAACTTTCTGGGTCGAATACAGGGTGTCAAGTACCTTTTTGTCTTTCCAGAGGCAATGTTGTATTTCTCTTGAGATGCTGCATCGCAAAATTTCCTCATCTCGCATGGAGGGGATAATTTTTGGCTGTTTCTCCTGTTGCGGCGGGAAGCTGGGGTTGCTTCTCGATTTGCGACGGGACCTCAGGAACTCGCTGGGGTTGTTTTAGGGAAATCAGGTCCCCTTTGGTGATGGGAGGGGAATTGCCGGTTTCAACTCGAGCCCTTCGAAGTGCACAGGGGCTCCTCTCGAATTGAGTCCATAAAGTGTGTTCTCCTCTCCAAAGGGGACGGCTGTGTGAGGGAACTTTCTGAGTTGAATAAAGGGTGTCAAGTACCATTTTGCCTTTCCAGAGGCAATGTGGAATTTCTCGTGAGATGCTGCATCGCCAAATTTCCTCATCTCGCATGGAGGGGAGAATTTTGGGCTGTTTCTCGAGTTGCGGCGGGAAGCTGGGGGTGCTTCTCGAGTTGCGACGGGGACCTCAGGAACTCGCTTGGGTTGTTTCAGGGAAATCAGGTCCCCTTTGCTTTTGGAAGGTGAACTTCCGGTTTCCTCTCGTGCCCTTCAATGTGCACCGGGACTCCTCTGGAATTGAGTCCGTAAAGTGTGTTCTCCTCTCCGAAGGGGACGGCTGTGTGAGGGAAATTTCTGAGTGGAATAAAGGGTGTCAAGTACCATTTTGAGTTTCCAGAGGGAATATGGAATTTCTCGTGAGATGCTGCATCGCCAAATTTCCTCATCTCGCATTGAGGGGATAATTTTGGGGTGTTTCTCGAGTTGCGGCGGAAAGCTGGGGGTGCTTCTCGAGTTGCGACTGGGACCTAAGGAACCCGCTGGGGTTGCTTCAGGTAAGTCAGGTCCCCTTTGGTGTTGGAAGGGGAACTTCCGGTTTCCTCTCGAGCCCTTCAATGTGCACAGGGGCTCCTCTCGAATTTAGTCCGTAACGTGTTTTCTCCTCTCTAAAGGGGACGGCTGTGTGAGGGAACTTTCTGAGTCGAATAAATGGTGTCAAGTACCTTTTTGCTTTTCCAGAGGGAATATGGTATTTCTCGTGAGATGCTGCATCGTCAAATTGCCTCATCTCGCATGGAGGGGTTAATTTTGGGGTGTTTCTTGAGTTGCGGCGGGAAGATGGGGGTGCTTCTCGAGTTGCGACGGGGACCTCAGGAACTCGCTGGGGTTGCTTCAGGGAAGTCAGGTCCCCTTTGGTGTTGGAAGGGGAACTTCCGGGTTCCTCTCGAGCCCTTCAATGGGCACAGGGGCTCCCCTCGAATTGAGTCCGTAAAGTGTGTTCTCCTCTCCAAAGGGGACGACTGTGTGAGGGAACTTTCTGAGTCAAATAAAGGGTGTCAAGTACCTTTTTGCCTTTCCAGAGGCAATGTGGTATTTCTCTTGAGATGCTGCATTGCAAAATTTCCTCATCTCGCATGGAGGGGATAATTTTTGGCTGTTTCTCGTGTTGCGGCGGGAAGCTGGGGTTGCTTCTCGATTTGCGACTGGGACCTCAGGAACCCGCTGGGGTTGCTTCAGGGAAGTCAGGTCCCCTTTGATGTTGGAAGGGGAACTTCCGGTTTCCTCTCGAGCCCTTCAATGTGCACAGGGGCTCCTCTCGAATTGAGTCCGTAAAGTGTGTTCTCCTCTCCAAATGGGACGGCTGTGTGAGGGAACTTTCTGAGTCGAATAAAGGGTGTCAAGTATCTTTTTGCCTTTCCAGAGGAAATGTGGTATTTCTCGGGAGATGTTGCATCGCCAAATTTCCTCATCTCGCATGGAGGGGAGAATTTTGGTCTGTTTTTCCAGTTGCGGTGGGAAGCTGGGGGTGCTTTTCGAGTTGCGACGGGGACCTCAGGAACTCACTGGGGTTGCTTCAGGGAAGTCAGGTCCCCTTTGGTGTTGGAAGGGGAACTTCCGGTTTCCTCTAGAGCCCTTCAATGTGCACAGGGGCTCCTCTGGAATTGAGTCCATAAAGTGTGTTCTCCTCTCCAAAGGGGACGGCTTCGTGAGGGAACTTTCTGAGTCGAATAAAGGGTGTCAAGTACCTTTTTGCCTTTCCAGAGGGAATGTGGTATTTCTCGTGAGATGCTGCATCGCCAAATTTCCTCATCTCGCATGGAGGAGATAATTTTGGGGTGTTTCTCGAGTTGCGGCTGGAAGCTGGGGGTGCTTCTCGAGTTGCGACGGGGACCTCAGGAACTCGCTGGGGTTGCTTCAGGGAAGTCAGGTCCCCTTTGGTGTTGGAAGGGGAACTTCCGGGTTCCTATCGAGCCCTTCAATGTGCACAGTGTCTCCTCTCGAATTGAGTCCGTAAAGTGTGTTCTCCTCTCCAAAGGGGACGGCTGTTTGAGGGAACTTTCTGAGTCGAATAAAGGGTGTCAAGTACCATTTTGCCTTTCCAGAGGGAATGTGACATTTCTCGTGTGATGCTGCAACGCCAAATTTCCGCATCTCTCATGGAGGGGATAATTTTCGGGTTTTTCTCGAGTTGCGGCGGAAAACTGGGGGTGCTTCTCGAGTTGCGACGGAGACCTACGGAACCTGCTGGGGTTGCTTCAGGGAAGTCAGGTCCCCTTTGGTGTTGGAAGGGGAACTTCCGGTTTCCTCTCGAGCCCTTCAATGTGCACACGGGCTCCTCTCGAATTGAGTCCGTAACGTGTTTTCTCTTCTCTAAAGGGGACGGCTGTGTGAGGGAACTTTCTGAGTCGAATAAAGGGTGTCAATTACCTTTTTGCCTTTCCAGAGGAAATGTGGTATTTCTCGTGAGATGCTGCATCGCGAAATTTCCTCATCTCGCAAGGAGGGGAGAATTTTGGGCTGTTTCTCGAGTTGCGGCGGGAACCTGGGGGTGCTTCTCGAGTTGCGACTGCAACCTCAGGAACTCGCTGGGGTTGCTTCAGGGAAGTCAGGTCCCCTTTGGTGTTGGAAGGGGAACTTCCGGTTTCCTCTCGAGCCCTTCAATGTGCACAGGGGCTCCTCTGGATTTGAGTCCATAAAATGTGTTCTCCTCTCCAAAGGGGACGGCTGCGTGAGGGAACTTTCTGAGTCGAATAAAGGGTGTCAAGTACCTTTTTGCCTTTCCAGAGAGAATGTGGTATATCTCTTGAGATGCTACATCGCCAAATTTCCTCATCTCGCATGGAGGGGATAATTGTGGGGTGTTTCTCGAGTTGCGGCGGGAAGCTGGGGGTGCTTCTCGAGTTGCGACGGGGACCTCAGGAACTCGCTGGGGTTGCCTCAGGGAAGTCAGGTCCCCTTTGGTGTTTTAAGGGGAACTTCCAGTTTCCTCTGGAGCCCTTCAATGTGCACAGGGGCTCCTCTCAATTTGAGTCCGTAAAGTGTGTTCTCCTCTCCAAAGGGGACGGCTGTGTGAGGGAACTTTCTGAGTCGAATAAAGGGTGTCAAGTACCATTTTGCCTTTCCAGAGGGAATGTGGAATTTCTCGTGAGATGCTGCATCGCCAAATTTCCTCATCTCGCATGGAGAAGATAATTTTGGGGTGTTTCACGAGTTGCGGCGGAAAGCTGGGGGTGCTTCTCGAGTTGCGACGGGGACCTCAGGAACCCGCTGGGTTTGCTTCAGGGAAGTCAGGTCCCCTTTGGTGTTGGAAGGTGAACTTCCGGTTTCCTCTCGAGCCCTTCAATGGGTACAGGGTCTCGTCTCGAATTGAGTCCGCAAAGGGTGTTCTCCTCTCCAAAGGGGACGGCTGTGTGAGGGAAATTTCTGAGTCGAATAAAGGGGTCAATTACCTTTTTGCCTTTCCAGAGGGAATGTGGTATTTCTCGTGAGATGCTGCATCGCCAAATTTTCACATCTCGCATGGAGGGGAGAATTTTGGGGTGTTTCTCGAGTTGCGGCGTGAAGCTGGTGGTTCTTCTCGAGCTGCGACGGGGACCTTCAGAACTCGCTGGGGTTGCTTCAGGGAAGTCAGGTCCCCATTGGTGTTGGAAGGGGAACTTCGTGTTTCCTCTCGGGCCCTTCAATGTGCACAGGGGCTAACCTCTAATTGAGTCCGTAAAGTGTGTTCTCCTCTCCAAAGGGGACGGCTGTGTGAGGGAAATTTCTGAGTCGAATAAATGGTGTCAAGTACCTTTTTGCCTTTCCAGAGGGAATGTGGTATTTCTCGTGAGATGCTGCATCGCCAAATTTCCTCATCTCGCATGGAGGGGAGAATGTTGCGGTGTTCCTCCAGTTGCGGCGGGAAGCTGGGGGTGCTTCTCGAGTTGCGACGGGGACCTCAGGTACTCGCTGCGGTTGCTTCAGGGAAGTCAGGTCTCCTTTCGTGTTGGAAGGGGAACTTCCGGTTTCCTCTCGAGCCCTTCAACGTGCACAGGGGCTCCTCTCGAATTGAGTCCGTAAAGTGTGTTCTCCTCTCCAAAGGGGACGGCTGTGTGAGGGAACTTTCTGAGTCGAATAAATGGTGTCAAGTACCTTTTTGCCTTTCCAGAGGGAATGTGGTATTTCTCGTGAGATGCTGCATCGCCAAATTTCCTCATCTCGCATGGAGGGGAGAATTTTGCGGTGTTTCTCGATTTGCAGCGGGAAGCTGGGGGTGCTTCTCGAGTTGCGACGGGGACCCCAGGAACTCGCTAGGGTTGCTTCAGGGAAGTCAGGTCCCCTTTGGTGTTGGAGGGGAACTTCCGGTTTCCTCTCGGGCCCTTCAATGTGCACAGGGGCTAACCTCTAATTGAGTCCGTAAAGTGTGTTCTCCTCTCCAAAGGGGACGGCTGTGTGAGGGAACATTCTGATTCGAATAAAGGGTGTCAAGTACCTTTTTGCCTTTCCTGAGGTAATGTGGAATTTCTCCTGAGATGATGCATCGCCAAATTTCCTCATCTCGCATGGAGGGGATAATTTTGGGGTGTTTCTCGAGTTGCGGCGGGAAGCTGGGAGTGCTTCTAGAGTTGCGACGGGGACCTCAGGAACTCGCTGGTGTTGCTTCAGTGAAGTCAGGTCCCGTTTGGTGTTGGAAGGGGAACTTCCGGTTTCCTCTCGAGCCCTTCAATGTGCACAGGGGCTTCTCTCGAATTGAGTCCGTAAAGTGTGTTCTCCTCTCCAAAGGGGACGGCTGTGTGAGGGAACATTCTGAGTCGAATCAAGGGTGTCAAGTACCTTTCTGCCTTCCCAGAGAGAATGTGGTATTTCTCGTGAGATGCAGCATCGAAAAATTTCCTCATCTCGCATGGAGGGGAGAATGTTGGGCTGTTTCTCGAGTTGCGGCCGGAAGCTGGGGGTGCTTCTCGAGTTGCGACGGGGACCTCAGGAACTCGCTGGAGTTGCTTCAGGGAAGTCAGGTCCCCTTTGGTGTTGGAAGGGGAACTTCCGGTTTCCTCTCGAGCCCTTCAATGTGCACAGGGGCTCCTCTCGAATTGAGTCCGTAAAGTGTGTTCTCCTCTCAAAGGGGACGGCTGTGGGAGGGAACTTTCTGAGTCGAATAAAGGGTGTCAAGTACCTTTTTGCCTTTCCAGAGGGATTGTGGTATTTCTCTTGAGATGCTGCATCGCCAAATTTCCTCATCTCGCATGGAGGGGATAATTTTGTGGTGTTTCTCGAGGTATGGCGGGAAGCTGGGGTGCTTCTCGAGTTGCGACGGGGACCTCAGGAACTCGCTGGAGTTGCTTCAGGGAAGTCAGGTCCCCTTTGGGGTTGGAAGGGGAACTTCCGGTTTCCTCTCGAGCCCTTCAATGTGCACAGGGGCTCCTCCTGAATTGAGTCCGTAAAGTGTGTTCTCCTCTCCAAAGGGTACGGCTGTGTGGGGGAACTTTCTGAGTTGAATAAAGGGTGTCAAGTACCTTTTTGCCTTTCCAGAGGGAATGTGCTATTTCTCTTGAGATGCTGCATCGCCAATTTCCTCATCTCGCATGGAGGGGATAATTTTGGGGTGTTTCTCGAGTTGCGGCGGGAAGCTGGGGGTGCTTCTCGAGTTGCGACGGGGACCTCAGGAACTCGCTGTGGTTGCTTCAGGGAAGTCAGGTCCCCTTTGTTGTTGGAAGGGGAACGTCCGGTTTCCTCTCGAGCCCTTCAATGTGCACAGGGGCTCCTCTCGAATTCAGTCCGTAAAGTGTGTTCTCCTCTCCAAAGGGGACGGCTGAGTGAGGGAACTTTCTGAGTCGAATAAAGGGTGTCAAGAACCTTTTTGCCTTTCCCAGGGAATGTGTTATTTCTCTTGATATGCTGCATCGCCAAATTTCCTCATCTCGCATGGAGGGGATAATTTTGGGGTGTTTCTCGAGTTGTGGCGGGAAGCTGGGGGTGCTTCTCGAGTTCGGAGGGGGACATCAGGAACTCGCTGGGGTTGCTTCAGGGAAGGCAGGTCCCCTATGGTGTTGGAAGGGGAACTTCCGGTTTCCTCTCCAGCCCTTCAATGTGCACAGGGGCTAACCTCTAATTGAGTCCGTAAAGTGTGTTCTCCTCTCCAAAGGGGACGGCTGTGTGAGGGAACTTTCTGAGTCGAATAAAGGGTGTCAAGTACCTTTTTGCCTTTCCAGAGGGAATGTGGTATTTCTCTTGAGATGCTGCATCGCCAAATTTCCTCATCTCGCATAGAGGGGATAATTTTGGAGTGTTTCTCGAGTTGCGGCGGGAAGCTGGGGGAGCTTCTCGAGTTGCGACGGGGACCTCAGGAACTCGCTGGGGTTGCTTCAGGGAAGTCAGGTCCCCTTTGGTGTTGGAAGGGGAACTTCCGGTTTCCTCTCGAGCCCTTCAATGTGCACAGGGGCTCTTCTCGAATTGAGACTTTAAAGTGTGTTCTCCTCTCCAAAGAGGACGGCTGTTTGAGGGAACTTTCTGAGTCGAATAAAGTGTGTCAAGTACCTTTCTGCCTTTCCAGAGGGAATGTGGTGTTTCTCGTGAGAGGCAGCATCGCCAAATTTCCTCATCTCGCATGAAGGGGAGAATTTTGGGGTGGTTCTCGTGTTGCGGCGGGAAGCTGGGGGTGCTTCTCGAGTTGCGACGGGGACCTCAGGACCTCGCTGGGGTTGATTCAGGGAAGTCATGTCTCCTTTGTTGTTGGTAGGGAAACTTCCGGTTTCCTCTCGAGCCCTTCAATGTGCACCGGGGCTCCTCTCGAATTGAGTCCGTGAAGTGTGTTCTCCTCTCAAAGGGGACGGCTGTGTGAGGGAACTTTCTGTGTCGAATAAAGTGTGTCAAGTACCTTTTTGCCTTTCCAGAGGGAATGTGGTATTTCTCTTGAGATGCTGCATCGCCAAATTTCGCCATCTCGCATGGAGGGGATAATTTTTGTCTGTTTCTCGAGTTGCGGCGGGAAGATGGGGGTGCTTCTCGATTTGCGACGGGGACCTCAGGAACTCGCTGGGGTTGCTTCAGGGAAGTCAGGTCCCCTTTGGTGTTGGAAGGGGAACTTCCGGTTTACACTCGAGCCCTTCATTGTGCACAGGGGCTCCTCTTGAATTGAGTCCGTAATGTATGTTCTCCCTTCCAAGGGGACGGCTGTGTGAGGGAACTTTCTGGGTCGAATAAAGGGTGTCAAGTACCTTTTTGCCTTTCCAGAGGGAATGAGGTATTTAACTTGAGATGCTGCATCGCCAAATTTCCTCATCTCGCATGGAGGGGATAATTTTGGGGTGTTTCACGAGTTGCGGCGGGAAGCTGGGGGTGCTTCTCGAGTTGCGACGGGGACCTCAGGAACTCGCTGGGGTTGCTTGAGGGAAGTCAGGTCCCCTTTGGTGTTGGAAGGGGAACTTCCGGTTTCCTCTCGAGCCCTTCAGTGTGCACAGGTTCTACTCTCGAACTGAGTCTGCTAAGTGTGTTCTCCTCTCCAAAGGGGACGGCTGTGTGAGGGAACTTTCTGAGTCCAATGAAGGGTGTCAAGTACCTTTTTGCCTTTCCAGAGGGAATGTGGTATTTCTCTTGAGATGCTGCATCGCCAAATTTCCTCATCTCGCATGGAAGGGAGAATTTTGGGGTGTTTCTCGAGTTGCGGCGGGAAGCTGGGGGTAATTCTCGAGTTGCTACGGGGACATCCGGAACTTGCAGGAGTTGCTTCAGGGAAGTCAGTTCCCCTTTTGTGTTGGAAGGGGAGCTTCCGGTTTCCTCTCGAGCCCTTCAATGTGCACAGGGGCTCCTATCGAATTGATTCCGTAAAGTGTGTTCTCCTCTCTAAAGGGGACGGCTGTGTGAGGGAAATTTCTGAGTCGAATAAATGGTGTCAAGTACCTTTTTGCCTTTCCAGAGGGAATGTGGTATTTCTCGTGAGATGCTGCATCGCCAAATTTCCTCATCTCGCATGGAGGGGAGAATTTTGCGGTGTTTCTCGAGTTGCAACGGGAAGCTGGAGGTGCTTCTCGAGTTGCGACGGGGACCTCAGGAACTCGCTGGGGTTGCTTCAGGGAAGTCAGGTCCCCTTTGGTGTTGGAAGGGGAACTTCCGGTTTCCTCTCGAGCCCTTCAATGTGCACAGGGGCTCCTCCTGAATTGAGTCCATAAAGTGTGTTCTCCTCTTCAAAGGGGACGGTTGAGTGAGGGAACGTTCTGAGTCGAATAAAGGGTGTCAAGTACCTTTTTGCCTTTCCAGAGGGAATGTGCTATTTCTCTTGAGATGCTGCATCGCCAAATTGCCTCATCTCGCATGGAGGGGATAATTTTGGGGTGTTTCTCGAGTTGCGGCGGGAAGCTGGGGGTGCTTCTCGAGTTGCGACGGGGACCTCAGGAACTCGCTGGGGTTGCTTCAGGGAAGTCAGGTCCCCTTTGTTGTTGGAAGGGGAACGTCCGGTTTCCTCTCGAGCCCTTCAATGTGCACAGGGGCTCCTCTCGAATTCAGTCCGTAAAGTGTGTTCTCCTCTCCAAAGGGGACGGCTGAGTGAGGGAACTTTCTGAGTCGAATAAAGGGTGTCAAGTACCTTTTTGCCTTTCCCAGGGAATGTGTTATTTCTCTTGATATGCTGCATCGCCAAATTTCCTCATCTCGCATGGAGGGGATAATTTTGGGGTGTTTCTCGAGTTGTGGCGGGAAGCTGGGGGTGCTTCTCGAGTTCGGAGGGGGACCTCAGGAACTCGCTGGGGTTGCTTCAGGGAAGGCAGGTCCCCTATGGTGTTGGAAGGGGAACTTCCGGTTTTCTCTCCAGCCCTTCAATGTGCACAGGGGCTAACCTCTAATTGAGTCCGTAAAGTGTGTTCTCCTCTCCAAAGGGGACGGCTGTGTGAGGGAACTTTCTGAGTCGAATAAAGGGTGTCAAGTAACTTTTTGCCTTTCCAGAGGGAATGTGGTATTTCTCTTGAGATGCTGCATCGCCAAATTTCCTCATCTCGCATAGAGGGGATAATTTTGGAGTGTTTCTCGAGTTGCGGCGGGAAGCTGGGGGAGCTTCTCGAGTTGCGACGGGGACCTCAGGAACTCGCTGGGGTTGCTTCAGGGAAGTCAGGTCCCCTTTGGTGTTGGAAGGGGAACTTCCGGTTTCCTCTCGAGCCCTTCAATGTGCACAGAGGCTCTTCTCGAATTGAGACTTTAAAGTGTGTTCTCCTCTCCAAAGAGGACGGCTGTTTGAGGGAACTTTCTGAGTCGAATAAAGTGTGTCAAGTACCTTTCTGCCTTTCCAGAGGGAATGTGGTGTTTCTCGTGAGAGGCAGCATCGCCAAATTTCCTCATCTCGCATGAAGGGGAGAATTTTGGGGTGGTTCTCGTGTTGCGGCGGGAAGCTGGGTGTGCTTCTCGAGTTGCGACGGGGACCTCAGGACTTCGCTGGGGTTGCTTCAGGGAAGTCAGGTCCCCTTTGGTGTTGGAAGGGGAACTTCCGGTTTCCTCTCGAGCCCTTCAATGTGCACAGGGGCTACTCCTGTATTGAGTCCGTAAAGTGTGTTCTCCTCTCCAAAGGGGACGGCTGTGTGGGGGAACTTTCTGAGTCGAATAAAGGGTGTCAAGTACCTTTTTGCCTTTCCAGAGGGAATGTGGTATTTCTCTTGAGATGCTGCATCGCCAAATTTCCTCATCTCGCATGGAGGGGATAATTTTGGTGTGTTTCTCGAGTTGCGGCGGGAAGCTGGGGGTGCTTCTCGAGTTGCGACGGGGACCTCAGGAACTCGCTGGGGTTGCTTCAGGGAAGTCAGGTCCCCTTTGGTGTTGGAAGTGGAACTTCCGGTTTCCTCTCGAGCCCTTCAATGTGCACAGGGGCTAACCTCTAATTGAGTCCGTAAAGTGTGTTCTCCTCTCCAAAGGGGACGGCTGTGTGAGGGAACTTTCTGAGTCGAATAAAGGGTGTCAAGTACCTTTTTGCCTTTCCAGAAGGAATGTGGTATTTCTCGTGAGATGCTGCATCGCCAAATTTCCTCATCTCGCATGGAGGGGAGAATTTTGGTCTGTTTCTCGAGTTACGGCGGGAAGCTGGGGGTGCTTCTCGAGTTGCCACGGGGACCTCAGGAACTCGCTGGGGTTGCTTCAGGGAAGTCAGGTCCCCTTTGTTGTTGGAAGGGGAACTTCCGGTTTCCTCTCGAGCCCTTCAATGTGCACAGAGGCTCCTTTCGAATTGCGTCTTTACAGTGTGTTCTCCTCTCCAAAGAGGACGGCTGTTTTAGGGAACTTTCTGAGTCGAATAAAGTGTGTCAAGTACCTTTCTGCCTTTCCAGAGGGAATGTGGTATTTCTCGTGAGATGCTGCATCGCCAAATTTCCTCATCTCGCATGGAGGGGAGAATTTTGGGGTGTTTCTCGAGTTGCGGCGGGAAGCTGGGGGTGCTTCTCCAGTTGCGACGGGGACCTCAGGAACTCGCTGGGGTTGCTTCAGTGAAATCAGGTCCCCTTTGGTGTTGGAAGGGGAACTTCCGGTTTCCTCTCGAGCCCTTCAATGTGCACCGGGGCTCCTCTCGAATTGAGTCCGTGAAGTGTGTTCTCCTCTCAAAGGGGACGGCTGTGTGAGGAAACTTTCTGAGTCGAATAAAGGGTGTCAAGTACCTTTTTACCTTTCCAGATGGAATGTGGTATTTCTCGTGAGATGCTGCATCGCCAAATTGCCTCATCTCGCATGGAGGTGAGAATTTTGGGGTGTTTCTCGAGTTGCGGCGGGAAGCTGGGGGTGCTTCTCGAGTTGCGACGGGGACCTCAGGAACTCGCTGGGGTTGCTTCAGGGAAGTCAGGTCCCTTTTGGTGTTGGAAGGGGAACTTCCGGTTTCCTCTCGAGCCCTTCAATGTGCACAGGGGCTCCTCTCGAATTGAGTTGTAAAATGTGTTCTCCTCTCCAAAGGGGACGGCTGTGTGAGGGAACTTTCTGAGTCGAATAAAGGGTGTCAAGTACCTTTTTGCCTTTCCAGAGGGAATGTGGAATTTCTCTTGAGATGCTGCATCGCCAAATTTCCTCATCTCGCATGGAGGGGATAATTTTGGGTTGTTTCTCGAGTTGCGGCGGGAATTTGGTGGTGCTTCTCGAGTTGCGACGGGGACCTCAAGAACTCGCTGGGGTTGCATCAGGGAAGTCAGGTCCCCTTTGGTGTTGGAAGGGGAACTTCCGGTTTCCTCTCGAGCCCTTCAATGTGCACAGGGGCTCCTCTCGAATTGAGTCCGTAAAGTGTGTTCTCCTCTCCAAATGGGACGGTTGTGTGAGGGAAATTTCTGAGTCGAATAAAGGGTGTCAACTACCTTTTTGCCTTTCCAGAGGGAATGTGCTATTTCTCTTGAGATGCTGCATCGCTAAATTTCCTCATCTCGCATGGAGGGGATAATTTTGTTGTGTTTATCGAGTTGCGGCGGGAAGCTGGGTGTGCTTCTCGAGTTGCGACGGGGACCTCAGGAACTCGCTGGGGTTGGTTCAGGGAAGTCAAGTTCCCTTTGGTGTTGGAAGGGGAACTTCCGGTTTCCTCTCGAGCCCTTCAATGTGCACAGGGGCTCCTCACTAATTGAGTCCGTAAAGTGTTTTCTCCTCTCCAAAGGGGACGGCTGTGTGAGGGAACTTTCTGAGTCGAATAAAGGGTGTCAAGTACCTTTTTGCCTTTCCAGAGGGAATGTGGTATTTCTCCTGAGATGCTGCATCGCCAAATTTCCTCATCTCGAATGGAAGGGAGAATTTTGGGGTGTTTCTCGATTTGCGGCGGGAAGCTGGGGGTGCATCTCGAGTAGCAACGGGGACCTCAGGAACTCGCTGGGGTTGATTCAGGGAAGTCATGTCTCCTTTTTTGTTGGAAGGGAAACTTCCGGTTTCCTCTCGAGCCCTTCAATGTGCACCGGGGCTCCTCTCGAATTGAGTCCGTGAAGTGTGTTCTCCTCTCAAAGGGGACGGCTGTGTGAGGGAACTTTCTGTGTCGAATAAAGTGTCAAGTACCTTTTTGCCTTTCCAGAGGGAATGTGGTATTTCTCTTGAGATGCTGCTTCGCCAAATTTCGCCATCTCGCATGGAGGGGATAATTTTTGTCTGTTTCTCGAGTTGCGGCGGGAAGATGGGGGTGCTTCTCGATTTGCGACGGGGACCTCAGGAACTCGCTGGGGTTGCTTCAGGGAAGTCAGGTCCCCTTTGGTGTTGGAAGGGGAACTTCCGGTTTACACTCGAGCCCTTCATTGTGCACAGGGGCTCCTCTTGAATTGAGTCCGTAATGTATGTTCTCCCTTCCAAGGGGACGGCTGTGTGAGGGAACTTTCTGGGTCGAATAAAGGGTGTCAAGTACCTTTTTGCCTTTCCAGAGGGAATGAGGTATTTAACTTGAGATGCTGCATCGCCAAATTTCCTCATCTCGCATGGAGGGGATAATTTTGGGGTGTTTCACGAGTTGCGACGGGAAGCTGGGGGTGCTTCTCGAGTTGCGACGGGGACCTCAGGAACTCGCTGGGGTTGCTTGAGGGAAGTCAGGTCCCCTTTGGTGTTGGAAGGGGAACTTCCGGATTACTTTCGAGCCCTTCAATTGGCCCAGGGGCTCCTCTCGAATTGAGTCCGTAAAGTGTGTTCTCCTCTCCAAACGGGACGGCTGTGTGAGGGAACTTTCTGAGTCGAATAAAGGGTGTCAAGTACCTTTTGGCCTTTCCAGAGGGAATGTGGTATTTCTCTTGAGATGCTGCATCGTCAAATTTCCTCATCTCGCATGGAGGGGAGAATTTTGCGGTGTTTCTCGAGTTGCAGCGGGAAGCTGGAGGTGCTTCTCGAGTTGCGACGGGGACCTCAGGAACTCGCTGGGGTTGCTTCAGGGAAGTCAGGTCCCCTTTGTTGTTGGAAGGGGAACTTCCGGATTACTTTCGAGCCCTTCAATTGGCCCAGGGGCTCCTCTCGAATTGAGTCCGTAAAGTGTGTTCTCCTCTCCAAACGGGACGGCTGTGTGAGGGAACTTTCTGAGTCGAATAAAGGGTGTCAAGTACCTTTTGGCCTTTCCAGAGGGAATGTGGTATTTCTCTTGAGATGCTGCATCGCCAAATTTCCTCATCTCGCATGGAGGGGATAATTTTGGGGTGTTTCACGAGTTGCGGCGGGTAGTTGGGGGTGCTTCTCGAGTTGCGACGGGGACCTCAGGAACTCGCTGGGGTTGCTTCAGGGAAGTCAGGTCCCCTTTGGTGTTGGAAGGGGAACTTCCGGTTTCCTCTCGAGCCCTTCAGTGTGCACAGGGGCTACTCTCGAACTGAGTCTGCTAAGTGTGTTCTCCTCTCCAAAGGGGACGGCAGTGTGAGGGAACTTTCTGAGTCCAATGAAGGGTGTCAAGTACCTTTTTGCCTTTCCAGAGGGAATGTGGTATTTCTCTTGAGATGCTGCATCGCCAATTTTCCTCATCTCGCATGGAGGGGATTATTTTGGGGAGTTTCTCGAGCTGCGGCGGGAAGCTGGGGGTGCCTCTCGAGTTGCGACGGGGACCTCAGGAACTCGCTGGGGTTGCTTTAGGAAAAACAAGTCCCTTTTGGTGTTGGAAGGGGAACTTCCGGGTTCCTCTCGAGCCCTTCAATGTGCACAATGGCTCCCCTCGAATTGAGTCCGTAAAGTGAGTTCTCCTCTCCAAAGGGGACGGCTTTGTTAGGGAACTTTCTGAGTCGAATAAAGGGAGTCAAGTACCTTTTTGCCTTTCCAGAGGCAATGTGGTATTTCTCTTGAGATGCTGCATCGCAAAATTTACTCATCTCGCATGGAGGGGATAATTTTGGGGTGTTTCTCGAGTTGCGGCGGGAAACTGGGGGTGCGTCTCGAGTTGCTACGGGAAACTCAGGAACTCGCTGGGGTTGCTTCAGGGAAGTCAGGTCACCTTTGGTGTTGGAAGGGGAAATTCCGGTTTCCTCTCGAGTCTTTCAATGTGCACAGGGGCTCCCCTCGAATTGACTCCGTAAAGTGTGTTCTCCTCTCCAAAGGGGACGGCTGTGTGAGGGAACTTTCTGAGTCGAATAAAGGGTGTCAAGTACATTTTTGCCTTTCCAGTGCGAATGTGGTATTTCTCTTGAGATGCTGCATCGCCAAATTTCATCATCTCGCAAAGAGGGGATAATTTTGGGTTGTTTCACGAGTTGCGGCTGGAAGCTGGGGGTGGTTGTCGAGTTGCGTCGGGGACCTCAGGAACTCGCTGGGGTTGCTTCAGGGAAGTCAGGTCCCCTTTGGTGTTGGAAGGGAAACTTCAGGTTTCCTCTCGAACCCTTCAATGTGCACAGGGGCTCCTCTCGAATTGAGTCCGTAAAGTGTGTACTCCTCTCCAAAGGGGACGGCTGTGTGAGGGAACTTTCTGAGTCGAATAAAGGGTGTCAAGTACCTTTTTGCCTTTCCAGAGGGAATGTGGTATTTCTCGTGAGATGCTTCATCGCCAAATTTCCTCATCTCGCATGGAGGGGATAATTTTGCGTTGTTTCTTGAGTTGTGGCGGGAAGCTGGGGGTTCTTCTCGAGTTGCGACGGGGACCTAAGGAACTCGCTGGGGTTACTTTAGGGAAATCAGGTCCCCTTTGGTGATGGAAGGGGAACTTCCGGTTTCCTCTCGAGCCCTTCGATGTGCACAGGGGCCCCTCTCGAATTGAGTCCGTAAAGTGTGTTCTCCTCTCCAAAGGGGACGGCTGTGTGAGGGAACTTTATGAGCCGAATAAAGGGTGTCAAGTAACTTTTTGCCTTTCCAGAGGGAATGTGGTATTTCTCTTCAGATGCTGCATCGCCAAATTTCCTCATCTCGCATGGATGGGAGAATTTTTGGGTATTTCTCGAGTTGCGGCGGGAAGCTGGGGGTGCTTCTCGAGTTGCGACGTGGACCTCAGGAACTTGCTGGGGTTGCTTCAGGGAAGTCAGGTCCCCTTTGGTGTTGAAAGGGGAACTTCAGGTTTCCTCTCGAGCCCTTCAATGTGCACAGTGCCTCCTCTCCAATTGAGTCCGTAAAGTGTGTTCTCCTCTCCAAAGGGAACGGCTGTGTGAGGGAACTTACTGAGTCGAATAAAGGGTGTCAAGTAACTTTTTGCCTTTCCAGAGGGAATGTGGTATTTCTCGTGAGATGCTGCATTGACAAATTTCCTCATCTCGCATGGAGGGGAGAATTTTGGAGTGTTTCTCGAGTTGCGGCGGGAAGCTGGGGGTGCTACTCTAGTTGCAACGGGGACCTCAGGTACTCGCTGGGGTTGCCTCAGGGAAATCAGGTCCCCTTTGTTGTTGGAAGGGGAACTTCCGGTTTCCTCTCGAGCCCTTCAATGTGCACAGGGGCTCCTCTCGAATTGAGTCTGTAAAGTGTGTTCTCCTCTCCATAGGGGACGGTTGTGTGAGGGAAGTTTCTGAGTCGAATAAAGTTTGTCAAGTACCTTTTTGCCTTTCCAGAGTGAATGTGGTATTTCTCGTGAGATGCTGCATCGGCAAATTTCCGCATCTCGTATGGAAGGGATAATTTTGGGGTGTTTCTCGAGTTGCGGCGGGAAGCTGGGGGTGCTTCTCGAGTTGCGACGGGGACCTCAGGAACTCGATGGCGTTGCTTCAGGGAAGTCAGGTCCCCTTTGGTGTTGGAAGGGGAACTTCTGGTTTCCTCTCTAGCATTTCAATGTGCACAGGGGTCCTCTCGAATTGAGTCCGTGAAGTGTGTTCTCCTCTCAAAGGGGACGGCTGTGTGAGGGAACTTTCTGAGTCGAATAAAGGGTGTCAAGTACCTTTTTGCCTTTCCAGAGGGAATGTGGTATTTCTCTTGAGATGCTGCATCGCCAAATTTCCTCATCTCGCATGGAGGGGATAATTTTGGTGTGTTTCTCGAGTTGCGGCGGGAAGCTGGGGGTGCTTCTCCTTATGCGACGGGGACCTCAGGAACTCGCTGGGGTTGCTTCAGGGAAGTCAGGTCCCCTTTGGTGTTGGAAGGGGAACTTCCGGTTTCCTCTCGAGCCCTTCAATGTGCACAGGGGCTCCTCCTGAATTGAGTCCATAAAGTTGTTCTCCTCTTCAAAGGGGACGGCTGAGTGAGGGAACGTTCTGAGTCGAATAAAGGGTGTCAAGTACCTTTTTGCCTTTCCAGAGGGAATGTGGTATTTCTCTTGAAATGCTGCATCGCCAAATTTCCTCATCTCGCATGGAGGGGAGAATTTTGGGGTGTTTCTCGAGTTGCGGTGGGAAGCTGGGGGTGCTTCTCGAGTTGCGACGGGGACCTCAGGAACTCGCTGGGGTTGCTTCAGGGAAGTCAGGTCCCCTTTGGTGTTGGAAGGGGAACTTCCGGTTTCCCCTCGAGCCCTTCAATGTGCACAGAGGCTCCTCTCGAATTGAGTCCGTAACGTGTGTTCTCCTCTCCAAAGGGGACGGCTGTGTGAGGGAACATTCTTAGTCGAATAAAGGGTGTCAAGTATCTTTCTGCCTTTCCAGAGGGAATGTGGTATTTCTCTTGAGATGCTGCATCGCCAAATTTCCTGATCTCGCATGGAGGGGAGAATTTTGGGGTGTTTCTCGAGTTGCGGCGGGAAGCTGGGGGTGCTTCTCGAGTTGCGACGGGGACCTCAGGAACTCGCTGGGGTTGCTTCAGGGAAGTCAGGTCCCCTTTAGTGTTGGAAGGGGAACTTCCAGTGTCCTCTCGAGCCCTTCAATGTGCACAGGGGCTCCTCTCAAATTGAGTCCGTAAAGTGTGTTCTCCTCTCCAAAGGGGACGGCTGAGTGAGGGAACTTTCTGAGTCGAATAAAGGGTGTCAAGTACCTTTTTGCCTTTCCAGAGGGAGTGTGGTATTTCTCTTGAGATGCTGCATCGCCAAATTTCCTCATCTCGCATGGAGGGGATAATTTTGGGGTGTTTCTCGAGTTGCGGCGGGAAGCTGGGGGTGCTTCTCGAGTTCCGACGGGGACCTCAGGAACTCGCTGGGGTTGCTTCAGAGAAGTCAGGTCCCCTTTTGTGTTGGAAGGGGAACTTCGGGTTTCCTCTCGAGCCCTTCAATGTGCACAGGGGCTCCTCTCGAATTGAGTCCGTGAAGTGTTTCTCCTCTCAAAGGGGACAACTGTGTGAGGTAACTTTCTGAGTCGAATAAAGGGTGTCAAGTACCTTCTTGCCTTTTTAGAGGGAATGTGGTATTTCTCGTGATATGCTGCATCGACAAATTTCCTCATCTCGCATGGAGGGGATAATTTTGCGTGTTTCTCGAGTTGCGGCGGGAAGCTGGGGGTGCTTGTCGAGTTGCCACGGGGAACTCAGGAACTCGCTGGGGTTGCTTCAGGGAAGTCAGGTCCCCTTTGGTGTTGGAAGGGGAACTTCCGGTTTCCTCTCGACCCTTGAATGGGCACAGGGGCTCAACTCGAATTGAGTCCGTAAAGTGTGTTCTCCTCTCCAAAGGGGACGGCTGTGTGAGGGATCTTTCTGAGTCGAATAAAGGGTGTCAAGTACCTTTTTGCCTTTCCAGAGGGAATGTGCTATTTCTCTTGAGATGCTGCATCGCCAAATTTCCTCATCTCGCATGGAGGGGAGAATTTTGGGGTGTTTCTCGAGTTGCGGCGGGAAGCTGGGGGTGCTTCTCGAGTTGCGACGGGGACCTCAGGAACTCGCTGGGGTTGCTTCAGGGAAGTCAGGTCCCCTTTGGTGTTGGATGGGAAACTTCCGGTTTCCTCTCGAGCCCTTCAATGTGCACAGGGGCTCCTCTAGAATTGAGTCCGTAAAGTGTGTTCTCCTCTCCAAAGGGGACGGCTGTGTGAGGGAACTTTCTGAGTCGAATAAAGGGTGTCAAGTAACTTTTTGCCTTTCCAGCTAATGAGGTATTTCTCTTGAGATGCTGCATCGCCAAATTTCCTCATCTCGCATGAAGGGGATAATTTTGGGGTGTTTCTCGAGTTGCGGCGGGAAGCTGGGGATGCTTCTCGAGTTGCGACGGGGACCTCAGGAACTCACTGGGGTTGCTTCAGGGAAGTCAGGTACCCTTTGGTGTTGGAAGGGGAACTTCCGGTTCCTCTCAAGCCTTTCAATGTGCACAGGGGCTCCTTTCGAATTGAGTCCGTAAAATGTGTTCTCCTCTCCAAAGGGGACGGCTGTGTGAGGGAACTTTCTGAGTCGAATAAAGGTTGTCAAGTACCTTTTTGCCTTTTCAGAGGGAATGTGCTATTTCTCTTGAGATGCTGCATCGCCTAATTTCCTCATCTCGCATGGAGGGGATAATTTTGGGGTGTTTCTCGAGTTGCGGCGGGAAGCTGGGGGTGCTTCTCGAGTTGCGATGGTGACCTCAGGAACTCGCTGGGGTTGCTTCAGGGAAGTCAGGTCCCCTTTGGTGTTGGAAGGGGAACTTCCGGTTTCCTCTCGAGCCCTTCAATGTGCACAGGGGCTCCTCTCGAACTGAGTCCGTAAAGTGTGTTCTCCTCTCCAAAGGGGACAGCTGTGTGAGGGAACTTTCTGAGTCGAATAAAGGGTGTCAAGTACCTTTTTGCCTTTCCAGAGGGAATGTGGTATTTCTCTTGAGATGCTGCATCGCCAAATTTCCTCATCTCGCATGGACGGGATAATTTTGGGGTGTTTCTCGAGTTGCGGCGGGAAGCTGGGGGTGCTTCTCGAGGTGCGACGGGGACCTCAGGAACTCGCTGGGGTTGCTTCAGGGAAGTCAGGTACCCTTTGCTGTTGGAAGGAGAACTTCCGGTTCCTCTCAAGCCCTTCAATGTGCACAGGGGCTCCTCTCGAATTGAGTCCGTAAAATGTGTTCTCCTCTCCAAAGGGGACGGCTGTGTGAGGGAACTTTCTGAGTCGAATAAAGGGTGTCAAGTACCTTTTTGCCTTTCCAGAGGAAATGTAGTATTTCTCTTGAGATGCTGCATCGCCAAATTACCTCATCTCGCATGGAGGGGATAATTTTGGGGTGTTTCTCGAGTTGCGTCGGGAAGCTGTGGGTGCTTCTCGAGTTGCGACGGGGTCCTCAGGAACTCGCTGGGGTTGCTTGAGGGAAGTCAGGTCCCCTTTGGTGTTGGAAGGGGAACTTCCGGTTTCCTCTCGAGCCCTTCAATGTGCACAGGGGCTCCTCTCGAATTGAGTACGTAAAGTGTGTTCTCCTCTCAAAGGGGACGGCTGTGTGAGGGAACTTTCTGAGTCGAATAAAGGGTGTCAAGTACCTTTTTGCCTTTCCAGAGGGAATGTGCTATTTCTCTTGAGATGCTGCATCGCCAAATTTCCTCATCTCGCATGGAGGGGATAATTTTGTGGTGTTTCTCGAGTTGCGGCGGTAAGCTGGGGGTGCTACTCGAGTTGCGACGGGAACCTCAGGAACTCGCTGGGGTTGCTTCAGGGAAGTCAGGTCCCCTTTGGTGTTGGATGGGGAACTTCCGGATTCCTCTCGAGCCCTTACATGTGCACAGGGGCTTCTCTCCATTTGAGTCCGTAAAGTGTGTTCTCCTCTCCAAAGGGGACGGCTGTGTGAGGGAACTTTCTGAGTCGAATAAAGGGTGTCAAGTACATTTTTGCCTTTCCAGAGGGAATATGGTATTTCTCTTGAGATGCTGCATCGCCAAATTTCCTCATCTCGCATGGAGGGGATAATTTTGGGGTGCTTCTCGAGTTGCGACGGGGACCTCAGGAACTCGCTGGGGTTGCTTCAGGGAAGTCAGGTCCCCTTTGCTGTTGGAGGGGAACTTCCGGTTTCCTCTCGAGCCCTTCAATGTGCACAGGGGCTCCTCTCGAATTGAGTCCGTAAAGTGTGTTCTCCTCTCCAAAGGGGACGGCTGTGTGAGGGAACTTGCTGAGTCGCATAAAGGGTGTCAAGTACCTTTTTGCCTTCCCAGAGTGAATGTGGTATTTCTCTTGAGATGCAGCATCGCTAAATTTCCTCATCTCGCATGGAGGGGATAATTTTGGGGTGTTTCTCGAGTTGCGGTGGGAAGCTGGGGGTGCTTTTCGAGTTGCGACGGGGACCTCAGGAACTCGCTGGGGTTGCTTCAGGGAAGTCAGGTCCCCTTTGGTGTTGGAAGGGGAACTTCCGGTTTCCTCTCGAGCTCTTCAATGTGCACAGGGGCTCCTCTCGAATTGAGTCCGTAAAGTGTGTTCTCCTCTCCAAAGGGGACGGCTGTGTGAGGGAACTTTCTGAGTCGAATAAAGGGTGTCAAGTACATTTTTGCCTTTCCAGAGGGAATGTGCTATTTCTCTTGAGATGCTGCATCGCCAAATTTCCTCATCTCGCATGGAAGGGATAATTTTGGGGTGTTTCTCGAGTTGCGGAGGGAAGCTGGGGGTGCTTCTCGAGTTGCGACGGGGACCTCAGGAACTCGCGGGGGTTGCTTCCTGGAAGTCAGGTCCCCTTTGCTGTTGGAGTGGAACTTCCGGTTTCCTCTCGAGCCCTTCAATGTGCACAGGGGCTCCTCTAGTATTGAGTCCGTAAAGTGTGTTCTCCTCTCCAAAGGGGACGGCTGTGTTAGGGAACTTGCTGAGTCGCATAAAGGGTGTCAAGTATCTTTTTGCCTTTCCAGAGGGAATGTGGTATTTCTCTTGAGATGCTGCATCGCTAAATTTCCTCATCTCGCATGGAGGGGATAATTTTGGGGTGTTTCTCGAGTTTCGGCGGGAAGCTGGGGGTGCTTCTCGAGTTGCGACGGAGACCTCAGGAACTCGCTGGGGTTGCTTCAGGGAAGTCAGGTCCCCTTTGCTGTTGGAGGGGAACTTCCGGATTCCTCTCGAGCCCTTCAATGTGCACAGGGGCTCCTCTCGAATTGAGTCCGGAAAATGTGTTCTCGTCTCCAAAGGGGACGGCTGTGTGAGGGAACTTTCTGAGTCGAATAAAGGGTGTCAAGTACCTTTTTGCCTTTCCAGAGGGAATGTGGTATTTCTCTTGAGATGCTGCATCGCCAAATTTCCTCATCTCGGATGGAGAGGATAATTTTAAGGTGTTTCTGGAGTTGCGGTGGGAAGCTGGGGGTGCTTCTCGAGTTGCGACGGGGACCTCAGGAACTCGCTGGGGTTGCTTCAGCGAAGTCAGGTCCCCTTTGGTGTTGGAAAGGGAACTTCCGGTTTCCTCTCGAGCCCTTCAATGTGCACAGGGGCTCCTCTCGAATTGAGTCCGTAAAGTATGTTCTCCTCTCCACAGGGGACGGCTGTGTGAGGGAACTTTCTGAGTCGAATAAAGGGTGTCAAGTACCTTTTTGCCTTTCCAGAGGGAATGTGGTATTTCTCTTGAGATGCTGCATCGCCAAATTTCCTCATCTCGCATGGAGGGGATAATTTTGGTGTGTTTCTCGAGTTGCCGCGGGAAGTTGGGGGTGCTTCTCGAGTTGCGACGGGGACCTCAGGAACTCGCTGGGGTTGCTTCAGGGAAGTCAGGTCCCCTTTGGTGTTGGAGGGGAACTTCCGGTATCCTCTCGAGCCCTTCAATGTGCACAGGGGCTCCTCTCGAATTGAGTCCGTAAAATGTGTTCTCCTCTCCAAAGGGAACGGCTGTGTGAGGGAAGTTTCTGAGTCGAATAAAGGGTGTCAAGTACCTTTTTGCCTTTCCAGAGAGAATGTGGTATTTCTCTTGAGATGCTGCATCGCAAAATTTCCTCATCTCGCATGGAGGGGATAATTTTGGGGTGTTTCTCGAGTTGCGGCGGCAAGCTCGGGGTGCTTCTCGAGTTGCGACGGGGATCTCAGGAACTCGCTGGCGTTGCTTCAGGGAAGACAGGTCCCCTTTGCTGTTGGAGGGGAACATCCGGTTTCCTCTCGAGCCCTTCAGTGTGCACAGTGTCTCCTCCCGAATGGAGTCCGATAGTGTGCTCTCCTCTCCAAAGGGGACGGCTGTGTGAGGGAACTTTCTGAGTCGAATAAAGGGTGTCAAGTACCGTTTTGCCTTTCCAGAGGGAATGTGGTATTTCTCTTGAGATGCTGCATCGCCAAATTTCCTCATCTCGCATGGAGGGGATAATTTTGGGGTGTTTCTCGAGTTGCGGCGGGAAGCTGGGGGTGCTTCTTCAGTAGCGACTGGGACCTCAGGAACTCGCTGCGGTTACTTCAGGGAAGTCAGGTCCCCTTTGGTGTTGGAAGGGGAACTTCCGGTTTCCTGTGGAGCCCTTCAATGTGCACAGGGGCTCCTCTCGAATTGAGTCTGTAAATTGTGTTCTCCTCTCCAAAGAGGACGGCTGTGTGAGGGAATTTTCTGAGTCGAATAAAGGGTGTCAAGCACCTTTTTGCCTTTCCAGAGGGAATGTGGTATTTCTCTTGAGATGCTGCATCGCCAAATTTCCTCATCTCGCATGGAGGGTATAATTTTGGGGTGTTTCTCGAGTTGCGGCGGGAAGCTGGGGGTGCTTCTCGAGTTGCGACGGGGACCTCAGGAACTCGCTGTGGTTGCTTCAGGGAAGTCAGGTCCCCTTTGGTGTTGGAAGGGGAACTTTCGGTTTCCTCTCGATCCCTTCAATGTGCACAGGAGCTCCTCTCCAGTTGAGTCCATAAAGTGTGTTCTCCTCTCCAAAGGGGACGGCTGTGTGAGGGAACTTTCTGAGTCGAATAAAGGGTGTCAAGTACCTTTTTGCCTTTCTAGAGGGAATGTGGTATTTCTCTTGATATGCTGCATCGCGAAATTTCCTCATCTCGCATGGAGGGGATAATTTTGGGGTGTTTCTCGAGTTGCGGCGGGAAGCTTGGGGTGCTTCTCGAGTTGCGACGGGCCCTCAGGAACTCGCTGGGGTTGCTTCAGGGAAGTCAGTTCCCCTTTGCAGTTGGAAGGGGAACTTCCTGTTTCCTCTCGAGCCCTTCAATGTGCACAGGGGCTCCTTTCGAATTGAGTCCGTAAAGTGTGTTCTCCTCTCCAAAGGGGACGGCTGTGTGAGGGAACATTCTGAGTCGAATAAAGGGAGTTAAGTACCTTTTTGCCTTTCCAGAAGGAATGTGGTATTTCTCTTAAGATGCTGCATCGCCAAATTTCCTCATCTCGCATTGAGGGGATAATTTTGGGGTATTTCTCGAGTTGCGGCAGGAAGCTGGGGGTGCTTCTCGAGTTGGGACTGGGACGTCAGGAACTCGCTGGGGTTGCTTCAGGGAAGTCAGTTCCCCTTTGCAGTTGGAAGGGGAACTTCCTGTTTCCTCTCGAGCCCTTCAATGTGCACAGGGGCTCCTTTCGAATTGAGTCCGTCAAGTGTGTTCTCCTCTCCAAAGAGGACGGCTGTGTGAAGGAACTTTCTGAGTCGAATAAAGGGTGTCAAGTACCTTTTTGGCTTTCCTGAGGGAATGTGGTATTTCTCTAGAGATGCTGCATCGCCAAATTTCCTCATCTCGCATGGAGGGGAAAATTTTGGGGTGTTTCTCGAGTTGCGGCGGGAAGCTGGGGGTGCTTCTCGAGTTGCGAGGGGGACCTAAGGAACTCGCTGGGGTTGCTTCAGGGAAGTCAGGTCCCCTTTATTGTTGGAAGGGGAACTTGCGGTTTCCTCTCGAGCCCTTCAATGTGCACATGGGTTCCTCTCGAATTTAGTCCGTAAAGTGTGTTCTCCTCTCCAATAGGGACTTCTGTGTGAGGGAACTTTCTGAGTCGAATAAAGGGTGTCAAGTACCTTGTTGTCTTTCCAGAGGGAATGTGGTATTTATCTTGAGATGCTGCATCGCCAAATTTCCTCATCTCGCATGGAGGGGATAATTTTGGGGTGTTTTTCGAGTTGCGACGGGAAGCTGGCGTGCTTCTCGAGTTGCGACGGGGACCTTAGGAACTCGCTGCGGTTGCTTCAGGGAAATCAAGTCCCCTCTGGTTGTGGAAGGGGAACTTCAGGTTTACGCTAGAAACCTTAAATGTGAACAGGTTTCATCTCGAATTGAGTCCATAAAGTGTGTTCTCCGCTCCAGTGGGGCGGCTCTCTGAGGGAACTTTCTGAGTCGAATAAAGGGTGTCAAGTACCTTTTTGCCTTTCGAGAGGAAATGTGGTATTTCCCTTGAGATGCTGCATCGCAAAATTTCCTCATCTCGCATGGAGGGGATAATTTTGGGGTGTTTCTCGAGTTGCGGAAGAAGGATGGAGGTGCTTCTCGAGTTGCGACGGGGACCTCAGAACCTCGCTGGGTTTGCTTCAGGTAGTCAGGTCCCCTTTGGTGTTGGAAGGGTTATTTCCGGTTTCCTCTCGAGCCCTTAAATGTGCACAGGGGCTCATCTCGAATTGAGTCCATAAAGTGTGTTCTCCTCTCCAAAGGGGACGGCATTTTGAGGGAACTTTCTGAGTCGAATAAAGGATGTCAAGTACCTTTTGCCTTTCAAGAGGGAATGTAGTATTTCTCTTGAGATGCGGCATCGCAAAATTTCCTCAACTCGCATTGAGTGGATAATTTTAGTGTGTTTCTCGAGTTGCGGCAGGAAGCTGGGGGTGCTTCTCGAGTTGCGACGGGGACCTAAGGAACTTGCTTGGGTTGCTTCGGGGAAATCAGATCCCCTTTGGTGTTGGAAGGGGAACTTCCGGGTTCCTCTCGAGCCCTTAAATGTGCACAGGGCTCATCTCGAATTGAGTCCATAAAGTGTGTTCTCCTCTCCAAAGGGGACGGCTGTAGGGAACTTTCTGAGTCTAATAAAGGGTGTCAAGTACCTTTTTGCCTTTCAAGCTGGATTGTGGTGTTTCTCTTGAGATGCTGCATCGCCAAATTTCCTCATCTCGCATGGAGGGGATAATTTTGGTGTGTTTCTCGAGTTGCGTCGAGAAGCTGGGGGTGTTTCTCGAGTTGCGACGGGTACCTCAGGAAGTCGCTGGGTTTGCTTCAGGAAAGTCAGGTCCCCTTTTGTGTTGGAAGGGGAACTTCCGGTTTCCTCTCGAGCCCTTAAATATGCACAGAGTCTCATCTCGAATTGAGTCAATAAAGTGTGTTTTCCTCTCCAAAGGGGACGACTTTTTGAGGGAACTTTCTGAGTCGAATAAAGGTTGTCAAAAACCTGTTTGCCTTTCAAGGGGAATTACTATTTCTTTTGAGAGGATGCATCGCAAAATTTCCTTATCTCACATTGAGGTGATAATTTTTGGGTGTTTCTCGAGTTGCGGCGGGAAGCTGGGGGTGCTTCTCGAGTTGCGACGGGGACCTCGGGTACTCGCTGTGGTTGATTCAGGGAAGTGAGGTCCCCTTTTATGTTGGAATAGGAACTTCCGGTTTCCGATCGAGCCCTTAAATGTGCACAGGGTCTCATATCGCATTGAGTCCATAAAGTGTGTTGTCCTCTCCAAAGGGTACGGCTATGTAAGGGAACTTTCTGAGTCGAATAAAGGGTGTCAAGTACCTTTTTGCCTTTCAAGAGGTAATGTGGTATTTCTCTTGAGATGCTGCATCGCATAATTTCCTCCTTTCGCATTGAGGGGATAATTTTGGGGTGTTTCTCGAGTTGCCCCGGGAAGCTGGGGGGTGCTTCTCGAGGTGCGACGGGGACCTCAGGAACTCGCTCGTATTGCTTCGGGGAAGTCAGGTCCCCTTTGGTGTTGGAAGGGGAAATTCCGGTTTCCTCACGAGCCTTAAATATGCACAGGGGCTCATCTCGAATTGAGTCCATACAGTTTGTTCTCCTCTCCAAAGGGGACGGCTGTGTGAGGGAACTTTCTGAGTCTCCTAAAGGGAGTCAAGTACCCTTTTGCCTTTCAAGCGGGAATGTGGGATTTCTCGTGGGATTCTGCAGGACAAAATTTCCTCAACTCGCATTGAGGGGATAATTTTGTGGTGTTTCTGGAATTGCGGCCGGAACCTGGGGTTACTTCTCCAGTTGCGAGGGGACCTCAGGAACTCACTCGAGTTGCTTCAGGGAAGTCAGGTCCCCTTTGGTGTTGGAATGGGAACTTCCGGTTTACTCTCGAGCCGTTAAATGGGAATAGGGTCTCATCTCGAACTGAGTCCAGAAAGTGTGTTCTCCTCTCCAATGGGGACTGATCTTAGTGAAATTTCTGAGTCCTATAAAGTGTGTCAAGTACCCTTTTGCCTTTCAAGAGGTAATGTGGTATTTCTATTGAGATTCTGCAACGTAAAATTTCCTCATCTCGCATTGAGGCGATAATTTTGTGGTGTTTCTCCAGTTGCGACGGGGACCTCAGGAAATCTCTTGGGTTTCTTCAGGGAAGGCAGGTCCCCTTTTTTGTTGAAACGGAACTCCCGGTTTACTCTCGAGCCGTTAAATGGGAACAGGTCCTCAACTCGAATTGAGTCCATAAAGTGTGTTCTCCTCTCCAATGGGGACAGCTGTGTGAGGAAACTTTCTGAGTCGCATAAACAGTGTCAAGTACCCTTTTGCCTTTCAAGCGGGAATGTGGGAATTCTCTTCAGATCTGCGGCGCAAAATGACCTCATCTCGAATTGAGGGGATAATTTTGTGGTGTTGGTCAAGTTGCCAGCAGAAGCAGTGATTACTTCTCGAGTTGCGACGGGGACCTCAGAACACACTCACTTGCTTCAGTGAAGTCAAGTCCCCTTTGGTGTTGGAAGGGGAATTTCCGGATTACTCTCAAGCCGTTAAATGGGAATATTAGCTCTTCTCTATTTCAGTCCATAAGGTGTGTTCTCCTCTCCACTGAGGACGGATGTTAGGGACCATTCTGAGTCACCTAAACGGTGTCAAATACCCTTTTACCTTTCAAGCGGGAATGTGGGATTTCTCTTGAGATTCTGCAGCGCAAATTTCCTCATCTCACTTTGTGGGGATAATCATGTGGTGTTTCTCGAGTTGCGATGGGGACCTCAGAAACTTACTCGAGTTACTTCAGGGAATCGGGTCCCATTTGTGCTGGAAGGGGAACTTCCGGATTACTCTCGAGCCCTTTAATGGGAATAGGGCCTCTTTTGTACTTGAGTCCATAAAGTGTGTTATTCTCTCCAATGGGGACGGATATTATTGAACTTTCTGAGTGGCATAAAATGTGTCAAGTAAGCTTTTGCCTTTCAAGCGGGAATGTGGGATATCTCTTGAGATTCCACAGCGCAAAATAACCTCATCTCACATTGAGGGGATAATTTTGTGGTGTTCCTCCAGTTGTGGTGGGAAGCAGGGGGCACTTCTCTAGCTATGGCGGTGACCTCAGGAACTCGCTCGGGTTGCTTCAGGGAAGTCAAGTCGCCTTTTGTTTTGGAAGGGGAACTTCCGGATTACTGTCGAGACATTAAAAGGGAATATTGCCTCCTCTCCATTTGAGTCCATAAAATTTGTTCTCCTCGCCACTGAGGATGGATGTTAGGGAACATTCTGAGTCGCCTAAAGGGAGTCAAGTACCCTTTTGACTTTCAAGCGGGAATGTGGGATTTCTCTTGAGATTCTGCAGCGCAAAATTTCCTCATCTCGCATTGAGGGGAATATTTTGTGGTGTTTCTCCAGTTGCGGCGGGACGCTGGGGGTACTTCTTGAGTTTAGATGGGGACCTCAGGAACTCACTCGAGTTTCTTCAGGGAAGTCAGGTCCCCTTTTGTGCTGGAAGGGGAACTTCCGGATTAGTCTCGAGCCCTTTAATGGGAATAGGGCCTCTTCTGGAGTTGAGTCCATAAAGTGTGTATGCCTCTCCAATGGGGATGGATGTTAGGGAACATTCTGAGTGGCATAAAGTGTGTCAAGTTCCCTTTTGTTTTCAAGCAGGAATGCGGGATTTCTCTTGAGATTCTGCAGCAGAAAATTACCTCATCTCGCACTGAGGGGATAATATTGTGTCGTTTCTCGAGTTGGGGCGGGAAGCAGGGGGTACTTCTGCAGTTGAGACGGGACCCTCAGGAACTCGCTCAGCTTGCTTCAGGGAAGTCAAGTCCTTTTTTGTGTTGGAAGCGGAACTTCTTGATTACTCTCGAGCCTTTAAATGGGAATATAGCCTCTTTTCCATTTGAGTCCACGAAGTGTGTTTTCCTCTCCACTGAGGACGGATGTTCGGGAATATTCTGAGTCGCCTAAAGGGAGTCAGGTACCATTATGCCTTTCAAGCGGGAATGTGGGATATCTCTTGAGATTCTGCAGCGCAAAATTTCCTCATCTCGCATTGAGGGGATAATTTTGTTGTGTTTCTCAAGTTGCGAAGGGCACCTCAGGAACTTTCTCGAGGTACTTCAGGGAATCAGGCCCCTTTTTTCCTGGAAGGAGAACTTCCGGATTACTCTTGAGCCCTTTAATGGGAATAGGGCCTCTTCTGGAGTTGAGTCCATAAAGTGTGTTATCCTCTCCACTGAGGACGAAAGTTAGGGACCATTCTGAGTCGGCTAAAGGGAGTCAAGTACCCTTTTGCCTTTCAAGCGGATATCTGGGATTTCACTTGAGATTCTGCAGCGCAAAATTTTCTCATCTCACATTGTGGGGAAAATTTTGTGGTGTTTCTCCAGTTGCGATGGGGACCTCAGAAACTTACTCGAGTTACTTCAGGGAATCAGGTCCCATTTGTGCTGGAAGGGGAACTTCCGGAATACTTTTGAGCCCTTTAATGGGAATAGGGCCTCTTCTCCAGTTGAGTCCCTAAAGTGTGTTAACTTCTCCAATGGGGACGGATATTATTGAACTTTCTGAGTGGCATAAAGTGTGTCAAGTACGCTTTTGCCTTTCAAGCGGGAATGTGGGATTTCTCTTCAGATTCTGCAGCGCAAATTTTCCTCATCTCGCAAGGAGGGGATAATTTTGTGGTGTTTCTCAAATTGAGGCGGGAAGATGGGGGTACTTCTGGAGTTGCGACGGGGACCTCAGGAACTCACTCCAGTTACTTCAGGCAACTCAGGTCCCCTTTTGTTCTTGAAGGGGAACATCCGGTTTACTCTGGATCCCTTTAAATGGAATAGGGCCTCTTCTGGAGTTGAGTCCATAAAGTGTGTTCTCCTCTCCGATGGGGAAGGATGTTAGGGAACTTTCTGAGTGACATAAAGGGAGTCAAGTACGCTTTTGCCTTTCAATTGGGAATGTGGGATTTCTCTTCAGATTCTGCAGCGCAAAGTTTCCTCCTCTCGCATTGAGGGGATAATTTTGTGGTGTTTCCCGAATTTCGGCGGGAAGCTGGGGGTACTTCTCGAGTTTCAACGGGGACCTCAGGAACTCACTGGAGTTACTTCAGGGAAGTCAGTTCCCCCATTGTGCTGGACGGGGAACTTCCGGATTACTCTCGAGCCCTTTAATGGGAGTAGGGGCTCTTCTGGAGTTGAGTCCATAAATTGAG
Organism: Moschus berezovskii; assembly: GCF_049115385.1. NCBI lineage: Eukaryota > Metazoa > Chordata > Mammalia > Artiodactyla > Moschidae > Moschus > Moschus berezovskii. Next base: position 142,303,436 of record NC_142461.1, read on the forward strand.
TACGCCTCTGCAATGGGGACGGATTTTAGGGAACTTTCTGAGGAGCATAAAGTATGCCAAGTTCCCTTTGGTCTTTCAAGCGGGAATGTGGAATTTCCCTTGAGATTCTGCAGGGCAAAATTACCTCATGTCGCATTGAAGGGATAATATTGTGTTGTTTCTCGAGTTGTGGTGGGAAGTAGGGGATACTTCTGGAGTTGAAACTTGAACCTAAAGAACTCTCTCGGTTTGCTCCAGGGAAGTCAAGTTCCCTTTTGTGTTGGAAGGGGAACTTCTTGATTACTCTTGAGCCTTTAAATGGGAATATTTCCTCTTCTCGATTTGAGTGTATGAAGAGTGTTCTCCTCTCCATTGAGGATGGATGTTAGGGACCATTCTGAATCGCATAAAGGGAGTCAAGTACCCTTTTGCCTTTCAAGCAGGAATGTGGGATTTCTCTTGAGATTCTGCAGCGAAAATTTTTCTCTTCTCGCATTGAGGGTATAGTTTTGTGGTGTTTCTCCAGTTGCGTCGGGAAGAGGGGGTATGTCTCGAGTTGCGGCGGGGACCTCAGGAATTCGCTCGGGTTGCTTCAAGGAAGTCAAGTCCCCTTTTGTGTTGAAGGGGAACTTCCGGATGACTCTCAAGCTGTTAAATGTGAATAATGCCTCTTCTCGATTTGAGTCCATAAAGTGTGTTTTCCTCTCCACTCAGGAAGGATGTTAGGGAACATTCTGAGTCGCCTAAAGGGAGTCAAGTACCCTTTTGCCCTTCACTCGGGAATGTGGGATTTCTCGTGAGATTCTGCAGAGCAAAATTTCCCGTTCTCGCATTGAGGGGATAATTTTGTTGTGTTTCTCGAGTTGCGATGGGGACCTCAGGAACTTTCTCGAGTTACTTCAGGGAATCAGGCCCCTTTTTTCCTGGAAGGAGAACTTCCGGATTACTCTTGAGCCCTTTAATGGGAATAGGGCCTCTTCTGGAGTTGAGTCCATAAAGTGTGTTATCCTCTCCACTGAGGACGAATGTTAGGGACTATTCTGAGTCGGCTAAAGGGAGTCAAGTACCCTTTTGCCTTTCAAACGGATATCTGGGATTTCACTTGAGATTCTGCAGCGCAAAATTTTCTCATCTCACATTGTGGGGATAATTTTGTGGTGTTTCTCGAGTTGCGGCGGGAAGCTGGGGGTGCTTCTCGAGTTGCGACGGGGACCTCAGGAACTCGCTGGGGTTGCTTCAGGGAAGTCAGGTCCCCTTTGGTGTTGGAAGGGGAACTTCCGGTTTCCTCTCGAGCCCTTCAATGTGCACAGGGGCTCCTCTCGAATTCAGTCCGTAAAGTATGTTCTCCTCTCCAAAGGGGACGGCCGTGTGAGGGAACTTTCTGAGTCGAATAAAGGGTGTCAAGTACCTTTTTGCCTTTCCAGAGGGAATGTGCTATTTCTCTTGAGATGCTGCATCACCAAATTTCCTCATCTCGCATGGAGGGCATAATTTTGGGGTGTTTCTCGAGTTGCGGCTGGAAGCTGGGAGTGCTTCTCGAGTTGCGACGGGGACCTCAGGAACTCGCTGGGGTTGCTTCAGGGAAGTCAGGTCCCCTTTGGTGTTGGAAGGGGAACTTCCGGTTTCCTCTCGAGCCCTTCAATGTGCACAGGGGGTCCTCTCAAATTGAGTCCGTAAAGTGTGTTCTCCTCTCCAAAGGGGACGGCTGTGTGAGGGAACTTTCTGAGTCGAATAAAGGGTGTCAAGTACCTTTTTGCCTTTCCAGAGGGAATGTGCTATTTCTCTTGAGATGCTGCATCGCCAAATTTCATCATCTCGCATGGAGGGGATAATTTTGGGTGTTTCTCGAGTTGCGGCGGGAAGCTGGGGGTGCTTCTCGAGTTGCGACGGGGACCTCAGGAACTCGCTCTGGTTGCTTCAGGGAAGTCAGGTCCCCTTTGGTGTTGGAAGGGGAACTTCCGGTTTCCTCTCGAGCCCTTCAATGTGCACAGGGACTCCTCTCGAATTGAGTCCATAAAGTGTGTTCTCCTCTCCAAAGGGGACGGCTGTGTGAGGGAACTTTCTGAGTCGAATAAAGGGTGTCAAGTACCTTTTTGCCTTTCCAAAGGGAATGTGGTATTTCTCGTGAGATGCTGCATCCCCAAATTTCCTCATCTCGCATGGAGGGGATAATTTTGGGGTGTTTCTCGAATTGCGGCGGGAAGCTGGGGGTGCTTCTCTAGTTGCGACGGGGACCTCAGGACCTCGCTGGGGTTGCTTCAGGGAATTCAGGGCCCCTTTGGTGTTGGAAGGCGAACTTCCGGTTTCCTCTCGAGCCCTTCAATGTGCACAGGGGCTCCTCTCGAATTGAGTCCGTAAAGTGTGTTCTCCTCTCCAAAGGGGACGGCTGTGTGAAGGAACTTTCTGAGTCGAATAAAGGGTGTCAAGTACATTTTTGCCTTTCCAGAGGGAATGTGCTATTTCTCTTGAGATGCTGCATCGCCAAATTTCCTCATCTCGCATGGAGGGGTTAATTTTGGGGTGTTTCTCGAGTTGCGACGGGAAGCTGGGGGTGCTTATCGAGTTGCGACGGGGACCTCATGAACTCGCTGGGGTTGCTTCAGGGAAGTCAGGTCCCCTTTGGTGTTGGAAGGGGAACTTCCGGTTTCTTCTCGAGCCCTTCAATATGCACAGGGGCTCCTCTCGAATTGAGTCCGTAAAGTGTGTTCTCCTCTCCAAAGGGGACGGCTGTGTGAGGGAACTTTCTGAGTCGAATAAAGGGTGTCAAGTAACTTTTTGCCTTTCCAGAGGGAATGTGGTATTTCTCTTGAGATGCTGCATCGCCAAATTTCCTCATCTCGCATGGAGGGGATAATTTTGGGGTGTTTCTCGAGTTGCGGCGGGAAGCTGGGGGTGCTTCTAGAGTTGCGACGGGGACCTCAGGAACTCGCTGGGGTTGCTTCAGGGAAGTCAGGTCCCCTTTGGTTTTGGAAGGGGAACTTCCGGTTTCCTCTCGAGCCCTTCAATGTGCCCAGGGGCTCCTCTCGAATTGAGTCCGTAAAGTGTGTTCTCCTCTCCAAAGGGGACGGCTGTGTGAGGGAACTTTCTGAGTCGAATAAAGGGTGTCAAGTACGTTTTTGCCTTTCCAGAGGGAATGTGGTATTTCTCTTGAGATGCTGCATCGCCAAATTTCCTCATCTCGCATGAAGGGGAGAATTTTGGGGTGTTTCTCGTTTTGCGGCGGGAAGCTGGGGTTGCTTCTCGAGTTGCGACGGGGACCTCAGGAACTCGCTGGGGTTGCTTCAGGGAAGTCATGTCCCCTTTGGTGTTGGAAGGGGAACTTCCTGTTTCCTCTCGAGCCCTTCAATGTGCACAGGGGCTCCTCTCGAATTGAGTCCGTAAAGTGTGTTCTCCTCTCCAAAGGGGACGGCTGTGTGAGGGAACTTTCTGAGTCGAATAAAGGGTGTCAAGTACCTTTTTGCCTTTCCAGAGGGAATGTGCTATTTCTCTTGAGATGCTGCATCGCCAAATTTCCTCATCTCGCATGGAGGGGACAATTTTGGGGTGTTTCTCGAGTTGCGGCGGGAAGCTGGGTGTGCTTCTCGAGTTGCGACGGGGACCTCAAAAACTCGCTGGGATTGCTTCAGGGAAGTCAGGTCCCCTTTGGTGTTGGAAGGGGAACTTCCGGTTTCCTCTCGAGCCCTTCAATGTGCACAGGGTCTCCTCTCTAATTGAGTCCGTAAAGTGTGTTCTCCTCTCCAAACGGGACGGCTGTGTGAGGGAAGTTTCTGAGTCGAATAAAGGGTGTCAAGTACCTTTTTGCCTTTCCAGAGGGAATGTGGTATTTCTCTTGAGATGCTGCATCGCCAAATTTCCTCATCTCGCATGGAGGGGATAATTTTGGGGTGTTTCTCGAGTTGCGGTGGGAAGCTGGGGGTGCTTCTCGAGTTGCGACGGGGACCTCAGGAACTCGCTGGGGTTGCTTCAGGGAAGTCAGGTCCCCTTTGTTGTTGGAAGTGAAACTTCCGGTTTCCTCTAGAGCCCTTCAATGTGCACAGGGGCTCCTCTCGAATTGAGTCCGTAAAGTGTGTTCTCCTCTCCAAAGGGGACGGCTGTGTGAGGGAACTTTCTGAGTCGAATAAAGGGTGTGAAGTACCATTTTGCCTTTCCAGAGGGAATGTGGTATTCTCTTGAGATGCTGCATCGCCAAATGTCCTCATCTCACATAGAGGGGAGAATTTTGGGGTGTTTCTCGAGTTGCGGCGGGAAGCTGGGGGTGCTTCTCGAGTTGCGACGCGGACCTCAGGAACTCGCTGGGGTTGCTTCAGGGAAGTCAGGTCCCCTTGGGTGTTGGAAGGGGAACTTCCGGTTTCCTCTCGAGCCCTTCAATGTGCACAGGGGCTTCTCTCGAATTGAGTCCGTAAAGTGTGTTCTCCTCTCCAAAGGGGACGGCTGTGTGAGGGAACTTTCTGAGTCGAATAAAGGGTGTCAAGTACCTTTTTGCCTTTCCAGAGGGAATGTGGTATTTCTCTTGAGATGCTGCATCGCCAAATTTCCTCATCTCGCATGGAGGGGAGAATTTTGGGGTGTTTCTCGAGTTACGGCGGGAAGCTGGGGGTGCTTCTCGAGTTGCGACGGGGACCTCAGGAACTCGCTGGCGTTGCTTCAGGGAAGTCAGGTCCCCTTTGGTGTTGGAAGGGGAACTTCCGGTTTCCTCTCGAGCCCTTCAATGTGCACAGGGGCTCCTCTCGAATTGAGTCTGTAAAGTGTGTTCTCCTCTCCAAAGGGGAAGGCTGTGTGAGGGAACTTTCTGAGTCGAATAAAGGGTGTCAAGTACCTTTTTGCCTTTCCAGAGGAAATGTGGTATTTCTCTTGAGATGCTGCATCGCCAAATTTCCTCATCTCGCATGGAGGGGATAATTTTGGGGTGTTTCTCGAGTTGCGGTGGGAAGCTGGGGGTGCTTCTCGAGTTGCGACGGGGACCTCAGGAACTCGCTGGGGTTGCTTCAGGGAAGTCAGGTCCCCTTTGTTGTTGGAAGTGAAACTTCCGGTTTCCTCTAGAGCCCTTCAATGTGCACAGGGGCTCCTCTCGAATTGAGTCCGTAAAGTGTGTTCTCCTCTCCAAAGGGGACGGCTGTGTGAGGGAACTTTCTGAGTCGAATAAAGGGTGTGAAGTACCTTTTTGCCTTTCCAGAGGGAATGTGGTATTCTCTTGAGATGCTGCATCGCCAAATGTCCTCATCTCACATAGAGGGGAGAATTTTGCGGTGTTTCTCGAGTTGCGGCGGGAAGCTGGGGGTGCTTCTCGAGTTGCGACGCGGACCTCAGGAACTCGCTGGGGTTGCTTCAGGGAAGTCAGGTCCCCTTTGGTGTTGGAAGGGGAACTTCCGGTTTCCTCTCGAGCCCTTCAATGTGCACAGGGGCTTCTCTCGAATTGAGTCCGTAAAGTGTGTTCTCCTCTCCAAAGGGGACGGCTGTGTGAGGGAACTTTCTGAGTCGAATAAAGGGTGTCAAGTACCTTTTTGCCTTTCCAGAGGGAATGTGGTATTTCTCTTGAGATGCTGCATCGCCAAATTTCCTCATTTCGCATGGAGGGGAGAATTTTGGGGTGTTTCTCGAGTTACGGCGGGAAGCTGGGGGTGCTTCTCGAGTTGCGACGGGGACCTCAGGAACTCGCTGGCGTTGCTTCAGGGAAGTCAGGTCCCCTTTGGTGTTGGAAGGGGAACTTCCGGTTTCCTCTCGAGCCCTTCAATGTGCACAGGGGCTCCTCTCGAATTGAGTCCGTAAAGTGTGTTCTCCTCTCCAAAGGGGAAGGCTGTGTGAGGGAACTTTCTGAGTCGAATAAAGGGTGTCAAGTACCTTTTTGCCTTTCCAGAGGAAATGTGGTATTTCTCTTGAGATGCTGCATCGCCAAATTTCCTCATCTCGCATGGAGGGGATAATTTTGGGGTGTTTCTCGAGTTGCGGCGGGATGCTGGGGGTGCTTCTCGAGTTGCGACGGGGACCTCAGGACCTCGCCGGGGTTGCTTCAGGGAAGTCAGGGCCCCTTTGGTGTTGGAAGGGGAACTTCCGGTTTCCTCTCGAGCCCTTCAATGTGCACAGGGGCTCCTCTCGAATTGAGTCCGTGAAGTGTGTTCTCTTCTCAAAGGGGACGGCTGTGTGAGGGAACTTTCTGAGTCGAATAAAGGGTGTCAAGTACCTTTTAGCCTTTCCAGAAGGAATGTGGTATTTCTCTTGAGATGCTGCATCGCCAAATTTCCTCATCTCTCATAGAGGGGATAATTTTGGGGTGTTTCTCGAGTTGCGGCGGGAAGCTGGGGGTGCTTCTCGAGTTGCGACGGGGACCTCAGGAACTCGCTGGGGTTGCTTCAGGGAAGTCAGGTCCCCTTTGGTGTTGGAAGGGGAACTTCCGGTTTCCTCTCGAGCCCTTCAATGTGCCCAGGGGCTCCTCTCGAATTGAGTCCGTAAAGTGTGTTCTCCTCTCCAAAGGGGACGGCTGTGTGAGGGAACTTTCTGAGTCGAATAAAGGGTGTCAAGTACGTTTTTGCCTTTCCAGAGGGAATATGGTATTTCTCTTGAGATGCTGCATCGCCAAATTTCCTCATCTCGCATGGAGGGCAGAATTTTGGGGTGTTTCTCGATTTGCGGCGGGAAGCTGGGGTTGCTTCTCGAGTTGTGACGGGGACCTCAGGAACTCGCTGGGGTTGCTTCAGGGAAGTCAGGTCCCCTTTGGTGTTGGAAGGGGAACTTCCTGTTTCCTCTCGAGCCCTTCAATGTGCACAGGGGCTCCTCTCGAATTGAGTCCGTAAAGTGTGTTCTCCTCTCCAAAGTGGACGGCTGTGTGAGGGAACTTTCTGAGTCGAATAAAGGGTGTCAAGTACCTTTTTGCCTTTCCAGAGGGAATGTGGAATTTCTCTTGAGATGCTGCATCGCCAAATTTCCTCATCTCGCATGGAGTGGTTAATTTTGGGGTGTTTCTCGAGTTGCGGCGGGAAGCTGGGGGTGCTTCTCGAGTTGCGACGGGGACCTCAGGAACTCGCTGGGGTAGCTTCAGGGAAGTCAGGTCCCCTTTGGTGTTAGAAGGGGAACTTCCGGTTTCCTCTCGAGCCCTTCAATGTGCACAGGGGCTCCTCTCGAATTGAGTCCGTAAAGTGTGTTCTCCTCTCCAAAGGGCACGGCTGTGTGAGGGAACTTTCTGAGTCGAATAAAGGGTGTCTAGTACCTTTTTGCCTTTCCAGAGGTAATGTGCTATTTTTCTTGAGATGCTGCATCGCCAAATTTCCTCATCTCGCATGGAGGGGATAATTTTGGGGTGTTTCTCGAGTTGCGGCGGGAAGCTGGGGGTGCTTCTCGAGTTGCGACGGGGACCTCAGGAACTCGCTGGGGTTGCTTCAGGGAAGTCAGATCCCCTTTGGTGTTGGAAGGGGAACTTCCGGTTTCCTCTCGAGCTCTTCAATGTGCACAGGGACTCCTCTCGAATTGAGTCCGTAAAGTGTGTTCTCCTCTCCAAAGGGGACGGCTGTGTGAGGGAACATTCTGAGTCCAATAAAGGGTGTCAAGTACCTTTTTGCCTTTCCAGAGGGAATGTGGAATTTCTCTTGAGATGCTGCATCGCCAAATTTCCTCATCTCGCATGGAGTGGTTAATTTTGGGGTGTTTCTCGAGTTGCGGCGGGAAGCTGGGGGTGCTTCTCGAGTTGCGACGGGGATCTCAGGAACTCGCTGGGGTAGCTTCAGGGAAGTCAGGTCCCCTTTGGTGTTGGAAGGGGAACTTCCGGTTTCCTCTCGAGCCCTTCAATGTGCACAGGGGCTCCTCTCGAATTGAGTCCGTAAATGTGTTCTCCTCTCCAAAGTGGACGGCTGTGTGAGGGAACTTTCTGAGTCGAATAAAGGGTGTCAAGTACCTTTTTGCCTTTCCAGAGGGAATGTGCTATTTCTCTTGAGATGCTGCATCGCCAAATTTCCTCATCTCTCATGGAGGGGAGAATTTTGGGGTGTTTCTCGAGTTGCGGCGGGAAGCTGGGGATGCTTCTCGAGTTGCGACGGGGACCTCAGGAACTCGCTGGGGTTGCTTCAGGGAAGTCAGGTCCCCTTTGGTGTTGGAAGGGGAACTTCCGGTTTCCTCTCGAGCCCTTCAATGTGCATAGGGGCTCCTCTCAAATTGAGTCCGTAAAGTGTGTTCTCCTCTCCAAAGGGGACGGCTGTGTGAGGGAACTTTCTGAGTCGAATAAAGGGTGTCAAGTACCTTTTTGCCTTTCCAGAGGGAATGTGGTATTTCTCGTGAGATGCTGCATCGCCAAATTTCCTCATCCCGCATGGAGTGGAGAATATTGGGCTGTTTCTCGAGTTGCGGTGGGAAGCTGGAGGTTATTCTCGAGTTGCAACGGGGACCTCAGGAACTCGCTGGGGTTGCTTCAGGGAAGTCAGGTCCCCTTTGGTGTTGGAAGGGGAACTTCCGGTTTCCTCTCGAGCCCTTCAATGTGCACAGGGGCTCCTCTCGAATTGAGTCCGTGAAGTGTGTTCTCCTCTTAAAGGGGACGGCTGTGTGAGGGAACTTTCTGAGTCGAATAAAGGGTGTCAAGTACCTTTTTGCCTTTCCAGAGGGAATGTGCTATTTCTCTTGAGATGCTGCATCGCCAAATTTCCTCATCTCGCATGGAGGGGAGAATTTTGGGGTGTTTCTCGAGTTGCGGCGGGAAGCTGGGGGTGCTTCTCGAGTTGCGACGGGGACCTCAGGAACTCGCTGAGGTAGCTTCAGGGAAGTCAGGTCCCCTTTGGTGTTAGAAGGGGCACTTCCGGTTTCCTCTCGAGCCCTTCAATGTGCACAGGGGCTCCTCTCGAATTGAGTCCGTAAAGTGTGTTCTCCTCTCCAAAGGGCACGGCTGTGTGAGGGAACTTTCTGAGTCGAATAAAGGGTGTCAAGTACCTTTTTGCCTTTCCAGAGGGAATGTGCTATTTCTCTTGAGATGCTGCATCGCCAAATTTCCTCATCTCGCATGGAGGGGAGAATTTTGGGGTGTTTCTCGAGTTGCGGCGGGAAGCTGGGTGTGCTTCTCGAGTTGCGACGGGGACCTCAAAAACTCGCTGGGGTTGCTTCAGGGAAGTCAGGTCCCCTTTGGTGTTGGAAGGGGAACTTCCGGTTTCCTCTCGAGCCCTTCAATGTGCACAGGGTCTCCTCTCGAATTGAGTCCGTAAAGTGTGTTCTCCTCTCCAAAGGGGACGGCTGTGTGAGGGAACATTCTGAGTGGAATAAAGGGTGTCAAGTACCTTTTTGCCTTTCCAGAGGGAATGTGGTATTTCTCTTGATATGTTGCATCGCCAAATTTCCTCATCTCGCATGGAGGGGATAATTTTGGGGTGTTTCTCGAGTTGCGGCGGGAAGCTGGGGGTGCTTCTCGAATTGCGATGGGGACCTAAGGAACTCGCTGGGGTTGCTTCAGGGAAGTCAGGTCCCCTTTGGTGTTGGAAGGGGAGTTCCGGGTTCCTCTCGCGCCCTTCAATGTGCACAGGGGCTCCTCTCGAATTGAGTCCATGAAGTGTGTTCTCCTCTCCAAAGGGGACGGCTGTGTGAGGGAACTTTCTGAGTCGAATAAAGGGTGTCAAGTACCTTTTTGCCTTTCCAGAGGGAATGTGGTATTTCTCTTGAGATGCTGCATCGCCAAATTTCCTCATCCCGCATGGAGGGGAGAATTTTGGGGTGTTTCTCGAGTTGCGTCGGGAAGCTGGGGGTGCTTCTCGAGTTGCGACGGGGACCTCAGGAACTCGCTGTGGTTGCTTCAGGGAAGTCAGGGCCCCTTTGGTGTTGGAAGGGGAGTTCCGGGTTCCTCTCGAGCCCTTCAATGTGCACAGGGGCTCCTCTCGAATTGAGTCCATGAAGTGTGTTCTCCTCTCCAAAGGGGACGGCTGTGTGAGGGAACTTTCTGAGTCGAATAAAGGGTTTCAAGTACCTTTTTGCCTTTCCAGAGGGAATGTGGTATTTCTCTTGAGATGCTGCATCGCCAAATTTCCTCATCCCGCATGGAGGGGAGAATTTTGGGGTGTTTCTCGAGTTGCGGCGGGAAGCTGGGGGTGCTTCTCGAGTTGCGACGGGGACCTCAGGAACTCGCTGGGGTTGCTTCAGTGAAGTCAGGTCCCCTTTGGTGTTGGAAGAGGAACTTCCGGTTTCCTCTCGAGCCCTTCAATGTGCACAGGGGCTCCTCTCGAATTGAGTCTGTAAAGTGTGTTCTCCTCTCCAAAGGGGACGGCTGTGTGAGGGAACTTTCTGAGTCGAATAAACGGTGTCAAGTACCTTTTTGCCTTTCCAGAGGGAATGTGGTATTTCTCTTGAGATGCTGCATCGCCAAATTTCCTCATCTCGCATGGAGGGGAGAATTTTGGGGTGTTTCTCGAGTTGCGTCGGGAAGCTGGGGGTGCTTCTCGAGTTGCGACGGGGACCTCAGGAACTCGCTGAGGTAGCTTCAGGGAAGTCAGGTCCCCTTTGGTGTTAGAAGGGGAACTTCCGGTTTCCTCTCGAGCCCTTCAATGTGCACAGGGGCTCCTCTCGAATTGAGTCCGTAAAGTGTGTTCTCCTCTCCAAAGGGCACGGCTGTGTGAGGGAACTTTCTGAGTCGAATAAAGGGTGTCAAGTACCTTTTTGCCTTTCAAGAGGGAATGTGGTATTTCTCTTGAGATGCTGCATCTCAAAATTTCCTCATCTCGCATTGAGGGGATAATTTTTGGGTGGGTTTAGAGTTGCGACGGGGACTTCAGGAACTCGCTGGGGTTGCTTCAGGGAAGTCAGGTCCTCATTGGTGTTCGAAGGGAAACTCCGGTTTCCTCTCCAGCCCTTATGTGCACGATGGTTCATCTCGAATTGAGTCCATAAAGTGTGTTCTCCTCACTAAAGGGGACGGCTTGTGAGGGAACTTTTTGAGTCGAATAAAGGCTGTCAATTAGCTTTTTGCCTTTCAAGAGGGAATGTGGTATTTCTCTTGAGATGCTGCATCGCAAAATTTCCTCATCTTGCATGGAGGGATAATTTTCGGGTGTTTCTCGAGTTGCGGCGGGAAGCTGGGGGTGCTTCTCGAGTTGCGACGGGGACCTCAGGAACTCGCTGGGGTTGCTTCAGGGAAGTCAGGTCCCCTTTGGGGTGGAAGGGGAACTTCCGGTTTCCCCTTCAGCCGTTAAATTTGCACAGGGTCTCATCTCGAATTGAGTCCATAAAGTGTGTTCTCCTCTCCAAAGGGGACGGCTGTGTGAGGGAACTTTCTGTGTCGAATAAATGGTGTCAAGTACCTTTTAACTCGGATGACCATTATATCTACTACTGTGGACAGGAATTCCTTAGAAGAAATGGAGTAGCCATCATGGTCAACAAAAGAGTCCGAAATGCAGTACTTGGTTGCAATCTTAAAAATGACAGGATGATTTTTGTTCGTTTCCAAGGCAAACCATGCAATATTACAGTAATCCAGGCCTATGCCCCAACCAGTAATGGTGAAAAAGCCGAAGTTAATCGGTTCTATGAAGACCTACAAGACCTTTTAGAACTTACACACAAAAAAGATATCCTTTTCATTATAGGGGACTGGAATGCAAAAGTAGGAAGTCAAGCAACACCTGGAGTAAGAGGCAAATTTGGCCTTGGTGCACGGAATGAAGCAGGGCAAAGGCTAATAGAGTTTTGTCAAGAGAATGCACTGGTCATAGCAAACACCCTCTTCCAACAACACAAGAGAAGACTCTACACATGGACATCACCAGATGGTCAACACCTAAATCAGATTGATTATATTCTTTGCAACCAATGATGGAGAAGCTGTATACAGTTAGCGAAAACAAGACCAGGAGCTGACTGTGGCTCAAATCATGAACTCCTTATTGCGAAGTTCAGACTTAAATTGAAGAAAGTAGGGAAAACCACTAGACCATTCAGATATGACCTCAATCAAATCCCTTATGATTATACAGTGGAAGTGAGAAATAGATTTAAGGGACTAGATCTGATTGATAGAGTGCCTGATGAACTCTGGACGGAGGTTCTTGACATTGTACAGGAGACAGGGACCAAGACCATCCCCATGGAAAAGAAATGCAAAAGAGCGAAATAGCTGTCTGAGGAGGCCTTACAAATAGCTGTGAAAAGAAGAGAGGCGAAAAGCGAAGGAGAAAAGGAAAGATATAAGCATCTGAATGCAGAGTTCCAAAGAATAGCAAGGAGAGATAAGAAAGACTTCCTCAGTGATCAATGCAAAGAAATAGAGGAAAACAACAGAATAGGAAAAACAAGAGACCTCTTCAAGAAAATTAGAGATTCCAAGGGAACATTTCATGCAAAGATGGGCTCGATAAAGGACAGAAATGCTATGGTCCTAACAGAAGCAGAAGATATTAAGAAGAGGTGGCAGGAATACACAGAAGAACTGTACAGAAAAGATCTTCACGACCAAGATAGTCACGATAATGTGATCACTGACCTAGAGCCAGACATCTTGGAATGTGAAGTCAAGGGAGCCTTAGAAAGCATCACTACTAACAAAGCTAGTGGAGGTGATGGAATTCCAGTTGAGCTATTTCAAGTCTTGAAAGATGATACTGTGAAAGTGCTGCAGTCAATATGCCAGCAGATTTGGAAAACTCAGCAATGGCCACAGGACTGGAAGAGGTCAGTCTTCATTCCAATCCCAAAGAAAGGGAATACCAAAGAATGTTCAAACTACCGGACAATTGCACTCATCTCACACGCTAGTAAAGTCATGCTCAAAATTCTCCAAGCCAGGCTTCAGCGGTATGTAAACCGTGAAATCCCAGATGTTCAAGTAGGTTTTAGAAAAGGCAGAGGCACCAGAGATCAAATTACCAACATCCGCTGGATCATGGAGAAAGCAAGAGAGTTTCAGAAAAACATCTATTTCTGCTTCATTGACTATGCCAAAGCCTTTGACTGTGTCGATCACAATAAACTGTGGAACATTCTGAAAGAGATGGGAATCCCAGACCACCTGATCTGCCTCTTGAGAAACCTGTATGCAGGTCAGGAAGCAACTGTTAGAACTGGATATGGAACAACAGACTGGTTCCAAATAGGAAAAGGTGTACGTCAAGGTTGTATATAGTCACCTGGCTTATTTAACTTATATGCAGAGTACATCATGAGGAACGCTGGGCTGGAAGAAGCACAAGCTGGAATCAAGATTGCCGGGAGAAATATCAATAACCTCAGATATGCAGATGACACTACCCTTATGGCAGAAAGTGAAGAGGAACTCAAAAGCCTCTTGATGAAAGTGAAAGAGGAGAGTGAAAAGGTTGGCTTGAAGCTCAACATTCAGAAAACAAAGATCATGGCATCTGGTCCCATCACTTCATGGGAAATAGATGGAAAAACAGTGGAAACAGTGTCAGACTTTGTTTTTTTGGGCTCCAAAATCACTGCAGATGCTGATTGCAGCCAGGAAATTAAAAGACGCTTGCTCCTTGGAAGGAAAGTTATGACCAACCTTGATAGTATATTAAAAAGCAGAGACATTACTTTGCCAACCAAGTTCCGTCTAGTCAAGGCAATGGTTTTTCCCGTGGTCATGTATGGATGTGAGAGTTGGACTGTGAAGAAGGCTGATCGCCGAAGAATCGATGCTTTTGAACTGTGGTGTTGGAGAAGACTCTTGAGAGTCCCTTATACTGCAAGGAGATCCAACCAGTCCATTCTGAAGGAGATCAATCCTGGATGTTCATTGGAGGGACTGATGCTAAAGCTGAAACTGCAATACTTTGGCCACCTCATGCGACGAATTGACTCACTGGAAAAGACTCTGATGCTGGGAAATGTTGGGGGCGGGAGGAGAAGGGGACGACGGAGAATGAGATGGCTGGATGGCATCACCGACTCTGTGGACATGAGTTTGAGTGTACTCCGGAATTGGTGATGGACAGGGAGGCCTGGCGTGCTGTGATTCATGGGGTCGCGGAGAGTCGGACACGACTGAGCGACTGAACTGAACTGAACTGAACCTTTTGGCCTTTCAAGAGGGAATGTGGTACCTCTCTAGAGATTCTGCATCGCAAAATTTCCTCATCTCGCATTGAGGGGATAATTTTGGGGTGTTTCTCGAGTTGCGGCGGGAAACTGGGGGTGCTTCTCGAGTTGCGATGGGGACCTCAGGATCTTGCTGGGGTTGCTTCAGGGAAGTCAGGTCCCCTTTGGTGTTGGAAGGGGAACTTCCGGTTTCCTCTCGAGCCCTTAACTGTGCACAGGGTCTCATCTCGAATTAAGTCCATAAAGTGTGTTCTCCTCTTCAAAGGGGACGGCTGTGTGAGGGAACTTTCTGAGTCGAATAAAGGGTGTCAAGTACCTTTTTGCCTCTCAAGAGGGAATGTGGTATTTCTCTTGAAATGCTGTATCGCAAAATTTTCTCATCTCGCATAAAGGGGATAATCTTGGTGTGTTTCACGAGTTGCGGCGGGAAGCTGTGGGTGCTACTCGAGTTGCAACGGGGACCTCAGGAACTCGCTGGAGTTGCTTCAGGAAAGTCAGGTCCCCTTTGGTGTTGGAAGGGGAACTTCCGGTTTCCTCTCGAGCCCTTAAATGTGCACAGGGGCTCATCTCGAATGGAGTCCGTAAAGTGTGTCCTCCTCTCCAAAGGGGACGACTGTGTGAGGGAACTTTCTGAGGCGAAAAAAGGGTGTCAAGTACCTTTTTGCCTCTCAAGAGGGAATGTGGTATTTCTCTTGAGATGCTGCATCGCAAAATTTCCTCATCTCGCATTGAGGGGATAATTTTGTGGTGTTTCTCGAGTTGCCGCGGGAAGCTGGGGGTGCTTCTTGAGTTGCGACGGGGACCTCAGGAACTCGCTCTGGTTGCTTCAAGGAAGTCAGGTCCCCTTTGGTGTTGGAAGGGGAACTTCCATTTTCCTCTCGAGCCGTTAAATGTGAACAGGGGCTATTCTCGAATTGAGTCCATAAAGTGTGTTCTCCTCTCCAAAGGGGACGGCTGTGTGAGGGAACGTTCTGAGTCGAATAAAGGGTGTCAAGGAACTTTTTGCCTTTCACGAGGGAATGTGGTATTTCTCTTGAGATTCTGCATCGCAAAATTTCCTCCTTTCGCATTGATGGGATAATTTTGTTGTGTTTCTCGAGTTGCGGCGGGAAGCTGGGGGTACTTCTCGAGTTGAGACGGGGACCTCAGGAACTCGCTCGGTTTGCTTCAGGAAAGTCAGTTCCCCTTTCGTGTTGGAAGGGTTACTTCCGGTTTACTCTTGAGCCCTTAAATGGATGACGGGTATCTCCCGTGTCGGGGTCACCCGGCACCGCACCCGACTCGCACCCGGCTCACGTGTCAGCACTGTCTGGGTCGCCTGGGACCACCGTCTGGCCGAGTGTCAGCCTTTCGTGATCGCCTGTCACCAACACCAGCCTGCATATCAGCACCATCGGGGTCGCCCGGCACCATGTCCAGGCCGTGTGTCAGCCTAGTTGGTGTCACCAGGCATGACACTCGGGCCACCATCAGCCCCTTCTGGGTTGCCGGTACCACACCCAGGTGACGTGTCAACCCTGTCGGTGTCGCCCGGTACCATCCCCAGGTCACATATTAACCCCTCAGGGTCTCCTGGCACCACCCCTGGGCCTCATGTCAGCGCTGTTGGAGTCACCTGGCACCACCACCGAACCGCATGCCAGCCCCACCTGGGTCGTCCGGCACTGCCCCCTGTCAGCGAGTCAGCCACGTTGGGGGTCACCCGGCACCACAACTGGGCCATGAGACATCGCAGTTGGAATCACACGGCACCACCCCCGGGCCGAGTGTCAGTGCTGCCAGGGTTTCCCAGCACCCATCCTGGGCCACATTTCAGCGTCATTGTAGTCACCCAGTGCCAACCAAGAGGCATGTCTCAACCCCATCGGGGTCACCAAGCACCGCCCCTGGGCCCCGTATCAGTGCCATCAGGGTCACCCGGCACCACCTCCGGGCCGAGTGTCAACCTTTTCAGGGCCGCCAGGCAACATCCCCTGGCCGCATATCAGCATCCTCAGAGTCGCCCGGCGATGCCCCCGGGGCCATGATTCAGCGCCGTAGGGGTTGCATGGCAATGCTCCCAGCACACGTGTCACCATCGTCAGAGTAGCCCAGCACCACCCGCGGGCCGCATATCAGCACCGTCAAAGTCACCCGGCACCACCCCCAGGGCGCATGTCAACCTTGTCAGGGTCATCCAGCACCATCCCCAGGTTGCGTGTCAACCCCTCAGGGTCTCCAATCACTACCCCCGGGCAGCGTGCCAGCCCAGTCGGAGTCGCCCAGCACCACTGCCGAGCCACGTGCCAGCTCTATCTGGGTCGCCTGGCACTGACCCTGTCCGTGAGTCAGCCCCATCGGGGTCACCTGGCAGCACAACTGGGCCGTGAGTCATTGACATTGGAGTCGCCCAGCAGTGCCCCCGGGCTGCATGTCAGCTACGTCGGAGTCGCCCAGAACCACCCTCAGGGCACTTGTCAGCATTGTCAGAGTCACCCGGCACCACCCCCGGCCACATGTCAACCCTGTCAGAGTCACCATGCACCACCCCCAGGTCGTGTGTCAACCCCATCGAGGTCACCTGGCACCAACCCCGGGTCACATGTGAACCCTATCAGGGTCACCCAGCGCCGCACCCGTGCCACATGTGAGCACCGTCAGGATCGCCCAGGCACACCACAGGGCTGCATTTCAGCATCGTCAGAATTGCCTGTAGTGTCCCTGGCCCGCATGTCAGCACTGTCTGGGTCACCCAGGATCACTTTGGGGCGCGTGTCAACCCTTCGTGGTCGCCTGGCACTGACCCCAGCCCGCAGGTCAGCACCATCAGGATTGCCCGGCACCGCCCCCGCGTCGCATGGCCATGCCATTGGAGTCACCCGGCACCACCCCAGGGCCACATGTCAGCCCCATCAGGGTCGTCAGGGACCACACTCGGGTCACGTGTCAGTGCCATCCGGGTCTCTTGACACTGCCCCCGGACCACATGTCAGCACTCTCTTTGTCACCTGGGACCACCCCCAGAGGACGTGTCAGCCCTTCATGGTCGCCTGGCATTGACCCCGGCCCACATGTCAGCACCATAAGGATCGCCCAGCACCACTGCCAGGCCGCGTGTCAACCCCATCAGAGTCACCCTGCACCACCCCCAGGTCGTGTGTCAGCCCCATTGGAGTCGCCCGGCACCACCCTCAGGTCACATGTCAACCCCTCAGGATCTCCCAGCACCACCCCCGGGCCGCATGTCAGTCCAGTTGGAGTCGCCCGGCAACACCGCCGAGCCACGTGCCAGCCCCTACTGGGTCTCCTGGCACTGGCCCCTGTCCACAAGTCAACCGCATCGGGTTCACCCGGCGCCGCTCCTGGGCCACGTTTGAGCGCTGTCGGAATCGCCCGGCCATGACCCCAGGCTGCATTTCAGTGTCGTCAGAAAGGCCCAGCAGCGCCCCCGGCCCACATGTCAGCACTGTCTGGGTTGCCCAGGACCAGCCCCGGGGTGCATGTCAGCCCTTCGTGGTCGCCTGGCACTGACCCCGGCCCACATGTCAGCACCGTTGGGGTCGCCCGGCACCACCCCCGGGCCACGTGTTAGTGTTGTGGGAGTCTCCCAGCACCAATCCCAGGTCGCCTGTCAACCCCATCGGGTTCACCCGGCACCACCCCGTGACGCATGTCAACCCCATCGTGGTCACCCGGCACCGCCCACGGGCCACATGTCAGTGCCATCGGGGTCACCCGGCACCGCCCTTGGGCCGCATGTCAGCCCTGTCGGGGACGCCCAACACTGCCTCTGGGCCGTATGTCAGCCCCATCGGAGCTGCCCAGCACCATCCCCAGCCCGCATGTCCACCCCTTCGGGGTCACCAGGCACTGCCCTGGCCCCGTGTCAGCCCCGTTGGGGTCCCCAGGCACTGCCCCGTCCACGTGTCTAGCCCATTGGGGTCTCCCAGCACCACCCACAGGCCGCGTGTCAGCATTGTCAGTGTCACCTGGCTCTGCCCCCGGGCCACATTTCAGTGTCATCTGGGTCTCTTGGCACCACCACCGGACCGGGTGTCAGCCCCATCGGAGTCGCCCAGCACCACCAGCGGGCTACATGGCACCCTCATCGGAGTCGTCCAGCACCACCCGCAGGTCACGTGTCAACCCTGTCAGGGTCACCCGGCACCAACTCCAGTTCAAGTGTGAACCCGGTTGGGGTCGTCCGGCTCCACCCCCGGGCCACGTATCAGCACCATCAGGGTTTCTGGGCACCACACCTGGGCCGCATGTCAGGGTCGTAGGAGTCTCTCGGCACCGCCCCCGAGCCATGTCTCAACCCCATCAGTGTTGCCCAGCGCCACTCCGGGGCTGCGTGTCAGTGATGTCAGGGTTGCCCGGCACCAGCCCCTTGCCACGTGTCAACCCCTTCGGGGTCACCTGACACCACCCCTGGGCCGAGTTTCAGCGCCATTGGAGTCGCCCGGCTCCACCCCTGGGCCGCATGTCAACCCCATTGTGGTCACCTAGCACCACCCCTAGGTCGTGTGTCAACCCCGTTGAGGTTGCCCGGAACCACCCCCAGGCCGTGTGTCAGCCCCATTAGAGTCGCCTGGCACCACCCCCCGGCCGCGTGTCAGCATTGTCGATGTCGCCCGGAACCACCCCCTGACCGCGTGTCAGCCTCATCAGTGTCACTTGGCACCACGCCCAGGCCGCATTTCAGTGTGGTCAGAATCGCCAGGCAGGGCACCCGGCCCACATGTCTGCCCCATTGGGTTTGCCCGGCACCACCCCCGGGCCATGTGTCAACCCCATCGGAGTCGCCCAGCACCACCCCCAGCCCACATGTCAGCATTGTCTAGGTCACCCGGGACCACCCCAGGGCCTTGTGTCAGCCCTTCATGGTCACCCAGCACTGACCCTGGCCTGCATGTCAGCAGCACCGTTAGGGTCATCTGGCACCACCCCCGGGTCACGTGGCCACCCTGTTGGGGTCTCCTGGCACTGCCCCCAGGCCGCAATCCAGCCCCGTCCAGGTCGCCAGGCACCACACTCAGGCTGCATGTTAGCCCCGTCAGGGTCACCCGGCACCACCCCCGGGCCACACGTCACCCCCGTCGGGGTTGCCCAGCACTGCCCCCAGGCCACGTTGTCAGCATCGTCGGAGCCACCCGGTACCACCCCAGGCCACATGTCAACCCCATCGGGGTCACCAGGCACCACCCATGGGCCAAGTGTCTGCACCTTTGGAGTCACCCGGTGCCACCTCCTGCTGCCTGTCAGAGCCAACAGGGTTCCCCGGCACCACACTGCAGGCCACGAATCAGCGCCATGGATTCACCCCGCATCACCCCTGGGCCTCAAGTCAGCATCGTCAGAGTCGCCCAGCTCCACCTCCGGGTAGTGTGTAAACCCTGTCGCGGTTGCCTGGCACCACCTCTGGGCCGCATGTTGGCATCGTCGGAGTCACCCGGCACCATCCCGTGACACATGTCAACCGTATCAGAGTCACCTGGCACCGCAAATGGGCCACATGTAAGCCCCATCGGGGTCACCAGTCACCACCCCGTTGCGTGTCAGCATCGTGAAAACCACCCGGCATCACCCCCTAGCCTCATGTCAGTCCCATCGGGGTCACGTGGCACCGCACACGGGTGGTGTGCCAGCCCCATCAGGGTCGCCCGGCACTGCCCCCAGCCTGCGTGTCAGCCCTGTTGGGGTCTCCAGGCACTGCCCCGGCCACGTGTCAGCATCATCAGAACCACCCAGCACCACCCCCGAGTCTCATGTCAGCCCCATCGGAGTCGCCCGGCACCACTGGCAGGCTGCATGCCAGCCGCATCAGAGTCACCCGGCACCACCCGCAGGTCATGTGTCAACCCTGTCAGGGTCACCCGGCACCAAAACCAGTTCTAGTGTGAACCCCATCGGAGTCATCCGGCATCACCCCCAGGCCACGTGTCAGCACCGTCAGGGTATCCCAGGACCACTCCCAGGCTGCATGTCAGCATCGTGGGAGTATCCCGGCGCCACCCCCAAGCCACGTCTAAACCCCGTTAGTGTCAACCGGCGCCGCCCCCAGGCTGCATGTCAACACCTTCGGGGCCACCCAGCACCATCCCTGGGCCACGTGTCAGTGTCCTTGGAGTCACCCGGCACCACCCCTGGGCCGAGTGTCATCGGCGTTGGAGTCTCCCGGCACGACCCATGGGCTGCATGTCAGCCCCATCGGAGTCGCCCAGCACCACCACCTATCCACGTGCCAGGCCTGTCTGGGTGGCCCGGCACTGCCCCTTGTCCGCAAGTCAGTGCCATCAGAGTCGCCCGGCACCGCACCACGGGAAACGTGTCAGCGCTGTTAGAGTCAACCGGCACTTCCCCCAGGCCACGTGTCAGCATTGTCGGTGTCTTCCGGAACCATCCCCGGGCTGCGTGTCAACCCCGTCGGGGTCACCCGGCACCAACCCCAGGTCGCGTGTCAACCCCGTCGGGGTCACCTGGCATCACCTGCAGGTCGTGTGTAAACCCTGTCGGGGTCTCCCGGCACCAACACTGGGTCACATGTGAACCCCTTCGGTGTCTCCCGGCACCGCTCTCGAGCTGTGTGTCAGTGCCGTCAGGGTCTCCTGGCACTGCTCCCGGGCCTCATGTCAGCATTGTCGGAGTCTCCTGGTGTCATAACCGAGCCGTGTCTTAACCACATTGGGGTCGCCCGGTGCCACCCCTGGGCCACATATCAGCACCTTCAGGGTCGCCCGGCACCACCACCGGGCTGCAAGTCAACCCCTTCATGGCCACCCAGCACCATCCCTGGGCCACGTGTCAGCATCTTCAGAGTCGCCCGGTGCTGCCCCCAGGCCACGTGTCAGTGCCATAAGGGTCACTCGGCACTGCCCCCAGCGTGCGTATCACCACGGTCTGAGTTGCCCGGCACCACCCCCAGGCCACATGTCAGCACCATCCAAGTCAGGAGACACCACCCCCAGGACGGGTGTCAACCACGTCGGGATCGCCCGGCACCACCCCCAAGCCGCATGTCAGCCCCATTGGGGTCATCCGACACCACCTCTGGGCCACGTTTCAGTCCCGTCGGGGTCTCCCGTCAACGCCCCCGGCCCACATGTCGGCACTGGATGGGATGCCCAGGACCACCCCCGGGCAGCGGGTCAACTCTTTGTGGAAGCCTGGCACCGACCCTATCCTGCAGTTCAGCACTGTCGGGGTCGCCTGGCATCCCCCCAGGTAGTATGGCCACCCCGTTGGGGTCGCCCAGCACCACCCCCGGGCTATGTGTCAGCCCCGTAGGGGTTGCCCAACACCAACACTGGGCAACGTGTCAGCCCTGTCGGGGTCTCCCGGCACCACCCCCAGGCCGCGTTTCAGCGTGGTTGGAGTCGCCCGGCAACACCCCCAGGTCCCGTGTCAACTCCGTTGGGGTTGGCCGGCACCACCCCCAGTCCGCGAGTCAGCCCCATTGGGTTCACCCAGCACCACAACCGGGCCGCATGTCTGCGCCTTAGAGGTCGCCCGGCCACCACCCCCGGGCAGCATATCAGTTTCATCAGTCTCCCAGCAGCGCCCTTGGCCCTCATGTCAGCCCCGTCTGGGTCGCCCAGCACCACCCCCAGGCCGCATTTCAGCGTTGTTGGAGTAGCCTGGCAACACCCCCAGTTCACATATCAACCCTGTCGCGGTAGCCCGGCACCACTCCCGGGGCCGTGTCAGCCCCGTCGGAGTCGCCCAGCATCATGGCCGGGCTGCGTGCCAGCCCAGTCTGGGTCACACGGCACCGCTCCATCTGCAAGTAATCCCTGTCGGGGTCACCCAGCACCACGACCAGGCCACGACTTATCGCCATTGGACTCACCCAGCACCACCCCCGGGCCGCGTGTCAGATCCGTCAGAGTCACTTGGAACCGTCCCCATGCCATGTGTCAGCGTCGTCAGAATCGACCAGCAGAGCCCCTGGCCTTCATGTCAGCCCCATCAGGGTCACCCGAAACCACCCACAGGCCACGTGTCAGCCCCATCGGGGTCGCCCAGCACTGCTCCCAGCTGGCATGTCAGCATTGTCTGGGTTGCCCAGGACGTGTGTCACCACCATCAGAGTCGCCCGGCACAAACCCCGGGCCGCCGGTTAGTGCCATGGGAGTCGCTTGGCAACACCCCAGGGCCGCATGTCAGCGTTGTTGGAATCACCCAGCGCCACACCCGGGGCCGTGTCAGCCACATCAGAGATGCTCAGCACCACCGCTGGGCCACGTTCCAGCCCCTTTGGGGTCGCCCAACACTGCCCCCGGTCTGTGAGTCACCACCTTTGGGGTCACCCAGCATCGCCCCCGGGGCGCATGTCAGCATTGACAGAATGGCCTGGCACCACCACAAAGCCATGTGTCAGCCCCGTCGGGATCTCTCGACACGAAACCCTAGGCCATATGTCAAGCCCGTAGGGTCACCCGGTACAGCGCACGGAAAGGGTGTCAGCGCAGTCGTGTAATCACATGTTATCATCTGTTATCACATGTAATCACATGTTATCGTGTGTTATCACGTGTTATCGTATGTAGTCACATGTTATCGTATGTTATCACATGCTATCGTATGTTGTCACATGTTTCCGTATATTATCGCATGTAATCACAATTTATGCTATGTAATCACATGTTATCGTATGTTATCACATGCTATCGTGTGTTTTCATATGTTACAGTATACTATCGCATGTAATCACATGTTATCGTATGTGATCACATGTTATCATATATAACCGCATGTAATCACGTGTTACTGTGTAATCACGTGTTATCATATGCAATCACATGTAATCATATGTTATCGTATGTTATCACATGTTATTGTACGTAATGACGTATTATCCTGTGTTATCACGTGTTATCGTTGGTGATCGCATGTTATCGTGTGTAATCCCATGTTACCGTATGTAATCACATGTAACCACATGTTATCGTGTGTTATCACGTGTTATAGTATGTTATCGCATGTTAAACTGGGTAATCACGTGTTATCATTTGTTATCACATTTATCGTGTGTAATCACATGCAATCATATGTTATCATTTATAATCACATGTTATCACATGTTTTATATCGCATGTTATTGTGTGTGATCACATGTGATCCTATGATATCGTATATGATCACAGGTATTCACATGTTATCGTATGTTATCACAGGTTATTGTGTTTAATCTCGTATTATCGTTTGTTATCACCTGTTGTCAATTGTGACAACATATTTTTGTGTGTAATCACGTTACAGTATGTAATCACATGTTACCTTATGATATCGCATGTAAGCACATGTTATCCTATGTTATAGCATGAAATCACATGTTATCGTGTGTTATTGTATGTTATCACATGTTATCACATATTAACATGTGTCATTGTATGTTATCGTTTGTCATCTTATATTTTCCCATGTTATCGCATGTCATCGCATATTACGTATGTTATCACATGTTACGGTGTGAAATCACGTGTTATCATTTTTATCACATGTAATCACATGTTATCGTGTGTTATCACGTGTTTTCGTATGTTATCACATGTTATCTCATATAATCATATGTTATCGTACTTTATCATATGTCATCACGTGTTATTGTATGTTATCACCTGTAATCACATGTTATCATAGGTTATCACATGTTATTGTGTGTTAGCACGTGTTATCGTATTTTATCGCATGCAATCATAATTCATCATATATAATCACGTGTTATCTTATGTTATCGTGTGTTATCGTATGTTATCACCTGTAAGCATATGTTATCATATGTAGTCGCATGTTATCATATGTTATAACATGTTATCTTATGTAATCACATGTTATCATTTGGTATATGTTATCACATGTTATCGTGATATATTGCATGTTATCACATATCATGTGTAATCTAATGTGAGATCGTATTAAATCGTACATTATCGCATGTAATCGCATATTATCAAATGTTATCACATGTTATCGTGTGGAATCAGATGTTATCATTTGCTATTAAATATTATCGTGTGTTATCGTATGTTATCACATGGAATCATACGTTATCGCATGTTATCACGTGTCATCGTATGTTGTAACCTGTAATCACATGTTATCATATGTAGTCGCATGTTATCGTATGTTATCACGTGTAATCACATGTTATCGTGTGTTACAACGAGTTCTCAGGTTAACGTGTGTTATCCCATGCAATCATATGTTATCGTATGTAATCGCGTGTCATCGTATGTTATCACGTGCAATCACATGGTATCATTCGTAATCACATGTTATCGTATGTTACCACATGTAATCACAAGTTATCTATCGCATGTTATCGTGTGTAATCTCATTTGATCCTATATTATCGTATATGATCACATGTATTCACATGTTATCGTATGTTATCATATGTTATTGTGTTTAATCACGTATTATCGTTGGTTATCACGTGTTGTCATTTGTAATCACATGTTTTCGTGTGTAATCACATGTTACCCTATGTAATCACATGTTACCTTATGATATCACATGTAATCACATGTCATCTTTTATTATCGCATGTTATCACATGTTACCGTGTGTAATCGCGTGTTATCATTTGTTATGACATGTAATCGCATGTAATCATATGTTATCGTATGTCAACACGTTCTATTGTATATTATCACCTCTAATCACATGTTATCGTATGTTACCACATGTTTTCGTGTGTTTGCACGTGTTTTCATATATCATCAAGTGTTATCGCATGTTATCGCAAGAAATCACATGTTGTCGTGTCTTATTGTATGTTATCACATGTTAACATATATGCTATCGTTTGTCATCTTATATGATCGCATGTTATCGCATATTATCGTGTGTTATCACGTGTTATCGTATGTTATCACCTGTAATCACCTGTTATCATATATAGTCTCATGTTATCTTATGTTATCACGTGTAATCACATGTTATCATGTGTTACAACAAGGTTTCATATGTTATCGTGGTTATCCAATGCAATCATATGTTATCGTATGTAATCGCGTGTCATCGGATGTTATCACGTGCAATCAAATGTTGTCGTTCGTAATCACCTGTTATCGTATGTGACCACATGTAAACCCATGTTATCTATTGCATGTTATCTTGTGTGATCGCATGTGATCCTATATTATCGTATATGATCACATGTATTCATATGTTATCGTATGTTATCACATGTTATTGTGTCTAATCGAGTATTATCGTTTGTTATCACGTCTTATTTGTGATAACATGTTTCCGTGTGTAATCACATGTTACCATATGTAATCACATGTTACCATATGATATCATATGTAATCACATGTTATTGTATGTTAGCGCATGAGGTCACATGTTATTGTGTGTTATTGTATGTTATCCCATGTTAGCACATATTAACATATATGTTCTCATTTGTCATCTTATATTATCGCATGTTATCGTATGTTATCACATGTTACCGTGTGTAATCACGTGTTATCATTTGTTATCGCATGTAATCATACGTTATCATACGTTATTATATTTCATCACGTGTTATTTTATGTTACCACCTGTAATCACATGTTATCATATGTTATCACATGTTATCGTGTTTAAGCACGTGTTTTTATATGTCATCAAGTGTTATCGTATTTTATCGCATGAAATCACATGTTATCGTGTGTTATTGTATTTTATCACATGTTATCACATATTAACATGTATGTTAACATTTGTCATTTATATTATCGCATGTTATCACATATTATCCTATGTAATCACATGTTATCGTGTTTTATGACGTGTTTTCCCTTGCAATCATATCTTATCATATGTTTCTCATGTTATCATATTTAATCGCGTGTTATCAACTGTAATCGTGTGTGATCGCATGTGATCCTATGTTATCGTATGTGCTCACATGTTATCGCATTTAAAACATATTATCGTATATTATCATGTGTTTTCACATGTCACCATATGTTACCACATGTTATCGTGTGTAATCAAATGTTATCATATGTAATCACATATTATTGTCTGTAATCACATGCTATCGTATGTAATCACAGGTTATCGTATTTTATCGCCTGTGATCACATATTATCGTATGTCATCACATGTAATCACATGTTATCATATATTATTGCGTGTAATAACGGGTTATCGTGTGTAATCACGTTATCATATGTAATCACGTGTTCTCCTTTTTGATCACCTGTTATCGTTTGTGATCGCATGTTATCGTGCGTAAGCTCAGGTTACCGTATGTAATCACATGTAACCACATGTTATCTTGTGTTAATACGTGTTATCGTATGTTATCGTATGCAATTATGTTATTGTATGTCATCACGTGTTACCTATGTTATCACCTGTAATCACATGTTATCTTATGTAGTGGCATGTTATCGTTTGTTATCACATGTAATCATATGTTATCACAGGATATCACATGTTATCGTGTGTAATATCATGTTATCAGTTATCGTATGTTATCACATGTTATCCTATGTTATCGCATGTAAGAATATGTTATAGTATGTAGTCGCATGTTATCACGTGTAATCACATGTTATCGTATGTAACCACATGTTATCGTATTTTATCACGTGTTATTCTATGCTATCACATGTAATCGTGTGTTATCGTCTGTTATCCTATATTATAACATGTAATCTCATGTAATCACATGTTATCGCATGTTATCGCATGTGATCACATGTTATCGTGTGTAATCAAATGTTTTCGTGTGTAATCACGTAACCGTATATTATCGCATGTTATCCTATGTAATCACATGTTATCGTATGTTATCACATGTGATTCTGTTTTATCGTATGTTGTCGTGTGTAATCATGTGTTATCACTTTATCGTGTGTAGTCGCATATTATCACATGTTATCGTCTTTTGTCACATGTAGTTACATTTTATCGTATGTTATCACACATGGTCACATGTTATCGCATGTTTCCACCTGTAATCACGTGTTATCGTATATTATCACACTTAATGACGTGTTATCGTATATAATCACATGTTATCATATGCTATCATATATAATCACGTGTTATCACATGTAATCACCTATTAACAAATTTTGTCATATGTTATAGCATGGTATCGCATGTTAACATATGTTTTCACCTGTTACAGTATGTTATCGCCAGTGTTCGCATGTTATCGTGTATGATCAACTGTTATATGATCACATATTTTCGTTTGATATCACATGTTACCGTATGATATCACATGTAATCACATGTTATCATGTTATCGTATGTAATCACATGATATCGTATGCAAGCACATGTTACCATATGTAATCGCATGTTACCATATGTCATTACATGTTATCATATTCTTATGTTATCGTATGTTATCACAGGAATCACATGTGATTACATGTTTATCGTGTGTGATCACATGTTCTCGTATGTTATCACTTGTTATAGTGTGCAATCACGTGTTATCGTGTGTAATCACATGTTATCATATATAATCACAGTTTATCATGTGTAGTCGCATGCTATTGTATGTAATCACATGTTATTTTATTTTATCGCCTGTTATCACATGTTATCCTATGTAATCACATGAAACCATATGTAATCGCATGTTGCCATTTGTCATTACATGTTATCGCATGTTATCACATGTTATCGTGTGTAATCACGTTATCGTTTGTTATTATGTAATCACATATTATCGTGTTTTATCACGTTTTATCATGTTATCGCATGTAATTATATGTTATGTTATCGTATGTAATCACATGTTATCGTATGTTACCACATGTAAACACATGTTATCGTATGTGATCACATTTTATCTTGTGTGATCCCATGTTATCGTGTATGATCCCGTGTTATCCTATGCTATCACATGTAATCGTGTTTAATCGCATGTTATCGTATGTCATCTCATATTATCGCATCTAATAATATGTTATCTCATGTTATCACGTGTTATCCTGTGTAATCACATGTTATCATATGTTATCACATGTTATCAAGCGTAATAACGTGTTATCCTTTTTATCACGTGTTATCATTTGTGATCGCATGTTATCCTCTGTAATTCCATGTTACCTTATGTAATCACATGTAACCACGTGTTATCACGTGCTATCGTGTGTTGTTGCATGTTATCTTTTGTTATCACATTTGTCGTTTATTATCACGTGTTTTTGTATGTTATCGTATGTTATCGCATGCAATCATATGTTATCGTATGTAATCACGTTTTATCGTATGTTATCACCTGTAATCTCATGTTATCATATGTAGTCTCATGTTATCGTGTTGTATTCTATGTTATCACATATTATAGTGTGTAATCGAATGTGATTGCATCTCATTGTATATTATCGCATATTATCATATGTTATCGCGTGTTATCCTGTGTTATCGCGTGTTATCCTGTGTTATCGCGTGTTATCCTGTGTTATCGCGTGTAATCATGTTATCGTATGTAGTCACGTGTTATCGTATGTAATCACATGCTTTCATATGTAGTCGCATGTTATCGTATATAATCACATGTTATCCTGTGTTATCACGTGTTTCCGTGTGTTATCCTGTGTTATCGCATGCAATCATATGTTATCGTATGTAATCACATGTTATCGTATGTAATCACATGTAATAGCATGTGATCACGTGTTATCATATCTTATCACGATGCAATCACATTTTACCATATGCTATCTTATGTTATCGCATTTAATCACATGTTATGGTCTGTTTCACAAGTACTCACATGTTTCCGTATGTTATGATATGTTATCACATGTAATCGTATGTAATAACATGTTATCGTGTGTTTTGTATGTTACCACATGTAGTCGCATGTGATCACATGTTGTCAAATGTTGTCGTATGTTATCACATGTCATCGTATGTTATCACATGTCATCGTGTGTTTCGCATGTTTTTTAAGAGAACTATCTTATAGATTTATTAATGAAAAATACTTTACAAAAACAATATGTTTGGCCCTAAAATAGTTCAGCTGACTCTGAGGGTTTACAGCAGCGACTTAGCAAGTGGCAGTAATGGCTGTGCTGCTGAGGACAGGAAGGTGTATTAGTTTGCCTGAATCCCATCTGTTCTGAAGGGTAAATGTTATGTTGGCAGCCTCACGTTCTAGCCGCTGATTTGGGGGCTGAGGGAAGGCCGACAGTCTGGGCAGGTGGGTTAACCTGAATGATGTTGTCAGGACCAAGACCTGTGGGCTACATGTCCAGACCTCCAAGGATGAGGGATGGAGAAGACAGAAGGTCGGATAATAGGGATAGGTGGATAAAACAAAGCACAGAAGTTGGTAATATAACAGCGAACAGAATATGCGGGCTTAGAGTATTCAAGAATAAAATGGTGACCCTAAGATCCTAAGGAATGGCTAGTGTTCAGAGTAACATGGATTCATCTTTAAAGTGGATCAAAAAAAACCCTATACAGCAGCTGCTTCCTTTTGCTAGGTGAATGGAAATTGGAGTTTCCAAATATTCCCTCAAAGAGCCAGGTCTCCTTAG
The DNA here is from genome assembly GCF_049115385.1 of Moschus berezovskii. Taxonomy (NCBI): domain Eukaryota; kingdom Metazoa; phylum Chordata; class Mammalia; order Artiodactyla; family Moschidae; genus Moschus; species Moschus berezovskii. Next base: position 142,332,904 of record NC_142461.1, read on the forward strand.
GGCTTCCTGGAACCCCTGGGAGAAATTGCCAGCTCTGTGTTGACATAAGACTTGCACAACCTTGGCAAGGATGCAGGGTACCAACTCTGTGGCAGTACAGTTTAACAGAGAAAGCTGTGGCTCCAGGAGAGGAAAGGGGTGACCCTTACCACCTGCTGTGCTGCAGGGCTCTAGCCCTGACCTGTTCTCTGCCAGGGGCATCTGATAGGACAAACAGAAACTCCTCTCTCCCTGTCCTCCTGTGCCTAGACGGCAGGGCATAACTGCTTTGCCTGCAGTCATCATCTGGGGGCATATCTACTCTTCGAGGACCAGGGGCTCAAAACCCTGGAACAGGACCTGAATTCCAAGCTGACCTCAAGTGTACACAAAGACTGCTTGATGGTGGTGGCACAGACACAGGATGAACAACAAGAGGGTGGGAGGGTGAATGGAAAAGATCACCCCAGGACTGAGCATGAGGAACCTGAAGGCCCTGGTGTCTTTCTGGTAGTGTGGCAGTGTGGGTTAGCTGAGGCTTGCACCCTGGAGTAGTCAGGAATCTGGCCCCAGTATGCTGGTTGGCCTCTGACCATGGTCCCCGGGATGCATCTGTTCTGGAATGATGGGGGAGACTCTGGTAGTTCAAAGTCCTTCCTGTGTACTTGACCCCTTCGGTAGTTTAACCCCTATCACACATAGCCAGAAACTGCTGGACACGCCTCGAAGTTCCTGGGGATCTATGGGGATCCCCTGCCATGCTGGGCATCAAAACATCTGGTGTTATCCTAAATTATCACATTTTATCGTGTGTTATCACGTTATAACATGTTATTACATGTTATCGTCTGTTATCACATGTAATCGTCTGTTATCATATGTTATCGTCTGTTACCACATATTATCAGGTGTTATCACGTGTTATCGTATGTTTCACATGGTTTCATATTTTATCACTTGTTATCGTATGTTATCATATGTTATCACGTTACTGTGAGTTTCGCATGATATAGTATGTTTCACATGTTATCGTATGTTACGTATGTTATCATATGTTACCGCATGTTGTCATATGTTATCGTATATTTTCATATGCTATTGCAGGTTATTGTATGTTGAAATATGTTATTATTCTCCCATATTGTTGTATGTTATCACATGCTATCATATGTTATCATATGTTAGCACATGCTCTCATATGTTATGGCATGTTATCGTGTGTTATCACATGCTATAATATGTTATGGCGTGTTATCATGTTTTATCACATGTTATCATATGTTATGGAGTGTTATCGTATGTTATTGTGTGTTATCACATGTTATTGCATGTTGTCACATGTTATCCTGTTTTATTGTATGTTATCTTATGCTATCACATTTTTATATATTCTCTATGTTATTACATGTATGTTATTGGATTTAACGTATGTTATCGCATACTATTGCATGTTGTCACATATTATCGTATGTTATCCTATGTTGTTGCATGTTGTCATGTGTTATCATGAATCATCGCATGCTATTGTATCTTATCACAAGTTTCTCCATTTTATTACATGTTATCGTGTGTTCTTGTATGTTATGGTGTGTTATTGTATGTCATCGTGTTTTATCGTGTATTATCATTTGTTACCATATGTTATCATATGTCACTGTATGTTATTACATGTTATTGTTTGTTATCGCATTTTATCGCATGTTATCACATGTTAATATGTGTTATCAACTGTTATCATATGATGTCATGTTATTGTATGTTATCATATATTGTATGTTATTGTATAAATTGTGTTATCGTATATTATCACCTATCATATTTTAACATATGTCATCACATTTCTTTGATCTTCTTGAGGGCGGTACGGATACTAAAACTGTGAGGTATCATCTCAGCTGACAAGCAGTAGCATTCTGGGTGTGATCCCGCATCCCATGATTGTAGGCCACATTGTGCCTGTTTCTCTTTGTGCATTGCTTAAACAGTGCTGTCAAGCAACATATGCACCATGTACACAAAAGTTCTTCACATATATCTGACAGAGTTCTCAGTGCTCTACTCAAGACCTGTTAAGTTTGGAGACAACAGAGTTCACATCTTTCCAAGTAGCCCTGCGGCTTAGATTGCATTAAAAGGCAATACCACAGGTAAGCCTAGGAAGGGGCAGAGTTATGTCTGACACACTTCCTCAGCCTGATCCTTCAAGGGAACCTACGCTGTGAGCTAGGAAAGCGTTTTAAGCCTCGGAAAGTGAAAGGGACATGCAGGCCTCGGACCCGGAAATATGGGTGCTTTGAGCAAATCTCAGCGTCTCCCAGTGTTAAAGTGAACTCCTCTTTGCCAAACAGAGCTTTCCAACGCAGGCCCATAGGCTGCCTCTGCATCTGCGAAGGAAGCTCTCTAATCCCGCTTCCTGCGAAATCTGCTTCAACCTGAGTGAAAAGTCCTTGGAGAGGTCTTTCCTCAGGGGCAGATTCTCCTGTGCCTGGGGAAGAGGGAAGGGCACCACACTCCCAAGGAAAGGCCAGACACACACCACATGTCTTTGCTTTTCCTGAGGGTGGCAGGGAGCCAAAAATTATGAGCTAGCTTCTCAGCTGATACGCAGGCGCATTCTGGATGTGATCCCGCATCCCGTGCCTCGAGCCCCATGGTGCCTGTTTCTATCTGTGCGTCACTTAAACAGTGCGGCCAAGCAACGTCTTCACCATATACACAAAAGCGCTTCCCTTCCATCTGACACAGTCCTCAATATTCTGCTCTATAAATCATAAGTTTGGAGACAACCGAGCCGAACCTCCTTTCCAATGAGTCCTGAGGCTTAGATTGCATTGAATGGCAATACCACAGGGAAGCCTAGGAAAGGGCTGAGTCATGTCGGACACACTTCCTCAGCTTGCTCCTTTAAGGGAAGCAACGCTGTGAGCTAGGAAAACCTTTTCAAGCTCGGAAAGTGTATGAGAGATGCAGGCCTTGGACCCGGAAATATCGGTGCTTTGAGCAAATCTCAGCATCTCACAGTGTCAAAGCGAACTCCTTTCTGCCGAATAGAGATTTCCAATGCAGGTGGGTCGGCTGCCTCTGCATTTGCGAAGGAAGCTCTCTAATCCCGGTTCCTGCGAAATCTGCTTCTCAGGCTGAGTGACTATCAGTGGGTACGGTCTTTCCTCTGGGGCAGTTTCTCCTGTGCCTGGGGCTGCCGGAAGGGCACCACACTCACAGGAATAGGCCAAACACACCCCACATGTCTTTGCTCCTCTTGAGAGCTGCAGGCAACCTCAAACTCTCAGGAAGCTACTCGGCTTAGAGGAAGAAGCACTCTGGCTGGGATCTTGCATTCTCTGCCTGGAGGCCCATGGTGCCTGTTTCTCTCTGTACACTGCTACAAGAGAGCGGCCAGGCAACACCTTCCCCATCTACAGTTCTGCTCTTCCCTTCCATCTGACAGAGTTCTCACTGCTCTACTCTAGACCTAGGAAGTTTTGCTGAGTCATGTCTGACACACTCCCTCAGCCTGCTCCTTCATGGCTAGCAACGCTGTGAGCTAGGAAAGTCTTTGGAAGCTCAGAAAGTGTAAGAGAAATGCAAGCCCCCACCCAGCAATATTGGTGCTTTGAGCAGATCTCACAGCCTCCCAGTGCCAAAGCGAGCTCCTCTCTGTCAAATACAGCTTTGAAAATGCAAGCCACTCTGCTGCCTATGCATCCATGAAGGAAGCTCTCTATTCCCGCTTCCTGCGAAAGCTGCTTCAACGTGAGAGAAACGCCCTTGGAGAGGTCTTTCCTCAGGGGCAGTTTCTCCTGTGCCTGGGGAAGAGGGAAGGGCACCACACTCCCAAGGAAAGGCCAGACACACTCCACATGTCTTTGCTTTTCCTGAGGGTGGCAGGGAGCCAAAAATTGTGAGCTAGCTTCTCAGCTGATACGCAGGAGCATTCTGGATGTGATCTTGCATTCCGTGCTAGGAGGCCCATGGTGCCTATTTCTCTCTGTGCATTGCTTCAACATTTTGGCCAGGCCACAACTTCGCCATCTACCCTTCTGCTCTTACCTTCCAAATGACAGAGTTCTCATTGCTCTACTCTAGACATAGGAATTCTGGAGACAACCGGGCTGCTCCTCCTGTGCAAGTAGTTATGCGGCATAGTTTGAGTATAAGGGAAAAACCACAGGAAAGCCCAGGAAAGTGCTGAGTCATGTCTGACACACTCCCTCAGCCTGCTCCTTCATGGGTAGCAAGGCTGTGAGCTAGGAAAGTCTTGGGAAGCTTAGAAAGTGTAAGAGAGAGGCAGGCCCTAACCCAGAAATTTCGGTACTTTAGCAGATCTCACAGCCTCCCAGTGCCAAAGCGAGCTCCTCTCTGCCAAATACAGCTTTCCAAATGCAGACCGGTCTGCTACTTATGAATCCATGAAGGAAACTCTCTACTCCCGCTTCCTGCGAAATCTGCTACAGCTTGAGTGAAAAGACCTTGGATAGGTCTTTCCTCAGGGACAGTTTCTCCTGTGCCTGGGGAAGAGGGAAAGGCACCACACTCACAATAAAAGGTCAGACACTCTCCACATGTCTTTGCTCTTCTTGAGAGCAGCAGGGAGCCTAAAACTGTGATGTAGATTCTCAGCTGATACGCAGGAGCATTCTGGCTGTGATACTGCATCCCCTGCCTGGAGGCCCATGGTGCCTGTTTCTCTCTGTACGTTGCTTAAACAGTGCGGCCAAGCAAAGTCTTCACCATATACACAAAAGCGCTTCCCTTCCATCTGACAGAGTCCTCAATGTTCTACTCTAGACCTCATAAGTTTGGAGACAACCGAGCCGACCCTGCTTTCCAAGGAGTCCTGAGGCTTAGATTGCATTGAATGGCAATACCATAGGGCAGCCTAGGAAAGGCCTGAGTCATGTCGGACACACTTCCTCAGCCTGCTCCTTTAAGGTAAGCAACGCTGTGAGCTAGGAAAACCTTTTCAAGCTCGGAAAGTGTACGAGAGATGCAGGCCTCGGACCCGGAAATATCGGTGTTTTGAGCAAATCTCAGCATCTCAAAGTGTCAAAGCGAACTCCTTTATGCCGAATAGAGATTTCCAATGCAGGTCGGTAGGCTGCCTCTGCATTTGCGAAGGAAGCTCTCTAATCCCTGTTCCTGCGAAATCTGCTTCTCAGCCTGAGTGACTATCAGTGGGAACGGTCTTTCTTCTGGTGCAGTTTCTCCTGTGCCTGGGGCTGACGGAAAGGCACCACACTCACAGGGAAAGGCCAAACACACCCCACATGTCTTTGCTCCTCTTGAGAGCTGCAGGCAACCTCAAACTCTCAGGAAGCTTCTCGGGTGAGATGCAGAAGCACTCTGGCTGGGATCTCGCATCCCCTGCCTGAAGGCCCATGGTGCCTGTTTCTCCCTGTGCGTTGCTTCAACAGAGTGGCCAGGCAACATCTGCCCCATCTACCCTTCTGCTCTTCCCTTCAATCTGACAGAGTTCTCACTGCTCTACTCTACATCTAGGACGTTTGGAGACAACCGGGCTCCTCCTCCTGTGCAAGTAGTCCTGGGGCCTAGTTTGAGTGGAAAGGCAAACCACAGGCAAGCACATGAAAGGGCTGACTCATGTTTGACACACTCCCGCAGCCTGCTCCTTCGTGGGTAGCAACCCTGTGAGCTAGGAAATTCTTTGGCAGCTCTGAAAGTTAAAGCGAGATATAGGCCCCAACCCAGCAATATTGGTGATTTAAGCAGAACTCCCAGCCTCCCAGTGCCAAAGCGAGCTCTTCTCTTCCAAATACAGCTTTGCAAATGCAGGCCGCTCTGCTGCCTATGCATTCACGAAGGAAGCTCTCTAGGCCGGCTTCCTGAGAAATCTGCTTCAGCTTGAGTGAAAAGCCCTTGGAGAGGTCTTGGCTCAGGGGCAGTTTCTCCTGTGCCTGGGGAAGAGGGAAGGGCACCACACCCCCAAGGAAAGGCCAGACACACTCCACACGTCTTTGCTCTTCTGGAGGGCGGCATGGAGCCTCCAAATGGGAGGTAGCTTCTCAGCTGAGACACAGGGGTATTCTGGCTGTGTCCCGCAGCCCCTGACTGGAGGCCCACGGTGCCTGTTTCTCTCTGGGCGTTGCTTCAACAGTGCGGCCAAGCAACATCTTCACCATGGGCACAACAGCGCTTCGCTCCCATCTGACAGACTTCTCAGTGCTCTACACTAGACCTCTGAAGTTAAGAGACAACCGAGCCCAGCCTCCTTTCCAAGGAGTCCTGCGCCTTCCATTGCACTGAAAGGCAATAGCACAGGGAAGCCTAGGAAGGGGCTGAGTCATGTCGGACACACTTCCTCAGCCTGCTCCTTTTTCAGGGAAGCAACGCTGTGAGCTAGGAAAGCCTTCTCAAGCTCGGAAAGTGCAAGAGAGATGCAGGCCGCGCACCCGGAAATCTCGGTGCTTGGAGCCAATCTCAGCGTCTCCCAGTGGCAAAGCGAACGCCTCTCTGCCAAATACAGCTTTGCAGACGCAGGCCGCTAGGATGCCTCTGCATTGGCGAAGGAAGCTCTCTAATCCCTCTTCGCGCGAAAACTGCTTCTCAGCCTGAGTGAATCTCAGTGGGAACGGTCTTTCCTCTGGGGCAGTTGCTCCTGTGCCTGGGCTGCCGCAAGGGCACCACCCTCACCGGGAAAGGCCAAACACACCCCACATGTCTTTGCTCCTCTGGAGAGCTGCAGGCAACCTCAAACGCTCAGGAAGCTTCTCGGCTGAGACGCAGAAGCACTCTGGCTGGGATCTCGCATCCCCTGCCTGGAGGCCCATGGTGCCTGTTTCTCCCTGTGCGTTGCTTCACCAGAGCTGCCAGGCAACATCTTCCCCATCTACCCTTCTGCTCTTCCCTTCCAGCTGACAGAGTTCTCAATGCTCTACTCTAGCCCTAGGAAGTTTGGAGACAACCGTTCTCCTCCTCCTGTGCAAGGAGTCCTGGGGCCTAGTTTGAGTGGAAAGGCAAAACCACAGGCAAGCCCAGGAAAGTGCTGAGTCATGTCTGACACACTCCCTCAGCCTGCTCCTTCATGGCTAGCAAGGCTGTGAGCTAGGAAAGTCTTTGAAGCTCAGAATTGGAAGCGAGTTGCAGGCCCCAACCCAGCAATCCCGGTGCTTGGAGCAGATCTCACAGCCTCCCAGTGCCAAAGCGAGCTCCTCTCTGCCAAATGCAGCTTTGCAAACGCAGGCCGCTCTGCTGCCTCTGCATCCACGAAGGAAGCTCTCTAGGCACGCTTCCTGCGAAATCTGCTTCAGCTTGAGGGAAAAGCCCTTGGAGAGGTCTTTGCTCAGGGGCAGTTTCTCCTGTGCCTGGGGAAGATGGAAGGGCACCACAGTCCCAAGGAAAGGCCAGACACACTCCACACGTCTTTGCTCTTCTGGAGGGCGGCATGGAGCCTCCAACTGGGCGGTAGCTTCTCAGCTGAGACGCAGGGGAATTCTGGCTGTGTCCCGCAGCCCCTGCCTGGAGGCCCACGGTGCCTGTTTATCTCTGGGCGTTGCTTCAACAGTTCGGCCAAGCAACATTTTCACCATGGGCACAACAGCGCTTCCCTTCCATCTGACAGACTTCTCAGTGCTCCTGTCTAGACCTCTGAAGTTGGTAGACAGTCGAGCCCAGCCTCCTTTCCAAGGAGTCCTGTGCTTTCGATTGCACTAAAAGGCAATAGCACATGGAAGCCTCGGAAGGGGCTGAGTCATGTCGGACACACTTCCTCAGCCTGCTCCTTTTTCAGGGAAGCAACGCTGTGAGCTAGGAAAGCCTTCTCAAGCTCGGAAAGTGCAAGAGAGATGCAGGCCGCGCACCCGGAAATCTCGGTGCTTGGAGACCATCTCAGCGTCTCCCAGTGGCAAAGCGAACGCCTCTCTGCAAATCCAGCTTTGCAGACGCAGGCCGCTAGGCTGCCTCTGCATTGGCGATGGAAGCTCTCTCATCCCGCTTCCTGCGAAATCTGCTTCTCAGCCTGAGTGAATCTCAGTGGGAACGGTCCTTCCTCTGGGGCAGTTGCTCCTGTGCCTGGGCTGCCGCAAGGGCACCACCCTCCCAGGGAAAGGCCAAACACACCCCACATGTCTTTGCTCCTCTGGAGAGCTGCAGGCAACCTCAAACGCTCAGGAAGCTTCTCGGCTGAGACGCAGAAGCACTCTGGCTGGGATCTCGCATCCCCTGCCTGGAGGCCCATGGTGCTTGTTTCTCCCTGTGCGTTGCTTCAACAGAGTGGCCAGGCAACATCTGCCCCATCTACCCTTCTGCTCTTCCCTTCAATCTGACAGAGTTCTCACTGCTCTACTCTACATCTAGGACGTTTGGAGACAACCGGGCTCCTCCTCCTGTGCAAGTAGTCCTGGGGCCTAGTTTGAGTGGAAAGGCAAACCACAGGCAAGCACATGAAAGGGCTGACTCATGTTTGACACACTCCCGCAGCCTGCTCCTTCGTGGGTAGCAACCCTGTGAGCTAGGAAATTCTTTGGCAGCTCTGAAAGTTAAAGCGAGATATAGGCCCCAACCCAGCAATATTGGTGATTTAAGCAGAACTCCCAGCCTCCCAGTGCCAAAGCGAGCTCTTCTCTTCCAAATACAGCTTTGCAAATGCAGGCCGCTCTGCTGCCTATGCATTCACGAAGGAAGCTCTCTAGGCCGGCTTCCTGAGAAATCTGCTTCAGCTTGAGTGAAAAGCCCTTGGAGAGGTCTTGGCTCAGGGGCAGTTTCTCCTGTGCCTGGGGAAGAGGGAAGGGCACCACACCCCCAAGGAAAGGCCAGACACACTCCACACGTCTTTGCTCTTCTGGAGGGCGGCATGGAGCCTCCAAATGGGAGGTAGCTTCTCAGCTGAGACACAGGGGTATTCTGGCTGTGTCCCGCAGCCCCTGACTGGAGGCCCACGGTGCCTGTTTCTCTCTGGGCGTTGCTTCAACAGTGCGGCCAAGCAACATCTTCACCATGGGCACAACAGCGCTTCGCTCCCATCTGACAGACTTCTCAGTGCTCTACACTAGACCTCTGAAGTTAAGAGACAACCGAGCCCAGCCTCCTTTCCAAGGAGTCCTGCGCCTTCCATTGCACTGAAAGGCAATAGCACAGGGAAGCCTAGGAAGGGGCTGAGTCATGTCGGACACACTTCCTCAGCCTGCTCCTTTTTCAGGGAAGCAACGCTGTGAGCTAGGAAAGCCTTCTCAAGCTCGGAAAGTGCAAGAGAGATGCAGGCCGCGCACCCGGAAATCTCGGTGCTTGGAGCCAATCTCAGCGTCTCCCAGTGGCAAAGCGAACGCCTCTCTGCCAAATACAGCTTTGCAGACGCAGGCCGCTAGGATGCCTCTGCATTGGCGAAGGAAGCTCTCTAATCCCTCTTCGCGCGAAAACTACTTCTCAGCCTGAGTGAATCTCAGTGGGAACGGTCTTTCCTCTGGGGCAGTTGCTCCTGTGCCTGGGCTGCCGCAAGGGTACCACCCTCACCGGGAAAGGCCAAACACACCCCACATGTCTTTGCTCCTCTGGAGAGCTGCAGGCAACCTCAAACGCTCAGGAAGCTTCTCGGCTGAGACGCAGAAGCACTCTGGCTGGGATCTCGCATCCCCTGCCTGGAGGCCCATGGTGCCTGTTTCTCCCTGTGCGTTGCTTCACCAGAGCTGCCAGGCAACATCTTCCCCATCTACCCTTCTGCTCTTCCCTTCCAGCTGACAGAGTTCTCAATGCTCTACTCTAGCCCTAGGAAGTTTGGAGACAACCGTTCTCCTCCTCCTGTGCAAGGAGTCCTGGGGCCTAGTTTGAGTGGAAAGGCAAAACCACAGGCAAGCCCAGGAAAGTGCTGAGTCATGTCTGACACACTCCCTCAGCCTGCTCCTTCATGGCTAGCGAGGCTGTGAGCTAGGAAAGTCTTTGGCAGCTCAGGAAGTGGAAGCGAGATGGAGGTCCCAACCCAGCAATCCCGGTGCCTGGAGCAGATCTCACAGCCTCCCAGTGCCAAAGCGAGCTCCTCTCTGCCAAATGCAGCTTTGCAAAGGCAGGCCGCTCTGCTGCCTCTGCATCCACGAAGGAAGTTCTCGAGGCCCGCTTCCTGCGAAATCTGCTTCAGCCTGAGGGAAAAGCCCTTGGAGAGGTCTTGGCTCAGGGGCAGTTTCTCCTGTGCCTGGGGAAGAGGGCAGGGCACCACACTCCCAAGGAAAGGCCAGACACACTCCACACGTCTTTGCTCTTCTGGAGGGCGGCATGGAGCCTCCAACTGGGAGGTAGCTTCTCAGCGGAGACGCAGGGGCATTCTGGCTGTGCTCCCGCAGCCCCTGCCTGGAGGCCCACGGTGCCTGTGTCTCTCTGGGCGTTGTTTCAACAGTGCGGCCAAGCAAAGTCTTCACCATGGGCACAACAGCGCTTCCCTTTTATCTGACAGACTTCTCAGTGCTCTGCTCTAGACCTCTGAAGTGGGGAGACAACCGAGCCCAGCCTCCTTTCCAAGGAGTCCTGTGCCTTCCATTGCACTGAAAGGCAATAGCACAGGGACGCCTAGGAAGGGGCTGAGTCACGTCGGACACACTTCCTCAGCCTGCTCCTTTCAGGGAAGCAACGCTGTGAGCTAGGAAAGCCTTCCCAAGCTCGGAAAGTGCAAGAGAGATGCAGGCCGCGCACTCGGAAATCTCGGTGCTTGAAGCCCATCTCAGCGTCTCCCAGTGGCAAAGCGAACGCCTCTCTGCCAAATCCAGCTTTGCAGACGCAGGCCGCTAGGCTGCCTCTGCATTGTCGAAGGAAGCTCTCTCATCCCGCTTCCTGCGAAATCTGCTTCTCAGCCTGAGTGAATCTCAGTGGGAACGGTCTTTCCTCTGGGGCCGTTGCTCCTGGGCCTGGGGCTGCCGCAAGGGCACCACCCTCACAGGGAAAGGCCAAACACACCCCACATGTCTTTGCTCCTCTGGAGAGCTGCAGGCAACCTCAAACGCTCAGGAAGCTTCTCGGCTGAGACGCAGAAGCACTCTGGCTGGGATCTCGCATCCCCCGCCTGGAGGCCCATGGTGCCTGTTTCTCCCTGTGCGTGGCTTCACCAGAGCGGCCAGGCAACATCTGCCCCATCTACCTTTCTGCTCTTCCCTTCCATCTGACAGAGTTCTCCCTGCTCTACTCTATCCCTAGGAAGTTTGGAGACAACCGGGCTCCTCCTCCTGTGCAAGGAGTCCTGGGGCCTAGTTGGAGTGGAAAGGCAAAACCACAGGCAAGCCCAGGAAAGTGCTGAGTCATGTCTGACACACTCCCTCAGCCTGCTCCTTCATGGCTAGCGAGGCTGTGAGCTAGCAAAATCTTTGGCAGCTCAGGAAGTGGAAGCGTGATGCAGGCCCCAACCCAGCAATCCCGGTGCCTGGAGCAGATCTCACAGCCTCCCAGTGCCAAAGCGAGCTCCTCTCTGCCAAATGCAGCTTTGCAAATGCAGGCCGCTCTGCTGCCTCTGCATCCATGAAGGAAGCTCTCGAGGCCCGCTTCCTGAGAAATCTGCTTCAGCCTGAGGGAAAAGCCCTTGGAGAGGTCTTGGCTCAGGGGCAGTTTCTCCTGTGCCTGGGGAAGAGGGAAGGTCACCACACTCCCAAGGAAAGGCCAGACACTCCACACGTCTTTGCTCTTCTGGAGGGCGGCATGGAGCCTCCAACTGGGAGGTAGCTTCTCAGCTGAGACGCAGGGGCATTCTGGCTGTTATCCCGCAGCCCCTGCCTGGAGGCCCACGGTGCCTGTTTCTCTCTGGGCGTTGCTTCAACAGTGCGGCCAAGCAACGTCTTCACCATGGGCACGACAGCGCTTCCCTTCCATCTGACAGACTTCTCAGTGCTCTGCTCTAGACCTCTGAAGTGGGGAGACAACCGAGCCCAGCCTCCTTTCCAAGGAGTTCTGCGCCTTCCATTACACTGAAAGGCAATAGCACAGGGACGCCTAGGAAGGGGCTGAGTCACGTGGGACACACTTCCTCAGCTTGCTCCTTTCAGGGAAGCAACGCTGGGAGCTAGGAAAGCCTTCCCAAGCTCGGAAAGTGCAAGAGAGATGCAGGCCGCGCACCCGGAAATCTCGGTGCTTGGAGCCCATCTCAGTGTCTCCCAGTGGCAAAGCGAACGCCTCTCTGCCAAATCCAGCTGTGCAGACGCAGGCCGCTAGGCTGCCTCTGCATTGGCGAAGGAAGCTCTCTCATCCCGCTTCCTGCGAAATCTGCTTCTCAGCCTGAGTGAATCTCAGTGGGAACGGTCTTTCCTCTGGGGCCGTTGCTCCTGGGCCTGGGGCTGCCGCAAGGGCACCACCCTCCCAGGGAAAAGCCAAACACACCCCACATGTCTTTGCTCCTCTGGAGAGCTGCAGGCAACCTCAAACGCTCAGGAAGCTTCTCGGCTGAGACGCAGAAGCACTCTGGCTGGGATCTCGCATCCCCTGCCTGGAGGCCCATGGTGCCTGTTTCTCCCTGTGCGTGGCTTCACAAGAGCGGCCAGGCAACATCTGCCCCATCTACCCTTCTGCTCTTCCCTTCAATCTGACAGAGTTCTCCCTGCTCTACTCTAGCCCTAGGAAGTTTGGAGACAACCGGGCTCCTCCTCCTGTGCAAGGAGTCCTGGGGCCTAGTTGGAGTGGAAATGCAAAACCACAGGCGAGCCCAGGAAAGTGCTGAGTCATGTCTGACACACTCCCTCAGCCTGCTCCTTCATGGCTAGCGAGGCTGTGAGCTGGGAAAGTCTTTGGCAGCTCAGGAAGTGGAAGCGAGATGCAGGCCCCAACCCAGCAATACCGGTGCCTGGAGCAGATCTCACAGCCTCCCAGTGCCAAAGCGAGCTCCTCTCTGCCAAATGCAGCTCTGCAAAGGCAGGCCGCTCTGCTGCCTCTGCATCCACGAAGGAAGCTCTCGAGGCCCGCTTCCTGCGAAATCTGCTTCAGCCTGAGGGAAAAGCCCTTGGAGAGGTCTTGGCTCAGGGGCAGTTTCTCCTGTGCCTGGGGAAGAGGGAAGGGCACCACACTCCCAAGGAAAGGCCAGACACACTCCACACGTCTTTGCTCTTCTGGATTGCGGCATGGAGCCTCCAACTGGGAGGTAGCTTCTCAGCTGAGACGCAGGGGCATTCTGGCTGTGATCCCGCAGCCCCTGCCTGGAGGCCCACGGTGCCTGTTTCTCTCTGGGCGTTGCTTCAACAGTGCGGCCAAGCAACGTCTTCACCATGGGCACGACAGCGCTTCCCTTCCATCTGACAGACTTCTCAGTGCTCTGCTCTAGACCTCTGAAGTGGGGAGACAACCGAGCCCAGCCTCCTTTCCAAGGAGTCCTGCGCCTTCCATTGCACTGAAAGGCAATAGCACAGGGACGCCTAGGAAGGGGCTGAGTCACGTCGGACACACTTCCTCAGCCTGCTCCTTTCAGGGAAGCAACGCTGTGAGCTAGGAAAGCCTTCCCAAGCTCGGAAAGTGCAAGAGAGATGCAGGCCGCGCACACGGAAATCTCGGTGCTTGGAGCCCATCTCAGCGTCTCCCAGTGGCAAAGCGAACGCCTCTCTGCCAAATCCAGCTGTGCAGACGCAGGCCGCTAGGCTGCCTCTGCATTGGCGAAGGAAGCTCTCTCATCCCGCTTCCTGCGAAATCTGCTTCTCAGCCTGAGTGAATCTCAGTGGGAACGGTCTTTCCTCTGGGGCCGTTGCTCCTGGGCCTGGGGCTGCCGCAAGGGTACCACCCTCACAGGGAAAGGCCAAACACACCCCACATGTCTTTGCTCCTCTGGAGAGCTGCAGGAAACCTCAAACGCTGAGGAAGCTTCTCGGCTGAGACGCAGAAGCACTCTGGCTGGGATCTCGCATCCCCTGCCTGGAGGCCCATGTTGCCTGTTTCTCCCTGTGCGTGGCTTCACCAGAGCGGCCAGGCAACATCTGCCCCATCTACCCTTCTGCTCTTCCCTTCAATCTGACAGAGTTCTCACTGCTCTACTCTAGCCCTAGGAAGTTTGGAGACAACCGGGCTCCTCCTCCTGTGCAAGGAGTCCTGGGGCCTAGTTGTAGTGGAAATGCAAAACCACAGGCGAGCCCAGGAAAGTGCTGAGTCATGTCTGACACACTCCCTCAGCCTGCTCCTTCATGGCTAGCGAGGCTGTGAGCTGGGAAATTCTTTGGCAGCTCAGGAAGTGGAAGCGAGATGCAGGCCCCAACCCAGCAATACCGGTGCCTGGAACAGATCTCACAGCCTCCCAGTGCCAAAGCGAGCTCCTCTCTGCCAAATGCAGCTCTGCAAAGGCAGGCCGCTCTGCTGCCTCTGCATCCACGAAGGAAGCTCTCGAGGCCCGCTTCCTGCGAAATCTGCTTCAGCCTGAGGGAAAAGCCCTTGGAGAGGTCTTGGCTCAGGGGCAGTTTCTCCTGTGCCTGGGGAAGAGGGAAGGGCACCACACTCCCAAGGAAAGGCCAGACACACTCCACACGTCTTTGCTATTCTGGAGGGCGGCATGGAGCCTCCAACTGGCAGGTAGCTTCTCAGCTGAGACGCAGGGGCATTCTGGCTGTGATCCCGCAGCCCCTGCCTGGAGGCCCACGGTGTCTGTTTCTCTCTGGGCGTGCTTCAACAGTGCGGCCAAGCAACGTCTTCACCATGGGCATGACAGCGCTTCCCTTCCATCTGACAGACTTCTCAGTGCTCTGCTCTAGACCTCTGAAGTGGGGAGACAACCGAGCCCAGCCTCCTTTCCAAGGAGTCCTGCGCCTTCCATTGCACTGAAAGGCGATAGCACAGGGACGCCTAGGAAGGGGCTGAGTCACGTCGGACACACTTCCTCAGCCTGCTCGTTTCAGGGAAGAAACGCTGGGAGCTAGGAAAGCCTTCCCAAGCTCGGAAAGTGCAAGAGAGATGCAGGCCGCGCACCCGGAAATCTCGGTGCTTGGAGCCCATCTCAGCGTCTCCCAGTGGCAAAGCGAACGCCTCTCTGCCAAATCCAGCTGTGCAGACGCAGGCCGCTAGGCTGCCTCTGCATTGGCGAAGGAAGCTCTCTAATCCCGCTTCCTGCGAAATCTGCTTCTCAGCCTGAGCGAATTTCAGTGGGAACGGTCTTTCCTCTGGGGCCGTTGATCCTGGGCCTGGGGCTGCCGCAAGGGCACCACCCTCCCAGGGAAAGGCCAAACACACCCCACATGTCTTTGCTCCTCTGGAGAGCTGCAGGCAACCTCAAACGCTCAGGAAGCTTCTCGGCTGAGACGCAGAAGCACTCTGGCTGGGATCTCGCATCCCCTGCCTGGAGGCCCATGGTGCCTGTTTCTGCCTGTGCGTTGCTTCACCAGAGCGGCCAGGCAACATCTGCCCCATCTACCCTTCTGCTCTTCCCTTCCTTCTGACAGAGTTCTCCCTGCTCTACTCTAGCCCTAGGAAGTTTGGAGACAACCGGGCTCCTCCTCCTGTGCAAGGAGTCCTGGGGCCTATTTGGAG
Source organism: Moschus berezovskii (assembly GCF_049115385.1). Lineage (NCBI taxonomy): Eukaryota > Metazoa > Chordata > Mammalia > Artiodactyla > Moschidae > Moschus > Moschus berezovskii. The sequence continues at coordinate 142,348,297 of NC_142461.1, forward strand.
TGGAAAGGCAAAACCACAGGCAAGCCCAGGAAAGTGCTGAGTCATGTCTGACACACTCCCTCAGCCTGCTCCTTCATGGCTAGCGAGGCTGTGAGCTAGGAAAGTCTTTGGAAGCTCAGCAAGTGGCAGCGAGATGCAGGCCCCAACCCAGCAATCCCGGTGCTTGGAGCAGGTCTCACAGCCTCCCAGTGCCAAAGCGAGCTCCTCTCTGCCAAATGCAGCTTTGCACACGCAGGCCGCTCTGCTGCCTCTGCATCCACGAAGGAAGCTGTCTAGGCCCGCTTCCTGCGAAATCTACTTCAGCCTGAGGGAAAAGCCCTTGGAGAGGTCTTTGCTCAGGGGCAGTTGCTCCTGTGCCTGGGGAAGAGGGAAGGGCACCACACTCCCAAGGAAAGGCCAGACACACTCCACACGTCTTTGCTCCTCTGGACGGCGGCATGGAGCCTCCAACTGGGAGGTCGCTTCTCAGCGGAGACGCAGGGGCATTCTGGCTGTGATCCCGCAGCCCCTGCCTGGAGGCCCACGGTGCCTGTTTCTCTCTGGGCGTTGCTTCCACAGTGCGGCCAAGCAACATCTTCACCATGGGCACAACAGCGCTTCCCTTCCGTCTGACAGACGTCTCAGTGCTCTGCTCTAGACCTCTGAAGTGGGGAGACAACCGAGCCCAGCCTCCTTTCCAAGGAGTCCTGCGCCGTCCATTGCACTGAAAGGCAATAGCACGGGGAAGCCTAGGAAGGGGCTGAGTCATGTCGGACACACTTCCTCAGCCTGCTCCTTTCAGGGAAGCAACGCTGGGAGCTAGGAAAGCCTTCTCAAGCTCGGAAAGGGCAAGAGAGATGCAGGCCGCGCACCCGGAAATCTCGGTGCTTGGAGCCAATCTCAGCGTCTCCCAGGGGCAAAGCGAACGCCTCTCTGCCAAATCCAGCTTTGCAGACGCAGGCCGCTAGGCTGCCTCTGCATTGGCGAAGGAAGCTCTCTCCTCCCGCTTCCTGCGAAATCTGCTTCTCAGCCTGAGCGAATCTCAGTGGGAACGGTCTTTCCTCTGGAGCCGTTGCTCCTGGGCCTGGGGCTGCCGCAAGGGCACCACCCTCCCAGGGAAAGGCCAAACACACCCCACATGTCTTTGCTCCTCTGGAGAGCTGCAGGCAACCTCAAACGCTCAGGAAGCTTCTCGGCTGAGACGCAGGAGCACTCTGGCTGGGATCTCGCATCCCCTGCCTGGAGGCCCATGGTGCCTGTTTCTCCCTGGGCGTTGCTTCACCAGAGCGGCCAGGCAACATCTGCCCCATCTACCCTTCTGCTCTTCCCTTCCAGCTGACAGAGTTCTCCCTGCTCTACTCTAGCCCTAGGAAGTTTGGAGACAACCGGGCTCCTCCTCCTGTGCAAGGAGTCCCGGGGCCCAGTTGGAGTGGAAAGGCAAAACCACAGGCAAGCCCAGGAAAGTGCTGAGTCATGTCTGACACACTCCCTCAGCCTGCTCCTTCATGGCTAGCGAGGCTGTGAGCTAGGAAAGTCTTTGGAAGCTCAGCAAGTGGCAGCGAGATGCAGGCCCCAACCCAGCAATCCCGGGGCTTGGAGCAGGTCTCACAGCCTCCCAGTGCCAAAGCGAGCTCCTCTCTGCCAAATGCAGCTTTGCACACGCAGGCCGCTCTGCTGCCTCTGCATCCACGAAGGAAGCTCTCTAGGCCCGCTTCCTGCGAAATCTGCTTCAGCCTGAGGGAAAAGCCCTTGGAGAGGTCTTTGCTCAGGGGCAGTTGCTCCTGTGCCTGGGGAAGAGGGAAGGGCACCACACTCCCAAGGAAAGGCCAGACACATTCCACACGTCTTTGCTCCTCTGGAGGGCGGCATGGAGCCTCCAACTGGGAGGTCGCTTCTCAGCAGAGACGCAGGGGCATTCTGGCTGTGATCCCGCAGCCCCTGCCTGGAGGCCCACGGTGCCTGTTTCTCTCTGGGCGTTGCTTCCACAGTGCGGCCAAGCAACATCTTCACCATGGGCACAACAGCGCTTCCCTTCCGCCTGACAGACGTCTCAGTGCTCTGCTCTAGACCTCTGAAGTGGGGAGACAACCGAGCCCAGCCTCCTTTCCAAGGAGTCCTGCGCCTTCCATTGCACTGAAAGGCAATAGCACGGGGAAGCCTAGGAAGGGGCTGAGTCATGTCGGACACACTTCCTCAGCCTGCTCCTTTCAGGGAAGCAACGCTGGGAGCTAGGAAAGCCTTCTCAAGCTCGGAAAGTGCAAGAGAGATGCAGGCCACGCACCCGGAAATCTCGGTGCTTGGAGCCAATCTCAGCGTCTCCCAGGGGCAAAGCGAACGCCTCTCTGCCAAATCCAGCCTTGCAGACGCAGGCCGCTAGGCTGCCTCTGCATTGGCGAAGGAAGCTCTCTCCTCCCGCTTCCTGCGAAATCTGATTCTCAGCCTCAGCGAATCTCAGTGGGAATGGTCTTTCCTCTGGGGCCGTTGCTCCTGGGCCTGGGGCTGCCGCAAGGGCACCACCCTCCCAGGGAAAGGCCAAACACACCCCACATGTCTTTGCTCCTCTGGAGAGCTGCAGGCAACCTCAAACGCTCAGGAAGCTTCTCGGCTGAGACGCAGAAGCACTCTGGCTGGGATCTCGCATCCCTTGCCTGGAGGCCCATGGTGCCTGTTTCTCCCTGGGCGTTGCTTCACCAGAGCGGCCAGGCAACATCTGCCCCATCTACCCTTCTGCTCTTCCCTTCCAGCTGACAGAGTTCTCCCTGCTCTACTCTAGCCCTAGGAAGTTTGGAGACAACCGGGCTCCTCCTCCTGTGCAAGGAGTCCCGGGGCCCAGTTGGAGTGGAAAGGCAAAACCACAGGCAAGCCCAGGAAAGTGCTGAGTCATGTCTGACACACTCCCTCAGCCTGCTCCTTCATGGCTAGCGAGGCTGTGAGCTAGGAAAGTCTTTGGAAGCTCAGCAAGTGGCAGCGAGATGCAGGCCCCAACCCAGCAATCCCGGGGCTTGGAGCAGGTCTCACAGCCTCCCAGTGCCAAAGCGAGCTCCTCTCTGCCAAATGCAGCTTTGCACACGCAGGCCGCTCTGCTGCCTCTGCATCCACGAAGGAAGCTCTCTAGGCCCGCTTCCTGCGAAATCTGCTTCAGCCTGAGGGAAAAGCCCTTGGAGAGGTCTTTGCTCAGGGGCAGTTGCTCCTGTGGCTGGGGAAGAGGGAAGGGCACCACACTCCCAAGGAAAGGCCAGACACACTCCACACATCTTTGCTCCTCTGGAGGGCGGCATGGAGCCTCCAACTGGGAGGTCGCGTCTCAGCGGAGACGCAGGGGCATTCTGGCTGTGATCCCGCAGCCCCTGCCTGGAGGCCCACGGTGCCTGTTTCTCTCTGGGGGTTGCTTCCACAGTGCGGCCAAGCAACATCTTCACCATGGGCACAACAGCGCTTCCCTTCCGCCTGACAGACGTCTCAGTGCTCTGCTCTAGACCTCTGAAGTGGGGAGACAACCGAGCCCAGCCTCCTTTCCAAGGAGTCCTGCGCCTTCCATTGCACTGAAAGGCAATAGCATGGGGTATCCTAGGAAGGGGCTGAGTCATGTCGGACACACTTCCTCAGCCTGCTCCTTTCAGGGAACCAACGCTGGGAGCTAGGAAAGCCTTCTCAAGCTCTGAAAGGGCAAGAGAGATGCAGGCCGCGCACCCGGAAATCTCGGTGCTTGGAGCCAATCTCAGCGTCTCCCAGGGGCAAAGCGAACGCCTCTCTGCCAAATCCAGCTTTGCAGACGCAGGCCGCTGGGCTGCCTCTGCATTGGCGAAGGAAGCTCTCTCCTCCCGCTTCCTCCGAAATCTGCTTCTCAGCCTGAGCGAATCTCAGTGGGAACGGTCTTTCCTCTGGGGCCGTTGCTCCTGTGCCTGGGGCTGCCGCAAGGGCCCCACCCTCCCAGGGAAAGGCCAAACACACCCCACATGTCTTTGCTCCTCTGGAGAGCTGCAGGCAACCTCAAACTCTCAGGAATCTTCTCGGCTGAGACGCAGAAGCACTCTGGCTGGGGTCTCGCATCCCCTGCCTGGAGGCCCACGGTGCCTGTTTCTCTCTGGGCGTTGCTTCCACAGTGCGGCCAAGCAACATCTTCACCATGGACACAAAAGCGCTTCCCTTCCGCCTGACAGATGTCTCAGTGCTCTGCTCTAGACCTCTGAAGTGGGGAGACAACCGAGCCCAGCCTCCTTTCCAAGGAGTCCTGCGCCTTCGATTGCACTTAAAGGCAATAGCACGGGGAAGCCTAGGAAGGGGCTGAGTCATGTCGGACACACTTCCTCAGCCTGCTCCTTTCAGGGAAGCAACGCTGGGAGCTAGGAAAGCCTTCTCCAGCTCGGAAAGTGCAAGAGAGATGCAGGCCGCGCACCCGGAAATCTCGGTGCTTAGAGCTAATCTCAGCGTTTCCCAGGGGCAAAGCGAACGCCTCTCTGCCAAATCCAGCTTTGCAGACGCAGGGCGCTAGGCTGCCTCTGCATTGGCGAAGGAAGCTCTCTCCTCCCGCTTCCTGCGAAATCTGCTTCTCAGCCTGAGCGAATCTCAGTGGGAACGGTCTTTCCTCTGGGGCCGTTGCTCCTGTGCCTGGGGCTGCCGCAAGGGCACCACCCTCCCAGGGAAAGGCCAAACACACCCCACATGTCTTTGCTCCTCTGGAGAGCTGCAGGCAACCTCAAACGATCAGGAAGCTTCTCGGCTGAGACGCAGAAGCACTCTGGCTGGGATCTCGCATCCCCTGCCTGGAGGCCCATGGTGCCTGTTTCTGCCTGTGCGTTGCTTCACCAGAGCGGCCAGGCAACATCCATCTGCCCCATCTACCCTTCTGCTCTTCCCTTCCAGCTGACAGAGTTCTCCCTGCTCTACTCTAGCCCTAGGAAGTTTGGAGACAACCGGGCTCCTCCTCCTGTGCAAGGAGACCCGGGGCACAGTTGGAGTGGAAAGGCAAAACCACAGGCAAGCCCAGGAAAGTGCTGAGTCATGTCTGACACACTCCCTCAGCCTGCTCCTTCATGGCTAGCGAGGCTGTGAGCTAGGAAAGTCTTTGGAAGCTCAGCAAGTGGCAGCGAGATGCAGGCCCCAACCCAGCAATCCCGGTGCTTGGAGCAGGTCTCACAGCCTCCCAGTGCCAAAGCGAGCTCCTCTCTGCCAAATGCAGCTTTGCACACGCAGGCCGCTCTGCTGCCTCTGCATCCACGAAGGAAGCTCTCTAGGCCCGCTTCCTGCGAAATCTGCTTCAGCCTGAGGGAAAAGCCCTTGGAGAGGTCTTTGCTCAGGGGCAGTTGCTCCTGTGCCTGGGGAAGAGGGAAGGGCACCACACTCCCAAGGAAAGGCCAGACACACTCCACACGTCTTTGCTCCTCTGGAGGGCGGCATGGAGCCTCCAACTGGGAGGTCGCTTCTCAGCGGAGACGCAGGGGCATTCTGGCTGTGATCCCGCAGCCCCTGCCTGGAGGCCCACGGTGCCTGTTTCTCTCTGGGCGTTGCTTCCACAGTGCGGCCAAGCAACATCTTCACCATGGGCACAACAGCGCTTCCCTTCCGCCTGACAGACGTCTCAGTGCTCTGCTCTAGACCTCTGAAGTGGGGAGACAACCGAGCCCAGCCTCCTTTCCAAGGAGTCCTGCGCCTTCCATTGCACTGAAAGGCAATAGCACGGGGAAGCCTAGGAAGGGGCTGAGTCATGTCGGACACACTTCCTCAGCCTGCTCCTTTCAGGGAAGCAACGCTGGGAGCTAGGAAAGCCTTCTCCAGCTCGGAAAGTGCAAGAGAGATGCAGGCCGCGCACCCGGAAATCTCGGTGCTTGGAGCCAATCTCAGCGTCTCCCAGGGGCAAAGCGAACGCCTCTCTGCCAAATCCAGCCTTGCAGACGCAGGCCGCTAGGCTGCCTCTGCATTGGCGAAGGAAGCTCTCTCCTCCCGCTTCCTGCGAAATCTGCTTCTCAGCCTGAGCGAATCTCAGTGGGAACGGTCTTTCCTCTGGGGCCGTTGCTCCTGGGCCTGGGGCTGCCGCAAGGGCACCACCCTCCCAGGGAAAGGCCAAACACACCCCACATGTCTTTGCTCCTCTGGAGAGCTGCAGGCAACCTCAAACGCTCAGGAAGCTTCTCGGCTGAGATGCAGAAGCACTCTGGCTGGGATCTCGCATCCCCTGCCTGGAGGCCCATGGTGCCTGTTTCTCCCTGGGCGTTGCTTCACCAGAGCGGCCAGGCAACATCTGCCCCATCTACCCTTCTGCTCTTCCCTTCCAGCTGACAGAGTTCTCCCTGCTCTACTCTAGCCCTAGGAAGTTTGGAGACAACCGGGCTCCTCCTCCTGTGCAAGGAGTCCCGGGGCCCAGTTGGAGTGGAAAGGCAAAACCACAGGCAAGCCCAGGAAAGTGCTGAGTCATGTCTGACACACTCCCTCAGCCTGCTCCTTCATGGCTAGCGAGGCTGTGAGCTAGGAAAGTCTTTGGAAGCTCAGCAAGTGGCAGCGAGATGCAGGCCCCAACCCAGCAATCCCGGGGCTTGGAGCAGGTCTCACAGCCTCCCAGTGCCAAAGCGAGCTCCTCTCTGCCAAATGCAGCTTTGCACACGCAGGCCGCTCTGCTGCCTCTGCATCCACGAAGGAAGCTCTCTAGGCCCGCTTCCTGCGAAATCTGCTTCAGCCTGAGGGAAAAGCCCTTGGAGAGGTCTTTGCTCAGGGGCAGTTGCTCCTGTGCCTGGGGAAGAGGGAAGGGCACCACACTCCCAAGGAAAGGCCAGACACACTCCACACGTCTTTGCTCCTCTGGAGGGCGGCATGGAGCCTCCAACTGGGAGGTCGCTTCTCAGCGGAGACGCAGGGGCATTCTGGCTGTGATCCCGCAGCCCCTGCCTGGAGGCCCACGGTGCCTGTTTCTCTCTGGGCGTTGCTTCCACAGTGCGGCCAAGCAACATCTTCACCATGGGCACAACAGCGCTTCCCTTCCGCCTGACAGACGTCTCAGTGCTCTGCTCTAGACCTCTGAAGTGGGGAGACAACCGAGCCCAGCCTCCTTTCCAAGGAGTCCTGCGCCTTCCATTGCACTGAAAGGCAATAGCACGGGGAAGCCTAGGAAGGGGCTGAGTCATGTCGGACACACTTCCTCAGCCTGCTCCTTTCAGGGAAGCAACGCTGGGAGCTAGGAAAGCCTTCTCCAGCTCGGAAAGTCCAAGAGAGATGCAGGCCGCGCACCCGGAAATCTCGGTGCTTGGAGCCCATCTCAGCGTCTCCCAGGGGCAAAGCGAACGCCTCTCTGCCAAATCCAGCTTTGCAGACGCAGGCCGCTAGGCTGCCTCTGCATTGGCGAAGGAAGCTCTCTCCTCCCGCTTCCTGCGAAATCTGCTTCTCAGCCTGAGCGAATCTCAGTGGGAACGGTCTTTCCTCTGGGGCCGTTGCTCCTGGGCCTGGGGCTGCCGCAAGGGCACCACCCTCCCAGGGAAAGGCCAAACACACCCCACATGTCTTTGCTCCTCTGGAGAGCTGCAGGCAACCTCAAACGCTCAGGAAGCTTCTCGGCTGAGACGCAGAAGCACTCTGGCTGGGATCTCGCATCCCCTGCCTGGAGGCCCATGGTGCCTGTTTCTCCCTGGGCGTTGCTTCACCAGAGCGGCCAGGCAACATCTGCCCCATCTACCCTTCTGCTCTTCCCTTCCAGCTGACAGAGTTCTCCCTGCTCTACTCTAGCCCTAGGAAGTTTGGAGACAACCGGGCTCCTCCTCCTGTGCAAGGAGTCCCGGGGCCCAGTTGGAGTGGAAAGGCAAAACCACAGGCAAGCCCAGGAAAGTGCTGAGTCATGTCTGACACACTCCCTCAGCCTGCTCCTTCATGGCTAGCGAGGCTGTGAGCTAGGAAAGTCTTTGGAAGCTCAGCAAGTGGCAGCGAGATGCAGGCCCCAACCCAGCAATCCCGGTGCTTGGAGCAGGTCTCACAGCCTCCCAGTGCCAAAGCGAGCTCCTCTCTGCCAAATGCAGCTTTGCACACGCAGGCCGCTCTGCTGCCTCTGCATCCACGAAGGAAGCTCTCTAGGCCCGCTTCCTGCGAAATCTGCTTCAGCCTGAGGGAAAAGCCCTTGGAGAGGTCTTTGCTCAGGGGCAGTTGCTCCTGTGCCTGGGGAAGAGGGAAGGGCACCACACTCCCAAGGAAAGGCCAGACACACTCCACACGTCTTTGCTCCTCTGGAGGGCGGCATGGAGCCTCCAACTGGGAGGTCGCGTCTCAGCGGAGACGCAGGGAATTCTGGCTGTGATCCCGCAGCCCCTGCCTGGAGGCCCACGGTGCCTGTTTCTCTCTGGGCGTTGCTTCCACAGTGCGGCCAAGCAACATCTTCACCATGGGCACAACAGCGCTTCCCTTCCGCCTGACAGATGTCTCAGTGCTCTGCTCTAGACCTCTGAAGTGGGGAGACAACCGAGCCCAGCCTCCTTTCCAAGGAGTCCTGCGCCTTCGATTGCACTTAAAGGCAATAGCACGGGGAAGCCTAGGAAGGGGCTGAGTCATGTCGGACACACTTCCTCAGCCTGCTCCTTTCAGGGAAGCAACGCTGGGAGCTAGGAAAGCCTTCTCCAGCTCGGAAAGTGCAAGAGAGATGCAGGCCGCGCACCCGGAAATCTCGGTGCTTAGAGCTAATCTCAGCGTTTCCCAGGGGCAAAGCGAACGCCTCTCTGCCAAATCCAGCTTTGCAGACGCAGGGCGCTAGGCTGCCTCTGCATTGGCGAAGGAAGCTCTTTCCTCCCGCTTCCTGCGAAATCTGCTTCTCAGCCTGAGCGAATCTCAGTGGGAACGGTCTTTCCTCTGGGGCCGTTGCTCCTGGGCCTGGGGCTGCGGCAAGGGCACCACCCTCCCAGGGAAAGGCCAAACACACCCCACATGTCTTTGCTCCTCTGGAGAGCTGCAGGCAACCTCAAACGCTCAGGAAGCTTCTCGGCTGAGACGCAGAAGCACTCTGGCTGGGATCTCGCATCCCCTGCCTGGAGGCCCATGGTGCCTGTTTCTCCCTGGGCGTTGCTTCACCAGAGCGGCCAGGCAACATCTGCCCCATCTACCCTTCTGCTCTTCCCTTCCAGCTGACAGAGTTCTCCCTGCTCTACTCTAGCCCTAGGAAGTTTGGAGACAACCGGGCTCCTCCTCCTGTGCAAGGAGTCCCGGGGCCCAGTTGGAGTGGAAAGGCAAAACCACAGGCAAGCCCAGGAAAGTGCTGAGTCATGTCTGACACACTCCCTCAGCCTGCTCCTTCATGGCTAGCGAGGCTGTGAGCTAGGAAAGTCTTTGGAAGCTCAGCAAGTGGCAGCGAGATGCAGGCCCCAACCCAGCAATCCCGGGGCTTGGAGCAGGTCTCACAGCCTCCCAGTGCCAAAGCGAGCTCCTCTCTGCCAAATGCAGCTTTGCACACGCAGGCCGCTCTGCTGCCTCTGCATCCACGAAGGAAGCTCTCTAGGCCCGCTTCCTGCGAAATCTGCTTCAGCCTGAGGGAAAAGCCCTTGGAGAGGTCTTTGCTCAGGGGCAGTTGCTCCTGTGCCTGGGGAAGAGGGAAGGGCACCACACTCCCAAGGAAAGGCCAGACACACTCCACACATCTTTGCTCCTCTGGAGGGCGGCATGGAGCCTCCAACTGGGAGGTCGCTTCTCAGCGGAGACGCAGGGAATTCTGGCTGTGATCCCGCAGCCCCTGCCTGGAGGCCCACGGTGCCTGTTTTTCTCTGGGCGTTGCTTCCACAGTGCGGCCAAGCAACATCTTCACCATGGGCACAACAGCGCTTCCCTTCCGCCTGACAGATGTCTCAGTGCTCTGCTCTAGACCTCTGAAGTGGGGAGACAACCGAGCCCAGCCTCCTTTCCAAGGAGTCCTGCGCCTTCGATTGCACTGAAAGGCAATAGCACGGGGAAGCCTAGGAAGGGGCTGAGTCATGTCGGACACACTTCCTCAGCCTGCTCCTTTCAGGGAAGCAACGCTGGGAGCTAGGAAAGCCTTCTCCAGCTCGGAAAGTGCAAGAGAGATGCAGGCCGTGCACCCGGAAATCTCGGTGCTTAGAGCTAATCTCAGCGTTTCCCAGGGGCAAAGCGAACGCCTCTCTGCCAAATCCAGCTTTGCAGACGCAGGGCGCTAGGCTGCCTCTGCATTGGCGAAGGAAGCTCTCTCCTCCCGCTTCCTGCGAAATCTGCTTCTCAGCCTGAGCGAATCTCAGTGGGAACGGTCTTTCCTCTGGGGCCGTTGCTCCTGTGCCTGGGGCTGCCGCAAGGGCACCACCCTCCCAGGGAAAGGCCAAACACACCCCACATGTCTTTGCTCCTCTGGAGAGCTGCAGGCAACCTCAAACGATCAGGAAGCTTCTCGGCTGAGACGCAGAAGCACTCTGGCTGGGATCTCGCATCCCCTGCCTGGAGGCCCATGGTGCCTGTTTCTGCCTGTGCGTTGCTTCACCAGAGCGGCCAGGCAACATCCATCTGCCCCATCTACCCTTCTGCTCTTCCCTTCAAGCTGACAGAGTTCTCCCTGCTCTACTCTAGCCCTAGGAAGTTTGGAGACAACCGGGCTCCTCCTCCTGTGCAAGGAGACCCGGGGCACAGTTGGAGTGGAAAGGCAAAACCACAGGCAAGCCCAGGAAAGTGCTGAGTCATGTCTGACACACTCCCTCAGCCTACTCCTTCATGGCTAGCGAGGCTGTGAGCTAGGAAAGTCTTTGGAAGCTCAGCAAGTGGCAGCGAGATGCAGGCCCCAACCCAGCAATCCCGGTGCTTGGAGCAGGTCTCACAGCCTCCCAGTGCCAAAGCGAGCTCCTCTCTGCCAAATGCAGCTTTGCACACGCAGGCCGCTCTGCTGCCTCTGCATCCACGAAGGAAGCTCTCTAGGCCCGCTTCCTGCGAAATCTGCTTCAGCCTGAGGTAAAAGCCCTTGGAGAGGTCTTTGCTCAGGGGCAGTTGCTCCTGTGCCTGGGGAAGAGGGAAGGGCACCACACTCCCAAGGAAAGGCCAGACACACTCCACACGTCTTTGCTCCTCTGGAGGGCGGCATGGAGCCTCCAACTGGGAGGTCGCTTCTCAGCGGAGACGCAGGGGCATTCTGGCTGTGATCCCGCAGCCCCTGCCTGGAGGCCCACGGTGCCTGTTTCTCTCTGGGCGTTGCATCCACAGTGCGGCCAAGCAACATCTTCACCATGGGCACAACAGCGCTTCCCTTCCGCCTGACAGACGTCTCAGTGCTCTGCTCTAGACCTCTGAAGTGGGGAGACAACCGAGCCCAGCCTCCTCTCCAAGGAGTCCTGCGCCTTCCATTGCACTGAAAGGCAATAGCACGGGGAAGCCTAGGAAGGGGCTGAGTCATGTCGGACACACTTCCTCAGCCTGCTCCTTTCAGGGAAGCAACGCTGGGAGCTAGGAAAGCCTTCTCCAGCTCGGAAAGTGCAAGAGAGATGCAGGCCGCGCACCCGGAAATCTCGGTGCTTGGAGCCAATCTCAGCGTCTCCCAGGGGCAAAGCGAACGCCTCTCTGCCAAATCCAGCCTTGCAGACGCAGGCCGCGAGGCTGCCTCTGCATTGGCGAAGGAAGCTCTCTCCTCCCGCTTCCTGCGAAATCTGCTTCTCAGCCTGAGCGAATCTCAGTGGGAACGGTCTTTCCTCTGGGGCCGTTGCTCCTGGGCCTGGGGCTGCCGCAAGGGCACCACCCTCCCAGGGAAAGGCCAAACACACCCCACATGTCTTTGCTCCTCTGGAGAGCTGCAGGCAACCTCAAACGCTCAGGAAGCTTCTCGGCTGAGACGCAGAAGCACTCTGGCTGGGATCTCGCATCCCCTGCCTGGAGGCCCATGGTGCCTGTTTCTCCCTGGGCGTTGCTTCACCAGAGCGGCCAGGCAACATCTGCCCCATCTACCCTTCTGCTCTTCCCTTCCAGCTGACAGAGTTCTCCCTGCTCTACTCTAGCCCTAGGAAGTTTGGAGACAACCGGGCTCCTCCTCCTGTGCAAGGAGTCCCGGGGCCCAGTTGGAGTGGAAAGGCAAAACCACAGGCAAGCCCAGGAAAGTGCTGAGTCATGTCTGACACACTCCCTCAGCCTGCTCCTTCATGGCTAGCGAGGCTGTGAGCTAGGAAAGTCTTTGGAAGCTCAGCAAGTGGCAGCGAGATGCAGGCCCCAACCCAGCAATCCCGGTGCTTGGAGCAGGTCTCACAGCCTCCCAGTGCCAAAGCGAGCTCCTCTCTGCCAAATGCAGCTTTGCACACGCAGGCCGCTCTGCTGCCTCTGCATCCACGAAGGAAGCTCTCTAGGCCCGCTTCCTGCGAAATCTGCTTCAGCCTGAGGGAAAAGCCCTTGGAGAGGTCTTTGCTCAGGGGCAGTTGCTCCTGTGCCTGGGGAAGAGGGAAGGGCACCACACTCCCAAGGAAAGGCCAGACACACTCCACACGTCTTTGCTCCTCTGGAGGGCGGCATGGAGCCTCCAACTGGGAGGTCGCTTCTCAGCGGAGACGCAGGGGCATTCTGGCTGTGATCCCGCAGCCCCTGCCTGGAGGCCCACGGTGCCTGTTTCTCTCTGGGCGTTGCTTCCACAGTGCGGCCAAGCAACATCTTCACCATGGGCACAACAGCGCTTCCCTTCCGCCTGACAGACGTCTCAGTGCTCTGCTCTAGACCTCTGAAGTGGGGAGACAACCGAGCCCAGCCTCCTTTCCAAGGAGTCCTGCGCCTTCCATTGCACTGAAAGGCAATAGCACGGGGAAGCCTAGGAAGGGGCTGAGTCATGTCGGACACACTTCCTCAGCCTGCTCCTTTCAGGGAAGCAACGCTGGGAGCTAGGAAAGCCTTCTCCAGCTCGGAAAGTGCAAGAGAGATGCAGGCCGCGCACCCGGAAATCTCGGTGCTTGGAGCCAATCTCAGCGTCTCCCAGGGGCAAAGCGAACGCCTCTCTGCCAAATCCAGCTTTGCAGACGCAGGCCGCTAGGCTGCCTCTGCATTGGCGAAGGAAGCTCTCTCCTCCCGCTTCCTGCGAAATCTGCTTCTCAGCCTGAGCGAATCTCAGTGGGAACGGTCTTTCCTCTGGGGCCGTTGTTCCTGGGCCTGGGGCTGCCGCAAGGGCACCACCCTCCCAGGGAAAGGCCAAACACACCCCACATGTCTTTGCTCCTCTGGAGAGCTGCAGGCAACCTCAAACGCTCAGGAAGCTTCTCGGCTGAGACGCAGAAGCACTCTGGCTGGGATCTCGCATCCCCTGCCTGGAGGCCCATGGTGCCTGTTTCTCCCTGGGCGTTGCTTCACCAGAGCGGCCAGGCAACATCTGCCCCATCTACCCTTCTGCTCTTCCCTTCCAGCTGACAGAGTTCTCCCTGCTCTACTCTAGCCCTAGGAAGTTTGGAGACAACCGGGCTCCTCCTCCTGTGCAAGGAGTCCCGGGGCCCAGTTGGAGTGGAAAGGCAAAACCACAGGCAAGCCCAGGAAAGTGCTGAGTCATGTCTGACACACTCCCTCAGCCTGCTCCTTCATGGCTAGCGAGGCTGTGAGCTAGGAAAGTCTTTGGAAGCTCAGCAAGTGGCAGCGAGATGCAGGCCCCAACCCAGCAATCCCGGGGCTTGGAGCAGGTCTCACAGCCTCCCAGTGCCAAAGCGAGCTCCTCTCTGCCAAATGCAGCTTTGCACACGCAGGCCGCTCTGCTGCCTCTGCATCCACGAAGGAAGCTCTCTAGGCCCGCTTCCTGCGAAATCTGCTTCAGCCTGAGGGAAAAGCCCTTGGAGAGGTCTTTGCTCAGGGGCAGTTGCTCCTGTGCCTGGGGAAGAGGGAAGGGCACCACACTCCCAAGGAAAGGCCAGACACACTCCACACGTCTTTGCTCCTCTGGAGGGCGGCATGGAGCCTCCAACTGGGAGGTCGCTTCTCAGCGGAGACGCAGGGAATTCTGGCTGTGATCCCGCAGCCCCTGCCTGGAGGCCCACGGTGCCTGTTTCTCTCTGGGCTTTGCATCCACAGTGCGGCCAAGCAACATCTTCACCATGGGCACAACAGCGCTTCCCTTCCGCCTGACAGACGTCTCAGTGCTCTGCTCTAGACCTCTGAAGTGGGGAGACAACCGAGCCCAGCCTCCTTTCCAAGGAGTCCTGCGCCTTCCATTGCACTGAAAGGCAATAGCACGGGGAAGCCTAGGAATGGGCTGAGTCATGTCGGACACACTTCCTCAGCCTGCTCCTTTCAGGGAAGCAACGCTGGGAGCTAGGAAAGCCTTCTCCAGCTCGGAAAGTGCAAGAGAGATGCAGGCCGCGCACCCGGAAATCTCGGTGCTTGGAGCCAATCTCAGCGTCTCCCAGGGGCAAAGCGAACGCCTCTCTGCCAAATCCAGCTTTGCAGACGCAGGCCGCGAGGCTGCCTCTGCATTGGCGAAGGAAGCTCTCTCCTCCCGCTTCCTGCGAAATCTGCTTCTCAGCCTGAGCGAATCTCAGTGGGAACGGTCTTTCCTCTGGGGCCGTTGCTCCTGGGCCTGGGGCTGCCGCAAGGGCACCACCCTCCCAGGGAAAGGCCAAACACACCCCACATGTCTTTGCTCCTCTGGAGAGCTGCAGGCAACCTCAAACGCTCAGGAAGCTTCTCGGCTGAGACGCAGAAGCACTCTGGCTGGGATCTCGCATCCCCTGCCTGGAGGCCCATGGTGCCTGTTTCTCCCTGGGCGTTGCTTCACCAGAGCGGCCAGGCAACATCTGCCCCATCTACCCTTCTGCTCTTCCCTTCCAGCTGACAGAGTTCTCCCTGCTCTACTCTAGCCCTAGGAAGTTTGGAGACAACCGGGCTCCTCCTCCTGTGCAAGGAGTCCCGGGGCCCAGTTGGAGTGGAAAGGCAAAACCACAGGCAAGCCCAGGAAAGTGCTGAGTCATGTCTGACACACTCCCTCAGCCTGCTCCTTCATGGCTAGCGAGGCTGTGAGCTAGGAAAGTCTTTGGAAGCTCAGCAAGTGGCAGCGAGATGCAGGCCCCAACCCAGCAATCCCGGTGCTTGGAGCAGGTCTCACAGCCTCCCAGTGCCAAAGCGAGCTCCTCTCTGCCAAATGCAGCTTTGCACACGCAGGCCGCTCTGCTGCCTCTGCATCCACGAAGGAAGCTCTCTAGGCCCGCTTCCTGCGAAATCTGCTTCAGCCTGAGGGAAAAGCCCTTGGAGAGGTCTTTGCTCAGGGGCAGTTGCTCCTGTGCCTGGGGAAGAGGGAAGGGCACCACACTCCCAAGGAAAGGCCAGACACACTCCACACGTCTTTGCTCCTCTGGAGGGCGGCATGGAGCCTCCAACTGGGAGGTCGCTTCTCAGCGGAGACGCAGGGGCATTCTGGCTGTGATCCCGCAGCCCCTGCCTGGAGGCCCACGGTGCCTGTTTCTCTCTGGGCGTTGCTTCCACAGTGCGGCCAAGCAACATCTTCACCATGGGCACAACAGCGCTTCCCTTCCGCCTGACAGACGTCTCAGTGCTCTGCTCTAGACCTCTGAAGTGGGGAGACAACCGAGCCCAGCCTCCTTTCCAAGGAGTCCTGCGCCTTCCATTGCACTGAAAGGCAATAGCACGGGGAAGCCTAGGAAGGGGCTGAGTCATGTCGGACACACTTCCTCAGTCTGCTCCTTTCAGGGAAGCAACGCTGGGAGCTAGGAAAGCCTTCTCCAGCTCGGAATGTGCAAGAGAGATGCAGGCCGCGCACCCGGAAATCTCGGTGCTTGGAGCCCATCTCAGCGTCTCCCAGGGGCAAAGCGAACGCCTCTCTGCCAAATCCAGCTTTGCAGACGCAGGCCGCTAGGCTGCCTCTGCATTGGCGAAGGAAGCTCTCTCCTCCCGCTTCCTGCGAAATCTGCTTCTCAGCCTGAGCGAATCTCAGTGGGAACGGTCTTTCCTCTGGGGCCGTTGCTCCTGGGCCTGGGGCTGCCGCAAGGGCACCACCCTCCCAGGGAAAGGCCAAACACACCCCACATGTCTTTGCTCCTCTGGAGAGCTGCAGGCAACCTCAAACGCTCAGGAAGCTTCTCGGCTGAGACGCAGAAGCACTCTGGCTGGGATCTCGCATCCCCTGCCTGGAGGCCCATGGTGCCTGTTTCTCCCTGGGCGTTGCTTCACCAGAGCGGCCAGGCAACATCTGCCCCATCTACCCTTCTGCTCTTCCCTTCCAGCTGACAGAGTTCTCCCTGCTCTACTCTAGCCCTAGGAAGTTTGGAGACAACCGGGCTCCTCCTCCTGTGCAAGGAGTCCCGGGGCCCAGTTGGAGTGGAAAGGCAAAACCACAGGCAAGCCCAGGAAAGTGCTGAGTCATGTCTGACACACTCCCTCAGCCTGCTCCTTCATGGCTAGCGAGGCTGTGAGCTAGGAAAGTCTTTGGAAGCTCAGCAAGTGGCAGCGAGATGCAGGCCCCAACCCAGCAATCCCGGTGCTTGGAGCAGGTCTCACAGCCTCCCAGTGCCAAAGCGAGCTCCTCTCTGCCAAATGCAGCTTTGCACACGCAGGCCGCTCTGCTGCCTCTGCATCCACGAAGGAAGCTCTCTAGGCCCGCTTCCTGCGAAATCTGCTTCAGCCTGAGGGAAAAGCCCTTGGAGAGGTCTTTGCTCAGGGGCAGTTGCTCCTGTGCCTGGGGAAGAGGGAAGGGCACCACACTCCCAAGGAAAGGCCAGACACACTCCACACGTCTTTGCTCCTCTGGAGGGCGGCATGGAGCCTCCAACTGGGAGGTCGCTTCTCAGCGGAGACGCAGGGGCATTCTGGCTGTGATCCCGCAGCCCCTGCCTGGAGGCCCACGGTGCCTGTTTCTCTCTGGGCGTTGCTTCCACAGTGCGGCCAAGCAACATCTTCACCATGGGCACAACAGCGCTTCCCTTCCGCCTGACAGACGTCTCAGTGCTCTGCTCTAGACCTCTGAAGTGGGGAGACAACCGAGCCCAGCCTCCTTTCCAAGGAGTCCTGCGCCTTGCATTGCACTGAAAGGCAATAGCACGGGGAAGCCTAGGAAGGGGCTGAGTCATGTCGGACACACTTCCTCAGTCTGCTCCTTTCAGGGAAGCAACGCTGGGAGCTAGGAAAGCCTTCTCCAGCTCGGAAAGTCCAAGAGAGATGCAGGCCACGCACCCGGAAATCTCGGTGCTTGGAGCCCATCTCAGCGTCTCCCAGGGGCAAAGCGAACGCCTCTCTGCCAAATCCAGCTTTGCAGACGCAGGCCGCTAGGCTGCCTCTGCATTGGCGAAGGAAGCTCTCTCCTCCCGCTTCCTGCGAAATCTGCTTCTCAGCCTGAGCGAATCTCAGTGGGAACGGTCTTTCCTCTGGGGCCGTTGCTCCTGGGCCTGGGGCTGCCGCAAGGGCACCACCCTCCCAGGGAAAGGCCAAACACACCCCACATGTCTTTGCTCCTCTGGAGAGCTGCAGGCAACCTCAAACGCTCAGGAAGCTTCTCGGCTGAGACGCAGAAGCACTCTGGCTGGGATCTCGCATCCCCTGCCTGGAGGCCCATGGTGCCTGTTTCTCCCTGGGCGTTGCTTCACCAGAGCGGCCAGGCAACATCTGCCCCATCTACCCTTCTGCTCTTCCCTTCCAGCTGACAGAGTTCTCCCTGCTCTACTCTAGCCCTAGGAAGTTTGGAGACAACCGGGCTCCTCCTCCTGTGCAAGGAGTCCCGGGGCCCAGTTGGAGTGGAAAGGCAAAACCACAGGCAAGCCCAGGAAAGTGCTGAGTCATGTCTGACACACTCCCTCAGCCTGCTCCTTCATGGCTAGCGAGGCTGTGAGCTAGGAAAGTCTTTGGAAGCTCAGCAAGTGGCAGCGAGATGCAGGCCCCAACCCAGCAATCCCGGTGCTTGGAGCAGGTCTCACAGCCTCCCAGTGCCAAAGCGAGCTCCTCTCTGCCAAATGCAGCTTTGCACACGCAGGCCGCTCTGCTGCCTCTGCATCCACGAAGGAAGCTCTCTAGGCCCGCTTCCTGCGAAATCTGCTTCAGCCTGAGGGAAAAGCCCTTGGAGAGGTCTTTGCTCAGGGGCAGTTGCTCCTGTGCCTGGGGAAGAGGGAAGGGCACCACACTCCCAAGGAAAGGCCAGACACACTCCACACGTCTTTGCTCCTCTGGAGGGCGGCATGGAGCCTCCAACTGGGAGGTCGCTTCTCAGCGGAGACGCAGGGGCATTCTGGCTGTGATCCCGCAGCCCCTGCCTGGAGGCCCACGGTGCCTGTTTCTCTCTGGGCGTTGCTTCCACAGTGCGGCCAAGCAACATCTTCACCATGGGCACAACAGCGCTTCCCTTCCGCCTGACAGACGTCTCAGTGCTCTGCTCTAGACCTCTGAAGTGGGGAGACAACCGAGCCCAGCCTCCTTTCCAAGGAGTCCTGCGCCTTGCATTGCACTGAAAGGCAATAGCACGGGGAAGCCTAGGAAGGGGCTGAGTCATGTCGGACACACTTCCTCAGTCTGCTCCTTTCAGGGAAGCAACGCTGGGCGCTAGGAAAGCCTTCTCCAGCTCGGAAAGTCCAAGAGAGATGCAGGCCACGCACCCGGAAATCTCGGTGCTTGGAGCCCATCTCAGCGTCTCCCAGGGGCAAAGCGAACGCCTCTCTGCCAAATCCAGCTTTGCAGACGCAGGCCGCTAGGCTGCCTCTGCATTGGCGAAGGAAGCTCTCTCCTCCCGCTTCCTGCGAAATCTGCTTCTCAGCCTGAGCGAATCTCAGTGGGAACGGTCTTTCCTCTGGGGCCGTTGCTCCTGGGCCTGGGGCTGCCGCAAGGGCACCACCCTCCCAGGGAAAGGCCAAACACACCCCACATGTCTTTGCTCCTCTGGAGAGCTGCAGGCAACCTCAAACGCTCAGGAAGCTTCTCGGCTGAGACGCAGAAGCACTCTGGCTGGGATCTCGCATCCCCTGCCTGGAGGCCCATGGTGCCTGTTTCTCCCTGGGCGTTGCTTCACCAGAGCGGCCAGGCAACATCTGCCCCATCTACCCTTCTGCTCTTCCCTTCCAGCTGACAGAGTTCTCCCTGCTCTACTCTAGCCCTAGGAAGTTTGGAGACAACCGGGCTCCTCCTCCTGTGCAAGGAGTCCCGGGTCCCAGTTGGAGTGGAAAGGCAAAACCACAGGCAAGCCCAGGAAAGTGCTGAGTCATGTCTGACACACTCCCTCAGCCTGCTCCTTCATGGCTAGCGAGGCTGTGAGCTAGGAAAGTCTTTGGAAGCTCAGCAAGTGGCAGCGAGATGCAGGCCCCAACCCAGCAATCCCGGTGCTTGGAGCAGGTCTCACAGCCTCCCAGTGCCAAAGCGAGCTCCTCTCTGCCAAATGCAGCTTTGCACACGCAGGCCGCTCTGCTGCCTCTGCATCCACGAAGGAAGCTCTCTAGGCCCGCTTCCTGCGAAATCTGCTTCAGCCTGAGGGAAAAGCCCTTGGAGAGGTCTTTGCTCAGGGGCAGTTGCTCCTGTGCCTGGGGAAGAGGGAAGGGCACCACACTCCCAAGGAAAGGCCAGACACACTCCACACGTCTTTGCTCCTCTGGAGGGCGGCATGGAGCCTCCAACTGGGAGGTCGCTTCTCAGCGGAGACGCAGGGGCATTCTGGCTGTGATCCCGCAGCCCCTGCCTGGAGGCCCACGGTGCCTGTTTCTCTCTGGGCGTTGCTTCCACAGTGCGGCCAAGCAACATCTTCACCATGGGCACAACAGCGCTTCCCTTCCGCCTGACAGACGTCTCAGTGCTCTGCTCTAGACCTCTGAAGTGGGGAGACAACCGAGCCCAGCCTCCTTTCCAAGGAGTCCTGCGCCTTGCATTGCACTGAAAGGCAATAGCACGGGGAAGCCTAGGAAGGGGCTGAGTCATGTCGGACACACTTCCTCAGTCTGCTCCTTTCAGGGAAGCAACGCTGGGAGCTAGGAAAGCCTTCTCCAGCTCGGAAAGTCCAAGAGAGATGCAGGCCACGCACCCGGAAATCTCGGTGCTTGGAGCCCATCTCAGCGTCTCCCAGGGGCAAAGCGAACGCCTCTCTGCCAAATCCAGCTTTGCAGACGCAGGCCGCTAGGCTGCCTCTGCATTGGCGAAGGAAGCTCTCTCCTCCCGCTTCCTGCGAAATCTGCTTCTCAGCCTGAGCGAATCTCAGTGGGAACGGTCTTTCCTCTGGGGCCGTTGCTCCTGGGCCTGGGGCTGCCGCAAGGGCACCACCCTCCCAGGGAAAGGCCAAACACACCCCACATGTCTTTGCTCCTCTGGAGAGCTGCAGGCAACCTCAAACGCTCAGGAAGCTTCTCGGCTGAGACGCAGAAGCACTCTGGCTGGGATCTCGCATCCCCTGCCTGGAGGCCCATGGTGCCTGTTTCTCCCTGGGCGTTGCTTCACCAGAGCGGCCAGGCAACATCTGCCCCATCTACCCTTCTGCTCTTCCCTTCCAGCTGACAGAGTTCTCCCTGCTCTACTCTAGCCCTAGGAAGTTTGGAGACAACCGGGCTCCTCCTCCTGTGCAAGGAGTCCCGGGGCCCAGTTGGAGTGGAAAGGCAAAACCACAGGCAAGCCCAGGAAAGTGCTGAGTCATGTCTGACACACTCCCTCAGCCTGCTCCTTCATGGCTAGCGAGGCTGTGAGCTAGGAAAGTCTTTGGAAGCTCAGCAAGTGGCAGCGAGATGCAGGCCCCAACCCAGCAATCCCGGTGCTTGGAGCAGGTCTCACAGCCTCCCAGTGCCAAAGCGAGCTCCTCTCTGCCAAATGCAGCTTTGCACACGCAGGCCGCTCTGCTGCCTCTGCATCCACGAAGGAAGCTCTCTAGGCCCGCTTCCTGCGAAATCTGCTTCAGCCTGAGGGAAAAGCCCTTGGAGAGGTCTTTGCTCAGGGGCAGTTGCTCCTGTGCCTGGGGAAGAGGGAAGGGCACCACACTCCCAAGGAAAGGCCAGACACACTCCACACGTCTTTGCTCCTCTGGAGGGCGGCATGGAGCCTCCAACTGGGAGGTCGCTTCTCAGCGGAGACGCAGGGGCATTCTGGCTGTGATCCCGCAGCCCCTGCCTGGAGGCCCACGGTGCCTGTTTCTCTCTGGGCGTTGCTTCCACAGTGCGGCCAAGCAACATCTTCACCATGGGCACAACAGCGCTTCCCTTCCGCCTGACAGACGTCTCAGTGCTCTGCTCTAGACCTCTGAAGTGGGGAGACAACCGAGCCCAGCCTCCTTTCCAAGGAGTCCTGCGCCTTGCATTGCACTGAAAGGCAATAGCACGGGGAAGCCTAGGAAGGGGCTGAGTCATGTCGGACACACTTCCTCAGTCTGCTCCTTTCAGGGAAGCAACGCTGGGAGCTAGGAAAGCCTTCTCCAGCTCGGAAAGTCCAAGAGAGATGCAGGCCACGCACCCGGAAATCTCGGTGCTTGGAGCCCATCTCAGCGTCTCCCAGGGGCAAAGCGAACGCCTCTCTGCCAAATCCAGCTTTGCAGACGCAGGCCGCTAGGCTGCCTCTGCATTGGCGAAGGAAGCTCTCTCCTCCCGCTTCCTGCGAAATCTGCTTCTCAGCCTGAGCGAATCTCAGTGGGAACGGTCTTTCCTCTGGGGCCGTTGCTCCTGGGCCTGGGGCTGCCGCAAGGGCACCACCCTCCCAGGGAAAGGCCAAACACACCCCACATGTCTTTGCTCCTCTGGAGAGCTGCAGGCAACCTCAAACGCTCAGGAAGCTTCTCGGCTGAGACGCAGAAGCACTCTGGCTGGGATCTCGCATCCCCTGCCTGGAGGCCCATGGTGCCTGTTTCTCCCTGGGCGTTGCTTCACCAGAGCGGCCAGGCAACATCTGCCCCATCTACCCTTCTGCTCTTCCCTTCCAGCTGACAGAGTTCTCCCTGCTCTACTCTAGCCCTAGGAAGTTTGGAGACAACCGGGCTCCTCCTCCTGTGCAAGGAGTCCCGGGGCCCAGTTGGAGTGGAAAGGCAAAACCACAGGCAAGCCCAGGAAAGTGCTGAGTCATGTCTGACACACTCCCTCAGCCTGCTCCTTCATGGCTAGCGAGGCTGTGAGCTAGGAAAGTCTTTGGAAGCTCAGCAAGTGGCAGCGAGATGCAGGCCCCAACCCAGCAATCCCGGTGCTTGGAGCAGGTCTCACAGCCTCCCAGTGCCAAAGCGAGCTCCTCTCTGCCAAATGCAGCTTTGCACACGCAGGCCGCTCTGCTGCCTCTGCATCCACGAAGGAAGCTCTCTAGGCCCGCTTCCTGCGAAATCTGCTTCAGCCTGAGGGAAAAGCCCTTGGAGAGGTCTTTGCTCAGGGGCAGTTGCTCCTGTGCCTGGGGAAGAGGGAAGGGCACCACACTCCCAAGGAAAGGCCAGACACACTCCACACGTCTTTGCTCCTCTGGAGGGCGGCATGGAGCCTCCAACTGGGAGGTCGCTTCTCAGCGGAGACGCAGGGGCATTCTGGCTGTGATCCCGCAGCCCCTGCCTGGAGGCCCACGGTGCCTGTTTCTCTCTGGGCGTTGCTTCCACAGTGCGGCCAAGCAACATCTTCACCATGGGCACAACAGCGCTTCCCTTCCGCCTGACAGACGTCTCAGTGCTCTGCTCTAGACCTCTGAAGTGGGGAGACAACCGAGCCCAGCCTCCTTTCCAAGGAGTCCTGCGCCTTCCATTGCACTGAAAGGCAATAGCACGGGGAAGCCTAGGAAGGGGCTGAGTCATGTCGGACACACTTCCTCAGTCTGCTCCTTTCAGGGAAGCAACGCTGGGAGCTAGGAAAGCCTTCTCCAGCTCGGAAAGTCCAAGAGAGATGCAGGCCGCGCACCCGGAAATCTCGGTGCTTGGAGCCCATCTCAGCGTCTCCCAGGGGCAAAGCGAACGCCTCTCTGCCAAATCCAGCTTTGCAGACGCAGGCCGCTAGGCTGCCTCTGCATTGGCGAAGGAAGCTCTCTCCTCCCGCTTCCTGCGAAATCTGCTTCTCAGCCTGAGCGAATCTCAGTGGGAACGGTCTTTCCTCTGGGGCCGTTGCTCCTGGGCCTGGGGCTGCGGCAAGGGCACCACCCTCCCAGGGAAAGGCCAAACACACCCCACATGTCTTTGCTCCTCTGGAGAGCTGCAGGCAACCTCAAACGCTCAGGAAGCTTCTCGGCTGAGACGCAGAAGCACTCTGGCTGGGATCTCGCATCCCCTGCCTGGAGGCCCATGGTGCCTGTTTCTCCCTGGGCGTTGCTTCACCAGAGCGGCCAGGCAACATCTGCCCCATCTACCCTTCTGCTCTTCCCTTCCAGCTGACAGAGTTCTACCTGCTCTACTCTAGCCCTAGGAAGTTTGGAGACAACCGGGCTCCTCCTCCTGTGCAAGGAGTCCCGGGGCCCAGTTGGAGTGGAAAGGCAAAACCACAGGCAAGCCCAGGAAAGTGCTGAGTCATGTCTGACACACTCCCTCAGCCTGCTCCTTCATGGCTAGCGAGGCTGTGAGCTAGGAAAGTCTTTGGAAGCTCAGCAAGTGGCAGCGAGATGCAGGCCCCAACCCAGCAATCCCGGTGCTTGGAGCAGGTCTCACAGCCTCCCAGTGCCAAAGCGAGCTCCTCTCTGCCAAATGCAGCTTTGCACACGCAGGCCGCTCTGCTGCCTCTGCATCCACGAAGGAAGCTCTCTAGGCCCGCTTCCTGCGAAATCTGCTTCAGCCTGAGGGAAAAGCCCTTGGAGAGGTCTTTGCTCAGGGGCAGTTGCTCCTGTGCCTGGGGAAGAGGGAAGGGCACCACACTCCCAAGGAAAGGCCAGACACACTCCACACGTCTTTGCTCCTCTAGAGGGCGGCATGAAGCCTCCAACTGGGAGGTCGCGTCTCAGCCGAGACGCAGGGAATTCTGGCTGTGATCTCGCAGCCCCTGCCTGGAGGCCCACGGTGCCTGTTTCTCTCTGGGCGTTGCTTCCACAGTGCGGCCAAGCAACATCTTCACCATGGGCACAACAGCGCTTCCCTTCCGCCTGACAGATGTCTCAGTGCTCTGCTCTAGACCTCTGAAGTGGGGAGACAACCGAGCCCAGCCTCCTTTCCAAGGAGTCCTGCGCCTTCCATTGCACTTAAAGGCAATAGCACGGGGAAGCCTAGGAAGGGGCTGAGTCATGTCGGACACACTTCCTCAGTCTGCTCCTTTCAGGGAAGCAACGCTGGGAGCTAGGAAAGCCTTCTCCAGCTCGGAAAGCGCAAGAGAGATGCAGGCCGCGCACCCGGAAATCTCGGTGCTTAGAGCTAATCTCAGCGTTTCCCAGGGGCAAAGCGAACGCCTCTCTGCCAAATCCAGCTTTGCAGACGCAGGCCGCTAGGCTGCCTCTGCATTGGCGAAGGAAGCTCTCTCCTCCCGCTTCCTGCGAAATCTGCTTCTCAGCCTGAGCGAATCTCAGTGGGAACGGTCTTTCCTCTGGGGCCGTTGCTCCTGGGCCTGGGGCTGCCGCAAGGGCACCACCCTCCCAGGGAAAGGCCAAACACACCCCACATGTCTTTGCTCCTCTGGAGAGCTGCAGGCAACCTCAAACGCTCAGGAAGCTTCTCGGCTGAGACGCAGAAGCACTCTGGCTGGGATCTCGCATCCCCTGCCTGGAGGCCCATGGTGCCTGTTTCTCCCTGGGCGTTGCTTCACCAGAGCGGCCAGGCAACATCTGCCCCATCTACCCTTCTGCTCTTCCCTTCCAGCTGACAGAGTTCTCCCTGCTCTACTCTAGCCCTAGGAAGTTTGGAGACAACCGGGCTCCTCCTCCTGTGCAAGGAGTCCCGGGGCCCAGTTGGAGTGGAAAGGCAAAACCACAGGCAAGCCCAGGAAAGTGCTGAGTCATGTCTGACACACTCCCTCAGCCTGCTCCTTCATGGCTAGCGAGGCTGTGAGCTAGGAAAGTCTTTGGAAGCTCAGCAAGTGGCAGCGAGATGCAGGCCCCAACCCAGCAATCCCGGTGCTTGGAGCAGGTCTCACAGCCTCCCAGTGCCAAAGCGAGCTCCTCTCTGCCAAATGCAGCTTTGCACACGCAGGCCGCTCTGCTGCCTCTGCATCCACGAAGGAAGCTCTCTAGGCCCGCTTCCTGCGAAATCTGCTTCAGCCTGAGGGAAAAGCCCTTGGAGAGGTCTTTGCTCAGGGGCAGTTGCTCCTGTGCCTGGGGAAGAGGGAAGGGCACCACACTCCCAAGGAAAGGCCAGACACACTCCACACGTCTTTGCTCCTCTGGAGGGCGGCATGGAGCCTCCAACTGGGAGGTCGCGTCTCAGCCGAGACGCAGGGAATTCTGGCTGTGATCCCGCAGCCCCTGCCTGGAGGCCCACGGTGCCTGTTTCTCTCTGGGCGTTGCTTCCACAGTGCGGCCAAGCAACATCTTCACCATGGGCACAACAGCGCTTCCCTTCCGCCTGACAGATGTCTCAGTGCTCTGCTCTAGACCTCTGAAGTGGGGAGACAACCGAGCCCAGCCTCCTTTCCAAGGAGTCCTGCGCCTTCGATTGCACTGAAAGGCAATAGCACGGGGAAGCCTAGGAAGGGGCTGAGTCATGTCGGACACACTTCCTCAGCCTGCTCCTTTCAGGGAAGCAACGCTGGGAGCTAGGAAAGCCTTCTCCAGCTCGGAAAGTGCAAGAGAGATGCAGGCCGCGCACCCGGAAATCTCGGTGCTTAGAGCTAATCTCAGCGTTTCCCAGGGGCAAAGCGAACGCCTCTCTGCCAAATCCAGCTTTGCAGACGCAGGGCGCTAGGCTGCCTCTGCATTGGCGAAGGAAGCTCTCTCCTCCCGCTTCCTGCGAAATCTGCTTCTCAGCCTGAGCGAATCTCAGTGGGAACGGTCTTTCCTCTGGGGCCGTTGCTCCTGTGCCTGGGGCTGCCGCAAGGGCACCACCCTCCCAGGGAAAGGCCAAACACACCCCACATGTCTTTGCTCCTCTGGAGAGCTGCAGGCAACCTCAAACGCTCAGGAAGCTTCTCGGCTGAGACGCAGAAGCACTCTGGCTGGGATCTCGCATCCCCTGCCTGGAGGCCCATGGTGCCTGTTTCTGCCTGTGCGTTGCTTCACCAGAGCGGCCAGGCAACATCCATCTGCCCCATCTACCCTTCTGCTCTTCCCTTCCAGCTGACAGAGTTCTCCCTGCTCTACTCTAGCCCTAGGAAGTTTGGAGACAACCGGGCTCCTCCTCCTGTGCAAGGAGACCCGGGGCACAGTTGGAGTGGAAAGGCAAAACCACAGGCAAGCCCAGGAAAGTGCTGAGTCATGTCTGACACACTCCCTCAGCCTGCTCTTTCATGGCTAGCGAGGCTGTGAGCTAGGAAAGTCTTTGGAAGCTCAGCAAGTGGCAGCGAGATGCAGGCCCCAACCCAGCAATCCCGGTGCTTGGAGCAGGTCTCACAGCCTCCCAGTGCCAAAGCGAGCTCCTCTCTGCCAAATGCAGCTTTGCACACGCAGGCCGCTCTGCTGCCTCTGCATCCACGAAGGAAGCTCTCTAGGCCCGCTTCCTGCGAAATCTGCTTCAGCCTGAGGGAAAAGCCCTTGGAGAGGTCTTTGCTCAGGGGCAGTTGCTCCTGTGCCTGGGGAAGAGGGAAGGGCACCACACTCCCAAGGAAAGGCCAGACACACTCCACACGTCTTTGCTCCTCTGGAGGGCGGCATGGAGCCTCCAACTGGGAGGTCGCTTCTCAGCGGAGACGCAGGGGCATTCTGGCTGTGATCCCGCAGCCCCTGCCTGGAGGCCCACGGTGCCTGTTTCTCTCTGGGCGTTGCATCCACAGTGCGGCCAAGCAACATCTTCACCATGGGCACAACAGCGCTTCCCTTCCACCTGACAGACGTCTCAGTGCTCTGCTCTAGACCTCTGAAGTGGGGAGACAACCGAGCCCAGCCTCCTTTCCAAGGAGTCCTGCGCCTTCCATTGCACTGAAAGGCAATAGCACGGGGAAGCCTAGGAAGGGGCTGAGTCATGTCGGACACACTTCCTCAGCCTGCTCCTTTCAGGGAAGCAACGCTGGGAGCTAGGAAAGCCTTCTCCAGCTCGGAAAGTGCAAGAGAGATGCAGGCCGCGCACCCGGAAATCTCGGTGCTTGGAGCCAATCTCAGCGTCTCCCAGGGGCAAAGCGAACGCCTCTCTGCCAAATCCAGCCTTGCAGACGCAGGCCGCGAGGCTGCCTCTGCATTGGCGAAGGAAGCTCTCTCCTCCCGCTTCCTGCGAAATCTGCTTCTCAGCCTGAGCGAATCTCAGTGGGAACGGTCTTTCCTCTGGGGCCGTTGCTCCTGGGCCTGGGGCTGCCGCAAGGGCACCACCCTCCCAGGGAAAGGCCAAACACACCCCACATGTCTTTGCTCCTCTGGAGAGCTGCAGGCAACCTCAAACGCTCAGGAAGCTTCTCGGCTGAGACGCAGAAGCACTCTGGCTGGGATCTCGCATCCCCTGCCTGGAGGCCCATGGTGCCTGTTTCTCCCTGGGCGTTGCTTCACCAGAGCGGCCAGGCAACATCTGCCCCATCTACCCTTCTGCTCTTCCCTTCCAGCTGACAGAGTTCTCCCTGCTCTACTCTAGCCCTAGGAAGTTTGGAGACAACCGGGCTCCTCCTCCTGTGCAAGGAGTCCCGGGGCCCAGTTGGAGTGGAAAGGCAAAACCACAGGCAAGCCCAGGAAAGTGCTGAGTCATGTCTGACACACTCCCTCAGCCTGCTCCTTCATGGCTAGCGAGGCTGTGAGCTAGGAAAGTCTTTGGAAGCTCAGCAAGTGGCAGCGAGATGCAGGCCCCAACCCAGCAATCCCGGTGCTTGGAGCAGGTCTCACAGCCTCCCAGTGCCAAAGCGAGCTCCTCTCTGCCAAATGCAGCTTTGCACACGCAGGCCGCTCTGCTGCCTCTGCATCCACGAAGGAAGCTCTCTAGGCCCGCTTCCTGCGAAATCTGCTTCAGCCTGAGGGAAAAGCCCTTGGAGAGGTCTTTGCTCAGGGGCAGTTGCTCCTGTGCCTGGGGAAGAGGGAAGGGCACCACACTCCCAAGGAAAGGCCAGACACACTCCACACGTCTTTGCTCCTCTGGAGGGCGGCATGGAGCCTCCAACTGGGAGGTCGCTTCTCAGCGGAGACGCAGGGGCATTCTGGCTGTGATCCCGCAGCCCCTGCCTGGAGGCCCACGGTGCCTGTTTCTCTCTGGGCGTTGCTTCCACAGTGCGGCCAAGCAACATCTTCACCATGGGCACAACAGCGCTTCCCTTCCGCCTGACAGACGTCTCAGTGCTCTGCTCTAGACCTCTGAAGTGGGGAGACAACCGAGCCCAGCCTCCTTTCCAAGGAGTCCTGCGCCTTCCATTGCACTGAAAGGCAATAGCACGGGGAAGCCTAGGAAGGGGCTGAGTCATGTCGGACACACTTCCTCAGTCTGCTCCTTTCAGGGAAGCAACGCTGGGAGCTAGGAAAGCCTTCTCCAGCTCGGAAAGTGCAAGAGAGATGCAGGCCGCGCACCCGGAAATCTCGGTGCTTGGAGCCCATCTCAGCGTCTCCCAGGGGCAAAGCGAACGCCTCTCTGCCAAATCCAGCTTTGCAGACGCAGGCCGCGAGGCTGCCTCTGCATTGGCGAAGGAAGCTCTCTCCTCCCGCTTCCTGCGAAATCTGCTTCTCAGCCTGAGCGAATCTCAGTGGGAACGGTCTTTCCTCTGGGGCCGTTGCTCCTGGGCCTGGGGCTGCCGCAAGGGCACCACCCTCCCAGGGAAAGGCCAAACACACCCCACATGTCTTTGCTCCTCTGGAGAGCTGCAGGCAACCTCAAACGCTCAGGAAGCTTCTCGGCTGAGACGCAGAAGCACTCTGGCTGGGATCTCGCATCCCCTGCCTGGAGGCCCATGGTGCCTGTTTCTCCCTGGGCGTTGCTTCACCAGAGCGGCCAGGCAACATCTGCCCCATCTACCCTTCTGCTCTTCCCTTCCAGCTGACAGAGTTCTCCCTGCTCTACTCTAGCCCTAGGAAGTTTGGAGACAACCGGGCTCCTCCTCCTGTGCAAGGAGTCCCGGGGCCCAGTTGGAGTGGAAAGGCAAAACCACAGGCAAGCCCAGGAAAGTGCTGAGTCATGTCTGACACACTCCCTCAGCCTGCTCCTTCATGGCTAGCGAGGCTGTGAGCTAGGAAAGTCTTTGGAAGCTCAGCAAGTGGCAGCGAGATGCAGGCCCCAACCCAGCAATCCCGGTGCTTGGAGCAGGTCTCACAGCCTCCCAGTGCCAAAGCGAGCTCCTCTCTGCCAAATGCAGCTTTGCACACGCAGGCCGCTCTGCTGCCTCTGCATCCACGAAGGAAGATCTCTAGGCCCGCTTCCTGCGAAATCTGCTTCAGCCTGAGGGAAAAGCCCTTGGAGAGGTCTTTGCTCAGGGGCAGTTGCTCCTGTGCCTGGGGAAGAGGGAAGGGCACCACACTCCCAAGGAAAGGCCAGACACACTCCACACGTCTTTGCTCCTCTGGAGGGCGGCATGGAGCCTCCAACTGGGAGGTCGCTTCTCAGCGGAGACGCAGGGGCATTCTGGCTGTGATCCCGCAGCCCCTGCCTGGAGGCCCACGGTGCCTGTTTCTCTCTGGGCGTTGCTTCCACAGTGCGGCCAAGCAACATCTTCACCATGGGCACAACAGCGCTTCCCTTCCGCCTGACAGACGTCTCAGTGCTCTGCTCTAGACCTCTGAAGTGGGGAGACAACCGAGCCCAGCCTCCTTTCCAAGGAGTCCTGCGCCTTCCATTGCACTGAAAGGCAATAGCACGGGGAAGCCTAGGAAGGGGCTGAGTCATGTCGGACACACTTCCTCAGCCTGCTCCTTTCAGGGAAGCAACGCTGGGAGCTAGGAAAGCCTTCTCCAGCTCGGAAAGTGCAAGAGAGATGCAGGCCGCGCACCCGGAAATCTCGGTGCTTGGAGCCAATCTCAGCGTCTCCCAGGGGCAAAGCGAACGCCTCTCTGCCAAATCCAGCTTTGCAGACGCAGGCCGCGAGGCTGCCTCTGCATTGGCGAAGGAAGCTCTCTCCTCCCGCTTCCTGCGAAATCTGCTTCTCAGCCTGAGCGAATCTCAGTGGGAACGGTCTTTCCTCTGGGGCCGTTGCTCCTGGGCCTGGGGCTGCCGCAAGGGCACCACCCTCCCAGGGAAAGGCCAAACACACCCCACATGTCTTTGCTCCTCTGGAGAGCTGCAGGCAACCTCAAACGCTCAGGAAGCTTCTCGGCTGAGACGCAGAAGCACTCTGGCTGGGATCTCGCATCCCCTGCCTGGAGGCCCATGGTGCCTGTTTCTCCCTGGGCGTTGCTTCACCAGAGCGGCCAGGCAACATCTGCCCCATCTACCCTTCTGCTCTTCCCTTCCAGCTGACAGAGTTCTCCCTGCTCTACTCTAGCCCTAGGAAGTTTGGAGACAACCGGGCTCCTCCTCCTGTGCAAGGAGTCCCGGGGCCCAGTTGGAGTGGAAAGGCAAAACCACAGGCAAGCCCAGGAAAGTGCTGAGTCATGTCTGACACACTCCCTCAGCCTGCTCCTTCATGGCTAGCGAGGCTGTGAGCTAGGAAAGTCTTTGGAAGCTCAGCAAGTGGCAGCGAGATGCAGGCCCCAACCCAGCAATCCCGCGGCTTGGAGCAGGTCTCACAGCCTCCCAGTGCCAAAGCGAGCTCCTCTCTGCCAAATGCAGCTTTGCACACGCAGGCCGCTCTGCTGCCTCTGCATCCACGAAGGAAGCTCTCTAGGCCTGCTTCCTGCGAAATCTGCTTCAGCCTGAGGGAAAAGCCCTTGGAGAGGTCTTTGCTCAGGGGCAGTTGCTCCTGTGCCTGGGCAAGAGGGAAGGGCACCACACTCCCAAGGAAAGGCCAGACACACTCCACACGTCTTTGCTCCTCTGGAGGGCGGCATGGAGCCTCCAACAGGGAGGTCGCTTCTCAGCGGAGACGCAGGGGCA
This sequence comes from Moschus berezovskii, assembly GCF_049115385.1. Classification (NCBI taxonomy): domain Eukaryota; kingdom Metazoa; phylum Chordata; class Mammalia; order Artiodactyla; family Moschidae; genus Moschus; species Moschus berezovskii. The sequence continues at coordinate 142,379,084 of NC_142461.1, forward strand.
TTCTGGCTGTGATCCCGCAGCCCCTGCCTGGAGGCCCACGGTGCCTGTTTCTCTCTGGGCGTTGCTTCCACAGTGCGGCCAAGCAACATCTTCACCATGGGCACAACAGCGCTTCCCTTCCGCCTGACAGACGTCTCAGTGCTCTGCTCTAGACCTCTGAAGTGGGGAGACAACCGAGCCCAGCCTCCTTTCCAAGGAGTCCTGCGCCTTCCATTGCACTGAAAGGCAATAGCACGGGGAAGCCTAGGAAGGGGCTGAGTCATGTCGGACACACTTCCTCAGTCTGCTCCTTTCAGGGAAGCAACGCTGGGAGCTAGGAAAGCCTTCTCCAGCTCGGAAAGTGCAAGAGAGATGCAGGCCGCGCACCCAGAAATCTCGGTGCTTGGAGCCAATCTCAGCGTCTCCCAGGGGCAAAGCGAACGCCTCTCTGCCAAATCCAGCTTTGCAGACGCAGGCCGCTAGGCTGCCTCTGCATTGGCGAAGGAAGCTCTCTTCTCCCGCTTCCTGCGAAATCTGCTTCTCAGCCTCAGCGAATCTCAGTGGGAACGGTCTTTCCTCTGGGGCCGTTGCTCCTGTGCCTGGGGCTGCCGCAAGGGCACCACCCTCCCAGGGAAAGGCCAAACACACCCCACATGTCTTTGCTCCTCTGGAGAGCTGCAGACAACCTCAAACGCTCAGGAAGCTTCTCGGCTGAGACGCAGAAGCACTCTGGCTGGGATCTCGCATCCCCTGCCTGGAGGCCCATGGTGCCTGTTTCTCCCTGGGCGTTGCTTCACCAGAGCGGCCAGGCAACATCTGCCCCATCTACCCTTCTGCTCTTCCCTTCCAGCTGACAGAGTTCTCCCTGCTCTACTCTAGCCCTAGGAAGTTTGGAGACAACCGGGCTCCTCCTCCTGTGCAAGGAGTCCCGGGGCCCAGTTGGAGTGGAAAGGCAAAACCACAGGCAAGCCCAGGAAAGTGCTGAGTCATGTCTGACACACTCCCTCAGCCTGCTCCTTCATGGCTAGCGAGGCTGTGAGCTAGGAAAGTCTTTGGAAGCTCAGCAAGTGGCAGCGAGATGCAGGCCCCAACCCAGCAATCCCGGTGCTTGGAGCAGGTCTCACAGCCTCCCAGTGCCAAAGCGAGCTCCTCTCTGCCAAATGCAGCTTTGCACACGCAGGCCGCTCTGCTGCCTCTGCATCCACGAAGGAAGCTCTCTAGGCCCGCTTCCTGCGAAATCTGCTTCAGCCTGAGGGAAAAGCCCTTGGAGAGGTCTTTGCTCAGGGGCAGTTGCTCCTGTGCCTGGGGAAGAGGGAAGGGCACCACACTCCCAAGGAAAGGCCAGACACACTCCACACGTCTTTGCTCCTCTGGAGGGCGGCATGGAGCCTCCAACTGGGAGGTCGCTTCTCAGCGGAGACGCAGGGGCATTCTGGCTGTGATCCCGCAGCCCCTGCCTGGAGGCCCACGGTGCCTGTTTCTCTCTGGGCGTTGCTTCCACAGTGCGGCCAAGCAACATCTTCACCATGGGCACAACAGCGCTTCCCTTCCGCCTGACAGACGTCTCAGTGCTCTGCTCTAGACCTCTGAAGTGGGGAGACAACCGAGCCCAGCCTCCTTTCCAAGGAGTCCTGCGCCTTCCATTGCACTGAAAGGCAATAGCACGGGGAAGCCTAGGAAGGGGCTGAGTCATGTCGGACACACTTCCTCAGTCTGCTCCTTTCAGGGAAGCAACGCTGGGAGCTAGGAAAGCCTTCTCCAGCTCGGAAAGTGCAAGAGAGATGCAGGCCTCGCACCCGGAAATCTCGGTGCTTGGAGCCCATCTCAGCGTCTCCCAGGGGCAAAGCGAACGCCTCTCTGCCAAATCCAGCTTTGCAGACGCAGGCCGCTAGGCTGCCTCTGCATTGGCGAAGGAAGCTCTCTCCTCCCGCTTCCTGCGAAATCTGCTTCTCAGCCTGAGCGAATCTCAGTGGGAACGGTCTTTCCTCTGGGGCCGTTGCTCCTGGGCCTGGGGCTGCCGCAAGGGCACCACCCTCCCAGGGAAAGGCCAAACACACCCCACATGTCTTTGCTCCTCTGGAGAGCTGCAGGCAACCTCAAACGCTCAGGAAGCTTCTCGGCTGAGACGCAGAAGCACTCTGGCTGGGATCTCGCATCCCCTGCCTGGAGGCCCATGGTGCCTGTTTCTCCCTGGGCGTTGCTTCACCAGAGCGGCCAGGCAACATCTGCCCCATCTACCCTTCTGCTCTTCCCTTCCAGCTGACAGAGTTCTCCCTGCTCTACTCTAGCCCTAGGAAGTTTGGAGACAACCGGGCTCCTCCTCCTGTGCAAGGAGTCCCGGGGCCCAGTTGGAGTGGAAAGGCAAAACCACAGGCAAGCCCAGGAAAGTGCTGAGTCATGTCTGACACACTCCCTCAGCCTGCTCCTTCATGGCTAGCGAGGCTGTGAGCTAGGAAAGTCTTTGGAAGCTCAGCAAGTGGCAGCGAGATGCAGGCCCCAACCCAGCAATCCCGGTGCTTGGAGCAGGTCTCACAGCCTCCCAGTGCCAAAGCGAGCTCCTCTCTGCCAAATGCAGCTTTGCACACGCAGGCCGCTCTGCTGCCTCTGCATCCACGAAGGAAGCTCTCTAGGCCCGCTTCCTGCGAAATCTGCTTCAGCCTGAGGGAAAAGCCCTTGGAGAGGTCTTTGCTCAGGGGCAGTTGCTCCTGTGCCTGGGGAAGAGGGAAGGGCACCACACTCCCAAGGAAAGGCCAGACACACTCCACACGTCTTTGCTCCTCTGGAGGGCGGCATGGAGCCTCCAACTGGGAGGTCGCTTCTCAGCGGAGACGCAGGGGCATTCTGGCTGTGATCCCGCAGCCCCTGCCTGGAGGCCCACGGTGCCTGTTTCTCTCTGGGCGTTGCTTCCACAGTGCGGCCAAGCAACATCTTCACCATGGGCACAACAGCGCTTCCCTTCCGCCTGACAGACGTCTCAGTGCTCTGCTCTAGACCTCTGAAGTGGGGAGACAACCGAGCCCAGCCTCCTTTCCAAGGAGTCCTGCGCCTTGCATTGCACTGAAAGGCAATAGCACGGGGAAGCCTAGGAAGGGGCTGAGTCATGTCGGACACACTTCCTCAGTCTGCTCCTTTCAGGGAAGCAACGCTGGGAGCTAGGAAAGCCTTCTCCAGCTCGGAAAGTGCAAGAGAGATGCAGGCCGCGCACCCGGAAATCTCGGTGCTTGGAGCCCATCTCAGCGTCTCCCAGGGGCAAAGCGAACGCCTCTCTGCCAAATCCAGCTTTGCAGACGCAGGCCGCTAGGCTGCCTCTGCATTGGCGAAGGAAGCTCTCTCCTCCCGCTTCCTGCGAAATCTGCTTCTCAGCCTGAGCGAATCTCAGTGGGAACGGTCTTTCCTCTGGGGCCGTTGCTCCTGGGCCTGGGGCTGCCGCAAGGGCACCACCCTCCCAGGGAAAGGCCAAACACACCCCACATGTCTTTGATCCTCTGGAGAGCTGCAGGCAACCTCAAACGCTCAGGAAGCTTCTCGGCTGAGACGCAGAAGCACTCTGGCTGGGATCTCGCATCCCCTGCCTGGAGGCCCATGGTGCCTGTTTCTCCCTGGGCGTTGCTTCACCAGAGCGGCCAGGCAACATCTGCCCCATCTACCCTTCTGCTCTTCCCTTCCAGCTGACAGAGTTCTCCCTGCTCTACTCTAGCCCTAGGAAGTTTGGAGACAACCGGGCTCCTCCTCCTGTGCAAGGAGTCCCGGGGCCCAGTTGGAGTGGAAAGGCAAAACCACAGGCAAGCCCAGGAAAGTGCTGAGTCATGTCTGACACACTCCCTCAGCCTGCTCCTTCATGGCTAGCGAGGCTGTGAGCTAGGAAAGTCTTTGGAAGCTCAGCAAGTGGCAGCGAGATGCAGGCCCCAACCCAGCAATCCCGGTGCTTGGAGCAGGTCTCACAGCCTCCCAGTGCCAAAGCGAGCTCCTCTCTGCCAAATGCAGCTTTGCACACGCAGGCCGCTCTGCTGCCTCTGCATCCACGAAGGAAGCTCTCTAGGCCCGCTTCCTGCGAAATCTGCTTCAGCCTGAGGGAAAAGCCCTTGGAGAGGTCTTTGCTCAGGGGCAGTTGCTCCTGTGCCTGGGGAAGAGGGAAGGGCACCACACTCCCAAGGAAAGGCCAGACACACTCCACACGTCTTTGCTCCTCTGGAGGGCGGCATGGAGCCTCCAACTGGGAGGTCGCTTCTCAGCGGAGACGCAGGGGCATTCTGGCTGTGATCCCGCAGCCCCTGCCTGGAGGCCCACGGTGCCTGTTTCTCTCTGGGCGTTGCTTCCACAGTGCGGCCAAGCAACATCTTCACCATGGGCACAACAGCGCTTCCCTTCCGCCTGACAGACGTCTCAGTGCTCTGCTCTAGACCTCTGAAGTGGGGAGACAACCGAGCCCAGCCTCCTTTCCAAGGAGTCCTGCGCCTTGCATTGCACTGAAAGGCAATAGCACGGGGAAGCCTAGGAAGGGGCTGAGTCATGTCGGACACACTTCCTCAGTCTGCTCCTTTCAGGGAAGCAACGCTGGGAGCTAGGAAAGCCTTCTCCAGCTCGGAAAGTGCAAGAGAGATGCAGGCCGCGCACCCGGAAATCTCGGTGCTTGGAGCCCATCTCAGCGTCTCCCAGGGGCAAAGCGAACGCCTCTCTGCCAAATCCAGCTTTGCAGACGCAGGCCGCTAGGCTGCCTCTGCATTGGCGAAGGAAGCTCTCTCCTCCCGCTTCCTGCGAAATCTGCTTCTCAGCCTGAGCGAATCTCAGTGGGAACGGTCTTTCCTCTGGGGCCGTTGCTCCTGGGCCTGGGGCTGCCGCAAGGGCACCACCCTCCCAGGGAAAGGCCAAACACACCCCACATGTCTTTGCTCCTCTGGAGAGCTGCAGGCAACCTCAAACGCTCAGGAAGCTTCTCGGCTGAGACGCAGAAGCACTCTGGCTGGGATCTCGCATCCCCTGCCTGGAGGCCCATGGTGCCTGTTTCTCCCTGGGCGTTGCTTCACCAGAGCGGCCAGGCAACATCTGCCCCATCTACCCTTCTGCTCTTCCCTTCCAGCTGACAGAGTTCTCCCTGCTCTACTCTAGCCCTAGGAAGTTTGGAGACAACCGGGCTCCTCCTCCTGTGCAAGGAGTCCCGGGGCCCAGTTGGAGTGGAAAGGCAAAACCACAGGCAAGCCCAGGAAAGTGCTGAGTCATGTCTGACACACTCCCTCAGCCTGCTCCTTCATGGCTAGCGAGGCTGTGAGCTAGGAAAGTCTTTGGAAGCTCAGCAAGTGGCAGCGAGATGCAGGCCCCAACCCAGCAATCCCGGTGCTTGGAGCAGGTCTCACAGCCTCCCAGTGCCAAAGCGAGCTCCTCTCTGCCAAATGCAGCTTTGCACACGCAGGCCGCTCTGCTGCCTCTGCATCCACGAAGGAAGCTCTCTAGGCCCGCTTCCTGCGAAATCTGCTTCAGCCTGAGGGAAAAGCCCTTGGAGAGGTCTTTGCTCAGGGGCAGTTGCTCCTGTGCCTGGGGAAGAGGGAAGGGCACCACACTCCCAAGGAAAGGCCAGACACACTCCACACGTCTTTGCTCCTCTGGAGGGCGGCATGGAGCCTCCAACTGGGAGGTCGCTTCTCAGCGGAGACGCAGGGGCATTCTGGCTGTGATCCCGCAGCCCCTGCCTGGAGGCCCACGGTGCCTGTTTCTCTCTGGGCGTTGCTTCCACAGTGCGGCCAAGCAACATCTTCACCATGGGCACAACAGCGCTTCCCTTCCGCCTGACAGACGTCTCAGTGCTCTGCTCTAGACCTCTGAAGTGGGGAGACAACCGAGCCCAGCCTCCTTTCCAAGGAGTCCTGCGCCTTCCATTGCACTGAAAGGCAATAGCACGGGGAAGCCTAGGAAGGGGCTGAGTCATGTCGGACACACTTCCTCAGTCTGCTCCTTTCAGGGAAGCAACGCTGGGAGCTAGGAAAGCCTTCTCCAGCTCGGAAAGTGCAAGAGAGATGCAGGCCGCGCACCCGGAAATCTCGGTGCTTGGAGCCCATCTCAGCGTCTCCCAGGGGCAAAGCGAACGCCTCTCTGCCAAATCCAGCTTTGCAGACGCAGGCCGCTAGGCTGCCTCTGCATTGGCGAAGGAAGCTCTCTCCTCCCGCTTCCTGCGAAATCTGCTTCTCAGCCTGAGCGAATCTCAGTGGGAACGGTCTTTCCTCTGGGGCCGTTGCTCCTGGGCCTGGGGCTGCCGCAAGGGCACCACCCTCCCAGGGAAAGGCCAAACACACCCCACATGTCTTTGCTCCTCTGGAGAGCTGCAGGCAACCTCAAACGCTCAGGAAGCTTCTCGGCTGAGACGCAGAAGCACTCTGGCTGGGATCTCGCATCCCCTGCCTGGAGGCCCATGGTGCCTGTTTCTCCCTGGGCGTTGCTTCACCAGAGCGGCCAGGCAACATCTGCCCCATCTACCCTTCTGCTCTTCCCTTCCAGCTGACAGAGTTCTCCCTGCTCTACTCTAGCCCTAGGAAGTTTGGAGACAACCGGGCTCCTCCTCCTGTGCAAGGAGTCCCGGGGCCCAGTTGGAGTGGAAAGGCAAAACCACAGGCAAGCCCAGGAAAGTGCTGAGTCATGTCTGACACACTCCCTCAGCCTGCTCCTTCATGGCTAGCGAGGCTGTGAGCTAGGAAAGTCTTTGGAAGCTCAGCAAGTGGCAGCGAGATGCAGGCCCCAACCCAGCAATCCCGGTGCTTGGAGCAGGTCTCACAGCCTCCCAGTGCCAAAGCGAGCTCCTCTCTGCCAAATGCAGCTTTGCACACGCAGGCCGCTCTGCTGCCTCTGCATCCACGAAGGAAGCTCTCTAGGCCCGCTTCCTGCGAAATCTGCTTCAGCCTGAGGGAAAAGCCCTTGGAGAGGTCTTTGCTCAGGGGCAGTTGCTCCTGTGCCTGGGGAAGAGGGAAGGGCACCACACTCCCAAGGAAAGGCCAGACACACTCCACACGTCTTTGCTCCTCTGGAGGGCGGCATGGAGCCTCCAACTGGGAGGTCGCTTCTCAGCGGAGACGCAGGGGCATTCTGGCTGTGATCCCGCAGCCCCTGCCTGGAGGCCCACGGTGCCTGTTTCTCTCTGGGCGTTGCTTCCACAGTGCGGCCAAGCAACATCTTCACCATGGGCACAACAGCGCTTCCCTTCCGCCTGACAGACGTCTCAGTGCTCTGCTCTAGACCTCTGAAGTGGGGAGACAACCGAGCCCAGCCTCCTTTCCAAGGAGTCCTGCGCCTTCCATTGCACTGAAAGGCAATAGCACGGGGAAGCCTAGGAAGGGGCTGAGTCATGTCGGACACACTTCCTCAGTCTGCTCCTTTCAGGGAAGCAACGCTGGGAGCTAGGAAAGCCTTCTCCAGCTCGGAAAGTGCAAGAGAGATGCAGGCCGCGCACCCGGAAATCTCGGTGCTTGGAGCCAATCTCAGCGTCTCCCAGGGGCAAAGCGAACGCCTCTCTGCCAAATCCAGCTTTGCAGACGCAGGCCGCTAGGCTGCCTCTGCATTGGCGAAGGAAGCTCTCTCCTCCCGCTTCCTGCGAAATCTGCTTCTCAGCCTGAGCGAATCTCAGTGGGAACGGTCTTTCCTCTGGGGCCGTTGCTCCTGGGCCTGGGGCTGCCGCAAGGGCACCACCCTCCCAGGGAAAGGCCAAACACACCCCACATGTCTTTGATCCTCTGGAGAGCTGCAGGCAACCTCAAACGCTCAGGAAGCTTCTCGGCTGAGACGCAGAAGCACTCTGGCTGGGATCTCGCATCCCCTGCCTGGAGGCCCATGGTGCCTGTTTCTCCCTGGGCGTTGCTTCACCAGAGCGGCCAGGCAACATCTGCCCCATCTACCCTTCTGCTCTTCCCTTCCAGCTGACAGAGTTCTCCCTGCTCTACTCTAGCCCTAGGAAGTTTGGAGACAACCGGGCTCCTCCTCCTGTGCAAGGAGTCCCGGGGCCCAGTTGGAGTGGAAAGGCAAAACCACAGGCAAGCCCAGGAAAGTGCTGAGTCATGTCTGACACACTCCCTCAGCCTGCTCCTTCATGGCTAGCGAGGCTGTGAGCTAGGAAAGTCTTTGGAAGCTCAGCAAGTGGCAGCGAGATGCAGGCCCCAACCCAGCAATCCCGGTGCTTGAAGCAGGTCTCACAGCCTCCCAGTGCCAAAGCGAGCTCCTCTCTGCCAAATGCAGCTTTGCACACGCAGGCCGCTCTGCTGCCTCTGCATCCACGAAGGAAGCTCTCTAGGCCCGCTTCCTGCGAAATCTGCTTCAGCCTGAGGGAAAAGCCCTTGGAGAGGTCTTTGCTCAGGGGCAGTTGCTCCTGTGCCTGGGGAAGAGGGAAGGGCACCACACTCCCAAGGAAAGGCCAGACACACTCCACACGTCTTTGCTCCTCTGGAGGGCGGCATGGAGCCTCCAACTGGGAGGTCGCTTCTCAGCGGAGACGCAGGGGCATTCTGGCTGTGATCCCGCAGCCCCTGCCTGGAGGCCCACGGTGCCTGTTTCTCTCTGGCCGTTGCTTCCACAGTGCGGCCAAGCAACATCTTCACCATGGGCACAACAGCGCTTCCCTTCCGCCTGACAGACGTCTCAGTGCTCTGCTCTAGACCTCTGAAGTGGGGAGACAACCGAGCCCAGCCTCCTTTCCAAGGAGTCCTGCGCCTTCCATTGCACTGAAAGGCAATAGCACGGGGAAGCCTAGGAAGGGGCTGAGTCATGTCGGACACAGTTCCTCAGTCTGCTCCTTTCAGGGAAGCAACGCTGGGAGCTAGGAAAGCCTTCTCCAGCTCGGAAAGTCCAAGAGAGATGCAGGCCGCGCACCCGGAAATCTCGGTGCTTGGAGCCCATCTCAGCGTCTCCCAGGGGCAAAGCGAACGCCTCTCTGCCAAATCCAGCTTTGCAGACGCAGGCCGCTAGGCTGCCTCTGCATTGGCGAAGGAAGCTCTCTCCTCCCGCTTCCTGCGAAATCTGCTTCTCAGCCTCAGCGAATCTCAGTGGGAACGGTCTTTCCTCTGGGGCCGTTGCTCCTGGGCCTGGGGCTGCGGCAAGGGCACCACCCTCCCAGGGAAAGGCCAAACACACCCCACATGTCTTTGCTCCTCTGGAGAGCTGCAGGCAACCTCAAACGCTCAGGAAGCTTCTCGGCTGAGACGCAGAAGCACTCTGGCTGGGATCTCGCATCCCCTGCCTGGAGGCCCATGGTGCCTGTTTCTCCCTGGGCGTTGCTTCACCAGAGCGGCCAGGCAACATCTGCCCCATCTACCCTTCTGCTCTTCCCTTCCAGCTGACAGAGTTCTCCCTGCTCTACTCTAGCCCTAGGAAGTTTGGAGACAACCGGGCTCCTCCTCCTGTGCAAGGAGTCCCGGGGCCCAGTTGGAGTGGAAAGGCAAAACCACAGGCAAGCCCAGGAAAGTGCTGAGTCATGTCTGACACACTCCCTCAGCCTGCTCCTTCATGGCTAGCGAGGCTGTGAGCTAGGAAAGTCTTTGGAAGCTCAGCAAGTGGCAGCGAGATGCAGGCCCCAACCCAGCAATCCCGGTGCTTGGAGCAGGTCTCACAGCCTCCCAGTGCCAAAGCGAGCTCCTCTCTGCCAAATGCAGCTTTGCACACGCAGGCCGCTCTGCTGCCTCTGCATCCACGAAGGAAGCTCTCTAGGCCCGCTTCCTGCGAAATCTGCTTCAGCCTGAGGGAAAAGCCCTTGGAGAGGTCTTTGCTCAGGGGCAGTTGCTCCTGTGCCTGGGGAAGAGGGAAGGGCACCACACTCCCAAGGAAAGGCCAGACACACTCCACACGTCTTTGCTCCTCTGGAGGGCGGCATGGAGCCTCCAACTGGGAGGTCGCTTCTCAGCGGAGACGCAGGGGCATTCTGGCTGTGATCCCGCAGCCCCTGCCTGGAGGCCCACGGTGCCTGTTTCTCTCTGGGCGTTGCATCCACAGTGCGGCCAAGCAACATCTTCACCATGGGCACAACAGCGCTTCCCTTCCGCCTGACAGACGTCTCAGTGCTCTGCTCTAGACCTCTGAAGTGGGGAGACAACCGAGCCCAGCCTCCTTTCCAAGGAGTCCTGCGCCTTCCATTGCACTGAAAGGCAATAGCACGGGGAAGCCTAGGAAGGGGCTGAGTCATGTCGGACACACTTCCTCAGCCTGCTCCTTTCAGGGAAGCAACGCTGGGAGCTAGGAAAGCCTTCTCCAGCTCGGAAAGTGCAAGAGAGATGCAGGCCGCGCACCCGGAAATCTCGGTGCTTGGAGCCAATCTCAGCGTCTCCCAGGGGCAAAGCGAACGCCTCTCTGCCAAATCCAGCTTTGCAGACGCAGGCCGCTAGGCTGCCTCTGCATTGGCGAAGGAAGCTCTCTCCTCCCGCTTCCTGCGAAATCTGCTTCTCAGCCTGAGCGAATCTCAGTGGGAACGGTCTTTCCTCTGGGGCCGTTGCTCCTGGGCCTGGGGCTGCCGCAAGGGCACCACCCTCCCAGGGAAAGGCCAAACACACCCCACATGTCTTTGCTCCTCTGGAGAGCTGCAGGCAACCTCAAACGCTCAGGAAGCTTCTCGGCTGAGACGCAGAAGCACTCTGGCTGGGATCTCGCATCCCCTGCCTGGAGGCCCATGGTGCCTGTTTCTCCCTGGGCGTTGCTTCACCAGAGCGGCCAGGCAACATCTGCCCCATCTACCCTTCTGCTCTTCCCTTCCAGCTGACAGAGTTCTCCCTGCTCTACTCTAGCCCTAGGAAGTTTGGAGACAACCGGGCTCCTCCTCCTGTGCAAGGAGTCCCGGGGCCCAGTTGGAGTGGAAAGGCAAAACCACAGGCAAGCCCAGGAAAGTGCTGAGTCATGTCTGACACACTCCCTCAGCCTGCTCCTTCATGGCTAGCGAGGCTGTGAGCTAGGAAAGTCTTTGGAAGCTCAGCAAGTGGCAGCGAGATGCAGGCCCCAACCCAACAATCCCGGGGCTTGGAGCAGGTCTCACAGCCTCCCAGTGCCAAAGCGAGCTCCTCTCTGCCAAATGCAGCTTTGCACACGCAGGCCGCTCTGCTGCCTCTGCATCCACGAAGGAAGCTCTCTAGGCCCGCTTCCTGCGAAATCTGCTTCAGCCTGAGGGAAAAGCCCTTGGAGAGGTCTTTGCTCAGGGGCAGTTGCTCCTGTGCCTGGGGAAGAGGGAAGGGCACCACACTCCCAAGGAAAGGCCAGACACACTCCACACGTCTTTGCTCCTCTGGAGGGCGGCATGGAGCCTCCAACTGGGAGGTCGCTTCTCAGCGGAGACGCAGGGAATTCTGGCTGTGATCCCGCAGCCCCTGCCTGGAGGCCCACGGTGCCTGTTTCTCTCTGGGCGTTGCTTCCACAGTGCGGCCAAGCAACATCTTCACCATGGGCACAACAGCGCTTCCCTTCCGCCTGACAGATGTCTCAGTGCTCTGCTCTAGACCTCTGAAGTGGGGAGACAACCGAGCCCAGCCTCCTTTCCAAGGAGTCCTGCGCCTTCGATTGCACTTAAAGGCAATAGCACGGGGAAGCCTAGGAAGGGGCTGAGTCATGTCGGACACACTTCCTCAGCCTGCTCCTTTCAGGGAAGCAACGCTGGGAGCTAGGAAAGCCTTCTCCAGCTCGGAAAGTGCAAGAGAGATGCAGGCCGCGCACCTGGAAATCTCGGTGCTTAGAGCTAATCTCAGCGTCTCCCAGGGGCAAAGCGAACGCCTCTCTGCCAAATCCAGCTTTGCAGACGCAGGCCGCTAGGCTGCCTCTGCATTGGCGAAGGAAGCTCTCTCCTCCCGCTTCCTGCGAAATCTGCTTCTCAGCCTGAGCGAATCTCAGTGGGAACGGTCTTTCCTCTGGGGCCGTTGCTCCTGTGCCTGGGGCTGCCGCAAGGGCACCACCCTCCCAGGGAAAGGCCAAACACACCCCACATGTCTTTGCTCCTCTGGAGAGCTGCAGGCAACCTCAAACGATCAGGAAGCTTCTCGGATGAGACGCAGAAGCACTCTGGCTGGGATCTCGCATCCCCTGCCTGGAGGCCCATGGTGCCTGTTTCTGCCTGTGCGTTGCTTCACCAGAGCGGCCAGGCAACATCCATCTGCCCCATCTACCCTTCTGCTCTTCCCTTCCAGCTGACAGAGTTCTCCCTGCTCTACTCTAGCCCTAGGAAGTTTGGAGACAACCGGGCTCCTCCTCCTGTGCAAGGAGTCCCGGGGCCCAGTTGGAGTGGAAAGGCAAAACCACAGGCAAGCCCAGGAAAGTGCTGAGTCATGTCTGACACACTCCCTCAGCCTGCTCCTTCATGGCTAGCGAGGCTGTGAGCTAGGAAAGTCTTTGGAAGCTCAGCAAGTGGCAGCGAGATGCAGGCCCCAACCCAGCAATCCCGGTGCTTGGAGCAGGTCTCACAGCCTCCCAGTGCCAAAGCGAGCTCCTCTCTGCCAAATGCAGCTTTGCACACGCAGGCCGCTCTGCTGCCTCTGCATCCACGAAGGAAGCTCTCTAGGCCCGCTTCCTGCGAAATCTGCTTCAGCCTGAGGGAAAAGCCCTTGGAGAGGTCTTTGCTCAGGGGCAGTTGCTCCTGTGCCTGGGGAAGAGGGAAGGGCACCACACTCCCAAGGAAAGGCCAGACACACTCCACACGTCTTTGCTCCTCTGGAGGGCGGCATGGAGCCTCCAACTGGGAGGTCGCTTCTCAGCGGAGACGCAGGGGCATTCTGGCTGTGATCCCGCAGCCCCTGCCTGGAGGCCCACGGTGCCTGTTTCTCTCTGGGCGTTGCTTCCACAGTGCGGCCAAGCAACATCTTCACCATGGGCACAACAGCGCTTCCCTTCCGCCTGACAGACGTCTCAGTGCTCTGCTCTAGACCTCTGAAGTGGGGAGACAACCGAGCCCAGCCTCCTTTCCAAGGAGTCCTGCGCCTTCCATTGCACTGAAAGGCAATAGCACGGGGAAGCCTAGGAAGGGGCTGAGTCATGTCGGACACACTTCCTCAGTCTGCTCCTTTCAGGGAAGCAACGCTGGGAGCTAGGAAAGCCTTCTCCAGCTCGGAAAGTGCAAGAGAGATGCAGGCCGCGCACCCGGAAATCTCGGTGCTTGGAGCCCATCTCAGCGTCTCCCAGGGGCAAAGCGAACGCCTCTCTGCCAAATCCAGCTTTGCAGACGCAGGCCGCTAGGCTGCCTCTGCATTGGCGAAGGAAGCTCTCTCCTCCCGCTTCCTGCGAAATCTGCTTCTCAGCCTGAGCGAATCTCAGTGGGAACGGTCTTTCCTCTGGGGCCGTTGCTCCTGGGCCTGGGGCTGCCGCAAGGGCACCACCCTCCCAGGGAAAGGCCAAACACACCCCACATGTCTTTGCTCCTCTGGAGAGCTGCAGGCAACCTCAAACGCTCAGGAAGCTTCTCGGCTGAGACGCAGAAGCACTCTGGCTGGGATCTCGCATCCCCTGCCTGGAGGCCCATGGTGCCTGTTTCTCCCTGGGCGTTGCTTCACCAGAGCGGCCAGGCAACATCTGCCCCATCTACCCTTCTGCTCTTCCCTTCCAGCTGACAGAGTTCTCCCTGCTCTACTCTAGCCCTAGGAAGTTTGGAGACAACCGGGCTCCTCCTCCTGTGCAAGGAGTCCCGGGGCCCAGTTGGAGTGGAAAGGCAAAACCACAGGCAAGCCCAGGAAAGTGCTGAGTCATGTCTGACACACTCCCTCAGCCTGCTCCTTCATGGCTAGCGAGGCTGTGAGCTAGGAAAGTCTTTGGAAGCTCAGCAAGTGGCAGCGAGATGCAGGCCCCAACCCAGCAATCCCGGTGCTTGGAGCAGGTCTCACAGCCTCCCAGTGCCAAAGCGAGCTCCTCTCTGCCAAATGCAGCTTTGCACACGCAGGCCGCTCTGCTGCCTCTGCATCCACGAAGGAAGCTCTCTAGGCCCGCTTCCTGCGAAATCTGCTTCAGCCTGAGGGAAAAGCCCTTGGAGAGGTCTTTGCTCAGGGGCAGTTGCTCCTGTGCCTGGGGAAGAGGGAAGGGCACCACACTCCCAAGGAAAGGCCAGACACACTCCACACGTCTTTGCTCCTCTGGAGGGCGGCATGGAGCCTCCAACTGGGAGGTCGCTTCTCAGCGGAGACGCAGGGGCATTCTGGCTGTGATCCCGCAGCCCCTGCCTGGAGGCCCACGGTGCCTGTTTCTCTCTGGGCGTTGCATCCACAGTGCGGCCAAGCAACATCTTCACCATGGGCACAACAGCGCTTCCCTTCCGCCTGACAGACGTCTCAGTGCTCTGCTCTAGACCTCTGAAGTGGGGAGACAACCGAGCCCAGCCTCCTTTCCAAGGAGTCCTGCGCCTTCCATTGCACTGAAAGGCAATAGCACGGGGAAGCCTAGGAAGGGGCTGAGTCATGTCGGACACACTTCCTCAGCCTGCTCCTTTCAGGGAAGCAACGCTGGGAGCTAGGAAAGCCTTCTCCAGCTCGGAAAGTGCAAGAGAGATGCAGGCCGCGCACCCGGAAATCTCGGTGCTTGGAGCCAATCTCAGCGTCTCCCAGGGGAAAAGCGAACGCCTCTCTGCCAAATCCAGCTTTGCAGACCCAGGCCGCTAGGCTGCCTCTGCATTGGCGAAGGAAGCTCTCTCCTCCCGCTTCCTGCGAAATCTGCTTCTCAGCCTGAGCGAATCTCAGTGGGAACGGTCTTTCCTCTGGGGCCGTTGCTCCTGGGCCTGGGGCTGCCGCAAGGGCACCACCCTCCCAGGGAAAGGCCAAACACACCCCACATGTCTTTGCTCCTCTGGAGAGCTGCAGGCAACCTCAAACGCTCAGGAAGCTTCTCGGCTGAGACGCAGAAGCACTCTGGCTGGGATCTCGCATCCCCTGCCTGGAGGCCCATGGTGCCTGTTTCTCCCTGGGCGTTGCTTCACCAGAGCGGCCAGGCAACATCTGCCCCATCTACCCTTCTGCTCTTCCCTTCCAGCTGACAGAGTTCTCCCTGCTCTACTCTAGCCCTAGGAAGTTTGGAGACAACCGGGCTCCTCCTCCTGTGCAAGGAGTCCCGGGGCCCAGTTGGAGTGGAAAGGCAAAACCACAGGCAAGCCCAGGAAAGTGCTGAGTCATGTCTGACACACTCCCTCAGCCTGCTCCTTCATGGCTAGCGAGGCTGTGAGCTAGGAAAGTCTTTGGAAGCTCAGCAAGTGGCAGCGAGATGCAGGCCCCAACCCAGCAATCCCGGTGCTTGGAGCAGGTCTCACAGCCTCCCAGTGCCAAAGCGAGCTCCTCTCTGCCAAATGCAGCTTTGCACACGCAGGCCGCTCTGCTGCCTCTGCATCCACGAAGGAAGCTCTCTAGGCCCGCTTCCTGCGAAATCTGCTTCAGCCTGAGGGAAAAGCCCTTGGAGAGGTCTTTGCTCAGGGGCAGTTGCTCCTGTGCCTGGGGAAGAGGGAAGGGCACCACACTCCCAAGGAAAGGCCAGACACACTCCACACGTCTTTGCTCCTCTGGAGGGCGGCATGGAGCCTCCAACTGGGAGGTCGCTTCTCAGCGGAGACGCAGGGGCATTCTGGCTGTGATCCCGCAGCCCCTGCCTGGAGGCCCACGGTGCCTGTTTCTCTCTGGGCGTTGCTTCCACAGTGCGGCCAAGCAACATCTTCACCATGGGCACAACAGCGCTTCCCTTCCGCCTGACAGACGTCTCAGTGCTCTGCTCTAGACCTCTGAAGTGGGGAGACAACCGAGCCCAGCCTCCTTTCCAAGGAGTCCTGCGCCTTCCATTGCACTGAAAGGCAATAGCACGGGGAAGCCTAGGAAGGGGCTGAGTCATGTCGGACACACTTCCTCAGTCTGCTCCTTTCAGGGAAGCAACGCTGGGAGCTAGGAAAGCCTTCTCCAGCTCGGAAAGTGCAAGAGAGATGCAGGCCGCGCACCCGGAAATCTCGGTGCTTGGAGCCCATCTCAGCGTCTCCCAGGGGCAAAGCGAACGCCTCTCTGCCAAATCCAGCTTTGCAGACGCAGGCCGCTAGGCTGCCTCTGCATTGGCGAAGGAAGCTCTCTCCTCCCGCTTCCTGCGAAATCTGCTTCTCAGCCTGAGCGAATCTCAGTGGGAACGGTCTTTCCTCTGGGGCCGTTGCTCCTGGGCCTGGGGCTGCCGCAAGGGCACCACCCTCCCAGGGAAAGGCCAAACACACCCCACATGTCTTTGCTCCTCTGGAGAGCTGCAGGCAACCTCAAACGCTCAGGAAGCTTCTCGGCTGAGACGCAGAAGCACTCTGGCTGGGATCTCGCATCCCCTGCCTGGAGGCCCATGGTGCCTGTTTCTCCCTGGGCGTTGCTTCACCAGAGCGGCCAGGCAACATCTGCCCCATCTACCCTTCTGCTCTTCCCTTCCAGCTGACAGAGTTCTCCCTGCTCTACTCTAGCCCTAGGAAGTTTGGAGACAACCGGGCTCCTCCTCCTGTGCAAGGAGTCCCGGGGCCCAGTTGGAGTGGAAAGGCAAAACCACAGGCAAGCCCAGGAAAGTGCTGAGTCATGTCTGACACACTCCCTCAGCCTGCTCCTTCATGGCTAGCGAGGCTGTGAGCTAGGAAAGTCTTTGGAAGCTCAGCAAGTGGCAGCGAGATGCAGGCCCCAACCCAGCAATCCCGGTGCTTGGAGCAGGTCTCACAGCCTCCCAGTGCCAAAGCGAGCTCCTCTCTGCCAAATGCAGCTTTGCACACGCAGGCCGCTCTGCTGCCTCTGCATCCACGAAGGAAGCTCTCTAGGCCCGCTTCCTGCGAAATCTGCTTCAGCCTGAGGGAAAAGCCCTTGGAGAGGTCTTTGCTCAGGGGCAGTTGCTCCTGTGCCTGGGGAAGAGGGAAGGGCACCACACTTCCAAGGAAAGGCCAGACACACTCCACACGTCTTTGCTCCTCTGGAGGGCGGCATGGAGCCTCCAACTGGGAGGTCGCTTCTCAGCGGAGACGCAGGGGCATTCTGGCTGTGATCCCCCAGCCCCTGCCTGGAGGCCCACGGTGCCTGTTTCTCTCTGGGCGTTGCTTCCACAGTGCGGCCAAGCAACATCTTCACCATGGGCACAACAGCGCTTCCCTTCCGCCTGACAGACGTCTCAGTGCTCTGCTCTAGACCTCTGAAGTGGGGAGACAACCGAGCCCAGCCTCCTTTCCAAGGAGTCCTGCGCCTTCCATTGCACTGAAAGGCAATAGCACGGGGAAGCCTAGGAAGGGGCTGAGTCATGTCGGACACAATTCCTCAGCCTGCTCCTTTCAGGGAAGCAACGCTGGGAGCTAGGAAAGCCTTCTCCAGCTCGGAAAGTGCAAGAGAGATGCAGGCCGCGCACCCGGAAATCTCGGTGCTTGGAGCCAATCTCAGCGTCTCCCAGGGGCAAAGCGAACGCCTCTCTGCCAAATCCAGCTTTGCAGACGCAGGCCGCGAGGCTGCCTCTGCATTGGCGAAGGAAGCTCTCTCCTCCCGCTTCCTGCGAAATCTGCTTCTCAGCCTGAGCGAATCTCAGTGGGAACGGTCTTTCCTCTGGGGCCGTTGCTCCTGGGCCTGGGGCTGCCGCAAGGGCACCACCCTCCCAGGGAAAGGCCAAACACACCCCACATGTCTTTGCTCCTCTGGAGAGCTGCAGGCAACCTCAAACGCTCAGGAAGCTTCTCGGCTGAGACGCAGAAGCACTCTGGCTGGGATCTCGCATCCCCTGCCTGGAGGCCCATGGTGCCTGTTTCTCCCTGGGCGTTGCTTCACCAGAGCGGCCAGGCAACATCTGCCCCATCTACCCTTCTGCTCTTCCCTTCCAGCTGACAGAGTTCTCCCTGCTCTACTCTAGCCCTAGGAAGTTTGGAGACAACCGGGCTCCTCCTCCTGTGCAAGGAGTCCCGGGGCCCAGTTGGAGTGGAAAGGCAAAACCACAGGCAAGCCCAGGAAAGTGCTGAGTCATGTCTGACACACTCCCTCAGCCTGCTCCTTCATGGCTAGCGAGGCTGTGAGCTAGGAAAGTCTTTGGAAGCTCAGCAAGTGGCAGCGAGATGCAGGCCCCAACCCAGCAATCCCGGTGCTTGGAGCAGGTCTCACAGCCTCCCAGTGCCAAAGCGAGCTCCTCTCTGCCAAATGCAGCTTTGCACACGCAGGCCGCTCTGCTGCCTCTGCATCCACGAAGGAAGCTCTCTAGGCCCGCTTCCTGCGAAATCTGCTTCAGCCTGAGGGAAAAGCCCTTGGAGAGGTCTTTGCTCAGGGGCAGTTGCTCCTGTGCCTGGGGAAGAGGGAAGGGCACCACACTCCCAAGGAAAGGCCAGACACACTCCACACGTCTTTGCTCCTCTGGAGGGCGGCATGGAGCCTCCAACTGGGAGGTCGCTTCTCAGCGGAGACGCAGGGGCATTCTGGCTGTGATCCCGCAGCCCCTGCCTGGAGGCCCACGGTGCCTGTTTCTCTCTGGGCGTTGCTTCCACAGTGCGGCCAAGCAACATCTTCACCATGGGCACAACAGCGCTTCCCTTCCGCCTGACAGACATCTCAGTGCTCTGCTCTAGACCTCTGAAGTGGGGAGACAACCGAGCCCAGCCTCCTTTCCAAGGAGTCCTGCGCCTTCCATTGCACTGAAAGGCAATAGCACGGGGAAGCCTAGGAAGGGGCTGAGTCATGTCGGACACACTTCCTCAGCCTGCTCCTTTCAGGGAAGCAACGCTGGGAGCTAGGAAAGCCTTC
Source organism: Moschus berezovskii (assembly GCF_049115385.1). Taxonomy (NCBI): domain Eukaryota; kingdom Metazoa; phylum Chordata; class Mammalia; order Artiodactyla; family Moschidae; genus Moschus; species Moschus berezovskii. Next base: position 142,397,731 of record NC_142461.1, read on the forward strand.
TCCAGCTCGGAAAGTGCAAGAGAGATGCAGGCCGCGCACCCGGAAATCTCGGTGCTTGGAGCCAATCTCAGCGTCTCCCAGGGGCAAAGCGAACGCCTCTCTGCCAAATCCAGCTTTGCAGACGCAGGCCGCGAGGCTGCCTCTGCATTGGCGAAGGAAGCTCTCTCCTCCCGCTTCCTGCGAAATCTGCTTCTCAGCCTGAGCGAATCTCAGTGGGAACGGTCTTTCCTCTGGGGCCGTTGCTCCTGGGCCTGGGGCTGCCGCAAGGGCACCACCCTCCCAGGGAAAGGCCAAACACACCCCACATGTCTTTGCTCCTCTGGAGAGCTGCAGGCAACCTCAAACGCTCAGGAAGCTTCTCGGCTGAGACGCAGAAGCACTCTGGCTGGGATCTCGCATCCCCTGCCTGGAGGCCCATGGTGCCTGTTTCTCCCTGGGCGTTGCTTCACCAGAGCGGCCAGGCAACATCTGCCCCATCTACCCTTCTGCTCTTCCCTTCCAGCTGACAGAGTTCTCCCTGCTCTACTCTAGCCCTAGGAAGTTTGGAGACAACCGGGCTCCTCCTCCTGTGCAAGGAGTCCCGGGGCCCAGTTGGAGTGGAAAGGCAAAACCACAGGCAAGCCCAGGAAAGTGCTGAGTCATGTCTGACACACTCCCTCAGCCTGCTCCTTCATGGCTAGCGAGGCTGTGAGCTAGGAAAGTCTTTGGAAGCTCAGCAAGTGGCAGCGAGATGCAGGCCCCAACCCAGCAATCCCGGTGCTTGGAGCAGGTCTCACAGCCTCCCAGTGCCAAAGCGAGCTCCTCTCTGCCAAATGCAGCTTTGCACACGCAGGCCGCTCTGCTGCCTCTGCATCCACGAAGGAAGCTCTCTAGGCCCGCTTCCTGCGAAATCTGCTTCAGCCTGAGGGAAAAGCCCTTGGAGACGTCTTTGCTCAGGGGCAGTTGCTCCTGTGCCTGGGGAAGAGGGAAGGGCACCACACTTCCAAGGAAAGGCCAGACACACTCCACACGTCTTTGCTCCTCTGGAGGGCGGCATGGAGCCTCCAACTGGGAGGTCGCTTCTCAGCGGAGACGCAGGGGCATTCTGGCTGTGATCCCGCAGCCCCTGCCTGGAGGCCCACAGTGCCTGTTTCTCTCTGGGCGTTGCTTCCACAGTGCGGCCAAGCAACATCTTCACCATGGGCACAACAGCGCTTCCCTTCCACCTGACAGACGTCTCAGTGCTCTGCTCTAGACCTCTGAATTGGGGAGACAACCGAGCCCAGCCTCCTTTCCAAGGAGTCCTGCGCCTTCCATTGCACTGAAAGGCAATAGCACGGGGAAGCCTAGGAAGGGGCTGAGTCATGTCGGACACACTTCCTCAGCCTGCTCCTTTCAGGGAAGCAACGCTGGGAGCTAGGAAAGCCTTCTCCAGCTCGGAAAGTGCAAGAGAGATGCAGGCCGCGCACCCGGACATCTCGGTGCTTGGAGCCAATCTCAGCGTCTCCCAGGGGCAAAGCGAATGCCTCTCTGCCAAATCCAGCTTTGCAGACGCAGGCCGCGAGGCTGCCTCTGCATTGGCGAAGGAAGCTCTCTCCTCCCGCTTCCTGCGAAATCTGCTTCTCAGCCTGAGCGAATCTCAGTGGGAACGGTCTTTCCTCTGGGGCCGTTGCTCCTGGGCCTGGGGCTGCCGCAAGGGCACCACCCTCCCAGGGAAAGGCCAAACACACCCCACATGTCTTTGCTCCTCTGGAGAGCTGCAGGCAACCTCAAACGCTCAGGAAGCTTCTCGGCTGAGACGCAGAAGCACTCTGGCTGGGATCTCGCATCCCCTGCCTGGAGGCCCATGGTGCCTGTTTCTCCCTGGGCGTTGCTTCACCAGAGCGGCCAGGCAACATCTGCCCCATCTACCCTTCTGCTCTTCCCTTCCAGCTGACAGAGTTCTCCCTGCTCTACTCTAGCCCTAGGAAGTTTGGAGACAACCGGGCTCCTCCTCCTGTGCAAGGAGTCCCGGGGCCCAGTTGGAGTGGAAAGGCAAAACCACAGGCAAGCCCAGGAAAGTGCTGAGTCATGTCTGACACACTCCCTCAGCCTGCTCCTTCATGGCTAGCGAGGCTGTGAGCTAGGAAAGTCTTTGGAAGCTCAGCAAGTGGCAGCGAGATGCAGGCCCCAACCCAGCAATCCCGGTGCTTGGAGCAGGTCTCACAGCCTCCCAGTGCCAAAGCGAGCTCCTCTCTGCCAAATGCAGCTTTGCACACGCAGGCCGCTCTGCTGCCTCTGCATCCACGAAGGAAGCTCTCTAGGCCCGCTTCCTGCGAAATCTGCTTCAGCCTGAGGGAAAAGCCCTTGGAGAGGTCTTTGCTCAGGGGCAGTTGCTCCTGTGCCTGGGGAAGAGGGAAGGGCACCACACTTCCAAGGAAAGGCCAGACACACTCCACACGTCTTTGCTCCTCTGGAGGGCGGCATGGAGCCTCCAACTGGGAGGTCGCTTCTCAGCGGAGACGCAGGGGCATTCTGGCTGTGATCCCCCAGCCCCTGCCTGGAGGCCCACGGTGCCTGTTTCTCTCTGGGCGTTGCTTCCACAGTGCGGCCAAGCAACATCTTCACCATGGGCACAACAGCGCTTCCCTTCCGCCTGACAGACGTCTCAGTGCTCTGCTCTAGACCTCTGAAGTGGGGAGACAACCGAGCCCAGCCTCCTTTCCAAGGAGTCCTGCGCCTTCCATTGCACTGAAAGGCAATAGCACGGGGAAGCCTAGGAAGGGGCTGAGTCATGTCGGACACAATTCCTCAGCCTGCTCCTTTCAGGGAAGCAACGCTGGGAGCTAGGAAAGCCTTCTCCAGCTCGGAAAGTGCAAGAGAGATGCAGGCCGCGCACCCGGAAATCTCGGTGCTTGGAGCCAATCTCAGCGTCTCCCAGGGGCAAAGCGAACGCCTCTCTGCCAAATCCAGCTTTGCAGACGCAGGCCGCGAGGCTGCCTCTGCATTGGCGAAGGAAGCTCTCTCCTCCCGCTTCCTGCGAAATCTGCTTCTCAGCCTGAGCGAATCTCAGTGGGAACGGTCTTTCCTCTGGGGCCGTTGCTCCTGGGCCTGGGGCTGCCGCAAGGGCACCACCCTCCCAGGGAAAGGCCAAACACACCCCACATGTCTTTGCTCCTCTGGAGAGCTGCAGGCAACCTCAAACGCTCAGGAAGCTTCTCGGCTGAGACGCAGAAGCACTCTGGCTGGGATCTCGCATCCCCTGCCTGGAGGCCCATGGTGCCTGTTTCTCCCTGGGCGTTGCTTCACCAGAGCGGCCAGGCAACATCTGCCCCATCTACCCTTCTGCTCTTCCCTTCCAGCTGACAGAGTTCTCCCTGCTCTACTCTAGCCCTAGGAAGTTTGGAGACAACCGGGCTCCTCCTCCTGTGCAAGGAGTCCCGGGGCCCAGTTGGAGTGGAAAGGCAAAACCACAGGCAAGCCCAGGAAAGTGCTGAGTCATGTCTGACACACTCCCTCAGCCTGCTCCTTCATGGCTAGCGAGGCTGTGAGCTAGGAAAGTCTTTGGAAGCTCAGCAAGTGGCAGCGAGATGCAGGCCCCAACCCAGCAATCCCGGTGCTTGGAGCAGGTCTCACAGCCTCCCAGTGCCAAAGCGAGCTCCTCTCTGCCAAATGCAGCTTTGCACACGCAGGCCGCTCTGCTGCCTCTGCATCCACGAAGGAAGCTCTCTAGGCCCGCTTCCTGCGAAATCTGCTTCAGCCTGAGGGAAAAGCCCTTGGAGAGGTCTTTGCTCAGGGGCAGTTGCTCCTGTGCCTGGGGAAGAGGGAAGGGCACCACACTCCCAAGGAAAGGCCAGACACACTCCACACGTCTTTGCTCCTCTGGAGGGCGGCATGGAGCCTCCAACTGGGAGGTCGCTTCTCAGCGGAGACGCAGGGGCATTCTGGCTGTGATCCCGCAGCCCCTGCCTGGAGGCCCACGGTGCCTGTTTCTCTCTGGGCGTTGCTTCCACAGTGCGGCCAAGCAACATCTTCACCATGGGCACAACAGCGCTTCCCTTCCGCCTGACAGACATCTCAGTGCTCTGCTCTAGACCTCTGAAGTGGGGAGACAACCGAGCCCAGCCTCCTTTCCAAGGAGTCCTGCGCCTTCCATTGCACTGAAAGGCAATAGCACGGGGAAGCCTAGGAAGGGGCTGAGTCATGTCGGACACACTTCCTCAGCCTGCTCCTTTCAGGGAAGCAACGCTGGGAGCTAGGAAAGCCTTCTCCAGCTCGGAAAGTGCAAGAGAGATGCAGGCCGCGCACCCGGAAATCTCGGTGCTTGGAGCCAATCTCAGCGTCTCCCAGGGGCAAAGCGAACGCCTCTCTGCCAAATCCAGCTTTGCAGACGCAGGCCGCGAGGCTGCCTCTGCATTGGCGAAGGAAGCTCTCTCCTCCCGCTTCCTGCGAAATCTGCTTCTCAGCCTGAGCGAATCTCAGTGGGAACGGTCTTTCCTCTGGGGCCGTTGCTCCTGGGCCTGGGGCTGCCGCAAGGGCACCACCCTCCCAGGGAAAGGCCAAACACACCCCACATGTCTTTGCTCCTCTGGAGAGCTGCAGGCAACCTCAAACGCTCAGGAAGCTTCTCGGCTGAGACGCAGAAGCACTCTGGCTGGGATCTCGCATCCCCTGCCTGGAGGCCCATGGTGCCTGTTTCTCCCTGGGCGTTGCTTCACCAGAGCGGCCAGGCAACATCTGCCCCATCTACCCTTCTGCTCTTCCCTTCCAGCTGACAGAGTTCTCCCTGCTCTACTCTAGCCCTAGGAAGTTTGGAGACAACCGGGCTCCTCCTCCTGTGCAAGGAGTCCCGGGGCCCAGTTGGAGTGGAAAGGCAAAACCACAGGCAAGCCCAGGAAAGTGCTGAGTCATGTCTGACACACTCCCTCAGCCTGCTCCTTCATGGCTAGCGAGGCTGTGAGCTAGGAAAGTCTTTGGAAGCTCAGCAAGTGGCAGCGAGATGCAGGCCCCAACCCAGCAATCCCGGTGCTTGGAGCAGGTCTCACAGCCTCCCAGTGCCAAAGCGAGCTCCTCTCTGCCAAATGCAGCTTTGCACACGCAGGCCGCTCTGCTGCCTCTGCATCCACGAAGGAAGCTCTCTAGGCCCGCTTCCTGCGAAATCTGCTTCAGCCTGAGGGAAAAGCCCTTGGAGACGTCTTTGCTCAGGGGCAGTTGCTCCTGTGCCTGGGGAAGAGGGAAGGGCACCACACTTCCAAGGAAAGGCCAGACACACTCCACACGTCTTTGCTCCTCTGGAGGGCGGCATGGAGCCTCCAACTGGGAGGTCGCTTCTCAGCGGAGACGCAGGGGCATTCTGGCTGTGATCCCGCAGCCCCTGCCTGGAGGCCCACAGTGCCTGTTTCTCTCTGGGCGTTGCTTCCACAGTGCGGCCAAGCAACATCTTCACCATGGGCACAACAGCGCTTCCCTTCCACCTGACAGACGTCTCAGTGCTCTGCTCTAGACCTCTGAATTGGGGAGACAACCGAGCCCAGCCTCCTTTCCAAGGAGTCCTGCGCCTTCCATTGCACTGAAAGGCAATAGCACGGGGAAGCCTAGGAAGGGGCTGAGTCATGTCGGACACACTTCCTCAGCCTGCTCCTTTCAGGGAAGCAACGCTGGGAGCTAGGAAAGCCTTCTCCAGCTCGGAAAGTGCAAGAGAGATGCAGGCCGCGCACCCGGACATCTCGGTGCTTGGAGCCAATCTCAGCGTCTCCCAGGGGCAAAGCGAATGCCTCTCTGCCAAATCCAGCTTTGCAGACGCAGGCCGCGAGGCTGCCTCTGCATTGGCGAAGGAAGCTCTCTCCTCCCGCTTCCTGCGAAATCTGCTTCTCAGCCTGAGCGAATCTCAGTGGGAACGGTCTTTCCTCTGGGGCCGTTGCTCCTGGGCCTGGGGCTGCCGCAAGGGCACCACCCTCCCAGGGAAAGGCCAAACACACCCCACATGTCTTTGCTCCTCTGGAGAGCTGCAGGCAACCTCAAACGCTCAGGAAGCTTCTCGGCTGAGACGCAGAAGCACTCTGGCTGGGATCTCGCATCCCCTGCCTGGAGGCCCATGGTGCCTGTTTCTCCCTGGGCGTTGCTTCACCAGAGCGGCCAGGCAACATCCATCTGCCCCATCTACCCTTCTGCTCTTCCCTTCCAGCTGACAGAGTTCTCCCTGCTCTACTCTAGCCCTAGGAAGTTTGGAGACAACCGGGCTCCTCCTCCTGTGCAAGGAGTCCCGGGGCCCAGTTGGAGTGGAAAGGCAAAACCACAGGCAAGCCCAGGAAAGTGCTGAGTCATGTCTGACACACTCCCTCAGCCTGCTCCTTCATGGCTAGCGAGGCTGTGAGCTAGGAAAGTCTTTGGAAGCTCAGCAAGTGGCAGCGAGATGCAGGCCCCAACCCAGCAATCCCGGTGCTTGGAGCAGGTCTCACAGCCTCCCAGTGCCAAAGCGAGCTCCTCTCTGCCAAATGCAGCTTTGCACACGCAGGCCGCTCTGCTGCCTCTGCATCCACGAAGGAAGCTCTCTAGGCCCGCTTCCTGCGAAATCTGCTTCAGCCTGAGGGAAAAGCCCTTGGAGAGGTCTTTGCTCAGGGGCAGTTGCTCCTGTGCCTGGGGAAGAGGGAAGGGCACCACACTCCCAAGGAAAGGCCAGACACACTCCACACGTCTTTGCTCCTCTGGAGGGCGGCATGGAGCCTCCAACTGGGAGGTCGCTTCTCAGCGGAGACGCAGGGGCATTCTGGCTGTGATCCCGCAGCCCCTGCCTGGAGGCCCACGGTGCCTGTTTCTCTCTGGGCGTTGCTTCCACAGTGCGGCCAAGCAACATCTTCACCATGGGCACAACAGCGCTTCCCTTCCGCCTGACAGACGTCTCAGTGCTCTGCTCTAGACCTCTGAAGTGGGGAGACAACCGAGCCCAGCCTCCTTTCCAAGGAGTCCTGCGCCTTCCATTGCACTGAAAGGCAATAGCACGGGGAAGCCTAGGAAGGGGCTGAGTCATGTCGGACACACTTCCTCAGCCTGCTCCTTTCAGGGAAGCAACGCTGGGAGCTAGGAAAGCCTTCTCCAGCTCGGAAAGTGCAAGAGAGATGCAGGCCGCGCACCCGGAAATCTCGGTGCTTGGAGCCAATCTCAGCGTCTCCCAGGGGCAAAGCGAACGCCTCTCTGCCAAATCCAGCTTTGCAGACGCAGGCCGCGAGGCTGCCTCTGCATTGGCGAAGGAAGCTCTCTCCTCCCGCTTCCTGCGAAATCTGCTTCTCAGCCTGAGCGAATCTCAGTGGGAACGGTCTTTCCTCTGGGGCCGTTGCTCCTGTGCCTGGGGCTGCCGCAAGGGCACCAACCTCCCAGGGAAAGGCCAAACACACCCCACATGTCTTTACTCCTCTGGAGAGCTGCAGGCAACCTCAAACGCTCAGGAAGCTTCTCGGCTGAGACGCAGAAGCACTCTGGCTGGGATCTCGCATCCCCTGCCTGGAGGCCCATGGTGCCTGTTTCTCCCTGGGCGTTGCTTCACCAGAGCGGCCAGGCAACATCTGCCCCATCTACCCTTCTGCTCTTCCCTTCCAGCTGACAGAGTTCTCCCTGCTCTACTCTAGCCCTAGGAAGTTTGGAGACAAGCGGGCTCCTCCTCCTGTGCAAGGAGTCCCGGGGCCCAGTTGGAGTGGAAAGACAAAACCACAGGCAAGCCCAGGAAAGTGCTGAGTCATGTCTGACACACTCCCTCAGCCTGCTCCTTCATGGCTAGCGAGGCTGTGAGCTAGGAAAGTCTTTGGAAGCTCAGCAAGTGGCAGCGAGATGCAGGCCCCAACCCAGCAATCACGGTGCTTGGAGCAGGTCTCACAGCCTCCCAGTGCCAAAGCGAGCTCCTCTCTGCCAAATGCAGCTTTGCACACGCAGGCCGCTCTGCTGCCTCTGCATCCACGAAGGAAGCTCTCTAGGCCCGCTTCCTGCGAAATCTGCTTCAGCCTGAGGGAAAAGCCCTTGGAGAGGTCTTTGCTCAGGGGCAGTTGCTCCTGTGCCTGGGGAAGAGGGAAGGGCACCACACTCCCAAGGAAAGGCCAGACACACTCCACACGTCTTTGCTCCTCTGGAGGGCGGCATGGAGCCTCCAACTGGGAGGTCGCTTCTCAGCGGAGACGCAGGGGCATTCTGGCTGTGATCCCGCAGCCCCTGCCTGGAGGCCCACGGTGCCTGTTTCTCTCTGGGCGTTGCTTCCACAGTGCGGCCAAGCAACATCTTCACCATGGGCACAACAGCGCTTCAATTCCGCCGGACAGACCTCTCAGTGCTCTGCTCTAGACCTCTGAAGTGGGGAGACAACCGAGCCCAGCCTCCTTTCCAAGGAGTCCTGCGCCTTCCATTGTACTGAAAGGCAATAGCACCGGGAAGCCTAGGAAGGGGCTGAGTCATGTCGGACACACTTCCTCAGCCTGCTCCTTTCAGGGAAGCAACGCTGGGAGCTAGGAAAGCCTTCTCCAGCTCGGAAAGTGCAAGAGAGATGCAGGCCGCGCACCCGGAAATCTCGGTACTTGGAGCCAATCTCAGCGTCTCCCAGGGGCAAAGCGAACGCCTCTCTGCCAAATCCAGCTTTGCAGACGCAGGCCGCTAGGCTGCCTCTGCATTGGCGAAGGAAGCTCTCTCCTCCCGCTTCCTGCGAAATCTGCTTCTCAGCCTCAGCGAATCTCAGTGGGAACGGTCTTTCCTCTGGGGCCGTTGCTCCTGGGCCTGGGGCTGCCGCAAGGGCACCACCCTCCCAGGGAAAGGCCAAACACACCCCACATGTCTTTGCTCCTCTGGAGAGCTGCAGGCAACCTCAAACGCTCAGGAAGCTTCTCGGCTGAGACGCAGAAGCACTCTGGCTGGGATCTCGCATCCCCTGCCTGGAGGCCCATGGTGCCTGTTTCTCCCTGGGCGTTGCTTCACCAGAGCGGCCAGGCAACATCTGCCCCATCTACCCTTCTGCTCTTCCCTTCCAGCTGACAGAGTTCTCCCTGCTCTACTCTAGCCCTAGGAAGTTTGGAGACAACCGGGCTCCTCCTCCTGTGCAAGGAGTCCCGGGTCCCAGTTGGAGTGGAAAGGCAAAACCACAGGCAAGCCCAGGAAAGTGCTGAGTCATGTCTGACACACTCCCTCAGCCTGCTCCTTCATGGCTAGCGAGGCTGTGAGCTAGGAAAGTCTTTGGAAGCTCAGCAAGTGGCAGCGAGATGCAGGCCCCAACCCAGCAATCCCGGTGCTTGGAGCAGGTCTCACAGCCTCCCAGTGCCAAAGCGAGCTCCTCTCTGCCAAATGCAGCTTTGCACACGCAGGCCGCTCTGCTGCCTCTGCATCCACGAAGGAAGCTCTCTAGGCCCGCTTCCTGCGAAATCTGCTTCAGCCTGAGGGAAAAGCCCTTGGAGAGGTCTTTGCTCAGGGGCAGTTGCTCCTGTGCCTGGGGAAGAGGGAAGGGCACCACACTCCCAAGGAAAGGCCAGACACACTCCACACGTCTTTGCTCCTCTGGAGGGCGGCATGGAGCCTCCAACTGGGAGGTCGCTTCTCAGCGGAGACGCAGGGGCATTCTGGCTGTGATCCCGCAGCCCCTGCCTGGAGGCCCACGGTGCCTGTTTCTCTCTGGGCGTTGCTTCCACAGTGCGGCCAAGCAACATCTTCACCATGGGCACAACAGCGCTTCCCTTCCGCCTGACAGACGTCTCAGTGCTCTGCTCTAGACCTCTGAAGTGGGGAGACAACCGAGCCCAGCCTCCTTTCCAAGGAGTCCTGCGCCTTCCATTGCACTGAAAGGCAATAGCACGGGGAAGCCTAGGAAGGGGCTGAGTCATGTCGGACACACTTCCTCAGCCTGCTCCTTTCAGGGAAGCAACGCTGGGAGCTAGGAAAGCCTTCTCCAGCTCGGAAAGTGCAAGAGAGATGCAGGCCGCGCACCCGGAAATCTCGGTGCTTGGAGCCAATCTCAGCGTCTCCCAGGGGCAAAGCGAACGCCTCTCTGCCAAATCCAGCTTTGCAGACGCAGGCCGCTAGGCTGCCTCTGCATTGGCGAAGGAAGCTCTCTCCTCCCGCTTCCTGCGAAATCTGCTTCTCAGCCTGAGCGAATCTCAGTGGGAACGGTCTTTCCTCTGGGGCCGTTGCTCCTGTGCCTGGGGCTGCCGCAAGGGCACCACCCTCCCAGGGAAAGGCCAAACACACCCCACATGTCTTTGCTCCTCTGGAGAGCTGCAGGCAACCTCAAACGCTCAGGAAGCTTCTCGGCTGAGACGCAGAAGCACTCTGGCTGGGATCTCGCATCCCCTGCCTGGAGGCCCATGGTGCCTGTTTCTCCCTGGGCGTTGCTTCACCAGAGCGGCCAGGCAACATCTGCCCCATCTACCCTTCTGCTCTTCCCTTCCAGCTGACAGAGTTCTCCCTGCTCTACTCTAGCCCTAGGAAGTTTGGAGACAACCGGGCTCCTCCTCCTGTGCAAGGAGTCCCGGGGCCCAGTTGGAGTGGAAAGGCAAAACCACAGGCAAGCCCAGGAAAGTGCTGAGTCATGTCTGACACACTCCCTCAGCCTGCTCCTTCATGGCTAGCGAGGCTGTGAGCGAGGAAAGTCTTTGGAAGCTCAGCAAGTGGCAGCGAGATGCAGGCCCCAACCCAGCAATCCCGGTGCTTGGAGCAGGTCTCACAGCCTCCCAGTGCCAAAGCGAGCTCCTCTCTGCCAAATGCAGCTTTGCACACGCAGGCCGCTCTGCTGCCTCTGCATCCACGAAGGAAGCTCTCTAGGCCCGCTTCCTGCGAAATCTGCTTCAGCCTGAGGGAAAAGCCCTTGGAGACGTCTTTGCTCAGGGGCAGTTGCTCCTGTGCCTGGGGAAGAGGGAAGGGCACCACACTTCCAAGGAAAGGGCAGACACACTCCACACGTCTTTGCTCCTCTGGAGGGCGGCATGGAGCCTCCAACTGGGAGGTCGCTTCTCAGCGGAGACGCAGGGGCATTCTGGCTGTGATCCCGCAGCCCCTGCCTGGAGGCCCACAGTGCCTGTTTCTCTCTGGGCGTTGCTTCCACAGTGCGGCCAAGCAACATCTTCACCATGGGCACAACAGCGCTTCCCTTCCACCTGACAGACGTCTCAGTGCTCTGCTCCAGACCTCTGAAGTGGGGAGACAACCGAGCCCAGCCTCCTTTCCAAGGAGTCCTGCGCCTTCCATTGCACTGAAAGGCAATAGCACGGGGAAGCCTAGGAAGGGGCTGAGTCATGTCGGACACACTTCCTCAGCCTGCTCCTTTCAGGGAAGCAACGCTGGGAGCTAGGAAAGCCTTCTCCAGCTCGGAAAGTGCAAGAGAGATGCAGGCCGCGCACCCGGAAATCTCGGTGCTTGGAGCCAATCTCAGCGTTTCCCAGGGGCAAAGCAAACGCCTCTCTGCCAAATCCAGCTTTGCAGACGCAGGCCGCTAGGCTGCCTCTGCATTGGCGAAGGAAGCTCTCTCCTCCCGCTTCCTGCGAAATCTGCTTCTCAGCCTGAGCGAATCTCAGTGGGAACGGTCTTTCCTCTGGGGCCGTTGCTCCTGGGCCTGGGGCTGCCGCAAGGGCACCACCCTCCCAGGGAAAGGCCAAAAACACCCCACATGTCTTTGCTCCTCTGGAGAGCTGCAGGCAACCTCAAACGCTCAGGAAGCTTCTCGGCTGAGACGCAGAAGCACTCTGGCTGGGATCTCGCATCCCCTGCCTGGAGGCCCATGGTGCCTGTTTCTCCCTGTGCGTTGCTTCACCAGAGCGGCCAGGCAACATCCATCTGCCCCATCTACCCTTCTGCTCTTCCCTTCCAGCTGACAGAGTTCTCCCTGCTCTACTCTAGCCCTAGGAAGTTTGGAGACAAGCGGGCTCCTCCTCCTGTGCAAGGAGTCCCGGGGCCCAGTTGGAGTGGAAAGGCAAAACCACAGGCAAGCCCAGGAAAGTGCTGAGTCATGTCTGACACACTCCCTCAGCCTGCTCCTTCATGGCTAGCGAGGCTGTGAGCTAGGAAAGTCTTTGGAAGCTCAGCAAGTGGCAGCGAGATGCAGGCCCCAACCCAGCAATCCCGGTGCTTGGAGCAGGTCTCACAGCCTCCCAGTGCCAAAGCGAGCTCCTCTCTGCCAAATGCAGCTTTGCACACGCAGGCCGCTCTGCTGCCTCTGCATCCACGAAGGAAGCTCTCTAGGCCCGCTTCCTGCGAAATCTGCTTCAGCCTGAGGGAAAAGCCCTTGGAGAGGTCTTTGCTCAGGGGCAGTTGCTCCTGTGCCTGGGGAAGAAGGAAGGGCACCACACTCCCAAGGAAAGGCCAGACACACTCCACACGTCTTTGCTCCTCTGGAGGGCGGCATGGAGCCTCCAACTGGGAGGTCGCTTCTCAGCGGAGACGCAGGGGCATTCTGGCTGTGATCCCGCAGCCCCTGCCTGGAGGCCCACGGTGCCTGTTTCTCTCTGGGCGTTGCTTCCACAGTGCGGCCAAGCAACATCTTCACCATGGGCACAAAAGCGCTTCCCTTCCGCCTGACAGACGTCTCAGTGCTCTGCTCTAGACCTCTGAAGTGGGGAGACAACCGAGCCCAGCCTCCTTTCCAAGGAGTCCTGCGCCTTCCATTGCACTGAAAGGCAATAGCACGGGGAAGCCTAGGAAGGGGCTGAGTCATGTCGGACACACTTCCTCAGCCTGCTCCTTTCAGGGAAGCAACGCTGGGAGCTAGGAAAGCCTTCTCCAGCTCGGAAAGTGCAAGAGAGATGCAGGCCGCGCACCCGGAAATCTCGGTGCTTGGAGCCAATCTCAGCGTCTCCCAGGGGCAAAGCGAACGCCTCTCTGCCAAATCCAGCTTTGCAGACGCAGGCCGCGAGGCTGCCTCTGCATTGGCGAAGGAAGCTCTCTCCTCCCGCTTCCTGCGAAATCTGCTTCTCAGCCTGAGCGAATCTCAGTGGGAACGGTCTTTCCTCTGGGGCCGTTGCTCCTGTGCCTGGGGCTGCCGCAAGGGCACCAACCTCCCAGGGAAAGGCCAAACACACCCCACATGTCTTTACTCCTCTGGAGAGCTGCAGGCAACCTCAAACGCTCAGGAAGCTTCTCGGCTGAGACGCAGAAGCACTCTGGCTGGGATCTCGCATCCCCTGCCTGGAGGCCCATGGTGCCTGTTTCTCCCTGGGCGTTGCTTCACCAGAGCGGCCAGGCAACATCTGCCCCATCTACCCTTCTGCTCTTCCCTTCCAGCTGACAGAGTTCTCCCTGCTCTACTCTAGCCCTAGGAAGTTTGGAGACAACCGGGCTCCTCCTCCTGTGCAAGGAGTCCCGGGGCCCAGTTGGAGTGGAAAGACAAAACCACAGGCAAGCCCAGGAAAGTGCTGAGTCATGTCTGACACACTCCCTCAGCCTGCTCCTTCATGGCTAGCGAGGCTGTGAGCTAGGAAAGTCTTTGGAAGCTCAGCAAGTGGCAGCGAGATGCAGGCCCCAACCCAGCAATCCCGGTGCTTGGAGCAGGTCTCACAGCCTCCCAGTGCCAAAGCGAGCTCCTCTCTGCCAAATGCAGCTTTGCACACGCAGGCCGCTCTGCTGCCTCTGCATCCACGAAGGAAGCTCTCTAGGCCCGCTTCCTGCGAAATCTGCTTCAGCCTGAGGGAAAAGCCCTTGGAGAGGTCTTTGCTCAGGGGCAGTTGCTCCTGTGCCTGGGGAAGAGGGAAGGGCACCACACTCCCAAGGAAAGGCCAGACACACTCCACACGTCTTTGCTCTTCTGGAGGGCGGCATGGAGCCTCCAACTGGGAGGTCGCTTCTCAGCGGAGACGCAGGGGCATTCTGGCTGTGATCCCGCAGCCCCTGCCTGGAGGACCACGGTGCCTGTTTCTCTCTGGGCGTTGCTTCCACAGTGCGGCCAAGCAACATCTTCACCATGGGCACCACAGCGCTTCCCTTCCGCCTGACAGACCTCTCAGTGCTCTGCTCTAGACGTCTGAAGTGGGGAGACAACCGAGCCCAGCCTCCTTTCCACGGAGTCCTGCGCCATCCATTGTACTGAAAGGCAATAGCACGGGGAAGCCTAGGAAGGGGCTGAGTCATGTCGGACACACTTCCTCAGCCTGCTCCTTTCAGGGAAGCAACGCTGGGAGCTAGGAAAGCCTTCTCAAGCTCGGAAAGTGCAAGAGAGATGCAGGCCGCGCACCCGGAAATCTCGGTGCTTGGAGCCAATCTCAGCGTCTCCCAGGGGCAAAGCGAACGCCTCTCTGCCAAATCCAGCTTTGCCGACGCAGGCCGCGAGGCTGCCTCTGCATTGGCGAAGGAAGCTCTCTCCTCCCGCTTCCTGCGAAATCTGCTTCTCAGCCTGAGGGAATCTCAGTGGGAACGGTCTTTCCTCTGGGGCCGTTGCTCTTGGGCCTGGGGCTGCCGCAAGGGCACCACCCTCCCAGGGAAAGGCCAAACACACCCCACATGTCTTTGCTCCTCTGGAGAGCTGCAGGCAACCTCAACCGCTCAGGAAGCTTCTCGGCTGAGACGCAGAAGCACTCTGGCTGGGATCTCGCATCCCCTGCCTGGAGGCCCATGGTGCCTGTTTCTCCCTGGGCGTTGCTTCACCAGAGCGGCCAGGCAACATCTGCCCCATCTACCCTTCTGCTCTTCCCTTCCAGCTGACAGAGTTCTCCCTGCTCTACTCTAGCCCTAGGAAGTTTGGAGACAACCGGGCTCCTCCTCCTGTGCAAGGAGTCCCGGGGCCCAGTTGGAGTGGAAAGGCAAAACCACAGGCAAGCCCAGGAAAGTGCTGAGTCATGTCTGACACACTCCCTCAGCCTGCTTCTTCATGGCTAGCGAGGCTGTGAGCTAGGAAAGTCTTTGGAAGCTCAGCAAGTGGCAGCGAGATGCAGGCCCCAACCCAGCAATCCCGGTGCTTGGAGCAGGTCTCACAGCCTCCCAGTGCCAAAGCGAGCTCCTCTCTGCCAAATGCAGCTTTGCACACGCAGGCCGCTCTGCTGCCTCTGCATCCACGAAGGAAGCTCTCTAGGCCCGCTTCCTGCGAAATCTGCTTCAGCCTGAGGGAAAAGCCCTTGGAGAGGTCTTTGCTCAGGGGCAGTTGCTCCTGTGCCTGGGGAAGAGGGAAGGGCACCACACTCCCAAGGAAAGGCCAGACACACTCCACACGTCTTTGCTCCTCTGGAGGGCGGCATGGGGCCTCCAACTGGGAGGTCGCTTCTCAGCGGAGACGCAGGGGCATTCTGGCTGTGATCCCGCAGCCCCTGCCTGGAGGCCCACGGTGCCTGTTTCTCTCTGGGCGTTGCTTCCACAGTGCGGCCAAGCAACATCTTCACCATGGGCACAACAGCGCTTCCCTTCCGCCTGACAGATGTCTCAGTGCTCTGCTCTAGACCTCTGAAGTGGGGAGACAACCGAGCCCAGCCTCCTTTCCAAGGAGTCCTGCGCCTTCCATTGCACTGAAAGGCAATAGCACGGGGAAGCCTAGGAAGGGGCTGAGTCATGTCGGACACACTTCCTCAGCCTGCTCCTTTCAGGGAAGCAACGCTGGGAGCTAGGAAAGCCTTCTCCAGCTCGGAAAGTGCAAGAGAGATGCAGGCCGCGCACCCGGAAATCTCGGTGCTTGGAGCCAATCTCAGCGTCTCCCAGGGGCAAAGCGAACGCCTCTCTGCCAAATCCAGCTTTGCAGACGCAGGCCGCTAGGCTGCCTCTGCATTGGCGAAGGAAGCTCTCTCCTCCCGCTTCCTGCGAAATCTGCTTCTCAGCCTGAGCGAATCTCAGTGGGAACGGTCTTTCCCCTGGGGCCGTTGCTCCTGGGCCTGGGGCTGCCGCAAGGGCACCACCCTCCCAGGGAAAGGCCAAACACACCCCACATGTCTTTGCTCCTCTGGAGAGCTGCAGGCAACCTCAAACTCTCAGGAAGCTTCTCGGCTGAGACGCAGAAGCACTCTGGCTGGGATCTCGCATCCCCTGCCTGGAGGCCCATGGTGCCTGTTTCTCCCTGGGCGTTGCTTCACCAGAGCGGCCAGGCAACATCTGCCCCATCTACCCTTCTGCTCTTCCCTTCCAGCTGACAGAGTTCTCCCTGCTCTACTCTAGCCCTAGGAAGTTTGGAGACAACCGGGCTCCTCCTCCTGTGCAAGGAGTCCCGGGGCCCAGTTGGAGTGGAAAGGCAAAACCACAGGCAAGCCCAGGAAAGTGCTGAGTCATGTCTGACACACTCCCTCAGCCTGCTTCTTCATGGCTAGCGAGGCTGTGAGCTAGGAAAGTCTTTGGAAGCTCAGCAAGTGGCAGCGAGATGCAGGCCCCAACCCAGCAATCCCGGTGCTTGGAGCAGGTCTCACAGCCTCCCAGTGCCAAAGCGAGCTCCTCTCTGCCAAATGCAGCTTTGCACACGCAGGCCGCTCTGCTGCCTCTGCATCCACGAAGGAAGCTCTCTAGGCCCGCTTCCTGCGAAATCTGCTTCAGCCTGAGGGAAAAGCCCTTGGAGAGGTCTTTGCTCAGGGGCAGTTGCTCCTGTGCCTGGGGAAGAGGGAAGGGCACCACACTCCCAAGGAAAGGCCAGACACACTCCACACGTCTTTGCTCCTCTGGAGGGCGGCATGGAGCCTCCAACTGGGAGGTCGCTTCTCAGCGGAGACGCAGGGGCATTCTGGCTGTGATCCCGCAGCCCCTGCCTGGAGGCCCACGGTGCCTGTTTCTCTCTGGGCGTTGCTTCCACAGTGCGGCCAAGCAACATCTTCACCATGGGCACAACAGCGCTTCCCTTCCGCCTGACAGACGTCTCAGTGCTCTGCTCTAGACCTCTGAAGTGGGGAGACAACCGAGCCCAGCCTCCTTTCCAAGGAGTCCTGCGCCTTCCATTGCACTGAAAGGCAATAGCACGGGGAAGCCTAGGAAGGGGTTGAGTCATGTCGGACACACTTCCTCAGCCTGCTCCTTTCAGGGAAGCAACGCTGGGAGCTAGGAAAGCCTTCTCAAGCTCGGAAAGTGCAAGAGAGATGCAGGCCGCGCACCCGGAAATCTCGGTGCTTGGAGCCAATCTCAGCGTCTCCCAGGGGCAAAGCGAACGCCTCTCTGCCAAATCCAGCTTTGCAGACGCAGGCCGCTAGGCTGCCTCTGCATTGGCGAAGGAAGCTCTCTCCTCCCGCTTCCTGCGAAATCTGCTTCTCAGCCTGAGCGAATCTCAGTGGGAACGGTCTTTCCTCTGGGGCCGTTGCTCCTGTGCCTGGGGCTGCCGCAAGGGCACCACCCTCCCAGGGAAAGGCCAAACACACCCCACATGTCTTTGCTCCTCTGGAGAGCTGCAGGCAACCTCAAACGCTCAGGAAGCTTCTCGGCTGAGACGCAGAAGCACTCTGGCTGGGATCTCGCATCCCCTGCCTCGAGGCCCATGGTGCCTGTTTCTCCCTGGGCGTTGCTTCACCAGAGCGGCCCGGCAACATCTGCCCCATCTACCCTTCTGCTCTTCCCTTCCAGCTGACAGAGTTCTCCCTGCTCTACTCTAGCCCTAGGAAGTTTGGAGACAACCGGGCTCCTCCTCCTGTGCAAGGAGTCCAGGGGCGCAGTTGGAGTGGAAAGGAAAAACCACAGGCAAGCCCAGGAAAGTGCTGAGTCATGTCTGACACACTCCCTCAGCCTGCTCCTTCATGGCTAGCGAGGCTGTGAGCTAGGAAAGTCTTTGGAAGCTCAGCAAGTGGCAGCCAGATGCAGGCCCCAACCCAGCAATCCCGGTGCTTGGAGCAGGTCTCACAGCCTCCCAGTGCCAAAGTGAGCTCCTCTCCGCCAAATGCAGCTTTGCACACGCAGGCCGCTGTGCTGCCTCTGCATCCACGAAGGAAGCTCTCTAGGCCCGCTTCCTGCGAAATCTGCTTCAGCCTGAGGGAAAAGCCCTTGGAGAGGTCTTTGCTCAGGGGCAGTTGCTCCTGTGCCTGGGGAAGAGGGAAGGGCACCACACTCCCAAGGAAAGGCCAGACACACTCCACACGTCTTTGCTCCTCTGGAGGGCGGCATGGAGCCTCCAACTGGGAGGTCGCTTCTCAGCGGAGACGCAGGGGCATTCTGGCTGTGATCCCGCAGCCCCTGCCTGGAGGCCCACGGTGCCTGTTTCTCTCTGGGCGTTGCTTCCACAGTGCGGCCAAGCAACATCTTCACCATGGGCACAACAGCGCTTCCCTTCCGCCTGACAGACGTCTCAGTGCTCTGCTCTAGACCTCTGAAGTGGGGAGACAACCGAGCCCAGCCTCCTTTCCAAGGAGTCCTGCGCCTTCCATTGCACTGAAAGGCAATAGCACGGGGAAGCCTAGGAAGGGGCTGAGTCACGTCGGACACACTTCCTCAGCCTGCTCCTTTCAGGGAAGCAACGCAGGGAGCTAGGAAAGCCTTCTCCAGCTCGGAGAGTGCAAGAGAGATGCAGGCCGCGCACCTGGAAATCTCGGTGCTTGGAGCCAATCTCAGCGTCTCCCAGGGGCAAAGCGAACGCCTCTCTGCCAAATCCAGCTGTGCAGACGCAGGCCGCTAGGCTGCCTCTGCATTGGCGAAGGAAGCTCTCTCCTCCCGCTTCCTGCGAAATCTGCTTCTCAGCCTGAGCGAATCTCAGTGGGAACGGTCTTTCCTCTGGGGCCGTTGCTCCTGTGCCTGGGGCTGCCGCAAGGGCACCACCCTCCCAGGGAAAGGCCAAACACACCCCACATGTCTTTGCTCCTCTGGAGAGCTGCAGGCAACCTCAAACGCTCAGGAAGCTTCTCGGCTGAGACGCAGAAGCACTCTGGCTGGGATCTCGCATCCCCTGCCTCGAGGCCCATGGTGCCTGTTTCTCCCTGGGCGTTGCTTCACCAGAGCGGCCCGGCAACATCTGCCCCATCTACCCTTCTGCTCTTCCCTTCCAGCTGACAGAGTTCTCCCTGCTCTACTCTAGCCCTAGGAAGTTTGGAGACAACCGGGCTCCTCCTCCTGTGCAAGGAGTCCAGGGGCGCAGTTGGAGTGGAAAGGAAAAACCACAGGCAAGCCCAGGAAAGTGCTGAGTCATGTCTGACACACTCCCTCAGCCTGCTCCTTCATGGCTAGCGAGGCTGTGAGCTAGGAAAGTCTTTGGAAGCTCAGCAAGTGGCAGCCAGATGCAGGCCCCAACCCAGCAATCCCGGTGCTTGGAGCAGGTCTCACAGCCTCCCAGTGCCAAAGTGAGCTCCTCTCCGCCAAATGCAGCTTTGCACACGCAGGCCGCTGTGCTGCCTCTGCATCCACGAAGGAAGCTCTCTAGGCCCGCTTCCTGCGAAATCTGCTTCAGCCTGAGGGAAAAGCCCTTGGAGAGGTCTTTGCTCAGGGGCAGTTGCTCCTGTGCCTGGGGAAGAGGGAAGGGCACCACACTCCCAAGGAAAGGCCAGACACACTCCACACGTCTTTGCTCCTCTGGAGGGCGGCATGGAGCCTCCAACTGGGAGGTCGCTTCTCAGCGGAGACGCAGGGGCATTCTGGCTGTGATCCCGCAGCCCCTGCCTGGAGGCCCACGGTGCCTGTTTCTCTCTGGGCGTTGCTTCCACAGTGCGGCCAAGCAACATCTTCACCATGGGCACAACAGCGCTTCCCTTCCGCCTGACAGACGTCTCAGTGCTCTGCTCTAGACCTCTGAAGTGGGGAGACAACCGAGCCCAGCCTCCTTTCCAAGGAGTCCTGCGCCTTCCATTGCACTGAAAGGCAATAGCACGGGGAAGCCTAGGAAGGGGCTGAGTCACGTCGGACACACTTCCTCAGCCTGCTCCTTTCAGGGAAGCAACGCAGGGAGCTAGGAAAGCCTTCTCCAGCTCGGAGAGTGCAAGAGAGATGCAGGCCGCGCACCCGGAAATCTCGGTGCTTGGAGCCAATCTCAGCGTCTCCCAGGGGCAAAGCGAACGCCTCTCTGCCAAATCCAGCTGTGCAGACGCAGGCCGCTAGGCTGCCTCTGCATTGGCGAAGGAAGCTCTCTCCTCCCGCTTCCTGCGAAATCTGCTTCTCAGCCTGAGCGAATCTCAGTGGGAACGGTCTTTCCTCTGGGGCCGTTGCTCCTGGGCCTGGGGCTGCCGCAAGGGCACCACCCTCCCAGGGAAAGGCCAAACACACCCCACATGTCTTTGCTCCTCTGGAGAGCTGCAGGCAACCTCAAACGCTCAGGAAGCTTCTAGGCTGAGACGCAGAAGCACTCTGGCTGGGATCTCGCATCCCCTGCCTGGAGGCCCATGGTGCCTGTTTCTCCCTGTGCGTTGCTTCACCAGAGCGGCCAGGCAACATCTGCCCCATTTACCCTTCTGCTCTTCCCTTCCAGCTGACAGAGTTCTCGCTGCTCTACTCTAGCCCTAGGAAGTTTGGAGACAACCGGGCTCCTCCTCCTGTGCAAGGAGTCCCGGGGCCCAGTTGGAGTGGAAAGGCAAAACCACAGGCAAGCCCAGGAAAGTGCTGAGTCATGTCTGGCACACTCCCTCAGCCTGCTCCTTCATGGCTAGCGAGGTTGTGAGCTAGGAAAGTCTTTGGAAGCTCAGCAAATGGCAGCGAGATGCAGGCCCAACCCAGCAATCCCGGTGCTTGGAGCAGGTCTCACAGCCTCCCAGTGCCAAAGCGAGCTCCTCTCTGCCAAATGCAGCTTTGCACACGCAGGCCGCTCTGCTGCCTCTGCATCCACGAAGGAAGCTCTCTAGGCCCGCTTCCTGCGAAATCTGCTTCAGCCTGAGGGAAAAGCCCTTGGAGAGGTCTTTGCCCAGGGGCAGTTGCTCCTGTGCCTGGGGAAGAGGGAAGGGCACCACACTCCCAAGGAAAGGCCAGACACACTCCCCACGTCTTTGCTCCTCTGGAGGGCGGCATGGAGCCTCCAACTGGGAGGTCGCTTCTCAGCGGAGACGCAGGGGCATTCTGGCTGTGATCCCGCAGCCCCTGCCTGGAGGCCCACGGTGCCTGTTTCTCTCTGGGCGTTGCTTCCACAGTGCGGCCAAGCAACATCTTCACCATGGGCACAACAGCGCTTCCCTTCCGCCTGACAGACGTCTCAGTGCTCTGCTCTAGACCTCTGAAGTGGGGAGACAACCGAGCCCAGCCTCCTTTCCAAGGAGTCCTGCGCCTTCCATTGCACTGAAAGGCAATAGCACGGGGAAGCCTAGGAAGGGGCTGAGTCATGTCGGACACACTTCCTCAGCCTGCTCCTTTCAGGGAAGCAACGCTGGGAGCCTGGAAAGCCTTCTCCAGCTCGGAAAGTGCAAGAGAGATGCAGGCCGCGCACCCGGAAATCTCGGTGCTTGGAGCCAATCTCAGCGTCTCCCAGGGGCAAAGCGAACGCCTCTCTGCCAAATCCAGCTTTGCAGACGCAGGCCGCGAGGCTGCCTCTGCATTGGCGAAGGAAGCTCTCTCCTCCCGCTTCCTGCGAAATCTGCTTCTCAGCCTGAGCGAATCTCAGTGGGAACGGTCTTTCCTCTGGGGCCGTTGCTCTTGGGCCTGGGGCTGCCGCAAGGGCACCACCCTCCCAGGGAAAGCCAAACACACCCCACATGTCTTTGCTCGTCTGGAGAGCTGCAGGCAACCTCAAACGCTCAGGAAGCTTCTCGGCTGAGACGCAGAAGCACTCTGGCTGGGATCTCGCATCCCCTGCCTGGAGGCCCATGGTGCCTGTTTCTCCCTGGGCGTTGCTTCAGCAGAGCGGCCAGGCAACATCTGCCCCATCTACCCTTCTGCTCTTCCCTTCCAGCTGACAGAGTTCTCCCTGCTCTACTCTAGCCCTAGGAAGTTTGGAGACAACCGGGCTCCTCCTCCTGTGCAAGGAGTCCCGGGGCCCAGTTGGAGTGGAAAGGCAAAACCACAGGCAAGCCCAGGAAAGTGCTGAGTCATGTCTGGCACACTCCCTCAGCCTGCTCCTTCATGGCTAGCGAGGCTGTGAGCTAGGAAAGTCTTTGGAAGCTCAGCAAATGGCAGCGAGATGCAGGCCCAACCCAGCAATCCCGGTGCTTGGAGCAGGTCTCACAGCCTCCCAGTGCCAAAGCGAGCTCCTCTCTGCCAAATGCAGCTTTGCACACGCAGGCCGCTCTGCTGCCTCTGCATCCACGAAGGAAGCTCTCTAGGCCCGCTTCCTGCGAAATCTGCTTCAGCTTGAGGGAAAAGCCCTTGGAGAGGTCTTTGCCCAGGGGCAGTTGCTCCTGTGCCTGGGGAAGAGGGAAGGGCACCACACTCCCAAGGAAAGGCCAGACACACTCCCCACGTCTTTGCTCCTCTGGAGGGCGGCATGGAGCCTCCAACTGGGAGGTCGCTTCTCAGCGGAGACGCAGGGGCATTCTGGCTGTGATCCCGCAGCCCCTGCCTGGAGGCCCACGGTGCCTGTTTCTCTCTGGGCCTTGCTTCCACAGTGCGGCCAAGCAACATCTTCACCATGGGCACAACAGCGCTTCCCTTCCGCCTGACAGACGTCTCAGTGCTCTGCTCTAGACCTCTGAAGTGGGGAGACAACCGAGCCCAGCCTCCTTTCCAAGGAGTCCTGCGCCTTCCATTGCACTGAAAGGCAATAGCACGGGGAAGCCTAGGAAGGGGCTGAGTCATGTCGGACACACTTCCTCAGCCTGCTCCTTTCAGGGAAGCAACGCTGGGAGCTAGGAAAGCCTTCTCCAGCTCAGAAAGTGCAAGAGAGATGCAGGCCGCGCACCCGGAAATCTCGGTGCTTGGAGCCAATCTCAGCGTCTCCCAGGGGCAAAGCGAACGCCTCTCTGCCAAATCCAGCTTTGCAGACGCAGGCCGCGAGGCTGCCTCTGCATTGGCGAAGGAAGCTCTCTCCTCCCGCTTCCTGCGAAATCTGCTTCTCAGCCTGAGCGAATCTCAGTGGGAACGGTCTTTCCTCTGGGGCCGTTGCTCCTGGGCCTGGGGCTGCCGCAAGGGCACCACCCTCCCAGGGAAAGGCCAAACACACCCCACATGTCTTTGCTCCTCTGGAGAGCTGCAGGCAACCTCAAACGCTCAGGAAGCTTCTCGGCTGAGACGCAGAAGCACTCTGGCTGGGATCTCGCATCCCCTGCCTGGAGGCCCATGGTGCCTGTTTCTGCCTGTGCGTTGCTTCACCAGAGCGGCCAGGCAACATCCATCTGCCCCACCTACCCTTCTGCTCTTCCCTTCCAGCTGACAGAGTTCTCCCTGCTCTACTCTAGCCCTAGGAAGTTTGGAGACAACCGGGCTCCTCCTCCTGTGCAAGGAGTCCCGGGGTCCAGTTGGAGTGGAAAGGCAAAACCACAGGCAAGCCCAGGAAAGTGCTGAGTCATGTCTGACACACTCCCTCAGCCTGCTCCTTCATGGCTAGCGAGGCTGTGAGCTAGGAAAGTCTTTGGAAGCTCAGCAAGTGGCAGCGAGATGCAGGCCCCAACCCAGCAATCCCGGTGCTTGGAGCAGGTCTCACAGCCTCCCAGTGCCAAAGCGAGCTCCTCTCTGCCAAATGCAGCTTTGCACACGCAGGCCGCTCTGCTGCCTCTGCATCCACGAAGGAAGCTCTCTAGGCCCGCTTCCTGCGAAATCTGCTTCAGCCTGAGGGAAAAGCCCTTGGAGAGGTCTTTGCTCAGGGGCAGTTGCTCCTGTGCCTGGGGAAGAGGGAAGGGCACCACACTCCCAAGGAAAGGCCAGACACACTCCACACGTCTTTGCTCCTCTGGAGGGCGGCATGGAGCCTCCAACTGGGAGGTCGCTTCTCAGCGGAGACGCAGGGGCATTCTGGCTGTGATCCCGCAGCCCCTGCCTGTAGGCCCACGGTGCCTGTTTCTCTCTGGGCGTTGCTTCCACAGTGCGGCCAAGCAACATCTTCACCATGGGCACAACAGCGCTTCCCTTCCGCCTGACAGACGTCTCAGTGCTCTGCTCTAGACCTCTGAAGTGGGGAGACAACCGAGCCCAGCCTCCTTTCCAAGGAGTCCTGCGCCTTCCATTGCACTGAAAGGCAATAGCACGGGGAAGCCTAGGAAGGGGCTGAGTCATGTCGGACACACTTCCTCAGCCTGCTCCTTTCAGGGAAGCAACGCTGGGAGCTAGGAAAGCCTTCTCCAGCTCGGAAAGTGCAAGAGAGATGCAGGCCGCGCACCCGGAAATCTCGGTGCTTGGAGCCAATCTCAGCGTCTCCCAGGGGCAAAGCGAACGCCTCTCTGCCAAATCCAGCTGTGCAGACGCAGGCCGCTAGGCTGCCTCTGCATTGGCGAAGGAAGCTCTCTCCTCCCGCTTCCTGCGAAATCTGCTTCTCAGCCTCAGCGAATCTCAGTGGGAACGGTCTTTCCTCTGGGGCCGTTGCTCCTGTGCCTGGGGCTGCCGCAAGGGCACCACCCTCACAGGGAAAGGCCAAACACACCCCACATGTCTTTGCTAATCTGGAGAGCTGCAGGCAACCTCAAACGCTCAGGAAGCTTCTCGGCTGAGACTGGCTGGGATCTCGCATCCCCTGCCTGGAGGCCCATGGTGCCTGTTTCTCCCTGGGCGTTGCTTCCCCAGAGCGGCCAGGCAACCTCTGCCCCATCTACCCTTCTGCTCTTCCCTTCCAGCTGACAGAGTTCTCCCTGCTCTACTCTAGCCCTAGGAAGTTTGGAGACAACCGGGCTCCTCCTCCTCTGCAAGGAGTCCCGGGGCCCAGTTGGAGTGGAAAGGCGAAACCACAGGCAAGCCCAGGAAAGTGCTGAGTCATGTCTGACACACTCCCTCAGCCTGCTCCTTCATGGCTAGCGAGGCTGTGAGCTAGGAAAGTCTTTGGAAGCTCAGCAAGTGGCAGCGAGATGCAGGCCCCAACCCAGCAATCCCGGTGCTTGGAGCAGGTCTCACAGCCTCCCAGTGCCAAAGCGAGCTCCTCTCTGCCAAATGCAGCTTTGCAGACGCAGGCCGCTCTGCTGCCTCTGCATCCACGAAGGAAGCTCTCTAGGCCCGCTTCCTGCGAAATCTGCTTCAGCCTGAGGGAAAAGCCCTTGGAGAGGTCTTTGCTCAGGGGCAGTTGCTCCTGTGCCTGGGGAAGAGGGAAGGGCACCACACTCCCAAGGAAAGGCCAAGACACACTCCACACGTCTTTGCTCCTCTGGAGGGCGGCATGGAGCCTCCAACTGGGAGGTCGCTTCTCAGCGGAGACGCAGGGGCATTCTGGCTGTGATCCCGCAGCCCCTGCCTGGAGGCCCACGGTGCCTGTTTCTCTCTGGGCGTTGCTTCCACAGTGCGGCCAAGCAACATCTTCACCATGGGCACAACAGCGCTTCCCTTCCGTCTGACAGACGTCTCAGTGCTCTGCTCTAGACCTCTGAAGTGGGGAGACAACCGAGCCCAGCCTCCTTTCCAAGGAGTCCTGCGCCTTCCATTGCACTGAAAGGCAATAGCACGGGGAAGCCTAGGAAGGGGCTGAGTCATGTCGGACACACTTCCTCAGCCTGCTCCTTTCAGGGAAGCAACGCTGGGAGCTAGCAAAGCCTTCTCAAGCTCGGAGAGTGCAAGAGAGATGCAGGCCGCGCACCCGGAAATCTCGGTGCTTGGAGCCAATCTCAGCGTCTCCCAGGGGCAAAGCGAACGCCTCTCTGCCAAATCCAGCTTTGCAGACGCAGGCCGCTAGGCTGCCTCTGCATTGGCGAAGGAAGCTCTCTCCTGCCGCTTCCTGCGAAATCTGCTTCCCAGCCTCAGCGAATCTCAGTGGGAACGGTCTTTCCTCTGGGGCCGTTGCTCCTGGGCCTGGGGCTGCCGCAAGGGCACCACCCTCCCAGGGAAAGGCCAAACACACCCCACATGACTTGGCTCCTCTGGAGAGCTGCAGGCAACCTCAAACTCTCAGGAAGCTTCTCGGCTGAGACGCAGAAGCACTCTGGCTGGGATCTCGCATCCCCTGCCTGGAGGCCCATGGTGCCTGTTTCTCCCTGGGCGTTGCTTCCCCAGAGCGGCCAGGCAACCTCTGCCCCATCTACCCTTCTGCTCTTCCCTTCCAGCTGACAGAGTTCTCCCTGCTCTACTCTAGCCCTAGGAAGTTTGGAGACAACCGGGCTCCTCCTCCTCTGCAAGGAGTCCCGGGGCCCAGTTGGAGTGGAAAGGCGAAACCACAGGCAAGCCCAGGAAAGTGCTGAGTCATGTCTGACACACTCCCTCAGCCTGCTCCTTCATGGCTAGCGAGGCTGTGAGCTAGGAAAGTCTTTGGAAGCTCAGCAAGTGGCAGCGAGATGCAGGCCCCAACCCAGCAATCCCGGTGCTTGGAGCAGGTCTCACAGCCTCCCAGTGCCAAAGCGAGCTCCTCTCTGCCAAATGCAGCTTTGCAGACGCAGGCCGCTCTGCTGCCTCTGCATCCACGAAGGAAGCTCTCTAGGCCCGCTTCCTGCGAAATCTGCTTCAGCCTGAGGGAAAAGCCCTTGGAGAGGTCTTTGCTCAGGGGCAGTTGCTCCTGTGCCTGGGGAAGAGGGAAGGGCACCACACTCCCAAGGAAAGGCCAAGACACACTCCACACGTCTTTGCTCCTCTGGAGGGCGGCATGGAGCCTCCAACTGGGAGGTCGCTTCTCAGCGGAGACGCAGGGGCATTCTGGCTGTGATCCCGCAGCCCCTGCCTGGAGGCCCACGGTGCCTGTTTCTCTCTGGGCGTTGCTTCCACAGTGCGGCCAAGCAACATCTTCACCATGGGCACAACAGCGCTTCCCTTCCGTCTGACAGACGTCTCAGTGCTCTGCTCTAGACCTCTGAAGTGGGGAGACAACCGAGCCCAGCCTCCTTTCCAAGGAGTCCTGCGCCTTCGATTGCACTGAAAGGCAATAGCACGGGGAAGCCTAGGAAGGGGCTGAGTCATGTCGGACACACTTCCTCAGCCTGCTCCTTTCAGGGAAGCAACGCTGGGAGCTAGCAAAGCCTTCTCAAGCTCGGAGAGTGCAAGAGAGATGCAGGCCGCGCACCCGGAAATCTCGGTGCTTGGAGCCAATCTCAGCGTCTCCCAGGGGCAAAGCGAACGCCTCTCTGCCAAATCCAGCTTTGCAGACGCAGGCCGCTAGGCTGCCTCTGCATTGGCGAAGGAAGCTCTCTCCTGCCGCTTCCTGCGAAATCTGCTTCCCAGCCTCAGCGAATCTCAGTGGGAACGGTCTTTCCTCTGGGGCCGTTGCTCCTGGGCCTGGGGCTGCCGCAAGGGCACCACCCTCCCAGGGAAAGGCCAAACACACCCCACATGACTTGGCTCCTCTGGAGAGCTGCAGGCAACCTCAAACTCTCAGGAAGCTTCTCGGCTGAGACGCAGAAGCACTCTGGCTGGGATCTCGCATCCCCTGCCTGGAGGCCCATGGTGCCTGTTTCTCCCTGGGCGTTGCTTCCCCAGAGCGGCCAGGCAACCTCTGCCCCATCTACCCTTCTGCTCTTCCCTTCCAGCTGACAGAGTTCTCCCTGCTCTACTCTAGCCCTAGGAAGTTTGGAGACAACCGGGCTCCTCCTCCTCTGCAAGGAGTCCCGGGGCCCAGTTGGAGTGGAAAGGCGAAACCACAGGCAAGCCCAGGAAAGTGCTGAGTCATGTCTGACACACTCCCTCAGCCTGCTCCTTCATGGCTAGCGAGGCTGTGAGCTAGGAAAGTCTTTGGAAGCTCAGCAAGTGGCAGCGAGATGCAGGCCCCAACCCAGCAATCCCGGTGCTTGGAGCAGGTCTCACAGCCTCCCAGTGCCAAAGCGAGCTCCTCTCTGCCAAATGCAGCTTTGCAGACGCAGGCCGCTCTGCTGCCTCTGCATCCACGAAGGAAGCTCTCTAGGCCCGCTTCCTGCCAAATCTGCTTCAGCCTGAGGGAAAAGCCCTTGGAGAGGTCTTTGCTCAGGGGCAGTTGCTCCTGTGCCTGGGGAAGAGGGAAGGGCACCACACTCCCAAGGAAAGGCCAAGACACACTCCACACGTCTTTGCTCCTCTGGAGGGCGGCATGGAGCCTCCAACTGGGAGGTCGCTTCTCAGCGGAGACGCAGGGGCATTCTGGCTGTGATCCCGCAGCCCCTGCCTGGAGGCCCACGGTGCCTGTTTCTCTCTGGGCGTTGCTTCCACAGTGCGGCCAAGCAACATCTTCACCATGGGCACAACAGCGCTTCCCTTCCGTCTGACAGACGTCTCAGTGCTCTGCTCTAGACCTCTGAAGTGGGGAGACAACCGAGCCCAGCCTCCTTTCCAAGGAGTCCTGCGCCTTCCATTGCACTGAAAGGCAATAGCACGGGGAAGCCTAGGAAGGGGCTGAGTCATGTCGGACACACTTCCTCAGCCTGCTCCTTTCAGGGAAGCAACGCTGGGAGCTAGGAAAGCCTTCTCAAGCTCGGAGAGTGCAAGAGAGATGCAGGCCGCGCACCCGGAAATCTCGGTGCTTGGAGCCAATCTCAGCGTCTCCCAGGGGCAAAGCGAACGCCTCTCTGCCAAATCCAGCTTTGCAGACGCAGGCCGCTAGGCTGCCTCTGCATTGGCGAAGGAAGCTCTCTCCTGCCGCTTCCTGCGAAATCTGCTTCCCAGCCTCAGCGAATCTCAGTGGGAACGGTCTTTCCTCTGGGGCCGTTGCTCCTGGGCCTGGGGCTGCCGCAAGGGCACCACCCTCCCAGGGAAAGGCCAAACACACCCCACATGACTTGGCTCCTCTGGAGAGCTGCAGGCAACCTCAAACTCTCAGGAAGCTTCTCGGCTGAGACGCAGAAGCACTCTGGCTGGGATCTCGCATCCCCTGCCTGGAGGCCCATGGTGCCTGTTTCTCCCTGGGCGTTGCTTCCCCAGAGCGGCCAGGCAACCTCTGCCCCATCTACCCTTCTGCTCTTCCCTTCCAGCTGACAGAGTTCTCCCTGCTCTACTCTAGCCCTAGGAAGTTTGGAGACAACCGGGCTCCTCCTCCTCTGCAAGGAGTCCCGGGGCCCAGTTGGAGTGGAAAGGCGAAACCACAGGCAAGCCCAGGAAAGTGCTGAGTCATGTCTGACACACTCCCTCAGCCTGCTCCTTCATGGCTAGCGAGGCTGTGAGCTAGGAAAGTCTTTGGAAGCTCAGCAAGTGGCAGCGAGATGCAGGCCCCAACCCAGCAATCCCGGTGCTTGGAGCAGGTCTCACAGCCTCCCAGTGCCAAAGCGAGCTCCTCTCTGCCAAATGCAGCTTTGCAGACGCAGGCCGCTCTGCTGCCTCTGCATCCACGAAGGAAGCTCTCTAGGCCCGCTTCCTGCGAAATCTGCTTCAGCCTGAGGGAAAAGCCCTTGGAGAGGTCTTTGCTCAGGGGCAGTTGCTCCTGTGCCTGGGGAAGAGGGAAGGGCACCACACTCCCAAGGAAAGGCCAAGACACACTCCACACGTCTTTGCTCCTCTGGAGGGCGGCATGGAGCCTCCAACTGGGAGGTCGCTTCTCAGCGGAGACGCAGGGGCATTCTGGCTGTGATCCCGCAGCCCCTGCCTGGAGGCCCACGGTGCCTGTTTCTCTCTGGGCGTTGCTTCCACAGTGCGGCCAAGCAACATCTTCACCATGGGCACAACAGCGCTTCCCTTCCGTCTGACAGACGTCTCAGTGCTCTGCTCTAGACCTCTGAAGTGGGGAGACAACCGAGCCCAGCCTCCTTTCCAAGGAGTCCTGCGCCTTCCATTGCACTGAAAGGCAATAGCACGGGGAAGCCTAGGAAGGGGCTGAGTCATGTCGGACACACTTCCTCAGCCTGCTCCTTTCAGGGAAGCAACGCTGGGAGCTAGGAAAGCCTTCTCAAGCTCGGAGAGTGCAAGAGAGATGCAGGCCGCGCACCCGGAAATCTCGGTGCTTGGAGCCAATCTCAGCGTCTCCCAGGGGCAAAGCGAACGCCTCTCTGCCAAATCCAGCTTTGCAGACGCAGGCCGCTAGGCTGCCTCTGCATTGGCGAAGGAAGCTCTCTCCTGCCGCTTCCTGCGAAATCTGCTTCCCAGCCTCAGCGAATCTCAGTGGGAACGGTCTTTCCTCTGGGGCCGTTGCTCCTGGGCCTGGGGCTGCCGCAAGGGCACCACCCTCCCAGGGAAAGGCCAAACACACCCCACATGACTTGGCTCCTCTGGAGAGCTGCAGGCAACCTCAAACTCTCAGGAAGCTTCTCGGCTGAGACGCAGAAGCACTCTGGCTGGGATCTCGCATCCCCTGCCTGGAGGCCCATGGTGCCTGTTTCTCCCTGGGCGTTGCTTCCCCAGAGCGGCCAGGCAACCTCTGCCCCATCTACCCTTCTGCTCTTCCCTTCCAGCTGACAGAGTTCTCCCTGCTCTACTCTAGCCCTAGGAAGTTTGGAGACAACCGGGCTCCTCCTCCTCTGCAAGGAGTCCCGGGGCCCAGTTGGAGTGGAAAGGCGAAACCACAGGCAAGCCCAGGAAAGTGCTGAGTCATGTCTGACACACTCCCTCAGCCTGCTCCTTCATGGCTAGCGAGGCTGTGAGCTAGGAAAGTCTTTGGAAGCTCAGCAAGTGGCAGCGAGATGCAGGCCCCAACCCAGCAATCCCGGTGCTTGGAGCAGGTCTCACAGCCTCCCAGTGCCAAAGCGAGCTCCTCTCTGCCAAATGCAGCTTTGCAGACGCAGGCCGCTCTGCTGCCTCTGCATCCACGAAGGAAGCTCTCTAGGCCCGCTTCCTGCGAAATCTGCTTCAGCCTGAGGGAAAAGCCCTTGGAGAGGTCTTTGCTCAGGGGCAGTTGCTCCTGTGCCTGGGGAAGAGGGAAGGGCACCACACTCCCAAGGAAAGGCCAAGACACACTCCACACGTCTTTGCTCCTCTGGAGGGCGGCATGGAGCCTCCAACTGGGAGGTCGCTTCTCAGCGGAGACGCAGGGGCATTCTGGCTGTGATCCCGCAGCCCCTGCCTGGAGGCCCACGGTGCCTGTTTCTCTCTGGGCGTTGCTTCCACAGTGCGGCCAAGCAACATCTTCACCATGGGCACAACAGCGCTTCCCTTCCGTCTGACAGACGTCTCAGTGCTCTGCTCTAGACCTCTGAAGTGGGGAGACAACCGAGCCCAGCCTCCTTTCCAAGGAGTCCTGCGCCTTCCATTGCACTGAAAGGCAATAGCACGGGGAAGCCTAGGAAGGGGCTGAGTCATGTCGGACACACTTCCTCAGCCTGCTCCTTTCAGGGAAGCAACGCTGGGAGCTAGGAAAGCCTTCTCAAGCTCGGAGAGTGCAAGAGAGATGCAGGCCGCGCACCCGGAAATCTCGGTGCTTGGAGCCAATCTCAGCGTCTCCCAGGGGCAAAGCGAACGCCTCTCTGCCAAATCCAGCTTTGCAGACGCAGGCCGCTAGGCTGCCTCTGCATTGGCGAAGGAAGCTCTCTCCTGCCGCTTCCTGCGAAATCTGCTTCCCAGCCTCAGCGAATCTCAGTGGGAACGGTCTTTCCTCTGGGGCCGTTGCTCCTGGGCCTGGGGCTGCCGCAAGGGCACCACCCTCCCAGGGAAAGGCCAAACACACCCCACATGACTTGGCTCCTCTGGAGAGCTGCAGGCAACCTCAAACTCTCAGGAAGCTTCTCGGCTGAGACGCAGAAGCACTCTGGCTGGGATCTCGCATCCCCTGCCTGGAGGCCCATGGTGCCTGTTTCTCCCTGGGCGTTGCTTCCCCAGAGCGGCCAGGCAACCTCTGCCCCATCTACCCTTCTGCTCTTCCCTTCCAGCTGACAGAGTTCTCCCTGCTCTACTCTAGCCCTAGGAACTTTGGAGACAACCGGGCTCCTCCTCCTCTGCAAGGAGTCCCGGGGCCCAGTTGGAGTGGAAAGGCGAAACCACAGGCAAGCCCAGGAAAGTGCTGAGTCATGTCTGACACACTCCCTCAGCCTGCTCCTTCATGGCTAGCGAGGCTGTGAGCTAGGAAAGTCTTTGGAAGCTCAGCAAGTGGCAGCGAGATGCAGGCCCCAACCCAGCAATCCCGGTGCTTGGAGCAGGTCTCACAGCCTCCCAGTGCCAAAGCGAGCTCCTCTCTGCCAAATGCAGCTTTGCAGACGCAGGCCGCTCTGCTGCCTCTGCATCCACGAAGGAAGCTCTCTAGGCCCGCTTCCTGCGAAATCTGCTTCAGCCTGAGGGAAAAGCCCTTGGAGAGGTCTTTGCTCAGGGGCAGTTGCTCCTGTGCCTGGGGAAGAGGGAAGGGCACCACACTCCCAAGGAAAGGCCAAGACACACTCCACACGTCTTTGCTCCTCTGGAGGGCGGCATGGAGCCTCCAACTGGGAGGTCGCTTCTCAGCGGAGACGCAGGGGCATTCTGGCTGTGATCCCGCAGCCCCTGCCTGGAGGCCCACGGTGCCTGTTTCTCTCTGGGCGTTGCTTCCACAGTGCGGCCAAGCAACATCTTCACCATGGGCACAACAGCGCTTCCCTTCCGTCTGACCGACGTCTCAGTGCTCTGCTCTAGACCTCTGAAGTGGGGAGACAACCGAGCCCAGCCTCCTTTCCAAGGAGTCCTGCGCCTTCCATTGCACTGAAAGGCAATAGCACGGGGAAGCCTAGGAAGGGGCTGAGTCATGTCGGACACACTTCCTCAGCCTGCTCCTTTCAGGGAAGCAACGCTGGGAGCTAGCAAAGCCTTCTCAAGCTCGGAGAGTGCAAGAGAGATGCAGGCCGCGCACCCGGAAATCTCGGTGCTTGGAGCCAATCTCAGCGTCTCCCAGGGGCAAAGCGAACGCCTCTCTGCCAAATCCAGCTTTGCAGACGCAGGCCGCTAGGCTGCCTCTGCATTGGCGAAGGAAGCTCTCTCCTGCCGCTTCCTGCGAAATCTGCTTCCCAGCCTCAGCGAATCTCAGTGGGAACGGTCTTTCCTCTGGGGCCGTTGCTCCTGGGCCTGGGGCTGCCGCAAGGGCACCACCCTCCCAGGGAAAGGCCAAACACACCCCACATGACTTGGCTCCTCTGGAGAGCTGCAGGCAACCTCAAACTCTCAGGAAGCTTCTCGGCTGAGACGCAGAAGCACTCTGGCTGGGATCTCGCATCCCCTGCCTGGAGGCCCATGGTGCCTGTTTCTCCCTGGGCGTTGCTTCCCCAGAGCGGCCAGGCAACCTCTGCCCCATCTACCCTTCTGCTCTTCCCTTCCAGCTGACAGAGTTCTCCCTGCTCTACTCTAGCCCTAGGAAGTTTGGAGACAACCGGGCTCCTCCTCCTCTGCAAGGAGTCCCGGGGCCCAGTTGGAGTGGAAAGGCGAAACCACAGGCAAGCCCAGGAAAGTGCTGAGTCATGTCTGACACACTCCCTCAGCCTGCTCCTTCATGGCTAGCGAGGCTGTGAGCTAGGAAAGTCTTTGGAAGCTCAGCAAGTGGCAGCGAGATGCAGGCCCCAACCCAGCAATCCCGGTGCTTGGAGCAGGTCTCACAGCCTCCCAGTGCCAAAGCGAGCTCCTCTCTGCCAAATGCAGCTTTGCAGACGCAGGCCGCTCTGCTGCCTCTGCATCCACGAAGGAAGCTCTCTAGGCCCGCTTCCTGCGAAATCTGCTTCAGCCTGAGGGAAAAGCCCTTGGAGAGGTCTTTGCTCAGGGGCAGTTGCTCCTGTGCCTGGGGAAGAGGGAAGGGCACCACACTCCCAAGGAAAGGCCAAGACACACTCCACGCGTCTTTGCTCCTCTGGAGGGCGGCATGGAGCCTCCAACTGGGAGGTCGCTTCTCAGCGGAGACGCAGGGGCATTCTGGCTGTGATCCCGCAGCCCCTGCCTGGAGGCCCACGGTGCCTGTTTCTCTCTGGGCGTTGCTTCCACAGTGCGGCCAAGCAACATCTTCACCATGGGCACAACAGCGCTTCCCTTCCGTCTGACCGACGTCTCAGTGCTCTGCTCTAGACCTCTGAAGTGGGGAGACAACCGAGCCCAGCCTCCTTTCCAAGGAGTCCTGCGCCTTCCATTGCACTGAAAGGCAATAGCACGGGGAAGCCTAGGAAGGGCTGAGTCATGTCGGACACACTTCCTCAGCCTGCTCCTTTCAGGGAAGCAACGCTGGGAGCTAGCAAAGCCTTCTCAAGCTCGGAGAGTGCAAGAGAGATGCAGGCCGCGCACCCGGAAATCTCGGTGCTTGGAGCCAATCTCAGCGTCTCCCAGGGGCAAAGCGAACGCCTCTCTGCCAAATCCAGCTTTGCAGACGCAGGCCGCTAGGCTGCCTCTGCATTGGCGAAGGAAGCTCTCTCCTGCCGCTTCCTGCGAAATCTGCTTCCCAGCCTCAGCGAATCTCAGTGGGAACGGTCTTTCCTCTGGGGCCGTTGCTCCTGGGCCTGGGGCTGCCGCAAGGGCACCACCCTCCCAGGGAAAGGCCAAACACACCCCACATGACTTGGCTCCTCTGGAGAGCTGCAGGCAACCTCAAACTCTCAGGAAGCTTCTCGGCTGAGACGCAGAAGCACTCTGGCTGGGATCTCGCATCCCCTGCCTGGAGGCCCATGGTGCCTGTTTCTCCCTGGGCGTTGCTTCCCCAGAGCGGCCAGGCAACCTCTGCCCCATCTACCCTTCTGCTCTTCCCTTCCAGCTGACAGAGTTCTCCCTGCTCTACTCTAGCCCTAGGAAGTTTGGAGACAACCGGGCTCCTCCTCCTCTGCAAGGAGTCCCGGGGCCCAGTTGGAGTGGAAAGGCGAAACCACAGGCAAGCCCAGGAAAGTGCTGAGTCATGTCTGACACACTCCCTCAGCCTGCTCCTTCATGGCTAGCGAGGCTGTGAGCTAGGAAAGTCTTTGGAAGCTCAGCAAGTGGCAGCGAGATGCAGGCCCCAACCCAGCAATCCCGGTGCTTGGAGCAGGTCTCACAGCCTCCCAGTGCCAAAGCGAGCTCCTCTCTGCCAAATGCAGCTTTGCAGACGCAGGCCGCTCTGCTGCCTCTGCATCCACGAAGGAAGCTCTCTAGGCCCGCTTCCTGCGAAATCTGCTTCAGCCTGAGGGAAAAGCCCTTGGAGAGGTCTTTGCTCAGGGGCAGTTGCTCCTGTGCCTGGGGAAGAGGGAAGGGCACCACACTCCCAAGGAAAGGCCAAGACACACTCCACGCGTCTTTGCTCCTCTGGAGGGCGGCATGGAGCCTCCAACTGGGAGGTCGCTTCTCAGCGGAGACGCAGGGGCATTCTGGCTGTGATCCCGCAGCCCCTGCCTGGAGGCCCACGGTGCCTGTTTCTCTCTGGGCGTTGCTTCCACAGTGCGGCCAAGCAACATCTTCACCATGGGCACAACAGCGCTTCCCTTCCGTCTGACCGACGTCTCAGTGCTCTGCTCTAGACCTCTGAAGTGGGGAGACAACCGAGCCCAGCCTCCTTTCCAAGGAGTCCTGCGCCTTCGATTGCACTGAAAGGCAATAGCACGGGGAAGCCTAGGAAGGGGCTGAGTCATGTCGGACACACTTCCTCAGCCTGCTCCTTTCAGGGAAGCAACGCTGGGAGCTAGGAAAGCCTTCTCAAGCTCGGAGAGTGCAAGAGAGATGCAGGCCGCGCACCCGGAAATCTCGGTGCTTGGAGCCAATCTCAGCGTCTCCCAGGGGCAAAGCGAACGCCTCTCTGCCAAATCCAGCTTTGCAGACGCAGGCCGCTAGGCTGCCTCTGCATTGGCGAAGGAAGCTCTCCCCTGCCGCTTCCTGCGAAATCTGCTTCCCAGCCTCAGCGAATCTCAGTGGGAACGGTCTTTCCTCTGGGGCCGTTGCTCCTGGGCCTGGGGCTGCCGCAAGGGCACCACCCTCCCAGGGAAAGGCCAAACACACCCCACATGACTTGGCTCCTCTGGAGAGCTGCAGGCAACCTCAAACTCTCAGGAAGCTTCTCGGCTGAGACGCAGAAGCACTCTGGCTGGGATCTCGCATCCCCTGCCTGGAGGCCCATGGTGCCTGTTTCTCCCTGGGCGTTGCTTCCCCAGAGCGGCCAGGCAACCTCTGCCCCATCTACCCTTCTGCTCTTCCCTTCCAGCTGACAGAGTTCTCCCTGCTCTACTCTAGCCCTAGGAAGTTTGGAGACAACCGGGCTCCTCCTCCTCTGCAAGGAGTCCCGGGGCCCAGTTGGAGTGGAAAGGCGAAACCACAGGCAAGCCCAGGAAAGTGCTGAGTCATGTCTGACACACTCCCTCAGCCTGCTCCTTCATGGCTAGCGAGGCTGTGAGCTAGGAAAGTCTTTGGAAGCTCAGCAAGTGGCAGCGAGATGCAGGCCCCAACCCAGCAATCCCGGTGCTTGGAGCAGGTCTCACAGCCTCCCAGTGCCAAAGCGAGCTCCTCTCTGCCAAATGCAGCTTTGCAGACGCAGGCCGCTCTGCTGCCTCTGCATCCACGAAGGAAGCTCTCTAGGCCCGCTTCCTGCGAAATCTGCTTCAGCCTGAGGGAAAAGCCCTTGGAGAGGTCTTTGCTCAGGGGCAGTTGCTCCTGTGCCTGGGGAAGAGGGAAGGGCACCACACTCCCAAGGAAAGGCCAAGACACACTCCACGCGTCTTTGCTCCTCTAGAGGGCGGCATGGAGCCTCCAACTGGGAGGTCGCTTCTCAGCGGAGACGCAGGGGCATTCTGGCTGTGATCCCGCAGCCCCTGCCTGGAGGCCCACGGTGCCTGTTTCTCTCTGGGCGTTGCTTCCACAGTGCGGCCAAGCAACATCTTCACCATGGGCACAACAGCGCTTCCCTTCCGTCTGACAGACGTCTCAGTGCTCTGCTCTAGACCTCTGAAGTGGGGAGACAACCGAGCCCAGCCTCCTTTCCAAGGAGTCCTGCGCCTTCGATTGCACTGAAAGGCAATAGCACGGGGAAGCCTAGGAAGGGGCTGAGTCATGTCGGACACACTTCCTCAGCCTGCTCCTTTCAGGGAAGCAACGCTGGGAGCTAGGAAAGCCTTCTCAAGCTCGGAGAGTGCAAGAGAGATGCAGGCCGCGCACCCGGAAATCTCGGTGCTTGGAGCCAATCTCAGCGTCTCCCAGGGGCAAAGCGAACGCCTCTCTGCCAAATCCAGCTTTGCAGACGCAGGCCGCTAGGCTGCCTCTGCATTGGCGAAGGAAGCTCTCCCCTGCCGCTTCCTGCGAAATCTGCTTCCCAGCCTCAGCGAATCTCAGTGGGAACGGTCTTTCCTCTGGGGCCGTTGCTCCTGGGCCTGGGGCTGCCGCAAGGGCACCACCCTCCCAGGGAAAGGCCAAACACACCCCACATGACTTGGCTCCTCTGGAGAGCTGCAGGCAACCTCAAACTCTCAGGAAGCTTCTCGGCTGAGACGCAGAAGCACTCTGGCTGGGATCTCGCATCCCCTGCCTGGAGGCCCATGGTGCCTGTTTCTCCCTGGGCGTTGCTTCCCCAGAGCGGCCAGGCAACCTCTGCCCCATCTACCCTTCTGCTCTTCCCTTCCAGCTGACAGAGTTCTCCCTGCTCTACTCTAGCCCTAGGAAGTTTGGAGACAACCGGGCTCCTCCTCCTCTGCAAGGAGTCCCGGGGCCCAGTTGGAGTGGAAAGGCGAAACCACAGGCAAGCCCAGGAAAGTGCTGAGTCATGTCTGACACACTCCCTCAGCCTGCTCCTTCATGGCTAGCGAGGCTGTGAGCTAGGAAAGTCTTTGGAAGCTCAGCAAGTGGCAGCGAGATGCAGGCCCCAACCCAGCAATCCCGGTGCTTGGAGCAGGTCTCACAGCCTCCCAGTGCCAAAGCGAGCTCCTCTCTGCCAAATGCAGCTTTGCAGACGCAGGCCGCTCTGCTGCCTCTGCATCCACGAAGGAAGCTCTCTAGGCCCGCTTCCTGCGAAATCTGCTTCAGCCTGAGGGAAAAGCCCTTGGAGAGGTCTTTGCTCAGGGGCAGTTGCTCCTGTGCCTGGGGAAGAGGGAAGGGCACCACACTCCCAAGGAAAGGCCAAGACACACTCCACGCGTCTTTGCTCCTCTAGAGGGCGGCATGGAGCCTCCAACTGGGAGGTCGCTTCTCAGCGGAGACGCAGGGGCATTCTGGCTGTGATCCCGCAGCCCCTGCCTGGAGGCCCACGGTGCCTGTTTCTCTCTGGGCGTTGCTTCCACAGTGCGGCCAAGCAACATCTTCACCATGGGCACAACAGCGCTTCCCTTCCGTCTGACAGACGTCTCAGTGCTCTGCTCTAGACCTCTGAAGTGGGGAGACAACCGAGCCCAGCCTCCTTTCCAAGGAGTCCTGCGCCTTCGATTGCACTGAAAGGCAATAGCACGGGGAAGCCTAGGAAGGGGCTGAGTCATGTCGGACACACTTCCTCAGCCTGCTCCTTTCAGGGAAGCAACGCTGGGAGCTAGGAAAGCCTTCTCAAGCTCGGAGAGTGCAAGAGAGATGCAGGCCGCGCACCCGGAAATCTCGGTGCTTGGAGCCAATCTCAGCGTCTCCCAGGGGCAAAGCGAACGCCTCTCTGCCAAATCCAGCTTTGCAGACGCAGGCCGCTAGGCTGCCTCTGCATTGGCGAAGGAAGCTCTCTCCTGCCGCTTCCTGCGAAATCTGCTTCCCAGCCTCAGCGAATCTCAGTGGGAACGGTCTTTCCTCTGGGGCCGTTGCTCCTGGGCCTGGGGCTGCCGCAAGGGCACCACCCTCCCAGGGAAAGGCCAAACACACCCCACATGACTTGGCTCCTCTGGAGAGCTGCAGGCAACCTCAAACTCTCAGGAAGCTTCTCGGCTGAGACGCAGAAGCACTCTGGCTGGGATCTCGCATCCCCTGCCTGGAGGCCCATGGTGCCTGTTTCTCCCTGGGCGTTGCTTCCCCAGAGCGGCCAGGCAACCTCTGCCCCATCTACCCTTCTGCTCTTCCCTTCCAGCTGACAGAGTTCTCCCTGCTCTACTCTAGCCCTAGGAAGTTTGGAGACAACCGGGCTCCTCCTCCTCTGCAAGGAGTCCCGGGGCCCAGTTGGAGTGGAAAGGCGAAACCACAGGCAAGCCCAGGAAAGTGCTGAGTCATGTCTGACACACTCCCTCAGCCTGCTCCTTCATGGCTAGCGAGGCTGTGAGCTAGGAAAGTCTTTGGAAGCTCAGCAAGTGGCAGCGAGATGCAGGCCCCAACCCAGCAATCCCGGTGCTTGGAGCAGGTCTCACAGCCTCCCAGTGCCAAAGCGAGCTCCTCTCTGCCAAATGCAGCTTTGCAGACGCAGGCCGCTCTGCTGCCTCTGCATCCACGAAGGAAGCTCTCTAGGCCCGCTTCCTGCGAAATCTGCTTCAGCCTGAGGGAAAAGCCCTTGGAGAGGTCTTTGCTCAGGGGCAGTTGCTCCTGTGCCTGGGGAAGAGGGAAGGGCACCACACTCCCAAGGAAAGGCCAAGACACACTCCACACGTCTTTGCTCCTCTGGAGGGCGGCATGGAGCCTCCAACTGGGAGGTCGCTTCTCAGCGGAGACGCAGGGGCATTCTGGCTGTGATCCCGCAGCCCCTGCCTGGAGGCCCACGGTGCCTGTTTCTCTCTGGGCGTTGCTTCCACAGTGCGGCCAAGCAACATCTTCACCATGGGCACAACAGCGTTTCCCTTCCGTCTGACAGACGTCTCAGTGCTCTGCTCTAGACCTCTGAAGTGGGGAGACAACCGAGCCCAGCCTCCTTTCCAAGGAGTCCTGCGCCTTCGATTGCACTGAAAGGCAATAGCACGGGGAAGCCTAGGAAGGGGCTGAGTCATGTCGGACACACTTCCTCAGCCTGCTCCTTTCAGGGAAGCAACGCTGGGAGCTAGGAAAGCCTTCTCAAGCTCGGAGAGTGCAAGAGAGATGCAGGCCGCGCACCCGGAAATCTCGGTGCTTGGAGCCAATCTCAGCGTCTCCCAGGGGCAAAGCGAACGCCTCTCTGCCAAATCCAGCTTTGCAGACGCAGGCCGCTAGGCTGCCTCTGCATTGGCGAAGGAAGCTCTCTCCTGCCGCTTCCTGCGAAATCTGCTTCCCAGCCTCAGCGAATCTCAGTGGGAACGGTCTTTCCTCTGGGGCCGTTGCTCCTGGGCCTGGGGCTGCCGCAAGGGCACCACCCTCCCAGGGAAAGGCCAAACACACCCCACATGACTTGGCTCCTCTGGAGAGCTGCAGGCAACCTCAAACTCTCAGGAAGCTTCTCGGCTGAGACGCAGAAGCACTCTGGCTGGGATCTCGCATCCCCTGCCTGGAGGCCCATGGTGCCTGTTTCTCCCTGGGCGTTGCTTCCCCAGAGCGGCCAGGCAACCTCTGCCCCATCTACCCTTCTGCTCTTCCCTTCCAGCTGACAGAGTTCTCCCTGCTCTACTCTAGCCTTAGGAAGTTTGGAGACAACCGGGCTCCTCCTCCTCTGCAAGGAGTCCCGGGGCCCAGTTGGAGTGGAAAGGCGAAACCACAGGCAAGCCCAGGAAAGTGCTGAGTCATGTCTGACACACTCCCTCAGCCTGCTCCTTCATGGCTAGCGAGGCTGTGAGCTAGGAAAGTCTTTGGAAGCTCAGCAAGTGGCAGCGAGATGCAGGCCCCAACCCAGCAATCCCGGTGCTTGGAGCAGGTCTCACAGCCTCCCAGTGCCAAAGCGAGCTTCTCTCTGCCAAATGCAGCTTTGCAGACGCAGGCCGCTCTGCTGCCTCTGCATCCACGAAGGAAGCTCTCTAGGCCCGCTCCCTGCGAAATCTGCTTCAGCCTGAGGGAAAAGCCCTTGGAGAGGTCTTTGCTCAGGGGCAGTTGCTCCTGTGCCTGGGGAAGAGGGAAGGGCACCACACTCCCAAGGAAAGGCCAAGACACACTCCACGCGTCTTTGCTCCTCTGGAGGGCGGCATGGAGCCTCCAACTGGGAGGTCGCTTCTCAGCGGAGACGCAGGGGCATTCTGGCTGTGATCCCGCAGCCCCTGCCTGGAGGCCCACGGTGCCTGTTTCTCTCTGGGCGTTGCTTCCACAGTGCGGCCAAGCAACATCTTCACCATGGGCACAACAGCGCTTCCCTTCCGTCTGACAGACGTCTCAGTGCTCTGCTCTAGACCTCTGAAGTGGGGAGACAACCGAGCCCAGCCTCCTTTCCAAGGAGTCCTGCGCCTTCGATTGCACTGAAAGGCAATAGCACGGGGAAGCCTAGGAAGGGGCTGAGTCATGTCGGACACACTTCCTCAGCCTGCTCCTTTCAGGGAAGCAACGCTGGGAGCTAGGAAAGCCTTCTCAAGCTCGGAGAGTGCAAGAGAGATGCAGGCCGCGCACCCGGAAATCTCGGTGCTTGGAGCCAATCTCAGCGTCTCCCAGGGGCAAAGCGAACGCCTCTCTGCCAAATCCAGCTTTGCAGACGCAGGCCGCTAGGCTGCCTCTGCATTGGCGAAGGAAGCTCTCCCCTGCCGCTTCCTGCGAAATCTGCTTCCCAGCCTCAGCGAATCTCAGTGGGAACGGTCTTTCCTCTGGGGCCGTTGCTCCTGGGCCTGGGGCTGCCGCAAGGGCACCACCCTCCCAGGGAAAGGCCAAACACACCCCACATGACTTGGCTCCTCTGGAGAGCTGCAGGCAACCTCAAACTCTCAGGAAGCTTCTCGGCTGAGACGCAGAAGCACTCTGGCTGGGATCTCGCATCCCCTGCCTGGAGGCCCATGGTGCCTGTTTCTCCCTGGGCGTTGCTTCCCCAGAGCGGCCAGGCAACCTCTGCCCCATCTACCCTTCTGCTCTTCCCTTCCAGCTGACAGAGTTCTCCCTGCTCTACTCTAGCCCTAGGAAGTTTGGAGACAACCGGGCTCCTCCTCCTCTGCAAGGAGTCCCGGGGCCCAGTTGGAGTGGAAAGGCGAAACCACAGGCAAGCCCAGGAAAGTGCTGAGTCATGTCTGACACACTCCCTCAGCCTGCTCCTTCATGGCTAGCGAGGCTGTGAGCTAGGAAAGTCTTTGGAAGCTCAGCAAGTGGCAGCGAGATGCAGGCCCCAACCCAGCAATCCCGGTGCTTGGAGCAGGTCTCACAGCCTCCCAGTGCCAAAGCGAGCTCCTCTCTGCCAAATGCAGCTTTGCAGACGCAGGCCGCTCTGCTGCCTCTGCATCCACGAAGGAAGCTCTCTAGGCCCGCTCCCTGCGAAATCTGCTTCAGCCTGAGGGAAAAGCCCTTGGAGAGGTCTTTGCTCAGGGGCAGTTGCTCCTGTGCCTGGGGAAGAGGGAAGGGCACCACACTCCCAAGGAAAGGCCAAGACACACTCCACGCGTCTTTGCTCCTCTGGAGGGCGGCATGGAGCCTCCAACTGGGAGGTCGCTTCTCAGCGGAGACGCAGGGGCATTCTGGCTGTGATCCCGCAGCCCCTGCCTGGAGGCCCACGGTGCCTGTTTCTCTCTGGGCGTTGCTTCCACAGTGCGGCCAAGCAACATCTTCACCATGGGCACAACAGCGCTTCCCTTCCGTCTGACAGACGTCTCAGTGCTCTGCTCTAGACCTCTGAAGTGGGGAGACAACCGAGCCCAGCCTCCTTTCCAAGGAGTCCTGCGCCTTCGATTGCACTGAAAGGCAATAGCACGGGGAAGCCTAGGAAGGGGCTGAGTCATGTCGGACACACTTCCTCAGCCTGCTCCTTTCAGGGAAGCAACGCTGGGAGCTAGGAAAGCCTTCTCAAGCTCGGAGAGTGCAAGAGAGATGCAGGCCGCGCACCCGGAAATCTCGGTGCTTGGAGCCAATCTCAGCGTCTCCCAGGGGCAAAGCGAACGCCTCTCTGCCAAATCCAGCTTTGCAGACGCAGGCCGCTAGGCTGCCTCTGCATTGGCGAAGAAAGCTCTCTCCTGCCGCTTCCTGCGAAATCTGCTTC
This sequence comes from Moschus berezovskii, assembly GCF_049115385.1. Lineage (NCBI taxonomy): Eukaryota > Metazoa > Chordata > Mammalia > Artiodactyla > Moschidae > Moschus > Moschus berezovskii. The sequence continues at coordinate 142,440,203 of NC_142461.1, forward strand.
CCAGCCTCAGCGAATCTCAGTGGGAACGGTCTTTCCTCTGGGGCCGTTGCTCCTGGGCCTGGGGCTGCCGCAAGGGCACCACCCTCCCAGGGAAAGGCCAAACACACCCCACATGACTTGGCTCCTCTGGAGAGCTGCAGGCAACCTCAAACTCTCAGGAAGCTTCTCGGCTGAGACGCAGAAGCACTCTGGCTGGGATCTCGCATCCCCTGCCTGGAGGCCCATGGTGCCTGTTTCTCCCTGGGCGTTGCTTCCCCAGAGCGGCCAGGCAACCTCTGCCCCATCTACCCTTCTGCTCTTCCCTTCCAGCTGACAGAGTTCTCCCTGCTCTACTCTAGCCCTAGGAAGTTTGGAGACAACCGGGCTCCTCCTCCTCTGCAAGGAGTCCCGGGGCCCAGTTGGAGTGGAAAGGCGAAACCACAGGCAAGCCCAGGAAAGTGCTGAGTCATGTCTGACACACTCCCTCAGCCTGCTCCTTCATGGCTAGCGAGGCTGTGAGCTAGGAAAGTCTTTGGAAGCTCAGCAAGTGGCAGCGAGATGCAGGCCCCAACCCAGCAATCCCGGTGCTTGGAGCAGGTCTCACAGCCTCCCAGTGCCAAAGCGAGCTCCTCTCTGCCAAATGCAGCTTTGCAGACGCAGGCCGCTCTGCTGCCTCTGCATCCACGAAGGAAGCTCTCTAGGCCCGCTTCCTGCGAAATCTGCTTCAGCCTGAGGGAAAAGCCCTTGGAGAGGTCTTTGCTCAGGGGCAGTTGCTCCTGTGCCTGGGGAAGAGGGAAGGGCACCACACTCCCAAGGAAAGGCCAAGACACACTCCACGCGTCTTTGCTCCTCTAGAGGGCGGCATGGAGCCTCCAACTGGGAGGTCGCTTCTCAGCGGAGACGCAGGGGCATTCTGGCTGTGATCCCGCAGCCCCTGCCTGGAGGCCCACGGTGCCTGTTTCTCTCTGGGCGTTGCTTCCACAGTGCGGCCAAGCAACATCTTCACCATGGGCACAACAGCGCTTCCCTTCCGTCTGACAGACGTCTCAGTGCTCTGCTCTAGACCTCTGAAGTGGGGAGACAACCGAGCCCAGCCTCCTTTCCAAGGAGTCCTGCGCCTTCGATTGCACTGAAAGGCAATAGCACGGGGAAGCCTAGGAAGGGGCTGAGTCATGTCGGACACACTTCCTCAGCCTGCTCCTTTCAGGGAAGCAACGCTGGGAGCTAGGAAAGCCTTCTCAAGCTCGGAGAGTGCAAGAGAGATGCAGGCCGCGCACCCGGAAATCTCGGTGCTTGGAGCCAATCTCAGCGTCTCCCAGGGGCAAAGCGAACGCCTCTCTGCCAAATCCAGCTTTGCAGACGCAGGCCGCTAGGCTGCCTCTGCATTGGCGAAGGAAGCTCTCCCCTGCCGCTTCCTGCGAAATCTGCTTCCCAGCCTCAGCGAATCTCAGTGGGAACGGTCTTTCCTCTGGGGCCGTTGCTCCTGGGCCTGGGGCTGCCGCAAGGGCACCACCCTCCCAGGGAAAGGCCAAACACACCCCACATGACTTGGCTCCTCTGGAGAGCTGCAGGCAACCTCAAACTCTCAGGAAGCTTCTCGGCTGAGACGCAGAAGCACTCTGGCTGGGATCTCGCATCCCCTGCCTGGAGGCCCATGGTGCCTGTTTCTCCCTGGGCGTTGCTTCCCCAGAGCGGCCAGGCAACCTCTGCCCCATCTACCCTTCTGCTCTTCCCTTCCAGCTGACAGAGTTCTCCCTGCTCTACTCTAGCCCTAGGAAGTTTGGAGACAACCGGGCTCCTCCTCCTCTGCAAGGAGTCCCGGGGCCCAGTTGGAGTGGAAAGGCGAAACCACAGGCAAGCCCAGGAAAGTGCTGAGTCATGTCTGACACACTCCCTCAGCCTGCTCCTTCATGGCTAGCGAGGCTGTGAGCTAGGAAAGTCTTTGGAAGCTCAGCAAGTGGCAGCGAGATGCAGGCCCCAACCCAGCAATCCCGGTGCTTGGAGCAGGTCTCACAGCCTCCCAGTGCCAAAGCGAGCTCCTCTCTGCCAAATGCAGCTTTGCAGACGCAGGCCGCTCTGCTGCCTCTGCATCCACGAAGGAAGCTCTCTAGGCCCGCTTCCTGCGAAATCTGCTTCAGCCTGAGGGAAAAGCCCTTGGAGAGGTCTTTGCTCAGGGGCAGTTGCTCCTGTGCCTGGGGAAGAGGGAAGGGCACCACACTCCCAAGGAAAGGCCAAGACACACTCCACGCGTCTTTGCTCCTCTGGAGGGCGGCATGGAGCCTCCAACTGGGAGGTCGCTTCTCAGCGGAGACGCAGGGGCATTCTGGCTGTGATCCCGCAGCCCCTGCCTGGAGGCCCACGGTGCCTGTTTCTCTCTGGGCGTTGCTTCCACAGTGCGGCCAAGCAACATCTTCACCATGGGCACAACAGCGCTTCCCTTCCGTCTGACAGACGTCTCAGTGCTCTGCTCTAGACCTCTGAAGTGGGGAGACAACCGAGCCCAGCCTCCTTTCCAAGGAGTCCTGCGCCTTCCATTGCACTGAAAGGCAATAGCACGGGGAAGCCTAGGAAGGGGCTGAGTCATGTCGGACACACTTCCTCAGCCTGCTCCTTTCAGGGAAGCAACGCTGGGAGCTAGGAAAGCCTTCTCAAGCTCGGAGAGTGCAAGAGAGATGCAGGCCGCGCACCCGGAAATCTCGGTGCTTGGAGCCAATCTCAGCGTCTCCCAGGGGCAAAGCGAACGCCTCTCTGCCAAATCCAGCTGTGCAGACGCAGGCCGCTAGGCTGCCTCTGCATTGGCGAAGGAAGATCTCTCCTGCCGCTTCCTGCGAAATCTGCTTCCCAGCCTCAGCGAATCTCAGTGGGAACGGTCTTTCCTCTGGGGCCGTTGCTCCTGGGCCTGGGGCTGCCGCAAGGGCACCACCCTCCCAGGGAAAGGCCAAACACACCCCACATGACTTGGCTCCTCTGGAGAGCTGCAGGCAACCTCAAACTCTCAGGAAGCTTCTCGGCTGAGACGCAGAAGCACTCTGGCTGGGATCTCGCATCCCCTGCCTGGAGGCCCATGGTGCCTGTTTCTCCCTGGGCGTTGCTTCCCCAGAGCGGCCAGGCAACCTCTGCCCCATCTACCCTTCTGCTCTTCCCTTCCAGCTGACAGAGTTCTCCCTGCTCTACTCTAGCCCTAGGAAGTTTGGAGACAACCGGGCTCCTCCTCCTCTGCAAGGAGTCCCGGGGCCCAGTTGGAGTGGAAAGGCGAAACCACAGGCAAGCCCAGGAAAGTGCTGAGTCATGTCCGACACACTCCCTCAGCCTGCTCCTTCATGGCTAGCGAGGCTGTGAGCTAGGAAAGTCTTTGGAAGCTCAGCAAGTGGCAGCGAGATGCAGGCCCCAACCCAGCAATCCCGGTGCTTGGAGCAGGTCTCACAGCCTCCCAGTGCCAAAGCGAGCTCCTCTCTGCCAAATGCAGCTTTGCAGACGCAGGCCGCTCTGCTGCCTCTGCATCCACGAAGGAAGCTCTCTAGGCCCGCTTCCTGCGAAATCTGCTTCAGCCTGAGGGAAAAGCCCTTGGAGAGGTCTTTGCTCAGGGGCAGTTGCTCCTGTGCCTGGGGAAGAGGGAAGGGCACCACACTCCCAAGGAAAGGCCAAGACACACTCCACGCGTCTTTGCTCCTCTGGAGGGCGGCATGGAGCCTCCAACTGGGAGGTCGCTTCTCAGCGGAGACGCAGGGGCATTCTGGCTGTGATCCCGCAGCCCCTGCCTGGAGGCCCACGGTGCCTGTTTCTCTCTGGGCGTTGCTTCCACAGTGCGGCCAAGCAACATCTTCACCATGGGCACAACAGCGCTTCCCTTCCGTCTGACAGACGTCTCAGTGCTCTGCTCTAGACCTCTGAAGTGGGGAGACAACCGAGCCCAGCCTCCTTTCCAAGGAGTCCTGCGCCTTCCATTGCACTGAAAGGCAATAGCACGGGGAAGCCTAGGAAGGGGCTGAGTCATGTCGGACACACTTCCTCAGCCTGCTCCTTTCAGGGAAGCAACGCTGGGAGCTAGCAAAGCCTTCTCAAGCTCGGAGAGTGCAAGAGAGATGCAGGCCGCGCACCCGGAAATCTCGGTGCTTGGAGCCAATCTCAGCGTCTCCCAGGGGCAAAGCGAACGCCTCTCTGCCAAATCCAGCTGTGCAGACGCAGGCCGCTAGGCTGCCTCTGCATTGGCGAAGGAAGCTCTCTCCTGCCGCTTCCTGCGAAATCTGCTTCCCAGCCTCAGCGAATCTCAGTGGGAACGGTCTTTCCTCTGGGGCCGTTGCTCCTGGGCCTGGGGCTGCCGCAAGGGCACCACCCTCCCAGGGAAAGGCCAAACACACCCCACATGACTTGGCTCCTCTGGAGAGCTGCAGGCAACCTCAAACTCTCAGGAAGCTTCTCGGCTGAGACGCAGAAGCACTCTGGCTGGGATCTCGCATCCCCTGCCTGGAGGCCCATGGTGCCTGTTTCTCCCTGGGCGTTGCTTCCCCAGAGCGGCCAGGCAACCTCTGCCCCATCTACCCTTCTGCTCTTCCCTTCCAGCTGACAGAGTTCTCCCTGCTCTACTCTAGCCCTAGGAAGTTTGGAGACAACCGGGCTCCTCCTCCTCTGCAAGGAGTCCCGGGGCCCAGTTGGAGTGGAAAGGCGAAACCACAGGCAAGCCCAGGAAAGTGCTGAGTCATGTCCGACACACTCCCTCAGCCTGCTCCTTCATGGCTAGCGAGGCTGTGAGCTAGGAAAGTCTTTGGAAGCTCAGCAAGTGGCAGCGAGATGCAGGCCCCAACCCAGCAATCCCGGTGCTTGGAGCAGGTCTCACAGCCTCCCAGTGCCAAAGCGAGCTCCTCTCTGCCAAATGCAGCTTTGCAGACGCAGGCCGCTCTGCTGCCTCTGCATCCACGAAGGAAGCTCTCTAGGCCCGCTTCCTGCGAAATCTGCTTCAGCCTGAGGGAAAAGCCCTTGGAGAGGTCTTTGCTCAGGGGCAGTTGCTCCTGTGCCTGGGGAAGAGGGAAGGGCACCACACTCCCAAGGAAAGGCCAAGACACACTCCACGCGTCTTTGCTCCTCTGGAGGGCGGCATGGAGCCTCCAACTGGGAGGTCGCTTCTCAGCGGAGACGCAGGGGCATTCTGGCTGTGATCCCGCAGCCCCTGCCTGGAGGCCCACGGTGCCTGTTTCTCTCTGGGCGTTGCTTCCACAATGCGGCCAAGCAACATCTTCACCATGGGCACAACAGCGCTTCCCTTCCGTCTGACAGACGTCTCAGTGCTCTGCTCTAGACCTCTGAAGTGGGGAGACAACCGAGCCCAGCCTCCTTTCCAAGGAGTCCTGCGCCTTCGATTGCACTGAAAGGCAATAGCACGGGGAAGCCTAGGAAGGGGCTGAGTCATGTCGGACACACTTCCTCAGCCTGCTCCTTTCAGGGAAGCAACGCTGGGAGCTAGGAAAGCCTTCTCAAGCTCGGAGAGTGCAAGAGAGATGCAGGCGGCGCACCCGGAAATCTCGGTGCTTGGAGCCAATCTCAGCGTCTCCCAGGGGCAAAGCGAACGCCTCTCTGCCAAATCCAGCTGTGCAGACGCAGGCCGCTAGGCTGCCTCTGCATTGGCGAAGGAAGCTCTCTCCTGCCGCTTCCTGCGAAATCTGCTTCCCAGCCTCAGCGAATCTCAGTGGGAACGGTCTTTCCTCTGGGGCCGTTGCTCCTGGGCCTGGGGCTGCCGCAAGGGCACCACCCTCCCAGGGAAAGGCCAAACACACCCCACATGACTTGGCTCCTCTGGAGAGCTGCAGGCAACCTCAAACTCTCAGGAAGCTTCTCGGCTGAGACGCAGAAGCACTCTGGCTGGGATCTCGCATCCCCTGCCTGGAGGCCCATGGTGCCTGTTTCTCCCTGGGCGTTGCTTCCCCAGAGCGGCCAGGCAACCTCTGCCCCATCTACCCTTCTGCTCTTCCCTTCCAGCTGACAGAGTTCTCCCTGCTCTACTCTAGCCCTAGGAAGTTTGGAGACAACCGGGCTCCTCCTCCTCTGCAAGGAGTCCCGGGGCCCAGTTGGAGTGGAAAGGCGAAACCACAGGCAAGCCCAGGAAAGTGCTGAGTCATGTCCGACACACTCCCTCAGCCTGCTCCTTCATGGCTAGCGAGGCTGTGAGCTAGGAAAGTCTTTGGAAGCTCAGCAAGTGGCAGCGAGATGCAGGCCCCAACCCAGCAATCCCGGTGCTTGGAGCAGGTCTCACAGCCTCCCAGTGCCAAAGCGAGCTCCTCTCTGCCAAATGCAGCTTTGCAGACGCAGGCCGCTCTGCTGCCTCTGCATCCACGAAGGAAGCTCTCTAGGCCCGCTTCCTGCGAAATCTGCTTCAGCCTGAGGGAAAAGCCCTTGGAGAGGTCTTTGCTCAGGGGCAGTTGCTCCTGTGCCTGGGGAAGAGGGAAGGGCACCACACTCCCAAGGAAAGGCCAAGACACACTCCACGCGTCTTTGCTCCTCTGGAGGGCGGCATGGAGCCTCCAACTGGGAGGTCGCTTCTCAGCGGAGACGCAGGGGCATTCTGGCTGTGATCCCGCAGCCCCTGCCTGGAGGCCCACGGTGCCTGTTTCTCTCTGGGCGTTGCTTCCACAGTGCGGCCAAGCAACATCTTCACCATGGGCACAACAGCGCTTCCCTTCCGTCTGACAGACGTCTCAGTGCTCTGCTCTAGACCTCTGAAGTGGGGAGACAACCGAGCCCAGCCTCCTTTCCAAGGAGTCCTGCGCCTTCCATTGCACTGAAAGGCAATAGCACGGGGAAGCCTAGGAAGGGGCTGAGTCATGTCGGACACACTTCCTCAGCCTGCTCCTTTCAGGGAAGCAACGCTGGGAGCTAGGAAAGCCTTCTCAAGCTCGGAGAGTGCAAGAGAGATGCAGGCCGCGCACCCGGAAATCTCGGTGCTTGGAGCCAATCTCAGCGTCTCCCAGGGGCAAAGCGAACGCCTCTCTGCCAAATCCAGCTGTGCAGACGCAGGCCGCTAGGCTGCCTCTGCATTGGCGAAGGAAGCTCTCTCCTGCCGCTTCCTGCGAAATCTGCTTCCCAGCCTCAGCGAATCTCAGTGGGAACGGTCTTTCCTCTGGGGCCGTTGCTCCTGGGCCTGGGGCTGCCGCAAGGGCACCACCCTCCCAGGGAAAGGCCAAACACACCCCACATGACTTGGCTCCTCTGGAGAGCTGCAGGCAACCTCAAACTCTCAGGAAGCTTCTCGGCTGAGACGCAGAAGCACTCTGGCTGGGATCTCGCATCCCCTGCCTGGAGGCCCATGGTGCCTGTTTCTCCCTGGGCGTTGCTTCCCCAGAGCGGCCAGGCAACCTCTGCCCCATCTACCCTTCTGCTCTTCCCTTCCAGCTGACAGAGTTCTCCCTGCTCTACTCTAGCCCTAGGAAGTTTGGAGACAACCGGGCTCCTCCTCCTCTGCAAGGAGTCCCGGGGCCCAGTTGGAGTGGAAAGGCGAAACCACAGGCAAGCCCAGGAAAGTGCTGAGTCATGTCCGACACACTCCCTCAGCCTGCTCCTTCATGGCTAGCGAGGCTGTGAGCTAGGAAAGTCTTTGGAAGCTCAGCAAGTGGCAGCGAGATGCAGGCCCCAACCCAGCAATCCCGGTGCTTGGAGCAGGTCTCACAGCCTCCCAGTGCCAAAGCGAGCTCCTCTCTGCCAAATGCAGCTTTGCAGACGCAGGCCGCTCTGCTGCCTCTGCATCCACGAAGGAAGCTCTCTAGGCCCGCTTCCTGCGAAATCTGCTTCAGCCTGAGGGAAAAGCCCTTGGAGAGGTCTTTGCTCAGGGGCAGTTGCTCCTGTGCCTGGGGAAGAGGGAAGGGCACCACACTCCCAAGGAAAGGCCAAGACACACTCCACGCGTCTTTGCTCCTCTGGAGGGCGGCATGGAGCCTCCAACTGGGAGGTCGCTTCTCAGCGGAGACGCAGGGGCATTCTGGCTGTGATCCCGCAGCCCCTGCCTGGAGGCCCACGGTGCCTGTTTCTCTCTGGGCGTTGCTTCCACAGTGCGGCCAAGCAACATCTTCACCATGGGCACAACAGCGCTTCCCTTCCGTCTGACAGACGTCTCAGTGCTCTGCTCTAGACCTCTGAAGTGGGGAGACAACCGAGCCCAGCCTCCTTTCCAAGGAGTCCTGCGCCTTCCATTGCACTGAAAGGCAATAGCACGGGGAAGCCTAGGAAGGGGCTGAGTCATGTCGGACACACTTCCTCAGCCTGCTCCTTTCAGGGAAGCAACGCTGGGAGCTAGGAAAGCCTTCTCAAGCTCGGAGAGTGCAAGAGAGATGCAGGCCGCGCACCCGGAAATCTCGGTGCTTGGAGCCAATCTCAGCGTCTCCCAGGGGCAAAGCGAACGCCTCTCTGCCAAATCCAGCTGTGCAGACGCAGGCCGCTAGGCTGCCTCTGCATTGGCGAAGGAAGCTCTCTCCTGCCGCTTCCTGCGAAATCTGCTTCCCAGCCTCAGCGAATCTCAGTGGGAACGGTCTTTCCTCTGGGGCCGTTGCTCCTGGGCCTGGGGCTGCCGCAAGGGCACCACCCTCCCAGGGAAAGGCCAAACACACCCCACATGACTTGGCTCCTCTGGAGAGCTGCAGGCAACCTCAAACTCTCAGGAAGCTTCTCGGCTGAGACGCAGAAGCACTCTGGCTGGGATCTCGCATCCCCTGCCTGGAGGCCCATGGTGCCTGTTTCTCCCTGGGCGTTGCTTCCCCAGAGCGGCCAGGCAACCTCTGCCCCATCTACCCTTCTGCTCTTCCCTTCCAGCTGACAGAGTTCTCCCTGCTCTACTCTAGCCCTAGGAAGTTTGGAGACAACCGGGCTCCTCCTCCTCTGCAAGGAGTCCCGGGGCCCAGTTGGAGTGGAAAGGCGAAACCACAGGCAAGCCCAGGAAAGTGCTGAGTCATGTCCGACACACTCCCTCAGCCTGCTCCTTCATGGCTAGCGAGGCTGTGAGCTAGGAAAGTCTTTGGAAGCTCAGCAAGTGGCAGCGAGATGCAGGCCCCAACCCAGCAATCCCGGTGCTTGGAGCAGGTCTCACAGCCTCCCAGTGCCAAAGCGAGCTCCTCTCTGCCAAATGCAGCTTTGCAGACGCAGGCCGCTCTGCTGCCTCTGCATCCACGAAGGAAGCTCTCTAGGCCCGCTTCCTGCGAAATCTGCTTCAGCCTGAGGGAAAAGCCCTTGGAGAGGTCTTTGCTCAGGGGCAGTTGCTCCTGTGCCTGGGGAAGAGGGAAGGGCACCACACTCCCAAGGAAAGGCCAAGACACACTCCACGCGTCTTTGCTCCTCTGGAGGGCGGCATGGAGCCTCCAACTGGGAGGTCGCTTCTCAGCGGAGACGCAGGGGCATTCTGGCTGTGATCCCGCAGCCCCTGCCTGGAGGCCCACGGTGCCTGTTTCTCTCTGGGCGTTGCTTCCACAGTGCGGCCAAGCAACATCTTCACCATGGGCACAACAGCGCTTCCCTTCCGTCTGACAGACGTCTCAGTGCTCTGCTCTAGACCTCTGAAGTGGGGAGACAACCGAGCCCAGCCTCCTTTCCAAGGAGTCCTGCGCCTTCCATTGCACTGAAAGGCAATAGCACGGGGAAGCCTAGGAAGGGGCTGAGTCATGTCGGACACACTTCCTCAGCCTGCTCCTTTCAGGGAAGCAACGCTGGGAGCTAGGAAAGCCTTCTCAAGCTCGGAGAGTGCAAGAGAGATGCAGGCCGCGCACCCGGAAATCTCGGTGCTTGGAGCCAATCTCAGCGTCTCCCAGGGGCAAAGCGAACGCCTCTCTGCCAAATCCAGCTGTGCAGACGCAGGCCGCTAGGCTGCCTCTGCATTGGCGAAGGAAGCTCTCTCCTGCCGCTTCCTGCGAAATCTGCTTCCCAGCCTCAGCGAATCTCAGTGGGAACGGTCTTTCCTCTGGGGCCGTTGCTCCTGGGCCTGGGGCTGCCGCAAGGGCACCACCCTCCCAGGGAAAGGCCAAACACACCCCACATGACTTGGCTCCTCTGGAGAGCTGCAGGCAACCTCAAACTCTCAGGAAGCTTCTCGGCTGAGACGCAGAAGCACTCTGGCTGGGATCTCGCATCCCCTGCCTGGAGGCCCATGGTGCCTGTTTCTCCCTGGGCGTTGCTTCCCCAGAGCGGCCAGGCAACCTCTGCCCCATCTACCCTTCTGCTCTTCCCTTCCAGCTGACAGAGTTCTCCCTGCTCTACTCTAGCCCTAGGAAGTTTGGAGACAACCGGGCTCCTCCTCCTCTGCAAGGAGTCCCGGGGCCCAGTTGGAGTGGAAAGGCGAAACCACAGGCAAGCCCAGGAAAGTGCTGAGTCATGTCCGACACACTCCCTCAGCCTGCTCCTTCATGGCTAGCGAGGCTGTGAGCTAGGAAAGTCTTTGGAAGCTCAGCAAGTGGCAGCGAGATGCAGGCCCCAACCCAGCAATCCCGGTGCTTGGAGCAGGTCTCACAGCCTCCCAGTGCCAAAGCGAGCTCCTCTCTGCCAAATGCAGCTTTGCAGACGCAGGCCGCTCTGCTGCCTCTGCATCCACGAAGGAAGCTCTCTAGGCCCGCTTCCTGCGAAATCTGCTTCAGCCTGAGGGAAAAGCCCTTGGAGAGGTCTTTGCTCAGGGGCAGTTGCTCCTGTGCCTGGGGAAGAGGGAAGGGCACCACACTCCCAAGGAAAGGCCAAGACACACTCCACGCGTCTTTGCTCCTCTGGAGGGCGGCATGGAGCCTCCAACTGGGAGGTCGCTTCTCAGCGGAGACGCAGGGGCATTCTGGCTGTGATCCCGCAGCCCCTGCCTGGAGGCCCACGGTGCCTGTTTCTCTCTGGGCGTTGCTTCCACAGTGCGGCCAAGCAACATCTTCACCATGGGCACAACAGCGCTTCCCTTCCGTCTGACAGACGTCTCAGTGCTCTGCTCTAGACCTCTGAAGTGGGGAGACAACCGAGCCCAGCCTCCTTTCCAAGGAGTCCTGCGCCTTCCATTGCACTGAAAGGCAATAGCACGGGGAAGCCTAGGAAGGGGCTGAGTCATGTCGGACACACTTCCTCAGCCTGCTCCTTTCAGGGAAGCAACGCTGGGAGCTAGGAAAGCCTTCTCAAGCTCGGAGAGTGCAAGAGAGATGCAGGCCGCGCACCCGGAAATCTCGGTGCTTGGAGCCAATCTCAGCGTCTCCCAGGGGCAAAGCGAACGCCTCTCTGCCAAATCCAGCTGTGCAGACGCAGGCCGCTAGGCTGCCTCTGCATTGGCGAAGGAAGCTCTCTCCTGCCGCTTCCTGCGAAATCTGCTTCCCAGCCTCAGCGAATCTCAGTGGGAACGGTCTTTCCTCTGGGGCCGTTGCTCCTGGGCCTGGGGCTGCCGCAAGGGCACCACCCTCCCAGGGAAAGGCCAAACACACCCCACATGACTTGGCTCCTCTGGAGAGCTGCAGGCAACCTCAAACTCTCAGGAAGCTTCTCGGCTGAGACGCAGAAGCACTCTGGCTGGGATCTCGCATCCCCTGCCTGGAGGCCCATGGTGCCTGTTTCTCCCTGGGCGTTGCTTCCCCAGAGCGGCCAGGCAACCTCTGCCCCATCTACCCTTCTGCTCTTCCCTTCCAGCTGACAGAGTTCTCCCTGCTCTACTCTAGCCCTAGGAAGTTTGGAGACAACCGGGCTCCTCCTCCTCTGCAAGGAGTCCCGGGGCCCAGTTGGAGTGGAAAGGCGAAACCACAGGCAAGCCCAGGAAAGTGCTGAGTCATGTCCGACACACTCCCTCAGCCTGCTCCTTCATGGCTAGCGAGGCTGTGAGCTAGGAAAGTCTTTGGAAGCTCAGCAAGTGGCAGCGAGATGCAGGCCCCAACCCAGCAATCCCGGTGCTTGGAGCAGGTCTCACAGCCTCCCAGTGCCAAAGCGAGCTCCTCTCTGCCAAATGCAGCTTTGCAGACGCAGGCCGCTCTGCTGCCTCTGCATCCACGAAGGAAGCTCTCTAGGCCCGCTTCCTGCGAAATCTGCTTCAGCCTGAGGGAAAAGCCCTTGGAGAGGTCTTTGCTCAGGGGCAGTTGCTCCTGTGCCTGGGGAAGAGGGAAGGGCACCACACTCCCAAGGAAAGGCCAAGACACACTCCACGCGTCTTTGCTCCTCTGGAGGGCGGCATGGAGCCTCCAACTGGGAGGTCGCTTCTCAGCGGAGACGCAGGGGCATTCTGGCTGTGATCCCGCAGCCCCTGCCTGGAGGCCCACGGTGCCTGTTTCTCTCTGGGCGTTGCTTCCACAGTGCGGCCAAGCAACATCTTCACCATGGGCACAACAGCGCTTCCCTTCCGTCTGACAGACGTCTCAGTGCTCTGCTCTAGACCTCTGAAGTGGGGAGACAACCGAGCCCAGCCTCCTTTCCAAGGAGTCCTGCGCCTTCCATTGCACTGAAAGGCAATAGCACGGGGAAGCCTAGGAAGGGGCTGAGTCATGTCGGACACACTTCCTCAGCCTGCTCCTTTCAGGGAAGCAACGCTGGGAGCTAGGAAAGCCTTCTCAAGCTCGGAGAGTGCAAGAGAGATGCAGGCCGCGCACCCGGAAATCTCGGTGCTTGGAGCCAATCTCAGCGTCTCCCAGGGGCAAAGCGAACGCCTCTCTGCCAAATCCAGCTGTGCAGACGCAGGCCGCTAGGCTGCCTCTGCATTGGCGAAGGAAGCTCTCTCCTGCCGCTTCCTGCGAAATCTGCTTCCCAGCCTCAGCGAATCTCAGTGGGAACGGTCTTTCCTCTGGGGCCGTTGCTCCTGGGCCTGGGGCTGCCGCAAGGGCACCACCCTCCCAGGGAAAGGCCAAACACACCCCACATGACTTGGCTCCTCTGGAGAGCTGCAGGCAACCTCAAACTCTCAGGAAGCTTCTCGGCTGAGACGCAGAAGCACTCTGGCTGGGATCTCGCATCCCCTGCCTGGAGGCCCATGGTGCCTGTTTCTCCCTGGGCGTTGCTTCCCCAGAGCGGCCAGGCAACCTCTGCCCCATCTACCCTTCTGCTCTTCCCTTCCAGCTGACAGAGTTCTCCCTGCTCTACTCTAGCCCTAGGAAGTTTGGAGACAACCGGGCTCCTCCTCCTCTGCAAGGAGTCCCGGGGCCCAGTTGGAGTGGAAAGGCGAAACCACAGGCAAGCCCAGGAAAGTGCTGAGTCATGTCCGACACACTCCCTCAGCCTGCTCCTTCATGGCTAGCGAGGCTGTGAGCTAGGAAAGTCTTTGGAAGCTCAGCAAGTGGCAGCGAGATGCAGGCCCCAACCCAGCAATCCCGGTGCTTGGAGCAGGTCTCACAGCCTCCCAGTGCCAAAGCGAGCTCCTCTCTGCCAAATGCAGCTTTGCAGACGCAGGCCGCTCTGCTGCCTCTGCATCCACGAAGGAAGCTCTCTAGGCCCGCTTCCTGCGAAATCTGCTTCAGCCTGAGGGAAAAGCCCTTGGAGAGGTCTTTGCTCAGGGGCAGTTGCTCCTGTGCCTGGGGAAGAGGGAAGGGCACCACACTCCCAAGGAAAGGCCAAGACACACTCCACGCGTCTTTGCTCCTCTGGAGGGCGGCATGGAGCCTCCAACTGGGAGGTCGCTTCTCAGCGGAGACGCAGGGGCATTCTGGCTGTGATCCCGCAGCCCCTGCCTGGAGGCCCACGGTGCCTGTTTCTCTCTGGGCGTTGCTTCCACAGTGCGGCCAAGCAACATCTTCACCATGGGCACAACAGCGCTTCCCTTCCGTCTGACAGACGTCTCAGTGCTCTGCTCTAGACCTCTGAAGTGGGGAGACAACCGAGCCCAGCCTCCTTTCCAAGGAGTCCTGCGCCTTCCATTGCACTGAAAGGCAATAGCACGGGGAAGCCTAGGAAGGGGCTGAGTCATGTCGGACACACTTCCTCAGCCTGCTCCTTTCAGGGAAGCAACGCTGGGAGCTAGGAAAGCCTTCTCAAGCTCGGAGAGTGCAAGAGAGATGCAGGCCGCGCACCCGGAAATCTCGGTGCTTGGAGCCAATCTCAGCGTCTCCCAGGGGCAAAGCGAACGCCTCTCTGCCAAATCCAGCTGTGCAGACGCAGGCCGCTAGGCTGCCTCTGCATTGGCGAAGGAAGCTCTCTCCTGCCGCTTCCTGCGAAATCTGCTTCCCAGCCTCAGCGAATCTCAGTGGGAACGGTCTTTCCTCTGGGGCCGTTGCTCCTGGGCCTGGGGCTGCCGCAAGGGCACCACCCTCCCAGGGAAAGGCCAAACACACCCCACATGACTTGGCTCCTCTGGAGAGCTGCAGGCAACCTCAAACTCTCAGGAAGCTTCTCGGCTGAGACGCAGAAGCACTCTGGCTGGGATCTCGCATCCCCTGCCTGGAGGCCCATGGTGCCTGTTTCTCCCTGGGCGTTGCTTCCCCAGAGCGGCCAGGCAACCTCTGCCCCATCTACCCTTCTGCTCTTCCCTTCCAGCTGACAGAGTTCTCCCTGCTCTACTCTAGCCCTAGGAAGTTTGGAGACAACCGGGCTCCTCCTCCTCTGCAAGGAGTCCCGGGGCCCAGTTGGAGTGGAAAGGCGAAACCACAGGCAAGCCCAGGAAAGTGCTGAGTCATGTCTGACACACTCCCTCAGCCTGCTCCTTCATGGCTAGCGAGGCTGTGAGCTAGGAAAGTCTTTGGAAGCTCAGCAAGTGGCAGCGAGATGCAGGCCCCAACCCAGCAATCCCGGTGCTTGGAGCAGGTCTCACAGCCTCCCAGTGCCAAAGCGAGCTCCTCTCTGCCAAATGCAGCTTTGCAGACGCAGGCCGCTCTGCTGCCTCTGCATCCACGAAGGAAGCTCTCTAGGCCCGCTTCCTGCGAAATCTGCTTCAGCCTGAGGGAAAAGCCCTTGGAGAGGTCTTTGCTCAGGGGCAGTTGCTCCTGTGCCTGGGGAAGAGGGAAGGGCACCACACTCCCAAGGAAAGGCCAAGACACACTCCACGCGTCTTTGCTCCTCTGGAGGGCGGCATGGAGCCTCCAACTGGGAGGTCGCTTCTCAGCGGAGACGCAGGGGCATTCTGGCTGTGATCCCGCAGCCCCTGCCTGGAGGCCCACGGTGCCTGTTTCTCTCTGGGCGTTGCTTCCACAGTGCGGCCAAGCAACATCTTCACCATGGGCACAACAGCGCTTCCCTTCCGTCTGACAGACGTCTCAGTGCTCTGCTCTAGACCTCTGAAGTGGGGAGACAACCGAGCCCAGCCTCCTTTCCAAGGAGTCCTGCGCCTTCCATTGCACTGAAAGGCAATAGCACGGGGAAGCCTAGGAAGGGGCTGAGTCATGTCGGACACACTTCCTCAGCCTGCTCCTTTCAGGGAAGCAACGCTGGGAGCTAGGAAAGCCTTCTCAAGCTCGGAGAGTGCAAGAGAGATGCAGGCCGCGCACCCGGAAATCTCGGTGCTTGGAGCCAATCTCAGCGTCTCCCAGGGGCAAAGCGAACGCCTCTCTGCCAAATCCAGCTTTGCAGACGCAGGCCGCTAGGCTGCCTCTGCATTGGCGAAGGAAGCTCTCTCCTGCCGCTTCCTGCGAAATCTGCTTCCCAGCCTCAGCGAATCTCAGTGGGAACGGTCTTTCCTCTGGGGCCGTTGCTCCTGGGCCTGGGGCTGCCGCAAGGGCACCACCCTCCCAGGGAAAGGCCAAACACACCCCACATGACTTGGCTCCTCTGGAGAGCTGCAGGCAACCTCAAACTCTCAGGAAGCTTCTCGGCTGAGACGCAGAAGCACTCTGGCTGGGATCTCGCATCCCCTGCCTGGAGGCCCAAGGTGCCTGTTTCTCCCTGGGCGTTGCTTCCCCAGAGCGGCCAGGCAACCTCTGCCCCATCTACCCTTCTGCTCTTCCCTTCCAGCTGACAGAGTTCTCCCTGCTCTACTCTAGCCCTAGGAAGTTTGGAGACAACCGGGCTCCTCCTCCTCTGCAAGGAGTCCCGGGGCCCAGTTGGAGTGGAAAGGCGAAACCACAGGCAAGCCCAGGAAAGTGCTGAGTCATGTCTGACACACTCCCTCAGCCTGCTCCTTCATGGCTAGCGAGGCTGTGAGCTAGGAAAGTCTTTGGAAGCTCAGCAAGTGGCAGCGAGATGCAGGCCCCAACCCAGCAATCCCGGTGCTTGGAGCAGGTCTCACAGCCTCCCAGTGCCAAAGCGAGCTCCTCTCTGCCAAATGCAGCTTTGCAGACGCAGGCCGCTCTGCTGCCTCTGCATCCACGAAGGAAGCTCTCTAGGCCCGCTTCCTGCGAAATCTGCTTCAGCCTGAGGGAAAAGCCCTTGGAGAGGTCTTTGCTCAGGGGCAGTTGCTCCTGTGCCTGGGGAAGAGGGAAGGGCACCACACTCCCAAGGAAAGGCCAAGACACACTCCACGCGTCTTTGCTCCTCTGGAGGGCGGCATGGAGCCTCCAACTGGGAGGTCGCTTCTCAGCGGAGACGCAGGGGCATTCTGGCTGTGATCCCGCAGCCCCTGCCTGGAGGCCCACGGTGCCTGTTTCTCTCTGGGCGTTGCTTCCACAGTGCGGCCAAGCAACATCTTCACCATGGGCACAACAGCGCTTCCCTTCCGTCTGACAGACGTCTCAGTGCTCTGCTCTAGACCTCTGAAGTGGGGAGACAACCGAGCCCAGCCTCCTTTCCAAGGAGTCCTGCGCCTTCCATTGCACTGAAAGGCAATAGCACGGGGAAGCCTAGGAAGGGGCTGAGTCATGTCGGACACACTTCCTCAGCCTGCTCCTTTCAGGGAAGCAACGCTGGGAGCTAGGAAAGCCTTCTCAAGCTCGGAGAGTGCAAGAGAGATGCAGGCCGCGCACCCGGAAATCTCGGTGCTTGGAGCCAATCTCAGCGTCTCCCAGGGGCAAAGCGAACGCCTCTCTGCCAAATCCAGCTTTGCAGACGCAGGCCGCTAGGCTGCCTCTGCATTGGCGAAGGAAGCTCTCTCCTGCCGCTTCCTGCGAAATCTGCTTCCCAGCCTCAGCGAATCTCAGTGGGAACGGTCTTTCCTCTGGGGCCGTTGCTCCTGGGCCTGGGGCTGCCGCAAGGGCACCACCCTCCCAGGGAAAGGCCAAACACACCCCACATGACTTGGCTCCTCTGGAGAGCTGCAGGCAACCTCAAACTCTCAGGAAGCTTCTCGGCTGAGACGCAGAAGCACTCTGGCTGGGATCTCGCATCCCCTGCCTGGAGGCCCAAGGTGCCTGTTTCTCCCTGGGCGTTGCTTCCCCAGAGCGGCCAGGCAACCTCTGCCCCATCTACCCTTCTGCTCTTCCCTTCCAGCTGACAGAGTTCTCCCTGCTCTACTCTAGCCCTAGGAAGTTTGGAGACAACCGGGCTCCTCCTCCTCTGCAAGGAGTCCCGGGGCCCAGTTGGAGTGGAAAGGCGAAACCACAGGCAAGCCCAGGAAAGTGCTGAGTCATGTCTGACACACTCCCTCAGCCTGCTCCTTCATGGCTAGCGAGGCTGTGAGCTAGGAAAGTCTTTGGAAGCTCAGCAAGTGGCAGCGAGATGCAGGCCCCAACCCAGCAATCCCGGTGCTTGGAGCAGGTCTCACAGCCTCCCAGTGCCAAAGCGAGCTCCTCTCTGCCAAATGCAGCTTTGCAGATGCAGGCCGCTCTGCTGCCTCTGCATCCACGAAGGAAGCTCTCTAGGCCCGCTTCCTGCGAAATCTGCTTCAGCCTGAGGGAAAAGCCCTTGGAGAGGTCTTTGCTCAGGGGCAGTTGCTCCTGTGCCTGGGGAAGAGGGAAGGGCACCACACTCCCAAGGAAAGGCCAAGACACACTCCACGCGTCTTTGCTCCTCTGGAGGGCGGCATGGAGCCTCCAACTGGGAGGTCGCTTCTCAGCGGAGACGCAGGGGCATTCTGGCTGTGATCCCGCAGCCCCTGCCTGGAGGCCCACGGTGCCTGTTTCTCTCTGGGCGTTGCTTCCACAGTGCGGCCAAGCAACATCTTCACCATGGGCACAACAGCGCTTCCCTTCCGTCTGACAGACGTCTCAGTGCTCTGCTCTAGACCTCTGAAGTGGGGAGACAACCGAGCCCAGCCTCCTTTCCAAGGAGTCCTGCGCCTTCCATTGCACTGAAAGGCAATAGCACGGGGAAGCCTAGGAAGGGGCTGAGTCATGTCGGACACACTTCCTCAGCCTGCTCCTTTCAGGGAAGCAACGCTGGGAGCTAGGAAAGCCTTCTCAAGCTCGGAGAGTGCAAGAGAGATGCAGGCCGCGCACCCGGAAATCTCGGTGCTTGGAGCCAATCTCAGCGTCTCCCAGGGGCAAAGCGAACGCCTCTCTGCCAAATCCAGCTTTGCAGACGCAGGCCGCTAGGCTGCCTCTGCATTGGCGAAGGAAGCTCTCTCCTGCCGCTTCCTGCGAAATCTGCTTCCCAGCCTCAGCGAATCTCAGTGGGAACGGTCTTTCCTCTGGGGCCGTTGCTCCTGGGCCTGGGGCTGCCGCAAGGGCACCACCCTCCCAGGGAAAGGCCAAACACACCCCACATGACTTGGCTCCTCTGGAGAGCTGCAGGCAACCTCAAACTCTCAGGAAGCTTCTCGGCTGAGACGCAGAAGCACTCTGGCTGGGATCTCGCATCCCCTGCCTGGAGGCCCAAGGTGCCTGTTTCTCCCTGGGCGTTGCTTCCCCAGAGCGGCCAGGCAACCTCTGCCCCATCTACCCTTCTGCTCTTCCCTTCCAGCTGACAGAGTTCTCCCTGCTCTACTCTAGCCCTAGGAAGTTTGGAGACAACCGGGCTCCTCCTCCTCTGCAAGGAGTCCCGGGGCCCAGTTGGAGTGGAAAGGCGAAACCACAGGCAAGCCCAGGAAAGTGCTGAGTCATGTCTGACACACTCCCTCAGCCTGCTCCTTCATGGCTAGCGAGGCTGTGAGCTAGGAAAGTCTTTGGAAGCTCAGCAAGTGGCAGCGAGATGCAGGCCCCAACCCAGCAATCCCGGTGCTTGGAGCAGGTCTCACAGCCTCCCAGTGCCAAAGCGAGCTCCTCTCTGCCAAATGCAGCTTTGCAGACGCAGGCCGCTCTGCTGCCTCTGCATCCACGAAGGAAGCTCTCTAGGCCCGCTTCCTGCGAAATCTGCTTCAGCCTGAGGGAAAAGCCCTTGGAGAGGTCTTTGCTCAGGGGCAGTTGCTCCTGTGCCTGGGGAAGAGGGAAGGGCACCACACTCCCAAGGAAAGGCCAAGACACACTCCACGCGTCTTTGCTCCTCTGGAGGGCGGCATGGAGCCTCCAACTGGGAGGTCGCTTCTCAGCGGAGACGCAGGGGCATTCTGGCTGTGATCCCGCAGCCCCTGCCTGGAGGCCCACGGTGCCTGTTTCTCTCTGGGCGTTGCTTCCACAGTGCGGCCAAGCAACATCTTCACCATGGGCACAACAGCGCTTCCCTTCCGTCTGACAGACGTCTCAGTGCTCTGCTCTAGACCTCTGAAGTGGGGAGACAACCGAGCCCAGCCTCCTTTCCAAGGAGTCCTGCGCCTTCCATTGCACTGAAAGGCAATAGCACGGGGAAGCCTAGGAAGGGGCTGAGTCATGTCGGACACACTTCCTCAGCCTGCTCCTTTCAGGGAAGCAACGCTGGGAGCTAGGAAAGCCTTCTCAAGCTCGGAGAGTGCAAGAGAGATGCAGGCCGCGCACCCGGAAATCTCGGTGCTTGGAGCCAATCTCAGCGTCTCCCAGGGGCAAAGCGAACGCCTCTCTGCCAAATCCAGCTTTGCAGACGCAGGCCGCTAGGCTGCCTCTGCATTGGCGAAGGAAGCTCTCTCCTGCCGCTTCCTGCGAAATCTGCTTCCCAGCCTCAGCGAATCTCAGTGGGAACGGTCTTTCCTCTGGGGCCGTTGCTCCTGGGCCTGGGGCTGCCGCAAGGGCACCACCCTCCCAGGGAAAGGCCAAACACACCCCACATGACTTGGCTCCTCTGGAGAGCTGCAGGCAACCTCAAACTCTCAGGAAGCTTCTCGGCTGAGACGCAGAAGCACTCTGGCTGGGATCTCGCATCCCCTGCCTGGAGGCCCATGGTGCCTGTTTCTCCCTGGGCGTTGCTTCCCCAGAGCGGCCAGGCAACCTCTGCCCCATCTACCCTTCTGCTCTTCCCTTCCAGCTGACAGAGTTCTCCCTGCTCTACTCTAGCCCTAGGAAGTTTGGAGACAACCGGGCTCCTCCTCCTCTGCAAGGAGTCCCGGGGCCCAGTTGGAGTGGAAAGGCGAAACCACAGGCAAGCCCAGGAAAGTGCTGAGTCATGTCCGACACACTCCCTCAGCCTGCTCCTTCATGGCTAGCGAGGCTGTGAGCTAGGAAAGTCTTTGGAAGCTCAGCAAGTGGCAGCGAGATGCAGGCCCCAACCCAGCAATCCCGGTGCTTGGAGCAGGTCTCACAGCCTCCCAGTGCCAAAGCGAGCTCCTCTCTGCCAAATGCAGCTTTGCAGACGCAGGCCGCTCTGCTGCCTCTGCATCCACGAAGGAAGCTCTCTAGGCCCGCTTCCTGCGAAATCTGCTTCAGCCTGAGGGAAAAGCCCTTGGAGAGGTCTTTGCTCAGGGGCAGTTGCTCCTGTGCCTGGGGAAGAGGGAAGGGCACCACACTCCCAAGGAAAGGCCAAGACACACTCCACGCGTCTTTGCTCCTCTGGAGGGCGGCATGGAGCCTCCAACTGGGAGGTCGCTTCTCAGCGGAGACGCAGGGGCATTCTGGCTGTGATCCCGCAGCCCCTGCCTGGAGGCCCACGGTGCCTGTTTCTCTCTGGGCGTTGCTTCCACAATGCGGCCAAGCAACATCTTCACCATGGGCACAACAGCGCTTCCCTTCCGTCTGACAGACGTCTCAGTGCTCTGCTCTAGACCTCTGAAGTGGGGAGACAACCGAGCCCAGCCTCCTTTCCAAGGAGTCCTGCGCCTTCGATTGCACTGAAAGGCAATAGCACGGGGAAGCCTAGGAAGGGGCTGAGTCATGTCGGACACACTTCCTCAGCCTGCTCCTTTCAGGGAAGCAACGCTGGGAGCTAGGAAAGCCTTCTCAAGCTCGGAGAGTGCAAGAGAGATGCAGGCGGCGCACCCGGAAATCTCGGTGCTTGGAGCCAATCTCAGCGTCTCCCAGGGGCAAAGCGAACGCCTCTCTGCCAAATCCAGCTGTGCAGACGCAGGCCGCTAGGCTGCCTCTGCATTGGCGAAGGAAGCTCTCTCCTGCCGCTTCCTGCGAAATCTGCTTCCCAGCCTCAGCGAATCTCAGTGGGAACGGTCTTTCCTCTGGGGCCGTTGCTCCTGGGCCTGGGGCTGCCGCAAGGGCACCACCCTCCCAGGGAAAGGCCAAACACACCCCACATGACTTGGCTCCTCTGGAGAGCTGCAGGCAACCTCAAACTCTCAGGAAGCTTCTCGGCTGAGACGCAGAAGCACTCTGGCTGGGATCTCGCATCCCCTGCCTGGAGGCCCATGGTGCCTGTTTCTCCCTGGGCGTTGCTTCCCCAGAGCGGCCAGGCAACCTCTGCCCCATCTACCCTTCTGCTCTTCCCTTCCAGCTGACAGAGTTCTCCCTGCTCTACTCTAGCCCTAGGAAGTTTGGAGACAACCGGGCTCCTCCTCCTCTGCAAGGAGTCCCGGGGCCCAGTTGGAGTGGAAAGGCGAAACCACAGGCAAGCCCAGGAAAGTGCTGAGTCATGTCCGACACACTCCCTCAGCCTGCTCCTTCATGGCTAGCGAGGCTGTGAGCTAGGAAAGTCTTTGGAAGCTCAGCAAGTGGCAGCGAGATGCAGGCCCCAACCCAGCAATCCCGGTGCTTGGAGCAGGTCTCACAGCCTCCCAGTGCCAAAGCGAGCTCCTCTCTGCCAAATGCAGCTTTGCAGACGCAGGCCGCTCTGCTGCCTCTGCATCCACGAAGGAAGCTCTCTAGGCCCGCTTCCTGCGAAATCTGCTTCAGCCTGAGGGAAAAGCCCTTGGAGAGGTCTTTGCTCAGGGGCAGTTGCTCCTGTGCCTGGGGAAGAGGGAAGGGCACCACACTCCCAAGGAAAGGCCAAGACACACTCCACGCGTCTTTGCTCCTCTGGAGGGCGGCATGGAGCCTCCAACTGGGAGGTCGCTTCTCAGCGGAGACGCAGGGGCATTCTGGCTGTGATCCCGCAGCCCCTGCCTGGAGGCCCACGGTGCCTGTTTCTCTCTGGGCGTTGCTTCCACAGTGCGGCCAAGCAACATCTTCACCATGGGCACAACAGCGCTTCCCTTCCGTCTGACAGACGTCTCAGTGCTCTGCTCTAGACCTCTGAAGTGGGGAGACAACCGAGCCCAGCCTCCTTTCCAAGGAGTCCTGCGCCTTCCATTGCACTGAAAGGCAATAGCACGGGGAAGCCTAGGAAGGGGCTGAGTCATGTCGGACACACTTCCTCAGCCTGCTCCTTTCAGGGAAGCAACGCTGGGAGCTAGGAAAGCCTTCTCAAGCTCGGAGAGTGCAAGAGAGATGCAGGCCGCGCACCCGGAAATCTCGGTGCTTGGAGCCAATCTCAGCGTCTCCCAGGGGCAAAGCGAACGCCTCTCTGCCAAATCCAGCTGTGCAGACGCAGGCCGCTAGGCTGCCTCTGCATTGGCGAAGGAAGCTCTCTCCTGCCGCTTCCTGCGAAATCTGCTTCCCAGCCTCAGCGAATCTCAGTGGGAACGGTCTTTCCTCTGGGGCCGTTGCTCCTGGGCCTGGGGCTGCCGCAAGGGCACCACCCTCCCAGGGAAAGGCCAAACACACCCCACATGACTTGGCTCCTCTGGAGAGCTGCAGGCAACCTCAAACTCTCAGGAAGCTTCTCGGCTGAGACGCAGAAGCACTCTGGCTGGGATCTCGCATCCCCTGCCTGGAGGCCCATGGTGCCTGTTTCTCCCTGGGCGTTGCTTCCCCAGAGCGGCCAGGCAACCTCTGCCCCATCTACCCTTCTGCTCTTCCCTTCCAGCTGACAGAGTTCTCCCTGCTCTACTCTAGCCCTAGGAAGTTTGGAGACAACCGGGCTCCTCCTCCTCTGCAAGGAGTCCCGGGGCCCAGTTGGAGTGGAAAGGCGAAACCACAGGCAAGCCCAGGAAAGTGCTGAGTCATGTCCGACACACTCCCTCAGCCTGCTCCTTCATGGCTAGCGAGGCTGTGAGCTAGGAAAGTCTTTGGAAGCTCAGCAAGTGGCAGCGAGATGCAGGCCCCAACCCAGCAATCCCGGTGCTTGGAGCAGGTCTCACAGCCTCCCAGTGCCAAAGCGAGCTCCTCTCTGCCAAATGCAGCTTTGCAGACGCAGGCCGCTCTGCTGCCTCTGCATCCACGAAGGAAGCTCTCTAGGCCCGCTTCCTGCGAAATCTGCTTCAGCCTGAGGGAAAAGCCCTTGGAGAGGTCTTTGCTCAGGGGCAGTTGCTCCTGTGCCTGGGGAAGAGGGAAGGGCACCACACTCCCAAGGAAAGGCCAAGACACACTCCACGCGTCTTTGCTCCTCTGGAGGGCGGCATGGAGCCTCCAACTGGGAGGTCGCTTCTCAGCGGAGACGCAGGGGCATTCTGGCTGTGATCCCGCAGCCCCTGCCTGGAGGCCCACGGTGCCTGTTTCTCTCTGGGCGTTGCTTCCACAGTGCGGCCAAGCAACATCTTCACCATGGGCACAACAGCGCTTCCCTTCCGTCTGACAGACGTCTCAGTGCTCTGCTCTAGACCTCTGAAGTGGGGAGACAACCGAGCCCAGCCTCCTTTCCAAGGAGTCCTGCGCCTTCCATTGCACTGAAAGGCAATAGCACGGGGAAGCCTAGGAAGGGGCTGAGTCATGTCGGACACACTTCCTCAGCCTGCTCCTTTCAGGGAAGCAACGCTGGGAGCTAGGAAAGCCTTCTCAAGCTCGGAGAGTGCAAGAGAGATGCAGGCCGCGCACCCGGAAATCTCGGTGCTTGGAGCCAATCTCAGCGTCTCCCAGGGGCAAAGCGAACGCCTCTCTGCCAAATCCAGCTGTGCAGACGCAGGCCGCTAGGCTGCCTCTGCATTGGCGAAGGAAGCTCTCTCCTGCCGCTTCCTGCGAAATCTGCTTCCCAGCCTCAGCGAATCTCAGTGGGAACGGTCTTTCCTCTGGGGCCGTTGCTCCTGGGCCTGGGGCTGCCGCAAGGGCACCACCCTCCCAGGGAAAGGCCAAACACACCCCACATGACTTGGCTCCTCTGGAGAGCTGCAGGCAACCTCAAACTCTCAGGAAGCTTCTCGGCTGAGACGCAGAAGCACTCTGGCTGGGATCTCGCATCCCCTGCCTGGAGGCCCATGGTGCCTGTTTCTCCCTGGGCGTTGCTTCCCCAGAGCGGCCAGGCAACCTCTGCCCCATCTACCCTTCTGCTCTTCCCTTCCAGCTGACAGAGTTCTCCCTGCTCTACTCTAGCCCTAGGAAGTTTGGAGACAACCGGGCTCCTCCTCCTCTGCAAGGAGTCCCGGGGCCCAGTTGGAGTGGAAAGGCGAAACCACAGGCAAGCCCAGGAAAGTGCTGAGTCATGTCCGACACACTCCCTCAGCCTGCTCCTTCATGGCTAGCGAGGCTGTGAGCTAGGAAAGTCTTTGGAAGCTCAGCAAGTGGCAGCGAGATGCAGGCCCCAACCCAGCAATCCCGGTGCTTGGAGCAGGTCTCACAGCCTCCCAGTGCCAAAGCGAGCTCCTCTCTGCCAAATGCAGCTTTGCAGACGCAGGCCGCTCTGCTGCCTCTGCATCCACGAAGGAAGCTCTCTAGGCCCGCTTCCTGCGAAATCTGCTTCAGCCTGAGGGAAAAGCCCTTGGAGAGGTCTTTGCTCAGGGGCAGTTGCTCCTGTGCCTGGGGAAGAGGGAAGGGCACCACACTCCCAAGGAAAGGCCAAGACACACTCCACGCGTCTTTGCTCCTCTGGAGGGCGGCATGGAGCCTCCAACTGGGAGGTCGCTTCTCAGCGGAGACGCAGGGGCATTCTGGCTGTGATCCCGCAGCCCCTGCCTGGAGGCCCACGGTGCCTGTTTCTCTCTGGGCGTTGCTTCCACAGTGCGGCCAAGCAACATCTTCACCATGGGCACAACAGCGCTTCCCTTCCGTCTGACAGACGTCTCAGTGCTCTGCTCTAGACCTCTGAAGTGGGGAGACAACCGAGCCCAGCCTCCTTTCCAAGGAGTCCTGCGCCTTCCATTGCACTGAAAGGCAATAGCACGGGGAAGCCTAGGAAGGGGCTGAGTCATGTCGGACACACTTCCTCAGCCTGCTCCTTTCAGGGAAGCAACGCTGGGAGCTAGGAAAGCCTTCTCAAGCTCGGAGAGTGCAAGAGAGATGCAGGCCGCGCACCCGGAAATCTCGGTGCTTGGAGCCAATCTCAGCGTCTCCCAGGGGCAAAGCGAACGCCTCTCTGCCAAATCCAGCTGTGCAGACGCAGGCCGCTAGGCTGCCTCTGCATTGGCGAAGGAAGCTCTCTCCTGCCGCTTCCTGCGAAATCTGCTTCCCAGCCTCAGCGAATCTCAGTGGGAACGGTCTTTCCTCTGGGGCCGTTGCTCCTGGGCCTGGGGCTGCCGCAAGGGCACCACCCTCCCAGGGAAAGGCCAAACACACCCCACATGACTTGGCTCCTCTGGAGAGCTGCAGGCAACCTCAAACTCTCAGGAAGCTTCTCGGCTGAGACGCAGAAGCACTCTGGCTGGGATCTCGCATCCCCTGCCTGGAGGCCCATGGTGCCTGTTTCTCCCTGGGCGTTGCTTCCCCAGAGCGGCCAGGCAACCTCTGCCCCATCTACCCTTCTGCTCTTCCCTTCCAGCTGACAGAGTTCTCCCTGCTCTACTCTAGCCCTAGGAAGTTTGGAGACAACCGGGCTCCTCCTCCTCTGCAAGGAGTCCCGGGGCCCAGTTGGAGTGGAAAGGCGAAACCACAGGCAAGCCCAGGAAAGTGCTGAGTCATGTCCGACACACTCCCTCAGCCTGCTCCTTCATGGCTAGCGAGGCTGTGAGCTAGGAAAGTCTTTGGAAGCTCAGCAAGTGGCAGCGAGATGCAGGCCCCAACCCAGCAATCCCGGTGCTTGGAGCAGGTCTCACAGCCTCCCAGTGCCAAAGCGAGCTCCTCTCTGCCAAATGCAGCTTTGCAGACGCAGGCCGCTCTGCTGCCTCTGCATCCACGAAGGAAGCTCTCTAGGCCCGCTTCCTGCGAAATCTGCTTCAGCCTGAGGGAAAAGCCCTTGGAGAGGTCTTTGCTCAGGGGCAGTTGCTCCTGTGCCTGGGGAAGAGGGAAGGGCACCACACTCCCAAGGAAAGGCCAAGACACACTCCACGCGTCTTTGCTCCTCTGGAGGGCGGCATGGAGCCTCCAACTGGGAGGTCGCTTCTCAGCGGAGACGCAGGGGCATTCTGGCTGTGATCCCGCAGCCCCTGCCTGGAGGCCCACGGTGCCTGTTTCTCTCTGGGCGTTGCTTCCACAGTGCGGCCAAGCAACATCTTCACCATGGGCACAACAGCGCTTCCCTTCCGTCTGACAGACGTCTCAGTGCTCTGCTCTAGACCTCTGAAGTGGGGAGACAACCGAGCCCAGCCTCCTTTCCAAGGAGTCCTGCGCCTTCCATTGCACTGAAAGGCAATAGCACGGGGAAGCCTAGGAAGGGGCTGAGTCATGTCGGACACACTTCCTCAGCCTGCTCCTTTCAGGGAAGCAACGCTGGGAGCTAGGAAAGCCTTCTCAAGCTCGGAGAGTGCAAGAGAGATGCAGGCCGCGCACCCGGAAATCTCGGTGCTTGGAGCCAATCTCAGCGTCTCCCAGGGGCAAAGCGAACGCCTCTCTGCCAAATCCAGCTGTGCAGACGCAGGCCGCTAGGCTGCCTCTGCATTGGCGAAGGAAGCTCTCTCCTGCCGCTTCCTGCGAAATCTGCTTCCCAGCCTCAGCGAATCTCAGTGGGAACGGTCTTTCCTCTGGGGCCGTTGCTCCTGGGCCTGGGGCTGCCGCAAGGGCACCACCCTCCCAGGGAAAGGCCAAACACACCCCACATGACTTGGCTCCTCTGGAGAGCTGCAGGCAACCTCAAACTCTCAGGAAGCTTCTCGGCTGAGACGCAGAAGCACTCTGGCTGGGATCTCGCATCCCCTGCCTGGAGGCCCATGGTGCCTGTTTCTCCCTGGGCGTTGCTTCCCCAGAGCGGCCAGGCAACCTCTGCCCCATCTACCCTTCTGCTCTTCCCTTCCAGCTGACAGAGTTCTCCCTGCTCTACTCTAGCCCTAGGAAGTTTGGAGACAACCGGGCTCCTCCTCCTCTGCAAGGAGTCCCGGGGCCCAGTTGGAGTGGAAAGGCGAAACCACAGGCAAGCCCAGGAAAGTGCTGAGTCATGTCCGACACACTCCCTCAGCCTGCTCCTTCATGGCTAGCGAGGCTGTGAGCTAGGAAAGTCTTTGGAAGCTCAGCAAGTGGCAGCGAGATGCAGGCCCCAACCCAGCAATCCCGGTGCTTGGAGCAGGTCTCACAGCCTCCCAGTGCCAAAGCGAGCTCCTCTCTGCCAAATGCAGCTTTGCAGACGCAGGCCGCTCTGCTGCCTCTGCATCCACGAAGGAAGCTCTCTAGGCCCGCTTCCTGCGAAATCTGCTTCAGCCTGAGGGAAAAGCCCTTGGAGAGGTCTTTGCTCAGGGGCAGTTGCTCCTGTGCCTGGGGAAGAGGGAAGGGCACCACACTCCCAAGGAAAGGCCAAGACACACTCCACGCGTCTTTGCTCCTCTGGAGGGCGGCATGGAGCCTCCAACTGGGAGGTCGCTTCTCAGCGGAGACGCAGGGGCATTCTGGCTGTGATCCCGCAGCCCCTGCCTGGAGGCCCACGGTGCCTGTTTCTCTCTGGGCGTTGCTTCCACAGTGCGGCCAAGCAACATCTTCACCATGGGCACAACAGCGCTTCCCTTCCGTCTGACAGACGTCTCAGTGCTCTGCTCTAGACCTCTGAAGTGGGGAGACAACCGAGCCCAGCCTCCTTTCCAAGGAGTCCTGCGCCTTCCATTGCACTGAAAGGCAATAGCACGGGGAAGCCTAGGAAGGGGCTGAGTCATGTCGGACACACTTCCTCAGCCTGCTCCTTTCAGGGAAGCAACGCTGGGAGCTAGGAAAGCCTTCTCAAGCTCGGAGAGTGCAAGAGAGATGCAGGCCGCGCACCCGGAAATCTCGGTGCTTGGAGCCAATCTCAGCGTCTCCCAGGGGCAAAGCGAACGCCTCTCTGCCAAATCCAGCTGTGCAGACGCAGGCCGCTAGGCTGCCTCTGCATTGGCGAAGGAAGCTCTCTCCTGCCGCTTCCTGCGAAATCTGCTTCCCAGCCTCAGCGAATCTCAGTGGGAACGGTCTTTCCTCTGGGGCCGTTGCTCCTGGGCCTGGGGCTGCCGCAAGGGCACCACCCTCCCAGGGAAAGGCCAAACACACCCCACATGACTTGGCTCCTCTGGAGAGCTGCAGGCAACCTCAAACTCTCAGGAAGCTTCTCGGCTGAGACGCAGAAGCACTCTGGCTGGGATCTCGCATCCCCTGCCTGGAGGCCCATGGTGCCTGTTTCTCCCTGGGCGTTGCTTCCCCAGAGCGGCCAGGCAACCTCTGCCCCATCTACCCTTCTGCTCTTCCCTTCCAGCTGACAGAGTTCTCCCTGCTCTACTCTAGCCCTAGGAAGTTTGGAGACAACCGGGCTCCTCCTCCTCTGCAAGGAGTCCCGGGGCCCAGTTGGAGTGGAAAGGCGAAACCACAGGCAAGCCCAGGAAAGTGCTGAGTCATGTCTGACACACTCCCTCAGCCTGCTCCTTCATGGCTAGCGAGGCTGTGAGCTAGGAAAGTCTTTGGAAGCTCAGCAAGTGGCAGCGAGATGCAGGCCCCAACCCAGCAATCCCGGTGCTTGGAGCAGGTCTCACAGCCTCCCAGTGCCAAAGCGAGCTCCTCTCTGCCAAATGCAGCTTTGCAGACGCAGGCCGCTCTGCTGCCTCTGCATCCACGAAGGAAGCTCTCTAGGCCCGCTTCCTGCGAAATCTGCTTCAGCCTGAGGGAAAAGCCCTTGGAGAGGTCTTTGCTCAGGGGCAGTTGCTCCTGTGCCTGGGGAAGAGGGAAGGGCACCACACTCCCAAGGAAAGGCCAAGACACACTCCACGCGTCTTTGCTCCTCTGGAGGGCGGCATGGAGCCTCCAACTGGGAGGTCGCTTCTCAGCGGAGACGCAGGGGCATTCTGGCTGTGATCCCGCAGCCCCTGCCTGGAGGCCCACGGTGCCTGTTTCTCTCTGGGCGTTGCTTCCACAGTGCGGCCAAGCAACATCTTCACCATGGGCACAACAGCGCTTCCCTTCCGTCTGACAGACGTCTCAGTGCTCTGCTCTAGACCTCTGAAGTGGGGAGACAACCGAGCCCAGCCTCCTTTCCAAGGAGTCCTGCGCCTTCCATTGCACTGAAAGGCAATAGCACGGGGAAGCCTAGGAAGGGGCTGAGTCATGTCGGACACACTTCCTCAGCCTGCTCCTTTCAGGGAAGCAACGCTGGGAGCTAGGAAAGCCTTCTCAAGCTCGGAGAGTGCAAGAGAGATGCAGGCCGCGCACCCGGAAATCTCGGTGCTTGGAGCCAATCTCAGCGTCTCCCAGGGGCAAAGCGAACGCCTCTCTGCCAAATCCAGCTGTGCAGACGCAGGCCGCTAGGCTGCCTCTGCATTGGCGAAGGAAGCTCTCTCCTGCCGCTTCCTGCGAAATCTGCTTCCCAGCCTCAGCGAATCTCAGTGGGAACGGTCTTTCCTCTGGGGCCGTTGCTCCTGGGCCTGGGGCTGCCGCAAGGGCACCACCCTCCCAGGGAAAGGCCAAACACACCCCACATGACTTGGCTCCTCTGGAGAGCTGCAGGCAACCTCAAACTCTCAGGAAGCTTCTCGGCTGAGACGCAGAAGCACTCTGGCTGGGATCTCGCATCCCCTGCCTGGAGGCCCAAGGTGCCTGTTTCTCCCTGGGCGTTGCTTCCCCAGAGCGGCCAGGCAACCTCTGCCCCATCTACCCTTCTGCTCTTCCCTTCCAGCTGACAGAGTTCTCCCTGCTCTACTCTAGCCCTAGGAAGTTTGGAGACAACCGGGCTCCTCCTCCTCTGCAAGGAGTCCCGGGGCCCAGTTGGAGTGGAAAGGCGAAACCACAGGCAAGCCCAGGAAAGTGCTGAGTCATGTCTGACACACTCCCTCAGCCTGCTCCTTCATGGCTAGCGAGGCTGTGAGCTAGGAAAGTCTTTGGAAGCTCAGCAAGTGGCAGCGAGATGCAGGCCCCAACCCAGCAATCCCGGTGCTTGGAGCAGGTCTCACAGCCTCCCAGTGCCAAAGCGAGCTCCTCTCTGCCAAATGCAGCTTTGCAGACGCAGGCCGCTCTGCTGCCTCTGCATCCACGAAGGAAGCTCTCTAGGCCCGCTTCCTGCGAAATCTGCTTCAGCCTGAGGGAAAAGCCCTTGGAGAGGTCTTTGCTCAGGGGCAGTTGCTCCTGTGCCTGGGGAAGAGGGAAGGGCACCACACTCCCAAGGAAAGGCCAAGACACACTCCACGCGTCTTTGCTCCTCTGGAGGGCGGCATGGAGCCTCCAACTGGGAGGTCGCTTCTCAGCGGAGACGCAGGGGCATTCTGGCTGTGATCCCGCAGCCCCTGCCTGGAGGCCCACGGTGCCTGTTTCTCTCTGGGCGTTGCTTCCACAGTGCGGCCAAGCAACATCTTCACCATGGGCACAACAGCGCTTCCCTTCCGTCTGACAGACGTCTCAGTGCTCTGCTCTAGACCTCTGAAGTGGGGAGACAACCGAGCCCAGCCTCCTTTCCAAGGAGTCCTGCGCCTTCCATTGCACTGAAAGGCAATAGCACGGGGAAGCCTAGGAAGGGGCTGAGTCATGTCGGACACACTTCCTCAGCCTGCTCCTTTCAGGGAAGCAACGCTGGGAGCTAGGAAAGCCTTCTCAAGCTCGGAGAGTGCAAGAGAGATGCAGGCCGCGCACCCGGAAATCTCGGTGCTTGGAGCCAATCTCAGCGTCTCCCAGGGGCAAAGCGAACGCCTCTCTGCCAAATCCAGCTTTGCAGACGCAGGCCGCTAGGCTGCCTCTGCATTGGCGAAGGAAGCTCTCTCCTGCCGCTTCCTGCGAAATCTGCTTCCCAGCCTCAGCGAATCTCAGTGGGAACGGTCTTTCCTCTGGGGCCGTTGCTCCTGGGCCTGGGGCTGCCGCAAGGGCACCACCCTCCCAGGGAAAGGCCAAACACACCCCACATGACTTGGCTCCTCTGGAGAGCTGCAGGCAACCTCAAACTCTCAGGAAGCTTCTCGGCTGAGACGCAGAAGCACTCTGGCTGGGATCTCGCATCCCCTGCCTGGAGGCCCATGGTGCCTGTTTCTCCCTGGGCGTTGCTTCCCCAGAGCGGCCAGGCAACCTCTGCCCCATCTACCCTTCTGCTCTTCCCTTCCAGCTGACAGAGTTCTCCCTGCTCTACTCTAGCCCTAGGAAGTTTGGAGACAACCGGGCTCCTCCTCCTCTGCAAGGAGTCCCGGGGCCCAGTTGGAGTGGAAAGGCGAAACCACAGGCAAGCCCAGGAAAGTGCTGAGTCATGTCCGACACACTCCCTCAGCCTGCTCCTTCATGGCTAGCGAGGCTGTGAGCTAGGAAAGTCTTTGGAAGCTCAGCAAGTGGCAGCGAGATGCAGGCCCCAACCCAGCAATCCCGGTGCTTGGAGCAGGTCTCACAGCCTCCCAGTGCCAAAGCGAGCTCCTCTCTGCCAAATGCAGCTTTGCAGACGCAGGCCGCTCTGCTGCCTCTGCATCCACGAAGGAAGCTCTCTAGGCCCGCTTCCTGCGAAATCTGCTTCAGCCTGAGGGAAAAGCCCTTGGAGAGGTCTTTGCTCAGGGGCAGTTGCTCCTGTGCCTGGGGAAGAGGGAAGGGCACCACACTCCCAAGGAAAGGCCAAGACACACTCCACGCGTCTTTGCTCCTCTGGAGGGCGGCATGGAGCCTCCAACTGGGAGGTCGCTTCTCAGCGGAGACGCAGGGGCATTCTGGCTGTGATCCCGCAGCCCCTGCCTGGAGGCCCACGGTGCCTGTTTCTCTCTGGGCGTTGCTTCCACAGTGCGGCCAAGCAACATCTTCACCATGGGCACAACAGCGCTTCCCTTCCGTCTGACAGACGTCTCAGTGCTCTGCTCTAGACCTCTGAAGTGGGGAGACAACCGAGCCCAGCCTCCTTTCCAAGGAGTCCTGCGCCTTCCATTGCACTGAAAGGCAATAGCACGGGGAAGCCTAGGAAGGGGCTGAGTCATGTCGGACACACTTCCTCAGCCTGCTCCTTTCAGGGAAGCAACGCTGGGAGCTAGGAAAGCCTTCTCAAGCTCGGAGAGTGCAAGAGAGATGCAGGCCGCGCACCCGGAAATCTCGGTGCTTGGAGCCAATCTCAGCGTCTCCCAGGGGCAAAGCGAACGCCTCTCTGCCAAATCCAGCTGTGCAGACGCAGGCCGCTAGGCTGCCTCTGCATTGGCGAAGGAAGCTCTCTCCTGCCGCTTCCTGCGAAATCTGCTTCCCAGCCTCAGCGAATCTCAGTGGGAACGGTCTTTCCTCTGGGGCCGTTGCTCCTGGGCCTGGGGCTGCCGCAAGGGCACCACCCTCCCAGGGAAAGGCCAAACACACCCCACATGACTTGGCTCCTCTGGAGAGCTGCAGGCAACCTCAAACTCTCAGGAAGCTTCTCGGCTGAGACGCAGAAGCACTCTGGCTGGGATCTCGCATCCCCTGCCTGGAGGCCCATGGTGCCTGTTTCTCCCTGGGCGTTGCTTCCCCAGAGCGGCCAGGCAACCTCTGCCCCATCTACCCTTCTGCTCTTCCCTTCCAGCTGACAGAGTTCTCCCTGCTCTACTCTAGCCCTAGGAAGTTTGGAGACAACCGGGCTCCTCCTCCTCTGCAAGGAGTCCCGGGGCCCAGTTGGAGTGGAAAGGCGAAACCACAGGCAAGCCCAGGAAAGTGCTGAGTCATGTCTGACACACTCCCTCAGCCTGCTCCTTCATGGCTAGCGAGGCTGTGAGCTAGGAAAGTCTTTGGAAGCTCAGCAAGTGGCAGCGAGATGCAGGCCCCAACCCAGCAATCCCGGTGCTTGGAGCAGGTCTCACAGCCTCCCAGTGCCAAAGCGAGCTCCTCTCTGCCAAATGCAGCTTTGCAGACGCAGGCCGCTCTGCTGCCTCTGCATCCACGAAGGAAGCTCTCTAGGCCCGCTTCCTGCGAAATCTGCTTCAGCCTGAGGGAAAAGCCCTTGGAGAGGTCTTTGCTCAGGGGCAGTTGCTCCTGTGCCTGGGGAAGAGGGAAGGGCACCACACTCCCAAGGAAAGGCCAAGACACACTCCACGCGTCTTTGCTCCTCTGGAGGGCGGCATGGAGCCTCCAACTGGGAGGTCGCTTCTCAGCGGAGACGCAGGGGCATTCTGGCTGTGATCCCGCAGCCCCTGCCTGGAGGCCCACGGTGCCTGTTTCTCTCTGGGCGTTGCTTCCACAGTGCGGCCAAGCAACATCTTCACCATGGGCACAACAGCGCTTCCCTTCCGTCTGACAGACGTCTCAGTGCTCTGCTCTAGACCTCTGAAGTGGGGAGACAACCGAGCCCAGCCTCCTTTCCAAGGAGTCCTGCGCCTTCCATTGCACTGAAAGGCAATAGCACGGGGAAGCCTAGGAAGGGGCTGAGTCATGTCGGACACACTTCCTCAGCCTGCTCCTTTCAGGGAAGCAACGCTGGGAGCTAGCAAAGCCTTCTCAAGCTCGGAGAGTGCAAGAGAGATGCAGGCCGCGCACCCGGAAATCTCGGTGCTTGGAGCCAATCTCAGCGTCTCCCAGGGGCAAAGCGAACGCCTCTCTGCCAAATCCAGCTTTGCAGACGCAGGCCGCTAGGCTGCCTCTGCATTGGCGAAGGAAGCTCTCTCCTGCCGCTTCCTGCGAAATCTGCTTCCCAGCCTCAGCGAATCTCAGTGGGAACGGTCTTTCCTCTGGGGCCGTTGCTCCTGGGCCTGGGGCTGCCGCAAGGGCACCACCCTCCCAGGGAAAGGCCAAACACACCCCACATGACTTGGCTCCTCTGGAGAGCTGCAGGCAACCTCAAACTCTCAGGAAGCTTCTCGGCTGAGACGCAGAAGCACTCTGGCTGGGATCTCGCATCCCCTGCCTGGAGGCCCATGGTGCCTGTTTCTCCCTGGGCGTTGCTTCCCCAGAGCGGCCAGGCAACCTCTGCCCCATCTACCCTTCTGCTCTTCCCTTCCAGCTGACAGAGTTCTCCCTGCTCTACTCTAGCCCTAGGAAGTTTGGAGACAACCGGGCTCCTCCTCCTCTGCAAGGAGTCCCGGGGCCCAGTTGGAGTGGAAAGGCGAAACCACAGGCAAGCCCAGGAAAGTGCTGAGTCATGTCCGACACACTCCCTCAGCCTGCTCCTTCATGGCTAGCGAGGCTGTGAGCTAGGAAAGTCTTTGGAAGCTCAGCAAGTGGCAGCGAGATGCAGGCCCCAACCCAGCAATCCCGGTGCTTGGAGCAGGTCTCACAGCCTCCCAGTGCCAAAGCGAGCTCCTCTCTGCCAAATGCAGCTTTGCAGACGCAGGCCGCTCTGCTGCCTCTGCATCCACGAAGGAAGCTCTCTAGGCCCGCTTCCTGCGAAATCTGCTTCAGCCTGAGGGAAAAGCCCTTGGAGAGGTCTTTGCTCAGGGGCAGTTGCTCCTGTGCCTGGGGAAGAGGGAAGGGCACCACACTCCCAAGGAAAGGCCAAGACACACTCCACGCGTCTTTGCTCCTCTGGAGGGCGGCATGGAGCCTCCAACTGGGAGGTCGCTTCTCAGCGGAGACGCAGGGGCATTCTGGCTGTGATCCCGCAGCCCCTGCCTGGAGGCCCACGGTGCCTGTTTCTCTCTGGGCGTTGCTTCCACAGTGCGGCCAAGCAACATCTTCACCATGGGCACAACAGCGCTTCCCTTCCGTCTGACAGACGTCTCAGTGCTCTGCTCTAGACCTCTGAAGTGGGGAGACAACCGAGCCCAGCCTCCTTTCCAAGGAGTCCTGCGCCTTCCATTGCACTGAAAGGCAATAGCACGGGGAAGCCTAGGAAGGGGCTGAGTCATGTCGGACACACTTCCTCAGCCTGCTCCTTTCAGGGAAGCAACGCTGGGAGCTAGGAAAGCCTTCTCAAGCTCGGAGAGTGCAAGAGAGATGCAGGCCGCGCACCCGGAAATCTCGGTGCTTGGAGCCAATCTCAGCGTCTCCCAGGGGCAAAGCGAACGCCTCTCTGCCAAATCCAGCTGTGCAGACGCAGGCCGCTAGGCTGCCTCTGCATTGGCGAAGGAAGCTCTCTCCTGCCGCTTCCTGCGAAATCTGCTTCCCAGCCTCAGCGAATCTCAGTGGGAACGGTCTTTCCTCTGGGGCCGTTGCTCCTGGGCCTGGGGCTGCCGCAAGGGCACCACCCTCCCAGGGAAAGGCCAAACACACCCCACATGACTTGGCTCCTCTGGAGAGCTGCAGGCAACCTCAAACTCTCAGGAAGCTTCTCGGCTGAGACGCAGAAGCACTCTGGCTGGGATCTCGCATCCCCTGCCTGGAGGCCCATGGTGCCTGTTTCTCCCTGGGCGTTGCTTCCCCAGAGCGGCCAGGCAACCTCTGCCCCATCTACCCTTCTGCTCTTCCCTTCCAGCTGACAGAGTTCTCCCTGCTCTACTCTAGCCCTAGGAAGTTTGGAGACAACCGGGCTCCTCCTCCTCTGCAAGGAGTCCCGGGGCCCAGTTGGAGTGGAAAGGCGAAACCACAGGCAAGCCCAGGAAAGTGCTGAGTCATGTCTGACACACTCCCTCAGCCTGCTCCTTCATGGCTAGCGAGGCTGTGAGCTAGGAAAGTCTTTGGAAGCTCAGCAAGTGGCAGCGAGATGCAGGCCCCAACCCAGCAATCCCGGTGCTTGGAGCAGGTCTCACAGCCTCCCAGTGCCAAAGCGAGCTCCTCTCTGCCAAATGCAGCTTTGCAGACGCAGGCCGCTCTGCTGCCTCTGCATCCACGAAGGAAGCTCTCTAGGCCCGCTTCCTGCGAAATCTGCTTCAGCCTGAGGGAAAAGCCCTTGGAGAGGTCTTTGCTCAGGGGCAGTTGCTCCTGTGCCTGGGGAAGAGGGAAGGGCACCACACTCCCAAGGAAAGGCCAAGACACACTCCACGCGTCTTTGCTCCTCTGGAGGGCGGCATGGAGCCTCCAACTGGGAGGTCGCTTCTCAGCGGAGACGCAGGGGCATTCTGGCTGTGATCCCGCAGCCCCTGCCTGGAGGCCCACGGTGCCTGTTTCTCTCTGGGCGTTGCTTCCACAGTGCGGCCAAGCAACATCTTCACCATGGGCACAACAGCGCTTCCCTTCCGTCTGACAGACGTCTCAGTGCTCTGCTCTAGACCTCTGAAGTGGGGAGACAACCGAGCCCAGCCTCCTTTCCAAGGAGTCCTGCGCCTTCCATTGCACTGAAAGGCAATAGCACGGGGAAGCCTAGGAAGGGGCTGAGTCATGTCGGACACACTTCCTCAGCCTGCTCCTTTCAGGGAAGCAACGCTGGGAGCTAGCAAAGCCTTCTCAAGCTCGGAGAGTGCAAGAGAGATGCAGGCCGCGCACCCGGAAATCTCGGTGCTTGGAGCCAATCTCAGCGTCTCCCAGGGGCAAAGCGAACGCCTCTCTGCCAAATCCAGCTTTGCAGACGCAGGCCGCTAGGCTGCCTCTGCATTGGCGAAGGAAGCTCTCTCCTGCCGCTTCCTGCGAAATCTGCTTCCCAGCCTCAGCGAATCTCAGTGGGAACGGTCTTTCCTCTGGGGCCGTTGCTCCTGGGCCTGGGGCTGCCGCAAGGGCACCACCCTCCCAGGGAAAGGCCAAACACACCCCACATGACTTGGCTCCTCTGGAGAGCTGCAGGCAACCTCAAACTCTCAGGAAGCTTCTCGGCTGAGACGCAGAAGCACTCTGGCTGGGATCTCGCATCCCCTGCCTGGAGGCCCATGGTGCCTGTTTCTCCCTGGGCGTTGCTTCCCCAGAGCGGCCAGGCAACCTCTGCCCCATCTACCCTTCTGCTCTTCCCTTCCAGCTGACAGAGTTCTCCCTGCTCTACTCTAGCCCTAGGAAGTTTGGAGACAACCGGGCTCCTCCTCCTCTGCAAGGAGTCCCGGGGCCCAGTTGGAGTGGAAAGGCGAAACCACAGGCAAGCCCAGGAAAGTGCTGAGTCATGTCTGACACACTCCCTCAGCCTGCTCCTTCATGGCTAGCGAGGCTGTGAGCTAGGAAAGTCTTTGGAAGCTCAGCAAGTGGCAGCGAGATGCAGGCCCCAACCCAGCAATCCCGGTGCTTGGAGCAGGTCTCACAGCCTCCCAGTGCCAAAGCGAGCTCCTCTCTGCCAAATGCAGCTTTGCAGACGCAGGCCGCTCTGCTGCCTCTGCATCCACGAAGGAAGCTCTCTAGGCCCGCTTCCTGCGAAATCTGCTTCAGCCTGAGGGAAAAGCCCTTGGAGAGGTCTTTGCTCAGGGGCAGTTGCTCCTGTGCCTGGGGAAGAGGGAAGGGCACCACACTCCCAAGGAAAGGCCAAGACACACTCCACGCGTCTTTGCTCCTCTGGAGGGCGGCATGGAGCCTCCAACTGGGAGGTCGCTTCTCAGCGGAGACGCAGGGGCATTCTGGCTGTGATCCCGCAGCCCCTGCCTGGAGGCCCACGGTGCCTGTTTCTCTCTGGGCGTTGCTTCCACAGTGCGGCCAAGCAACATCTTCACCATGGGCACAACAGCGCTTCCCTTCCGTCTGACAGACGTCTCAGTGCTCTGCTCTAGACCTCTGAAGTGGGGAGACAACCGAGCCCAGCCTCCTTTCCAAGGAGTCCTGCGCCTTCGATTGCACTGAAAGGCAATAGCACGGGGAAGCCTAGGAAGGGGCTGAGTCATGTCGGACACACTTCCTCAGCCTGCTCCTTTCAGGGAAGCAACGCTGGGAGCTAGGAAAGCCTTCTCAAGCTCGGAGAGTGCAAGAGAGATGCAGGCCGCGCACCCGGAAATCTCGGTGCTTGGAGCCAATCTCAGCGTCTCCCAGGGGCAAAGCGAACGCCTCTCTGCCAAATCCAGCTTTGCAGACGCAGGCCGCTAGGCTGCCTCTGCATTGGCGAAGGAAGCTCTCTCCTGCCGCTTCCTGCGAAATCTGCTTCCCAGCCTCAGCGAATCTCAGTGGGAACGGTCTTTCCTCTGGGGCCGTTGCTCCTGGGCCTGGGGCTGCCGCAAGGGCACCACCCTCCCAGGGAAAGGCCAAACACACCCCACATGACTTGGCTCCTCTGGAGAGCTGCAGGCAACCTCAAACTCTCAGGAAGCTTCTCGGCTGAGACGCAGAAGCACTCTGGCTGGGATCTCGCATCCCCTGCCTGGAGGCCCATGGTGCCTGTTTCTCCCTGGGCGTTGCTTCCCCAGAGCGGCCAGGCAACCTCTGCCCCATCTACCCTTCTGCTCTTCCCTTCCAGCTGACAGAGTTCTCCCTGCTCTACTCTAGCCCTAGGAAGTTTGGAGACAACCGGGCTCCTCCTCCTCTGCAAGGAGTCCCGGGGCCCAGTTGGAGTGGAAAGGCGAAACCACAGGCAAGCCCAGGAAAGTGCTGAGTCATGTCTGACACACTCCCTCAGCCTGCTCCTTCATGGCTAGCGAGGCTGTGAGCTAGGAAAGTCTTTGGAAGCTCAGCAAGTGGCAGCGAGATGCAGGCCCCAACCCAGCAATCCCGGTGCTTGGAGCAGGTCTCACAGCCTCCCAGTGCCAAAGCGAGCTCCTCTCTGCCAAATGCAGCTTTGCAGACGCAGGCCGCTCTGCTGCCTCTGCATCCACGAAGGAAGCTCTCTAGGCCCGCTTCCTGCGAAATCTGCTTCAGCCTGAGGGAAAAGCCCTTGGAGAGGTCTTTGCTCAGGGGCAGTTGCTCCTGTGCCTGGGGAAGAGGGAAGGGCACCACACTCCCAAGGAAAGGCCAAGACACACTCCACGCGTCTTTGCTCCTCTGGAGGGCGGCATGGAGCCTCCAACTGGGAGGTCGCTTCTCAGCGGAGACGCAGGGGCATTCTGGCTGTGATCCCGCAGCCCCTGCCTGGAGGCCCACGGTGCCTGTTTCTCTCTGGGCGTTGCTTCCACAGTGCGGCCAAGCAACATCTTCACCATGGGCACAACAGCGCTTCCCTTCCGTCTGACAGACGTCTCAGTGCTCTGCTCTAGACCTCTGAAGTGGGGAGACAACCGAGCCCAGCCTCCTTTCCAAGGAGTCCTGCGCCTTCGATTGCACTGAAAGGCAATAGCACGGGGAAGCCTAGGAAGGGGCTGAGTCATGTCGGACACACTTCCTCAGCCTGCTCCTTTCAGGGAAGCAACGCTGGGAGCTAGGAAAGCCTTCTCAAGCTCGGAGAGTGCAAGAGAGATGCAGGCCGCGCACCCGGAAATCTCGGTGCTTGCAGCCAATCTCAGCGTCTCCCAGGGGCAAAGCGAACGCCTCTCTGCCAAATCCAGCTTTGCAGACGCAGGCCGCTAGGCTGCCTCTGCATTGGCGAAGGAAGCTCTCTCCTGCCGCTTCCTGCGAAATCTGCTTCCCAGCCTCAGCGAATCTCAGTGGGAACGGTCTTTCCTCTGGGGCCGTTGCTCCTGGGCCTGGGGCTGCCGCAAGGGCACCACCCTCCCAGGGAAAGGCCAAACACACCCCACATGACTTGGCTCCTCTGGAGAGCTGCAGGCAACCTCAAACTCTCAGGAAGCTTCTCGGCTGAGACGCAGAAGCACTCTGGCTGGGATCTCGCATCCCCTGCCTGGAGGCCCATGGTGCCTGTTTCTCCCTGGGCGTTGCTTCCCCAGAGCGGCCAGGCAACCTCTGCCCCATCTACCCTTCTGCTCTTCCCTTCCAGCTGACAGAGTTCTCCCTGCTCTACTCTAGCCCTAGGAAGTTTGGAGACAACCGGGCTCCTCCTCCTCTGCAAGGAGTCCCGGGGCCCAGTTGGAGTGGAAAGGCGAAACCACAGGCAAGCCCAGGAAAGTGCTGAGTCATGTCTGACACACTCCCTCAGCCTGCTCCTTCATGGCTAGCGAGGCTGTGAGCTAGGAAAGTCTTTGGAAGCTCAGCAAGTGGCAGCGAGATGCAGGCCCCAACCCAGCAATCCCGGTGCTTGGAGCAGGTCTCACAGCCTCCCAGTGCCAAAGCGAGCTCCTCTCTGCCAAATGCAGCTTTGCAGACGCAGGCCGCTCTGCTGCCTCTGCATCCACGAAGGAAGCTCTCTAGGCCCGCTTCCTGCGAAATCTGCTTCAGCCTGAGGGAAAAGCCCTTGGAGAGGTCTTTGCTCAGGGGCAGTTGCTCCTGTGCCTGGGGAAGAGGGAAGGGCACCACACTCCCAAGGAAAGGCCAAGACACACTCCACGCGTCTTTGCTCCTCTGGAGGGCGGCATGGAGCCTCCAACTGGGAGGTCGCTTCTCAGCGGAGACGCAGGGGCATTCTGGCTGTGATCCCGCAGCCCCTGCCTGGAGGCCCACGGTGCCTGTTTCTCTCTGGGCGTTGCTTCCACAGTGCGGCCAAGCAACATCTTCACCATGGGCACAACAGCGCTTCCCTTCCGTCTGACAGACGTCTCAGTGCTCTGCTCTAGACCTCTGAAGTGGGGAGACAACCGAGCCCAGCCTCCTTTCCAAGGAGTCCTGCGCCTTCGATTGCACTGAAAGGCAATAGCACGGGGAAGCCTAGGAAGGGGCTGAGTCATGTCGGACACACTTCCTCAGCCTGCTCCTTTCAGGGAAGCAACGCTGGGAGCTAGGAAAGCCTTCTCAAGCTCGGAGAGTGCAAGAGAGATGCAGGCCGCGCACCCGGAAATCTCGGTGCTTGGAGCCAATCTCAGCGTCTCCCAGGGGCAAAGCGAACGCCTCTCTGCCAAATCCAGCTTTGCAGACGCAGGCCGCTAGGCTGCCTCTGCATTGGCGAAGGAAGCTCTCTCCTGCCGCTTCCTGCGAAATCTGCTTCCCAGCCTCAGCGAATCTCAGTGGGAACGGTCTTTCCTCTGGGGCCGTTGCTCCTGGGCCTGGGGCTGCCGCAAGGGCACCACCCTCCCAGGGAAAGGCCAAACACACCCCACATGACTTGGCTCCTCTGGAGAGCTGCAGGCAACCTCAAACTCTCAGGAAGCTTCTCGGCTGAGACGCAGAAGCACTCTGGCTGGGATCTCGCATCCCCTGCCTGGAGGCCCATGGTGCCTGTTTCTCCCTGGGCGTTGCTTCCCCAGAGCGGCCAGGCAACCTCTGCCCCATCTACCCTTCTGCTCTTCCCTTCCAGCTGACAGAGTTCTCCCTGCTCTACTCTAGCCCTAGGAAGTTTGGAGACAACCGGGCTCCTCCTCCTCTGCAAGGAGTCCCGGGGCCCAGTTGGAGTGGAAAGGCGAAACCACAGGCAAGCCCAGGAAAGTGCTGAGTCATGTCTGACACACTCCCTCAGCCTGCTCCTTCATGGCTAGCGAGGCTGTGAGCTAGGAAAGTCTTTGGAAGCTCAGCAAGTGGCAGCGAGATGCAGGCCCCAACCCAGCAATCCCGGTGCTTGGAGCAGGTCTCACAGCCTCCCAGTGCCAAAGCGAGCTCCTCTCTGCCAAATGCAGCTTTGCAGACGCAGGCCGCTCTGCTGCCTCTGCATCCACGAAGGAAGCTCTCTAGGCCCGCTTCCTGCGAAATCTGCTTCAGCCTGAGGGAAAAGCCCTTGGAGAGGTCTTTGCTCAGGGGCAGTTGCTCCTGTGCCTGGGGAAGAGGGAAGGGCACCACACTCCCAAGGAAAGGCCAAGACACACTCCACGCGTCTTTGCTCCTCTGGAGGGCGGCATGGAGCCTCCAACTGGGAGGTCGCTTCTCAGCGGAGACGCAGGGGCATTCTGGCTGTGATCCCGCAGCCCCTGCCTGGAGGCCCACGGTGCCTGTTTCTCTCTGGGCGTTGCTTCCACAGTGCGGCCAAGCAACATCTTCACCATGGGCACAACAGCGCTTCCCTTCCGTCTGACAGACGTCTCAGTGCTCTGCTCTAGACCTCTGAAGTGGGGAGACAACCGAGCCCAGCCTCCTTTCCAAGGAGTCCTGCGCCTTCGATTGCACTGAAAGGCAATAGCACGGGGAAGCCTAGGAAGGGGCTGAGTCATGTCGGACACACTTCCTCAGCCTGCTCCTTTCAGGGAAGCAACGCTGGGAGCTAGGAAAGCCTTCTCAAGCTCGGAGAGTGCAAGAGAGATGCAGGCCGCGCACCCGGAAATCTCGGTGCTTGCAGCCAATCTCAGCGTCTCCCAGGGGCAAAGCGAACGCCTCTCTGCCAAATCCAGCTTTGCAGACGCAGGCCGCTAGGCTGCCTCTGCATTGGCGAAGGAAGCTCTCTCCTGCCGCTTCCTGCGAAATCTGCTTCCCAGCCTCAGCGAATCTCAGTGGGAACGGTCTTTCCTCTGGGGCCGTTGCTCCTGGGCCTGGGGCTGCCGCAAGGGCACCAC
The DNA here is from genome assembly GCF_049115385.1 of Moschus berezovskii. Taxonomy (NCBI): domain Eukaryota; kingdom Metazoa; phylum Chordata; class Mammalia; order Artiodactyla; family Moschidae; genus Moschus; species Moschus berezovskii. The sequence goes on from NC_142461.1 coordinate 142,482,585, forward strand.
CCTCCCAGGGAAAGGCCAAACACACCCCACATGACTTGGCTCCTCTGGAGAGCTGCAGGCAACCTCAAACTCTCAGGAAGCTTCTCGGCTGAGACGCAGAAGCACTCTGGCTGGGATCTCGCATCCCCTGCCTGGAGGCCCATGGTGCCTGTTTCTCCCTGGGCGTTGCTTCCCCAGAGCGGCCAGGCAACCTCTGCCCCATCTACCCTTCTGCTCTTCCCTTCCAGCTGACAGAGTTCTCCCTGCTCTACTCTAGCCCTAGGAAGTTTGGAGACAACCGGGCTCCTCCTCCTCTGCAAGGAGTCCCGGGGCCCAGTTGGAGTGGAAAGGCGAAACCACAGGCAAGCCCAGGAAAGTGCTGAGTCATGTCTGACACACTCCCTCAGCCTGCTCCTTCATGGCTAGCGAGGCTGTGAGCTAGGAAAGTCTTTGGAAGCTCAGCAAGTGGCAGCGAGATGCAGGCCCCAACCCAGCAATCCCGGTGCTTGGAGCAGGTCTCACAGCCTCCCAGTGCCAAAGCGAGCTCCTCTCTGCCAAATGCAGCTTTGCAGACGCAGGCCGCTCTGCTGCCTCTGCATCCACGAAGGAAGCTCTCTAGGCCCGCTTCCTGCGAAATCTGCTTCAGCCTGAGGGAAAAGCCCTTGGAGAGGTCTTTGCTCAGGGGCAGTTGCTCCTGTGCCTGGGGAAGAGGGAAGGGCACCACACTCCCAAGGAAAGGCCAAGACACACTCCACGCGTCTTTGCTCCTCTGGAGGGCGGCATGGAGCCTCCAACTGGGAGGTCGCTTCTCAGCGGAGACGCAGGGGCATTCTGGCTGTGATCCCGCAGCCCCTGCCTGGAGGCCCACGGTGCCTGTTTCTCTCTGGGCGTTGCTTCCACAGTGCGGCCAAGCAACATCTTCACCATGGGCACAACAGCGCTTCCCTTCCGTCTGACAGACGTCTCAGTGCTCTGCTCTAGACCTCTGAAGTGGGGAGACAACCGAGCCCAGCCTCCTTTCCAAGGAGTCCTGCGCCTTCGATTGCACTGAAAGGCAATAGCACGGGGAAGCCTAGGAAGGGGCTGAGTCATGTCGGACACACTTCCTCAGCCTGCTCCTTTCAGGGAAGCAACGCTGGGAGCTAGGAAAGCCTTCTCAAGCTCGGAGAGTGCAAGAGAGATGCAGGCCGCGCACCCGGAAATCTCGGTGCTTGGAGCCAATCTCAGCGTCTCCCAGGGGCAAAGCGAACGCCTCTCTGCCAAATCCAGCTTTGCAGACGCAGGCCGCTAGGCTGCCTCTGCATTGGCGAAGGAAGCTCTCTCCTGCCGCTTCCTGCGAAATCTGCTTCCCAGCCTCAGCGAATCTCAGTGGGAACGGTCTTTCCTCTGGGGCCGTTGCTCCTGGGCCTGGGGCTGCCGCAAGGGCACCACCCTCCCAGGGAAAGGCCAAACACACCCCACATGACTTGGCTCCTCTGGAGAGCTGCAGGCAACCTCAAACTCTCAGGAAGCTTCTCGGCTGAGACGCAGAAGCACTCTGGCTGGGATCTCGCATCCCCTGCCTGGAGGCCCATGGTGCCTGTTTCTCCCTGGGCGTTGCTTCCCCAGAGCGGCCAGGCAACCTCTGCCCCATCTACCCTTCTGCTCTTCCCTTCCAGCTGACAGAGTTCTCCCTGCTCTACTCTAGCCCTAGGAAGTTTGGAGACAACCGGGCTCCTCCTCCTCTGCAAGGAGTCCCGGGGCCCAGTTGGAGTGGAAAGGCGAAACCACAGGCAAGCCCAGGAAAGTGCTGAGTCATGTCTGACACACTCCCTCAGCCTGCTCCTTCATGGCTAGCGAGGCTGTGAGCTAGGAAAGTCTTTGGAAGCTCAGCAAGTGGCAGCGAGATGCAGGCCCCAACCCAGCAATCCCGGTGCTTGGAGCAGGTCTCACAGCCTCCCAGTGCCAAAGCGAGCTCCTCTCTGCCAAATGCAGCTTTGCAGACGCAGGCCGCTCTGCTGCCTCTGCATCCACGAAGGAAGCTCTCTAGGCCCGCTTCCTGCGAAATCTGCTTCAGCCTGAGGGAAAAGCCCTTGGAGAGGTCTTTGCTCAGGGGCAGTTGCTCCTGTGCCTGGGGAAGAGGGAAGGGCACCACACTCCCAAGGAAAGGCCAAGACACACTCCACGCGTCTTTGCTCCTCTGGAGGGCGGCATGGAGCCTCCAACTGGGAGGTCGCTTCTCAGCGGAGACGCAGGGGCATTCTGGCTGTGATCCCGCAGCCCCTGCCTGGAGGCCCACGGTGCCTGTTTCTCTCTGGGCGTTGCTTCCACAGTGCGGCCAAGCAACATCTTCACCATGGGCACAACAGCGCTTCCCTTCCGTCTGACAGACGTCTCAGTGCTCTGCTCTAGACCTCTGAAGTGGGGAGACAACCGAGCCCAGCCTCCTTTCCAAGGAGTCCTGCGCCTTCGATTGCACTGAAAGGCAATAGCACGGGGAAGCCTAGGAAGGGGCTGAGTCATGTCGGACACACTTCCTCAGCCTGCTCCTTTCAGGGAAGCAACGCTGGGAGCTAGGAAAGCCTTCTCAAGCTCGGAGAGTGCAAGAGAGATGCAGGCCGCGCACCCGGAAATCTCGGTGCTTGCAGCCAATCTCAGCGTCTCCCAGGGGCAAAGCGAACGCCTCTCTGCCAAATCCAGCTTTGCAGACGCAGGCCGCTAGGCTGCCTCTGCATTGGCGAAGGAAGCTCTCTCCTGCCGCTTCCTGCGAAATCTGCTTCCCAGCCTCAGCGAATCTCAGTGGGAACGGTCTTTCCTCTGGGGCCGTTGCTCCTGGGCCTGGGGCTGCCGCAAGGGCACCACCCTCCCAGGGAAAGGCCAAACACACCCCACATGACTTGGCTCCTCTGGAGAGCTGCAGGCAACCTCAAACTCTCAGGAAGCTTCTCGGCTGAGACGCAGAAGCACTCTGGCTGGGATCTCGCATCCCCTGCCTGGAGGCCCATGGTGCCTGTTTCTCCCTGGGCGTTGCTTCCCCAGAGCGGCCAGGCAACCTCTGCCCCATCTACCCTTCTGCTCTTCCCTTCCAGCTGACAGAGTTCTCCCTGCTCTACTCTAGCCCTAGGAAGTTTGGAGACAACCGGGCTCCTCCTCCTCTGCAAGGAGTCCCGGGGCCCAGTTGGAGTGGAAAGGCGAAACCACAGGCAAGCCCAGGAAAGTGCTGAGTCATGTCTGACACACTCCCTCAGCCTGCTCCTTCATGGCTAGCGAGGCTGTGAGCTAGGAAAGTCTTTGGAAGCTCAGCAAGTGGCAGCGAGATGCAGGCCCCAACCCAGCAATCCCGGTGCTTGGAGCAGGTCTCACAGCCTCCCAGTGCCAAAGCGAGCTCCTCTCTGCCAAATGCAGCTTTGCAGACGCAGGCCGCTCTGCTGCCTCTGCATCCACGAAGGAAGCTCTCTAGGCCCGCTTCCTGCGAAATCTGCTTCAGCCTGAGGGAAAAGCCCTTGGAGAGGTCTTTGCTCAGGGGCAGTTGCTCCTGTGCCTGGGGAAGAGGGAAGGGCACCACACTCCCAAGGAAAGGCCAAGACACACTCCACGCGTCTTTGCTCCTCTGGAGGGCGGCATGGAGCCTCCAACTGGGAGGTCGCTTCTCAGCGGAGACGCAGGGGCATTCTGGCTGTGATCCCGCAGCCCCTGCCTGGAGGCCCACGGTGCCTGTTTCTCTCTGGGCGTTGCTTCCACAGTGCGGCCAAGCAACATCTTCACCATGGGCACAACAGCGCTTCCCTTCCGTCTGACAGACGTCTCAGTGCTCTGCTCTAGACCTCTGAAGTGGGGAGACAACCGAGCCCAGCCTCCTTTCCAAGGAGTCCTGCGCCTTCGATTGCACTGAAAGGCAATAGCACGGGGAAGCCTAGGAAGGGGCTGAGTCATGTCGGACACACTTCCTCAGCCTGCTCCTTTCAGGGAAGCAACGCTGGGAGCTAGGAAAGCCTTCTCAAGCTCGGAGAGTGCAAGAGAGATGCAGGCCGCGCACCCGGAAATCTCGGTGCTTGGAGCCAATCTCAGCGTCTCCCAGGGGCAAAGCGAACGCCTCTCTGCCAAATCCAGCTTTGCAGACGCAGGCCGCTAGGCTGCCTCTGCATTGGCGAAGGAAGCTCTCTCCTGCCGCTTCCTGCGAAATCTGCTTCCCAGCCTCAGCGAATCTCAGTGGGAACGGTCTTTCCTCTGGGGCCGTTGCTCCTGGGCCTGGGGCTGCCGCAAGGGCACCACCCTCCCAGGGAAAGGCCAAACACACCCCACATGACTTGGCTCCTCTGGAGAGCTGCAGGCAACCTCAAACTCTCAGGAAGCTTCTCGGCTGAGACGCAGAAGCACTCTGGCTGGGATCTCGCATCCCCTGCCTGGAGGCCCATGGTGCCTGTTTCTCCCTGGGCGTTGCTTCCCCAGAGCGGCCAGGCAACCTCTGCCCCATCTACCCTTCTGCTCTTCCCTTCCAGCTGACAGAGTTCTCCCTGCTCTACTCTAGCCCTAGGAAGTTTGGAGACAACCGGGCTCCTCCTCCTCTGCAAGGAGTCCCGGGGCCCAGTTGGAGTGGAAAGGCGAAACCACAGGCAAGCCCAGGAAAGTGCTGAGTCATGTCTGACACACTCCCTCAGCCTGCTCCTTCATGGCTAGCGAGGCTGTGAGCTAGGAAAGTCTTTGGAAGCTCAGCAAGTGGCAGCGAGATGCAGGCCCCAACCCAGCAATCCCGGTGCTTGGAGCAGGTCTCACAGCCTCCCAGTGCCAAAGCGAGCTCCTCTCTGCCAAATGCAGCTTTGCAGACGCAGGCCGCTCTGCTGCCTCTGCATCCACGAAGGAAGCTCTCTAGGCCCGCTTCCTGCGAAATCTGCTTCAGCCTGAGGGAAAAGCCCTTGGAGAGGTCTTTGCTCAGGGGCAGTTGCTCCTGTGCCTGGGGAAGAGGGAAGGGCACCACACTCCCAAGGAAAGGCCAAGACACACTCCACGCGTCTTTGCTCCTCTGGAGGGCGGCATGGAGCCTCCAACTGGGAGGTCGCTTCTCAGCGGAGACGCAGGGGCATTCTGGCTGTGATCCCGCAGCCCCTGCCTGGAGGCCCACGGTGCCTGTTTCTCTCTGGGCGTTGCTTCCACAGTGCGGCCAAGCAACATCTTCACCATGGGCACAACAGCGCTTCCCTTCCGTCTGACAGACGTCTCAGTGCTCTGCTCTAGACCTCTGAAGTGGGGAGACAACCGAGCCCAGCCTCCTTTCCAAGGAGTCCTGCGCCTTCGATTGCACTGAAAGGCAATAGCACGGGGAAGCCTAGGAAGGGGCTGAGTCATGTCGGACACACTTCCTCAGCCTGCTCCTTTCAGGGAAGCAACGCTGGGAGCTAGGAAAGCCTTCTCAAGCTCGGAGAGTGCAAGAGAGATGCAGGCCGCGCACCCGGAAATCTCGGTGCTTGCAGCCAATCTCAGCGTCTCCCAGGGGCAAAGCGAACGCCTCTCTGCCAAATCCAGCTTTGCAGACGCAGGCCGCTAGGCTGCCTCTGCATTGGCGAAGGAAGCTCTCTCCTGCCGCTTCCTGCGAAATCTGCTTCCCAGCCTCAGCGAATCTCAGTGGGAACGGTCTTTCCTCTGGGGCCGTTGCTCCTGGGCCTGGGGCTGCCGCAAGGGCACCACCCTCCCAGGGAAAGGCCAAACACACCCCACATGACTTGGCTCCTCTGGAGAGCTGCAGGCAACCTCAAACTCTCAGGAAGCTTCTCGGCTGAGACGCAGAAGCACTCTGGCTGGGATCTCGCATCCCCTGCCTGGAGGCCCATGGTGCCTGTTTCTCCCTGGGCGTTGCTTCCCCAGAGCGGCCAGGCAACCTCTGCCCCATCTACCCTTCTGCTCTTCCCTTCCAGCTGACAGAGTTCTCCCTGCTCTACTCTAGCCCTAGGAAGTTTGGAGACAACCGGGCTCCTCCTCCTCTGCAAGGAGTCCCGGGGCCCAGTTGGAGTGGAAAGGCGAAACCACAGGCAAGCCCAGGAAAGTGCTGAGTCATGTCTGACACACTCCCTCAGCCTGCTCCTTCATGGCTAGCGAGGCTGTGAGCTAGGAAAGTCTTTGGAAGCTCAGCAAGTGGCAGCGAGATGCAGGCCCCAACCCAGCAATCCCGGTGCTTGGAGCAGGTCTCACAGCCTCCCAGTGCCAAAGCGAGCTCCTCTCTGCCAAATGCAGCTTTGCAGACGCAGGCCGCTCTGCTGCCTCTGCATCCACGAAGGAAGCTCTCTAGGCCCGCTTCCTGCGAAATCTGCTTCAGCCTGAGGGAAAAGCCCTTGGAGAGGTCTTTGCTCAGGGGCAGTTGCTCCTGTGCCTGGGGAAGAGGGAAGGGCACCACACTCCCAAGGAAAGGCCAAGACACACTCCACGCGTCTTTGCTCCTCTGGAGGGCGGCATGGAGCCTCCAACTGGGAGGTCGCTTCTCAGCGGAGACGCAGGGGCATTCTGGCTGTGATCCCGCAGCCCCTGCCTGGAGGCCCACGGTGCCTGTTTCTCTCTGGGCGTTGCTTCCACAGTGCGGCCAAGCAACATCTTCACCATGGGCACAACAGCGCTTCCCTTCCGTCTGACAGACGTCTCAGTGCTCTGCTCTAGACCTCTGAAGTGGGGAGACAACCGAGCCCAGCCTCCTTTCCAAGGAGTCCTGCGCCTTCCATTGCACTGAAAGGCAATAGCACGGGGAAGCCTAGGAAGGGGCTGAGTCATGTCGGACACACTTCCTCAGCCTGCTCCTTTCAGGGAAGCAACGCTGGGAGCTAGGAAAGCCTTCTCAAGCTCGGAGAGTGCAAGAGAGATGCAGGCGGCGCACCCGGAAATCTCGGTGCTTGGAGCCAATCTCAGCGTCTCCCAGGGGCAAAGCGAACGCCTCTCTGCCAAATCCAGCTGTGCAGACGCAGGCCGCTAGGCTGCCTCTGCATTGGCGAAGGAAGCTCTCTCCTGCCGCTTCCTGCGAAATCTGCTTCCCAGCCTCAGCGAATCTCAGTGGGAACGGTCTTTCCTCTGGGGCCGTTGCTCCTGGGCCTGGGGCTGCCGCAAGGGCACCACCCTCCCAGGGAAAGGCCAAACACACCCCACATGACTTGGCTCCTCTGGAGAGCTGCAGGCAACCTCAAACTCTCAGGAAGCTTCTCGGCTGAGACGCAGAAGCACTCTGGCTGGGATCTCGCATCCCCTGCCTGGAGGCCCATGGTGCCTGTTTCTCCCTGGGCGTTGCTTCCCCAGAGCGGCCAGGCAACCTCTGCCCCATCTACCCTTCTGCTCTTCCCTTCCAGCTGACAGAGTTCTCCCTGCTCTACTCTAGCCCTAGGAAGTTTGGAGACAACCGGGCTCCTCCTCCTCTGCAAGGAGTCCCGGGGCCCAGTTGGAGTGGAAAGGCGAAACCACAGGCAAGCCCAGGAAAGTGCTGAGTCATGTCTGACACACTCCCTCAGCCTGCTCCTTCATGGCTAGCGAGGCTGTGAGCTAGGAAAGTCTTTGGAAGCTCAGCAAGTGGCAGCGAGATGCAGGCCCCAACCCAGCAATCCCGGTGCTTGGAGCAGGTCTCACAGCCTCCCAGTGCCAAAGCGAGCTCCTCTCTGCCAAATGCAGCTTTGCAGACGCAGGCCGCTCTGCTGCCTCTGCATCCACGAAGGAAGCTCTCTAGGCCCGCTTCCTGCGAAATCTGCTTCAGCCTGAGGGAAAAGCCCTTGGAGAGGTCTTTGCTCAGGGGCAGTTGCTCCTGTGCCTGGGGAAGAGGGAAGGGCACCACACTCCCAAGGAAAGGCCAAGACACACTCCACGCGTCTTTGCTCCTCTGGAGGGCGGCATGGAGCCTCCAACTGGGAGGTCGCTTCTCAGCGGAGACGCAGGGGCATTCTGGCTGTGATCCCGCAGCCCCTGCCTGGAGGCCCACGGTGCCTGTTTCTCTCTGGGCGTTGCTTCCACAGTGCGGCCAAGCAACATCTTCACCATGGGCACAACAGCGCTTCCCTTCCGTCTGACAGACGTCTCAGTGCTCTGCTCTAGACCTCTGAAGTGGGGAGACAACCGAGCCCAGCCTCCTTTCCAAGGAGTCCTGCGCCTTCGATTGCACTGAAAGGCAATAGCACGGGGAAGCCTAGGAAGGGGCTGAGTCATGTCGGACACACTTCCTCAGCCTGCTCCTTTCAGGGAAGCAACGCTGGGAGCTAGGAAAGCCTTCTCAAGCTCGGAGAGTGCAAGAGAGATGCAGGCCGCGCACCCGGAAATCTCGGTGCTTGGAGCCAATCTCAGCGTCTCCCAGGGGCAAAGCGAACGCCTCTCTGCCAAATCCAGCTTTGCAGACGCAGGCCGCTAGGCTGCCTCTGCATTGGCGAAGGAAGCTCTCTCCTGCCGCTTCCTGCGAAATCTGCTTCCCAGCCTCAGCGAATCTCAGTGGGAACGGTCTTTCCTCTGGGGCCGTTGCTCCTGGGCCTGGGGCTGCCGCAAGGGCACCACCCTCCCAGGGAAAGGCCAAACACACCCCACATGACTTGGCTCCTCTGGAGAGCTGCAGGCAACCTCAAACTCTCAGGAAGCTTCTCGGCTGAGACGCAGAAGCACTCTGGCTGGGATCTCGCATCCCCTGCCTGGAGGCCCATGGTGCCTGTTTCTCCCTGGGCGTTGCTTCCCCAGAGCGGCCAGGCAACCTCTGCCCCATCTACCCTTCTGCTCTTCCCTTCCAGCTGACAGAGTTCTCCCTGCTCTACTCTAGCCCTAGGAAGTTTGGAGACAACCGGGCTCCTCCTCCTCTGCAAGGAGTCCCGGGGCCCAGTTGGAGTGGAAAGGCGAAACCACAGGCAAGCCCAGGAAAGTGCTGAGTCATGTCTGACACACTCCCTCAGCCTGCTCCTTCATGGCTAGCGAGGCTGTGAGCTAGGAAAGTCTTTGGAAGCTCAGCAAGTGGCAGCGAGATGCAGGCCCCAACCCAGCAATCCCGGTGCTTGGAGCAGGTCTCACAGCCTCCCAGTGCCAAAGCGAGCTCCTCTCTGCCAAATGCAGCTTTGCAGACGCAGGCCGCTCTGCTGCCTCTGCATCCACGAAGGAAGCTCTCTAGGCCCGCTTCCTGCGAAATCTGCTTCAGCCTGAGGGAAAAGCCCTTGGAGAGAGGTCTTTGCTCAGGGGCAGTTGCTCCTGTGCCTGGGAAGAGGGAAGGGCACCACACTCCCAAGGAAAGGCCAAGACACACTCCACGCGTCTTTGCTCCTCTGGAGGGCGGCATGGAGCCTCCAACTGGGAGGTCGCTTCTCAGCGGAGACGCAGGGGCATTCTGGCTGTGATCCCGCAGCCCCTGCCTGGAGGCCCACGGTGCCTGTTTCTCTCTGGGCGTTGCTTCCACAGTGCGGCCAAGCAACATCTTCACCATGGGCACAACAGCGCTTCCCTTCCGTCTGACAGACGTCTCAGTGCTCTGCTCTAGACCTCTGAAGTGGGGAGACAACCGAGCCCAGCCTCCTTTCCAAGGAGTCCTGCGCCTTCGATTGCACTGAAAGGCAATAGCACGGGGAAGCCTAGGAAGGGGCTGAGTCATGTCGGACACACTTCCTCAGCCTGCTCCTTTCAGGGAAGCAACGCTGGGAGCTAGGAAAGCCTTCTCAAGCTCGGAGAGTGCAAGAGAGATGCAGGCCGCGCACCCGGAAATCTCGGTGCTTGGAGCCAATCTCAGCGTCTCCCAGGGGCAAAGCGAACGCCTCTCTGCCAAATCCAGCTTTGCAGACGCAGGCCGCTAGGCTGCCTCTGCATTGGCGAAGGAAGCTCTCTCCTGCCGCTTCCTGCGAAATCTGCTTCCCAGCCTCAGCGAATCTCAGTGGGAACGGTCTTTCCTCTGGGGCCGTTGCTCCTGGGCCTGGGGCTGCCGCAAGGGCACCACCCTCCCAGGGAAAGGCCAAACACACCCCACATGACTTGGCTCCTCTGGAGAGCTGCAGGCAACCTCAAACTCTCAGGAAGCTTCTCGGCTGAGACGCAGAAGCACTCTGGCTGGGATCTCGCATCCCCTGCCTGGAGGCCCATGGTGCCTGTTTCTCCCTGGGCGTTGCTTCCCCAGAGCGGCCAGGCAACCTCTGCCCCATCTACCCTTCTGCTCTTCCCTTCCAGCTGACAGAGTTCTCCCTGCTCTACTCTAGCCCTAGGAAGTTTGGAGACAACCGGGCTCCTCCTCCTCTGCAAGGAGTCCCGGGGCCCAGTTGGAGTGGAAAGGCGAAACCACAGGCAAGCCCAGGAAAGTGCTGAGTCATGTCTGACACACTCCCTCAGCCTGCTCCTTCATGGCTAGCGAGGCTGTGAGCTAGGAAAGTCTTTGGAAGCTCAGCAAGTGGCAGCGAGATGCAGGCCCCAACCCAGCAATCCCGGTGCTTGGAGCAGGTCTCACAGCCTCCCAGTGCCAAAGCGAGCTCCTCTCTGCCAAATGCAGCTTTGCAGACGCAGGCCGCTCTGCTGCCTCTGCATCCACGAAGGAAGCTCTCTAGGCCCGCTTCCTGCGAAATCTGCTTCAGCCTGAGGGAAAAGCCCTTGGAGAGGTCTTTGCTCAGGGCAGTTGCTCCTGTGCCTGGGGAAGAGGGAAGGGCACCACACTCCCAAGGAAAGGCCAAGACACACTCCACGCGTCTTTGCTCCTCTGGAGGGCGGCATGGAGCCTCCAACTGGGAGGTCGCTTCTCAGCGGAGACGCAGGGGCATTCTGGCTGTGATCCCGCAGCCCCTGCCTGGAGGCCCACGGTGCCTGTTTCTCTCTGGGCGTTGCTTCCACAGTGCGGCCAAGCAACATCTTCACCATGGGCACAACAGCGCTTCCCTTCCGTCTGACAGACGTCTCAGTGCTCTGCTCTAGACCTCTGAAGTGGGGAGAAAACCGAGCCCAGCCTCCTTTCCAAGGAGTCCTGCGCCTTCGATTGCACTGAAAGGCAATAGCACGGGGAAGCCTAGGAAGGGGCTGAGTCATGTCGGACACACTTCCTCAGCCTGCTCCTTTCAGGGAAGCAACGCTGGGAGCTAGGAAAGCCTTCTCAAGCTCGGAGAGTGCAAGAGAGATGCAGGCCGCGCACCCGGAAATCTCGGTGCTTGGAGCCAATCTCAGCGTCTCCCAGGGGCAAAGCGAACGCCTCTCTGCCAAATCCAGCTTTGCAGACGCAGGCCGCTAGGCTGCCTCTGCATTGGCGAAGGAAGCTCTCTCCTGCCGCTTCCTGCGAAATCTGCTTCCAGCCTCAGCGAATCTCAGTGGGAACGGTCTTTCCTCTGGGGCCGTTGCTCCTGGGCCTGGGGCTGCCGCAAGGGCACCACCCTCCCAGGGAAAGGCCAAACACACCCCACATGACTTGGCTCCTCTGGAGAGCTGCAGGCAACCTCAAACTCTCAGGAAGCTTCTCGGCTGAGACGCAGAAGCACTCTGGCTGGGATCTCGCATCCCCTGCCTGGAGGCCCATGGTGCCTGTTTCTCCCTGGGCGTTGCTTCCCCAGAGCGGCCAGGCAACCTCTGCCCCATCTACCCTTCTGCTCTTCCCTTCCAGCTGACAGAGTTCTCCCTGCTCTACTCTAGCCCTAGGAAGTTTGGAGACAACCGGGCTCCTCCTCCTCTGCAAGGAGTCCCGGGGCCCAGTTGGAGTGGAAAGGCGAAACCACAGGCAAGCCCAGGAAAGTGCTGAGTCATGTCTGACACACTCCCTCAGCCTGCTCCTTCATGGCTAGCGAGGCTGTGAGCTAGGAAAGTCTTTGGAAGCTCAGCAAGTGGCAGCGAGATGCAGGCCCCAACCCAGCAATCCCGGTGCTTGGAGCAGGTCTCACAGCCTCCCAGTGCCAAAGCGAGCTCCTCTCTGCCAAATGCAGCTTTGCAGACGCAGGCCGCTCTGCTGCCTCTGCATCCACGAAGGAAGCTCTCTAGGCCCGCTTCCTGCGAAATCTGCTTCAGCCTGAGGGAAAAGCCCTTGGAGAGGTCTTTGCTCAGGGGCAGTTGCTCCTGTGCCTGGGGAAGAGGGAAGGGCACCACACTCCCAAGGAAAGGCCAAGACACACTCCACGCGTCTTTGCTCCTCTGGAGGGCGGCATGGAGCCTCCAACTGGGAGGTCGCTTCTCAGCGGAGACGCAGGGGCATTCTGGCTGTGATCCCGCAGCCCCTGCCTGGAGGCCCACGGTGCCTGTTTCTCTCTGGGCGTTGCTTCCACAGTGCGGCCAAGCAACATCTTCACCATGGGCACAACAGCGCTTCCCTTCCGTCTGACAGACGTCTCAGTGCTCTGCTCTAGACCTCTGAAGTGGGGAGACAACCGAGCCCAGCCTCCTTTCCAAGGAGTCCTGCGCCTTCGATTGCACTGAAAGGCAATAGCACGGGGAAGCCTAGGAAGGGGCTGAGTCATGTCGGACACACTTCCTCAGCCTGCTCCTTTCAGGGAAGCAACGCTGGGAGCTAGGAAAGCCTTCTCAAGCTCGGAGAGTGCAAGAGAGATGCAGGCCGCGCACCCGGAAATCTCGGTGCTTGGAGCCAATCTCAGCGTCTCCCAGGGGCAAAGCGAACGCCTCTCTGCCAAATCCAGCTTTGCAGACGCAGGCCGCTAGGCTGCCTCTGCATTGGCGAAGGAAGCTCTCTCCTGCCGCTTCCTGCGAAATCTGCTTCCCAGCCTCAGCGAATCTCAGTGGGAACGGTCTTTCCTCTGGGGCCGTTGCTCCTGGGCCTGGGGCTGCCGCAAGGGCACCACCCTCCCAGGGAAAGGCCAAACACACCCCACATGACTTGGCTCCTCTGGAGAGCTGCAGGCAACCTCAAACTCTCAGGAAGCTTCTCGGCTGAGACGCAGAAGCACTCTGGCTGGGATCTCGCATCCCCTGCCTGGAGGCCCATGGTGCCTGTTTCTCCCTGGGCGTTGCTTCCCCAGAGCGGCCAGGCAACCTCTGCCCCATCTACCCTTCTGCTCTTCCCTTCCAGCTGACAGAGTTCTCCCTGCTCTACTCTAGCCCTAGGAAGTTTGGAGACAACCGGGCTCCTCCTCCTCTGCAAGGAGTCCCGGGGCCCAGTTGGAGTGGAAAGGCGAAACCACAGGCAAGCCCAGGAAAGTGCTGAGTCATGTCTGACACACTCCTTCAGCCTGCTCCTTCATGGCTAGCGAGGCTGTGAGCTAGGAAAGTCTTTGGAAGCTCAGCAAGTGGCAGCGAGATGCAGGCCCCAACCCAGCAATCCCGGTGCTTGGAGCAGGTCTCACAGCCTCCCAGTGCCAAAGCGAGCTCCTCTCTGCCAAATGCAGCTTTGCAGACGCAGGCCGCTCTGCTGCCTCTGCATCCACGAAGGAAGCTCTCTAGGCCCGCTTCCTGCGAAATCTGCTTCAGCCTGAGGGAAAAGCCCTTGGAGAGGTCTTTGCTCAGGGGCAGTTGCTCCTGTGCCTGGGGAAGAGGGAAGGGCACCACACTCCCAAGGAAAGGCCAGACACACTCCACACGTCTTTGCTCCTCTGGAGGGCGGCATGGAGCCTCCAACTGGGAGGTCGCTTCTCAGCGGAGACGCAGGGGCATTCTGGCTGTGATCCCGCAGCCCCTGCCTGGAGGCCCACGGTGCCTGTTTCTCTCTGGGCGTTGCTTCCACAGTGCGGCCAAGCAACATCTTCACCATGGGCACAACAGCGCTTCCCTTCCGTCTGACAGACGTCTCAGTGCTCTGCTCTAGACCTCTGAAGTGGGGAGACAACCGAGCCCAGCTTCCTTTCCAAGGAGTCCTGCGCCTTCCATTGCACTGAAAGGCAATAGCACGGGGAAGCCTAGGAAGGGGCTGAGTCATGTCGGACACACTTCCTCAGCCTGCTCCTTTCAGGGAAGCAACGCTGGGAGCTAGGAAAGCCTTCTCAAGCTCGGAGAGTGCAAGAGAGATGCAGGCCGCGCACCCGGAAATCTCGGTGCTTGGAGCCAATCTCAGCGTCTCCCAGGGGCAAAGCGAACGCCTCTCTGCCAAATCCAGCTTTGCAGACGCAGACCGCTAGGCTGCCTCTGCATTGGCGAAGGAAGCTCTCTCCTGCCGCTTCCTGCGAAATCTGCTTCCCAGCCTCAGCGAATCTCAGTGGGAACGGTCTTTCCTCTGGGGCCGTTGCTCCTGGGCCTGGGGCTGCCGCAAGGGCACCACCCTCCCAGGGAAAGGCCAAACACACCCCACATGACTTGGCTCCTCTGGAGAGCTGCAGGCAACCTCAAACTCTCAGGAAGCTTCTCGGCTGAGACGCAGAAGCACTCTGGCTGGGATCTCGCATCCCCTGCCTGGAGGCCCATGGTGCCTGTTTCTCCCTGGGCGTTGCTTCCCCAGAGCGGCCAGGCAACCTCTGCCCCATCTACCCTTCTGCTCTTCCCTTCCAGCTGACAGAGTTCTCCCTGCTCTACTCTAGCCCTAGGAAGTTTGGAGACAACCGGGCTCCTCCTCCTCTGCAAGGAGTCCCGGGGCCCAGTTGGAGTGGAAAGGCGAAACCACAGGCAAGCCCAGGAAAGTGCTGAGTCATGTCTGACACACTCCTTCAGCCTGCTCCTTCATGGCTAGCGAGGCTGTGAGCTAGGAAAGTCTTTGGAAGCTCAGCAAGTGGCAGCGAGATGCAGGCCCCAACCCAGCAATCCCGGTGCTTGGAGCAGGTCTCACAGCCTCCCAGTGCCAAAGCGAGCTCCTCTCTGCCAAATGCAGCTTTGCAGACGCAGGCCGCTCTGCTGCCTCTGCATCCACGAAGGAAGCTCTCTAGGCCCGCTTCCTGCGAAATCTGCTTCAGCCTGAGGGAAAAGCCCTTGGAGAGGTCTTTGCTCAGGGGCAGTTGCTCCTGTGCCTGGGGAAGAGGGAAGGGCACCACACTCCCAAGGAAAGGCCAGACACACTCCACACGTCTTTGCTCCTCTGGAGGGCGGCATGGAGCCTCCAACTGGGAGGTCGCTTCTCAGCGGAGACGCAGGGGCATTCTGGCTGTGATCCCGCAGCCCCTGCCTGGAGGCCCACGGTGCCTGTTTCTCTCTGGGCGTTGCTTCCACAGTGCGGCCAAGCAACATCTTCACCATGGGCACAACAGCGCTTCCCTTCCGTCTGACAGACGTCTCAGTGCTCTGCTCTAGACCTCTGAAGTGGGGAGACAACCGAGCCCAGCCTCCTTTCCAAGGAGTCCTGCGCCTTCCATTGCACTGAAAGGCAATAGCACGGGGAAGCCTAGGAAGGGGCTGAGTCATGTCGGACACACTTCCTCAGCCTGCTCCTTTCAGGGAAGCAACGCTGGGAGCTAGGAAAGCCTTCTCAAGCTCGGAGAGTGCAAGAGAGATGCAGGCCGCGCACCCGGAAATCTCGGTGCTTGGAGCCAATCTCAGCGTCTCCCAGGGGCAAAGCGAACGCCTCTCTGCCAAATCCAGCTTTGCAGACGCAGGCCGCTAGGCTGCCTCTGCATTGGCGAAGGAAGCTCTCTTCTGCCGCTTCCTGCGAAATCTGCTTCCCAGCCTCAGCGAATCTCAGTGGGAACGGTCTTTCCTCTGGGGCCGTTGCTCCTGGGCCTGGGGCTGCCGCAAGGGCACCACCCTCCCAGGGAAAGGCCAAACACACCCCACATGACTTGGCTCCTATGGAGAGCTGCAGGCAACCTCAAACTCTCAGGAAGCTTCTCGGCTGAGACGCAGAAGCACTCTGGCTGGGATCTCGCATCCCCTGCCTGGAGGCCCATGGTGCCTGTTTCTCCCTGGGCGTTGCTTCACCAGAGCGGCCAGGCAACCTCTGCCCCATCTACCCTTCTGCTCTTCCCTTCCAGCTGACAGAGTTCTCCCTGCTCTACTCTAGCCCTAGGAAGTTTGGAGACAACCGGGCTCCTCCTCCTCTGCAAGGAGTCCCGGGGGCCCAGTTGGAGTGGAAAGGCGAAACCACAGGCAAGCCCAGGAAAGTGCTGAGTCATGTCTGACACACTCCCTCAGCCTGCTCCTTCATGGCTAGCGAGGCTGTGAGCTAGGAAAGTCTTTGGAAGCTCAGCAAGTGGCAGCGAGATGCAGGCCCCAACCCAGCAATCCCGGTGCTTGGAGCAGGTCTCACAGCCTCCCAGTGCCAAAGCGAGCTCCTCTCTGCCAAATGCAGCTTTGCACACGCAGGCCGCGCTGCTGCCTCTGCATCCACGAAGGAAGCTCTCTAGGCCCGCTTCCTGCGAAATCTGCTTCAGCCTGAGGGAAAAGCCCTTGGAGAGGTCTTTGCTCAGGGGCAGTTGCTCCTGTGCCTGGGGAAGAGGGAAGGGCACCACACTCCCAAGGAAAGGCCAGACACACTCCACACGTCTTTGCTCCTCTGGAGGGCGGCATGGAGCCTCCAACTGGGAGGTCGCTTCTCAGCGGAGACGCAGGGGCATTCTGGCTGTGATCCCGCAGCCCCTGCCTGGAGGCCCACGGTGCCTGTTTCTCTCTGGGCGTTGCTTCCACAGTGCGGCCAAGCAACATCTTCACCATGGGCACAACAGCGCTTCCCTTCCGTCTGACAGACGTCTCAGTGCTCTGCTCTAGACCTCTGAAGTGGGGAGACAACCGAGCCCAGCCTCCTTTCCAAGGAGTCCTGCGCCTTCGATTGCACTGAAAGGCAATAGCACGGGGAAGCCTAGGAAGGGGCTGAGTCATGTCGGACACACTTCCTCAGCCTGCTCCTTTCAGGGAAGCAACGCTGGGAGCTAGGAAAGCCTTCTCAAGCTCGGAGAGTGCAAGAGAGATGCAGGCCGCGCACCCGGAAATCTCGGTGCTTGGAGCCAATCTCAGCGTCTCCCAGGGGCAAAGCGAACGCCTCTCTGCCAAATCCAGCTTTGCAGACGCAGGCCGCTAGGCTGCCTCTGCATTGGCGAAGGAAGCTCTCTCCTGCCGCTTCCTGCGAAATCTGCTTCCCAGCCTCAACGAATCTCAGTGGGAACGGTCTTTCCTCTGGGGCCGTTGCTCCTGGGCCTGGGGCTGCCGCAAGGGCACCACCCTCCCAGGGAAAGGCCAAACACACCCCACATGACTTGGCTCCTCTGGAGAGCTGCAGGCAACCTCAAACTCTCAGGAAGCTTCTCGGCTGAGACGCAGAAGCACTCTGGCTGGGATCTCGCATCCCCTGCCTGGAGGCCCATGGTGCCTGTTTCTCCCTGGGCGTTGCTTCCCCAGAGCGGCCAGGCAACCTCTGCCCCATCTACCCTTCTGCTCTTCCCTTCCAGCTGACAGAGTTCTCCCTGCTCTACTCTAGCCCTAGGAAGTTTGGAGACAACCGGGCTCCTCCTCCTCTGCAAGGAGTCCCGGGGCCCAGTTGGAGTGGAAAGGCGAAACCACAGGCAAGCCCAGGAAAGTGCTGAGTCATGTCTGACACACTCCCTCAGCCTGCTCCTTCATGGCTAGCGAGGCTGTGAGCTAGGAAAGTCTTTGGAAGCTCAGCAAGTGGCAGCGAGATGCAGGCCCCAACCCAGCAATCCCGGTGCTTGGAGCAGGTCTCACAGCCTCCCAGTGCCAAAGCGAGCTCCTCTCTGCCAAATGCAGCTTTGCAGACGCAGGCCGCTCTGCTGCCTCTGCATCCACGAAGGAAGCTCTCTAGGCCCGCTTCCTGCGAAATCTGCTTCAGCCTGAGGGAAAAGCCCTTGGAGAGGTCTTTGCTCAGGGGCAGTTGCTCCTGTGCCTGGGGAAGAGGGAAGGGCACCACACTCCCAAGGAAAGGCCAGACACACTCCACACGTCTTTGCTCCTCTGGAGGGCGGCATGGAGCCTCCAACTGGGAGGTCGCTTCTCAGCGGAGACGCAGGGGCATTCTGGCTGTGATCCCGCAGCCCCTGCCTGGAGGCCCACGGTGCCTGTTTCTCTCTGGGCGTTGCTTCCACAGTGCGGCCAAGCAACATCTTCACCATGGGCACAACAGCGCTTCCCTTCCGTCTGACACACGTCTCAGTGCTCTGCTCTAGACCTCTGAAGTGGGGAGACAACCGAGCCCAGCCTCCTTTCCAAGGAGTCCTGCGCCTTCGATTGCACTGAAAGGCAATAGCACGGGGAAGCCTAGGAAGGGGCTGAGTCATGTCGGACACACTTCCTCAGCCTGCTCCTTTCAGGGAAGCAACGCTGGGAGCTAGGAAAGCCTTCTCAAGCTCGGAGAGTGCAAGAGAGATGCAGGCCGCGCACCCGGAAATCTCGGTGCTTGCAGCCAATCTCAGCGTCTCCCAGGGGCAAAGCGAACGCCTCTCTGCCAAATCCAGCTTTGCAGACGCAGGCCGCTAGGCTGCCTCTGCATTGGCGAAGGAAGCTCTCTCCTGCCGCTTCCTGCGAAATCTGCTTCTCAGCCTCAGCGAATCTCAGTGGGAACGGTCTTTCCTCTGGGGCCGTTGCTCCTGGGCCTGGGGCTGCCGCAAGGGCACCACCCTCCCAGGGAAAGGCCAAACACACCCCACATGTCTTTGCTCCTCTGGAGAGCTGCAGGCAACCTCAAACTCTCAGGAAGCTTCTCGGCTGAGACGCAGAAGCACGCTGGCTGGGATCTCGCATCCCCTGCCTGGAGGCCCATGGTGCCTGTTTCTCCCTGGGCGTTGCTTCACCAGAGCGGCCAGGCAACCTCTGCCCCATCTACCCTTCTGCTCTTCCCTTCCAGCTGACAGAGTTCTCCCTGCTCTACTCTAGCCCTAGGAAGTTTGGAGACAACCGGGCTCCTCCTCCTCTGCAAGGAGTCCCGGGGCCCAGTTGGAGTGGAAAGGCGAAACCACAGGCAAGCCCAGGAAAGTGCTGAGTCATGTCTGACACACTCCCTCAGCCTGCTCCTTCATGGCTAGCGAGGCTGTGAGCTAGGAAAGTCTTTGGAAGCTCAGCAAGTGGCAGCGAGATGCAGGCCCCAACCCAGCAATCCCGGTGCTTGGAGCAGGTCTCACAGCCTCCCAGTGCCAAAGCGAGCTCCTCTCTGCCAAATGCAGCTTTGCACACGCAGGCCGCTCTGCTGCCTCTGCATCCACGAAGGAAGCTCTGTAGGCCCGCTTCCTGCGAAATCTGCTTCAGCCTGAGGTAAAAGCCCTTGGAGAGGTCTTTGCTCAGGGGCAGTTGCTCCTGTGCCTGGGGAAGAGGGAAGGGCACCACACTCCCAAGGAAAGGCCAGACACACTCCACGCGTCTTTGCTCCTCTGGAGGGCGGCATGGAGCCTCCAACTGGGAGGTCGCTTCTCAGCGGAGACGCAGGGGCATTCTGGCTGTGATCCCGCAGCCCCTGCCTGGAGGCCCACGGTGCCTGTTTCTCTCTGGGCGTTGCTTCCACAGTGCGGCCAAGCAACATCTTCACCATGGGCACAACAGCGCTTCCCTTCCGTCTGACAGACGTCTCAGTGCTCTGCTCTAGACCTCTGAAGTGGGGAGACAACCGAGCCCAGCCTCCTTTCCAAGGAGTCCTGCGCCTTCGATTGCACTGAAAGGCAATAGCACGGGGAAGCCTAGGAAGGGGCTGAGTCATGTCGGACACACTTCCTCAGCCTGCTCCTTTCAGGGAAGCAACGCTGGGAGCTAGGAAAGCCTTCTCAAGCTCGGAGAGTGCAAGAGAGATGCAGGCCGCGCACCCGGAAATCTCGGTGCTTGGAGCCAATCTCAGCGTCTCCCAGGGGCAAAGCGAACGCCTCTCTGCCAAATCCAGCTTTGCAGACGCAGGCCGCTAGGCTGCCTCTGCATTGGCGAAGGAAGCTCTCTCCTGCCGCTTCCTGCGAAATCTGCTTCCCAGCCTCAGCGAATCTCAGTGGGAACGGTCTTTCCTCTGGGGCCGTTGCTCCTGGGCCTGGGGCTGCCGCAAGGGCACCACCCTCCCAGGGAAAGGCCAAACACACCCCACATGTCTTTGCTCCTCTGGAGAGCTGCAGGCAACCTCAAACTCTCAGGAAGCTTCTCGGCTGAGACGCAGAAGCACGCTGGCTGGGATCTCGCATCCCCTGCCTGGAGGCCCATGGTGCCTGTTTCTCCCTGGGCGTTGCTTCACCAGAGCGGCCAGGCAACCTCTGCCCCATCTACCCTTCTGCTCTTCCCTTCCAGCTGACAGAGTTCTCCCTGCTCTACTCTAGCCCTAGGAAGTTTGGAGACAACCGGGCTCCTCCTCCTCTGCAAGGAGTCCCGGGGCCCAGTTGGAGTGGAAAGGCGAAACCACAGGCAAGCCCAGGAAAGTGCTGAGTCATGTCTGACACACTCCCTCAGCCTGCTCCTTCATGGCTAGCGAGGCTGTGAGCTAGGAAAGTCTTTGGAAGCTCAGCAAGTGGCAGCGAGATGCAGGCCCCAACCCAGCAATCCCGGTGCTTGGAGCAGGTCTCACAGCCTCCCAGTGCCAAAGCGAGCTCCTCTCTGCAAAATGCAGCTTTGCAGACGCAGGCCGCTCTGCTGCCTCTGCATCCACGAAGGAAGCTCTCTAGGCCCGCTTCCTGCGAAATCTGCTTCAGCCTGAGGGAAAAGCCCTTGGAGAGGTCTTTGCTCAGGGGCAGTTGCTCCTGTGCCTGGGGAAGAGGGAAGGGCACCACACTCCCAAGGAAAGGCCAGACACACTCCACAGGTCTTTGCTCCTCTGGAGGGCGGCATGGAGCCTCCAACTGGGAGGTCGCTTCTCAGCGGAGACGCAGGGGCATTCTGGCTGTGATCCCGCAGCCCCTGCCTGGAGGCCCACGGTGCCTGTTTCTCTCTGGGCGTTGCTTCCACAGTGCGGCCAAGCAACATCTTCACCATGGGCACAACAGCGCTTCCCTTCCGTCTGACAGACGTCTCAGTGCTCTGCTCTAGACCTCTGAAGTGGGGAGACAACCGAGCCCAGCCTCCTTTCCAAGGAGTCCTGCGCCTTCGATTGCACTAAAAGGCAATAGCACGGGGAAGCCTAGGAAGGGGCTGAGTCATGTCGGACACACTTCCTCAGCCTGCTCCTTTCAGGGAAGCAACGCTGGGAGCTAGGGAAGCCTTCTCAAGCTCGGAGAGTGCAAGAGAGATGCAGGCCGCGCACCCGGAAATCTCGGTGCTTGGAGCCAATCTCAGCGTCTCCCAGGGGCAAAGCGAACGCCTCTCTGCCAAATCCAGCTTTGCAGACACAGGCCGCTAGGCTGCCTCTGCATTGGCGAAGGAAGCTCTCTCCTGCCGCTTCCTGCGAAATCTGCTTCCCAGCCTCAGCGAATCTCAGTGGGAACGGTCTTTCCTCTGGGGCCGTTGCTCCTGGGCCTGTGGCTGCCGCAAGGGCACCACCCTCCCAGGGAAAGGCCAAACACACCCCACATGACTTGGCTCCTCTGGAGAGCTGCAGGCAACCTCAAACTCTCAGGAAGCTTCTCGGCTGAGACGCAGAAGCACTCTGGCTGGGATCTCGCATCCCCTGCCTGGAGGCCCATGGTGCCTGTTTCTCCCTGGGCGTTGCTTCACCAGAGCGGCCAGGCAACCTCTGCCCCATCTACCCTTCTGCTCTTCCCTTCCAGCTGACAGAGTTCTCCCTGCTCTACTCTAGCCCTAGGAAGTTTGGAGACAACCGGGCTCCTCCTCCTCTGCAAGGAGTCCCGGGGCCCAGTTGGAGTGGAAAGGCGAAACCACAGGCAAGCCCAGGAAAGTGCTGAGTCATGTCTGACACACTCCCTCAGCCTGCTCCTTCATGGCTAGCGAGGCTGTGAGCTAGGAAAGTCTTTGGAAGCTCAGCAAGTGGCAGCGAGATGCAGGCCCCAACCCAGCAATCCCGGTGCTTGGAGCAGGTCTCACAGCCTCCCAGTGCCAAAGCGAGCTCCTCTCTGCCAAATGCAGCTTTGCAGACGCAGGCCGCTCTGCTGCCTCTGCATCCACGAAGGAAGCTCTCTAGGCCCGCTTCCTGCGAAATCTGCTTCAGCCTGAGGGAAAAGCCCTTGGAGAGGTCTTTGCTCAGGGGCAGTTGCTCCTGTGCCTGGGGAAGAGGGAAGGGCACCACACTCCCAAGGAAAGGCCAGACACACTCCACACGTCTTTGCTCCTCTGGAGGGCGGCATGTAGCCTCCAACTGGGAGGTCGCTTCTCAGCGGAGACGCAGGGGCATTCTGGCTGTGATCCCGCAGCCCCTGCCTGGAGGCCCACGGTGCCTGTTTCTCTCTGGGCGTTGCTTCCACAGTGCGGCCAAGCAACATCTT
Organism: Moschus berezovskii; assembly: GCF_049115385.1. NCBI lineage: Eukaryota > Metazoa > Chordata > Mammalia > Artiodactyla > Moschidae > Moschus > Moschus berezovskii. The sequence goes on from NC_142461.1 coordinate 142,504,628, forward strand.
CACCATGGGCACAACAGCGCTTCCCTTCCGTCTGACAGACGTCTCAGTGCTCTGCTCTAGACCTCTGAAGTGGGGAGACAACCGAGCCCAGCCTCCTTTCCAAGGAGTCCTGCGCCTTCCATTGCACTGAAAGGCAATAGCACGGGGAAGCCTAGGAAGGGGCTGAGTCATGTCGGACACACTTCCTCAGCCTGCTCCTTTCAGGGAAGCAACGCTGGGAGCTAGCAAAGCCTTCTCAAGCTCGGAGAGTGCAAGAGAGATGCAGGCCGCGCACCCGGAAATCTCGGTGCTTGGAGCCAATCTCAGCGTCTCCCAGGGGCAAAGCGAACGCCTCTCTGCCAAATCCACCTTTGCAGACGCAGGCCGCTAGGCTGCCTCTGCATTGGCGAAGGAAGCTCTCTTCTGCCGCTTCCTGCGAAATCTGCTTCCCAGCCTCAGCGAATCTCAGTGGGAACGGTCTTTCCTCTGGGGCCGTTGCTCCTGGGCCTGGGGCTGCCGCAAGGGCACCACCCTCCCAGGGAAAGGCCAAACACACCCCACATGACTTGGCTCCTCTGGAGAGCTGCAGGCAACCTCAAACTCTCAGGAAGCTTCTCGGCTGAGACGCAGAAGCACTCTGGCTGGGATCTCGCATCCCCTGCCTGGAGGCCCATGGTGCCTGTTTCTCCCTGGGCGTTGCTTCCCCAGAGCGGCCAGGCAACCTCTGCCCCATCTACCCTTCTGCTCTTCCCTTCCAGCTGACAGAGTTCTCCCTGCTCTACTCTAGCCCTAGGAAGTTTGGAAACAACCGGGCTCCTCCTCCTCTGCAAGGAGTCCCGGGGCCCAGTTGGAGTGGAAAGGCGAAACCACAGGCAAGCCCAGGAAAGTGCTGAGTCATGTCTGACACACTCCCTCAGCCTGCTCCTTCATGGCTAGCGAGGCTGTGAGCTAGGAAAGTCTTTGGAAGCTCAGCAAGTGGCAGCGAGATGCAGGCCCCAACCCAGCAATCCCGGTGCTTGGAGCAGGTCTCACAGCCTCCCAGTGCCAAAGCGAGCTCCTCTCTGCCAAATGCAGCTTTGCAGACGCAGGCCGCTCTGCTGCCTCTGCATCCACGAAGGAAGCTCTCTAGGCCCGCTTCCTGCGAAATCTGCTTCAGCCTGAGGGAAAAGCCCTTGGAGAGGTCTTTGCTCAGGGGCAGTTGCTCCTGTGCCTGGGGAAGAGGGAAGGGCACCACACTCCCAAGGAAAGGCCAAGACACACTCCACACGTCTTTGCTCCTCTGGAGGGCGGCATGGAGCCTCCAACTGGGAGGTCGCTTCTCAGCGGAGACGCAGGGGCATTCTGGCTGTGATCCCGCAGCCCCTGCCTGGAGGCCCACGGTGCCTGTTTCTCTCTGGGCGTTGCTTCCACAGTGCGGCCAAGCAACATCTTCACCATGGGCACAACAGCGCTTCCCTTCCGTCTGAAAGACGTCTCAGTGCTCTGCTCTAGACCTCTGAAGTGGGGAGACAACCGAGCCCAGCCTCCTTTCCAAGGAGTCCTGCGCCTTCGATTGCACTGAAAGGCAATAGCACGGGGAAGCCTAGGAAGGGGCTGAGTCATGTCGGACACACTTCCTCAGCCTGCTCCTTTCAGGGAAGCAACGCTGGGAGCTAGGAAAGCCTTCTCAAGCTCGGAGAGTGCAAGAGAGATGCAGGCCGCGCACCCGTAAATCTCGGTGCTTGGAGCCAATCTCAGCGTCTCCCAGGGGCAAAGCGAACGCCTCTCTGCCAAATCCAGCTTTGCAGACGCAGGCCGCTAGGCTGCCTCTGCATTGGCGAAGGAAGCTCTCTCCTGCCGCTTCCTGCGAAATCTGCTTCCCAGCCTCAGCGAATCTCAGTGGGAACGGTCTTTCCTCTGGGGCCGTTGCTCCTGGGCCTGGGGCTGCCGCAAGGGCACCACCCTCCCAGGGAAAGGCCAAACACACCCCACATGACTTGGCTCCTCTGGAGAGCTGCAGGCAACCTCAAACTCTCAGGAAGCTTCTCGGCTGAGACGCAGAAGCACTCTGGCTGGGATCTCGCATCCCCTGCCTGGAGGCCCATGGTGCCTGTTTCTCCCTGGGCGTTGCTTCCCCAGAGCGGCCAGGCAACCTCTGCCCCATCTACCCTTCTGCTCTTCCCTTCCAGCTGACAGAGTTCTCCCTGCTCTACTCTAGCCCTAGGAAGTTTGGAGACAACCGGGCTCCTCCTCCTCTGCAAGGAGTCCCGGGGCCCAGTTGGAGTGGAAAGGCGAAACCACAGGCAAGCCCAGGAAAGTGCTGAGTCATGTCTGACACACTCCCTCAGCCTGCTCCTTCATGGCTAGCGAGGCTGTGAGCTAGGAAAGTCTTTGGAAGCTCAGCAAGTGGCAGCGAGATGCAGGCCCCAACCCAGCAATCCCGGTGCTTGGAGCAGGTCTCACAGCCTCCCAGTGCCAAAGCGAGCTCCTCTCTGCCAAATGCAGCTTTGCAGACGCAGGCCGCTCTGCTGCCTCTGCATCCACGAAAGAAGCTCTCTAGGCCCGCTTCCTGCGAAATCTGCTTCAGCCTGAGGGAAAAGCCCTTGGAGAGGTCTTTGCTCAGGGGCAGTTGCTCCTGTGCCTGGGGAAGAGGGAAGGGCACCACACTCCCAAGGAAAGGCCAAGACACACTCCACGCGTCTTTGCTCCTCTGGAGGGCGGCATGGAGCCTCCAACTGGGAGGTCGCTTCTCAGCGGAGACGCAGGGGCATTCTGGCTGTGATCCCGCAGCCCCTGCCTGGAGGCCCACGGTGCCTGTTTCTCTCTGGGCGTTGCTTCCACAGTGCGGCCAAGCAACATCTTCACCATGGGCACAACAGCGCTTCCCTTCCGTCTGACAGACGTCTCAGTGCTCTGCTCTAGACCTCTGAAGTGGGGAGACAACCGAGCCCAGCCTCCTTTCCAAGGAGTCCTGCGCCTTCGATTGCACTGAAAGGCAATAGCACGGGGAAGCCTAGGAAGGGGCTGAGTCATGTCGGACACAATTCCTCAGCCTGCTCCTTTCAGGGAAGCAACGCTGGGAGCTAGGAAAGCCTTCTCAAGCTCGGAGAGTGCAAGAGAGATGCAGGCCGCGCACCCGGAAATCTCGGTGCTTGGAGCCAATCTCAGCGTCTCCCAGGGGCAAAGCGAACGCCTCTCTGCCAAATCCAGCTTTGCAGACGCAGGCCGCTAGGCTGCCTCTGCATTGGCGAAGGAAGCTCTCTCCTGCCGCTTCCTGCGAAATCTGCTTCCCAGCCTCAGCGAATCTCAGTGGGAACGGTCTTTCCTCTGGGGCCGTTGCTCCTGGGCCTGGGGCTGCCGCAAGGGCACCACCCTCCCAGGGAAAGGCCAAACACACCCCACATGACTTGGCTCCTCTGGAGAGCTGCAGGCAACCTCAAACTCTCAGGAAGCTTCTCGGCTGAGACGCAGAAGCACTCTGGCTGGGATCTCGCATCCCCTGCCTGGAGGCCCATGGTGCCTGTTTCTCCCTGGGCGTTGCTTCCCCAGAGCGGCCAGGCAACCTCTGCCCCATCTACCCTTCTGCTCTTCCCTTCCAGCTGACAGAGTTCTCCCTGCTCTACTCTAGCCCTAGGAAATTTGGAGACAACCGGGCTCCTCCTCCTCTGCAAGGAGTCCCGGGGCCCAGTTGGAGTGGAAAGGCGAAACCACAGGCAAGCCCAGGAAAGTGCTGAGTCATGTCTGACACACTCCCTCAGCCTGCTCCTTCATGGCTAGCGAGGCTGTGAGCTAGGAAAGTCTTTGGAAGCTCAGCAAGTGGCAGCGAGATGCAGGCCCCAACCCAGCAATCCCGGTGCTTGGAGCAGGTCTCACAGCCTCCCAGTGCCAAAGCGAGCTCCTCTCTGCCAAATGCAGCTTTGCAGACGCAGGCCGCTCTGCTGCCTCTGCATCCACGAAGGAAGCTCTCTAGGCCCGCTTCCTGCGAAATCTGCTTCAGCCTGAGGGAAAAGCCCTTGGAGAGGTCTTTGCTCAGGGGCAGTTGCTCCTGTGCCTGGGGAAGAGGGAAGGGCACCACACTCCCAAGGAAAGGCCAAGACACACTCCACGCGTCTTTGCTCCTCTGGAGGGCGGCATGGAGCCTCCAACTGGGAGGTCGCTTCTCAGCGGAGACGCAGGGGCATTCTGGCTGTGATCCCGCAGCCCCTGCCTGGAGGCCCACGGTGCCTGTTTCTCTCTGGGCGTTGCTTCCACAGTGCGGCCAAGCAACATCTTCACCATGGGCACAACAGCGCTTCCCTTCCGTCTGACAGACGTCTCAGTGCTCTGCTCTAGACCTCTGAAGTGGGGAGACAACCGAGCCCAGCCTCCTTTCCAAGGAGTCCTGCGCCTTCGATTGCACTGAAAGGCAATAGCACGGGGAAGCCTAGGAAGGGGCTGAGTCATGTCGGACACACTTCCTCAGCCTGCTCCTTTCAGGGAAGCAACGCTGGGAGCTAGGAAAGCCTTCTCAAGCTCGGAGAGTGCAAGAGAGATGCAGGCCGCGCACCCGGAAATCTCGGTGCTTGGAGCCAATCTCAGCGTCTCCCAGGGGCAAAGCGAACGCCTCTCTGCCAAATCCAGCTTTGCAGACGCAGGCCGCTAGGCTGCCTCTGCATTGGCGAAGGAAGCTCTCTCCTGCCGCTTCCTGCGAAATCTGCTTCCCAGCCTCAGCGAATCTCAGTGGGAACGGTCTTTCCTCTGGGGCCGTTGCTCCTGGGCCTGGGGCTGCCGCAAGGGCACCACCCTCCCAGGGAAAGGCCAAACACACCCCACATGACTTGGCTCCTCTGGAGAGCTGCAGGCAACCTCAAACTCTCAGGAAGCTTCTCGGCTGAGACGCAGAAGCACTCTGGCTGGGATCTCGCATCCCCTGCCTGGAGGCCCATGGTGCCTGTTTCTCCCTGGGCGTTGCTTCCCCAGAGCGGCCAGGCAACCTCTGCCCCATCTACCCTTCTGCTCTTCCCTTCCAGCTGACAGAGTTCTCCCTGCTCTACTCTAGCCCTAGGAAGTTTGGAGACAACCGGGCTCCTCCTCCTCTGCAAGGAGTCCCGGGGCCCAGTTGGAGTGGAAAGGCGAAACCACAGGCAAGCCCAGGAAAGTGCTGAGTCATGTCTGACACACTCCCTCAGCCTGCTCCTTCATGGCTAGCGAGGCTGTGAGCTAGGAAAGTCTTTGGAAGCTCAGCAAGTGGCAGCGAGATGCAGGCCCCAACCCAGCAATCCCGGTGCTTGGAGCAGGTCTCACAGCCTCCCAGTGCCAAAGCGAGCTCCTCTCTGCCAAATGCAGCTTTGCAGACGCAGGCCGCTCTGCTGCCTCTGCATCCACGAAGGAAGCTCTCTAGGCCCGCTTCCTGCGAAATCTGCTTCAGCCTGAGGGAAAAGCCCTTGGAGAGGTCTTTGCTCAGGGGCAGTTGCTCCTGTGCCTGGGGAAGAGGGAAGGGCACCACACTCCCAAGGAAAGGCCAAGACACACTCCACGCGTCTTTGCTCCTCTGGAGGGCGGCATGGAGCCTCCAACTGGGAGGTCGCTTCTCAGCGGAGACGCAGGGGCATTCTGGCTGTGATCCCGCAGCCCCTGCCTGGAGGCCCACGGTGCCTGTTTCTCTCTGGGCGTTGCTTCCACAGTGCGGCCAAGCAACATCTTCACCATGGGCACAACAGCGCTTCCCTTCCGTCTGACAGACGTCTCAGTGCTCTGCTCTAGACCTCTGAAGTGGGGAGACAACCGAGCCCAGCCTCCTTTCCAAGGAGTCCTGCGCCTTCGATTGCACTGAAAGGCAATAGCACGGGGAAGCCTAGGAAGGGGCTGAGTCATGTCGGACACACTTCCTCAGCCTGCTCCTTTCAGGGAAGCAACGCTGGGAGCTAGGAAAGCCTTCTCAAGCTCGGAGAGTGCAAGAGAGATGCAGGCCGCGCACCCGGAAATCTCGGTGCTTGGAGCCAATCTCAGCGTCTCCCAGGGGCAAAGCGAACGCCTCTCTGCCAAATCCAGCTTTGCAGACGCAGGCCGCTAGGCTGCCTCTGCATTGGCGAAGGAAGCTCTCTCCTGCCGCTTCCTGCGAAATCTGCTTCCCAGCCTCAGCGAATCTCAGTGGGAACGGTCTTTCCTCTGGGGCCGTTGCTCCTGGGCCTGGGGCTGCCGCAAGGGCACCACCCTCCCAGGGAAAGGCCAAACACACCCCACATGACTTGGCTCCTCTGGAGAGCTGCAGGCAACCTCAAACTCTCAGGAAGCTTCTCGGCTGAGACGCAGAAGCACTCTGGCTGGGATCTCGCATCCCCTGCCTGGAGGCCCATGGTGCCTGTTTCTCCCTGGGCGTTGCTTCCCCAGAGCGGCCAGGCAACCTCTGCCCCATCTACCCTTCTGCTCTTCCCTGCCAGCTGACAGAGTTCTCCCTGCTCTACTCTAGCCCTAGGAAGTTTGGAGACAACCGGGCTCCTCCTCCTCTGCAAGGAGTCCCGGGGCCCAGTTGGAGTGGAAAGGCGAAACCACAGGCAAGCCCAGGAAAGTGCTGAGTCATGTCTGACACACTCCCTCAGCCTGCTCCTTCATGGCTAGCGAGGCTGTGAGCTAGGAAAGTCTTTGGAAGCTCAGCAAGTGGCAGCGAGATGCAGGCCCCAACCCAGCAATCCCGGTGCTTGGAGCAGGTCTCACAGCCTCCCAGTGCCAAAGCGAGCTCCTCTCTGCCAAATGCAGCTTTGCAGACGCAGGCCGCTCTGCTGCCTCTGCATCCACGAAGGAAGCTCTCTAGGCCCGCTTCCTGCGAAATCTGCTTCAGCCTGAGGGAAAAGCCCTTGGAGAGGTCTTTGCTCAGGGGCAGTTGCTCCTGTGCCTGGGGAAGAGGGAAGGGCACCACACTCCCAAGGAAAGGCCAAGACACACTCCACGCGTCTTTGCTCCTCTGGAGGGCGGCATGGAGCCTCCAACTGGGAGGTCGCTTCTCAGCGGAGACACAGGGGCATTCTGGCTGTGATCCCGCAGCCCCTGCCTGGAGGCCCACGGTGCCTGTTTCTCTCTGGGCGTTGCTTCCACAGTGCGGCCAAGCAACATCTTCACCATGGGCACAACAGCGCTTCCCTTCCGTCTGACAGACGTCTCAGTGCTCTGCTCTAGACCTCTGAAGTGGGGAGACAACCGAGCCCAGCCTCCTTTCCAAGGAGTCCTGCGCCTTCGATTGCACTGAAAGGCAATAGCACGGGGAAGCCTAGGAAGGGGCTGAGTCATGTCGGACACACTTCCTCAGCCTGCTCCTTTCAGGGAAGCAACGCTGGGAGCTAGGAAAGCCTTCTCAAGCTCGGAGAGTGCAAGAGAGATGCAGGCCGCGCACCCGGAAATCTCGGTGCTTGGAGCCAATCTCAGCGTCTCCCAGGGACAAAGCGAACGCCTCTCTGCCAAATCCAGCTTTGCAGACGCAGGCCGCTAGGCTGCCTCTGCATTGGCGAAGGAAGCTCTCTCCTGCCGCTTCCTGCGAAATCTGCTTCCCAGCCTCAGCGAATCTCAGTGGGAACGGTCTTTCCTCTGGGGCCGTTGCTCCTGGGCCTGGGGCTGCCGCAAGGGCACCACCCTCCCAGGGAAAGGCCAAACACACCCCACATGACTTGGCTCCTCTGGAGAGCTGCAGGCAACCTCAAACTCTCAGGAAGCTTCTCGGCTGAGACGCAGAAGCACTCTGGCTGGGATCTCGCATCCCCTGCCTGGAGGCCCATGGTGCCTGTTTCTCCCTGGGCGTTGCTTCCCCAGAGCGGCCAGGCAACCTCTGCCCCATCTACCCTTCTGCTCTTCCCTTCCAGCTGACAGAGTTCTCCCTGCTCTACTCTAGCCCTAGGAAGTTTGGAGACAACCGGGCTCCTCCTCCTCTGCAAGGAGTCCCGGGGCCCAGTTGGAGTGGAAAGGCGAAACCACAGGCAAGCCCAGGAAAGTGCTGAGTCATGTCTGACACACTCCCTCAGCCTGCTCCTTCATGGCTAGCGAGGCTGTGAGCTAGGAAAGTCTTTGGAAGCTCAGCAAGTGGCAGCGAGATGCAGGCCCCAACCCAGCAATCCCGGTGCTTGGAGCAGGTCTCACAGCCTCCCAGTGCCAAAGCGAGCTCCTCTCTGCCAAATGCAGCTTTGCACACGCAGGCTGCGCTGCTGCCTCTGCATCCACGAAGGAAGCTCTCTAGGCCCGCTTCCTGCGAAATCTGCTTCAGCCTGAGGGAAAAGCCCTTGGAGAGGTCTTTGCTCAGGGGCAGTTGCTCCTGTGCCTGGGGAAGAGGGAAGGGCACCACACTCCCAAGGAAAGGCCAGACACACTCCACACGTCTTTGCTCCTCTGGAGGGCGGCATGGAGCCTCCAACTGGGAGGTCGCTTCTCAGCGGAGACGCAGGGGCATTCTGGCTGTGATCCCGCAGCCCCTGCCTGGAGGCCCACGGTGCCTGTTTCTCTCTGGGCGTTGCTTCCACAGTGCGGCCAAGCAACATCTTCACCATGGGCACAACAGCGCTTCCCTTCCGTCTGACAGACGTCTCAGTGCTCTGCTCTAGACCTCTGAAGTGGGGAGACAACCGAGCCCAGCCTCCTTTCCAAGGAGTCCTGCGCCTTCGATTGCACTGAAAGGCAATAGCACGGGGAAGCCTAGGAAGGGGCTGAGTCATGTCGGACACACTTCCTCAGCCTGCTCCTTTCAGGGAAGCAACGCTGGGAGCTAGGAAAGCCTTCTCAAGCTCGGAGAGTGCAAGAGAGATGCAGGCCGCGCACCCGGAAATCTCGGTGCTTGGAGCCAATCTCAGCGTCTCCCAGGGGCAAAGCGAACGCCTCTCTGCCAAATCCACCTTTGCAGACGCAGGCCGCTAGGCTGCCTCTGCATTGGCGAAGGAAGCTCTCTCCTGCCGCTTCCTGCGAAATCTGCTTCCCAGCCTCAGCGAATCTCAGTGGGAACGGTCTTTCCTCTGGGGCCGTTGCTCCTGGGCCTGGGGCTGCCGCAAGGGCACCACCCTCCCAGGGAAAGGCCAAACACACCCCACATGACTTGGCTCCTCTGGAGAGCTGCAGGCAACCTCAAACTCTCAGGAAGCTTCTCGGCTGAGACGCAGAAGCACTCTGGCTGGGATCTCGCATCCCCTGCCTGGAGGCCCATGGTGCCTGTTTCTCCCTGGGCGTTGCTTCCCCAGAGCGGCCAGGCAACCTCTGCCCCATCTACCCTTCTGCTCTTCCCTTCCAGCTGACAGAGTTCTCCCTGCTCTACTCTAGCCCTAGGAAGTTTGGAGACAACCGGGCTCCTCCTCCTCTGCAAGGAGTCCCGGGGCCCAGTTGGAGTGGAAAGGCGAAACCACAGGCAAGCCCAGGAAAGTGCTGAGTCATGTCTGACACACTCCCTCAGCCTGCTCCTTCATGGCTAGCGAGGCTGTGAGCTAGGAAAGTCTTTGGAAGCTCAGCAAGTGGCAGCGAGATGCAGGCCCCAACCCAGCAATCCCGGTGCTTGGAGCAGGTCTCACAGCCTCCCAGTGCCAAAGCGAGCTCCTCTCTGCCAAATGCAGCTTTGCAGACGCAGGCCGCTCTGCTGCCTCTGCATCCACGAAGGAAGCTCTCTAGGCCCGCTTCCTGCGAAATCTGCTTCAGCCTGAGGGAAAAGCCCTTGGAGAGGTCTTTGCTCAGGGGCAGTTGCTCCTGTGCCTGGGGAAGAGGGAAGGGCACCACACTCCCAAGGAAAGGCCAGACACACTCCACACGTCTTTGCTCCTCTGGAGGGCGGCATGGAGCCTCCAACTGGGAGGTCGCTTCTCAGCGGAGACGCAGGGGCATTCTGGCTGTGATCCCGCAGCCCCTGCCTGGAGGCCCACGGTGCCTGTTTCTCTCTGGGCGTTGCTTCCACAGTGCGGCCAAGCAACATCTTCACCATGGGCACAACAGCGCTTCCCTTCCGTCTGACAGACGTCTCAGTGCTCTGCTCTAGACCTCTGAAGTGGGGAGACAACCGAGCCCAGCCTCCTTTCCAAGGAGTCCTGCGCCTTCGATTGCACTGAAAGGCAATAGCACGGGGAAGCCTAGGAAGGGGCTGAGTCATGTCGGACACACTTCCTCAGCCTGCTCCTTTCAGGGAAGCAACGCTGGGAGCTAGGAAAGCCTTCTCAAGCTCGGAGAGTGCAAGAGAGATGCAGGCCGCGCACCCGGAAATCTCGGTGCTTGGAGCCAATCTCAGCGTCTCCCAGGGGCAAAGCGAACGCCTCTCTGCCAAATCCAGCTTTGCAGACGCAGGCCGCTAGGCTGCCTCTGCATTGGCGAAGGAAGCTCTCTCCTGCCGCTTCCTGCGAAATCTGCTTCCCAGCCTCAGCGAATCTCAGTGGGAACGGTCTTTCCTCTGGGGCCGTTGCTCCTGGGCCTGGGGCTGCCGCAAGGGCACCACCCTCCCAGGGAAAGGCCAAACACACCCCACATGACTTTGCTCCTCTGGAGAGCTGCAGGCAACCTCAAACTCTCAGGAAGCTTCTCGGCTGAGACGCAGAAGCACTCTGGCTGGGATCTCGCATCCCCTGCCTGGAGGCCCATGGTGCCTGTTTCTCCCTGGGCGTTGCTTCACCAGAGCGGCCAGGCAACCTCTGCCCCATCTACCCTTCTGCTCTTCCCTTCCAGCTGACAGAGTTCTCCCTGCTCTACTCTAGCCCTAGGAAGTTTGGAAACAACCGGGCTCCTCCTCCTCTGCAAGGAGTCCCGGGGCCCAGTTGGAGTGGAAAGGCGAAACCACAGGCAAGCCCAGGAAAGTGCTGAGTCATGTCTGACACACTCCCTCAGCCTGCTCCTTCATGGCTAGCGAGGCTGTGAGCTAGGAAAGTCTTTGGAAGCTCAGCAAGTGGCAGCGAGATGCAGGCCCCAACCCAGCAATCCCGGTGCTTGGAGCAGGTCTCACAGCCTCCCAGTGCCAAAGCGAGCTACTCTCTGCAAAATGCAGCTTTGCAGACGCAGGCCGCTCTGCTGCCTCTGCATCCACGAAGGAAGCTCTCTAGGCCTGCTTCCTGCGAAATCTGCTTCAGCCTGAGGGAAAAGCCCTTGGAGAGGTCTTTGCTCAGGGGCAGTTGCTCCTGTGCCTGGGGAAGAGGGAAGGGCACCACACTCCCAAGGAAAGGCCAGACACACTCCACAGGTCTTTGCTCCTCTGGAGGGCGGCATGGAGCCTCCAACTGGGAGGTCGCTTCTCAGCGGAGACGCAGGGGCATTCTGGCTGTGATCCCGCAGCCCCTGCCTGGAGGCCCACGGTGCCTGTTTCTCTCTGGGCGTTGCTTCCACAGTGCGGCCAAGCAACATCTTCACCATGGGCACAACAGCGCTTCCCTTCCGTCTGACAGACGTCTCAGTGCTCTGCTCTAGACCTCTGAAGTGGGGAGACAACCGAGCCCAGCCTCCTTTCCAAGGAGTCCTGCGCCTTCGATTGCACTAAAAGGCAATAGCACGGGGAAGCCTAGGAAGGGGCTGAGTCATGTCGGACACACTTCCTCAGCCTGCTCCTTTCAGGGAAGCAACGCTGGGAGCTAGGGAAGCCTTCTCAAGCTCGGAGAGTGCAAGAGAGATGCAGGCCGCGCACCCGGAAATCTCGGTGCTTGGAGCCAATCTCAGCGTCTCCCAGGGGCAAAGCGAACGCCTCTCTGTCAAATCCAGCTTTGCAGACACAGGCCGCTAGGCTGCCTCTGCATTGGCGTAGGAAGCTCTCTCCTGCCGCTTCCTGCGAAATCTGCTTCCCAGCCTCAGCGAATCTCAGTGGGAACGGTCTTTCCTCTGGGGCCGTTGCTCCTGGGCCTGGGGCTGCCGCAAGGGCACCACCCTCCCAGGGAAAGGCCAAAAACACCCCACATGACTTGGCTCCTCTGGAGAGCTGCAGGCAACCTCAAACTCTCAGGAAGCTTCTCGGCTGAGACGCAGAAGCACTCTGGCTGGGATCTCGCATCCCCTGCCTGGAGGCCCATGGTGCCTGTTTCTCCCTGGGCGTTGCTTCACCAGAGCGGCCAGGCAACCTCTGCCCCATCTACCCTTCTGCTCTTCCCTTCCAGCTGACAGAGTTCTCCCTGCTCTACTCTAGCCCTAGGAAGTTTGGAGACAACCGGGCTCCTCCTCCTCTGCAAGGAGTCCCGGGGCCCAGTTGGAGTGGAAAGGCGAAACCACAGGCAAGCCCAGGAAAGTGCTGAGTCATGTCTGACACACTCCCTCAGCCTGCTCCTTCATGGCTAGCGAGGCTGTGAGCTAGGAAAGTCTTTGGAAGCTCAGCAAGTGGCAGCGAGATGCAGGCCCCAACCCAGCAATCCCGGTGCTTGGAGCAGGCCTCACAGCCTCCCAGTGCCAAAGCGAGCTCCTCTCTGCCAAATGCAGCTTTGCAGACGCAGGCCGCGCTGCTGCCTCTGCATCCACGAAGGAAGCTCTCTAGGCCCGCTTCCTGCGAAATCTGCTTCAGCCTGAGGGAAAAGCCCTTGGAGAGGTCTTGGCTCAGGGGCAGTTGCTCCTGTGCCTGGGGAAGAGGGAAGGGCACCACACTCCCAAGGAAAGGCCAGACACACTCCACACGTCTTTGCTCCTCTGGAGGGCGGCATGGAGCCTCCAACTGGGAGGTCGCTTCTCAGCGGAGACGCAGGGGCATTCTGGCTGTGATCCCGCAGCCCCTGCCTGGAGGCCCACGGTGCCTGTTTCTCTCTGGGCGTTGCTTCCACAGTGCGGCCAAGCAACATCTTCACCATGGGCACAACAGCGCTTCCCTTCCGTCTGACAGACGTCTCAGTGCTCTGCTCTAGACCTCTGAAGGGGGGAGACAACCGAGCCCAGCCTCCTTTCCAAGGAGTCCTGCGCCTTCGATTGCACTGAAAGGCAATAGCACGGGGAAGCCTAGGAAGGGGCTGAGTCATGTCGGACACACTTCCTCAGCCTGCTCCTTTCAGGGAAGCAACGCTGGGAGCTAGGAAAGCCTTCTCAAGCTCGGAGAGTGCAAGAGAGATGCAGGCCGCGCACCCGGAAATCTCGGTGCTTGCAGCCAATCTCAGCGTCTCCCAGGGGCAAAGCGAACGCCTCTCTGCCAAATCCAGCTTTGCAGACGCAGGCCGCTAGGCTGCCTCTGCATTGGCGAAGGAAGCTCTCTCCTGCCGCTTCCTGCGAAATCTGCTTCTCAGCCTCAGCGAATCTCAGTGGGAACGGTCTTTCCTCTGGGGCCGTTGCTCCTGGGCCTGGGGCTGCCGCAAGGGCACCACCCTCCCAGGGAAAGGCCAAACACACCCCACATGTCTTTGCTCCTCTGCAGAGCTGCAGGCAACCTCAAACTCTCAGGAAGCTTCTCGGCTGAGACGCAGAAGCACGCTGGCTGGGATCTCGCATCCCCTGCCTGGAGGCCCATGGTGCCTGTTTCTCCCTGGGCGTTGCTTCACCAGAGCGGCCAGGCAACCTCTGCCCCATCTACCCTTCTGCTCTTCCCTTCCAGCTGACAGAGTTCTCCCTGCTCTACTCTAGCCCTAGGAAGTTTGGAGACAACCGGGCTCCTCCTCCTCTGCAAGGAGTCCCGGGGCCCAGTTGGAGTGGAAAGGCGAAACCACAGGCAAGCCCAGGAAAGTGCTGAGTCATGTCTGACACACTCCCTCAGCCTGCTCCTTCATGGCTAGCGAGGCTGTGAGCTAGGAAAGTCTTTGGAAGCTCAGCAAGTGGCAGCGAGATGCAGGCCCCAACCCAGCAATCCCGGTGCTTGGAGCAGGTCTCACAGCCTCCCAGTGCCAAAGCGAGCTCCTCTCTGCCAAATGCAGCTTTGCACACGCAGGCCGCTCTGCTGCCTCTGCATCCACGAAGGAAGCTCTGTAGGCCCGCTTCCTGCGAAATCTGCTTCAGCCTGAGGGAAAAGCCCTTGGAGAGGTCTTTGCTCAGGGGCAGTTGCTCCTGTGCCTGGGGAAGAGGGAAGGGCACCACACTCCCAAGGAAAGGCCAGACACACTCCACGCGTCTTTGCTCCTCTGGAGGGCGGCATGGAGCCTCCAACTGGGAGGTCGCTTCTCAGCGGAGACGCAGGGGCATTCTGGCTGTGATCCCGCAGCCCCTGCCTGGAGGCCCACGGTGCCTGTTTCTCTCTGGGCGTTGCTTCCACAGTGCGGCCAAGCAACATCTTCACCATGGGCACAACAGCGCTTCCCTTCCGTCTGACAGACGTCTCAGTGCTCTGCTCTAGACCTCTGAAGTGGGGAGACAACCGAGCCCAGCCTCCTTTCCAAGGAGTCCTGCGCCTTCGATTGCACTGAAAGGCAATAGCACGGGGAAGCCTAGGAAGGGGCTGAGTCATGTCGGACACACTTCCTCAGCCTGCTCCTTTCAGGGAAGCAACGCTGGGAGCTAGGAAAGCCTTCTCAAGCTCGGAGAGTGCAAGAGAGATGCAGGCCGCGCACCCGGAAATCTCGGTGCTTGGAGCCAATCTCAGCGTCTCCCAGGGGCAAAGCGAACGCCTCTCTGCCAAATCCAGCTTTGCAGACGCAGGCCGCTAGGCTGCCTCTGCATTGGCGAAGGAAGCTCTCTCCTGCCGCTTCCTGCGAAATCTGCTTCCCAGCCTCAGCGAATCTCAGTGGGAACGGTCTTTCCTCTGGGGCCGTTGCTCCTGGGCCTGGGGCTGCCGCAAGGGCACCACCCTCCCAGGGAAAGGCCAAACACACCCCACATGACTTGGCTCCTCTGGAGAGCTGCAGGCAACCTCAAACTCTCAGGAAGCTTCTCGGCTGAGACGCAGAAGCACTCTGGCTGGGATCTCGCATCCCCTGCCTGGAGGCCCATGGTGCCTGTTTCTCCCTGGGCGTTGCTTCACCAGAGCGGCCAGGCAACCTCTGCCCCATCTACCCTTCTGCTCTTCCCTTCCAGCTGACAGAGTTCTCCCTGCTCTACTCTAGCCCTAGGAAGTTTGGAGACAACCGGGCTCCTCCTCCTCTGCAAGGAGTCCCGGGGCCCAGTTGGAGTGGAAAGGCGAAACCACAGGCAAGCCCAGGAAAGTGCTGAGTCATGTCTGACACACTCCCTCAGCCTGCTCCTTCATGGCTAGCGAGGCTGTGAGCTAGGAAAGTCTTTGGAAGCTCAGCAAGTGGCAGCGAGATGCAGGCCCCAACCCAGCAATCCCGGTGCTTGGAGCAGGTCTCACAGCCTCCCAGTGCCAAAGCGAGCTCCTCTCTGCAAAATGCAGCTTTGCAGACGCAGGCCGCTCTGCTGCCTCTGCATCCACGAAGGAAGCTCTCTAGGCCTGCTTCCTGCGAAATCTGCTTCAGCCTGAGGGAAAAGCCCTTGGAGAGGTCTTTGCTCAGGGGCAGTTGCTCCTGTGCCTGGGGAAGAGGGAAGGGCACCACACTCCCAAGGAAAGGCCAGACACACTCCACAGGTCTTTGCTCCTCTGGAGGGCGGCATGGAGCCTCCAACTGGGAGGTCGCTTCTCAGCGGAGACGCAGGGGCATTCTGGCTGTGATCCCGCAGCCCCTGCCTGGAGGCCCACGGTGCCTGTTTCTCTCTGGGCGTTGCTTCCACAGTGCGGCCAAGCAACATCTTCACCATGGGCACAACAGCGCTTCCCTTCCGTCTGACAGACGTCTCAGTGCTCTGCTCTAGACCTCTGAAGTGGGGAGACAACCGAGCCCAGCCTCCTTTCCAAGGAGTCCTGCGCCTTCGATTGCACTAAAAGGCAATAGCACGGGGAAGCCTAGGAAGGGGCTGAGTCATGTCGGACACACTTCCTCAGCCTGCTCCTTTCAGGGAAGCAACGCTGGGAGCTAGGAAAGCCTTCTCAAGCTCGGAGAGTGCAAGAGAGATGCAGGCCGCGCACCCGGAAATCTCGGTGCTTGGAGCCAATCTCAGCGTCTCCCAGGGGCAAAGCGAACGCCTCTCTGCCAAATCCAGCTTTGCAGACACAGGCCGCTAGGCTGCCTCTGCATTGGCGAAGGAAGCTCTCTCCTGCCGCTTCCTGCGAAATCTGCTTCCCAGCCTCAGCGAATCTCAGTGGGAACGGTCTTTCCTCTGGGGCCGTTGCTCCTGGGCCTGGGGCTGCCGCAAGGGCACCACCCTCCCAGGGAAAGGCCAAACACACCCCACATGACTTGGCTCCTCTGGAGAGCTGCAGGCAACCTCAAACTCTCAGGAAGCTTCTCGGCTGAGACGCAGAAGCACTCTGGCTGGGATCTCGCATCCCCTGCCTGGAGGCCCATGGTGCCTGTTTCTCCCTGGGCGTTGCTTCACCAGAGCGGCCAGGCAACCTCTGCCCCATCTACCCTTCTGCTCTTCCCTTCCAGCTGACAGAGTTCTCCCTGCTCTACTCTAGCCCTAGGAAGTTTGGAGACAACCGGGCTCCTCCTCCTCTGCAAGGAGTCCCGGGGCCCAGTTGGAGTGGAAAGGCGAAACCACAGGCAAGCCCAGGAAAGTGCTGAGTCATGTCTGACACACTCCTTCAGCCTGCTCCTTCATGGCTAGCGAGGCTGTGAGCTAGGAAAGTCTTTGGAAGCTCAGCAAGTGGCAGCGAGATGCAGGCCCCAACCCAGCAATCCCGGTGCTTGGAGCAGGTCTCACAGCCTCCCAGTGCCAAAGCGAGCTCCTCTCTGCCAAATGCAGCTTTGCAGACGCAGGCCGCTCTGCTGCCTCTGCATCCACGAAGGAAGCTCTCTAGGCCCGCTTCCTGCGAAATCTGCTTCAGCCTGAGGGAAAAGCCCTTGGAGAGGTCTTTGCTCAGGGGCAGTTGCTCCTGTGCCTGGGGAAGAGGGAAGGGCACCACACTCCCAAGGAAAGGCCAGACACACTCCACACGTCTTTGCTCCTCTGGAGGGCGGCATGGAGCCTCCAACTGGGAGGTCGCTTCTCAGCGGAGACGCAGGGGCATTCTGGCTGTGATCCCGCAGCCCCTGCCTGGAGGCCCACGGTGCCTGTTTCTCTCTGGGCGTTGCTTCCACAGTGCGGCCAAGCAACATCTTCACCATGGGCACAACAGCGCTTCCCTTCCGTCTGACAGACGTCTCAGTGCTCTGCTCTAGACCTCTGAAGTGGGGAGACAACCGAGCCCAGCCTCCTTTCCAAGGAGTCCTGCGCCTTGGATTGCACTGAAAGGCAATAGCACGGGGAAGCCTAGGAAGGGGCTGAGTCATGTCGGACACACTTCCTCAGCCTGCTCCTTTCAGGGAAGCAACGCTGGGAGCTAGCAAAGCCTTCTCAAGCTCGGAGAGTGCAAGAGAGATGCAGGCCGCGCACCCGGAAATCTCGGTGCTTGGAGCCAATCTCAGCGTCTCCCAGGGGCAAAGCGAACGCCTCTCTGCCAAATCCAGCTTTGCAGACGCAGGCCGCTAGGCTGCCTCTGCATTGGCGAAGGAAGCTCTCTTCTGCCGCTTCCTGCGAAATCTGCTTCCCAGCCTCAGCGAATCTCAGTGGGAACGGTCTTTCCTCTGGGGCCGTTGCTCCTGGGCCTGGGGCTGCCGCAAGGGCACCACCCTCCCAGGGAAAGGCCAAACACACCCCACATGACTTGGCTCCTATGGAGAGCTGCAGGCAACCTCAAACTCTCAGGAAGCTTCTCGGCTGAGACGCAGAAGCACTCTGGCTGGGATCTCGCATCCCCTGCCTGGAGGCCCATGGTGCCTGTTTCTCCCTGGGCGTTGCTTCACCAGAGCGGCCAGGCAACCTCTGCCCCATCTACCCTTCTGCTCTTCCCTTCCAGCTGACAGAGTTCTCCCTGCTCTACTCTAGCCCTAGGAAGTTTGGAGACAACCGGGCTCCTCCTCCTCTGCAAGGAGTCCCGGGGCCCAGTTGGAGTGGAAAGGCGAAACCACAGGCAAGCCCAGGAAAGTGCTGAGTCATGTCTGACACACTCCCTCAGCCTGCTCCTTCATGGCTAGCGAGGCTGTGAGCTAGGAAAGTCTTTGGAAGCTCAGCAAGTGGCAGCGAGATGCAGGCCCCAACCCAGCAATCCCGGTGCTTGGAGCAGGTCTCACAGCCTCCCAGTGCCAAAGCGAGCTCCTCTCTGCCAAATGCAGCTTTGCACACGCAGGCCGCTCTGCTGCCTCTGCATCCACGAAGGAAGCTCTCTAGGCCCGCTTCCTGCGAAATCTGCTTCAGCCTGAGGGAAAAGCCCTTGGAGAGGTCTTTGCTCAGGGGCAGTTGCTCCTGTGCCTGGGGAAGAGGGAAGGGCACCACACTCCCAAGGAAAGGCCAGACACACTCCACGCGTCTTTGCTCCACTGGAGGGCGGCATGGAGCCTCCAACTGGGAGGTCGCTTCTCAGCGGAGACGCAGGGGCATTCTGGCTGTGATCCCGCAGCCCCTGCCTGGAGGCCCACGGTGCCTGTTTCTCTCTGGGCGTTGCTTCCACAGTGCGGCCAAGCAACATCTTCACCATGGGCACAACAGCGCTTCCCTTCCGTCTGACAGACGTCTCAGTGCTCTGCTCTAGACCTCTGAAGTGGGGAGACAACCGAGCCCAGCCTCCTTTCCAAGGAGTCCTGCGCCTTCGATTGCACTGAAAGGCAATAGCACGGGGAAGCCTAGGAAGGGGCTGAGTCATGTCGGACACACTTCCTCAGCCTGCTCCTTTCAGGGAAGCAACGCTGGGAGCTAGGAAAGCCTTCTCAAGCTCGGAGAGTGCAAGAGAGATGCAGGCCGCGCACCCGGAAATCTCGGTGCTTGCAGCCAATCTCAGCGTCTCCCAGGGGCAAAGCGAACGCCTCTCTGCCAAATCCAGCTTTGCAGACGCAGGCCGCTAGGCTGCCTCTGCATTGGCGAAGGAAGATCTCTCCTGCCGCTTCCTGCGAAATCTGCTTCCCAGCCTCAGCGAATCTCAGTGGGAATGGTCTTTCCTCTGGGGCCGTTGCTCCTGGGCCTGGGGCTGCCGCAAGGGCACCACCCTCCCAGGGAAAGGCCAAACACACCCCACATGACTTGGCTCCTCTGGAGAGCTGCAGGCAACCTCAAACTCTCAGGAAGCTTCTCGGCTGAGACGCAGAAGCACTCTGGCTGGGATCTCGCATCCCCTGCCTGGAGGCCCATGGTGCCTGTTTCTCCCTGGGCGTTGCTTCACCAGAAAGGCCAGGCAACCTCTGCCCCATCTACCCTTCTGCTCTTCCCTTCCAGCTGACAGAGTTCTCCCTGCTCTACTCTAGCCCTAGGAAGTTTGGAGACAACCGGGCTCCTCCTCCTCTGCAAGGAGTCCCGGGGCCCAGTTGGAGTGGAAAGGCGAAACCACAGGCAAGCCCAGGAAAGTGCTGAGTCATGTCTGACACACTCCCTCAGCCTGCTCCTTCATGGCTAGCGAGGCTGTGAGCTAGGAAAGTCTTTGGAAGCTCAGCAAGTGGCAGCGAGATGCAGGCCCCAACCCAGCAATCCCGGTGCTTGGAGCAGGTCTCACAGCCTCCCAGTGCCAAAGCGAGCTCCTCTCTGCCAAATGCAGCTTTGCAGACGCAGGCCGCGCTGCTGCCTCTGCATCCACGAAGGAAGCTCTCTAGGCCCGCTTCCTGCGAAATCTGCTTCAGCCTGAGGGAAAAGCCCTTGGAGAGGTCTTTGCTCAGGGGCAGTTGCTCCTGTGCCTGGGGAAGAGGGAAGGGCACCACACTCCCAAGGAAAGGCCAGACACACTCCACACGTCTTTGCTCCTCTGGAGGGCGGCATGGAGCCTCCAACTGGGAGGTCGCTTCTCAGCGGAGACGCAGGGGCATTCTGGCTGTGATCCCGCAGCCCCTGCCTGGAGGCCCACGGTGCCTGTTTCTCTCTGGGCGTTGCTTCCACAGTGCGGCCAAGCAACATCTTCACCATGGGCACAACAGCGCTTCCCTTCCGTCTGACAGACGTCTCAGTGCTCTGCTCTAGACCTCTGAAGTGGGGAGACAACCGAGCCCAGCCTCCTTTCCAAGGAGTCCTGCGCCTTCGATTGCACTGAAAGGCAATAGCACGGGGAAGCCTAGGAAGGGGCTGAGTCATGTCGGACACACTTCCTCAGCCTGCTCCTTTCAGGGAAGCAATGCTGGGAGCTAGGAAAGCCTTCTCAAGCTCGGAGAGTGCAAGAGAGATGCAGGCCGCGCACCCGGAAATCTCGGTGCTTGCAGCCAATCTCAGCGTCTCCCAGGGGCAAAGCGAACGCCTCTCTGCCAAATCCAGCTTTGCAGACGCAGGCCGCTAGGCTGCCTCTGCATTGGCGAAGGAAGCTCTCTTCTGCCGCTTCCTGCGAAATCTGCTTCCCAGCCTCAGCGAATCTCAGTGGGAACGGTCTTTCCTCTGGGGCCGTTGCTCCTGGGCCTGGGGCTGCCGCAAGGGCACCACCCTCCCAGGGAAAGGCCAAACACACCCCACATGACTTGGCTCCTCTGGAGAGCTGCAGGCAACCTCAAACTCTCAGGAAGCTTCTCGGCTGAGACGCAGAAGCACTCTGGCTGGGATCTCGCATCCCCTGCCTGGAGGCCCATGGTGCCTGTTTCTCCCTGGGCGTTGCTTCACCAGAGCGGCCAGGCAACCTCTGCCCCATCTACCCTTCTGCTCTTCCCTTCCAGCTGACAGAGTTCTCCCTGCTCTACTCTAGCCCTAGGAAGTTTGGAGACAACCGGGCTCCTCCTCCTCTGCAAGGAGTCCCGGGGCCCAGTTGGAGTGGAAAGGCGAAACCACAGGCAAGCCCAGGAAAGTGCTGAGTCATGTCTGACACACTCCCTCAGCCTGCTCCTTCATGGCTAGCGAGGCTGTGAGCTAGGAAAGTCTTTGGAAGCTCAGCAAGTGGCAGCGAGATGCAGGCCCCAACCCAGCAATCCCGGTGCTTGGAGCAGGTCTCACAGCCTCCCAGTGCCAAAGCGAGCTCCTCTCTGCCAAATGCAGCTTTGCAGACGCAGGCCGCGCTGCTGCCTCTGCATCCACGAAGGAAGCTCTCTAGGCCCGCTTCCTGCGAAATCTGCTTCAGCCTGAGGGAAAAGCCCTTGGAGAGGTCTTTGCTCAGGGGCAGTTGCTCCTGTGCCTGGGGAAGAGGGAAGGGCACCACACTCCCAAGGAAAGGCCAGACACACTCCACACGTCTTTACTCCTCTGGAGGGCGGCATGGAGCCTCCAACTGGGAGGTCGCTTCTCAGCGGAGACGCAGGGGCATTCTGGCTGTGATCCCGCAGCCCCTGCCTGGAGGCCCACGGTGCCTGTTTCTCTCTGGGCGTTGCTTCCACAGTGCGGCCAAGCAACATCTTCACCATGGGCACAACAGCGCTTCCCTTCCGTCTGACAGACGTCTCAGTGCTCTGCTCTAGACCTCTGAAGTGGGGAGACAACCGAGCCCAGCCTCCTTTCCAAGGAGTCCTGCGCCTTCGATTGCACTGAAAGGCAATAGCACGGGGAAGCCTAGGAAGGGGCTGAGTCATGTCGGACACACTTCCTCAGCCTGCTCCTTTCAGGGAAGCAACGCTGGGAGCTAGGAAAGCCTTCTCAAGCTCGGAGAGTGCAAGAGAGATGCAGGCCGCGCACCCGGAAATCTCGGTGCTTGCAGCCAATCTCAGCGTCTCCCAGGGGCAAAGCGAACGCCTCTCTGCCAAATCCAGCTTTGCAGACGCAGGCCGCTAGGCTGCCTCTGCATTGGCGAAGGAAGCTCTCTTCTGCCGCTTCCTGCGAAATCTGCTTCCCAGCCTCAGCGAATCTCAGTGGGAACGGTCTTTCCTCTGGGGCCGTTGCTCCTGGGCCTGGGGCTGCCGCAAGGGCACCACCCTCCCAGGGAAAGGCCAAACACACCCCACATGACTTGGCTCCTCTGGAGAGCTGCAGGCAACCTCAAACTCTCAGGAAGCTTCTCGGCTGAGACGCAGAAGCACTCTGGCTGGGATCTCGCATCCCCTGCCTGGAGGCCCATGGTGCCTGTTTCTCCCTGGGCGTTGCTTCCCCAGAGCGGCCAGGCAACCTCTGCCCCATCTACCCTTCTGCTCTTCCCTTCCAGCTGACAGAGTTCTCCCTGCTCTACTCTAGCCCTAGGAAGTTTGGAGACAACCGGGCTCCTCCTCCTGTGCAAGGAGTCCCGGGGCCCAGTTGGAGTGGAAAGGCGAAACCACAGGCAAGCCCAGGAAAGTGCTGAGTCATGTCTGACACACTCCCTCAGCCTGCTCCTTCATGGCTAGCGAGGCTGTGAGCTAGGAAATCTTTGGAAGCTCAGCAAGTGGCAGCGAGATGCAGGCCCCAACCCAGCAATCCCGGTGCTTGGAGCAGGTCTCACAGCCTCCCAGTGCCAAAGCGAGCTCCTCTCTGCCAAATGCAGCTTTGCAGACGCAGGCCGCTCTGCTGCCTCTGCATCCACGAAGGAAGCTCTCTAGGCCCGCTTCCTGCGAAATCTGCTTCAGCCTGAGGGAAAAGCCCTTGGAGAGGTCTTTGCTCAGGGGCAGTTGCTCCTGTGCCTGGGGAAGAGGGAAGGGCACCACACTCCCAAGGAAAGGCCAAGACACACTCCACACGTCTTTGCTCCTCTGGAGGGCGGCATGGAGCCTCCAACTGGGAGGTCGCTTCTCAGCGGAGACGCAGGGGCATTCTGGCTGTGATCCCGCAGCCCCTGCCTGGAGGCCCACGGTGCCTGTTTCTCTCTGGGCGTTGCTTCCACAGTGCGGCCAAGCAACATCTTCACCATGGGCACAACAGCGCTTCCCTTCCGTCTGACAGACGTCTCAGTGCTCTGCTCTAGACCTCTGAAGTGGGGAGAAAACCGAGCCCAGCCTCCTTTCCAAGGAGTCCTGCGCCTTCGATTGCACTGAAAGGCAATAGCACGGGGAAGCCTAGGAAGGGGCTGAGTCATGTCGGACACACTTCCTCAGCCTGCTCCTTTCAGGGAAGCAACGCTGGGAGCTAGGAAAGCCTTCTCAAGCTCGGAGAGTGCAAGAGAGATGCAGGCCGCGCACCCGGAAATCTCGGTGCTTGGAGCCAATCTCAGCGTCTCCCAGGGGCAAAGCGAACGCCTCTCTGCCAAATCCAGCTTTGCAGACGCAGGCCGCTAGGCTGCCTCTGCATTGGCGAAGGAAGCTCTCTCCTGCCGCTTCCTGCGAAATCTGCTTCCCAGCCTCAGCGAATCTCAGTGGGAACGGTCTTTCCTCTGGGGCCGTTGCTCCTGGGCCTGGGGCTGCCGCAAGGGCACCACCCTCCCAGGGAAAGGCCAAACACACCCCACATGACTTGGCTCCTCTGGAGAGCTGCAGGCAACCTCAAACTCTCAGGAAGCTTCTCGGCTGAGACGCAGAAGCACTCTGGCTGGGATCTCGCATCCCCTGCCTGGAGGCCCATGGTGCCTGTTTCTCCCTGGGCGTTGCTTCCCCAGAGCGGCCAGGCAACCTCTGCCCCATCTACCCTTCTGCTCTTCCCTTCCAGCTGACAGAGTTCTCCCTGCTCTACTCTAGCCCTAGGAAGTTTGGAGACAACCGGGCTCCTCCTCCTCTGCAAGGAGTCCCGGGGCCCAGTTGGAGTGGAAAGGCGAAACCACAGGCAAGCCCAGGAAAGTGCTGAGTCATGTCTGACACACTCCCTCAGCCTGCTCCTTCATGGCTAGCGAGGCTGTGAGCTAGGAAAGTCTTTGGAAGCTCAGCAAGTGGCAGCGAGATGCAGGCCCCAACCCAGCAATCCCGGTGCTTGGAGCAGGTCTCACAGCCTCCCAGTGCCAAAGCGAGCTCCTCTCTGCCAAATGCAGCTTTGCAGACGCAGGCCGCTCTGCTGCCTCTGCATCCACGAAGGAAGCTCTCTAGGCCCGCTTCCTGCGAAATCTGCTTCAGCCTGAGGGAAAAGCCCTTGGAGAGGTCTTTGCTCAGGGGCAGTTGCTCCTGTGCCTGGGGAAGAGGGAAGGGCACCACACTCCCAAGGAAAGGCCAAGACACACTCCACGCGTCTTTGCTCCTCTGGAGGGCGGCATGGAGCCTCCAACTGGGAGGTCGCTTCTCAGCGGAGACGCAGGGGCATTCTGGCTGTGATCCCGCAGCCCCTGCCTGGAGGCCCACGGTGCCTGTTTCTCTCTGGGCGTTGCTTCCACAGTGCGGCCAAGCAACATCTTCACCATGGGCACAACAGCGCTTCCCTTCCGTCTGACAGACGTCTCAGTGCTCTGCTCTAGACCTCTGAAGTGGGGAGACAACCGAGCCCAGCCTCCTTTCCAAGGAGTCCTGCGCCTTCGATTGCACTGAAAGGCAATAGCACGGGGAAGCCTAGGAAGGGGCTGAGTCATGTCGGACACACTTCCTCAGCCTGCTCCTTTCAGGGAAGCAACGCTGGGAGCTAGGAAAGCCTTCTCAAGCTCGGAGAGTGCAAGAGAGATGCAGGCCGCGCACCCGGAAATCTCGGTGCTTGGAGCCAATCTCAGCGTCTCCCAGGGGCAAAGCGAACGCCTCTCTGCCAAATCCAGCTTTGCAGACGCAGGCCGCTAGGCTGCCTCTGCATTGGCGAAGGAAGCTCTCTCCTGCCGCTTCCTGCGAAATCTGCTTCCCAGCCTCAGCGAATCTCAGTGGGAACGGTCTTTCCTCTGGGGCCGTTGCTCCTGGGCCTGGGGCTGCCGCAAGGGCACCACCCTCCCAGGGAAAGGCCAAACACACCCCACATGACTTGGCTCCTCTGGAGAGCTGCAGGCAACCTCAAACTCTCAGGAAGCTTCTCGGCTGAGACGCAGAAGCACTCTGGCTGGGATCTCGCATCCCCTGCCTGGAGGCCCATGGTGCCTGTTTCTCCCTGGGCGTTGCTTCCCCAGAGCGGCCAGGCAACCTCTGCCCCATCTACCCTTCTGCTCTTCCCTTCCAGCTGACAGAGTTCTCCCTGCTCTACTCTAGCCCTAGGAAGTTTGGAGACAACCGGGCTCCTCCTCCTCTGCAAGGAGTCCCGGGGCCCAGTTGGAGTGGAAAGGCGAAACCACAGGCAAGCCCAGGAAAGTGCTGAGTCATGTCTGACACACTCCCTCAGCCTGCTCCTTCATGGCTAGCGAGGCTGTGAGCTAGGAAAGTCTTTGGAAGCTCAGCAAGTGGCAGCGAGATGCAGGCCCCAACCCAGCAATCCCGGTGCTTGGAGCAGGTCTCACAGCCTCCCAGTGCCAAAGCGAGCTCCTCTCTGCCAAATGCAGCTTTGCAGACGCAGGCCGCTCTGCTGCCTCTGCATCCACGAAGGAAGCTCTCTAGGCCCGCTTCCTGCGAAATCTGCTTCAGCCTGAGGGAAAAGCCCTTGGAGAGGTCTTTGCTCAGGGGCAGTTGCTCCTGTGCCTGGGGAAGAGGGAAGGGCACCACACTCCCAAGGAAAGGCCAAGACACACTCCACGCGTCTTTGCTCCTCTGGAGGGCGGCATGGAGCCTCCAACTGGGAGGTCGCTTCTCAGCGGAGACGCAGGGGCATTCTGGCTGTGATCCCGCAGCCCCTGCCTGGAGGCCCACGGTGCCTGTTTCTCTCTGGGCGTTGCTTCCACAGTGCGGCCAAGCAACATCTTCACCATGGGCACAACAGCGCTTCCCTTCCGTCTGACAGACGTCTCAGTGCTCTGCTCTAGACCTCTGAAGTGGGGAGACAACCGAGCCCAGCCTCCTTTCCAAGGAGTCCTGCGCCTTCGATTGCACTGAAAGGCAATAGCACGGGGAAGCCTAGGAAGGGGCTGAGTCATGTCGGACACACTTCCTCAGCCTGCTCCTTTCAGGGAAGCAACGCTGGGAGCTAGGAAAGCCTTCTCAAGCTCGGAGAGTGCAAGAGAGATGCAGGCCGCGCACCCGGAAATCTCGGTGCTTGGAGCCAATCTCAGCGTCTCCCAGGGGCAAAGCGAACGCCTCTCTGCCAAATCCAGCTTTGCAGACGCAGGCCGCTAGGCTGCCTCTGCATTGGCGAAGGAAGCTCTCTCCTGCCGCTTCCTGCGAAATCTGCTTCCCAGCCTCAGCGAATCTCAGTGGGAACGGTCTTTCCTCTGGGGCCGTTGCTCCTGGGCCTGGGGCTGCCGCAAGGGCACCACCCTCCCAGGGAAAGGCCAAACACACCCCACATGACTTGGCTCCTCTGGAGAGCTGCAGGCAACCTCAAACTCTCAGGAAGCTTCTCGGCTGAGACGCAGAAGCACTCTGGCTGGGATCTCGCATCCCCTGCCTGGAGGCCCATGGTGCCTGTTTCTCCCTGGGCGTTGCTTCACCAGAGCGGCCAGGCAACCTCTGCCCCATCTACCCTTCTGCTCTTCCCTTCCAGCTGACAGAGTTCTCCCTGCTCTACTCTAGCCCTAGGAAGTTTGGAGACAACCGGGCTCCTCCTCCTCTGCAAGGAGTCCCGGGGCCCAGTTGGAGTGGAAAGGCGAAACCACAGGCAAGCCCAGGAAAGTGCTGAGTCATGTCTGACACACTCCCTCAGCCTGCTCCTTCATGGCTAGCGAGGCTGTGAGCTAGGAAAGTCTTTGGAAGCTCAGCAAGTGGCAGCGAGATGCAGGCCGCAACCCAGCAATCCCGGTGCTTGGAGCAGGTCTCACAGCCTCCCAGTGCCAAAGCGAGCTCCTCTCTGCCAAATGCAGCTTTGCAGACGCAGGCCGCTCTGCTGCCTCTGCATCCACGAAGGAAGCTCTCTAGGCCCGCTTCCTGCGAAATCTGCTTCAGCCTGAGGGAAAAGCCCTTGGAGAGGTCTTTGCTCAGGGGCAGTTGCTCCTGTGCCTGGGGAAGAGGGAAGGGCACCACACTCCCAAGGAAAGGCCAAGACACACTCCACGCGTCTTTGCTCCTCTGGAGGGCGGCATGGAGCCTCCAACTGGGAGGTCGCTTCTCAGCGGAGACACAGGGGCATTCTGGCTGTGATCCCGCAGCCCCTGCCTGGAGGCCCACGGTGCCTGTTTCTCTCTGGGCGTTGCTTCCACAGTGCGGCCAAGCAACATCTTCACCATGGGCACAACAGCGCTTCCCTTCCGTCTGACAGACGTCTCAGTGCTCTGCTCTAGACCTCTGAAGTGGGGAGACAACCGAGCCCAGCCTCCTTTCCAAGGAGTCCTGCGCCTTCGATTGCACTGAAAGGCAATAGCACGGGGAAGCCTAGGAAGGGGCTGAGTCATGTCGGACACACTTCCTCAGCCTGCTCCTTTCAGGGAAGCAACGCT
The DNA here is from genome assembly GCF_049115385.1 of Moschus berezovskii. Taxonomy (NCBI): domain Eukaryota; kingdom Metazoa; phylum Chordata; class Mammalia; order Artiodactyla; family Moschidae; genus Moschus; species Moschus berezovskii. The sequence continues at coordinate 142,531,623 of NC_142461.1, forward strand.
GGGAGCTAGGAAAGCCTTCTCAAGCTCGGAGAGTGCAAGAGAGATGCAGGCCGCGCACCCGGAAATCTCGGTGCTTGGAGCCAATCTCAGCGTCTCCCAGGGGCAAAGCGAACGCCTCTCTGCCAAATCCAGCTTTGCAGACGCAGGCCGCTAGGCTGCCTCTGCATTGGCGAAGGAAGCTCTCTCCTGCCGCTTCCTGCGAAATCTGCTTCCCAGCCTCAGCGAATCTCAGTGGGAACGGTCTTTCCTCTGGGGCCGTTGCTCCTGGGCCTGGGGCTGCCGCAAGGGCACCACCCTCCCAGGGAAAGGCCAAACACACCCCACATGACTTGGCTCCTCTGGAGAGCTGCAGGCAACCTCAAACTCTCAGGAAGCTTCTCGGCTGAGACGCAGAAGCACTCTGGCTGGGATCTCGCATCCCCTGCCTGGAGGCCCATGGTGCCTGTTTCTCCCTGGGCGTTGCTTCCCCAGAGCGGCCAGGCAACCTCTGCCCCATCTACCCTTCTGCTCTTCCCTTCCAGCTGACAGAGTTCTCCCTGCTCTACTCTAGCCCTAGGAAGTTTGGAGACAACCGGGCTCCTCCTCCTCTGCAAGGAGTCCCGGGGCCCAGTTGGAGTGGAAAGGCGAAACCACAGGCAAGCCCAGGAAAGTGCTGAGTCATGTCTGACACACTCCCTCAGCCTGCTCCTTCATGGCTAGCGAGGCTGTGAGCTAGGAAAGTCTTTGGAAGCTCAGCAAGTGGCAGCGAGATGCAGGCCCCAACCCAGCAATCCCGGTGCTTGGAGCAGGTCTCACAGCCTCCCAGTGCCAAAGCGAGCTCCTCTCTGCCAAATGCAGCTTTGCAGACGCAGGCCGCGCTGCTGCCTCTGCATCCACGAAGGAAGCTCTCTAGGCCCGCTTCCTGCGAAATCTGCTTCAGCCTGAGGGAAAAGCCCTTGGAGAGGTCTTTGCTCAGGGGCAGTTGCTCCTGTGCCTGGGGAAGAGGGAAGGGCACCACACTCCCAAGGAAAGGCCAGACACACTCCACACGTCTTTGCTCCTCTGGAGGGCGGCATGGAGCCTCCAACTGGGAGGTCGCTTCTCAGCGGAGACGCAGGGGCATTCTGGCTGTGATCCCGCAGCCCCTGCCTGGAGGCCCACGGTGCCTGTTTCTCTCTGGGCGTTGCTTCCACAGTGCGGCCAAGCAACATCTTCACCATGGGCACAACAGCGCTTCCCTTCCGTCTGACAGACGTCTCAGTGCTCTGCTCTAGACCTCTGAAGTGGGGAGACAACCGAGCCCAGCCTCCTTTCCAAGGAGTCCTGCGCCTTCGATTGCACTGAAAGGCAATAGCACGGGGAAGCCTAGGAAGGGGCTGAGTCATGTCGGACACACTTCCTCAGCCTGCTCCTTTCAGGGAAGCAACGCTGGGAGCTAGGAAAGCCTTCTCAAGCTCGGAGAGTGCAAGAGAGATGCAGGCCGCGCACCCGGAAATCTCGGTGCTTGCAGCCAATCTCAGCGTCTCCCAGGGGCAAAGCGAACGCCTCTCTGCCAAATCCAGCTTTGCAGACGCAGGCCGCTAGGCTGCCTCTGCATTGGCGAAGGAAGCTCTCTTCTGCCGCTTCCTGCGAAATCTGCTTCCCAGCCTCAGCGAATCTCAGTGGGAACGGTCTTTCCTCTGGGGCCGTTGCTCCTGGGCCTGGGGCTGCCGCAAGGGCACCACCCTCCCAGGGAAAGGCCAAACACACCCCACATGACTTGGCTCCTCTGGAGAGCTGCAGGCAACCTCAAACTCTCAGGAAGCTTCTCGGCTGAGACGCAGAAGCACTCTGGCTGGGATCTCGCATCCCCTGCCTGGAGGCCCATGGTGCCTGTTTCTCCCTGGGCGTTGCTTCACCAGAGCGGCCAGGCAACCTCTGCCCCATCTACCCTTCTGCTCTTCCCTTCCAGCTGACAGAGTTCTCCCTGCTCTACTCTAGCCCTAGGAAGTTTGGAGACAACCGGGCTCCTCCTCCTCTGCAAGGAGTCCCGGGGCCCAGTTGGAGTGGAAAGGCGAAACCACAGGCAAGCCCAGGAAAGTGCTGAGTCATGTCTGACACACTCCCTCAGCCTGCTCCTTCATGGCTAGCGAGGCTGTGAGCTAGGAAAGTCTTTGGAAGCTCAGCAAGTGGCAGCGAGATGCAGGCCCCAACCCAGCAATCCCGGTGCTTGGAGCAGGTCTCACAGCCTCCCAGTGCCAAAGCGAGCTCCTCTCTGCCAAATGCAGCTTTGCAGACGCAGGCCGCGCTGCTGCCTCTGCATCCACGAAGGAAGCTCTCTAGGCCCGCTTCCTGCGAAATCTGCTTCAGCCTGAGGGAAAAGCCCTTGGAGAGGTCTTTGCTCAGGGGCAGTTGCTCCTGTGCCTGGGGAAGAGGGAAGGGCACCACACTCCCAAGGAAAGGCCAAGACACACTCCACACGTCTTTGCTCCTCTGGAGGGCGGCATGGAGCCTCCAACTGGGAGGTCGCTTCTCAGCAGAGACGCAGGGGCATTCTGGCTGTGATCCCGCAGCCCCTGCCTGGAGGCCCACGGTGCCTGTTTCTCTCTGGGCGTTGCTTCCACAGTGCGGCCAAGCAACATCTTCACCATGGGCACAACAGCGCTTCCCTTCCGTCTGACAGACGTCTCAGTGCTCTGCTCTAGACCTCTGAAGTGGGGAGACAACCGAGCCCAGCCTCCTTTCCAAGGAGTCCTGCGCCTTCGATTGCACTGAAAGGCAATAGCACGGGGAAGCCTAGGAAGGGGCTGAGTCATGTCGGACACACTTCCTCAGCCTGCTCCTTTCAGGGAAGCAACGCTGGGAGCTAGGAAAGCCTTCTCAAGCTCGGAGAGTGCAAGAGAGATGCAGGCCGCGCACCCGGAAATCTCGGTGCTTGGAGCCAATCTCAGCGTCTCCCAGGGGCAAAGCGAACGCCTCTCTGCCAAATCCAGCTTTGCAGACGCAGGCCGCTAGGCTGCCTCTGCATTGGCGAAGGAAGCTCTCTCCTGCCGCTTCCTGCGAAATCTGCTTCCCAGCCTCAGCGAATCTCAGTGGGAACGGTCTTTCCTCTGGGGCCGTTGCTCCTGGGCCTGGGGCTGCCGCAAGGGCACCACCCTCCCAGGGAAAGGCCAAACACACCCCACATGACTTGGCTCCTCTGGAGAGCTGCAGGCAACCTCAAACTCTCAGGAAGCTTCTCGGCTGAGACGCAGAAGCACTCTGGCTGGGATCTCGCATCCCCTGCCTGGAGGCCCATGGTGCCTGTTTCTCCCTGGGCGTTGCTTCCCCAGAGCGGCCAGGCAACCTCTGCCCCATCTACCCTTCTGCTCTTCCCTTCCAGCTGACAGAGTTCTCCCTGCTCTACTCTAGCCCTAGGAAGTTTGGAGACAACCGGGCTCCTCCTCCTCTGCAAGGAGTCCCGGGGCCCAGTTGGAGTGGAAAGGCGAAACCACAGGCAAGCCCAGGAAAGTGCTGAGTCATGTCTGACACACTCCCTCAGCCTGCTCCTTCATGGCTAGCGAGGCTGTGAGCTAGGAAAGTCTTTGGAAGCTCAGCAAGTGGCAGCGAGATGCAGGCCCCAACCCAGCAATCCCGGTGCTTGGAGCAGGTCTCACAGCCTCCCAGTGCCAAAGCGAGCTCCTCTCTGCCAAATGCAGCTTTGCAGACGCAGGCCGCGCTGCTGCCTCTGCATCCACGAAGGAAGCTCTCTAGGCCCGCTTCCTGCGAAATCTGCTTCAGCCTGAGGGAAAAGCCCTTGGAGAGGTCTTTGCTCAGGGGCAGTTGCTCCTGTGCCTGGGGAAGAGGGAAGGGCACCACACTCCCAAGGAAAGGCCAGACACACTCCACACGTCTTTGCTCCTCTGGAGGGCGGCATGGAGCCTCCAACTGGGAGGTCGCTTCTCAGCGGAGACGCAGGGGCATTCTGGCTGTGATCCCGCAGCCCCTGCCTGGAGGCCCACGGTGCCTGTTTCTCTCTGGGCGTTGCTTCCACAGTGCGGCCAAGCAACATCTTCACCATGGGCACAACAGCGCTTCCCTTCCGTCTGACAGACGTCTCAGTGCTCTGCTCTAGACCTCTGAAGTGGGGAGACAACCGAGCCCAGCCTCCTTTCCAAGGAGTCCTGCGCCTTCGATTGCACTGAAAGGCAATAGCACGGGGAAGCCTAGGAAGGGGCTGAGTCATGTCGGACACACTTCCTCAGCCTGCTCCTTTCAGGGAAGCAACGCTGGGAGCTAGGAAAGCCTTCTCAAGCTCGGAGAGTGCAAGAGAGATGCAGGCCGCGCACCCGGAAATCTCGGTGCTTGCAGCCAATCTCAGCGTCTCCCAGGGGCAAAGCGAACGCCTCTCTGCCAAATCCAGCTTTGCAGACGCAGGCCGCTAGGCTGCCTCTGCATTGGCGAAGGAAGCTCTCTTCTGCCGCTTCCTGCGAAATCTGCTTCCCAGCCTCAGCGAATCTCAGTGGGAACGGTCTTTCCTCTGGGGCCGTTGCTCCTGGGCCTGGGGCTGCCGCAAGGGCACCACCCTCCCAGGGAAAGGCCAAACACACCCCACATGACTTGGCTCCTCTGGAGAGCTGCAGGCAACCTCAAACTCTCAGGAAGCTTCTCGGCTGAGACGCAGAAGCACTCTGGCTGGGATCTCGCATCCCCTGCCTGGAGGCCCATGGTGCCTGTTTCTCCCTGGGCGTTGCTTCCCCAGAGCGGCCAGGCAACCTCTGCCCCATCTACCCTTCTGCTCTTCCCTTCCAGCTGACAGAGTTCTCCCTGCTCTACTCTAGCCCTAGGAAGTTTGGAGACAACCGGGCTCCTCCTCCTCTGCAAGGAGTCCCGGGGCCCAGTTGGAGTGGAAAGGCGAAACCACAGGCAAGCCCAGGAAAGTGCTGAGTCATGTCTGACACACTCCCTCAGCCTGCTCCTTCATGGCTAGCGAGGCTGTGAGCTAGGAAAGTCTTTGGAAGCTCAGCAAGTGGCAGCGAGATGCAGGCCCCAACCCAGCAATCCCGGTGCTTGGAGCAGGTCTCACAGCCTCCCAGTGCCAAAGCGAGCTCCTCTCTGCCAAATGCAGCTTTGCAGACGCAGGCCGCGCTGCTGCCTCTGCATCCACGAAGGAAGCTCTCTAGGCCCGCTTCCTGCGAAATCTGCTTCAGCCTGAGGGAAAAGCCCTTGGAGAGGTCTTTGCTCAGGGGCAGTTGCTCCTGTGCCTGGGGAAGAGGGAAGGGCACCACACTCCCAAGGAAAGGCCAAGACACACTCCACACGTCTTTGCTCCTCTGGAGGGCGGCATGGAGCCTCCAACTGGGAGGTCGCTTCTCAGCAGAGACGCAGGGGCATTCTGGCTGTGATCCCGCAGCCCCTGCCTGGAGGCCCACGGTGCCTGTTTCTCTCTGGGCGTTGCTTCCACAGTGCGGCCAAGCAACATCTTCACCATGGGCACAACAGCGCTTCCCTTCCGTCTGACAGACGTCTCAGTGCTCTGCTCTAGACCTCTGAAGTGGGGAGACAACCGAGCCCAGCCTCCTTTCCAAGGAGTCCTGCGCCTTCGATTGCACTGAAAGGCAATAGCACGGGGAAGCCTAGGAAGGGGCTGAGTCATGTCGGACACACTTCCTCAGCCTGCTCCTTTCAGGGAAGCAACGCTGGGAGCTAGGAAAGCCTTCTCAAGCTCGGAGAGTGCAAGAGAGATGCAGGCCGCGCACCCGGAAATCTCGGTGCTTGGAGCCAATCTCAGCGTCTCCCAGGGGCAAAGCGAACGCCTCTCTGCCAAATCCAGCTTTGCAGACGCAGGCCGCTAGGCTGCCTCTGCATTGGCGAAGGAAGCTCTCTCCTCCCGCTTCCTGCGAAATCTGCTTCCCAGCCTCAGCGAATCTCAGTGGGAACGGTCTTTCCTCTGGGGCCGTTGCTCCTGGGCCTGGGGCTGCCGCAAGGGCACCACCCTCCCAGGGAAAGGCCAAACACACCCCACATGACTTGGCTCCTCTGGAGAGCTGCAGGCAACCTCAAACTCTCAGGAAGCTTCTCGGCTGAGACGCAGAAGCACTCTGGCTGGGATCTCGCATCCCCTGCCTGGAGGCCCATGGTGCCTGTTTCTCCCTGGGCGTTGCTTCCCCAGAGCGGCCAGGCAACCTCTGCCCCATCTACCCTTCTGCTCTTCCCTTCCAGCTGACAGAGTTCTCCCTGCTCTACTCTAGCCCTAGGAAGTTTGGAGACAACCGGGCTCCTCCTCCTCTGCAAGGAGTCCCGGGGCCCAGTTGGAGTGGAAAGGCGAAACCACAGGCAAGCCCAGGAAAGTGCTGAGTCATGTCTGACACACTCCCTCAGCCTGCTCCTTCATGGCTAGCGAGGCTGTGAGCTAGGAAAGTCTTTGGAAGCTCAGCAAGTGGCAGCGAGATGCAGGCCCCAACCCAGCAATCCCGGTGCTTGGAGCAGGTCTCACAGCCTCCCAGTGCCAAAGCGAGCTCCTCTCTGCCAAATGCAGCTTTGCAGACGCAGGCCGCGCTGCTGCCTCTGCATCCACGAAGGAAGCTCTCTAGGCCCGCTTCCTGCGAAATCTGCTTCAGCCTGAGGGAAAAGCCCTTGGAGAGGTCTTTGCTCAGGGGCAGTTGCTCCTGTGCCTGGGGAAGAGGGAAGGGCACCACACTCCCAAGGAAAGGCCAGACACACTCCACACGTCTTTGCTCCTCTGGAGGGCGGCATGGAGCCTCCAACTGGGAGGTCGCTTCTCAGCGGAGACGCAGGGGCATTCTGGCTGTGATCCCGCAGCCCCTGCCTGGAGGCCCACGGTGCCTGTTTCTCTCTGGGCGTTGCTTCCACAGTGCGGCCAAGCAACATCTTCACCATGGGCACAACAGCGCTTCCCTTCCGTCTGACAGACGTCTCAGTGCTCTGCTCTAGACCTCTGAAGTGGGGAGACAACCGAGCCCAGCCTCCTTTCCAAGGAGTCCTGCGCCTTCGATTGCACTGAAAGGCAATAGCACGGGGAAGCCTAGGAAGGGGCTGAGTCATGTCGGACACACTTCCTCAGCCTGCTCCTTTCAGGGAAGCAACGCTGGGAGCTAGGAAAGCCTTCTCAAGCTCGGAGAGTGCAAGAGAGATGCAGGCCGCGCACCCGGAAATCTCGGTGCTTGCAGCCAATCTCAGCGTCTCCCAGGGGCAAAGCGAACGCCTCTCTGCCAAATCCAGCTTTGCAGACGCAGGCCGCTAGGCTGCCTCTGCATTGGCGAAGGAAGCTCTCTTCTGCCGCTTCCTGCGAAATCTGCTTCCCAGCCTCAGCGAATCTCAGTGGGAACGGTCTTTCCTCTGGGGCCGTTGCTCCTGGGCCTGGGGCTGCCGCAAGGGCACCACCCTCCCAGGGAAAGGCCAAACACACCCCACATGACTTGGCTCCTCTGGAGAGCTGCAGGCAACCTCAAACTCTCAGGAAGCTTCTCGGCTGAGACGCAGAAGCACGCTGGCTGGGATCTCGCATCCCCTGCCTGGAGGCCCATGGTGCCTGTTTCTCCCTGGGCGTTGCTTCCCCAGAGCGGCCAGGCAACCTCTGCCCCATCTACCCTTCTGCTCTTCCCTTCCAGCTGACAGAGTTCTCCCTGCTCTACTCTAGCCCTAGGAAGTTTGGAGACAACCGGGCTCCTCCTCCTCTGCAAGGAGTCCCGGGGCCCAGTTGGAGTGGAAAGGCGAAACCACAGGCAAGCCCAGGAAAGTGCTGAGTCATGTCTGACACACTCCCTCAGCCTGCTCCTTCATGGCTAGCGAGGCTGTGAGCTAGGAAAGTCTTTGGAAGCTCAGCAAGTGGCAGCGAGATGCAGGCCCCAACCCAGCAATCCCGGTGCTTGGAGCAGGTCTCACAGCCTCCCAGTGCCAAAGCGAGCTCCTCTCTGCCAAATGCAGCTTTGCAGACGCAGGCCGCGCTGCTGCCTCTGCATCCACGAAGGAAGCTCTCTAGGCCCGCTTCCTGCGAAATCTGCTTCAGCCTGAGGGAAAAGCCCTTGGAGAGGTCTTTGCTCAGGGGCAGTTGCTCCTGTGCCTGGGGAAGAGGGAAGGGCACCACACTCCCAAGGAAAGGCCAAGACACACTCCACACGTCTTTGCTCCTCTGGAGGGCGGCATGGAGCCTCCAACTGGGAGGTCGCTTCTCAGCAGAGACGCAGGGGCATTCTGGCTGTGATCCCGCAGCCCCTGCCTGGAGGCCCACGGTGCCTGTTTCTCTCTGGGCGTTGCTTCCACAGTGCGGCCAAGCAACATCTTCACCATGGGCACAACAGCGCTTCCCTTCCGTCTGACAGACGTCTCAGTGCTCTGCTCTAGACCTCTGAAGTGGGGAGACAACCGAGCCCAGCCTCCTTTCCAAGGAGTCCTGCGCCTTCGATTGCACTGAAAGGCAATAGCACGGGGAAGCCTAGGAAGGGGCTGAGTCATGTCGGACACACTTCCTCAGCCTGCTCCTTTCAGGGAAGCAACGCTGGGAGCTAGGAAAGCCTTCTCAAGCTCGGAGAGTGCAAGAGAGATGCAGGCCGCGCACCCGGAAATCTCGGTGCTTGGAGCCAATCTCAGCGTCTCCCAGGGGCAAAGCGAACGCCTCTCTGCCAAATCCAGCTTTGCAGACGCAGGCCGCTAGGCTGCCTCTGCATTGGCGAAGGAAGCTCTCTCCTCCCGCTTCCTGCGAAATCTGCTTCCCAGCCTCAGCGAATCTCAGTGGGAACGGTCTTTCCTCTGGGGCCGTTGCTCCTGGGCCTGGGGCTGCCGCAAGGGCACCACCCTCCCAGGGAAAGGCCAAACACACCCCACATGACTTGGCTCCTCTGGAGAGCTGCAGGCAACCTCAAACTCTCAGGAAGCTTCTCGGCTGAGACGCAGAAGCACTCTGGCTGGGATCTCGCATCCCCTGCCTGGAGGCCCATGGTGCCTGTTTCTCCCTGGGCGTTGCTTCCCCAGAGCGGCCAGGCAACCTCTGCCCCATCTACCCTTCTGCTCTTCCCTTCCAGCTGACAGAGTTCTCCCTGCTCTACTCTAGCCCTAGGAAGTTTGGAGACAACCGGGCTCCTCCTCCTCTGCAAGGAGTCCCGGGGCCCAGTTGGAGTGGAAAGGCGAAACCACAGGCAAGCCCAGGAAAGTGCTGAGTCATGTCTGACACACTCCCTCAGCCTGCTCCTTCATGGCTAGCGAGGCTGTGAGCTAGGAAAGTCTTTGGAAGCTCAGCAAGTGGCAGCGAGATGCAGGCCCCAACCCAGCAATCCCGGTGCTTGGAGCAGGTCTCACAGCCTCCCAGTGCCAAAGCGAGCTCCTCTCTGCCAAATGCAGCTTTGCAGACGCAGGCCGCTCTGCTGCCTCTGCATCCACGAAGGAAGCTCTCTAGGCCCGCTTCCTGCGAAATCTGCTTCAGCCTGAGGGAAAAGCCCTTGGAGAGGTCTTTGCTCAGGGGCAGTTGCTCCTGTGCCTGGGGAAGAGGGAAGGGCACCACACTCCCAAGGAAAGGCCAAGACACACTCCACGCGTCTTTGCTCCTCTGGAGGGCGGCATGGAGCCTCCAACTGGGAGGTCGCTTCTCAGCGGAGACGCAGGGGCATTCTGGCTGTGATCCCGCAGCCCCTGCCTGGAGGCCCACGGTGCCTGTTTCTCTCTGGGCGTTGCTTCCACAGTGCGGCCAAGCAACATCTTCACCATGGGCACAACAGCGCTTCCCTTCCGTCTGACAGACGTCTCAGTGCTCTGCTCTAGACCTCTGAAGTGGGGAGACAACCGAGCCCAGCCTCCTTTCCAAGGAGTCCTGCGCCTTCGATTGCACTGAAAGGCAATAGCACGGGGAAGCCTAGGAAGGGGCTGAGTCATGTCGGACACACTTCCTCAGCCTGCTCCTTTCAGGGAAGCAACGCTGGGAGCTAGGAAAGCCTTCTCAAGCTCGGAGAGTGCAAGAGAGATGCAGGCCGCGCACCCGGAAATCTCGGTGCTTGGAGCCAATCTCAGCGTCTCCCAGGGGCAAAGCGAACGCCTCTCTGCCAAATCCAGCTTTGCAGACGCAGGCCGCTAGGCTGCCTCTGCATTGGCGAAGGAAGCTCTCTCCTGCCGCTTCCTGCGAAATCTGCTTCCCAGCCTCAGCGAATCTCAGTGGGAACGGTCTTTCCTCTGGGGCCGTTGCTCCTGGGCCTGGGGCTGCCGCAAGGGCACCACCCTCCCAGGGAAAGGCCAAACACACCCCACATGACTTGGCTCCTCTGGAGAGCTGCAGGCAACCTCAAACTCTCAGGAAGCTTCTCGGCTGAGACGCAGAAGCACTCTGGCTGGGATCTCGCATCCCCTGCCTGGAGGCCCATGGTGCCTGTTTCTCCCTGGGCGTTGCTTCACCAGAGCGGCCAGGCAACCTCTGCCCCATCTACCCTTCTGCTCTTCCCTTCCAGCTGACAGAGTTCTCCCTGCTCTACTCTAGCCCTAGGAAGTTTGGAGACAACCGGGCTCCTCCTCCTCTGCAAGGAGTCCCGGGGCCCAGTTGGAGTGGAAAGGCGAAACCACAGGCAAGCCCATTAAAGTGCTGAGTCATGTCTGACACACTCCCTCAGCCTGCTCCTTCATGGCTAGCGAGGCTGTGAGCTAGGAAAGTCTTTGGAAGCTCAGCAAGTGGCAGCGAGATGCAGGCCGCAACCCAGCAATCCCGGTGCTTGGAGCAGGTCTCACAGCCTCCCAGTGCCAAAGCGAGCTCCTCTCTGCCAAATGCAGCTTTGCAGACGCAGGCCGCTCTGCTGCCTCTGCATCCACGAAGGAAGCTCTCTAGGCCCGCTTCCTGCGAAATCTGCTTCAGCCTGAGGGAAAAGCCCTTGGAGAGGTCTTTGCTCAGGGGCAGTTGCTCCTGTGCCTGGGGAAGAGGGAAGGGCACCACACTCCCAAGGAAAGGCCAAGACACACTCCACGCGTCTTTGCTCCTCTGGAGGGCGGCATGGAGCCTCCAACTGGGAGGTCGCTTCTCAGCGGAGACACAGGGGCATTCTGGCTGTGATCCCGCAGCCCCTGCCTGGAGGCCCACGGTGCCTGTTTCTCTCTGGGCGTTGCTTCCACAGTGCGGCCAAGCAACATCTTCACCATGGGCACAACAGCGCTTCCCTTCCGTCTGACAGACGTCTCAGTGCTCTGCTCTAGACCTCTGAAGTGGGGAGACAACCGAGCCCAGCCTCCTTTCCAAGGAGTCCTGCGCCTTCGATTGCACTGAAAGGCAATAGCACGGGGAAGCCTAGGAAGGGGCTGAGTCATGTCGGACACACTTCCTCAGCCTGCTCCTTTCAGGGAAGCAACGCTGGGAGCTAGGAAAGCCTTCTCAAGCTCGGAGAGTGCAAGAGAGATGCAGGCCGCGCACCCGGAAATCTCGGTGCTTGGAGCCAATCTCAGCGTCTCCCAGGGGCAAAGCGAACGCCTCTCTGCCAAATCCAGCTTTGCAGACGCAGGCCGCTAGGCTGCCTCTGCATTGGCGAAGGAAGCTCTCTCCTGCCGCTTCCTGCGTAATCTGCTTCCCAGCCTCAGCGAATCTCAGTGGGAACGGTCTTTCCTCTGGGGCCGTTGCTCCTGGGCCTGGGGCTGCTGCAAGGGCACCACCCTCCCAGGGAAAGGCCAAACACACCCCACATGACTTGGCTCCTCTGGAGAGCTGCAGGCAACCTCAAACTCTCAGGAAGCTTCTCGGCTGAGACGCAGAAGCACTCTGGCTGGGATCTCGCATCCCCTGCCTGGAGGCCCATGGTGCCTGTTTCTCCCTGGGCGTTGCTTCCCCAGAGCGGCCAGGCAACCTCTGCCCCATCTACCCTTCTGCTCTTCCCTTCCAGCTGACAGAGTTCTCCCTGCTCTACTCTAGCCCTAGGAAGTTTGGAGACAACCGGGCTCCTCCTCCTCTGCAAGGAGTCCCGGGGCCCAGTTGGAGTGGAAAGGCGAAACCACAGGCAAGCCCAGGAAAGTGCTGAGTCATGTCTGACACACTCCCTCAGCCTGCTCCTTCATGGCTAGCGAGGCTGTGAGCTAGGAAAGTCTTTGGAAGCTCAGCAAGTGGCAGCGAGATGCAGGCCCCAACCCAGCAATCCCGGTGCTTGGAGCAGGTCTCACAGCCTCCCAGTGCCAAAGCGAGCTCCTCTCTGCCAAATGCAGCTTTGCAGACGCAGGCCGCGCTGCTGCCTCTGCATCCACGAAGGAAGCTCTCTAGGCCCGCTTCCTGCGAAATCTGCTTCAGCCTGAGGGAAAAGCCCTTGGAGAGGTCTTTGCTCAGGGGCAGTTGCTCCTGTGCCTGGGGAAGAGGGAAGGGCACCACACTCCCAAGGAAAGGCCAGACACACTCCACACGTCTTTGCTCCTCTGGAGGGCGGCATGGAGCCTCCAACTGGGAGGTCGCTTCTCAGCGGAGACGCAGGGGCATTCTGGCTGTGATCCCGCAGCCCCTGCCTGGAGGCCCACGGTGCCTGTTTCTCTCTGGGCGTTGCTTCCACAGTGCGGCCAAGCAACATCTTCACCATGGGCACAACAGCGCTTCCCTTCCGTCTGACAGACGTCTCAGTGCTCTGCTCTAGACCTCTGAAGTGGGGAGACAACCGAGCCCAGCCTCCTTTCCAAGGAGTCCTGCGCCTTCGATTGCACTGAAAGGCAATAGCACGGGGAAGCCTAGGAAGGGGCTGAGTCATGTCGGACACACTTCCTCAGCCTGCTCCTTTCAGGGAAGCAACGCTGGGAGCTAGGAAAGCCTTCTCAAGCTCGGAGAGTGCAAGAGAGATGCAGGCCGCGCACCCGGAAATCTCGGTGCTTGCAGCCAATCTCAGCGTCTCCCAGGGGCAAAGCGAACGCCTCTCTGCCAAATCCAGCTTTGCAGACGCAGGCCGCTAGGCTGCCTCTGCATTGGCGAAGGAAGCTCTCTTCTGCCGCTTCCTGCGAAATCTGCTTCCCAGCCTCAGCGAATCTCAGTGGGAACGGTCTTTCCTCTGGGGCCGTTGCTCCTGGGCCTGGGGCTGCCGCAAGGGCACCACCCTCCCAGGGAAAGGCCAAACACACCCCACATGACTTGGCTCCTCTGGAGAGCTGCAGGCAACCTCAAACTCTCAGGAAGCTTCTCGGCTGAGACGCAGAAGCACTCTGGCTGGGATCTCGCATCCCCTGCCTGGAGGCCCATGGTGCCTGTTTCTCCCTGGGCGTTGCTTCCCCAGAGCGGCCAGGCAACCTCTGCCCCATCTACCCTTCTGCTCTTCCCTTCCAGCTGACAGAGTTCTCCCTGCTCTACTCTAGCCCTAGGAAGTTTGGAGACAACCGGGCTCCTCCTCCTCTGCAAGGAGTCCCGGGGCCCAGTTGGAGTGGAAAGGCGAAACCACAGGCAAGCCCAGGAAAGTGCTGAGTCATGTCTGACACACTCCCTCAGCCTGCTCCTTCATGGCTAGCGAGGCTGTGAGCTAGGAAAGTCTTTGGAAGCTCAGCAAGTGGCAGCGAGATGCAGGCCCCAACCCAGCAATCCCGGTGCTTGGAGCAGGTCTCACAGCCTCCCAGTGCCAAAGCGAGCTCCTCTCTGCCAAATGCAGCTTTGCAGACGCAGGCCGCGCTGCTGCCTCTGCATCCACGAAGGAAGCTCTCTAGGCCCGCTTCCTGCGAAATCTGCTTCAGCCTGAGGGAAAAGCCCTTGGAGAGGTCTTTGCTCAGGGGCAGTTGCTCCTGTGCCTGGGGAAGAGGGAAGGGCACCACACTCCCAAGGAAAGGCCAAGACACACTCCACGCGTCTTTGCTCCTCTGGAGGGCGGCATGGAGCCTCCAACTGGGAGGTCGCTTCTCAGCAGAGACGCAGGGGCATTCTGGCTGTGATCCCGCAGCCCCTGCCTGGAGGCCCACGGTGCCTGTTTCTCTCTGGGCGTTGCTTCCACAGTGCGGCCAAGCAACATCTTCACCATGGGCACAACAGCGCTTCCCTTCCGTCTGACAGACGTCTCAGTGCTCTGCTCTAGACCTCTGAAGTGGGGAGACAACCGAGCCCAGCCTCCTTTCCAAGGAGTCCTGCGCCTTCGATTGCACTGAAAGGCAATAGCACGGGGAAGCCTAGGAAGGGGCTGAGTCATGTCGGACACACTTCCTCAGCCTGCTCCTTTCAGGGAAGCAACGCTGGGAGCTAGGAAAGCCTTCTCAAGCTCGGAGAGTGCAAGAGAGATGCAGGCCGCGCACCCGGAAATCTCGGTGCTTGGAGCCAATCTCAGCGTCTCCCAGGGGCAAAGCGAACGCCTCTCTGCCAAATCCAGCTTTGCAGACGCAGGCCGCTAGGCTGCCTCTGCATTGGCGAAGGAAGCTCTCTCCTCCCGCTTCCTGCGAAATCTGCTTCCCAGCCTCAGCGAATCTCAGTGGGAACGGTCTTTCCTCTGGGGCCGTTGCTCCTGGGCCTGGGGCTGCCGCAAGGGCACCACCCTCCCAGGGAAAGGCCAAACACACCCCACATGACTTGGCTCCTCTGGAGAGCTGCAGGCAACCTCAAACTCTCAGGAAGCTTCTCGGCTGAGACGCAGAAGCACTCTGGCTGGGATCTCGCATCCCCTGCCTGGAGGCCCATGGTGCCTGTTTCTCCCTGGGCGTTGCTTCCCCAGAGCGGCCAGGCAACCTCTGCCCCATCTACCCTTCTGCTCTTCCCTTCCAGCTGACAGAGTTCTCCCTGCTCTACTCTAGCCCTAGGAAGTTTGGAGACAACCGGGCTCCTCCTCCTCTGCAAGGAGTCCCGGGGCCCAGTTGGAGTGGAAAGGCGAAACCACAGGCAAGCCCAGGAAAGTGCTGAGTCATGTCTGACACACTCCCTCAGCCTGCTCCTTCATGGCTAGCGAGGCTGTGAGCTAGGAAAGTCTTTGGAAGCTCAGCAAGTGGCAGCGAGATGCAGGCCCCAACCCAGCAATCCCGGTGCTTGGAGCAGGTCTCACAGCCTCCCAGTGCCAAAGCGAGCTCCTCTCTGCCAAATGCAGCTTTGCAGACGCAGGCCGCGCTGCTGCCTCTGCATCCACGAAGGAAGCTCTCTAGGCCCGCTTCCTGCGAAATCTGCTTCAGCCTGAGGGAAAAGCCCTTGGAGAGGTCTTTGCTCAGGGGCAGTTGCTCCTGTGCCTGGGGAAGAGGGAAGGGCACCACACTCCCAAGGAAAGGCCAAGACACACTCCACGCGTCTTTGCTCCTCTGGAGGGCGGCATGGAGCCTCCAACTGGGAGGTCGCTTCTCAGCGGAGACGCAGGGGCATTCTGGCTGTGATCCCGCAGCCCCTGCCTGGAGGCCCACGGTGCCTGTTTCTCTCTGGGCGTTGCTTCCACAGTGCGGCCAAGCAACATCTTCACCATGGGCACAACAGCGCTTCCCTTCCGTCTGACAGACGTCTCAGTGCTCTGCTCTAGACCTCTGAAGTGGGGAGACAACCGAGCCCAGCCTCCTTTCCAAGGAGTCCTGCGCCTTCGATTGCACTGAAAGGCAATAGCACGGGGAAGCCTAGGAAGGGGCTGAGTCATGTCGGACACACTTCCTCAGCCTGCTCCTTTCAGGGAAGCAACGCTGGGAGCTAGGAAAGCCTTCTCAAGCTCGGAGAGTGCAAGAGAGATGCAGGCCGCGCACCCGGAAATCTCGGTGCTTGGAGCCAATCTCAGCGTCTCCCAGGGGCAAAGCGAACGCCTCTCTGCCAAATCCAGCTTTGCAGACGCAGGCCGCTAGGCTGCCTCTGCATTGGCGAAGGAAGCTCTCTCCTGCCGCTTCCTGCGAAATCTGCTTCCCAGCCTCAGCGAATCTCAGTGGGAACGGTCTTTCCTCTGGGGCCGTTGCTCCTGGGCCTGGGGCTGCCGCAAGGGCACCACCCTCCCAGGGAAAGGCCAAACACACCCCACATGACTTGGCTCCTCTGGAGAGCTGCAGGCAACCTCAAACTCTCAGGAAGCTTCTCGGCTGAGACGCAGAAGCACTCTGGCTGGGATCTCGCATCCCCTGCCTGGAGGCCCATGGTGCCTGTTTCTCCCTGGGCGTTGCTTCCCCAGAGCGGCCAGGCAACCTCTGCCCCATCTACCCTTCTGCTCTTCCCTTCCAGCTGACAGAGTTCTCCCTGCTCTACTCTAGCCCTAGGAAGTTTGGAGACAACCGGGCTCCTCCTCCTCTGCAAGGAGTCCCGGGGCCCAGTTGGAGTGGAAAGGCGAAACCACAGGCAAGCCCAGGAAAGTGCTGAGTCATGTCTGACACACTCCCTCAGCCTGCTCCTTCATGGCTAGCGAGGCTGTGAGCTAGGAAAGTCTTTGGAAGCTCAGCAAGTGGCAGCGAGATGCAGGCCCCAACCCAGCAATCCCGGTGCTTGGAGCAGGTCTCACAGCCTCCCAGTGCCAAAGCGAGCTCCTCTCTGCCAAATGCAGCTTTGCAGACGCAGGCCGCTCTGCTGCCTCTGCATCCACGAAGGAAGCTCTCTAGGCCCGCTTCCTGCGAAATCTGCTTCAGCCTGAGGGAAAAGCCCTTGGAGAGGTCTTTGCTCAGGGGCAGTTGCTCCTGTGCCTGGGGAAGAGGGAAGGGCACCACACTCCCAAGGAAAGGCCAAGACACACTCCACGCGTCTTTGCTCCTCTGGAGGGCGGCATGGAGCCTCCAACTGGGAGGTCGCTTCTCAGCGGAGACGCAGGGGCATTCTGGCTGTGATCCCGCAGCCCCTGCCTGGAGGCCCACGGTGCCTGTTTCTCTCTGGGCGTTGCTTCCACAGTGCGGCCAAGCAACATCTTCACCATGGGCACAACAGCGCTTCCCTTCCGTCTGACAGACGTCTCAGTGCTCTGCTCTAGACCTCTGAAGTGGGGAGACAACCGAGCCCAGCCTCCTTTCCAAGGAGTCCTGCGCCTTCGATTGCACTGAAAGGCAATAGCACGGGGAAGCCTAGGAAGGGGCTGAGTCATGTCGGACACACTTCCTCAGCCTGCTCCTTTCAGGGAAGCAACGCTGGGAGCTAGGAAAGCCTTCTCAAGCTCGGAGAGTGCAAGAGAGATGCAGGCCGCGCACCCGGAAATCTCGGTGCTTGGAGCCAATCTCAGCGTCTCCCAGGGGCAAAGCGAACGCCTCTCTGCCAAATCCAGCTTTGCAGACGCAGGCCGCTAGGCTGCCTCTGCATTGGCGAAGGAAGCTCTCTCCTGCCGCTTCCTGCGAAATCTGCTTCCCAGCCTCAGCGAATCTCAGTGGGAACGGTCTTTCCTCTGGGGCCGTTGCTCCTGGGCCTGGGGCTGCCGCAAGGGCACCACCCTCCCAGGGAAAGGCCAAACACACCCCACATGACTTGGCTCCTCTGGAGAGCTGCAGGCAACCTCAAACTCTCAGGAAGCTTCTCGGCTGAGACGCAGAAGCACTCTGGCTGGGATCTCGCATCCCCTGCCTGGAGGCCCATGGTGCCTGTTTCTCCCTGGGCGTTGCTTCCCCAGAGCGGCCAGGCAACCTCTGCCCCATCTACCCTTCTGCTCTTCCCTTCCAGCTGACAGAGTTCTCCCTGCTCTACTCTAGCCCTAGGAAGTTTGGAGACAACCGGGCTCCTCCTCCTCTGCAAGGAGTCCCGGGGCCCAGTTGGAGTGGAAAGGCGAAACCACAGGCAAGCCCAGGAAAGTGCTGAGTCATGTCTGACACACTCCCTCAGCCTGCTCCTTCATGGCTAGCGAGGCTGTGAGCTAGGAAAGTCTTTGGAAGCTCAGCAAGTGGCAGCGAGATGCAGGCCCCAACCCAGCAATCCCGGTGCTTGGAGCAGGTCTCACAGCCTCCCAGTGCCAAAGCGAGCTCCTCTCTGCCAAATGCAGCTTTGCAGACGCAGGCCGCTCTGCTGCCTCTGCATCCACGAAGGAAGCTCTCTAGGCCCGCTTCCTGCGAAATCTGCTTCAGCCTGAGGGAAAAGCCCTTGGAGAGGTCTTTGCTCAGGGGCAGTTGCTCCTGTGCCTGGGGAAGAGGGAAGGGCACCACACTCCCAAGGAAAGGCCAAGACACACTCCACGCGTCTTTGCTCCTCTGGAGGGCGGCATGGAGCCTCCAACTGGGAGGTCGCTTCTCAGCGGAGACGCAGGGGCATTCTGGCTGTGATCCCGCAGCCCCTGCCTGGAGGCCCACGGTGCCTGTTTCTCTCTGGGCGTTGCTTCCACAGTGCGGCCAAGCAACATCTTCACCATGGGCACAACAGCGCTTCCCTTCCGTCTGACAGACGTCTCAGTGCTCTGCTCTAGACCTCTGAAGTGGGGAGACAACCGAGCCCAGCCTCCTTTCCAAGGAGTCCTGCGCCTTCGATTGCACTGAAAGGCAATAGCACGGGGAAGCCTAGGAAGGGGCTGAGTCATGTCGGACACACTTCCTCAGCCTGCTCCTTTCAGGGAAGCAACGCTGGGAGCTAGGAAAGCCTTCTCAAGCTCGGAGAGTGCAAGAGAGATGCAGGCCGCGCACCCGGAAATCTCGGTGCTTGGAGCCAATCTCAGCGTCTCCCAGGGGCAAAGCGAACGCCTCTCTGCCAAATCCAGCTTTGCAGACGCAGGCCGCTAGGCTGCCTCTGCATTGGCGAAGGAAGCTCTCTCCTGCCGCTTCCTGCGAAATCTGCTTCCCAGCCTCAGCGAATCTCAGTGGGAACGGTCTTTCCTCTGGGGCCGTTGCTCCTGGGCCTGGGGCTGCCGCAAGGGCACCACCCTCCCAGGGAAAGGCCAAACACACCCCACATGACTTGGCTCCTCTGGAGAGCTGCAGGCAACCTCAAACTCTCAGGAAGCTTCTCGGCTGAGACGCAGAAGCACTCTGGCTGGGATCTCGCATCCCCTGCCTGGAGGCCCATGGTGCCTGTTTCTCCCTGGGCGTTGCTTCCCCAGAGCGGCCAGGCAACCTCTGCCCCATCTACCCTTCTGCTCTTCCCTTCCAGCTGACAGAGTTCTCCCTGCTCTACTCTAGCCCTAGGAAGTTTGGAGACAACCGGGCTCCTCCTCCTCTGCAAGGAGTCCCGGGGCCCAGTTGGAGTGGAAAGGCGAAACCACAGGCAAGCCCAGGAAAGTGCTGAGTCATGTCTGACACACTCCCTCAGCCTGCTCCTTCATGGCTAGCGAGGCTGTGAGCTAGGAAAGTCTTTGGAAGCTCAGCAAGTGGCAGCGAGATGCAGGCCCCAACCCAGCAATCCCGGTGCTTGGAGCAGGTCTCACAGCCTCCCAGTGCCAAAGCGAGCTCCTCTCTGCCAAATGCAGCTTTGCAGACGCAGGCCGCTCTGCTGCCTCTGCATCCACGAAGGAAGCTCTCTAGGCCCGCTTCCTGCGAAATCTGCTTCAGCCTGAGGGAAAAGCCCTTGGAGAGGTCTTTGCTCAGGGGCAGTTGCTCCTGTGCCTGGGGAAGAGGGAAGGGCACCACACTCCCAAGGAAAGGCCAAGACACACTCCACGCGTCTTTGCTCCTCTGGAGGGCGGCATGGAGCCTCCAACTGGGAGGTCGCTTCTCAGCGGAGACGCAGGGGCATTCTGGCTGTGATCCCGCAGCCCCTGCCTGGAGGCCCACGGTGCCTGTTTCTCTCTGGGCGTTGCTTCCACAGTGCGGCCAAGCAACATCTTCACCATGGGCACAACAGCGCTTCCCTTCCGTCTGACAGACGTCTCAGTGCTCTGCTCTAGACCTCTGAAGTGGGGAGACAACCGAGCCCAGCCTCCTTTCCAAGGAGTCCTGCGCCTTCGATTGCACTGAAAGGCAATAGCACGGGGAAGCCTAGGAAGGGGCTGAGTCATGTCGGACACACTTCCTCAGCCTGCTCCTTTCAGGGAAGCAACGCTGGGAGCTAGGAAAGCCTTCTCAAGCTCGGAGAGTGCAAGAGAGATGCAGGCCGCGCACCCGGAAATCTCGGTGCTTGGAGCCAATCTCAGCGTCTCCCAGGGGCAAAGCGAACGCCTCTCCCCCAAATCCAGCTGTGCAGACGCAGGCCGCTAGGCTGCCTCTGCATTGGCGAAGGAAGCTCTCTCCTGCCGCTTCCTGCGAAATCTGCTTCCCAGCCTCAGCGAATCTCAGTGGGAACGGTCTTTCCTCTGGGGCCGTTGCTCCTGGGCCTGGGGCTGCCGCAAGGGCACCACCCTCCCAGGGAAAGGCCAAACACACCCCACATGACTTGGCTCCTCTGGAGAGCTGCAGGCAACCTCAAACTCTCAGGAAGCTTCTCGGCTGAGACGCAGAAGCACTCTGGCTGGGATCTCGCATCCCCTGCCTGGAGGCCCATGGTGCCTGTTTCTCCCTGGGCGTTGCTTCCCCAGAGCGGCCAGGCAACCTCTGCCCCATCTACCTTTCTGCTCTTCCCTTCCAGCTGACAGAGTTCTCCCTGCTCTACTCTAGCCCTAGGAAGTTTGGAGACAACCGGGCTCCTCCTCCTCTGCAAGGAGTCCCGGGGCCCAGTTGGAGTGGAAAGGCGAAACCACAGGCAAGCCCAGGAAAGTGCTGAGTCATGTCTGACACACTCCCTCAGCCTGCTCCTTCATGGCTAGCGAGGCTGTGAGCTAGGAAAGTCTTTGGAAGCTCAGCAAGTGGCAGCGAGATGCAGGCCCCAACCCAGCAATCCCGGTGCTTGGAGCAGGTCTCACAGCCTCCCAGTGCCAAAGCGAGCTCCTCTCTGCCAAATGCAGCTTTGCAGACGCAGGCCGCTCTGCTGCCTCTGCATCCACGAAGGAAGCTCTCTAGGCCCGCTTCCTGCGAAATCTGCTTCAGCCTGAGGGAAAAGCCCTTGGAGAGGTCTTTGCTCAGGGGCAGTTGCTCCTGTGCCTGGGGAAGAGGGAAGGGCACCACACTCCCAAGGAAAGGCCAAGACACACTCCACGCGTCTTTGCTCCTCTGGAGGGCGGCATGGAGCCTCCAACTGGGAGGTCGCTTCTCAGCGGAGACGCAGGGGCATTCTGGCTGTGATCCCGCAGCCCCTGCCTGGAGGCCCACGGTGCCTGTTTCTCTCTGGGCGTTGCTTCCACAGTGCGGCCAAGCAACATCTTCACCATGGGCACAACAGCGCTTCCCTTCCGTCTGACAGACGTCTCAGTGCTCTGCTCTAGACCTCTGAAGTGGGGAGACAACCGAGCCCAGCCTCCTTTCCAAGGAGTCCTGCGCCTTCGATTGCACTGAAAGGCAATAGCACGGGGAAGCCTAGGAAGGGGCTGAGTCATGTCGGACACACTTCCTCAGCCTGCTCCTTTCAGGGAAGCAACGCTGGGAGCTAGGAAAGCCTTCTCAAGCTCGGAGAGTGCAAGAGAGATGCAGGCCGCGCACCCGGAAATCTCGGTGCTTGGAGCCAATCTCAGCGTCTCCCAGGGGCAAAGCGAACGCCTCTCTGCCAAATCCAGCTTTGCAGACGCAGGCCGCTAGGCTGCCTCTGCATTGGCGAAGGAAGCTCTCTCCTGCCGCTTCCTGCGAAATCTGCTTCCCAGCCTCAGCGAATCTCAGTGGGAACGGTCTTTCCTCTGGGGCCGTTGCTCCTGGGCCTGGGGCTGCCGCAAGGGCACCACCCTCCCAGGGAAAGGCCAAACACACCCCACATGACTTGGCTCCTCTGGAGAGCTGCAGGCAACCTCAAACTCTCAGGAAGCTTCTCGGCTGAGACGCAGAAGCACTCTGGCTGGGATCTCGCATCCCCTGCCTGGAGGCCCATGGTGCCTGTTTCTCCCTGGGCGTTGCTTCCCCAGAGCGGCCAGGCAACCTCTGCCCCATCTACCCTTCTGCTCTTCCCTTCCAGCTGACAGAGTTCTCCCTGCTCTACTCTAGCCCTAGGAAGTTTGGAGACAACCGGGCTCCTCCTCCTCTGCAAGGAGTCCCGGGGCCCAGTTGGAGTGGAAAGGCGAAACCACAGGCAAGCCCAGGAAAGTGCTGAGTCATGTCTGACACACTCCCTCAGCCTGCTCCTTCATGGCTAGCGAGGCTGTGAGCTAGGAAAGTCTTTGGAAGCTCAGCAAGTGGCAGCGAGATGCAGGCCCCAACCCAGCAATCCCGGTGCTTGGAGCAGGTCTCACAGCCTCCCAGTGCCAAAGCGAGCTCCTCTCTGCCAAATGCAGCTTTGCAGACGCAGGCCGCTCTGCTGCCTCTGCATCCACGAAGGAAGCTCTCTAGGCCCGCTTCCTGCGAAATCTGCTTCAGCCTGAGGGAAAAGCCCTTGGAGAGGTCTTTGCTCAGGGGCAGTTGCTCCTGTGCCTGGGGAAGAGGGAAGGGCACCACACTCCCAAGGAAAGGCCAAGACACACTCCACGCGTCTTTGCTCCTCTGGAGGGCGGCATGGAGCCTCCAACTGGGAGGTCGCTTCTCAGCGGAGACGCAGGGGCATTCTGGCTGTGATCCCGCAGCCCCTGCCTGGAGGCCCACGGTGCCTGTTTCTCTCTGGGCGTTGCTTCCACAGTGCGGCCAAGCAACATCTTCACCATGGGCACAACAGCGCTTCCCTTCCGTCTGACAGACGTCTCAGTGCTCTGCTCTAGACCTCTGAAGTGGGGAGACAACCGAGCCCAGCCTCCTTTCCAAGGAGTCCTGCGCCTTCGATTGCACTGAAAGGCAATAGCACGGGGAAGCCTAGGAAGGGGCTGAGTCATGTCGGACACACTTCCTCAGCCTGCTCCTTTCAGGGAAGCAACGCTGGGAGCTAGGAAAGCCTTCTCAAGCTCGGAGAGTGCAAGAGAGATGCAGGCCGCGCACCCGGAAATCTCGGTGCTTGGAGCCAATCTCAGCGTCTCCCAGGGGCAAAGCGAACGCCTCTCTGCCAAATCCAGCTTTGCAGACGCAGGCCGCTAGGCTGCCTCTGCATTGGCGAAGGAAGCTCTCTCCTGCCGCTTCCTGCGAAATCTGCTTCCCAGCCTCAGCGAATCTCAGTGGGAACGGTCTTTCCTCTGGGGCCGTTGCTCCTGGGCCTGGGGCTGCCGCAAGGGCACCACCCTCCCAGGGAAAGGCCAAACACACCCCACATGACTTGGCTCCTCTGGAGAGCTGCAGGCAACCTCAAACTCTCAGGAAGCTTCTCGGCTGAGACGCAGAAGCACTCTGGCTGGGATCTCGCATCCCCTGCCTGGAGGCCCATGGTGCCTGTTTCTCCCTGGGCGTTGCTTCCCCAGAGCGGCCAGGCAACCTCTGCCCCATCTACCCTTCTGCTCTTCCCTTCCAGCTGACAGAGTTCTCCCTGCTCTACTCTAGCCCTAGGAAGTTTGGAGACAACCGGGCTCCTCCTCCTCTGCAAGGAGTCCCGGGGCCCAGTTGGAGTGGAAAGGCGAAACCACAGGCAAGCCCAGGAAAGTGCTGAGTCATGTCTGACACACTCCCTCAGCCTGCTCCTTCATGGCTAGCGAGGCTGTGAGCTAGGAAAGTCTTTGGAAGCTCAGCAAGTGGCAGCGAGATGCAGGCCCCAACCCAGCAATCCCGGTGCTTGGAGCAGGTCTCACAGCCTCCCAGTGCCAAAGCGAGCTCCTCTCTGCCAAATGCAGCTTTGCAGACGCAGGCCGCTCTGCTGCCTCTGCATCCACGAAGGAAGCTCTCTAGGCCCGCTTCCTGCGAAATCTGCTTCAGCCTGAGGGAAAAGCCCTTGGAGAGGTCTTTGCTCAGGGGCAGTTGCTCCTGTGCCTGGGGAAGAGGGAAGGGCACCACACTCCCAAGGAAAGGCCAAGACACACTCCACGCGTCTTTGCTCCTCTGGAGGGCGGCATGGAGCCTCCAACTGGGAGGTCGCTTCTCAGCGGAGACGCAGGGGCATTCTGGCTGTGATCCCGCAGCCCCTGCCTGGAGGCCCACGGTGCCTGTTTCTCTCTGGGCGTTGCTTCCACAGTGCGGCCAAGCAACATCTTCACCATGGGCACAACAGCGCTTCCCTTCCGTCTGACAGACGTCTCAGTGCTCTGCTCTAGACCTCTGAAGTGGGGAGACAACCGAGCCCAGCCTCCTTTCCAAGGAGTCCTGCGCCTTCGATTGCACTGAAAGGCAATAGCACGGGGAAGCCTAGGAAGGGGCTGAGTCATGTCGGACACACTTCCTCAGCCTGCTCCTTTCAGGGAAGCAACGCTGGGAGCTAGGAAAGCCTTCTCAAGCTCGGAGAGTGCAAGAGAGATGCAGGCCGCGCACCCGGAAATCTCGGTGCTTGGAGCCAATCTCAGCGTCTCCCAGGGGCAAAGCGAACGCCTCTCTGCCAAATCCAGCTTTGCAGACGCAGGCCGCTAGGCTGCCTCTGCATTGGCGAAGGAAGCTCTCTCCTGCCGCTTCCTGCGAAATCTGCTTCCCAGCCTCAGCGAATCTCAGTGGGAACGGTCTTTCCTCTGGGGCCGTTGCTCCTGGGCCTGGGGCTGCCGCAAGGGCACCACCCTCCCAGGGAAAGGCCAAACACACCCCACATGACTTGGCTCCTCTGGAGAGCTGCAGGCAACCTCAAACTCTCAGGAAGCTTCTCGGCTGAGACGCAGAAGCACTCTGGCTGGGATCTCGCATCCCCTGCCTGGAGGCCCATGGTGCCTGTTTCTCCCTGGGCGTTGCTTCCCCAGAGCGGCCAGGCAACCTCTGCCCCATCTACCCTTCTGCTCTTCCCTTCCAGCTGACAGAGTTCTCCCTGCTCTACTCTAGCCCTAGGAAGTTTGGAGACAACCGGGCTCCTCCTCCTCTGCAAGGAGTCCCGGGGCCCAGTTGGAGTGGAAAGGCGAAACCACAGGCAAGCCCAGGAAAGTGCTGAGTCATGTCTGACACACTCCCTCAGCCTGCTCCTTCATGGCTAGCGAGGCTGTGAGCTAGGAAAGTCTTTGGAAGCTCAGCAAGTGGCAGCGAGATGCAGGCCCCAACCCAGCAATCCCGGTGCTTGGAGCAGGTCTCACAGCCTCCCAGTGCCAAAGCGAGCTCCTCTCTGCCAAATGCAGCTTTGCAGACGCAGGCCGCTCTGCTGCCTCTGCATCCACGAAGGAAGCTCTCTAGGCCCGCTTCCTGCGAAATCTGCTTCAGCCTGAGGGAAAAGCCCTTGGAGAGGTCTTTGCTCAGGGGCAGTTGCTCCTGTGCCTGGGGAAGAGGGAAGGGCACCACACTCCCAAGGAAAGGCCAAGACACACTCCACGCGTCTTTGCTCCTCTGGAGGGCGGCATGGAGCCTCCAACTGGGAGGTCGCTTCTCAGCGGAGACGCAGGGGCATTCTGGCTGTGATCCCGCAGCCCCTGCCTGGAGGCCCACGGTGCCTGTTTCTCTCTGGGCGTTGCTTCCACAGTGCGGCCAAGCAACATCTTCACCATGGGCACAACAGCGCTTCCCTTCCGTCTGACAGACGTCTCAGTGCTCTGCTCTAGACCTCTGAAGTGGGGAGACAACCGAGCCCAGCCTCCTTTCCAAGGAGTCCTGCGCCTTCGATTGCACTGAAAGGCAATAGCACGGGGAAGCCTAGGAAGGGGCTGAGTCATGTCGGACACACTTCCTCAGCCTGCTCCTTTCAGGGAAGCAACGCTGGGAGCTAGGAAAGCCTTCTCAAGCTCGGAGAGTGCAAGAGAGATGCAGGCCGCGCACCCGGAAATCTCGGTGCTTGGAGCCAATCTCAGCGTCTCCCAGGGGCAAAGCGAACGCCTCTCTGCCAAATCCAGCTGTGCAGACGCAGGCCGCTAGGCTGCCTCTGCATTGGCGAAGGAAGCTCTCTCCTGCCGCTTCCTGCGAAATCTGCTTCCCAGCCTCAGCGAATCTCAGTGGGAACGGTCTTTCCTCTGGGGCCGTTGCTCCTGGGCCTGGGGCTGCCGCAAGGGCACCACCCTCCCAGGGAAAGGCCAAACACACCCCACATGACTTGGCTCCTCTGGAGAGCTGCAGGCAACCTCAAACTCTCAGGAAGCTTCTCGGCTGAGACGCAGAAGCACTCTGGCTGGGATCTCGCATCCCCTGCCTGGAGGCCCATGGTGCCTGTTTCTCCCTGGGCGTTGCTTCCCCAGAGCGGCCAGGCAACCTCTGCCCCATCTACCCTTCTGCTCTTCCCTTCCAGCTGACAGAGTTCTCCCTGCTCTACTCTAGCCCTAGGAAGTTTGGAGACAACCGGGCTCCTCCTCCTCTGCAAGGAGTCCCGGGGCCCAGTTGGAGTGGAAAGGCGAAACCACAGGCAAGCCCAGGAAAGTGCTGAGTCATGTCTGACACACTCCCTCAGCCTGCTCCTTCATGGCTAGCGAGGCTGTGAGCTAGGAAAGTCTTTGGAAGCTCAGCAAGTGGCAGCGAGATGCAGGCCCCAACCCAGCAATCCCGGTGCTTGGAGCAGGTCTCACAGCCTCCCAGTGCCAAAGCGAGCTCCTCTCTGCCAAATGCAGCTTTGCAGACGCAGGCCGCTCTGCTGCCTCTGCATCCACGAAGGAAGCTCTCTAGGCCCGCTTCCTGCGAAATCTGCTTCAGCCTGAGGGAAAAGCCCTTGGAGAGGTCTTTGCTCAGGGGCAGTTGCTCCTGTGCCTGGGGAAGAGGGAAGGGCACCACACTCCCAAGGAAAGGCCAAGACACACTCCACGCGTCTTTGCTCCTCTGGAGGGCGGCATGGAGCCTCCAACTGGGAGGTCGCTTCTCAGCGGAGACGCAGGGGCATTCTGGCTGTGATCCCGCAGCCCCTGCCTGGAGGCCCACGGTGCCTGTTTCTCTCTGGGCGTTGCTTCCACAGTGCGGCCAAGCAACATCTTCACCATGGGCACAACAGCGCTTCCCTTCCGTCTGACAGACGTCTCAGTGCTCTGCTCTAGACCTCTGAAGTGGGGAGACAACCGAGCCCAGCCTCCTTTCCAAGGAGTCCTGCGCCTTCGATTGCACTGAAAGGCAATAGCACGGGGAAGCCTAGGAAGGGGCTGAGTCATGTCGGACACACTTCCTCAGCCTGCTCCTTTCAGGGAAGCAACGCTGGGAGCTAGGAAAGCCTTCTCAAGCTCGGAGAGTGCAAGAGAGATGCAGGCCGCGCACCCGGAAATCTCGGTGCTTGGAGCCAATCTCAGCGTCTCCCAGGGGCAAAGCGAACGCCTCTCTGCCAAATCCAGCTTTGCAGACGCAGGCCGCTAGGCTGCCTCTGCATTGGCGAAGGAAGCTCTCTCCTGCCGCTTCCTGCGAAATCTGCTTCCCAGCCTCAGCGAATCTCAGTGGGAACGGTCTTTCCTCTGGGGCCGTTGCTCCTGGGCCTGGGGCTGCCGCAAGGGCACCACCCTCCCAGGGAAAGGCCAAACACACCCCACATGACTTGGCTCCTCTGGAGAGCTGCAGGCAACCTCAAACTCTCAGGAAGCTTCTCGGCTGAGACGCAGAAGCACTCTGGCTGGGATCTCGCATCCCCTGCCTGGAGGCCCATGGTGCCTGTTTCTCCCTGGGCGTTGCTTCCCCAGAGCGGCCAGGCAACCTCTGCCCCATCTACCCTTCTGCTCTTCCCTTCCAGCTGACAGAGTTCTCCCTGCTCTACTCTAGCCCTAGGAAGTTTGGAGACAACCGGGCTCCTCCTCCTCTGCAAGGAGTCCCGGGGCCCAGTTGGAGTGGAAAGGCGAAACCACAGGCAAGCCCAGGAAAGTGCTGAGTCATGTCTGACACACTCCCTCAGCCTGCTCCTTCATGGCTAGCGAGGCTGTGAGCTAGGAAAGTCTTTGGAAGCTCAGCAAGTGGCAGCGAGATGCAGGCCCCAACCCAGCAATCCCGGTGCTTGGAGCAGGTCTCACAGCCTCCCAGTGCCAAAGCGAGCTCCTCTCTGCCAAATGCAGCTTTGCAGACGCAGGCCGCTCTGCTGCCTCTGCATCCACGAAGGAAGCTCTCTAGGCCCGCTTCCTGCGAAATCTGCTTCAGCCTGAGGGAAAAGCCCTTGGAGAGGTCTTTGCTCAGGGGCAGTTGCTCCTGTGCCTGGGGAAGAGGGAAGGGCACCACACTCCCAAGGAAAGGCCAAGACACACTCCACGCGTCTTTGCTCCTCTGGAGGGCGGCATGGAGCCTCCAACTGGGAGGTCGCTTCTCAGCGGAGACGCAGGGGCATTCTGGCTGTGATCCCGCAGCCCCTGCCTGGAGGCCCACGGTGCCTGTTTCTCTCTGGGCGTTGCTTCCACAGTGCGGCCAAGCAACATCTTCACCATGGGCACAACAGCGCTTCCCTTCCGTCTGACAGACGTCTCAGTGCTCTGCTCTAGACCTCTGAAGTGGGGAGACAACCGAGCCCAGCCTCCTTTCCAAGGAGTCCTGCGCCTTCCATTGCACTGAAAGGCAATAGCACGGGGAAGCCTAGGAAGGGGCTGAGTCATGTCGGACACACTTCCTCAGCCTGCTCCTTTCAGGGAAGCAACGCTGGGAGCTAGGAAAGCCTTCTCAAGCTCAGAGAGTGCAAGAGAGATGCAGGCCGCGCACCCGGAAATCTCGGTGCTTGGAGCCAATCTCAGCGTCTCCCAGGGGCAAAGCGAACGCCTCTCCCCCAAATCCAGCTGTGCAGACGCAGGCCGCTAGGCTGCCTCTGCATTGGCGAAGGAAGCTCTCTCCTGCCGCTTCCTGCGAAATCTGCTTCCCAGCCTCAGCGAATCTCAGTGGGAACGGTCTTTCCTCTGGGGCCGTTGCTCCTGGGCCTGGGGCTGCCGCAAGGGCACCACCCTCCCAGGGAAAGGCCAAACACACCCCACATGACTTGGCTCCTCTGGAGAGCTGCAGGCAACCTCAAACTCTCAGGAAGCTTCTCGGCTGAGACGCAGAAGCACTCTGGCTGGGATCTCGCATCCCCTGCCTGGAGGCCCATGGTGCCTGTTTCTCCCTGGGCGTTGCTTCCCCAGAGCGGCCAGGCAACCTCTGCCCCATCTACCTTTCTGCTCTTCCCTTCCAGCTGACAGAGTTCTCCCTGCTCTACTCTAGCCCTAGGAAGTTTGGAGACAACCGGGCTCCTCCTCCTCTGCAAGGAGTCCCGGGGCCCAGTTGGAGTGGAAAGGCGAAACCACAGGCAAGCCCAGGAAAGTGCTGAGTCATGTCTGACACACTCCCTCAGCCTGCTCCTTCATGGCTAGCGAGGCTGTGAGCTAGGAAAGTCTTTGGAAGCTCAGCAAGTGGCAGCGAGATGCAGGCCCCAACCCAGCAATCCCGGTGCTTGGAGCAGGTCTCACAGCCTCCCAGTGCCAAAGCGAGCTCCTCTCTGCCAAATGCAGCTTTGCAGACGCAGGCCGCTCTGCTGCCTCTGCATCCACGAAGGAAGCTCTCTAGGCCCGCTTCCTGCGAAATCTGCTGCAGCCTGAGGGAAAAGCCCTTGGAGAGGTCTTTGCTCAGGGGCAGTTGCTCCTGTGCCTGGGGAAGAGGGAAGGGCACCACACTCCCAAGGAAAGGCCAAGACACACTCCACGCGTCTTTGCTCCTCTGGAGGGCGGCATGGAGCCTCCAACTGGGAGGTCGCTTCTCAGCGGAGACGCAGGGGCATTCTGGCTGTGATCCCGCAGCCCCTGCCTGGAGGCCCACGGTGCCTGTTTCTCTCTGGGCGTTGCTTCCACAGTGCGGCCAAGCAACATCTTCACCATGGGCACAACAGCGCTTCCCTTCCGTCTGACAGACGTCTCAGTGCTCTGCTCTAGACCTCTGAAGTGGGGAGACAACCGAGCCCAGCCTCCTTTCCAAGGAGTCCTGCGCCTTCGATTGCACTGAAAGGCAATAGCACGGGGAAGCCTAGGAAGGGGCTGAGTCATGTCGGACACACTTCCTCAGCCTGCTCCTTTCAGGGAAGCAACGCTGGGAGCTAGGAAAGCCTTCTCAAGCTCGGAGAGTGCAAGAGAGATGCAGGCCGCGCACCCGGAAATCTCGGTGCTTGGAGCCAATCTCAGCGTCTCCCAGGGGCAAAGCGAACGCCTCTCTGCCAAATCCAGCTGTGCAGACGCAGGCCGCTAGGCTGCCTCTGCATTGGCGAAGGAAGCTCTCTCCTGCCGCTTCCTGCGAAATCTGCTTCCCAGCCTCAGCGAATCTCAGTGGGAACGGTCTTTCCTCTGGGGCCGTTGCTCCTGGGCCTGGGGCTGCCGCAAGGGCACCACCCTCCCAGGGAAAGGCCAAACACACCCCACATGACTTGGCTCCTCTGGAGAGCTGCAGGCAACCTCAAACTCTCAGGAAGCTTCTCGGCTGAGACGCAGAAGCACTCTGGCTGGGATCTCGCATCCCCTGCCTGGAGGCCCATGGTGCCTGTTTCTCCCTGGGCGTTGCTTCCCCAGAGCGGCCAGGCAACCTCTGCCCCATCTACCCTTCTGCTCTTCCCTTCCAGCTGACAGAGTTCTCCCTGCTCTACTCTAGCCCTAGGAAGTTTGGAGACAACCGGGCTCCTCCTCCTCTGCAAGGAGTCCCGGGGCCCAGTTGGAGTGGAAAGGCGAAACCACAGGCAAGCCCAGGAAAGTGCTGAGTCATGTCTGACACACTCCCTCAGCCTGCTCCTTCATGGCTAGCGAGGCTGTGAGCTAGGAAAGTCTTTGGAAGCTCAGCAAGTGGCAGCGAGATGCAGGCCCCAACCCAGCAATCCCGGTGCTTGGAGCAGGTCTCACAGCCTCCCAGTGCCAAAGCGAGCTCCTCTCTGCCAAATGCAGCTTTGCAGACGCAGGCCGCTCTGCTGCCTCTGCATCCACGAAGGAAGCTCTCTAGGCCCGCTTCCTGCGAAATCTGCTTCAGCCTGAGGGAAAAGCCCTTGGAGAGGTCTTTGCTCAGGGGCAGTTGCTCCTGTGCCTGGGGAAGAGGGAAGGGCACCACACTCCCAAGGAAAGGCCAAGACACACTCCACGCGTCTTTGCTCCTCTGGAGGGCGGCATGGAGCCTCCAACTGGGAGGTCGCTTCTCAGCGGAGACGCAGGGGCATTCTGGCTGTGATCCCGCAGCCCCTGCCTGGAGGCCCACGGTGCCTGTTTCTCTCTGGGCGTTGCTTCCACAGTGCGGCCAAGCAACATCTTCACCATGGGCACAACAGCGCTTCCCTTCCGTCTGACAGACGTCTCAGTGCTCTGCTCTAGACCTCTGAAGTGGGGAGACAACCGAGCCCAGCCTCCTTTCCAAGGAGTCCTGCGCCTTCGATTGCACTGAAAGGCAATAGCACGGGGAAGCCTAGGAAGGGGCTGAGTCATGTCGGACACACTTCCTCAGCCTGCTCCTTTCAGGGAAGCAACGCTGGGAGCTAGGAAAGCCTTCTCAAGCTCGGAGAGTGCAAGAGAGATGCAGGCCGCGCACCCGGAAATCTCGGTGCTTGGAGCCAATCTCAGCGTCTCCCAGGGGCAAAGCGAACGCCTCTCTGCCAAATCCAGCTGTGCAGACGCAGGCCGCTAGGCTGCCTCTGCATTGGCGAAGGAAGCTCTCTCCTGCCGCTTCCTGCGAAATCTGCTTCCCAGCCTCAGCGAATCTCAGTGGGAACGGTCTTTCCTCTGGGGCCGTTGCTCCTGGGCCTGGGGCTGCCGCAAGGGCACCACCCTCCCAGGGAAAGGCCAAACACACCCCACATGACTTGGCTCCTCTGGAGAGCTGCAGGCAACCTCAAACTCTCAGGAAGCTTCTCGGCTGAGACGCAGAAGCACTCTGGCTGGGATCTCGCATCCCCTGCCTGGAGGCCCATGGTGCCTGTTTCTCCCTGGGCGTTGCTTCCCCAGAGCGGCCAGGCAACCTCTGCCCCATCTACCCTTCTGCTCTTCCCTTCCAGCTGACAGAGTTCTCCCTGCTCTACTCTAGCCATAGGAAGTTTGGAGACAACCGGGCTCCTCCTCCTCTGCAAGGAGTCCCGGGGCCCAGTTGGAGTGGAAAGGCGAAACCACAGGCAAGCCCAGGAAAGTGCTGAGTCATGTCTGACACACTCCCTCAGCCTGCTCCTTCATGGCTAGCGAGGCTGTGAGCTAGGAAAGTCTTTGGAAGCTCAGCAAGTGGCAGCGAGATGCAGGCCCCAACCCAGCAATCCCGGTGCTTGGAGCAGGTCTCACAGCCTCCCAGTGCCAAAGCGAGCTCCTCTCTGCCAAATGCAGCTTTGCAGACGCAGGCCGCTCTGCTGCCTCTGCATCCACGAAGGAAGCTCTCTAGGCCCTCTTCCTGCGAATTCTGCTGCAGCCTGAGGGAAAAGCCCTTGGAGAGGTCTTTGCTCAGGGGCAGTTGCTCCTGTGCCTGGGGAAGAGGGAAGGGCACCACACTCCCAAGGAAAGGCCAAGACACACTCCACGCGTCTTTGCTCCTCTGGAGGGCGGCATGGAGCCTCCAACTGGGAGGTCGCTTCTCAGCGGAGACGCAGGGGCATTCTGGCTGTGATCCCGCAGCCCCTGCCTGGAGGCCCACGGTGCCTGTTTCTCTCTGGGCGTTGCTTCCACAGTGCGGCCAAGCAACATCTTCACCATGGGCACAACAGCGCTTCCCTTCCGTCTGACAGACGTCTCAGTGCTCTGCTCTAGACCTCTGAAGTGGGGAGACAACCGAGCCCAGCCTCCTTTCCAAGGAGTCCTGCGCCTTCGATTGCACTGAAAGGCAATAGCACGGGGAAGCCTAGGAAGGGGCTGAGTCATGTCGGACACACTTCCTCAGCCTGCTCCTTTCAGGGAAGCAACGCTGGGAGCTAGGAAAGCCTTCTCAAGCTCGGAGAGTGCAAGAGAGATGCAGGCCGCGCACCCGGAAATCTCGGTGCTTGGAGCCAATCTCAGCGTCTCCCAGGGGCAAAGCGAACGCCTCTCTGCCAAATCCAGCTGTGCAGACGCAGGCCGCTAGGCTGCCTCTGCATTGGCGAAGGAAGCTCTCTCCTGCCGCTTCCTGCGAAATCTGCTTCCCAGCCTCAGCGAATCTCAGTGGGAACGGTCTTTCCTCTGGGGCCGTTGCTCCTGGGCCTGGGGCTGCCGCAAGGGCACCACCCTCCCAGGGAAAGGCCAAACACACCCCACATGACTTGGCTCCTCTGGAGAGCTGCAGGCAACCTCAAACTCTCAGGAAGCTTCTCGGCTGAGACGCAGAAGCACTCTGGCTGGGATCTCGCATCCCCTGCCTGGAGGCCCATGGTGCCTGTTTCTCCCTGGGCGTTGCTTCCCCAGAGCGGCCAGGCAACCTCTGCCCCATCTACCCTTCTGCTCTTCCCTTCCAGCTGACAGAGTTCTCCCTGCTCTACTCTAGCCCTAGGAAGTTTGGAGACAACCGGGCTCCTCCTCCTCTGCAAGGAGTCCCGGGGCCCAGTTGGAGTGGAAAGGCGAAACCACAGGCAAGCCCAGGAAAGTGCTGAGTCATGTCTGACACACTCCCTCAGCCTGCTCCTTCATGGCTAGCGAGGCTGTGAGCTAGGAAAGTCTTTGGAAGCTCAGCAAGTGGCAGCGAGATGCAGGCCCCAACCCAGCAATCCCGGTGCTTGGAGCAGGTCTCACAGCCTCCCAGTGCCAAAGCGAGCTCCTCTCTGCCAAATGCAGCTTTGCAGACGCAGGCCGCTCTGCTGCCTCTGCATCCACGAAGGAAGCTCTCTAGGCCCGCTTCCTGCGAAATCTGCTTCAGCCTGAGGGAAAAGCCCTTGGAGAGGTCTTTGCTCAGGGGCAGTTGCTCCTGTGCCTGGGGAAGAGGGAAGGGCACCACACTCCCAAGGAAAGGCCAAGACACACTCCACGCGTCTTTGCTCCTCTGGAGGGCGGCATGGAGCCTCCAACTGGGAGGTCGCTTCTCAGCGGAGACGCAGGGGCATTCTGGCTGTGATCCCGCAGCCCCTGCCTGGAGGCCCACGGTGCCTGTTTCTCTCTGGGCGTTGCTTCCACAGTGCGGCCAAGCAACATCTTCACCATGGGCACAACAGCGCTTCCCTTCCGTCTGACAGACGTCTCAGTGCTCTGCTCTAGACCTCTGAAGTGGGGAGACAACCGAGCCCAGCCTCCTTTCCAAGGAGTCCTGCGCCTTCGATTGCACTGAAAGGCAATAGCACGGGGAAGCCTAGGAAGGGGCTGAGTCATGTCGGACACACTTCCTCAGCCTGCTCCTTTCAGGGAAGCAACGCTGGGAGCTAGGAAAGCCTTCTCAAGCTCGGAGAGTGCAAGAGAGATGCAGGCCGCGCACCCGGAAATCTCGGTGCTTGGAGCCAATCTCAGCGTCTCCCAGGGGCAAAGCGAACGCCTCTCTGCCAAATCCAGCTTTGCAGACGCAGGCCGCTAGGCTGCCTCTGCATTGGCGAAGGAAGCTCTCTCCTGCCGCTTCCTGCGAAATCTGCTTCCCAGCCTCAGCGAATCTCAGTGGGAACGGTCTTTCCTCTGGGGCCGTTGCTCCTGGGCCTGGGGCTGCCGCAAGGGCACCACCCTCCCAGGGAAAGGCCAAACACACCCCACATGACTTGGCTCCTCTGGAGAGCTGCAGGCAACCTCAAACTCTCAGGAAGCTTCTCGGCTGAGACGCAGAAGCACTCTGGCTGGGATCTCGCATCCCCTGCCTGGAGGCCCATGGTGCCTGTTTCTCCCTGGGCGTTGCTTCCCCAGAGCGGCCAGGCAACCTCTGCCCCATCTACCCTTCTGCTCTTCCCTTCCAGCTGACAGAGTTCTCCCTGCTCTACTCTAGCCCTAGGAAGTTTGGAGACAACCGGGCTCCTCCTCCTCTGCAAGGAGTCCCGGGGCCCAGTTGGAGTGGAAAGGCGAAACCACAGGCAAGCCCAGGAAAGTGCTGAGTCATGTCTGACACACTCCCTCAGCCTGCTCCTTCATGGCTAGCGAGGCTGTGAGCTAGGAAAGTCTTTGGAAGCTCAGCAAGTGGCAGCGAGATGCAGGCCCCAACCCAGCAATCCCGGTGCTTGGAGCAGGTCTCACAGCCTCCCAGTGCCAAAGCGAGCTCCTCTCTGCCAAATGCAGCTTTGCAGACGCAGGCCGCTCTGCTGCCTCTGCATCCACGAAGGAAGCTCTCTAGGCCCGCTTCCTGCGAAATCTGCTTCAGCCTGAGGGAAAAGCCCTTGGAGAGGTCTTTGCTCAGGGGCAGTTGCTCCTGTGCCTGGGGAAGAGGGAAGGGCACCACACTCCCAAGGAAAGGCCAAGACACACTCCACGCGTCTTTGCTCCTCTGGAGGGCGGCATGGAGCCTCCAACTGGGAGGTCGCTTCTCAGCGGAGACGCAGGGGCATTCTGGCTGTGATCCCGCAGCCCCTGCCTGGAGGCCCACGGTGCCTGTTTCTCTCTGGGCGTTGCTTCCACAGTGCGGCCAAGCAACATCTTCACCATGGGCACAACAGCGCTTCCCTTCCGTCTGACAGACGTCTCAGTGCTCTGCTCTAGACCTCTGAAGTGGGGAGACAACCGAGCCCAGCCTCCTTTCCAAGGAGTCCTGCGCCTTCCATTGCACTGAAAGGCAATAGCACGGGGAAGCCTAGGA
Source organism: Moschus berezovskii (assembly GCF_049115385.1). Taxonomy (NCBI): domain Eukaryota; kingdom Metazoa; phylum Chordata; class Mammalia; order Artiodactyla; family Moschidae; genus Moschus; species Moschus berezovskii. Next base: position 142,566,810 of record NC_142461.1, read on the forward strand.
AGGGGCTGAGTCATGTCGGACACACTTCCTCAGCCTGCTCCTTTCAGGGAAGCAACGCTGGGAGCTAGGAAAGCCTTCTCAAGCTCAGAGAGTGCAAGAGAGATGCAGGCCGCGCACCCGGAAATCTCGGTGCTTGGAGCCAATCTCAGCGTCTCCCAGGGGCAAAGCGAACGCCTCTCCCCCAAATCCAGCTGTGCAGACGCAGGCCGCTAGGCTGCCTCTGCATTGGCGAAGGAAGCTCTCTCCTGCCGCTTCCTGCGAAATCTGCTTCCCAGCCTCAGCGAATCTCAGTGGGAACGGTCTTTCCTCTGGGGCCGTTGCTCCTGGGCCTGGGGCTGCCGCAAGGGCACCACCCTCCCAGGGAAAGGCCAAACACACCCCACATGACTTGGCTCCTCTGGAGAGCTGCAGGCAACCTCAAACTCTCAGGAAGCTTCTCGGCTGAGACGCAGAAGCACTCTGGCTGGGATCTCGCATCCCCTGCCTGGAGGCCCATGGTGCCTGTTTCTCCCTGGGCGTTGCTTCCCCAGAGCGGCCAGGCAACCTCTGCCCCATCTACCTTTCTGCTCTTCCCTTCCAGCTGACAGAGTTCTCCCTGCTCTACTCTAGCCCTAGGAAGTTTGGAGACAACCGGGCTCCTCCTCCTCTGCAAGGAGTCCCGGGGCCCAGTTGGAGTGGAAAGGCGAAACCACAGGCAAGCCCAGGAAAGTGCTGAGTCATGTCTGACACACTCCCTCAGCCTGCTCCTTCATGGCTAGCGAGGCTGTGAGCTAGGAAAGTCTTTGGAAGCTCAGCAAGTGGCAGCGAGATGCAGGCCCCAACCCAGCAATCCCGGTGCTTGGAGCAGGTCTCACAGCCTCCCAGTGCCAAAGCGAGCTCCTCTCTGCCAAATGCAGCTTTGCAGACGCAGGCCGCTCTGCTGCCTCTGCATCCACGAAGGAAGCTCTCTAGGCCCGCTTCCTGCGAAATCTGCTGCAGCCTGAGGGAAAAGCCCTTGGAGAGGTCTTTGCTCAGGGGCAGTTGCTCCTGTGCCTGGGGAAGAGGGAAGGGCACCACACTCCCAAGGAAAGGCCAAGACACACTCCACGCGTCTTTGCTCCTCTGGAGGGCGGCATGGAGCCTCCAACTGGGAGGTCGCTTCTCAGCGGAGACGCAGGGGCATTCTGGCTGTGATCCCGCAGCCCCTGCCTGGAGGCCCACGGTGCCTGTTTCTCTCTGGGCGTTGCTTCCACAGTGCGGCCAAGCAACATCTTCACCATGGGCACAACAGCGCTTCCCTTCCGTCTGACAGACGTCTCAGTGCTCTGCTCTAGACCTCTGAAGTGGGGAGACAACCGAGCCCAGCCTCCTTTCCAAGGAGTCCTGCGCCTTCGATTGCACTGAAAGGCAATAGCACGGGGAAGCCTAGGAAGGGGCTGAGTCATGTCGGACACACTTCCTCAGCCTGCTCCTTTCAGGGAAGCAACGCTGGGAGCTAGGAAAGCCTTCTCAAGCTCGGAGAGTGCAAGAGAGATGCAGGCCGCGCACCCGGAAATCTCGGTGCTTGGAGCCAATCTCAGCGTCTCCCAGGGGCAAAGCGAACGCCTCTCTGCCAAATCCAGCTTTGCAGACGCAGGCCGCTAGGCTGCCTCTGCATTGGCGAAGGAAGCTCTCTCCTGCCGCTTCCTGCGAAATCTGCTTCCCAGCCTCAGCGAATCTCAGTGGGAACGGTCTTTCCTCTGGGGCCGTTGCTCCTGGGCCTGGGGCTGCCGCAAGGGCACCACCCTCCCAGGGAAAGGCCAAACACACCCCACATGACTTGGCTCCTCTGGAGAGCTGCAGGCAACCTCAAACTCTCAGGAAGCTTCTCGGCTGAGACGCAGAAGCACTCTGGCTGGGATCTCGCATCCCCTGCCTGGAGGCCCATGGTGCCTGTTTCTCCCTGGGCGTTGCTTCCCCAGAGCGGCCAGGCAACCTCTGCCCCATCTACCCTTCTGCTCTTCCCTTCCAGCTGACAGAGTTCTCCCTGCTCTACTCTAGCCCTAGGAAGTTTGGAGACAACCGGGCTCCTCCTCCTCTGCAAGGAGTCCCGGGGCCCAGTTGGAGTGGAAAGGCGAAACCACAGGCAAGCCCAGGAAAGTGCTGAGTCATGTCTGACACACTCCCTCAGCCTGCTCCTTCATGGCTAGCGAGGCTGTGAGCTAGGAAAGTCTTTGGAAGCTCAGCAAGTGGCAGCGAGATGCAGGCCCCAACCCAGCAATCCCGGTGCTTGGAGCAGGTCTCACAGCCTCCCAGTGCCAAAGCGAGCTCCTCTCTGCCAAATGCAGCTTTGCAGACGCAGGCCGCTCTGCTGCCTCTGCATCCACGAAGGAAGCTCTCTAGGCCCGCTTCCTGCGAAATCTGCTTCAGCCTGAGGGAAAAGCCCTTGGAGAGGTCTTTGCTCAGGGGCAGTTGCTCCTGTGCCTGGGGAAGAGGGAAGGGCACCACACTCCCAAGGAAAGGCCAAGACACACTCCACGCGTCTTTGCTCCTCTGGAGGGCGGCATGGAGCCTCCAACTGGGAGGTCGCTTCTCAGCGGAGACGCAGGGGCATTCTGGCTGTGATCCCGCAGCCCCTGCCTGGAGGCCCACGGTGCCTGTTTCTCTCTGGGCGTTGCTTCCACAGTGCGGCCAAGCAACATCTTCACCATGGGCACAACAGCGCTTCCCTTCCGTCTGACAGACGTCTCAGTGCTCTGCTCTAGACCTCTGAAGTGGGGAGACAACCGAGCCCAGCCTCCTTTCCAAGGAGTCCTGCGCCTTCGATTGCACTGAAAGGCAATAGCACGGGGAAGCCTAGGAAGGGGCTGAGTCATGTCGGACACACTTCCTCAGCCTGCTCCTTTCAGGGAAGCAACGCTGGGAGCTAGGAAAGCCTTCTCAAGCTCGGAGAGTGCAAGAGAGATGCAGGCCGCGCACCCGGAAATCTCGGTGCTTGGAGCCAATCTCAGCGTCTCCCAGGGGCAAAGCGAACGCCTCTCTGCCAAATCCAGCTTTGCAGACGCAGGCCGCTAGGCTGCCTCTGCATTGGCGAAGGAAGCTCTCTCCTGCCGCTTCCTGCGAAATCTGCTTCCCAGCCTCAGCGAATCTCAGTGGGAACGGTCTTTCCTCTGGGGCCGTTGCTCCTGGGCCTGGGGCTGCCGCAAGGGCACCACCCTCCCAGGGAAAGGCCAAACACACCCCACATGACTTGGCTCCTCTGGAGAGCTGCAGGCAACCTCAAACTCTCAGGAAGCTTCTCGGCTGAGACGCAGAAGCACTCTGGCTGGGATCTCGCATCCCCTGCCTGGAGGCCCATGGTGCCTGTTTCTCCCTGGGCGTTGCTTCCCCAGAGCGGCCAGGCAACCTCTGCCCCATCTACCCTTCTGCTCTTCCCTTCCAGCTGACAGAGTTCTCCCTGCTCTACTCTAGCCCTAGGAAGTTTGGAGACAACCGGGCTCCTCCTCCTCTGCAAGGAGTCCCGGGGCCCAGTTGGAGTGGAAAGGCGAAACCACAGGCAAGCCCAGGAAAGTGCTGAGTCATGTCTGACACACTCCCTCAGCCTGCTCCTTCATGGCTAGCGAGGCTGTGAGCTAGGAAAGTCTTTGGAAGCTCAGCAAGTGGCAGCGAGATGCAGGCCCCAACCCAGCAATCCCGGTGCTTGGAGCAGGTCTCACAGCCTCCCAGTGCCAAAGCGAGCTCCTCTCTGCCAAATGCAGCTTTGCAGACGCAGGCCGCTCTGCTGCCTCTGCATCCACGAAGGAAGCTCTCTAGGCCCGCTTCCTGCGAAATCTGCTTCAGCCTGAGGGAAAAGCCCTTGGAGAGGTCTTTGCTCAGGGGCAGTTGCTCCTGTGCCTGGGGAAGAGGGAAGGGCACCACACTCCCAAGGAAAGGCCAGACACACTCCACGCGTCTTTGCTCCTCTGGAGGGCGGCATGGAGCCTCCAACTGGGAGGTCGCTTCTCAGCGGAGACGCAGGGGCATTCTGGCTGTGATCCCGCAGCCCCTGCCTGGAGGCCCACGGTGCCTGTTTCTCTCTGGGCGTTGCTTCCACAGTGCGGCCTAGCAACATCTTCACCATGGGCACAACAGCGCTTCCCTTCCGTCTGACAGACGTCTCAGTGCTCTGCTCTAGACCTCTGAAGTGGGGAGACAACCGAGCCCAGCCTCCTTTCCAAGGAGTCCTGCGCCTTCGATTGCACTGAAAGGCAATAGCACGGGGAAGCCTAGGAAGGGGCTGAGTCATGTCGGACACACTTCCTCAGCCTGCTCCTTTCAGGGAAGCAACGCTGGGAGCTAGGAAAGCCTTCTCAAGCTCGGAGAGTGCAAGAGAGATGCAGGCCGCGCACCCGGAAATCTCGGTGCTTGGAGCCAATCTCAGCGTCTCCCAGGGGCAAAGCGAACGCCTCTCTGCCAAATCCAGCTTTGCAGACGCAGGCCGCTAGGCTGCCTCTGCATTGGCGAAGGAAGCTCTCTCCTGCCGCTTCCTGCGAAATCTGCTTCCCAGCCTCAGCGAATCTCAGTGGGAACGGTCTTTCCTCTGGGGCCGTTGCTCCTGGGCCTGGGGCTGCCGCAAGGGCACCACCCTCCCAGGGAAAGGCCAAACACACCCCACATGACTTGGCTCCTCTGGAGAGCTGCAGGCAACCTCAAACTCTCAGGAAGCTTCTCGGCTGAGACGCAGAAGCACTCTGGCTGGGATCTCGCATCCCCTGCCTGGAGGCCCATGGTGCCTGTTTCTCCCTGGGCGTTGCTTCCCCAGAGCGGCCAGGCAACCTCTGCCCCATCTACCCTTCTGCTCTTCCCTTCCAGCTGACAGAGTTCTCCCTGCTCTACTCTAGCCCTAGGAAGTTTGGAGACAACCGGGCTCCTCCTCCTCTGCAAGGAGTCCCGGGGCCCAGTTGGAGTGGAAAGGCGAAACCACAGGCAAGCCCAGGAAAGTGCTGAGTCATGTCTGACACACTCCCTCAGCCTGCTCCTTCATGGCTAGCGAGGCTGTGAGCTAGGAAAGTCTTTGGAAGCTCAGCAAGTGGCAGCGAGATGCAGGCCCCAACCCAGCAATCCCGGTGCTTGGAGCAGGTCTCACAGCCTCCCAGTGCCAAAGCGAGCTCCTCTCTGCCAAATGCAGCTTTGCAGACGCAGGCCGCTCTGCTGCCTCTGCATCCACGAAGGAAGCTCTCTAGGCCCGCTTCCTGCGAAATCTGCTTCAGCCTGAGGGAAAAGCCCTTGGAGAGGTCTTTGCTCAGGGGCAGTTGCTCCTGTGCCTGGGGAAGAGGGAAGGGCACCACACTCCCAAGGAAAGGCCAAGACACACTCCACGCGTCTTTGCTCCTCTGGAGGGCGGCATGGAGCCTCCAACTGGGAGGTCGCTTCTCAGCGGAGACGCAGGGGCATTCTGGCTGTGATCCCGCAGCCCCTGCCTGGAGGCCCACGGTGCCTGTTTCTCTCTGGGCGTTGCTTCCACAGTGCGGCCAAGCAACATCTTCACCATGGGCACAACAGCGCTTCCCTTCCGTCTGACAGACGTCTCAGTGCTCTGCTCTAGACCTCTGAAGTGGGGAGACAACCGAGCCCAGCCTCCTTTCCAAGGAGTCCTGCGCCTTCCATTGCACTGAAAGGCAATAGCACGGGGAAGCCTAGGAAGGGGCTGAGTCATGTCGGACACACTTCCTCAGCCTGCTCCTTTCAGGGAAGCAACGCTGGGAGCTAGGAAAGCCTTCTCAAGCTCGGAGAGTGCAAGAGAGATGCAGGCCGCGCACCCGGAAATCTCGGTGCTTGGAGCCAATCTCAGCGTCTCCCAGGGGCAAAGCGAACGCCTCTCTGCCAAATCCAGCTTTGCAGACGCAGGCCGCTAGGCTGCCTCTGCATTGGCGAAGGAAGCTCTCTCCTGCCACTTCCTGCGAAATCTGCTTCCCAGCCTCAGCGAATCTCAGTGGGAACGGTCTTTCCTCTGGGGCCGTTGCTCCTGGGCCTGGGGCTGCCGCAAGGGCACCACCCTCCCAGGGAAAGGCCAAACACACCCCACATGACTTGGCTCCTCTGGAGAGCTGCAGGCAACCTCAAACTCTCAGGAAGCTTCTCGGCTGAGACGCAGAAGCACTCTGGCTGGGATCTCGCATCCCCTGCCTGGAGGCCCATGGTGCCTGTTTCTCCCTGGGCGTTGCTTCACCAGAGCGGCCAGGCAACCTCTGCCCCATCTACCCTTCTGCTCTTCCCTTCCAGCTGACAGAGTTCTCCCTGCTCTACTCTAGCCCTAGGAAGTTTGGAGACAACCGGGCTCCTCCTCCTCTGCAAGGAGTCCCGGGGCCCAGTTGGAGTGGAAAGGCGAAACCACAGGCAAGCCCAGGAAAGTGCTGAGTCATGTCTGACACACTCCCTCAGCCTGCTCCTTCATGGCTAGCGAGGCTGTGAGCTAGGAAAGTCTTTGGAAGCTCAGCAAGTGGCAGCGAGATGCAGGCCCCAACCCAGCAATCCCGGTGCTTGGAGCAGGTCTCACAGCCTCCCAGTGCCAAAGCGAGCTCCTCTCTGCCAAATGCAGCTTTGCAGACGCAGGCCGCTCTGCTGCCTCTGCATCCACGAAGGAAGCTCTCTAGGCCCGCTTCCTGCGAAATCTGCTTCAGCCTGAGGGAAAAGCCCTTGGAGAGGTCTTTGCTCAGGGGCAGTTGCTCCTGTGCCTGGGGAAGAGGGAAGGGCACCACTCTCCCAAGGAAAGGCCAAGACACACTCCACGCGTCTTTGCTCCTCTGGAGGGCGGCATGGAGCCTCCAACTGGGAGGTCGCTTCTCAGCGGAGACGCAGGGGCATTCTGGCTGTGATCCCGCAGCCCCTGCCTGGAGGCCCACGGTGCCTGTTTCTCTCTGGGCGTTGCTTCCACAGTGCGGCCAAGCAACATCTTCACCATGGGCACAACAGCGCTTCCCTTCCGTCTGACAGACGTCTCAGTGCTCTGCTCTAGACCTCTGAAGTGGGGAGACAACCGAGCCCAGCCTCCTTTCCAAGGAGTCCTGCGCCTTCGATTGCACTGAAAGGCAATAGCACGGGGAAGCCTAGGAAGGGGCTGAGTCATGTCGGACACACTTCCTCAGCCTGCTCCTTTCAGGGAAGCAACGCTGGGAGCTAGGAAAGCCTTCTCAAGCTCGGAGAGTGCAAGAGAGATGCAGGCCGCGCACCCGGAAATCTCGGTGCTTGGAGCCAATCTCAGCGTCTCCCAGGGGCAAAGCGAACGCCTCTCTGCCAAATCCAGCTTTGCAGACGCAGGCCGCTAGGCTGCCTCTGCATTGGCGAAGGAAGCTCTCTCCTGCCGCTTCCTGCGAAATCTGCTTCCCAGCCTCAGCGAATCTCAGTGGGAACGGTCTTTCCTCTGGGGCCGTTGCTCCTGGGCCTGGGGCTGCCGCAAGGGCACCACCCTCCCAGGGAAAGGCCAAACACACCCCACATGACTTGGCTCCTCTGGAGAGCTGCAGGCAACCTCAAACTCTCAGGAAGCTTCTCGGCTGAGACGCAGAAGCACTCTGGCTGGGATCTCGCATCCCCTGCCTGGAGGCCCATGGTGCCTGTTTCTCCCTGGGCGTTGCTTCCCCAGAGCGGCCAGGCAACCTCTGCCCCATCTACCCTTCTGCTCTTCCCTTCCAGCTGACAGAGTTCTCCCTGCTCTACTCTAGCCCTAGGAAGTTTGGAGACAACCGGGCTCCTCCTCCTCTGCAAGGAGTCCCGGGGCCCAGTTGGAGTGGAAAGGCGAAACCACAGGCAAGCCCAGGAAAGTGCTGAGTCATGTCTGACACACTCCCTCAGCCTGCTCCTTCATGGCTAGCGAGGCTGTGAGCTAGGAAAGTCTTTGGAAGCTCAGCAAGTGGCAGCGAGATGCAGGCCCCAACCCAGCAATCCCGGTGCTTGGAGCAGGTCTCACAGCCTCCCAGTGCCAAAGCGAGCTCCTCTCTGCCAAATGCAGCTTTGCAGACGCAGGCCGCTCTGCTGCCTCTGCATCCACGAAGGAAGCTCTCTAGGCCCGCTTCCTGCGAAATCTGCTTCAGCCTGAGGGAAAAGCCCTTGGAGAGGTCTTTGCTCAGGGGCAGTTGCTCCTGTGCCTGGGGAAGAGGGAAGGGCACCACACTCCCAAGGAAAGGCCAGACACACTCCACGCGTCTTTGCTCCTCTGGAGGGCGGCATGGAGCCTCCAACTGGGAGGTCGCTTCTCAGCGGAGACGCAGGGGCATTCTGGCTGTGATCCCGCAGCCCCTGCCTGGAGGCCCACGGTGCCTGTTTCTCTCTGGGCGTTGCTTCCACAGTGCGGCCTAGCAACATCTTCACCATGGGCACAACAGCGCTTCCCTTCCGTCTGACAGACGTCTCAGTGCTCTGCTCTAGACCTCTGAAGTGGGGAGACAACCGAGCCCAGCCTCCTTTCCAAGGAGTCCTGCGCCTTCGATTGCACTGAAAGGCAATAGCACGGGGAAGCCTAGGAAGGGGCTGAGTCATGTCGGACACACTTCCTCAGCCTGCTCCTTTCAGGGAAGCAACGCTGGGAGCTAGGAAAGCCTTCTCAAGCTCGGAGAGTGCAAGAGAGATGCAGGCCGCGCACCCGGAAATCTCGGTGCTTGGAGCCAATCTCAGCGTCTCCCAGGGGCAAAGCGAACGCCTCTCTGCCAAATCCAGCTTTGCAGACGCAGGCCGCTAGGCTGCCTCTGCATTGGCGAAGGAAGCTCTCTCCTGCCGCTTCCTGCGAAATCTGCTTCCCAGCCTCAGCGAATCTCAGTGGGAACGGTCTTTCCTCTGGGGCCGTTGCTCCTGGGCCTGGGGCTGCCGCAAGGGCACCACCCTCCCAGGGAAAGGCCAAACACACCCCACATGACTTGGCTCCTCTGGAGAGCTGCAGGCAACCTCAAACTCTCAGGAAGCTTCTCGGCTGAGACGCAGAAGCACTCTGGCTGGGATCTCGCATCCCCTGCCTGGAGGCCCATGGTGCCTGTTTCTCCCTGGGCGTTGCTTCCCCAGAGCGGCCAGGCAACCTCTGCCCCATCTACCCTTCTGCTCTTCCCTTCCAGCTGACAGAGTTCTCCCTGCTCTACTCTAGCCCTAGGAAGTTTGGAGACAACCGGGCTCCTCCTCCTCTGCAAGGAGTCCCGGGGCCCAGATGGAGTGGAAAGGCGAAACCACAGGCAAGCCCAGGAAAGTGCTGAGTCATGTCTGACACACTCCCTCAGCCTGCTCCTTCATGGCTAGCGAGGCTGTGAGCTAGGAAAGTCTTTGGAAGCTCAGCAAGTGGCAGCGAGATGCAGGCCCCAACCCAGCAATCCCGGTGCTTGGAGCAGGTCTCACAGCCTCCCAGTGCCAAAGCGAGCTCCTCTCTGCCAAATGCAGCTTTGCAGACGCAGGCCGCTCTGCTGCCTCTGCATCCACGAAGGAAGCTCTCTAGGCCCGCTTCCTGCGAAATCTGCTTCAGCCTGAGGGAAAAGCCCTTGGAGAGGTCTTTGCTCAGGGGCAGTTGCTCCTGTGCCTGGGGAAGAGGGAAGGGCACCACACTCCCAAGGAAAGGCCAAGACACACTCCACGCGTCTTTGCTCCTCTGGAGGGCGGCATGGAGCCTCCAACTGGGAGGTCGCTTCTCAGCGGAGACGCAGGGGCATTCTGGCTGTGATCCCGCAGCCCCTGCCTGGAGGCCCACGGTGCCTGTTTCTCTCTGGGCGTTGCTTCCACAGTGCGGCCAAGCAACATCTTCACCATGGGCACAACAGCGCTTCCCTTCCGTCTGACAGACGTCTCAGTGCTCTGCTCTAGACCTCTGAAGTGGGGAGACAACCGAGCCCAGCCTCCTTTCCAAGGAGTCCTGCGCCTTCCATTGCACTGAAAGGCAATAGCACGGGGAAGCCTAGGAAGGGGCTGAGTCATGTCGGACACACTTCCTCAGCCTGCTCCTTTCAGGGAAGCAACGCTGGGAGCTAGGAAAGCCTTCTCAAGCTCGGAGAGTGCAAGAGAGATGCAGGCCGCGCACCCGGAAATCTCGGTGCTTGGAGCCAATCTCAGCGTCTCCCAGGGGCAAAGCGAACGCCTCTCTGCCAAATCCAGCTTTGCAGACGCAGGCCGCTAGGCTGCCTCTGCATTGGCGAAGGAAGCTCTCTCCTGCCACTTCCTGCGAAATCTGCTTCCCAGCCTCAGCGAATCTCAGTGGGAACGGTCTTTCCTCTGGGGCCGTTGCTCCTGGGCCTGGGGCTGCCGCAAGGGCACCACCCTCCCAGGGAAAGGCCAAACACACCCCACATGACTTGGCTCCTCTGGAGAGCTGCAGGCAACCTCAAACTCTCAGGAAGCTTCTCGGCTGAGACGCAGAAGCACTCTGGCTGGGATCTCGCATCCCCTGCCTGGAGGCCCATGGTGCCTGTTTCTCCCTGGGCGTTGCTTCACCAGAGCGGCCAGGCAACCTCTGCCCCATCTACCCTTCTGCTCTTCCCTTCCAGCTGACAGAGTTCTCCCTGCTCTACTCTAGCCCTAGGAAGTTTGGAGACAACCGGGCTCCTCCTCCTCTGCAAGGAGTCCCGGGGCCCAGTTGGAGTGGAAAGGCGAAACCACAGGCAAGCCCAGGAAAGTGCTGAGTCATGTCTGACACACTCCCTCAGCCTGCTCCTTCATGGCTAGCGAGGCTGTGAGCTAGGAAAGTCTTTGGAAGCTCAGCAAGTGGCAGCGAGATGCAGGCCCCAACCCAGCAATCCCGGTGCTTGGAGCAGGTCTCACAGCCTCCCAGTGCCAAAGCGAGCTCCTCTCTGCCAAATGCAGCTTTGCAGACGCAGGCCGCTCTGCTGCCTCTGCATCCACGAAGGAAGCTCTCTAGGCCCGCTTCCTGCGAAATCTGCTTCAGCCTGAGGGAAAAGCCCTTGGAGAGGTCTTTGCTCAGGGGCAGTTGCTCCTGTGCCTGGGGAAGAGGGAAGGGCACCACTCTCCCAAGGAAAGGCCAAGACACACTCCACGCGTCTTTGCTCCTCTGGAGGGCGGCATGGAGCCTCCAACTGGGAGGTCGCTTCTCAGCGGAGACGCAGGGGCATTCTGGCTGTGATCCCGCAGCCCCTGCCTGGAGGCCCACGGTGCCTGTTTCTCTCTGGGCGTTGCTTCCACAGTGCGGCCAAGCAACATCTTCACCATGGGCACAACAGCGCTTCCCTTCCGTCTGACAGACGTCTCAGTGCTCTGCTCTAGACCTCTGAAGTGGGGAGACAACCGAGCCCAGCCTCCTTTCCAAGGAGTCCTGCGCCTTCGATTGCACTGAAAGGCAATAGCACGGGGAAGCCTAGGAAGGGGCTGAGTCATGTCGGACACACTTCCTCAGCCTGCTCCTTTCAGGGAAGCAACGCTGGGAGCTAGGAAAGCCTTCTCAAGCTCGGAGAGTGCAAGAGAGATGCAGGCCGCGCACCCGGAAATCTCGGTGCTTGGAGCCAATCTCAGCGTCTCCCAGGGGCAAAGCGAACGCCTCTCTGCCAAATCCAGCTTTGCAGACGCAGGCCGCTAGGCTGCCTCTGCATTGGCGAAGGAAGCTCTCTCCTGCCGCTTCCTGCGAAATCTGCTTCCCAGCCTCAGCGAATCTCAGTGGGAACGGTCTTTCCTCTGGGGCCGTTGCTCCTGGGCCTGGGGCTGCCGCAAGGGCACCACCCTCCCAGGGAAAGGCCAAACACACCCCACATGACTTGGCTCCTCTGGAGAGCTGCAGGCAACCTCAAACTCTCAGGAAGCTTCTCGGCTGAGACGCAGAAGCACTCTGGCTGGGATCTCGCATCCCCTGCCTGGAGGCCCATGGTGCCTGTTTCTCCCTGGGCGTTGCTTCCCCAGAGCGGCCAGGCAACCTCTGCCCCATCTACCCTTCTGCTCTTCCCTTCCAGCTGACAGAGTTCTCCCTGCTCTACTCTAGCCCTAGGAAATTTGGAGACAACCGGGCTCCTCCTCCTCTGCAAGGAGTCCCGGGGCCCAGTTGGAGTGGAAAGGCGAAACCACAGGCAAGCCCAGGAAAGTGCTGAGTCATGTCTGACACACTCCCTCAGCCTGCTCCTTCATGGCTAGCGAGGCTGTGAGCTAGGAAAGTCTTTGGAAGCTCAGCAAGTGGCAGCGAGATGCAGGCCGCAACCCAGCAATCCCGGTGCTTGGAGCAGGTCTCACAGCCTCCCAGTGCCAAAGCGAGCTCCTCTCTGCCAAATGCAGCTTTGCAGACGCAGGCCGCTCTGCTGCCTCTGCATCCACGAAGGAAGCTCTCTAGGCCCGCTTCCTGCGAAATCTGCTTCAGCCTGAGGGAAAAGCCCTTGGAGAGGTCTTTGCTCAGGGGCAGTTGCTCCTGTGCCTGGGGAAGAGGGAAGGGCACCACACTCCCAAGGAAAGGCCAAGACACACTCCACGCGTCTTTGCTCCTCTGGAGGGCGGCATGGAGCCTCCAACTGGGAGGTCGCTTCTCAGCGGAGACGCAGGGGCATTCTGGCTGTGATCCCGCAGCCCCTGCCTGGAGGCCCACGGTGCCTGTTTCTCTCTGGGCGTTGCTTCCACAGTGCGGCCAAGCAACATCTTCACCATGGGCACAACAGCGCTTCCCTTCCGTCTGACAGACGTCTCAGTGCTCTGCTCTAGACCTCTGAAGTGGGGAGACAACCGAGCCCAGCCTCCTTTCCAAGGAGTCCTGCGCCTTCGATTGCACTGAAAGGCAATAGCACGGGGAAGCCTAGGAAGGGGCTGAGTCATGTCGGACACACTTCCTCAGCCTGCTCCTTTCAGGGAAGCAACGCTGGGAGCTAGGAAAGCCTTCTCAAGCTCGGAGAGTGCAAGAGAGATGCAGGCCGCGCACCCGGAAATCTCGGTGCTTGGAGCCAATCTCAGCGTCTCCCAGGGGCAAAGCGAACGCCTCTCTGCCAAATCCAGCTTTGCAGACGCAGGCCGCTAGGCTGCCTCTGCATTGGCGAAGGAAGCTCTCTCCTGCCGCTTCCTGCGAAATCTGCTTCCCAGCCTCAGCGAATCTCAGTGGGAACGGTCTTTCCTCTGGGGCCGTTGCTCCTGGGCCTGGGGCTGCCGCAAGGGCACCACCCTCCCAGGGAAAGGCCAAACACACCCCACATGACTTGGCTCCTCTGGAGAGCTGCAGGCAACCTCAAACTCTCAGGAAGCTTCTCGGCTGAGACGCAGAAGCACTCTGGCTGGGATCTCGCATCCCCTGCCTGGAGGCCCATGGTGCCTGTTTCTCCCTGGGCGTTGCTTCCCCAGAGCGGCCAGGCAACCTCTGCCCCATCTACCCTTCTGCTCTTCCCTTCCAGCTGACAGAGTTCTCCCTGCTCTACTCTAGCCCTAGGAAGTTTGGAGACAACCGGGCTCCTCCTCCTCTGCAAGGAGTCCCGGGGCCCAGTTGGAGTGGAAAGGCGAAACCACAGGCAAGCCCAGGAAAGTGCTGAGTCATGTCTGACACACTCCCTCAGCCTGCTCCTTCATGGCTAGCGAGGCTGTGAGCTAGGAAAGTCTTTGGAAGCTCAGCAAGTGGCAGCGAGATGCAGGCCCCAACCCAGCAATCCCGGTGCTTGGAGCAGGTCTCACAGCCTCCCAGTGCCAAAGCGAGCTCCTCTCTGCCAAATGCAGCTTTGCAGACGCAGGCCGCTCTGCTGCCTCTGCATCCACGAAGGAAGCTCTCTAGGCCCGCTTCCTGCCAAATCTGCTTCAGCCTGAGGGAAAAGCCCTTGGAGAGGTCTTTGCTCAGGGGCAGTTGCTCCTGTGCCTGGGGAAGAGGGAAGGGCACCACACTCCCAAGGAAAGGCCAAGACACACTCCACGCGTCTTTGCTCCTCTGGAGGGCGGCATGGAGCCTCCAACTGGGAGGTCGCTTCTCAGCGGAGACGCAGGGGCATTCTGGCTGTGATCCCGCAGCCCCTGCCTGGAGGCCCACGGTGCCTGTTTCTCTCTGGGCGTTGCTTCCACAGTGCGGCCAAGCAACATCTTCACCATGGGCACAACAGCGCTTCCCTTCCGTCTGACAGACGTCTCAGTGCTCTGCTCTAGACCTCTGAAGTGGGGAGACAACCGAGCCCAGCCTCCTTTCCAAGGAGTCCTGCGCCTTAGATTGCACTGAAAGGCAATAGCACGGGGAAGCCTAGGAAGGGGCTGAGTCATGTCGGACACACTTCCTCAGCCTGCTCCTTTCAGGGAAGCAACGCTGGGAGCTAGGAAAGCCTTCTCAAGCTCGGAGAGTGCAAGAGAGATGCAGGCCGCGCACCCGGAAATCTCGGTGCTTGGAGCCAATCTCAGCGTCTCCCAGGGGCAAAGCGAACGCCTCTCTGCCAAATCCAGCTTTGCAGACGCAGGCCGCTAGGCTGCCTCTGCATTGGCGAAGGAAGCTCTCTCCTGCCGCTTCCTGCGAAATCTGCTTCCCAGCCTCAGCGAATCTCAGTGGGAACGGTCTTTCCTCTGGGGCCGTTGCTCCTGGGCCTGGGGCTGCCGCAAGGGCACCACCCTCCCAGGGAAAGGCCAAACACACCCCACATGACTTGGCTCCTCTGGAGAGCTGCAGGCAACCTCAAACTCTCAGGAAGCTTCTCGGCTGAGACGCAGAAGCACTCTGGCTGGGATCTCGCATCCCCTGCCTGGAGGCCCATGGTGCCTGTTTCTCCCTGGGCGTTGCTTCCCCAGAGCGGCCAGGCAACCTCTGCCCCATCTACCCTTCTGCTCTTCCCTTCCAGCTGACAGAGTTCTCCCTGCTCTACTCTAGCCCTAGGAAGTTTGGAGACAACCGGGCTCCTCCTCCTCTGCAAGGAGTCCCGGGGCCCAGTTGGAGTGGAAAGGCGAAACCACAGGCAAGCCCAGGAAAGTGCTGAGTCATGTCTGACACACTCCCTCAGCCTGCTCCTTCATGGCTAGCGAGGCTGTGAGCTAGGAAAGTCTTTGGAAGCTCAGCAAGTGGCAGCGAGATGCAGGCCGCAACCCAGCAATCCCGGTGCTTGGAGCAGGTCTCACAGCCTCCCAGTGCCAAAGCGAGCTCCTCTCTGCCAAATGCAGCTTTGCAGACGCAGGCCGCTCTGCTGCCTCTGCATCCACGAAGGAAGCTCTCTAGGCCCGCTTCCTGCGAAATCTGCTTCAGCCTGAGGGAAAAGCCCTTGGAGAGGTCTTTGCTCAGGGGCAGTTGCTCCTGTGCCTGGGGAAGAGGGAAGGGCACCACACTCCCAAGGAAAGGCCAAGACACACTCCACGCGTCTTTGCTCCTCTGGAGGGCGGCATGGAGCCTCCAACTGGGAGGTCGCTTCTCAGCGGAGACACAGGGGCATTCTGGCTGTGATCCCGCAGCCCCTGCCTGGAGGCCCACGGTGCCTGTTTCTCTCTGGGCGTTGCTTCCACAGTGCGGCCAAGCAACATCTTCACCATGGGCACAACAGCGCTTCCCTTCCGTCTGACAGACGTCTCAGTGCTCTGCTCTAGACCTCTGAAGTGGGGAGACAACCGAGCCCAGCCTCCTTTCCAAGGAGTCCTGCGCCTTCGATTGCACTGAAAGGCAATAGCACGGGGAAGCCTAGGAAGGGGCTGAGTCATGTCGGACACACTTCCTCAGCCTGCTCCTTTCAGGGAAGCAACGCTGGGAGCTAGGAAAGCCTTCTCAAGCTCGGAGAGTGCAAGAGAGATGCAGGCCGCGCACCCGGAAATCTCGGTGCTTGGAGCCAATCTCAGCGTCTCCCAGGGGCAAAGCGAACGCCTCTCTGCCAAATCCAGCTTTGCAGACGCAGGCCGCTAGGCTGCCTCTGCATTGGCGAAGGAAGCTCTCTCCTGCCGCTTCCTGCGAAATCTGCTTCCCAGCCTCAGCGAATCTCAGTGGGAACGGTCTTTCCTCTGGGGCCGTTGCTCCTGGGCCTGGGGCTGCCGCAAGGGCACCACCCTCCCAGGGAAAGGCCAAACACACCCCACATGACTTGGCTCCTCTGGAGAGCTGCAGGCAACCTCAAACTCTCAGGAAGCTTCTCGGCTGAGACGCAGAAGCACTCTGGCTGGGATCTCGCATCCCCTGCCTGGAGGCCCATGGTGCCTGTTTCTCCCTGGGCGTTGCTTCCCCAGAGCGGCCAGGCAACCTCTGCCCCATCTACCCTTCTGCTCTTCCCTTCCAGCTGACAGAGTTCTCCCTGCTCTACTCTAGCCCTAGGAAGTTTGGAGACAACCGGGCTCCTCCTCCTCTGCAAGGAGTCCCGGGGCCCAGTTGGAGTGGAAAGGCGAAACCACAGGCAAGCCCAGGAAAGTGCTGAGTCATGTCTGACACACTCCCTCAGCCTGCTCCTTCATGGCTAGCGAGGCTGTGAGCTAGGAAAGTCTTTGGAAGCTCAGCAAGTGGCAGCGAGATGCAGGCCCCAACCCAGCAATCCCGGTGCTTGGAGCAGGTCTCACAGCCTCCCAGTGCCAAAGCGAGCTCCTCTCTGCCAAATGCAGCTTTGCAGACGCAGGCCGCTCTGCTGCCTCTGCATCCACGAAGGAAGCTCTCTAGGCCCGCTTCCTGCGAAATCTGCTTCAGCCTGAGGGAAAAGCCCTTGGAGAGGTCTTTGCTCAGGGGCAGTTGCTCCTGTGCCTGGGGAAGAGGGAAGGGCACCACACTCCCAAGGAAAGGCCAAGACACACTCCACACGTCTTTGCTCCTCTGGAGGGCGGCATGGAGCCTCCAACTGGGAGGTCGCTTCTCAGCGGAGACGCAGGGGCATTCTGGCTGTGATCCCGCAGCCCCTGCCTGGAGGCCCACGGTGCCTGTTTCTCTCTGGGCGTTGCTTCCACAGTGCGGCCAAGCAACATCTTCACCATGGGCACAACAGCGCTTCCCTTCCGTCTGACAGACGTCTCAGTGCTCTGCTCTAGACCTCTGAAGTGGGGAGACAACCGAGCCCAGCCTCCTTTCCAAGGAGTCCTGCGCCTTCCATTCCACTGAAAGGCAATAGCACGGGGAAGCCTAGGAAGGGGCTGAGTCATGTCGGACACACTTCCTCAGCCTGCTCCTTTCAGGGAAGCAACGCTGGGAGCTAGGAAAGCCTTCTCAAGCTCGGAGAGTGCAAGAGAGATGCAGGCCGCGCACCCGGAAATCTCGGTGCTTGGAGCCAATCTCAGCGTCTCCCAGGGGCAAAGCGAACGCCTCTCTGCCAAATCCAGCTTTGCAGATGCAGGCCGCTAGGCTGCCTCTGCATTGGCGAAGGAAGCTCTCTCCTGCCGCTTCCTGCGAAATCTGCTTCCCAGCCTCAGCGAATCTCAGTGGGAACGGTCTTTCCTCTGGGGCAGTTGCTCCTGGGCCTGGGGCTGCCGCAAGGGCACCACCCTCCCAGGGAAAGGCCAAACACACCCCACATGACTTGGCTCCTCTGGAGAGCTGCAGGCAACCTCAAACTCTCAGGAAGCTTCTCGGCTGAGACGCAGAAGCACTCTGGCTGGGATCTCGCATCCCCTGCCTGGAGGCCCATGGTGCCTGTTTCTCCCTGGGCGTTGCTTCCCCAGAGCGGCCAGGCAACCTCTGCCCCATCTACCCTTCTGCTCTTCCCTTCCAGCTGACAGAGTTCTCCCTGCTCTACTCTAGCCCTAGGAAGTTTGGAGACAACCGGGCTCCTCCTCCTCTGCAAGGAGTCCCGGGGCCCAGTTGGAGTGGAAAGGCGAAACCACAGGCAAGCCCAGGAAAGTGCTGAGTCATGTCTGACACACTCCCTCAGCCTGCTC
Organism: Moschus berezovskii; assembly: GCF_049115385.1. NCBI lineage: Eukaryota > Metazoa > Chordata > Mammalia > Artiodactyla > Moschidae > Moschus > Moschus berezovskii. The sequence goes on from NC_142461.1 coordinate 142,584,474, forward strand.
CTTCATGGCTAGCGAGGCTGTGAGCTAGGAAAGTCTTTGGAAGCTCAGCAAGTGGCAGCGAGATGCAGGCCCCAACCCAGCAATCCCGGTGCTTGGAGCAGGTCTCACAGCCTCCCAGTGCCAAAGCGAGCTCCTCTCTGCCAAATGCAGCTTTGCAGACGCAGGCCGCTCTGCTGCCTCTGCATCCACGAAGGAAGCTCTCTAGGCCCGCTTCCTGCGAAATCTGCTTCAGCCTGAGGGAAAAGCCCTTGGAGAGGTCTTTGCTCAGGGGCAGTTGCTCCTGTGCCTGGGGAAGAGGGAAGGGCACCACACTCCCAAGGAAAGGCCAAGACACACTCCACACGTCTTTGCTCCTCTGGAGGGCGGCATGGAGCCTCCAACTGGGAGGTCGCTTCTCAGCGGAGACGCAGGGGCATTCTGGCTGTGATCCCGCAGCCCCTGCCTGGAGGCCCACGGTGCCTGTTTCTCTCTGGGCGTTGCTTCCACAGTGCGGCCAAGCAACATCTTCACCATGGGCACAACAGCGCTTCCCTTCCGTCTGACAGACGTCTCAGTGCTCTGCTCTAGACCTCTGAAGTGGGGAGACAACCGAGCCCAGCCTCCTTTCCAAGGAGTCCTGCGCCTTCGATTGCACTGAAAGGCAATAGCACGGGGAAGCCTAGGAAGGGGCTGAGTCATGTCGGACACACTTCCTCAGCCTGCTCCTTTCAGGGAAGCAACGCTGGGAGCTAGGAAAGCCTTCTCAAGCTCGGAGAGTGCAAGAGAGATGCAGGCCGCGCACCCGGAAATCTCGGTGCTTGGAGCCAATCTCAGCGTCTCCCAGGGGCAAAGCGAACGCCTCTCTGCCAAATCCAGCTTTGCAGACGCAGGCCGCTAGGCTGCCTCTGCATTGGCGAAGGAAGCTCTCTCCTGCCGCTTCCTGCGAAATCTGCTTCCCAGCCTCAGCGAATCTCAGTGGGAACGGTCTTTCCTCTGGGGCCGTTGCTCCTGGGCCTGGGGCTGCCGCAAGGGCACCACCCTCCCAGGGAAAGGCCAAACACACCCCACATGACTTGGCTCCTCTGGAGAGCTGCAGGCAACCTCAAACTCTCAGGAAGCTTCTCGGCTGAGACGCAGAAGCACTCTGGCTGGGATCTCGCATCCCCTGCCTGGAGGCCCATGGTGCCTGTTTCTCCCTGGGCGTTGCTTCCCCAGAGCGGCCAGGCAACCTCTGCCCCATCTACCCTTCTGCTCTTCCCTTCCAGCTGACAGAGTTCTCCCTGCTCTACTCTAGCCCTAGGAAGTTTGGAGACAACCGGGCTCCTCCTCCTCTGCAAGGAGTCCCGGGGCCCAGTTGGAGTGGAAAGGCGAAACCACAGGCAAGCCCAGGAAAGTGCTGAGTCATGTCTGACACACTCCCTCAGCCTGCTCCTTCATGGCTAGCGAGGCTGTGAGCTAGGAAAGTCTTTGGAAGCTCAGCAAGTGGCAGCGAGATGCAGGCCCCAACCCAGCAATCCCGGTGCTTGGAGCAGGTCTCACAGCCTCCCAGTGCCAAAGCGAGCTCCTCTCTGCCAAATGCAGCTTTGCAGACGCAGGCCGCTCTGCTGCCTCTGCATCCACGAAGGAAGCTCTCTAGGCCCGCTTCCTGCGAAATCTGCTTCAGCCTGAGGGAAAAGCCCTTGGAGAGGTCTTTGCTCAGGGGCAGTTGCTCCTGTGCCTGGGGAAGAGGGAAGGGCACCACACTCCCAAGGAAAGGCCAAGACACACTCCACACGTCTTTGCTCCTCTGGAGGGCGGCATGGAGCCTCCAACTGGGAGGTCGCTTCTCAGCGGAGACGCAGGGGCATTCTGGCTGTGATCCCGCAGCCCCTGCCTGGAGGCCCACGGTGCCTGTTTCTCTCTGGGCGTTGCTTCCACAGTGCGGCCAAGCAACATCTTCACCATGGGCACAACAGCGCTTCCCTTCCGTCTGACAGACGTCTCAGTGCTCTGCTCTAGACCTCTGAAGTGGGGAGACAACCGAGCCCAGCCTCCTTTCCAAGGAGTCCTGCGCCTTCCATTGCACTGAAAGGCAATAGCACGGGGAAGCCTAGGAAGGGGCTGAGTCATGTCGGACACACTTCCTCAGCCTGCTCCTTTCAGGGAAGCAACGCTGGGAGCTAGGAAAGCCTTCTCAAGCTCGGAGAGTGCAAGAGAGATGCAGGCCGCGCACCCGGAAATCTCGGTGCTTGGAGCCAATCTCAGCGTCTCCCAGGGGCAAAGCGAACGCCTCTCTGCCAAATCCAGCTTTGCAGACGCAGGCCGCTAGGCTGCCTCTGCATTGGCGAAGGAAGCTCTCTCCTGCCGCTTCCTGCGAAATCTGCTTCCCAGCCTCAGCGAATCTCAGTGGGAACGGTCTTTCCTCTGGGGCCGTTGCTCCTGGGCCTGGGGCTGCCGCAAGGGCACCACCCTCCCAGGGAAAGGCCAAACACACCCCACATGACTTGGCTCCTCTGGAGAGCTGCAGGCAACCTCAAACTCTCAGGAAGCTTCTCGGCTGAGACGCAGAAGCACTCTGGCTGGGATCTCGCATCCCCTGCCTGGAGGCCCATGGTGCCTGTTTCTCCCTGGGCGTTGCTTCCCCAGAGCGGCCAGGCAACCTCTGCCCCATCTACCCTTCTGCTCTTCCCTTCCAGCTGACAGAGTTCTCCCTGCTCTACTCTAGCCATAGGAAGTTTGGAGACAACCGGGCTCCTCCTCCTCTGCAAGGAGTCCCGGGGCCCAGTTGGAGTGGAAAGGCGAAACCACAGGCAAGCCCAGGAAAGTGCTGAGTCATGTCTGACACACTCCCTCAGCCTGCTCCTTCATGGCTAGCGAGGCTGTGAGCTAGGAAAGTCTTTGGAAGCTCAGCAAGTGGCAGCGAGATGCAGGCCCCAACCCAGCAATCCCGGTGCTTGGAGCAGGTCTCACAGCCTCCCAGTGCCAAAGCGAGCTCCTCTCTGCCAAATGCAGCTTTGCAGACGCAGGCCGCTCTGCTGCCTCTGCATCCACGAAGGAAGCTCTCTAGGCCCGCTTCCTGCGAAATCTGCTTCAGCCTGAGGGAAAAGCCCTTGGAGAGGTCTTTGCTCAGGGGCAGTTGCTCCTGTGCCTGGGGAAGAGGGAAGGGCACCACACTCCCAAGGAAAGGCCAAGACACACTCCACGCGTCTTTGCTCCTCTGGAGGGCGGCATGGAGCCTCCAACTGGGAGGTCGCTTCTCAGCGGAGACGCAGGGGCATTCTGGCTGTGATCCCGCAGCCCCTGCCTGGAGGCCCACGGTGCCTGTTTCTCTCTGGGCGTTGCTTCCACAGTGCGGCCAAGCAACATCTTCACCATGGGCACAACAGCGCTTCCCTTCCGTCTGACAGACGTCTCAGTGCTCTGCTCTAGACCTCTGAAGTGGGGAGACAACCGAGCCCAGCCTCCTTTCCAAGGAGTCCTGCGCCTTCGATTGCACTGAAAGGCAATAGCACGGGGAAGCCTAGGAAGGGGCTGAGTCATGTCGGACACACTTCCTCAGCCTGCTCCTTTCAGGGAAGCAACGCTGGGAGCTAGGAAAGCCTTCTCAAGCTCGGAGAGTGCAAGAGAGATGCAGGCCGCGCACCCGGAAATCTCGGTGCTTGGAGCCAATCTCAGCGTCTCCCAGGGGCAAAGCGAACGCCTCTCTGCCAAATCCAGCTTTGCAGACGCAGGCCGCTAGGCTGCCTCTGCATTGGCGAAGGAAGCTCTCTCCTGCCGCTTCCTGCGAAATCTGCTTCCCAGCCTCAGCGAATCTCAGTGGGAACGGTCTTTCCTCTGGGGCCGTTGCTCCTGGGCCTGGGGCTGCCGCAAGGGCACCACCCTCCCAGGGAAAGGCCAAACACACCCCACATGACTTGGCTCCTCTGGAGAGCTGCAGGCAACCTCAAACTCTCAGGAAGCTTCTCGGCTGAGACGCAGAAGCACTCTGGCTGGGATCTCGCATCCCCTGCCTGGAGGCCCATGGTGCCTGTTTCTCCCTGGGCGTTGCTTCCCCAGAGCGGCCAGGCAACCTCTGCCCCATCTACCCTTCTGCTCTTCCCTTCCAGCTGACAGAGTTCTCCCTGCTCTACTCTAGCCCTAGGAAGTTTGGAGACAACCGGGCTCCTCCTCCTCTGCAAGGAGTCCCGGGGCCCAGTTGGAGTGGAAAGGCGAAACCACAGGCAAGCCCAGGAAAGTGCTGAGTCATGTCTGACACACTCCCTCAGCCTGCTCCTTCATGGCTAGCGAGGCTGTGAGCTAGGAAAGTCTTTGGAAGCTCAGCAAGTGGCAGCGAGATGCAGGCCCCAACCCAGCAATCCCGGTGCTTGGAGCAGGTCTCACAGCCTCCCAGTGCCAAAGCGAGCTCCTCTCTGCCAAATGCAGCTTTGCAGACGCAGGCCGCTCTGCTGCCTCTGCATCCACGAAGGAAGCTCTCTAGGCCCGCTTCCTGCGAAATCTGCTTCAGCCTGAGGGAAAAGCCCTTGGAGAGGTCTTTGCTCAGGGGCAGTTGCTCCTGTGCCTGGGGAAGAGGGAAGGGCACCACACTCCCAAGGAAAGGCCAAGACACACTCCACGCGTCTTTGCTCCTCTGGAGGGCGGCATGGAGCCTCCAACTGGGAGGTCGCTTCTCAGCGGAGACGCAGGGGCATTCTGGCTGTGATCCCGCAGCCCCTGCCTGGAGGCCCACGGTGCCTGTTTCTCTCTGGGCGTTGCTTCCACAGTGCGGCCAAGCAACATCTTCACCATGGGCACAACAGCGCTTCCCTTCCGTCTGACAGACGTCTCAGTGCTCTGCTCTAGACCTCTGAAGTGGGGAGACAACCGAGCCCAGCCTCCTTTCCAAGGAGTCCTGCGCCTTCGATTGCACTGAAAGGCAATAGCACGGGGAAGCCTAGGAAGGGGCTGAGTCATGTCGGACACACTTCCTCAGCCTGCTCCTTTCAGGGAAGCAACGCTGGGAGCTAGGAAAGCCTTCTCAAGCTCGGAGAGTGCAAGAGAGATGCAGGCCGCGCACCCGGAAATCTCGGTGCTTGGAGCCAATCTCAGCGTCTCCCAGGGGCAAAGCGAACGCCTCTCTGCCAAATCCAGCTTTGCAGACGCAGGCCGCTAGGCTGCCTCTGCATTGGCGAAGGAAGCTCTCTCCTGCCGCTTCCTGCGAAATCTGCTTCCCAGCCTCAGCGAATCTCAGTGGGAACGGTCTTTCCTCTGGGGCCGTTGCTCCTGGGCCTGGGGCTGCCGCAAGGGCACCACCCTCCCAGGGAAAGGCCAAACACACCCCACATGACTTGGCTCCTCTGGAGAGCTGCAGGCAACCTCAAACTCTCAGGAAGCTTCTCGGCTGAGACGCAGAAGCACTCTGGCTGGGATCTCGCATCCCCTGCCTGGAGGCCCATGGTGCCTGTTTCTCCCTGGGCGTTGCTTCCCCAGAGCGGCCAGGCAACCTCTGCCCCATCTACCCTTCTGCTCTTCCCTTCCAGCTGACAGAGTTCTCCCTGCTCTACTCTAGCCCTAGGAAGTTTGGAGACAACCGGGCTCCTCCTCCTCTGCAAGGAGTCCCGGGGCCCAGTTGGAGTGGAAAGGCGAAACCACAGGCAAGCCCAGGAAAGTGCTGAGTCATGTCTGACACACTCCCTCAGCCTGCTCCTTCATGGCTAGCGAGGCTGTGAGCTAGGAAAGTCTTTGGAAGCTCAGCAAGTGGCAGCGAGATGCAGGCCCCAACCCAGCAATCCCGGTGCTTGGAGCAGGTCTCACAGCCTCCCAGTGCCAAAGCGAGCTCCTCTCTGCCAAATGCAGCTTTGCAGACGCAGGCCGCTCTGCTGCCTCTGCATCCACGAAGGAAGCTCTCTAGGCCCGCTTCCTGCGAAATCTGCTTCAGCCTGAGGGAAAAGCCCTTGGAGAGGTCTTTGCTCAGGGGCAGTTGCTCCTGTGCCTGGGGAAGAGGGAAGGGCACCACACTCCCAAGGAAAGGCCAAGACACACTCCACGCGTCTTTGCTCCTCTGGAGGGCGGCATGGAGCCTCCAACTGGGAGGTCGCTTCTCAGCGGAGACGCAGGGGCATTCTGGCTGTGATCCCGCAGCCCCTGCCTGGAGGCCCACGGTGCCTGTTTCTCTCTGGGCGTTGCTTCCACAGTGCGGCCAAGCAACATCTTCACCATGGGCACAACAGCGCTTCCCTTCCGTCTGACAGACGTCTCAGTGCTCTGCTCTAGACCTCTGAAGTGGGGAGACAACCGAGCCCAGCCTCCTTTCCAAGGAGTCCTGCGCCTTCGATTGCACTGAAAGGCAATAGCACGGGGAAGCCTAGGAAGGGGCTGAGTCATGTCGGACACACTTCCTCAGCCTGCTCCTTTCAGGGAAGCAACGCTGGGAGCTAGGAAAGCCTTCTCAAGCTCGGAGAGTGCAAGAGAGATGCAGGCCGCGCACCCGGAAATCTCGGTGCTTGGAGCCAATCTCAGCGTCTCCCAGGGGCAAAGCGAACGCCTCTCTGCCAAATCCAGCTTTGCAGACGCAGGCCGCTAGGCTGCCTCTGCATTGGCGAAGGAAGCTCTCTCCTGCCGCTTCCTGCGAAATCTGCTTCCCAGCCTCAGCGAATCTCAGTGGGAACGGTCTTTCCTCTGGGGCCGTTGCTCCTGGGCCTGGGGCTGCCGCAAGGGCACCACCCTCCCAGGGAAAGGCCAAACACACCCCACATGACTTGGCTCCTCTGGAGAGCTGCAGGCAACCTCAAACTCTCAGGAAGCTTCTCGGCTGAGACGCAGAAGCACTCTGGCTGGGATCTCGCATCCCCTGCCTGGAGGCCCATGGTGCCTGTTTCTCCCTGGGCGTTGCTTCCCCAGAGCGGCCAGGCAACCTCTGCCCCATCTACCCTTCTGCTCTTCCCTTCCAGCTGACAGAGTTCTCCCTGCTCTACTCTAGCCCTAGGAAGTTTGGAGACAACCGGGCTCCTCCTCCTCTGCAAGGAGTCCCGGGGCCCAGTTGGAGTGGAAAGGCGAAACCACAGGCAAGCCCAGGAAAGTGCTGAGTCATGTCTGACACACTCCCTCAGCCTGCTCCTTCATGGCTAGCGAGGCTGTGAGCTAGGAAAGTCTTTGGAAGCTCAGCAAGTGGCAGCGAGATGCAGGCCCCAACCCAGCAATCCCGGTGCTTGGAGCAGGACTCACAGCCTCCCAGTGCCAAAGCGAGCTCCTCTCTGCCAAATGCAGCTTTGCAGACGCAGGCCGCTCTGCTGCCTCTGCATCCACGAAGGAAGCTCTCTAGGCCCGCTTCCTGCGAAATCTGCTTCAGCCTGAGGGAAAAGCCCTTGGAGAGGTCTTTGCTCAGGGGCAGTTGCTCCTGTGCCTGGGGAAGAGGGAAGGGCACCACACTCCCAAGGAAAGGCCAAGACACACTCCACGCGTCTTTGCTCCTCTGGAGGGCGGCATGGAGCCTCCAACTGGGAGGTCGCTTCTCAGCGGAGACGCAGGGGCATTCTGGCTGTGATCCCGCAGCCCCTGCCTGGAGGCCCACGGTGCCTGTTTCTCTCTGGGCGTTGCTTCCACAGTGCGGCCAAGCAACATCTTCACCATGGGCACAACAGCGCTTCCCTTCCGTCTGACAGACATCTCAGTGCTCTGCTCTAGACCTCTGAAGTGGGGAGACAACCGAGCCCAGCCTCCTTTCCAAGGAGTCCTGCGCCTTCGATTGCACTGAAAGGCAATAGCACGGGGAAGCCTAGGAAGGGGCTGAGTCATGTCGGACACACTTCCTCAGCCTGCTCCTTTCAGGGAAGCAACGCTGGGAGCTAGGAAAGCCTTCTCAAGCTCGGAGAGTGCAAGAGAGATGCAGGCCGCGCACCCGGAAATCTCGGTGCTTGGAGCCAATCTCAGCGTCTCCCAGGGGCAAAGCGAACGCCTCTCTGCCAAATCCAGCTTTGCAGACGCAGGCCGCTAGGCTGCCTCTGCATTGGCGAAGGAAGCTCTCCCCTGCCGCTTCCTGCGAAATCTGCTTCCGAGCCTCAGCGAATCTCAGTGGGAACGGTCTTTCCTCTGGGGCCGTTGCTCCTGGGCCTGGGGCTGCCGCAAGGGCACCACCCTCCCAGGGAAAGGCCAAACACACCCCACATGACTTGGCTCCTCTGGAGAGCTGCAGGCAACCTCAAACTCTCAGGAAGCTTCTCGGCTTAGACGCAGAAGCACTCTGGCTGGGATCTCGCATCCCCTGCCTGGAGGCCCATGGTGCCTGTTTCTCCCTGGGCGTTGCTTCCCCAGAGCGGCCAGGCAACCTCTGCCCCATCTACCCTTCTGCTCTTCCCTTCCAGCTGACAGAGTTCTCCCTGCTCTACTCTAGCCCTAGGAAGTTTGGAGACAACCGGGCTCCTCCTCCTCTGCAAGGAGTCCCGGGGCCCAGTTGGAGTGGAAAGGCGAAACCACAGGCAAGCCCAGGAAAGTGCTGAGTCATGTCTGACACACTCCCTCAGCCTGCTCCTTCATGGCTAGCGAGGCTGTGAGCTAGGAAAGTCTTTGGAAGCTCAGCAAGTGGCAGCGAGATGCAGGCCCCAACCCAGCAATCCCGGTGCTTGGAGCAGGTCTCACAGCCTCCCAGTGCCAAAGCGAGCTCCTCTCTGCCAAATGCAGCTTTGCAGACGCAGGCCGCTCTGCTGCCTCTGCATCCACGAAGGAAGCTCTCTAGGCCCGCTTCCTGCGAAATCTGCTTCAGCCTGAGGGAAAAGCCCTTGGAGAGGTCTTTGCTCAGGGGCAGTTGCTCCTGTGCCTGGGGAAGAGGGAAGGGCACCACACTCCCAAGGAAAGGCCAAGACACACTCCACGCGTCTTTGCTCCTCTGGAGGGCGGCATGGAGCCTCCAACTGGGAGGTCGCTTCTCAGCGGAGACGCAGGGGCATTCTGGCTGTGATCCCGCAGCCCCTGCCTGGAGGCCCACGGTGCCTGTTTCTCTCTGGGCGTTGCTTCCACAGTGCGGCCAAGCAACATCTTCACCATGGGCACAACAGCGCTTCCCTTCCGTCTGACAGACGTCTCAGTGCTCTGCTCTAGACCTCTGAAGTGGGGAGACAACCGAGCCCAGCCTCCTTTCCAAGGAGTCCTGCGCCTTCGATTGCACTGAAAGGCAATAGCACGGGGAAGCCTAGGAAGGGGCTGAGTCATGTCGGACACACTTCCTCAGCCTGCTCCTTTCAGGGAAGCAACGCTGGGAGCTAGGAAAGCCTTCTCAAGCTCGGAGAGTGCAAGAGAGATGCAGGCCGCGCACCCGGAAATCTCGGTGCTTGGAGCCAATCTCAGCGTCTCCCAGGGGCAAAGCGAACGCCTCTCTGCCAAATCCAGCTTTGCAGACGCAGGCCGCTAGGCTGCCTCTGCATTGGCGAAGGAAGCTCTCTCCTGCCGCTTCCTGCGAAATCTGCTTCCCAGCCTCAGCGAATCTCAGTGGGAACGGTCTTTCCTCTGGGGCCGTTGCTCCTGGGCCTGGGGCTGCCGCAAGGGCACCACCCTCCCAGGGAAAGGCCAAACACACCCCACATGACTTGGCTCCTCTGGAGAGCTGCAGGCAACCTCAAACTCTCAGGAAGCTTCTCGGCTGAGACGCAGAAGCACTCTGGCTGGGATCTCGCATCCCCTGCCTGGAGGCCCATGGTGCCTGTTTCTCCCTGGGCGTTGCTTCCCCAGAGCGGCCAGGCAACCTCTGCCCCATCTACCCTTCTGCTCTTCCCTTCCAGCTGACAGAGTTCTCCCTGCTCTACTCTAGCCCTAGGAAGTTTGGAGACAACCGGGCTCCTCCTCCTCTGCAAGGAGTCCCGGGGCCCAGTTGGAGTGGAAAGGCGAAACCACAGGCAAGCCCAGGAAAGTGCTGAGTCATGTCTGACACACTCCCTCAGCCTGCTCCTTCATGGCTAGCGAGGCTGTGAGCTAGGAAAGTCTTTGGAAGCTCAGCAAGTGGCAGCGAGATGCAGGCCCCAACCCAGCAATCCCGGTGCTTGGAGCAGGTCTCACAGCCTCCCAGTGCCAAAGCGAGCTCCTCTCTGCCAAATGCAGCTTTGCAGACGCAGGCCGCTCTGCTGCCTCTGCATCCACGAAGGAAGCTCTCTAGGCCCGCTTCCTGCGAAATCTGCTTCAGCCTGAGGGAAAAGCCCTTGGAGAGGTCTTTGCTCAGGGGCAGTTGCTCCTGTGCCTGGGGAAGAGGGAAGGGCACCACACTCCCAAGGAAAGGCCAAGACACATTCCACGCGTCTTTGCTCCTCTGGAGGGCGGCATGGAGCCTCCAACTGGGAGGTCGCTTCTCAGCGGAGACGCAGGGGCATTCTGGCTGTGATCCCGCAGCCCCTGCCTGGAGGCCCACGGTGCCTGTTTCTCTCTGGGCGTTGCTTCCACAGTGCGGCCAAGCAACATCTTCACCATGGGCACAACAGCGCTTCCCTTCCGTCTGACAGACGTCTCAGTGCTCTGCTCTAGACCTCTGAAGTGGGGAGACAACCGAGCCCAGCCTCCTTTCCAAGGAGTCCTGCGCCTTCGATTGCACTGAAAGGCAATAGCACGGGGAAGCCTAGGAAGGGGCTGAGTCATGTCGGACACACTTCCTCAGCCTGCTCCTTTCAGGGAAGCAACGCTGGGAGCTAGGAAAGCCTTCTCAAGCTCGGAGAGTGCAAGAGAGATGCAGGCCGCGCACCCGGAAATCTCGGTGCTTGGAGCCAATCTCAGCGTCTCCCAGGGGCAAAGCGAACGCCTCTCTGCCAAATCCAGCTTTGCAGACGCAGGCCGCTAGGCTGCCTCTGCATTGGCGAAGGAAGCTCTCTCCTGCCGCTTCCTGCGAAATCTGCTTCCCAGCCTCAGCGAATCTCAGTGGGAACGGTCTTTCCTCTGGGGCCGTTGCTCCTGGGCCTGGGGCTGCCGCAAGGGCACCACCCTCCCAGGGAAAGGCCAAACACACCCCACATGACTTGGCTCCTCTGGAGAGCTGCAGGCAACCTCAAACTCTCAGGAAGCTTCTCGGCTGAGACGCAGAAGCACTCTGGCTGGGATCTCGCATCCCCTGCCTGGAGGCCCATGGTGCCTGTTTCTCCCTGGGCGTTGCTTCCCCAGAGCGGCCAGGCAACCTCTGCCCCATCTACCCTTCTGCTCTTCCCTTCCAGCTGACAGAGTTCTCCCTGCTCTACTCTAGCCCTAGGAAGTTTGGAGACAACCGGGCTCCTCCTCCTCTGCAAGGAGTCCCGGGGCCCAGTTGGAGTGGAAAGGCGAAACCACAGGCAAGCCCAGGAAAGTGCTGAGTCATGTCTGACACACTCCCTCAGCCTGCTCCTTCATGGCTAGCGAGGCTGTGAGCTAGGAAAGTCTTTGGAAGCTCAGCAAGTGGCAGCGAGATGCAGGCCCCAACCCAGCAATCCCGGTGCTTGGAGCAGGTCTCACAGCCTCCCAGTGCCAAAGCGAGCTCCTCTCTGCCAAATGCAGCTTTGCAGACGCAGGCCGCTCTGCTGCCTCTGCATCCACGAAGGAAGCTCTCTAGGCCCGCTTCCTGCGAAATCTGCTTCAGCCTGAGGGAAAAGCCCTTGGAGAGGTCTTTGCTCAGGGGCAGTTGCTCCTGTGCCTGGGGAAGAGGGAAGGGCACCACACTCCCAAGGAAAGGCCAAGACACACTCCACGCGTCTTTGCTCCTCTGGAGGGCGGCATGGAGCCTCCAACTGGGAGGTCGCTTCTCAGCGGAGACGCAGGGGCATTCTGGCTGTGATCCCGCAGCCCCTGCCTGGAGGCCCACGGTGCCTGTTTCTCTCTGGGCGTTGCTTCCACAGTGCGGCCAAGCAACATCTTCACCATGGGCACAACAGCGCTTCCCTTCCGTCTGACAGACGTCTCAGTGCTCTGCTCTAGACCTCTGAAGTGGGGAGACAACCGAGCCCAGCCTCCTTTCCAAGGAGTCCTGCGCCTTCCATTGCACTGAAAGGCAATAGCACGGGGAAGCCTAGGAAGGGGCTGAGTCATGTCGGACACACTTCCTCAGCCTGCTCCTTTCAGGGAAGCAACGCTGGGAGCTAGGAAAGCCTTCTCAAGCTCGGAGAGTGCAAGAGAGATGCAGGCCGCGCACCCGGAAATCTCGGTGCTTGGAGCCAATCTCAGCGTCTCCCAGGGGCAAAGCGAACGCCTCTCTGCCAAATCCAGCTTTGCAGACGCAGGCCGCTAGGCTGCCTCTGCATTGGCGAAGGAAGCTCTCTCCTGCCGCTTCCTGCGAAATCTGCTTCCCAGCCTCAGCGAATCTCAGTGGGAACGGTCTTTCCTCTGGGGCCGTTGCTCCTGGGCCTGGGGCTGCCGCAAGGGCACCACCCTCCCAGGGAAAGGCCAAACACACCCCACATGACTTGGCTCCTCTGGAGAGCTGCAGGCAACCTCAAACTCTCAGGAAGCTTCTCGGCTGAGACGCAGAAGCACTCTGGCTGGGATCTCGCATCCCCTGCCTGGAGGCCCATGGTGCCTGTTTCTCCCTGGGCGTTGCTTCCCCAGAGCGGCCAGGCAACCTCTGCCCCATCTACCCTTCTGCTCTTCCCTTCCAGCTGACAGAGTTCTCCCTGCTCTACTCTAGCCCTAGGAAGTTTGGAGACAACCGGGCTCCTCCTCCTGTGCAAGGAGTCCCGGGGCCCAGTTGGAGTGGAAAGGCGAAACCACAGGCAAGCCCAGGAAAGTGCTGAGTCATGTCTGACACACTCCCTCAGCCTGCTCCTTCATGGCTAGCGAGGCTGTGAGCTAGGAAAGTCTTTGGAAGCTCAGCAAGTGGCAGCGAGATGCAGGCCCCAACCCAGCAATCCCGGTGCTTGGAGCAGGTCTCACAGCCTCCCAGTGCCAAAGCGAGCTCCTCTCTGCCAAATGCAGCTTTGCAGACGCAGGCCGCTCTGCTGCCTCTGCATCCACGAAGGAAGCTCTCTAGGCCCGCTTCCTGCCAAATCTGCTTCAGCCTGAGGGAAAAGCCCTTGGAGAGGTCTTTGCTCAGGGGCAGTTGCTCCTGTGCCTGGGGAAGAGGGAAGGGCACCACACTCCCAAGGAAAGGCCAAGACACACTCCACGCGTCTTTGCTCCTCTGGAGGGCGGCATGGAGCCTCCAACTGGGAGGTCGCTTCTCAGCGGAGACGCAGGGGCATTCTGGCTGTGATCCCGCAGCCCCTGCCTGGAGGCCCACGGTGCCTGTTTCTCTCTGGGCGTTGCTTCCACAGTGCGGCCAAGCAACATCTTCACCATGGGCACAACAGCGCTTCCCTTCCGTCTGACAGACGTCTCAGTGCTCTGCTCTAGACCTCTGAAGTGGGGAGACAACCGAGCCCAGCCTCCTTTCCAAGGAGTCCTGCGCCTTCGATTGCACTGAAAGGCAATAGCACGGGGAAGCCTAGGAAGGGGCTGAGTCATGTCGGACACACTTCCTCAGCCTGCTCCTTTCAGGGAAGCAACGCTGGGAGCTAGGAAAGCCTTCTCAAGCTCGGAGAGTGCAAGAGAGATGCAGGCCGCGCACCCGGAAATCTCGGTGCTTGGAGCCAATCTCAGCGTCTCCCAGGGGCAAAGCGAACGCCTCTCTGCCAAATCCAGCTTTGCAGACGCAGGCCGCTAGGCTGCCTCTGCATTGGCGAAGGAAGCTCTCTCCTGCCGCTTCCTGCGAAATCTGCTTCCCAGCCTCAGCGAATCTCAGTGGGAACGGTCTTTCCTCTGGGGCCGTTGCTCCTGGGCCTGGGGCTGCCGCAAGGGCACCACCCTCCCAGGGAAAGGCCAAACACACCCCACATGACTTGGCTCCTCTGGAGAGCTGCAGGCAACCTCAAACTCTCAGGAAGCTTCTCGGCTGAGACGCAGAAGCACTCTGGCTGGGATCTCGCATCCCCTGCCTGGAGGCCCATGGTGCCTGTTTCTCCCTGGGCGTTGCTTCCCCAGAGCGGCCAGGCAACCTCTGCCCCATCTACCCTTCTGCTCTTCCCTTCCAGCTGACAGAGTTCTCCCTGCTCTACTCTAGCCCTAGGAAGTTTGGAGACAACCGGGCTCCTCCTCCTCTGCAAGGAGTCCCGGGGCCCAGTTGGAGTGGAAAGGCGAAACCACAGGCAAGCCCAGGAAAGTGCTGAGTCATGTCTGACACACTCCCTCAGCCTGCTCCTTCATGGCTAGCGAGGCTGTGAGCTAGGAAAGTCTTTGGAAGCTCAGCAAGTGGCAGCGAGATGCAGGCCCCAACCCAGCAATCCCGGTGCTTGGAGCAGGTCTCACAGCCTCCCAGTGCCAAAGCGAGCTCCTCTCTGCCAAATGCAGCTTTGCACACGCAGGCCGCTCTGCTGCCTCTGCATCCACGAAGGAAGCTCTCTAGGCCCGCTTCCTGCCAAATCTGCTTCAGCCTGAGGGAAAAGCCCTTGGAGAGGTCTTTGCTCAGGGGCAGTTGCTCCTGTGCCTGGGGAAGAGGGAAGGGCACCACACTCCCAAGGAAAGGCCAAGACACACTCCACGCGTCTTTGCTCCTCTGGAGGGCGGCATGGAGCCTCCAACTGGGAGGTCGCTTCTCAGCGGAGACGCAGGGGCATTCTGGCTGTGATCCCGCAGCCCCTGCCTGGAGGCCCACGGTGCCTGTTTCTCTCTGGGCGTTGCTTCCACAGTGCGGCCAAGCAACATCTTCACCATGGGCACAACAGCGCTTCCCTTCCGTCTGACAGACGTCTCAGTGCTCTGCTCTAGACCTCTGAAGTGGGGAGACAACCGAGCCCAGCCTCCTTTCCAAGGAGTCCTGCGCCTTCGATTGCACTGAAAGGCAATAGCACGGGGAAGCCTAGGAAGGGGCTGAGTCATGTCGGACACACTTCCTCAGCCTGTTCCTTTCAGGGAAGCAACGCTGGGAGCTAGGAAAGCCTTCTCAAGCTCGGAGAGTGCAAGAGAGATGCAGGCCGCGCACCCGGAAATCTCGGTGCTTGGAGCCAATCTCAGCGTCTCCCAGGGGCAAAGCGAACGCCTCTCTGCCAAATCCAGCTTTGCAGACGCAGGCCGCTAGGCTGCCTCTGCATTGGCGAAGGAAGCTCTCTCCTGCCGCTTCCTGCGAAATCTGCTTCCCAGCCTCAGCGAATCTCAGTGGGAACGGTCTTTCCTCTGGGGCCGTTGCTCCTGGGCCTGGGGCTGCCGCAAGGGCACCACCCTCCCAGGGAAAGGCCAAACACACCCCACATGACTTGGCTCCTCTGGAGAGCTGCAGGCAACCTCAAACTCTCAGGAAGCTTCTCGGCTGAGACGCAGAAGCACTCTGGCTGGGATCTCGCATCCCCTGCCTGGAGGCCCATGGTGCCTGTTTCTCCCTGGGCGTTGCTTCCCCAGAGCGGCCAGGCAACCTCTGCCCCATCTACCCTTCTGCTCTTCCCTTCCAGCTGACAGAGTTCTCCCTGCTCTACTCTAGCCCTAGGAAGTTTGGAGACAACCGGGCTCCTCCTCCTCTGCAAGGAGTCCCGGGGCCCAGTTGGAGTGGAAAGGCGAAACCACAGGCAAGCCCAGGAAAGTGCTGAGTCATGTCTGACACACTCCCTCAGCCTGCTCCTTCATGGCTAGCGAGGCTGTGAGCTAGGAAAGTCTTTGGAAGCTCAGCAAGTGGCAGCGAGATGCAGGCCCCAACCCAGCAATCCCGGTGCTTGGAGCAGGTCTCACAGCCTCCCAGTGCCAAAGCGAGCTCCTCTCTGCCAAATGCAGCTTTGCAGACGCAGGCCGCTCTGCTGCCTCTGCATCCACGAAGGAAGCTCTCTAGGCCCGCTTCCTGCCAAATCTGCTTCAGCCTGAGGGAAAAGCCCTTGGAGAGGTCTTTGCTCAGGGGCAGTTGCTCCTGTGCCTGGGGAAGAGGGAAGGGCACCACACTCCCAAGGAAAGGCCAAGACACACTCCACGCGTCTTTGCTCCTCTGGAGGGCGGCATGGAGCCTCCAACTGGGAGGTCGCTTCTCAGCGGAGACGCAGGGGCATTCTGGCTGTGATCCCGCAGCCCCTGCCTGGAGGCCCACGGTGCCTGTTTCTCTCTGGGCGTTGCTTCCACAGTGCGGCCAAGCAACATCTTCACCATGGGCACAACAGCGCTTCCCTTCCGTCTGACAGACGTCTCAGTGCTCTGCTCTAGACCTCTGAAGTGGGGAGACAACCGAGCCCAGCCTCCTTTCCAAGGAGTCCTGCGCCTTCGATTGCACTGAAAGGCAATAGCACGGGGAAGCCTAGGAAGGGGCTGAGTCATGTCGGACACACTTCCTCAGCCTGCTCCTTTCAGGGAAGCAACGCTGGGAGCTAGGAAAGCCTTCTCAAGCTCGGAGAGTGCAAGAGAGATGCAGGCCGCGCACCCGGAAATCTCGGTGCTTGGAGCCAATCTCAGCGTCTCCCAGGGGCAAAGCGAACGCCTCTCTGCCAAATCCAGCTTTGCAGACGCAGGCCGCTAGGCTGCCTCTGCATTGGCGAAGGAAGCTCTCTCCTGCCGCTTCCTGCGAAATCTGCTTCCCAGCCTCAGCGAATCTCAGTGGGAACGGTCTTTCCTCTGGGGCCGTTGCTCCTGGGCCTGGGGCTGCCGCAAGGGCACCACCCTCCCAGGGAAAGGCCAAACACACCCCACATGACTTGGCTCCTCTGGAGAGCTGCAGGCAACCTCAAACTCTCAGGAAGCTTCTCGGCTGAGACGCAGAAGCACTCTGGCTGGGATCTCGCATCCCCTGCCTGGAGGCCCATGGTGCCTGTTTCTCCCTGGGCGTTGCTTCCCCAGAGCGGCCAGGCAACCTCTGCCCCATCTACCCTTCTGCTCTTCCCTTCCAGCTGACAGAGTTCTCCCTGCTCTACTCTAGCCCTAGGAAGTTTGGAGACAACCGGGCTCCTCCTCCTCTGCAAGGAGTCCCGGGGCCCAGTTGGAGTGGAAAGGCGAAACCACAGGCAAGCCCAGGAAAGTGCTGAGTCATGTCTGACACACTCCCTCAGCCTGCTCCTTCATGGCTAGCGAGGCTGTGAGCTAGGAAAGTCTTTGGAAGCTCAGCAAGTGGCAGCGACATGCAGGCCCCAACCCAGCAATCCCGGTGCTTGGAGCAGGCCTCACAGCCTCCCAGTGCCAAAGCGAGCTCCTCTCTGCCAAATGCAGCTTTGCACACGCAGGCCGCTCTGCTGCCTCTGCATCCACGAAGGAAGCTCTCTAGGCCCGCTTCCTGCCAAATCTGCTTCAGCCTGAGGGAAAAGCCCTTGGAGAGGTCTTTGCTCAGGGGCAGTTGCTCCTGTGCCTGGGGAAGAGGGAAGGGCACCACACTCCCAAGGAAAGGCCAGACACACTCCACACGTCTTTGCTCCTCTGGAGGGCGGCATGGAGCCTCCAACTGGGAGGTCGCTTCTCAGCGGAGACGCAGGGGCATTCTGGCTGTGATCCCGCAGCCCCTGCCTGGAGGCCCACGGTGCCTGTTTCTCTCTGGGCGTTGCTTCCACAGTGCGGCCAAGCAACATCTTCACCATGGGCACAACAGCGCTTCCCTTCCGTCTGACAGACGTCTCAGTGCTCTGCTCTAGACCTCTGAAGTGGGGAGACAACCGAGCCCAGCCTCCTTTCCAAGGAGTCCTGCGCCTTCGATTGCCTAAAAGGCAATAGCACGGGGAAGCCTAGGAAGGGGCTGAGTCATGTCGGACACACTTCCTCAGCCTGCTCCTTTCAGGGAAGCAACGCTGGGAGCTAGGGAAGCCTTCTCAAGCTCGGAGAGTGCAAGAGAGATGCAGGCCGCGCACCCGGAAATCTCGGTGCTTGGAGCCAATCTCAGCGTCTCCCAGGGGCAAAGCGAACGCCTCTCTGCCAAATCCAGCTTTGCAGACGCAGGCCGCTAGGCTGCCTCTGCATTGGCGAAGGAAGCTCTCTCCTGCCGCTTCCTGCGAAATCTGCTTCCCAGCCTCAGCGAATCTCAGTGGGAACGGTCTTTCCTCTGGGGCCGTTGCTCCTGGGCCTGGGGCTGCCGCAAGGGCACCACCCTCCCAGGGAAAGGCCAAACACACCCCACATGACTTGGCTCCTCTGGAGAGCTGCAGGCAACCTCAAACTCTCAGGAAGCTTCTCGGCTGAGACGCAGAAGCACTCTGGCTGGGATCTCGCATCCCCTGCCTGGAGGCCCATGGTGCCTGTTTCTCCCTGGGCGTTGCTTCCCCAGAGCGGCCAGGCAACCTCTGCCCCATCTACCCTTCTGCTCTTCCCTTCCAGCTGACAGAGTTCTCCCTGCTCTACTCTAGCCCTAGGAAGTTTGGAGACAACCGGGCTCCTCCTCCTCTGCAAGGAGTCCCGGGGCCCAGTTGGAGTGGAAAGGCGAAACCACAGGCAAGCCCAGGAAAGTGCTGAGTCATGTCTGACACACTCCCTCAGCCTGCTCCTTCATGGCTAGCGAGGCTGTGAGCTAGGAAAGTCTTTGGAAGCTCAGCAAGTGGCAGCGAGATGCAGGCCCCAACCCAGCAATCCCGGTGCTTGGAGCAGGTCTCACAGCCTCCCAGTGCCAAAGCGAGCTCCTCTCTGCCAAATGCAGCTTTGCACACGCAGGCCGCTCTGCTGCCTCTGCATCCACGAAGGAAGCTCTCTAGGCCCGCTTCCTGCGAAATCTGCTTCAGCCTGAGGGAAAAGCCCTTGGAGAGGTCTTTGCTCAGGGGCAGTTGCTCCTGTGCCTGGGGAAGAGGGAAGGGCACCACACAACCAAGGAAAGGCCAAGACACACTCCACGCGTCTTTGCTCCTCTGGAGGGCGGCATGGAGCCTCCAACTGGGAGGTCGCTTCTCAGCGGAGACGCAGGGGCATTCTGGCTGTGATCCCGCAGCCCCTGCCTGGAGGCCCACGGTGCCTGTTTCTCTCTGGGCGTTGCTTCCACAGTGCGGCCAAGCAACATCTTCACCATGGGCACAACAGCGCTTCCCTTCCGTCTGACAGACGTCTCAGTGCTCTGCTCTAGACCTCTGAAGTGGGGAGACAACCGAGCCCAGCCTCCTTTCCAAGGAGTCCTGCGCCTTCCATTGCACTGAAAGGCAATAGCACGGGGAAGCCTAGGAAGGGGCTGAGTCATGTCGGACACACTTCCTCAGCCTGCTCCTTTCAGGGAAGCAACGCTGGGAGCTAGGAAAGCCTTCTCAAGCTCGGAGAGTGCAAGAGAGATGCAGGCCGCGCACCCGGAAATCTCGGTGCTTGGAGCCAATCTCAGCGTCTCCCAGGGGCAAAGCGAACGCCTCTCTGCCAAATCCAGCTGTGCAGACGCAGGCCGCTAGGCTGCCTCTGCATTGGCGAAGGAAGCTCTCTCCTGCCGCTTCCTGCGAAATCTGCTTCCCAGCCTCAGCGAATCTCAGTGGGAACGGTCTTTCCTCTGGGGCCGTTGCTCCTGGGCCTGGGGCTGCCGCAAGGGCACCACCCTCCCAGGGAAAGGCCAAACACACCCCACATGACTTGGCTCCTCTGGAGAGCTGCAGGCAACCTCAAACTCTCAGGAAGCTTCTCGGCTGAGACGCAGAAGCACTCTGGCTGGGATCTCGCATCCCCTGCCTGGAGGCCCATGGTGCCTGTTTCTCCCTGGGCGTTGCTTCCCCAGAGCGGCCAGGCAACCTCTGCCCATCTACCCTTCTGCTCTTCCCTTCCAGCTGACAGAGTTCTCCCTGCTCTACTCTAGCCCTAGGAAGTTTGGAGACAACCGGGCTCCTCCTCCTCTGCAAGGAGTCCCGGGGCCCAGTTGGAGTGGAAAGGCGAAACCACAGGCAAGCCCAGGAAAGTGCTGAGTCATGTCTGACACACTCCCTCAGCCTGCTCCTTCATGGCTAGCGAGGCTGTGAGCTAGGAAAGTCTTTGGAAGCTCAGCAAGTGGCAGCGACATGCAGGCCCCAACCCAGCAATCCCGGTGCTTGGAGCAGGTCTCACAGCCTCCCAGTGCCAAAGCGAGCTCCTCTCTGCCAAATGCAGCTTTGCAGACGCAGGCCGCTCTGCTGCCTCTGCATCCACGAAGGAAGCTCTCTAGGCCCGCTTCCTGCGAAATCTGCTTCAGCCTGAGGGAAAAGCCCTTGGAGAGGTCTTTGCTCAGGGGCAGTTGCTCCTGTGCCTGGGGAAGAGGGAAGGGCACCACACTCCCAAGGAAAGGCCAAGACACACTCCACGCGTCTTTGCTCCTCTGGAGGGCGGCATGGAGCCTCCAACTGGGAGGTCGCTTCTCAGCGGAGACGCAGGGGTATTCTGGCTGTGATCCCGCAGCCCCTGCCTGGAGGCCCACGGTGCCTGTTTCTCTCTGGGCGTTGCTTCCACAGTGCGGCCAAGCAACATCTTCACCATGGGCACAACAGCGCTTCCCTTCCGTCTGACAGACGTCTCAGTGCTCTGCTCTAGACCTCTGAAGTGGGGAGACAACCGAGCCCAGCCTCCTTTCCAAGGAGTCCTGCACCTTCCATTGCACTGAAAGGCAATAGCACGGGGAAGCCTAGGAAGGGGCTGAGTCATGTCGGACACACTTCCTCAGCCTGCTCCTTTCAGGGAAGCAACGCTGGGAGCTAGGAAAGCCTTCTCAAGCTCGGAGAGTGCAAGAGAGATGCAGGCCGCGCACCCGGAAATCTCGGTGCTTGGAGCCAATCTCAGCGTCTCCCAGGGGCAAAGCGAACGCCTCTCTGCCAAATCCAGCTTTGCAGACGCAGGCCGCTAGGCTGCCTCTGCATTGGCGAAGGAAGCTCTCTCCTGCCGCTTCCTGCGAAATCTGCTTCCCAGCCTCAGCGAATCTCAGTGGGAACGGTCTTTCCTCTGGGGCCGTTGCTCCTGGGCCTGGGGCTGCCGCAAGGGCACCACCCTCCCAGGGAAAGGCCAAACACACCCCACATGACTTGGCTCCTCTGGAGAGCTGCAGGCAACCTCAAACTCTCAGGAAGCTTCTCGGCTGAGACGCAGAAGCACTCTGGCTGGGATCTCGCATCCCCTGCCTGGAGGCCCATGGTGCCTGTTTCTCCCTGGGCGTTGCTTCCCCAGAGCGGCCAGGCAACCTCTGCCCCATCTACCCTTCTGCTCTTCCCTTCCAGCTGACAGAGTTCTCCCTGCTCTACTCTAGCCCTAGGAAGTTTGGAGACAACCGGGCTCCTCCTCCTCTGCAAGGAGTCCCGGGGCCCAGTTGGAGTGGAAAGGCGAAACCACAGGCAAGCCCAGGAAAGTGCTGAGTCATGTCTGACACACTCCCTCAGCCTGCTCCTTCATGGCTAGCGAGGCTGTGAGCTAGGAAAGTCTTTGGAAGCTCAGCAAGTGGCAGCGAGATGCAGGCCCCAACCCAGCAATCCCGGTGCTTGGAGCAGGTCTCACAGCCTCCCAGTGCCAAAGCGAGCTCCTCTCTGCCAAATGCAGCTTTGCAGACGCAGGCCGCTCTGCTGCCTCTGCATCCACGAAGGAAGCTCTCTAGGCCCGCTTCCTGCGAAATCTGCTTCAGCCTGAGGGAAAAGCCCTTGGAGAGGTCTTTGCTCAGGGGCAGTTGCTCCTGTGCCTGGGGAAGAGGGAAGGGCACCACACTCCCAAGGAAAGGCCAAGACACACTCCACGCGTCTTTGCTCCTCTGGAGGGCGGCATGGAGCCTCCAACTGGGAGGTCGCTTCTCAGCGGAGACGCAGGGGCATTCTGGCTGTGATCCCGCAGCCCCTGCCTGGAGGCCCACGGTGCCTGTTTCTCTCTGGGCGTTGCTTCCACAGTGCGGCCAAGCAACATCTTCACCATGGGCACAACAGCGCTTCCCTTCCGTCTGACAGACGTCTCAGTGCTCTGCTCTAGACCTCTGAAGTGGGGAGACAACCGAGCCCAGCCTCCTTTCCAAGGAGTCCTGCGCCTTGGATTGCACTGAAAGGCAATAGCACGGGGAAGCCTAGGAAGGGGCTGAGTCATGTCGGACACACTTCCTCAGCCTGCTCCTTTCAGGGAAGCAACGCTGGGAGCTAGGAAAGCCTTCTCAAGCTCGGAGAGTGCAAGAGAGATGCAGGCCGCGCACCCGGAAATCTCGGTGCTTGGAGCCAATCTCAGCGTCTCCCAGGGGCAAAGCGAACGCCTCTCTGCCAAATCCAGCTGTGCAGACGCAGGCCGCTAGGCTGCCTCTGCATTGGCGAAGGAAGCTCTCTCCTGCCGCTTCCTGCGAAATCTGCTTCCCAGCCTCAGCGAATCTCAGTGGGAACGGTCTTTCCTCTGGGGCCGTTGCTCCTGGGCCTGGGGCTGCCGCAAGGGCACCACCCTCCCAGGGAAAGGCCAAACACACCCCACATGACTTGGCTCCTCTGGAGAGCTGCAGGCAACCTCAAACTCTCAGGAAGCTTCTCGGCTGAGACGCAGAAGCACTCTGGCTGGGATCTCGCATCCCCTGCCTGGAGGCCCATGGTGCCTGTTTCTCCCTGGGCGTTGCTTCCCCAGAGCTGCCAGGCAACCTCTGCCCCATCTACCCTTCTGCTCTTCCCTTCCAGCTGACAGAGTTCTCCCTGCTCTACTCTAGCCCTAGGAAGTTTGGAGACAACCGGGCTCCTCCTCCTCTGCAAGGAGTCCCGGGGCCCAGTTGGAGTGGAAAGGCGAAACCACAGGCAAGCCCAGGAAAGTGCTGAGTCATGTCTGACACACTCCCTCAGCCTGCTCCTTCATGGCTAGCGAGGCTGTGAGCTAGGAAAGTCTTTGGAAGCTCAGCAAGTGGCAGCGAGATGCAGGCCCCAACCCAGCAATCCCGGTGCTTGGAGCAGGTCTCACAGCCTCCCAGTGCCAAAGCGAGCTCCTCTCTGCCAAATGCAGCTTTGCAGACGCAGGCCGCTCTGCTGCCTCTGCATCCACGAAGGAAGCTCTCTAGGCCCGCTTCCTGCGAAATCTGCTTCAGCCTGAGGGAAAAGCCCTTGGAGAGGTCTTTGCTCAGGGGCAGTTGCTCCTGTGCCTGGGGAAGAGGGAAGGGCACCACACTCCCAAGGAAAGGCCAAGACACACTCCACGCGTCTTTGCTCCTCTGGAGGGCGGCATGGAGCCTCCAACTGGGAGGTCGCTTCTCAGCGGAGACGCAGGGGCATTCTGGCTGTGATCCCGCAGCCCCTGCCTGGAGGCCCACGGTGCCTGTTTCTCTCTGGGCGTTGCTTCCACAGTGCGGCCAAGCAACATCTTCACCATGGGCACAACAGCGCTTCCCTTCCGTCTGACAGACGTCTCAGTGCTCTGCTCTAGACCTCTGAAGTGGGGAGACAACCGAGCCCAGCCTCCTTTCCAAGGAGTCCTGCGCCTTCGATTGCACTGAAAGGCAATAGCACGGGGAAGCCTAGGAAGGGGCTGAGTCATGTCGGACACACTTCCTCAGCCTGCTCCTTTCAGGGAAGCAACGCTGGGAGCTAGGAAAGCCTTCTCAAGCTCGGAGAGTGCAAGAGAGATGCAGGCCGCGCACCCGGAAATCTCGGTGCTTGGAGCCAATCTCAGCATCTCCCAGGGGCAAAGCGAACGCCTCTCTGCCAAATCCAGCTTTGCAGACGCAGGCCGCTAGGCTGCCTCTGCATTGGCGAAGGAAGCTCTCTCCTGCCGCTTCCTGCGAAATCTGCTTCCCAGCCTCAGCGAATCTCAGTGGGAACGGTCTTTCCTCTGGGGCCGTTGCTCCTGGGCCTGGGGCTGCCGCAAGGGCACCACCCTCCCAGGGAAAGGCCAAACACACCCCACATGACTTGGCTCCTCTGGAGAGCTGCAGGCAACCTCAAACTCTCAGGAAGCTTCTCGGCTGAGACGCAGAAGCACTCTGGCTGGGATCTCGCATCCCCTGCCTGGAGGCCCATGGTGCCTGTTTCTCCCTGGGCGTTGCTTCCCCAGAGCGGCCAGGCAACCTCTGCCCCATCTACCCTTCTGCTCTTCCCTTCCAGCTGACAGAGTTCTCCCTGCTCTACTCTAGCCCTAGGAAGTTTGGAGACAACCGGGCTCCTCCTCCTCTGCAAGGAGTCCCGGGGCCCAGTTGAGGTGGAAAGGCGAAACCACAGGCAAGCCCAGGAAAGTGTTGAGTCATGTCTGACACACTCCCTCAGCCTGCTCCTTCATGGCTAGCGAGGCTGTGAGCTAGGAAAGTCTTTGGAAGCTCAGCAAGTGGCAGCGAGATGCAGGCCCCAACCCAGCAATCCCGGTGCTTGGAGCAGGTCTCACAGCCTCCCAGTGCCAAAGCGAGCTCCTCTCTGCCAAATGCAGCTTTGCACACGCAGGCCGCTCTGCTGCCTCTGCATCCACGAAGGAAGCTCTCTAGGCCCGCTTCCTGCGAAATCTGCTTCAGCCTGAGGGAAAAGCCCTTGGAGAGGTCTTTGCTCAGGGGCAGTTGCTCCTGTGCCTGGGGAAGAGGGAAGGGCACCACACTCCCAAGGAAAGGCCAAGACACACTCCACGCGTCTTTGCTCCTCTGGAGGGCGGCATGGAGCCTCCAACTGGGAGGTCGCTTCTCAGCGGAGACGCAGGGGCATTCTGGCTGTGATCCCGCAGCCCCTGCCTGGAGGCCCACGGTGCCTGTTTCTCTCTGGGCGTTGCTTCCACAGTGCGGCCAAGCAACATCTTCACCATGGGCACAACAGCGCTTCCCTTCCGTCTGACAGACGTCTCAGTGCTCTGCTCTAGACCTCTGAAGTGGGGAGACAACCGAGCCCAGCCTCCTTTCCAAGGAGTCCTGCGCCTTCGATTGCACTGAAAGGCAATAGCACGGGGAAGCCTAGGAAGGGGCTGAGTCATGTCGGACACACTTCCTCAGCCTGCTCCTTTCAGGGAAGCAACGCTGGGAGCTAGGAAAGCCTTCTCAAGCTCGGAGAGTGCAAGAGAGATGCAGGCCGCGCACCCGGAAATCTCGGTGCTTGGAGCCAATCTCAGCGTCTCCCAGGGGCAAAGCGAACGCCTCTCTGCCAAATCCAGCTTTGCAGACGCAGGCCGCTAGGCTGCCTCTGCATTGGCGAAGGAAGCTCTCTCCTGCCGCTTCCTGCGAAATCTGCTTCCCAGCCTCAGCGAATCTCAGTGGGAACGGTCTTTCCTCTGGGGCCGTTGCTCCTGGGCCTGGGGCTGCCGCAAGGGCACCACCCTCCCAGGGAAAGGCCAAACACACCCCACATGACTTGGCTCCTCTGGAGAGCTGCAGGCAACCTCAAACTCTCAGGAAGCTTCTCGGCTGAGACGCAGAAGCACTCTGGCTGGGATCTCGCATCCCCTGCCTGGAGGCCCATGGTGCCTGTTTCTCCCTGGGCGTTGCTTCCCCAGAGCGGCCAGGCAACCTCTGCCCCATCTACCCTTCTGCTCTTCCCTTCCAGCTGACAGAGTTCTCCCTGCTCTACTCTAGCCCTAGGAAGTTTGGAGACAACCGGGCTCCTCCTCCTCTGCAAGGAGTCCCGGGGCCCAGTTGAGGTGGAAAGGCGAAACCACAGGCAAGCCCAGGAAAGTGTTGAGTCATGTCTGACACACTCCCTCAGCCTGCTCCTTCATGGCTAGCGAGGCTGTGAGCTAGGAAAGTCTTTGGAAGCTCAGCAAGTGGCAGCGAGATGCAGGCCCCAACCCAGCAATCCCGGTGCTTGGAGCAGGTCTCACAGCCTCCCAGTGCCAAAGCGAGCTCCTCTCTGCCAAATGCAGCTTTGCACACGCAGGCCGCTCTGCTGCCTCTGCATCCACGAAGGAAGCTCTCTAGGCCCGCTTCCTGCGAAATCTGCTTCAGCCTGAGGGAAAAGCCCTTGGAGAGGTCTTTGCTCAGGGGCAGTTGCTCCTGTGCCTGGGGAAGAGGGAAGGGCACCACACTCCCAAGGAAAGGCCAAGACACACTCCACGCGTCTTTGCTCCTCTGGAGGGCGGCATGGAGCCTCCAACTGGGAGGTCGCTTCTCAGCGGAGACGCAGGGGCATTCTGGCTGTGATCCCGCAGCCCCTGCCTGGAGGCCCACGGTGCCTGTTTCTCTCTGGGCGTTGCTTCCACAGTGCGGCCAAGCAACATCTTCACCATGGGCACAACAGCGCTTCCCTTCCGTCTGACAGACGTCTCAGTGCTCTGCTCTAGACCTCTGAAGTGGGGAGACAACCGAGCCCAGCCTCCTTTCCAAGGAGTCCTGCGCCTTCGATTGCACTGAAAGGCAATAGCACGGGGAAGCCTAGGAAGGGGCTGAGTCATGTCGGACACACTTCCTCAGCCTGCTCCTTTCAGGGAAGCAACGCTGGGAGCTAGGAAAGCCTTCTCAAGCTCGGAGAGTGCAAGAGAGATGCAGGCCGCGCACCCGGAAATCTCGGTGCTTGGAGCCAATCTCAGCGTCTCCCAGGGGCAAAGCGAACGCCTCTCTGCCAAATCCAGCTTTGCAGACGCAGGCCGCTAGGCTGCCTCTGCATTGGCGAAGGAAGCTCTCTCCTGCCGCTTCCTGCGAAATCTGCTTCCCAGCCTCAGCGAATCTCAGTGGGAACGGTCTTTCCTCTGGGGCCGTTGCTCCTGGGCCTGGGGCTGCCGCAAGGGCACCACCCTCCCAGGGAAAGGCCAAACACACCCCACATGACTTGGCTCCTCTGGAGAGCTGCAGGCAACCTCAAACTCTCAGGAAGCTTCTCGGCTGAGACGCAGAAGCACTCTGGCTGGGATCTCGCATCCCCTGCCTGGAGGCCCATGGTGCCTGTTTCTCCCTGGGCGTTGCTTCCCCAGAGCGGCCAGGCAACCTCTGCCCCATCTACCCTTCTGCTCTTCCCTTCCAGCTGACAGAGTTCTCCCTGCTCTACTCTAGCCCTAGGAAGTTTGGAGACAACCGGGCTCCTCCTCCTCTGCAAGGAGTCCCGGGGCCCAGTTGGAGTGGAAAGGCGAAACCACAGGCAAGCCCAGGAAAGTGCTGAGTCATGTCTGACACACTCCCTCAGCCTGCTCCTTCATGGCTAGCGAGGCTGTGAGCTAGGAAAGTCTTTGGAAGCTCAGCAAGTGGCAGCGAGATGCAGGCCCCAACCCAGCAATCCCGGTGCTTGGAGCAGGTCTCACAGCCTCCCAGTGCCAAAGCGAGCTCCTCTCTGCCAAATGCAGCTTTGCAGACGCAGGCCGCTCTGCTGCCTCTGCATCCACGAAGGAAGCTCTCTAGGCCCGCTTCCTGCGAAATCTGCTTCAGCCTGAGGGAAAAGCCCTTGGAGAGGTCTTTGCTCAGGGGCAGTTGCTCCTGTGCCTGGGGAAGAGGGAAGGGCACCACACAACCAAGGAAAGGACAAGACACACTCCACGCGTCTTTGCTCCTCTGGAGGGCGGCATGGAGCCTCCAACTGGGAGGTCGCTTCTCAGCGGAGACGCAGGGGCATTCTGGCTGTGATCCCGCAGCCCCTGCCTGGAGGCCCACGGTGCCTGTTTCTCTCTGGGCGTTGCTTCCACAGTGCGGCCAAGCAACATCTTCACCATGGGCACAACAGCGCTTCCCTTCCGTCTGACAGACGTCTCAGTGCTCTGCTCTAGACCTCTGAAGTGGGGAGACAACCGAGCCCAGCCTCCTTTCCAAGGAGTCCTGCGCCTTCCATTGCACTGAAAGGCAATAGCACGGGGAAGCCTAGGAAGGGGCTGAGTCATGTCGGACACACTTCCTCAGCCTGCTCCTTTCAGGGAAGCAACGCTGGGAGCTAGGAAAGCCTTCTCAAGCTCGGAGAGTGCAAGAGAGATGCAGGCCGCGCACCCGGAAATCTCGGTGCTTGGAGCCAATCTCAGCGTCTCCCAGGGGCAAAGCGAACGCCTCTCTGCCAAATCCAGCTGTGCAGACGCAGGCCGCTAGGCTGCCTCTGCATTGGCGAAGGAAGCTCTCTCCTGCCGCTTCCTGCGAAATCTGCTTCCCAGCCTCAGCGAATCTCAGTGGGAACGGTCTTTCCTCTGGGGCCGTTGCTCCTGGGCCTGGGGCTGCCGCAAGGGCACCACCCTCCCAGGGAAAGGCCAAACACACCCCACATGACTTGGCTCCTCTGGAGAGCTGCAGGCAACCTCAAACTCTCAGGAAGCTTCTCGGCTGAGACGCAGAAGCACTCTGGCTGGGATCTCGCATCCCCTGCCTGGAGGCCCATGGTGCCTGTTTCTCCCTGGGCGTTGCTTCCCCAGAGCGGCCAGGCAACCTCTGCCCCATCTACCCTTCTGCTCTTCCCTTCCAGCTGACAGAGTTCTCCCTGCTCTACTCTAGCCCTAGGAAGTTTGGAGACAACCGGGCTCCTCCTCCTCTGCAAGGAGTCCCGGGGCCCAGTTGGAGTGGAAAGGCGAAACCACAGGCAAGCCCAGGAAAGTGCTGAGTCATGTCTGACACACTCCCTCAGCCTGCTCCTTCATGGCTAGCGAGGCTGTGAGCTAGGAAAGTCTTTGGAAGCTCAGCAAGTGGCAGCGACATGCAGGCCCCAACCCAGCAATCCCGGTGCTTGGAGCAGGTCTCACAGCCTCCCAGTGCCAAAGCGAGCTCCTCTCTGCCAAATGCAGCTTTGCAGACACAGGCCGCTCTGCTGCCTCTGCATCCACGAAGGAAGCTCTCTAGGCCCGCTTCCTGCGAAATCTGCTTCAGCCTGAGGGAAAAGCCCTTGGAGAGGTCTTTGCTCAGGGGCAGTTGCTCCTGTGCCTGGGGAAGAGGGAAGGGCACCACACTCCCAAGGAAAGGCCAAGACACACTCCACGCGTCTTTGCTCCTCTGGAGGGCGGCATGGAGCCTCCAACTGGGAGGTCGCTTCTCAGCGGAGACGCAGGGGTATTCTGGCTGTGATCCCGCAGCCCCTGCCTGGAGGCCCACGGTGCCTGTTTCTCTCTGGGCGTTGCTTCCACAGTGCGGCCAAGCAACATCTTCACCATGGGCACAACAGCGCTTCCCTTCCGTCTGACAGACGTCTCAGTGCTCTGCTCTAGACCTCTGAAGTGGGGAGACAACCGAGCCCAGCCTCCTTTCCAAGGAGTCCTGCGCCTTCCATTGCACTGAAAGGCAATAGCACGGGGAAGCCTAGGAAGGGGCTGAGTCATGTCGGACACACTTCCTCAGCCTGCTCCTTTCAGGGAAGCAACGCTGGGAGCTAGGAAAGCCTTCTCAAGCTCGGAGAGTGCAAGAGAGATGCAGGCCGCGCACCCGGAAATCTCGGTGCTTGGAGCCAATCTCAGCGTCTCCCAGGGGCAAAGCGAACGCCTCTCTGCCAAATCCAGCTTTGCAGACGCAGGCCGCTAGGCTGCCTCTGCATTGGCGAAGGAAGCTCTCTCCTGCCGCTTCCTGCGAAATCTGCTTCCCAGCCTCAGCGAATCTCAGTGGGAACGGTCTTTCCTCTGGGGCCGTTGCTCCTGGGCCTGGGGCTGCCGCAAGGGCACCACCCTCCCAGGGAAAGGCCAAACACACCCCACATGACTTGGCTCCTCTGGAGAGCTGCAGGCAACCTCAAACTCTCAGGAAGCTTCTCGGCTGAGACGCAGAAGCACTCTGGCTGGGATCTCGCATCCCCTGCCTGGAGGCCCATGGTGCCTGTTTCTCCCTGGGCGTTGCTTCCCCAGAGCGGCCAGGCAACCTCTGCCCCATCTACCCTTCTGCTCTTCCCTTCCAGCTGACAGAGTTCTCCCTGCTCTACTCTAGCCCTAGGAAGTTTGGAGACAACCGGGCTCCTCCTCCTCTGCAAGGAGTCCCGGGGCCCAGTTGGAGTGGAAAGGCGAAACCACAGGCAAGCCCAGGAAAGTGCTGAGTCATGTCTGACACACTCCCTCAGCCTGCTCCTTCATGGCTAGCGAGGCTGTGAGCTAGGAAAGTCTTTGGAAGCTCAGCAAGTGGCAGCGAGATGCAGGCCCCAACCCAGCAATCCCGGTGCTTGGAGCAGGTCTCACAGCCTCCCAGTGCCAAAGCGAGCTCCTCTCTGCCAAATGCAGCTTTGCACACGCAGGCCGCTCTGCTGCCTCTGCATCCACGAAGGAAGCTCTCTAGGCCCGCTTCCTGCGAAATCTGCTTCAGCCTGAGGGAAAAGCCCTTGGAGAGGTCTTTGCTCAGGGGCAGTTGCTCCTGTGCCTGGGGAAGAGGGAAGGGCACCACACTCCCAAGGAAAGGCCAAGACACACTCCACGCGTCTTTGCTCCTCTGGAGGGCGGCATGGAGCCTCCAACTGGGAGGTCGCTTCTCAGCGGAGACGCAGGGGCATTCTGGCTGTGATCCCGCAGCCCCTGCCTGGAGGCCCACGGTGCCTGTTTCTCTCTGGGCGTTGCTTCCACAGTGCGGCCAAGCAACATCTTCACCATGGGCACAACAGCGCTTCCCTTCCGTCTGACAGACGTCTCAGTGCTCTGCTCTAGACCTCTGAAGTGGGGAGACAACCGAGCCCAGCCTCCTTTCCAAGGAGTCCTGCGCCTTGGATTGCACTGAAAGGCAATAGCACGGGGAAGCCTAGGAAGGGGCTGAGTCATGTCGGACACACTTCCTCAGCCTGCTCCTTTCAGGGAAGCAACGCTGGGAGCTAGGAAAGCCTTCTCAAGCTCGGAGAGTGCAAGAGAGATGCAGGCCGCGCACCCGGAAATCTCGGTGCTTGGAGCCAATCTCAGCGTCTCCCAGGGGCAAAGCGAACGCCTCTCTGCCAAATCCAGCTGTGCAGACGCAGGCCGCTAGGCTGCCTCTGCATTGGCGAAGGAAGCTCTCTCCTGCCGCTTCCTGCGAAATCTGCTTCCCAGCCTCAGCGAATCTCAGTGGGAACGGTCTTTCCTCTGGGGCCGTTGCTCCTGGGCCTGGGGCTGCCGCAAGGGCACCACCCTCCCAGGGAAAGGCCAAACACACCCCACATGACTTGGCTCCTCTGGAGAGCTGCAGGCAACCTCAAACTCTCAGGAAGCTTCTCGGCTGAGACGCAGAAGCACTCTGGCTGGGATCTCGCATCCCCTGCCTGGAGGCCCATGGTGCCTGTTTCTCCCTGGGCGTTGCTTCCCCAGAGCGGCCAGGCAACCTCTGCCCCATCTACCCTTCTGCTCTTCCCTTCCAGCTGACAGAGTTCTCCCTGCTCTACTCTAGCCCTAGGAAGTTTGGAGACAACCGGGCTCCTCCTCCTCTGCAAGGAGTCCCGGGGCCCAGTTGGAGTGGAAAGGCGAAACCACAGGCAAGCCCAGGAAAGTGCTGAGTCATGTCTGACACACTCCCTCAGCCTGCTCCTTCATGGCTAGCGAGGCTGTGAGCTAGGAAAGTCTTTGGAAGCTCAGCAAGTGGCAGCGAGATGCAGGCCCCAACCCAGCAATCCCGGTGCTTGGAGCAGGTCTCACAGCCTCCCAGTGCCAAAGCGAGCTCCTCTCTGCCAAATGCAGCTTTGCAGACGCAGGCCGCTCTGCTGCCTCTGCATCCACGAAGGAAGCTCTCTAGGCCCGCTTCCTGCGAAATCTGCTTCAGCCTGAGGGAAAAGCCCTTGGAGAGGTCTTTGCTCAGGGGCAGTTGCTCCTGTGCCTGGGGAAGAGGGAAGGGCACCACACTCCCAAGGAAAGGCCAAGACACACTCCACGCGTCTTTGCTCCTCTGGAGGGCGGCATGGAGCCTCCAACTGGGAGGTCGCTTCTCAGCGGAGACGCAGGGGCATTCTGGCTGTGATCCCGCAGCCCCTGCCTGGAGGCCCACGGTGCCTGTTTCTCTCTGGGCGTTGCTTCCACAGTGCGGCCAAGCAACATCTTCACCATGGGCACAACAGCGCTTCCCTTCCGTCTGACAGACGTCTCAGTGCTCTGCTCTAGACCTCTGAAGTGGGGAGACAACCGAGCCCAGCCTCCTTTCCAAGGAGTCCTGCGCCTTCGATTGCACTGAAAGGCAATAGCACGGGGAAGCCTAGGAAGGGGCTGAGTCATGTCGGACACACTTCCTCAGCCTGCTCCTTTCAGGGAAGCAACGCTGGGAGCTAGGAAAGCCTTCTCAAGCTCGGAGAGTGCAAGAGAGATGCAGGCCGCGCACCCGGAAATCTCGGTGCTTGGAGCCAATCTCAGCATCTCCCAGGGGCAAAGCGAACGCCTCTCTGCCAAATCCAGCTTTGCAGACGCAGGCCGCTAGGCTGCCTCTGCATTGGCGAAGGAAGCTCTCTCCTGCCGCTTCCTGCGAAATCTGCTTCCCAGCCTCAGCGAATCTCAGTGGGAACGGTCTTTCCTCTGGGGCCGTTGCTCCTGGGCCTGGGGCTGCCGCAAGGGCACCACCCTCCCAGGGAAAGGCCAAACACACCCCACATGACTTGGCTCCTCTGGAGAGCTGCAGGCAACCTCAAACTCTCAGGAAGCTTCTCGGCTGAGACGCAGAAGCACTCTGGCTGGGATCTCGCATCCCCTGCCTGGAGGCCCATGGTGCCTGTTTCTCCCTGGGCGTTGCTTCCCCAGAGCGGCCAGGCAACCTCTGCCCCATCTACCCTTCTGCTCTTCCCTTCCAGCTGACAGAGTTCTCCCTGCTCTACTCTAGCCCTAGGAAGTTTGGAGACAACCGGGCTCCTCCTCCTCTGCAAGGAGTCCCGGGGCCGAGTTGAGGTGGAAAGGCGAAACCACAGGCAAGCCCAGGAAAGTGTTGAGTCATGTCTGACACACTCCCTCAGCCTGCTCCTTCATGGCTAGCGAGGCTGTGAGCTAGGAAAGTCTTTGGAAGCTCAGCAAGTGGCAGCGAGATGCAGGCCCCAACCCAGCAATCCCGGTGCTTGGAGCAGGTCTCACAGCCTCCCAGTGCCAAAGCGAGCTCCTCTCTGCCAAATGCAGCTTTGCACACGCAGGCCGCTCTGCTGCCTCTGCATCCACGAAGGAAGCTCTCTAGGCCCGCTTCCTGCGAAATCTGCTTCAGCCTGAGGGAAAAGCCCTTGGAGAGGTCTTTGCTCAGGGGCAGTTGCTCCTGTGCCTGGGGAAGAGGGAAGGGCACCACACTCCCAAGGAAAGGCCAAGACACACTCCACGCGTCTTTGCTCCTCTGGAGGGCGGCATGGAGCCTCCAACTGGGAGGTCGCTTCTCAGCGGAGACGCAGGGGCATTCTGGCTGTGATCCCGCAGCCCCTGCCTGGAG
Source organism: Moschus berezovskii (assembly GCF_049115385.1). NCBI lineage: Eukaryota > Metazoa > Chordata > Mammalia > Artiodactyla > Moschidae > Moschus > Moschus berezovskii. The sequence continues at coordinate 142,617,349 of NC_142461.1, forward strand.
GCCCACGGTGCCTGTTTCTCTCTGGGCGTTGCTTCCACAGTGCGGCCAAGCAACATCTTCACCATGGGCACAACAGCGCTTCCCTTCCGTCTGACAGACGTCTCAGTGCTCTGCTCTAGACCTCTGAAGTGGGGAGACAACCGAGCCCAGCCTCCTTTCCAAGGAGTCCTGCGCCTTCCATTGCACTGAAAGGCAATAGCACGGGGAAGCCTAGGAAGGGGCTGAGTCATGTCGGACACACTTCCTCAGCCTGTTCCTTTCAGGGAAGCAACGCTGGGAGCTAGGAAAGCCTTCTCAAGCTCGGAGAGTGCAAGAGAGATGCAGGCCGCGCACCCGGAAATCTCGGTGCTTGGAGCCAATCTCAGCGTCTCCCAGGGGCAAAGCGAACGCCTCTCTGCCAAATCCAGCTTTGCAGACGCAGGCCGCTAGGCTGCCTCTGCATTGGCGAAGGAAGCTCTCTCCTGCCGCTTCCTGCGAAATCTGCTTCCCAGCCTCAGCGAATCTCAGTGGGAACGGTCTTTCCTCTGGGGCCGTTGCTCCTGGGCCTGGGGCTGCCGCAAGGGCACCACCCTCCCAGGGAAAGGCCAAACACACCCCACATGACTTGGCTCCTCTGGAGAGCTGCAGGCAACCTCAAACTCTCAGGAAGCTTCTCGGCTGAGACGCAGAAGCACTCTGGCTGGGATCTCGCATCCCCTGCCTGGAGGCCCATGGTGCCTGTTTCTCCCTGGGCGTTGCTTCCCCAGAGCGGCCAGGCAACCTCTGCCCCATCTACCCTTCTGCTCTTCCCTTCCAGCTGACAGAGTTCTCCCTGCTCTACTCTAGCCCTAGGAAGTTTGGAGACAACCGGGCTCCTCCTCCTCTGCAAGGAGTCCCGGGGCCCAGTTGGAGTGGAAAGGCGAAACCACAGGCAAGCCCAGGAAAGTGCTGAGTCATGTCTGACACACTCCCTCAGCCTGCTCCTTCATGGCTAGCGAGGCTGTGAGCTAGGAAAGTCTTTGGAAGCTCAGCAAGTGGCAGCGAGATGCAGGCCCCAACCCAGCAATCCCGGTGCTTGGAGCAGGTCTCACAGCCTCCCAGTGCCAAAGCGAGCTCCTCTCTGCCAAATGCAGCTTTGCAGACGCAGGCCGCTCTGCTGCCTCTGCATCCACGAAGGAAGCTCTCTAGGCCCGCTTCCTGCGAAATCTGCTTCAGCCTGAGGGAAAAGCCCTTGGAGAGGTCTTTGCTCAGGGGCAGTTGCTCCTGTGCCTGGGGAAGAGGGAAGGGCACCACACTCCCAAGGAAAGGCCAAGACACACTCCACGCGTCTTTGCTCCTCTGGAGGGCGGCATGGAGCCTCCAACTGGGAGGTCGCTTCTCAGCGGAGACGCAGGGGCATTCTGGCTGTGATCCCGCAGCCCCTGCCTGGAGGCCCACGGTGCCTGTTTCTCTCTGGGCGTTGCTTCCACAGTGCGGCCAAGCAACATCTTCACCATGGGCACAACAGCGCTTCCCTTCCGTCTGACAGACGTCTCAGTGCTCTGCTCTAGACCTCTGAAGTGGGGAGACAACCGAGCCCAGCCTCCTTTCCAAGGAGTCCTGCGCCTTCCATTGCACTGAAAGGCAATAGCACGGGGAAGCCTAGGAAGGGGCTGAGTCATGTCGGACACACTTCCTCAGCCTGCTCCTTTCAGGGAAGCAACGCTGGGAGCTAGGAAAGCCTTCTCAAGCTCGGAGAGTGCAAGAGAGATGCAGGCCGCGCACCCGGAAATCTCGGTGCTTGGAGCCAATCTCAGCGTCTCCCAGGGGCAAAGCGAACGCCTCTCTGCCAAATCCAGCTTTGCAGACGCAGGCCGCTAGGCTGCCTCTGCATTGGCGAAGGAAGCTCTCTCCTGCCGCTTCCTGCGAAATCTGCTTCCCAGCCTCAGCGAATCTCAGTGGGAACGGTCTTTCCTCTGGGGCCGTTGCTCCTGGGCCTGGGGCTGCCGCAAGGGCACCACCCTCCCAGGGAAAGGCCAAACACACCCCACATGACTTGGCTCCTCTGGAGAGCTGCAGGCAACCTCAAACTCTCAGGAAGCTTCTCGGCTGAGACGCAGAAGCACTCTGGCTGGGATCTCGCATCCCCTGCCTGGAGGCCCATGGTGCCTGTTTCTCCCTGGGCGTTGCTTCCCCAGAGCGGCCAGGCAACCTCTGCCCCATCTACCCTTCTGCTCTTCCCTTCCAGCTGACAGAGTTCTCCCTGCTCTACTCTAGCCCTAGGAAGTTTGGAGACAACCGGGCTCCTCCTCCTCTGCAAGGAGTCCCGGGGCCCAGTTGGAGTGGAAAGGCGAAACCACAGGCAAGCCCAGGAAAGTGCTGAGTCATGTCTGACACACTCCCTCAGCCTGCTCCTTCATGGCTAGCGAGGCTGTGAGCTAGGAAAGTCTTTGGAAGCTCAGCAAGTGGCAGCGAGATGCAGGCCCCAACCCAGCAATCCCGGTGCTTGGAGCAGGTCTCACAGCCTCCCAGTGCCAAAGCGAGCTCCTCTCTGCCAAATGCAGCTTTGCACACGCAGGCCGCTCTGCTGCCTCTGCATCCACGAAGGAAGCTCTCTAGGCCCGCTTCCTGCGAAATCTGCTTCAGCCTGAGGGAAAAGCCCTTGGAGAGGTCTTTGCTCAGGGGCAGTTGCTCCTGTGCCTGGGGAAGAGGGAAGGGCACCACACTCCCAAGGAAAGGCCAAGACACACTCCACGCGTCTTTGCTCCTCTGGAGGGCGGCATGGAGCCTCCAACTGGGAGGTCGCTTCTCAGCGGAGACGCAGGGGCATTCTGGCTGTGATCCCGCAGCCCCTGCCTGGAGGCCCACGGTGCCTGTTTCTCTCTGGGCGTTGCTTCCACAGTGCGGCCAAGCAACATCTTCACCATGGGCACAACAGCGCTTCCCTTCCGTCTGACAGACGTCTCAGTGCTCTGCTCTAGACCTCTGAAGTGGGGAGACAACCGAGCCCAGCCTCCTTTCCAAGGAGTCCTGCGCCTTCGATTGCACTGAAAGGCAATAGCACGGGGAAGCCTAGGAAGGGGCTGAGTCATGTCGGACACACTTCCTCAGCCTGCTCCTTTCAGGGAAGCAACGCTGGGAGCTAGGAAAGCCTTCTCAAGCTCGGAGAGTGCAAGAGAGATGCAGGCCGCGCACCCGGAAATCTCGGTGCTTGGAGCCAATCTCAGCGTCTCCCAGGGGCAAAGCGAACGCCTCTCTGCCAAATCCAGCTTTGCAGACGCAGGCCGCTAGGCTGCCTCTGCATTGGCGAAGGAAGCTCTCTCCTGCCGCTTCCTGCGAAATCTGCTTCCCAGCCTCAGCGAATCTCAGTGGGAACGGTCTTTCCTCTGGGGCCGTTGCTCCTGGGCCTGGGGCTGCCGCAAGGGCACCACCCTCCCAGGGAAAGGCCAAACACACCCCACATGACTTGGCTCCTCTGGAGAGCTGCAGGCAACCTCAAACTCTCAGGAAGCTTCTCGGCTGAGACGCAGAAGCACTCTGGCTGGGATCTCGCATCCCCTGCCTGGAGGCCCATGGTGCCTGTTTCTCCCTGGGCGTTGCTTCCCCAGAGCGGCCAGGCAACCTCTGCCCCATCTACCCTTCTGCTCTTCCCTTCCAGCTGACAGAGTTCTCCCTGCTCTACTCTAGCCCTAGGAAGTTTGGAGACAACCGGGCTCCTCCTCCTCTGCAAGGAGTCCCGGGGCCCAGTTGGAGTGGAAAGGCGAAACCACAGGCAAGCCCAGGAAAGTGCTGAGTCATGTCTGACACACTCCCTCAGCCTGCTCCTTCATGGCTAGCGAGGCTGTGAGCTAGGAAAGTCTTTGGAAGCTCAGCAAGTGGCAGCGAGATGCAGGCCCCAACCCAGCAATCCCGGTGCTTGGAGCAGGTCTCACAGCCTCCCAGTGCCAAAGCGAGCTCCTCTCTGCCAAATGCAGCTTTGCAGACGCAGGCCGCTCTGCTGCCTCTGCATCCACGAAGGAAGCTCTCTAGGCCCGCTTCCTGCGAAATCTGCTTCAGCCTGAGGGAAAAGCCCTTGGAGAGGTCTTTGCTCAGGGGCAGTTGCTCCTGTGCCTGGGGAAGAGGGAAGGGCACCACACTCCCAAGGAAAGGCCAAGACACACTCCACGCGTCTTTGCTCCTCTGGAGGGCGGCATGGAGCCTCCAACTGGGAGGTCGCTTCTCAGCGGAGACGCAGGGGCATTCTGGCTGTGATCCCGCAGCCCCTGCCTGGAGGCCCACGGTGCCTGTTTCTCTCTGGGCGTTGCTTCCACAGTGCGGCCAAGCAACATCTTCACCATGGGCACAACAGCGCTTCCCTTCCGTCTGACAGACGTCTCAGTGCTCTGCTCTAGACCTCTGAAGTGGGGAGACAACCGAGCCCAGCCTCCTTTCCAAGGAGTCCTGCGCCTTCGATTGCACTGAAAGGCAATAGCACGGGGAAGCCTAGGAAGGGGCTGAGTCATGTCGGACACACTTCCTCAGCCTGCTCCTTTCAGGGAAGCAACGCTGGGAGCTAGGAAAGCCTTCTCAAGCTCGGAGAGTGCAAGAGAGATGCAGGCCGCGCACCCGGAAATCTCGGTGCTTGGAGCCAATCTCAGCGTCTCCCAGGGGCAAAGCGAACGCCTCTCTGCCAAATCCAGCTGTGCAGACGCAGGCCGCTAGGCTGCCTCTGCATTGGCGAAGGAAGCTCTCTCCTGCCGCTTCCTGCGAAATCTGCTTCCCAGCCTCAGCGAATCTCAGTGGGAACGGTCTTTCCTCTGGGGCCGTTGCTCCTGGGCCTGGGGCTGCCGCAAGGGCACCACCCTCCCAGGGAAAGGCCAAACACACCCCACATGACTTGGCTCCTCTGGAGAGCTGCAGGCAACCTCAAACTCTCAGGAAGCTTCTCGGCTGAGACGCAGAAGCACTCTGGCTGGGATCTCGCATCCCCTGCCTGGAGGCCCATGGTGCCTGTTTCTCCCTGGGCGTTGCTTCCCCAGAGCGGCCAGGCAACCTCTGCCCCATCTACCCTTCTGCTCTTCCCTTCCAGCTGACAGAGTTCTCCCTGCTCTACTCTAGCCCTAGGAAGTTTGGAGACAACCGGGCTCCTCCTCCTCTGCAAGGAGTCCCGGGGCCCAGTTGGAGTGGAAAGGCGAAACCACAGGCAAGCCCAGGAAAGTGCTGAGTCATGTCTGACACACTCCCTCAGCCTGCTCCTTCATGGCTAGCGAGGCTGTGAGCTAGGAAAGTCTTTGGAAGCTCAGCAAGTGGCAGCGAGATGCAGGCCCCAACCCAGCAATCCCGGTGCTTGGAGCAGGTCTCACAGCCTCCCAGTGCCAAAGCGAGCTCCTCTCTGCCAAATGCAGCTTTGCAGACGCAGGCCGCTCTGCTGCCTCTGCATCCACGAAGGAAGCTCTCTAGGCCCGCTTCCTGCGAAATCTGCTTCAGCCTGAGGGAAAAGCCCTTGGAGAGGTCTTTGCTCAGGGGCAGTTGCTCCTGTGCCTGGGGAAGAGGGAAGGGCACCACACTCCCAAGGAAAGGCCAAGACACACTCCACGCGTCTTTGCTCCTCTGGAGGGCGGCATGGAGCCTCCAACTGGGAGGTCGCTTCTCAGCGGAGACGCAGGGGCATTCTGGCTGTGATCCCGCAGCCCCTGCCTGGAGGCCCACGGTGCCTGTTTCTCTCTGGGCGTTGCTTCCACAGTGCGGCCAAGCAACATCTTCACCATGGGCACAACAGCGCTTCCCTTCCGTCTGACAGACGTCTCAGTGCTCTGCTCTAGACCTCTGAAGTGGGGAGACAACCGAGCCCAGCCTCCTTTCCAAGGAGTCCTGCGCCTTCCATTGCACTGAAAGGCAATAGCACGGGGAAGCCTAGGAAGGGGCTGAGTCATGTCGGACACACTTCCTCAGCCTGCTCCTTTCAGGGAAGCAACGCTGGGAGCTAGGAAAGCCTTCTCAAGCTCGGAGAGTGCAAGAGAGATGCAGGCCGCGCACCCGGAAATCTCGGTGCTTGGAGCCAATCTCAGCGTCTCCCAGGGGCAAAGCGAACGCCTCTCTGCCAAATCCAGCTTTGCAGACGCAGGCCGCTAGGCTGCCTCTGCATTGGCGAAGGAAGCTCTCTCCTGCCGCTTCCTGCGAAATCTGCTTCCCAGCCTCAGCGAATCTCAGTGGGAACGGTCTTTCCTCTGGGGCCGTTGCTCCTGGGCCTGGGGCTGCCGCAAGGGCACCACCCTCCCAGGGAAAGGCCAAACACACCCCACATGACTTGGCTCCTCTGGAGAGCTGCAGGCAACCTCAAACTCTCAGGAAGCTTCTCGGCTGAGACGCAGAAGCACTCTGGCTGGGATCTCGCATCCCCTGCCTGGAGGCCCATGGTGCCTGTTTCTCCCTGGGCGTTGCTTCCCCAGAGCGGCCAGGCAACCTCTGCCCCATCTACCCTTCTGCTCTTCCCTTCCAGCTGACAGAGTTCTCCCTGCTCTACTCTAGCCCTAGGAAGTTTGGAGACAACCGGGCTCCTCCTCCTGTGCAAGGAGTCCCGGGGCCCAGTTGGAGTGGAAAGGCGAAACCACAGGCAAGCCCAGGAAAGTGCTGAGTCATGTCTGACACACTCCCTCAGCCTGCTCCTTCATGGCTAGCGAGGCTGTGAGCTAGGAAAGTCTTTGGAAGCTCAGCAAGTGGCAGCGAGATGCAGGCCCCAACCCAGCAATCCCGGTGCTTGGAGCAGGTCTCACAGCCTCCCAGTGCCAAAGCGAGCTCCTCTCTGCCAAATGCAGCTTTGCAGACGCAGGCCGCTCTGCTGCCTCTGCATCCACGAAGGAAGCTCTCTAGGCCCGCTTCCTGCGAAATCTGCTTCAGCCTGAGGGAAAAGCCCTTGGAGAGGTCTTTGCTCAGGGGCAGTTGCTCCTGTGCCTGGGGAAGAGGGAAGGGCACCACACTCCCAAGGAAAGGCCAAGACACACTCCACGCGTCTTTGCTCCTCTGGAGGGCGGCATGGAGCCTCCAACTGGGAGGTCGCTTCTCAGCGGAGACGCAGGGGCATTCTGGCTGTGATCCCGCAGCCCCTGCCTGGAGGCCCACGGTGCCTGTTTCTCTCTGGGCGTTGCTTCCACAGTGCGGCCAAGCAACATCTTCACCATGGGCACAACAGCGCTTCCCTTCCGTCTGACAGACGTCTCAGTGCTCTGCTCTAGACCTCTGAAGTGGGGAGACAACCGAGCCCAGCCTCCTTTCCAAGGAGTCCTGCGCCTTCCATTGCACTGAAAGGCAATAGCACGGGGAAGCCTAGGAAGGGGCTGAGTCATGTCGGACACACTTCCTCAGCCTGCTCCTTTCAGGGAAGCAACGCTGGGAGCTAGGAAAGCCTTCTCAAGCTCGGAGAGTGCAAGAGAGATGCAGGCCGCGCACCCGGAAATCTCGGTGCTTGGAGCCAATCTCAGCGTCTCCCAGGGGCAAAGCGAACGCCTCTCTGCCAAATCCAGCTTTGCAGACGCAGGCCGCTAGGCTGCCTCTGCATTGGCGAAGGAAGCTCTCTCCTGCCGCTTCCTGCGAAATCTGCTTCCCAGCCTCAGCGAATCTCAGTGGGAACGGTCTTTCCTCTGGGGCCATTGCTCCTGGGCCTGGGGCTGCCGCAAGGGCACCACCCTCCCAAGGAAAGGCCAAACACACCCCACATGACTTGGCTCCTCTGGAGAGCTGCAGGCAACCTCAAACTCTCAGGAAGCTTCTCGGCTGAGACGCAGAAGCACTCTGGCTGGGATCTCGCATCCCCTGCCTGGAGGCCCATGGTGCCTGTTTCTCCCTGGGCGTTGCTTCCCCAGAGCGGCCAGGCAACCTCTGCCCCATCTACCCTTCTGCTCTTCCCTTCCAGCTGACAGAGTTCTCCCTGCTCTACTCTAGCCCTAGGAAGTTTGGAGACAACCGGGCTCCTCCTCCTCTGCAAGGAGTCCCGGGGCCCAGTTGGAGTGGAAAGGCGAAACCACAGGCAAGCCCAGGAAAGTGCTGAGTCATGTCTGACACACTCCCTCAGCCTGCTCCTTCATGGCTAGCGAGGCTGTGAGCTAGGAAAGTCTTTGGAAGCTCAGCAAGTGGCAGCGAGATGCAGGCCCCAACCCAGCAATCCCGGTGCTTGGAGCAGGTCTCACAGCCTCCCAGTGCCAAAGCGAGCTCCTCTCTGCCAAATGCAGCTTTGCAGACGCAGGCCGCTCTGCTGCCTCTGCATCCACGAAGGAAGCTCTCTAGGCCCGCTTCCTGCGAAATCTGCTTCAGCCTGAGGGAAAAGCCCTTGGAGAGGTCTTTGCTCAGGGGCAGTTGCTCCTGTGCCTGGGGAAGAGGGAAGGGCACCACACTCCCAAGGAAAGGCCAAGACACACTCCACGCGTCTTTGCTCCTCTGGAGGGCGGCATGGAGCCTCCAACTGGGAGGTCGCTTCTCAGCGGAGACGCAGGGGCATTCTGGCTGTGATCCCGCAGCCCCTGCCTGGAGGCCCACGGTGCCTGTTTCTCTCTGGGCGTTGCTTCCACAGTGCGGCCAAGCAACATCTTCACCATGGGCACAACAGCGCTTCCCTTCCGTCTGACAGACGTCTCAGTGCTCTGCTCTAGACCTCTGAAGTGGGGAGACAACCGAGCCCAGCCTCCTTTCCAAGGAGTCCTGCGCCTTCCATTGCACTGAAAGGCAATAGCACGGGGAAGCCTAGGAAGGGGCTGAGTCATGTCGGACACACTTCCTCAGCCTGCTCCTTTCAGGGAAGCAACGCTGGGAGCTAGGAAAGCCTTCTCAAGCTCGGAGAGTGCAAGAGAGATGCAGGCCGCGCACCCGGAAATCTCGGTGCTTGGAGCCAATCTCAGCGTCTCCCAGGGGCAAAGCGAACGCCTCTCTGCCAAATCCAGCTTTGCAGACGCAGGCCGCTAGGCTGCCTCTGCATTGGCGAAGGAAGCTCTCTCCTGCCGCTTCCTGCGAAATCTGCTTCCCAGCCTCAGCGAATCTCAGTGGGAACGGTCTTTCCTCTGGGGCCGTTGCTCCTGGGCCTGGGGCTGCCGCAAGGGCACCACCCTCCCAGGGAAAGGCCAAACACACCCCACATGACTTGGCTCCTCTGGAGAGCTGCAGGCAACCTCAAACTCTCAGGAAGCTTCTCGGCTGAGACGCAGAAGCACTCTGGCTGGGATCTCGCATCCCCTGCCTGGAGGCCCATGGTGCCTGTTTCTCCCTGGGCGTTGCTTCCCCAGAGCGGCCAGGCAACCTCTGCCCCATCTACCCTTCTGCTCTTCCCTTCCAGCTGACAGAGTTCTCCCTGCTCTACTCTAGCCCTAGGAAGTTTGGAGACAACCGGGCTCCTCCTCCTCTGCAAGGAGTCCCGGGGCCCAGTTGGAGTGGAAAGGCGAAACCACAGGCAAGCCCAGGAAAGTGCTGAGTCATGTCTGACACACTCCCTCAGCCTGCTCCTTCATGGCTAGCGAGGCTGTGAGCTAGGAAAGTCTTTGGAAGCTCAGCAAGTGGCAGCGAGATGCAGGCCCCAACCCAGCAATCCCGGTGCTTGGAGCAGGTCTCACAGCCTCCCAGTGCCAAAGCGAGCTCCTCTCTGCCAAATGCAGCTTTGCAGACGCAGGCCGCTCTGCTGCCTCTGCATCCACGAAGGAAGCTCTCTAGGCCCGCTTCCTGCGAAATCTGCTTCAGCCTGAGGGAAAAGCCCTTGGAGAGGTCTTTGCTCAGGGGCAGTTGCTCCTGTGCCTGGGGAAGAGGGAAGGGCACCACACTCCCAAGGAAAGGCCAAGACACACTCCACGCGTCTTTGCTCCTCTGGAGGGCGGCATGGAGCCTCCAACTGGGAGGTCGCTTCTCAGCGGAGACGCAGGGGCATTCTGGCTGTGATCCCGCAGCCCCTGCCTGGAGGCCCACGGTGCCTGTTTCTCTCTGGGCGTTGCTTCCACAGTGCGGCCAAGCAACATCTTCACCATGGGCACAACAGCGCTTCCCTTCCGTCTGACAGACGTCTCAGTGCTCTGCTCTAGACCTCTGAAGTGGGGAGACAACCGAGCCCAGCCTCCTTTCCAAGGAGTCCTGCGCCTTCGATTGCACTGAAAGGCAATAGCACGGGGAAGCCTAGGAAGGGGCTGAGTCATGTCGGACACACTTCCTCAGCCTGCTCCTTTCAGGGAAGCAACGCTGGGAGCTAGGAAAGCCTTCTCAAGCTCGGAGAGTGCAAGAGAGATGCAGGCCGCGCACCCGGAAATCTCGGTGCTTGGAGCCAATCTCAGCGTCTCCCAGGGGCAAAGCGAACGCCTCTCTGCCAAATCCAGCTTTGCAGACGCAGGCCGCTAGGCTGCCTCTGCATTGGCGAAGGAAGCTCTCTCCTGCCGCTTCCTGCGAAATCTGCTTCCCAGCCTCAGCGAATCTCAGTGGGAACGGTCTTTCCTCTGGGGCCGTTGCTCCTGGGCCTGGGGCTGCCGCAAGGGCACCACCCTCCCAGGGAAAGGCCAAACACACCCCACATGACTTGGCTCCTCTGGAGAGCTGCAGGCAACCTCAAACTCTCAGGAAGCTTCTCGGCTGAGACGCAGAAGCACTCTGGCTGGGATCTCGCATCCCCTGCCTGGAGGCCCATGGTGCCTGTTTCTCCCTGGGCGTTGCTTCCCCAGAGCGGCCAGGCAACCTCTGCCCCATCTACCCTTCTGCTCTTCCCTTCCAGCTGACAGAGTTCTCCCTGCTCTACTCTAGCCCTAGGAAGTTTGGAGACAACCGGGCTCCTCCTCCTCTGCAAGGAGTCCCGGGGCCCAGTTGGAGTGGAAAGGCGAAACCACAGGCAAGCCCAGGAAAGTGCTGAGTCATGTCTGACACACTCCCTCAGCCTGCTCCTTCATGGCTAGCGAGGCTGTGAGCTAGGAAAGTCTTTGGAAGCTCAGCAAGTGGCAGCGAGATGCAGGCCCCAACCCAGCAATCCCGGTGCTTGGAGCAGGTCTCACAGCCTCCCAGTGCCAAAGCGAGCTCCTCTCTGCCAAATGCAGCTTTGCAGACGCAGGCCGCTCTGCTGCCTCTGCATCCACGAAGGAAGCTCTCTAGGCCCGCTTCCTGCGAAATCTGCTTCAGCCTGAGGGAAAAGCCCTTGGAGAGGTCTTTGCTCAGGGGCAGTTGCTCCTGTGCCTGGGGAAGAGGGAAGGGCACCACACTCCCAAGGAAAGGCCAAGACACACTCCACGCGTCTTTGCTCCTCTGGAGGGCGGCATGGAGCCTCCAACTGGGAGGTCGCTTCTCAGCGGAGACGCAGGGGCATTCTGGCTGTGATCCCGCAGCCCCTGCCTGGAGGCCCACGGTGCCTGTTTCTCTCTGGGCGTTGCTTCCACAGTGCGGCCAAGCAACATCTTCACCATGGGCACAACAGCGCTTCCCTTCCGTCTGACAGACGTCTCAGTGCTCTGCTCTAGACCTCTGAAGTGGGGAGACAACCGAGCCCAGCCTCCTTTCCAAGGAGTCCTGCGCCTTCCATTGCACTGAAAGGCAATAGCACGGGGAAGCCTAGGAAGGGGCTGAGTCATGTCGGACACACTTCCTCAGCCTGCTCCTTTCAGGGAAGCAACGCTGGGAGCTAGGAAAGCCTTCTCAAGCTCGGAGAGTGCAAGAGAGATGCAGGCCGCGCACCCGGAAATCTCGGTGCTTGGAGCCAATCTCAGCGTCTCCCAGGGGCAAAGCGAACGCCTCTCTGCCAAATCCAGCTGTGCAGACGCAGGCCGCTAGGCTGCCTCTGCATTGGCGAAGGAAGCTCTCTCCTGCCGCTTCCTGCGAAATCTGCTTCCCAGCCTCAGCGAATCTCAGTGGGAACGGTCTTTCCTCTGGGGCCGTTGCTCCTGGGCCTGGGGCTGCCGCAAGGGCACCACCCTCCCAGGGAAAGGCCAAACACACCCCACATGACTTGGCTCCTCTGGAGAGCTGCAGGCAACCTCAAACTCTCAGGAAGCTTCTCGGCTGAGACGCAGAAGCACTCTGGCTGGGATCTCGCATCCCCTGCCTGGAGGCCCATGGTGCCTGTTTCTCCCTGGGCGTTGCTTCCCCAGAGCGGCCAGGCAACCTCTGCCCCATCTACCCTTCTGCTCTTCCCTTCCAGCTGACAGAGTTCTCCCTGCTCTACTCTAGCCCTAGGAAGTTTGGAGACAACCGGGCTCCTCCTCCTCTGCAAGGAGTCCCGGGGCCCAGTTGGAGTGGAAAGGCGAAACCACAGGCAAGCCCAGGAAAGTGCTGAGTCATGTCTGACACACTCCCTCAGCCTGCTCCTTCATGGCTAGCGAGGCTGTGAGCTAGGAAAGTCTTTGGAAGCTCAGCAAGTGGCAGCGAGATGCAGGCCCCAACCCAGCAATCCCGGTGCTTGGAGCAGGTCTCACAGCCTCCCAGTGCCAAAGCGAGCTCCTCTCTGCCAAATGCAGCTTTGCAGACGCAGGCCGCTCTGCTGCCTCTGCATCCACGAAGGAAGCTCTCTAGGCCCGCTTCCTGCGAAATCTGCTTCAGCCTGAGGGAAAAGCCCTTGGAGAGGTCTTTGCTCAGGGGCAGTTGCTCCTGTGCCTGGGGAAGAGGGAAGGGCACCACACTCCCAAGGAAAGGCCAAGACACACTCCACGCGTCTTTGCTCCTCTGGAGGGCGGCATGGAGCCTCCAACTGGGAGGTCGCTTCTCAGCGGAGACGCAGGGGCATTCTGGCTGTGATCCCGCAGCCCCTGCCTGGAGGCCCACGGTGCCTGTTTCTCTCTGGGCGTTGCTTCCACAGTGCGGCCAAGCAACATCTTCACCATGGGCACAACAGCGCTTCCCTTCCGTCTGACAGACGTCTCAGTGCTCTGCTCTAGACCTCTGAAGTGGGGAGACAACCGAGCCCAGCCTCCTTTCCAAGGAGTCCTGCGCCTTCGATTGCACTGAAAGGCAATAGCACGGGGAAGCCTAGGAAGGGGCTGAGTCATGTCGGACACACTTCCTCAGCCTGCTCCTTTCAGGGAAGCAACGCTGGGAGCTAGGAAAGCCTTCTCAAGCTCGGAGAGTGCAAGAGAGATGCAGGCCGCGCACCCGGAAATCTCGGTGCTTGGAGCCAATCTCAGCGTCTCCCAGGGGCAAAGCGAACGCCTCTCTGCCAAATCCAGCTTTGCAGACGCAGGCCGCTAGGCTGCCTCTGCATTGGCGAAGGAAGCTCTCTCCTGCCGCTTCCTGCGAAATCTGCTTCCCAGCCTCAGCGAATCTCAGTGGGAACGGTCTTTCCTCTGGGGCCGTTGCTCCTGGGCCTGGGGCTGCCGCAAGGGCACCACCCTCCCAGGGAAAGGCCAAACACACCCCACATGACTTGGCTCCTCTGGAGAGCTGCAGGCAACCTCAAACTCTCAGGAAGCTTCTCGGCTGAGACGCAGAAGCACTCTGGCTGGGATCTCGCATCCCCTGCCTGGAGGCCCATGGTGCCTGTTTCTCCCTGGGCGTTGCTTCCCCAGAGCGGCCAGGCAACCTCTGCCCCATCTACCCTTCTGCTCTTCCCTTCCAGCTGACAGAGTTCTCCCTGCTCTACTCTAGCCCTAGGAAGTTTGGAGACAACCGGGCTCCTCCTCCTCTGCAAGGAGTCCCGGGGCCCAGTTGGAGTGGAAAGGCGAAACCACAGGCAAGCCCAGGAAAGTGCTGAGTCATGTCTGACACACTCCCTCAGCCTGCTCCTTCATGGCTAGCGAGGCTGTGAGCTAGGAAAGTCTTTGGAAGCTCAGCAAGTGGCAGCGAGATGCAGGCCCCAACCCAGCAATCCCGGTGCTTGGAGCAGGTCTCACAGCCTCCCAGTGCCAAAGCGAGCTCCTCTCTGCCAAATGCAGCTTTGCAGACGCAGGCCGCTCTGCTGCCTCTGCATCCACGAAGGAAGCTCTCTAGGCCCGCTTCCTGCGAAATCTGCTTCAGCCTGAGGGAAAAGCCCTTGGAGAGGTCTTTGCTCAGGGGCAGTTGCTCCTGTGCCTGGGGAAGAGGGAAGGGCACCACACTCCCAAGGAAAGGCCAAGACACACTCCACGCGTCTTTGCTCCTCTGGAGGGCGGCATGGAGCCTCCAACTGGGAGGTCGCTTCTCAGCGGAGACGCAGGGGCATTCTGGCTGTGATCCCGCAGCCCCTGCCTGGAGGCCCACGGTGCCTGTTTCTCTCTGGGCGTTGCTTCCACAGTGCGGCCAAGCAACATCTTCACCATGGGCACAACAGCGCTTCCCTTCCGTCTGACAGACGTCTCAGTGCTCTGCTCTAGACCTCTGAAGTGGGGAGACAACCGAGCCCAGCCTCCTTTCCAAGGAGTCCTGCGCCTTCCATTGCACTGAAAGGCAATAGCACGGGGAAGCCTAGGAAGGGGCTGAGTCATGTCGGACACACTTCCTCAGCCTGCTCCTTTCAGGGAAGCAACGCTGGGAGCTAGGAAAGCCTTCTCAAGCTCGGAGAGTGCAAGAGAGATGCAGGCCGCGCAGCCGGAAATCTCGGTGCTTGGAGCCAATCTCAGCGTCTCCCAGGGGCAAAGCGAACGCCTCTCTGCCAAATCCAGCTTTGCAGACGCAGGCCGCTAGGCTGCCTCTGCATTGGCGAAGGAAGCTCTCTCCTGCCGCTTCCTGCGAAATCTGCTTCCCAGCCTCAGCGAATCTCAGTGGGAACGGTCTTTCCTCTGGGGCCGTTGCTCCTGGGCCTGGGGCTGCCGCAAGGGCACCACCCTCCCAGGGAAAGGCCAAACACACCCCACATGACTTGGCTCCTCTGGAGAGCTGCAGGCAACCTCAAACTCTCAGGAAGCTTCTCGGCTGAGACGCAGAAGCACTCTGGCTGGGATCTCGCATCCCCTGCCTGGAGGCCCATGGTGCCTGTTTCTCCCTGGGCGTTGCTTCCCCAGAGCGGCCAGGCAACCTCTGCCCCATCTACCCTTCTGCTCTTCCCTTCCAGCTGACAGAGTTCTCCCTGCTCTACTCTAGCCCTAGGAAGTTTGGAGACAACCGGGCTCCTCCTCCTCTGCAAGGAGTCCCGGGGCCCAGTTGGAGTGGAAAGGCGAAACCACAGGCAAGCCCAGGAAAGTGCTGAGTCATGTCTGACACACTCCCTCAGCCTGCTCCTTCATGGCTAGCGAGGCTGTGAGCTAGGAAAGTCTTTGGAAGCTCAGCAAGTGGCAGCGAGATGCAGGCCCCAACCCAGCAATCCCGGTGCTTGGAGCAGGTCTCACAGCCTCCCAGTGCCAAAGCGAGCTCCTCTCTGCCAAATGCAGCTTTGCACACGCAGGCCGCTCTGCTGCCTCTGCATCCACGAAGGAAGCTCTCTAGGCCCGCTTCCTGCGAAATCTGCTTCAGCCTGAGGGAAAAGCCCTTGGAGAGGTCTTTGCTCAGGGGCAGTTGCTCCTGTGCCTGGGGAAGAGGGAAGGGCACCACACTCCCAAGGAAAGGCCAAGACACACTCCACGCGTCTTTGCTCCTCTGGAGGGCGGCATGGAGCCTCCAACTGGGAGGTCGCTTCTCAGCGGAGACGCAGGGGCATTCTGGCTGTGATCCCGCAGCCCCTGCCTGGAGGCCCACGGTGCCTGTTTCTCTCTGGGCGTTGCTTCCACAGTGCGGCCAAGCAACATCTTCACCATGGGCACAACAGCGCTTCCCTTCCGTCTGACAGACGTCTCAGTGCTCTGCTCTAGACCTCTGAAGTGGGGAGACAACCGAGCCCAGCCTCCTTTCCAAGGAGTCCTGCGCCTTCCATTGCACTGAAAGGCAATAGCACGGGGAAGCCTAGGAAGGGGCTGAGTCATGTCGGACACACTTCCTCAGCCTGCTCCTTTCAGGGAAGCAACGCTGGGAGCTAGGAAAGCCTTCTCAAGCTCGGAGAGTGCAAGAGAGATGCAGGCCGCGCACCCGGAAATCTCGGTGCTTGGAGCCAATCTCAGCGTCTCCCAGGGGCAAAGCGAACGCCTCTCTGCCAAATCCAGCTGTGCAGACGCAGGCCGCTAGGCTGCCTCTGCATTGGCGAAGGAAGCTCTCTCCTGCCGCTTCCTGCGAAATCTGCTTCCCAGCCTCAGCGAATCTCAGTGGGAACGGTCTTTCCTCTGGGGCCGTTGCTCCTGGGCCTGGGGCTGCCGCAAGGGCACCACCCTCCCAGGGAAAGGCCAAACACACCCCACATGACTTGGCTCCTCTGGAGAGCTGCAGGCAACCTCAAACTCTCAGGAAGCTTCTCGGCTGAGACGCAGAAGCACTCTGGCTGGGATCTCGCATCCCCTGCCTGGAGGCCCATGGTGCCTGTTTCTCCCTGGGCGTTGCTTCCCCAGAGCGGCCAGGCAACCTCTGCCCCATCTACCCTTCTGCTCTTCCCTTCCAGCTGACAGAGTTCTCCCTGCTCTACTCTAGCCCTAGGAAGTTTGGAGACAACCGGGCTCCTCCTCCTCTGCAAGGAGTCCCGGGGCCCAGTTGGAGTGGAAAGGCGAAACCACAGGCAAGCCCAGGAAAGTGCTGAGTCATGTCTGACACACTCCCTCAGCCTGCTCCTTCATGGCTAGCGAGGCTGTGAGCTAGGAAAGTCTTTGGAAGCTCAGCAAGTGGCAGCGAGATGCAGGCCCCAACCCAGCAATCCCGGTGCTTGGAGCAGGTCTCACAGCCTCCCAGTGCCAAAGCGAGCTCCTCTCTGCCAAATGCAGCTTTGCAGACGCAGGCCGCTCTGCTGCCTCTGCATCCACGAAGGAAGCTCTCTAGGCCCGCTTCCTGCGAAATCTGCTTCAGCCTGAGGGAAAAGCCCTTGGAGAGGTCTTTGCTCAGGGGCAGTTGCTCCTGTGCCTGGGGAAGAGGGAAGGGCACCACACTCCCAAGGAAAGGCCAAGACACACTCCACGCGTCTTTGCTCCTCTGGAGGGCGGCATGGAGCCTCCAACTGGGAGGTCGCTTCTCAGCGGAGACGCAGGGGCATTCTGGCTGTGATCCCGCAGCCCCTGCCTGGAGGCCCACGGTGCCTGTTTCTCTCTGGGCGTTGCTTCCACAGTGCGGCCAAGCAACATCTTCACCATGGGCACAACAGCGCTTCCCTTCCGTCTGACAGACGTCTCAGTGCTCTGCTCTAGACCTCTGAAGTGGGGAGACAACCGAGCCCAGCCTCCTTTCCAAGGAGTCCTGCGCCTTCGATTGCACTGAAAGGCAATAGCACGGGGAAGCCTAGGAAGGGGCTGAGTCATGTCGGACACACTTCCTCAGCCTGCTCCTTTCAGGGAAGCAACGCTGGGAGCTAGGAAAGCCTTCTCAAGCTCGGAGAGTGCAAGAGAGATGCAGGCCGCGCACCCGGAAATCTCGGTGCTTGGAGCCAATCTCAGCGTCTCCCAGGGGCAAAGCGAACGCCTCTCTGCCAAATCCAGCTTTGCAGACGCAGGCCGCTAGGCTGCCTCTGCATTGGCGAAGGAAGCTCTCTCCTGCCGCTTCCTGCGAAATCTGCTTCCCAGCCTCAGCGAATCTCAGTGGGAACGGTCTTTCCTCTGGGGCCGTTGCTCCTGGGCCTGGGGCTGCCGCAAGGGCACCACCCTCCCAGGGAAAGGCCAAACACACCCCACATGACTTGGCTCCTCTGGAGAGCTGCAGGCAACCTCAAACTCTCAGGAAGCTTCTCGGCTGAGACGCAGAAGCACTCTGGCTGGGATCTCGCATCCCCTGCCTGGAGGCCCATGGTGCCTGTTTCTCCCTGGGCGTTGCTTCCCCAGAGCGGCCAGGCAACCTCTGCCCCATCTACCCTTCTGCTCTTCCCTTCCAGCTGACAGAGTTCTCCCTGCTCTACTCTAGCCCTAGGAAGTTTGGAGACAACCGGGCTCCTCCTCCTCTGCAAGGAGTCCCGGGGCCCAGTTGGAGTGGAAAGGCGAAACCACAGGCAAGCCCAGGAAAGTGCTGAGTCATGTCTGACACACTCCCTCAGCCTGCTCCTTCATGGCTAGCGAGGCTGTGAGCTAGGAAAGTCTTTGGAAGCTCAGCAAGTGGCAGCGAGATGCAGGCCCCAACCCAGCAATCCCGGTGCTTGGAGCAGGTCTCACAGCCTCCCAGTGCCAAAGCGAGCTCCTCTCTGCCAAATGCAGCTTTGCAGACGCAGGCCGCTCTGCTGCCTCTGCATCCACGAAGGAAGCTCTCTAGGCCCGCTTCCTGCGAAATCTGCTTCAGCCTGAGGGAAAAGCCCTTGGAGAGGTCTTTGCTCAGGGGCAGTTGCTCCTGTGCCTGGGGAAGAGGGAAGGGCACCACACTCCCAAGGAAAGGCCAAGACACACTCCACGCGTCTTTGCTCCTCTGGAGGGCGGCATGGAGCCTCCAACTGGGAGGTCGCTTCTCAGCGGAGACGCAGGGGCATTCTGGCTGTGATCCCGCAGCCCCTGCCTGGAGGCCCACGGTGCCTGTTTCTCTCTGGGCGTTGCTTCCACAGTGCGGCCAAGCAACATCTTCACCATGGGCACAACAGCGCTTCCCTTCCGTCTGACAGACGTCTCAGTGCTCTGCTCTAGACCTCTGAAGTGGGGAGACAACCGAGCCCAGCCTCCTTTCCAAGGAGTCCTGCGCCTTCGATTGCACTGAAAGGCAATAGCACGGGGAAGCCTAGGAAGGGGCTGAGTCATGTCGGACACACTTCCTCAGCCTGCTCCTTTCAGGGAAGCAACGCTGGGAGCTAGGAAAGCCTTCTCAAGCTCGGAGAGTGCAAGAGAGATGCAGGCCGCGCACCCGGAAATCTCGGTGCTTGGAGCCAATCTCAGCGTCTCCCAGGGGCAAAGCGAACGCCTCTCTGCCAAATCCAGCTTTGCAGACGCAGGCCGCTAGGCTGCCTCTGCATTGGCGAAGGAAGCTCTCTCCTGCCGCTTCCTGCGAAATCTGCTTCCCAGCCTCAGCGAATCTCAGTGGGAACGGTCTTTCCTCTGGGGCCGTTGCTCCTGGGCCTGGGGCTGCCGCAAGGGCACCACCCTCCCAGGGAAAGGCCAAACACACCCCACATGACTTGGCTCCTCTGGAGAGCTGCAGGCAACCTCAAACTCTCAGGAAGCTTCTCGGCTGAGACGCAGAAGCACTCTGGCTGGGATCTCGCATCCCCTGCCTGGAGGCCCATGGTGCCTGTTTCTCCCTGGGCGTTGCTTCCCCAGAGCGGCCAGGCAACCTCTGCCCCATCTACCCTTCTGCTCTTCCCTTCCAGCTGACAGAGTTCTCCCTGCTCTACTCTAGCCCTAGGAAGTTTGGAGACAACCGGGCTCCTCCTCCTCTGCAAGGAGTCCCGGGGCCCAGTTGGAGTGGAAAGGCGAAACCACAGGCAAGCCCAGGAAAGTGCTGAGTCATGTCTGACACACTCCCTCAGCCTGCTCCTTCATGGCTAGCGAGGCTGTGAGCTAGGAAAGTCTTTGGAAGCTCAGCAAGTGGCAGCGAGATGCAGGCCCCAACCCAGCAATCCCGGTGCTTGGAGCAGGTCTCACAGCCTCCCAGTGCCAAAGCGAGCTCCTCTCTGCCAAATGCAGCTTTGCAGACGCAGGCCGCTCTGCTGCCTCTGCATCCACGAAGGAAGCTCTCTAGGCCCGCTTCCTGCGAAATCTGCTTCAGCCTGAGGGAAAAGCCCTTGGAGAGGTCTTTGCTCAGGGGCAGTTGCTCCTGTGCCTGGGGAAGAGGGAAGGGCACCACACTCCCAAGGAAAGGCCAAGACACACTCCACGCGTCTTTGCTCCTCTGGAGGGCGGCATGGAGCCTCCAACTGGGAGGTCGCTTCTCAGCGGAGACGCAGGGGCATTCTGGCTGTGATCCCGCAGCCCCTGCCTGGAGGCCCACGGTGCCTGTTTCTCTCTGGGCGTTGCTTCCACAGTGCGGCCAAGCAACATCTTCACCATGGGCACAACAGCGCTTCCCTTCCGTCTGACAGACGTCTCAGTGCTCTGCTCTAGACCTCTGAAGTGGGGAGACAACCGAGCCCAGCCTCCTTTCCAAGGAGTCCTGCGCCTTCGATTGCACTGAAAGGCAATAGCACGGGGAAGCCTAGGAAGGGGCTGAGTCATGTCGGACACACTTCCTCAGCCTGCTCCTTTCAGGGAAGCAACGCTGGGAGCTAGGAAAGCCTTCTCAAGCTCGGAGAGTGCAAGAGAGATGCAGGCCGCGCACCCGGAAATCTCGGTGCTTGGAGCCAATCTCAGCGTCTCCCAGGGGCAAAGCGAACGCCTCTCTGCCAAATCCAGCTGTGCAGACGCAGGCCGCTAGGCTGCCTCTGCATTGGCGAAGGAAGCTCTCTCCTGCCGCTTCCTGCGAAATCTGCTTCCCAGCCTCAGCGAATCTCAGTGGGAACGGTCTTTCCTCTGGGGCCGTTGCTCCTGGGCCTGGGGCTGCCGCAAGGGCACCACCCTCCCAGGGAAAGGCCAAACACACCCCACATGACTTGGCTCCTCTGGAGAGCTGCAGGCAACCTCAAACTCTCAGGAAGCTTCTCGGCTGAGACGCAGAAGCACTCTGGCTGGGATCTCGCATCCCCTGCCTGGAGGCCCATGGTGCCTGTTTCTCCCTGGGCGTTGCTTCCCCAGAGCGGCCAGGCAACCTCTGCCCCATCTACCCTTCTGCTCTTCCCTTCCAGCTGACAGAGTTCTCCCTGCTCTACTCTAGCCCTAGGAAGTTTGGAGACAACCGGGCTCCTCCTCCTCTGCAAGGAGTCCCGGGGCCCAGTTGGAGTGGAAAGGCGAAACCACAGGCAAGCCCAGGAAAGTGCTGAGTCATGTCTGACACACTCCCTCAGCCTGCTCCTTCATGGCTAGCGAGGCTGTGAGCTAGGAAAGTCTTTGGAAGCTCAGCAAGTGGCAGCGACATGCAGGCCCCAACCCAGCAATCCCGGTGCTTGGAGCAGGTCTCACAGCCTCCCAGTGCCAAAGCGAGCTCCTCTCTGCCAAATGCAGCTTTGCAGACGCAGGCCGCTCTGCTGCCTCTGCATCCACGAAGGAAGCTCTCTAGGCCCGCTTCCTGCGAAATCTGCTTCAGCCTGAGGGAAAAGCCCTTGGAGAGGTCTTTGCTCAGGGGCAGTTGCTCCTGTGCCTGGGGAAGAGGGAAGGGCACCACACTCCCAAGGAAAGGCCAAGACACACTCCACGCGTCTTTGCTCCTCTGGAGGGCGGCATGGAGCCTCCAACTGGGAGGTCGCTTCTCAGCGGAGACGCAGGGGCATTCTGGCTGTGATCCCGCAGCCCCTGCCTGGAGGCCCACGGTGCCTGTTTCTCTCTGGGCGTTGCTTCCACAGTGCGGCCAAGCAACATCTTCACCATGGGCACAACAGCGCTTCCCTTCCGTCTGACAGACGTCTCAGTGCTCTGCTCTAGACCTCTGAAGTGGGGAGACAACCGAGCCCAGCCTCCTTTCCAAGGAGTCCTGCGCCTTCGATTGCACTGAAAGGCAATAGCACGGGGAAGCCTAGGAAGGGGCTGAGTCATGTCGGACACACTTCCTCAGCCTGCTCCTTTCAGGGAAGCAACGCTGGGAGCTAGGAAAGCCTTCTCAAGCTCGGAGAGTGCAAGAGAGATGCAGGCCGCGCACCCGGAAATCTCGGTGCTTGGAGCCAATCTCAGCGTCTCCCAGGGGCAAAGCGAACGCCTCTCTGCCAAATCCAGCTTTGCAGACGCAGGCCGCTAGGCTGCCTCTGCATTGGCGAAGGAAGCTCTCTCCTGCCGCTTCCTGCGAAATCTGCTTCCCAGCCTCAGCGAATCTCAGTGGGAACGGTCTTTCCTCTGGTGCCGTTGCTCCTGGGCCTGGGGCTGCCGCAAGGGCACCACCCTCCCAGGGAAAGGCCAAACACACCCCACATGACTTGGCTCCTCTGGAGAGCTGCAGGCAACCTCAAACTCTCAGGAAGCTTCTCGGCTGAGACGCAGAAGCACTCTGGCTGGGATCTCGCATCCCCTGCCTGGAGGCCCATGGTGCCTGTTTCTCCCTGGGCGTTGCTTCCCCAGAGCGGCCAGGCAACCTCTGCCCCATCTACCCTTCTGCTCTTCCCTTCCAGCTGACAGAGTTCTCCCTGCTCTACTCTAGCCCTAGGAAGTTTGGAGACAACCGGGCTCCTCCTCCTCTGCAAGGAGTCCCGGGGCCCAGTTGGAGTGGAAAGGCGAAACCACAGGCAAGCCCAGGAAAGTGCTGAGTCATGTCTGACACACTCCCTCAGCCTGCTCCTTCATGGCTAGCGAGGCTGTGAGCTAGGAAAGTCTTTGGAAGCTCAGCAAGTGGCAGCGAGATGCAGGCCCCAACCCAGCAATCCCGGTGCTTGGAGCAGGTCTCACAGCCTCCCAGTGCCAAAGCGAGCTCCTCTCTGCCAAATGCAGCTTTGCAGACGCAGGCCGCTCTGCTGCCTCTGCATCCACGAAGGAAGCTCTCTAGGCCCGCTTCCTGCCAAATCTGCTTCAGCCTGAGGGAAAAGCCCTTGGAGAGGTCTTTGCTCAGGGGCAGTTGCTCCTGTGCCTGGGGAAGAGGGAAGGGCACCACACTCCCAAGGAAAGGCCAAGACACACTCCACGCGTCTTTGCTCCTCTGGAGGGCGGCATGGAGCCTCCAACTGGGAGGTCGCTTCTCAGCGGAGACGCAGGGGCATTCTGGCTGTGATCCCGCAGCCCCTGCCTGGAGGCCCACGGTGCCTGTTTCTCTCTGGGCGTTGCTTCCACAGTGCGGCCAAGCAACATCTTCACCATGGGCACAACAGCGCTTCCCTTCCGTCTGACAGACGTCTCAGTGCTCTGCTCTAGACCTCTGAAGTGGGGAGACAACCGAGCCCAGCCTCCTTTCCAAGGAGTCCTGCGCCTTCGATTGCACTGAAAGGCAATAGCACGGGGAAGCCTAGGAAGGGGCTGAGTCATGTCGGACACACTTCCTCAGCCTGCTCCTTTCAGGGAAGCAACGCTGGGAGCTAGGAAAGCCTTCTCAAGCTCGGAGAGTGCAAGAGAGATGCAGGCCGCGCACCCGGAAATCTCGGTGCTTGGAGCCAATCTCAGCGTCTCCCAGGGGCAAAGCGAACGCCTCTCTGCCAAATCCAGCTTTGCAGACGCAGGCCGCTAGGCTGCCTCTGCATTGGCGAAGGAAGCTCTCTCCTGCCGCTTCCTGCGAAATCTGCTTCCCAGCCTCAGCGAATCTCAGTGGGAACGGTCTTTCCTCTGGGGCCGTTGCTCCTGGGCCTGGGGCTGCCGCAAGGGCACCACCCTCCCAGGGAAAGGCCAAACACACCCCACATGACTTGGCTCCTCTGGAGAGCTGCAGGCAACCTCAAACTCTCAGGAAGCTTCTCGGCTGAGACGCAGAAGCACTCTGGCTGGGATCTCGCATCCCCTGCCTGGAGGCCCATGGTGCCTGTTTCTCCCTGGGCGTTGCTTCCCCAGAGCGGCCAGGCAACCTCTGCCCCATCTACCCTTCTGCTCTTCCCTTCCAGCTGACAGAGTTCTCCCTGCTCTACTCTAGCCCTAGGAAGTTTGGAGACAACCGGGCTCCTCCTCCTCTGCAAGGAGTCCCGGGGCCCAGTTGGAGTGGAAAGGCGAAACCACAGGCAAGCCCAGGAAAGTGCTGAGTCATGTCTGACACACTCCCTCAGCCTGCTCCTTCATGGCTAGCGAGGCTGTGAGCTAGGAAAGTCTTTGGAAGCTCAGCAAGTGGCAGCGAGATGCAGGCCCCAACCCAGCAATCCCGGTGCTTGGAGCAGGTCTCACAGCCTCCCAGTGCCAAAGCGAGCTCCTCTCTGCCAAATGCAGCTTTGCAGACGCAGGCCACTCTGCTGCCTCTGCATCCACGAAGGAAGCTCTCTAGGCCCGCTTCCTGCGAAATCTGCTTCAGCCTGAGGGAAAAGCCCTTGGAGAGGTCTTTGCTCAGGGGCAGTTGCTCCTGTGCCTGGGGAAGAGGGAAGGGCACCACACTCCCAAGGAAAGGCCAAGACACACTCCACGCGTCTTTGCTCCTCTGGAGGGCGGCATGGAGCCTCCAACTGGGAGGTCGCTTCTCAGCGGAGACGCAGGGGCATTCTGGCTGTGATCCCGCAGCCCCTGCCTGGAGGCCCACGGTGCCTGTTTCTCTCTGGGCGTTGCTTCCACAGTGCGGCCAAGCAACATCTTCACCATGGGCACAACAGCGCTTCCCTTCCGTCTGACAGACGTCTCAGTGCTCTGCTCTAGACCTCTGAAGTGGGGAGACAACCGAGCCCAGCCTCCTTTCCAAGGAGTCCTGCGCCTTCCATTGCACTGAAAGGCAATAGCACGGGGAAGCCTAGGAAGGGGCTGAGTCATGTCGGACACACTTCCTCAGCCTGCTCCTTTCAGGGAAGCAACGCTGGGAGCTAGGAAAGCCTTCTCAAGCTCGGAGAGTGCAAGAGAGATGCAGGCCGCGCACCCGGAAATCTCGGTGCTTGGAGCCAATCTCAGCGTCTCCCAGGGGCAAAGCGAACGCCTCTCTGCCAAATCCAGCTTTGCAGACGCAGGCCGCTAGGCTGCCTCTGCATTGGCGAAGGAAGCTCTCTCCTGCCGCTTCCTGCGAAATCTGCTTCCCAGCCTCAGCGAATCTCAGTGGGAACGGTCTTTCCTCTGGGGCCGTTGCTCCTGGGCCTGGGGCTGCCGCAAGGGCACCACCCTCCCAGGGAAAGGCCAAACACACCCCACATGACTTGGCTCCTCTGGAGAGCTGCAGGCAACCTCAAACTCTCAGGAAGCTTCTCGGCTGAGACGCAGAAGCACTCTGGCTGGGATCTCGCATCCCCTGCCTGGAGGCCCATGGTGCCTGTTTCTCCCTGGGCGTTGCTTCCCCAGAGCGGCCAGGCAACCTCTGCCCCATCTACCCTTCTGCTCTTCCCTTCCAGCTGACAGAGTTCTCCCTGCTCTACTCTAGCCCTAGGAAGTTTGGAGACAACCGGGCTCCTCCTCCTCTGCAAGGAGTCCCGGGGCCCAGTTGGAGTGGAAAGGCGAAACCACAGGCAAGCCCAGGAAAGTGCTGAGTCATGTCTGACACACTCCCTCAGCCTGCTCCTTCATGGCTAGCGAGGCTGTGAGCTAGGAAAGTCTTTGGAAGCTCAGCAAGTGGCAGCGAGATGCAGGCCCCAACCCAGCAATCCCGGTGCTTGGAGCAGGTCTCACAGCCTCCCAGTGCCAAAGCGAGCTCCTCTCTGCCAAATGCAGCTTTGCAGACGCAGGCCGCTCTGCTGCCTCTGCATCCACGAAGGAAGCTCTCTAGGCCCGCTTCCTGCGAAATCTGCTTCAGCCTGAGGGAAAAGCCCTTGGAGAGGTCTTTGCTCAGGGGCAGTTGCTCCTGTGCCTGGGGAAGAGGGAAGGGCACCACACTCCCAAGGAAAGGCCAAGACACACTCCACGCGTCTTTGCTCCTCTGGAGGGCGGCATGGAGCCTCCAACTGGGAGGTCGCTTCTCAGCGGAGACGCAGGGGCATTCTGGCTGTGATCCCGCAGCCCCTGCCTGGAGGCCCACGGTGCCTGTTTCTCTCTGGGCGTTGCTTACACAGTGCGGCCAAGCAACATCTTCACCATGGGCACAACAGCGCTTCCCTTCCGTCTGACAGACGTCTCAGTGCTCTGCTCTAGACCTCTGAAGTGGGGAGACAACCGAGCCCAGCCTCCTTTCCAAGGAGTCCTGCGCCTTGGATTGCACTGAAAGGCAATAGCACGGGGAAGCCTAGGAAGGGGCTGAGTCATGTCGGACACACTTCCTCAGCCTGCTCCTTTCAGGGAAGCAACGCTGGGAGCTAGGAAAGCCTTCTCAAGCTCGGAGAGTGCAAGAGAGATGCAGGCCGCGCACCCGGAAATCTCGGTGCTTGGAGCCAATCTCAGCGTCTCCCAGGGGCAAAGCGAACGCCTCTCTGCCAAATCCAGCTTTGCAGACGCAGGCCGCTAGGCTGCCTCTGCATTGGCGAAGGAAGCTCTCTCCTGCCGCTTCCTGCGAAATCTGCTTCCCAGCCTCAGCGAATCTCAGTGGGAACGGTCTTTCCTCTGGGGCCGTTGCTCCTGGGCCTGGGGCTGCCGCAAGGGCACCACCCTCCCAGGGAAAGGCCAAACACACCCCACATGACTTGGCTCCTCTGGAGAGCTGCAGGCAACCTCAAACTCTCAGGAAGCTTCTCGGCTGAGACGCAGAAGCACTCTGGCTGGGATCTCGCATCCCCTGCCTGGAGGCCCATGGTGCCTGTTTCTCCCTGGGCGTTGCTTCCCCAGAGCGGCCAGGCAACCTCTGCCCCATCTACCCTTCTGCTCTTCCCTTCCAGCTGACAGAGTTCTCCCTGCTCTACTCTAGCCCTAGGAAGTTTGGAGACAACCGGGCTCCTCCTCCTCTGCAAGGAGTCCCGGGGCCCAGTTGGAGTGGAAAGGCGAAACCACAGGCAAGCCCAGGAAAGTGCTGAGTCATGTCTGACACACTCCCTCAGCCTGCTCCTTCATGGCTAGCGAGGCTGTGAGCTAGGAAAGTCTTTGGAAGCTCAGCAAGTGGCAGCGAGATGCAGGCCCCAACCCAGCAATCCCGGTGCTTGGAGCAGGTCTCACAGCCTCCCAGTGCCAAAGCGAGCTCCTCTCTGCCAAATGCAGCTTTGCAGACGCAGGCCGCTCTGCTGCCTCTGCATCCACGAAGGAAGCTCTCTAGGCCCGCTTCCTGCGAAATCTGCTTCAGCCTGAGGGAAAAGCCCTTGGAGAGGTCTTTGCTCAGGGGCAGTTGCTCCTGTGCCTGGGGAAGAGGGAAGGGCACCACACTCCCAAGGAAAGGCCAAGACACACTCCACGCGTCTTTGCTCCTCTGGAGGGCGGCATGGAGCCTCCAACTGGGAGGTCGCTTCTCAGCGGAGACGCAGGGGCATTCTGGCTGTGATCCCGCAGCCCCTGCCTGGAGGCCCACGGTGCCTGTTTCTCTCTGGGCGTTGCTTCCACAGTGCGGCCAAGCAACATCTTCACCATGGGCACAACAGCGCTTCCCTTCCGTCTGACAGACGTCTCAGTGCTCTGCTCTAGACCTCTGAAGTGGGGAGACAACCGAGCCCAGCCTCCTTTCCAAGGAGTCCTGCGCCTTCGATTGCACTGAAAGGCAATAGCACGGGGAAGCCTAGGAAGGGGCTGAGTCATGTCGGAC
The DNA here is from genome assembly GCF_049115385.1 of Moschus berezovskii. NCBI lineage: Eukaryota > Metazoa > Chordata > Mammalia > Artiodactyla > Moschidae > Moschus > Moschus berezovskii. Next base: position 142,644,376 of record NC_142461.1, read on the forward strand.
ACACTTCCTCAGCCTGCTCCTTTCAGGGAAGCAACGCTGGGAGCTAGGAAAGCCTTCTCAAGCTCGGAGAGTGCAAGAGAGATGCAGGCCGCGCACCCGGAAATCTCGGTGCTTGGAGCCAATCTCAGCGTCTCCCAGGGGCAAAGCGAACGCCTCTCTGCCAAATCCAGCTGTGCAGACGCAGGCCGCTAGGCTGCCTCTGCATTGGCGAAGGAAGCTCTCTCCTGCCGCTTCCTGCGAAATCTGCTTCCCAGCCTCAGCGAATCTCAGTGGGAACGGTCTTTCCTCTGGGGCCGTTGCTCCTGGGCCTGGGGCTGCCGCAAGGGCACCACCCTCCCAGGGAAAGGCCAAACACACCCCACATGACTTGGCTCCTCTGGAGAGCTGCAGGCAACCTCAAACTCTCAGGAAGCTTCTCGGCTGAGACGCAGAAGCACTCTGGCTGGGATCTCGCATCCCCTGCCTGGAGGCCCATGGTGCCTGTTTCTCCCTGGGCGTTGCTTCCCCAGAGCGGCCAGGCAACCTCTGCCCCATCTACCCTTCTGCTCTTCCCTTCCAGCTGACAGAGTTCTCCCTGCTCTACTCTAGCCCTAGGAAGTTTGGAGACAACCGGGCTCCTCCTCCTCTGCAAGGAGTCCCGGGGCCCAGTTGGAGTGGAAAGGCGAAACCACAGGCAAGCCCAGGAAAGTGCTGAGTCATGTCTGACACACTCCCTCAGCCTGCTCCTTCATGGCTAGCGAGGCTGTGAGCTAGGAAAGTCTTTGGAAGCTCAGCAAGTGGCAGCGACATGCAGGCCCCAACCCAGCAATCCCGGTGCTTGGAGCAGGTCTCACAGCCTCCCAGTGCCAAAGCGAGCTCCTCTCTGCCAAATGCAGCTTTGCAGACGCAGGCCGCTCTGCTGCCTCTGCATCCACGAAGGAAGCTCTCTAGGCCCGCTTCCTGCGAAATCTGCTTCAGCCTGAGGGAAAAGCCCTTGGAGAGGTCTTTGCTCAGGGGCAGTTGCTCCTGTGCCTGGGGAAGAGGGAAGGGCACCACACTCCCAAGGAAAGGCCAAGACACACTCCACGCGTCTTTGCTCCTCTGGAGGGCGGCATGGAGCCTCCAACTGGGAGGTCGCTTCTCAGCGGAGACGCAGGGGCATTCTGGCTGTGATCCCGCAGCCCCTGCCTGGAGGCCCACGGTGCCTGTTTCTCTCTGGGCGTTGCTTCCACAGTGCGGCCAAGCAACATCTTCACCATGGGCACAACAGCGCTTCCCTTCCGTCTGACAGACGTCTCAGTGCTCTGCTCTAGACCTCTGAAGTGGGGAGACAACCGAGCCCAGCCTCCTTTCCAAGGAGTCCTGCGCCTTCCATTGCACTGAAAGGCAATAGCACGGGGAAGCCTAGGAAGGGGCTGAGTCATGTCGGACACACTTCCTCAGCCTGCTCCTTTCAGGGAAGCAACGCTGGGAGCTAGGAAAGCCTTCTCAAGCTCGGAGAGTGCAAGAGAGATGCAGGCCGCGCACCCGGAAATCTCGGTGCTTGGAGCCAATCTCAGCGTCTCCCAGGGGCAAAGCGAACGCCTCTCTGCCAAATCCAGCTTTGCAGACGCAGGCCGCTAGGCTGCCTCTGCATTGGCGAAGGAAGCTCTCTCCTGCCGCTTCCTGCGAAATCTGCTTCCCAGCCTCAGCGAATCTCAGTGGGAACGGTCTTTCCTCTGGGGCCGTTGCTCCTGGGCCTGGGGCTGCCGCAAGGGCACCACCCTCCCAGGGAAAGGCCAAACACACCCCACATGACTTGGCTCCTCTGGAGAGCTGCAGGCAACCTCAAACTCTCAGGAAGCTTCTCGGCTGAGACGCAGAAGCACTCTGGCTGGGATCTCGCATCCCCTGCCTGGAGGCCCATGGTGCCTGTTTCTCCCTGGGCGTTGCTTCCCCAGAGCGGCCAGGCAACCTCTGCCCCATCTACCCTTCTGCTCTTCCCTTCCAGCTGACAGAGTTCTCCCTGCTCTACTCTAGCCCTAGGAAGTTTGGAGACAACCGGGCTCCTCCTCCTCTGCAAGGAGTCCCGGGGCCCAGTTGGAGTGGAAAGGCGAAACCACAGGCAAGCCCAGGAAAGTGCTGAGTCATGTCTGACACACTCCCTCAGCCTGCTCCTTCATGGCTAGCGAGGCTGTGAGCTAGGAAAGTCTTTGGAAGCTCAGCAAGTGGCAGCGACATGCAGGCCCCAACCCAGCAATCCCGGTGCTTGGAGCAGGTCTCACAGCCTCCCAGTGCCAAAGCGAGCTCCTCTCTGCCAAATGCAGCTTTGCAGACGCAGGCCGCTCTGCTGCCTCTGCATCCACGAAGGAAGCTCTCTAGGCCCGCTTCCTGCGAAATCTGCTTCAGCCTGAGGGAAAAGCCCTTGGAGAGGTCTTTGCTCAGGGGCAGTTGCTCCTGTGCCTGGGGAAGAGGGAAGGGCACCACACTCCCAAGGAAAGGCCAAGACACACTCCACGCGTCTTTGCTCCTCTGGAGGGCGGCATGGAGCCTCCAACTGGGAGGTCGCTTCTCAGCGGAGACGCAGGGGCATTCTGGCTGTGATCCCGCAGCCCCTGCCTGGAGGCCCACGGTGCCTGTTTCTCTCTGGGCGTTGCTTCCACAGTGCGGCCAAGCAACATCTTCACCATGGGCACAACAGCGCTTCCCTTCCGTCTGACAGACGTCTCAGTGCTCTGCTCTAGACCTCTGAAGTGGGGAGACAACCGAGCCCAGCCTCCTTTCCAAGGAGTCCTGCGCCTTCCATTGCACTGAAAGGCAATAGCACGGGGAAGCCTAGGAAGGGGCTGAGTCATGTCGGACACACTTCCTCAGCCTGCTCCTTTCAGGGAAGCAACGCTGGGAGCTAGGAAAGCCTTCTCAAGCTCGGAGAGTGCAAGAGAGATGCAGGCCGCGCACCCGGAAATCTCGGTGCTTGGAGCCAATCTCAGCGTCTCCCAGGGGCAAAGCGAACGCCTCTCTGCCAAATCCAGCTTTGCAGACGCAGGCCGCTAGGCTGCCTCTGCATTGGCGAAGGAAGCTCTCTCCTGCCGCTTCCTGCGAAATCTGCTTCCCAGCCTCAGCGAATCTCAGTGGGAACGGTCTTTCCTCTGGGGCCGTTGCTCCTGGGCCTGGGGCTGCCGCAAGGGCACCACCCTCCCAGGGAAAGGCCAAACACACCCCACATGACTTGGCTCCTCTGGAGAGCTGCAGGCAACCTCAAACTCTCAGGAAGCTTCTCGGCTGAGACGCAGAAGCACTCTGGCTGGGATCTCGCATCCCCTGCCTGGAGGCCCATGGTGCCTGTTTCTCCCTGGGCGTTGCTTCCCCAGAGCGGCCAGGCAACCTCTGCCCCATCTACCCTTCTGCTCTTCCCTTCCAGCTGACAGAGTTCTCCCTGCTCTACTCTAGCCCTAGGAAGTTTGGAGACAACCGGGCTCCTCCTCCTCTGCAAGGAGTCCCGGGGCCCAGTTGGAGTGGAAAGGCGAAACCACAGGCAAGCCCAGGAAAGTGCTGAGTCATGTCTGACACACTCCCTCAGCCTGCTCCTTCATGGCTAGCGAGGCTGTGAGCTAGGAAAGTCTTTGGAAGCTCAGCAAGTGGCAGCGAGATGCAGGCCCCAACCCAGCAATCCCGGTGCTTGGAGCAGGTCTCACAGCCTCCCAGTGCCAAAGCGAGCTCCTCTCTGCCAAATGCAGCTTTGCAGACGCAGGCCGCTCTGCTGCCTCTGCATCCACGAAGGAAGCTCTCTAGGCCCGCTTCCTGCGAAATCTGCTTCAGCCTGAGGGAAAAGCCCTTGGAGAGGTCTTTGCTCAGGGGCAGTTGCTCCTGTGCCTGGGGAAGAGGGAAGGGCACCACACTCCCAAGGAAAGGCCAAGACACACTCCACGCGTCTTTGCTCCTCTGGAGGGCGGCATGGAGCCTCCAACTGGGAGGTCGCTTCTCAGCGGAGACGCAGGGGCATTCTGGCTGTGATCCCGCAGCCCCTGCCTGGAGGCCCACGGTGCCTGTTTCTCTCTGGGCGTTGCTTCCACAGTGCGACCAAGCAACATCTTCACCATGGGCACAACAGCGCTTCCCTTCCGTCTGACAGACGTCTCAGTGCTCTGCTCTAGACCTCTGAAGTGGGGAGACAACCGAGCCCAGCCTCCTTTCCAAGGAGTCCTGCGCCTTCGATTGCACTGAAAGGCAATAGCACGGGGAAGCCTAGGAAGGGGCTGAGTCATGTCGGACACACTTCCTCAGCCTGCTCCTTTCAGGGAAGCAACGCTGGGAGCTAGGAAAGCCTTCTCAAGCTCGGAGAGTGCAAGAGAGATGCAGGCCGCGCACCCGGAAATCTCGGTGCTTGGAGCCAATCTCAGCGTCTCCCAGGGGCAAAGCGAACGCCTCTCTGCCAAATCCAGCTTTGCAGACGCAGGCCGCTAGGCTGCCTCTGCATTGGCGAAGGAAGCTCTCTCCTGCCGCTTCCTGCGAAATCTGCTTCCCAGCCTCAGCGAATCTCAGTGGGAACGGTCTTTCCTCTGGGGCCGTTGCTCCTGGGCCTGGGGCTGCCGCAAGGGCACCACCCTCCCAGGGAAAGGCCAAACACACCCCACATGACTTGGCTCCTCTGGAGAGCTGCAGGCAACCTCAAACTCTCAGGAAGCTTCTCGGCTGAGACGCAGAAGCACTCTGGCTGGGATCTCGCATCCCCTGCCTGGAGGCCCATGGTGCCTGTTTCTCCCTGGGCGTTGCTTCCCCAGAGCGGCCAGGCAACCTCTGCCCCATCTACCCTTCTGCTCTTCCCTTCCAGCTGACAGAGTTCTCCCTGCTCTACTCTAGCCCTAGGAAGTTTGGAGACAACCGGGCTCCTCCTCCTCTGCAAGGAGTCCCGGGGCCCAGTTGGAGTGGAAAGGCGAAACCACAGGCAAGCCCAGGAAAGTGCTGAGTCATGTCTGACACACTCCCTCAGCCTGCTCCTTCATGGCTAGCGAGGCTGTGAGCTAGGAAAGTCTTTGGAAGCTCAGCAAGTGGCAGCGAGATGCAGGCCCCAACCCAGCAATCCCGGTGCTTGGAGCAGGTCTCACAGCCTCCCAGTGCCAAAGCGAGCTCCTCTCTGCCAAATGCAGCTTTGCAGACGCAGGCCGCTCTGCTGCCTCTGCATCCACGAAGGAAGCTCTCTAGGCCCGCTTCCTGCGAAATCTGCTTCAGCCTGAGGGAAAAGCCCTTGGAGAGGTCTTTGCTCAGGGGCAGTTGCTCCTGTGCCTGGGGAAGAGGGAAGGGCACCACACTCCCAAGGAAAGGCCAAGACACACTCCACGCGTCTTTGCTCCTCTGGAGGGCGGCATGGAGCCTCCAACTGGGAGGTCGCTTCTCAGCGGAGACGCAGGGGCATTCTGGCTGTGATCCCGCAGCCCCTGCCTGGAGGCCCACGGTGCCTGTTTCTCTCTGGGCGTTGCTTCCACAGTGCGGCCAAGCAACATCTTCACCATGGGCACAACAGCGCTTCCCTTCCGTCTGACAGACGTCTCAGTGCTCTGCTCTAGACCTCTGAAGTGGGGAGACAACCGAGCCCAGCCTCCTTTCCAAGGAGTCCTGCGCCTTCCATTGCACTGAAAGGCAATAGCACGGGGAAGCCTAGGAAGGGGCTGAGTCATGTCGGACACACTTCCTCAGCCTGCTCCTTTCAGGGAAGCAACGCTGGGAGCTAGGAAAGCCTTCTCAAGCTCGGAGAGTGCAAGAGAGATGCAGGCCGCGCACCCGGAAATCTCGGTGCTTGGAGCCAATCTCAGCGTCTCCCAGGGGCAAAGCGAACGCCTCTCTGCCAAATCCAGCTTTGCAGACGCAGGCCGCTAGGCTGCCTCTGCATTGGCGAAGGAAGCTCTCTCCTGCCGCTTCCTGCGAAATCTGCTTCCCAGCCTCAGCGAATCTCAGTGGGAACGGTCTTTCCTCTGGGGCCGTTGCTCCTGGGCCTGGGGCTGCCGCAAGGGCACCACCCTCCCAGGGAAAGGCCAAACACACCCCACATGACTTGGCTCCTCTGGAGAGCTGCAGGCAACCTCAAACTCTCAGGAAGCTTCTCGGCTGAGACGCAGAAGCACTCTGGCTGGGATCTCGCATCCCCTGCCTGGAGGCCCATGGTGCCTGTTTCTCCCTGGGCGTTGCTTCCCCAGAGCGGCCAGGCAACCTCTGCCCCATCTACCCTTCTGCTCTTCCCTTCCAGCTGACAGAGTTCTCCCTGCTCTACTCTAGCCCTAGGAATTTTGGAGACAACCGGGCTCCTCCTCCTCTGCAAGGAGTCCCGGGGCCCAGTTGGAGTGGAAAGGCGAAACCACAGGCAAGCCCAGGAAAGTGCTGAGTCATGTCTGACACACTCCCTCAGCCTGCTCCTTCATGGCTAGCGAGGCTGTGAGCTAGGAAAGTCTTTGGAAGCTCAGCAAGTGGCAGCGAGATGCAGGCCCCAACCCAGCAATCCCGGTGCTTGGAGCAGGTCTCACAGCCTCCCAGTGCCAAAGCGAGCTCCTCTCTGCCAAATGCAGCTTTGCACACGCAGGCCGCTCTGCTGCCTCTGCATCCACGAAGGAAGCTCTCTAGGCCCGCTTCCTGCGAAATCTGCTTCAGCCTGAGGGAAAAGCCCTTGGAGAGGTCTTTGCTCAGGGGCAGTTGCTCCTGTGCCTGGGGAAGAGGGAAGGGCACCACACTCCCAAGGAAAGGCCAAGACACACTCCACGCGTCTTTGCTCCTCTGGAGGGCGGCATGGAGCCTCCAACTGGGAGGTCGCTTCTCAGCGGAGACGCAGGGGCATTCTGGCTGTGATCCCGCAGCCCCTGCCTGGAGGCCCACGGTGCCTGTTTCTCTCTGGGCGTTGCTTCCACAGTGCGGCCAAGCAACATCTTCACCATGGGCACAACAGCGCTTCCCTTCCGTCTGACAGACGTCTCAGTGCTCTGCTCTAGACCTCTGAAGTGGGGAGACAACCGAGCCCAGCCTCCTTTCCAAGGAGTCCTGCGCCTTCGATTGCACTGAAAGGCAATAGCACGGGGAAGCCTAGGAAGGGGCTGAGTCATGTCGGACACACTTCCTCAGCCTGCTCCTTTCAGGGAAGCAACGCTGGGAGCTAGGAAAGCCTTCTCAAGCTCGGAGAGTGCAAGAGAGATGCAGGCCGCGCACCCGGAAATCTCGGTGCTTGGAGCCAATCTCAGCGTCTCCCAGGGGCAAAGCGAACGCCTCTCTGCCAAATCCAGCTTTGCAGACGCAGGCCGCTAGGCTGCCTCTGCATTGGCGAAGGAAGCTCTCTCCTGCCGCTTCCTGCGAAATCTGCTTCCCAGCCTCAGCGAATCTCAGTGGGAACGGTCTTTCCTCTGGGGCCGTTGCTCCTGGGCCTGGGGCTGCCGCAAGGGCACCACCCTCCCAGGGAAAGGCCAAACACACCCCACATGACTTGGCTCCTCTGGAGAGCTGCAGGCAACCTCAAACTCTCAGGAAGCTTCTCGGCTGAGACGCAGAAGCACTCTGGCTGGGATCTCGCATCCCCTGCCTGGAGGCCCATGGTGCCTGTTTCTCCCTGGGCGTTGCTTCCCCAGAGCGGCCAGGCAACCTCTGCCCCATCTACCCTTCTGCTCTTCCCTTCCAGCTGACAGAGTTCTCCCTGCTCTACTCTAGCCCTAGGAAGTTTGGAGACAACCGGGCTCCTCCTCCTCTGCAAGGAGTCCCGGGGCCCAGTTGGAGTGGAAAGGCGAAACCACAGGCAAGCCCAGGAAAGTGCTGAGTCATGTCTGACACACTCCCTCAGCCTGCTCCTTCATGGCTAGCGAGGCTGTGAGCTAGGAAAGTCTTTGGAAGCTCAGCAAGTGGCAGCGAGATGCAGGCCCCAACCCAGCAATCCCGGTGCTTGGAGCAGGTCTCACAGCCTCCCAGTGCCAAAGCGAGCTCCTCTCTGCCAAATGCAGCTTTGCACACGCAGGCCGCTCTGCTGCCTCTGCATCCACGAAGGAAGCTCTCTAGGCCCGCTTCCTGCGAAATCTGCTTCAGCCTGAGGGAAAAGCCCTTGGAGAGGTCTTTGCTCAGGGGCAGTTGCTCCTGTGCCTGGGGAAGAGGGAAGGGCACCACACTCCCAAGGAAAGGCCAAGACACACTCCACGCGTCTTTGCTCCTCTGGAGGGCGGCATGGAGCCTCCAACTGGGAGGTCGCTTCTCAGCGGAGACGCAGGGGCATTCTGGCTGTGATCCCGCAGCCCCTGCCTGGAGGCCCACGGTGCCTGTTTCTCTCTGGGCGTTGCTTCCACAGTGCGGCCAAGCAACATCTTCACCATGGGCACAACAGCGCTTCCCTTCCGTCTGACAGACGTCTCAGTGCTCTGCTCTAGACCTCTGAAGTGGGGAGACAACCGAGCCCAGCCTCCTTTCCAAGGAGTCCTGCGCCTTCCATTGCACTGAAAGGCAATAGCACGGGGAAGCCTAGGAAGGGGCTGAGTCATGTCGGACACACTTCCTCAGCCTGCTCCTTTCAGGGAAGCAACGCTGGGAGCTAGGAAAGCCTTCTCAAGCTCGGAGAGTGCAAGAGAGATGCAGGCCGCGCACCCGGAAATCTCGGTGCTTGGAGCCAATCTCAGCGTCTCCCAGGGGCAAAGCGAACGCCTCTCTGCCAAATCCAGCTTTGCAGACGCAGGCCGCTAGGCTGCCTCTGCATTGGCGAAGGAAGCTCTCTCCTGCCGCTTCCTGCGAAATCTGCTTCCCAGCCTCAGCGAATCTCAGTGGGAACGGTCTTTCCTCTGGGGCCGTTGCTCCTGGGCCTGGGGCTGCCGCAAGGGCACCACCCTCCCAGGGAAAGGCCAAACACACCCCACATGACTTGGCTCCTCTGGAGAGCTGCAGGCAACCTCAAACTCTCAGGAAGCTTCTCGGCTGAGACGCAGAAGCACTCTGGCTGGGATCTCGCATCCCCTGCCTGGAGGCCCATGGTGCCTGTTTCTCCCTGGGCGTTGCTTCCCCAGAGCGGCCAGGCAACCTCTGCCCCATCTACCCTTCTGCTCTTCCCTTCCAGCTGACAGAGTTCTCCCTGCTCTACTCTAGCCCTAGGAAGTTTGGAGACAACCGGGCTCCTCCTCCTCTGCAAGGAGTCCCGGGGCCCAGTTGGAGTGGAAAGGCGAAACCACAGGCAAGCCCAGGAAAGTGCTGAGTCATGTCTGACACACTCCCTCAGCCTGCTCCTTCATGGCTAGCGAGGCTGTGAGCTAGGAAAGTCTTTGGAAGCTCAGCAAGTGGCAGCGAGATGCAGGCCCCAACCCAGCAATCCCGGTGCTTGGAGCAGGTCTCACAGCCTCCCAGTGCCAAAGCGAGCTCCTCTCTGCCAAATGCAGCTTTGCAGACGCAGGCCGCTCTGCTGCCTCTGCATCCACGAAGGAAGCTCTCTAGGCCCGCTTCCTGCGAAATCTGCTTCAGCCTGAGGGAAAAGCCCTTGGAGAGGTCTTTGCTCAGGGGCAGTTGCTCCTGTGCCTGGGGAAGAGGGAAGGGCACCACACTCCCAAGGAAAGGCCAAGACACACTCCACGCGTCTTTGCTCCTCTGGAGGGCGGCATGGAGCCTCCAACTGGGAGGTCGCTTCTCAGCGGAGACGCAGGGGCATTCTGGCTGTGATCCCGCAGCCCCTGCCTGGAGGCCCACGGTGCCTGTTTCTCTCTGGGCGTTGCTTCCACAGTGCGGCCAAGCAACATCTTCACCATGGGCACAACAGCGCTTCCCTTCCGTCTGACAGACGTCTCAGTGCTCTGCTCTAGACCTCTGAAGTGGGGAGACAACCGAGCCCAGCCTCCTTTCCAAGGAGTCCTGCGCCTTCCATTGCACTGAAAGGCAATAGCACGGGGAAGCCTAGGAAGGGGCTGAGTCATGTCGGACACACTTCCTCAGCCTGCTCCTTTCAGGGAAGCAACGCTGGGAGCTAGGAAAGCCTTCTCAAGCTCGGAGAGTGCAAGAGAGATGCAGGCCGCGCACCCGGAAATCTCGGTGCTTGGAGCCAATCTCAGCGTCTCCCAGGGGCAAAGCGAACGCCTCTCTGCCAAATCCAGCTTTGCAGACGCAGGCCGCTAGGCTGCCTCTGCATTGGCGAAGGAAGCTCTCTCCTGCCGCTTCCTGCGAAATCTGCTTCCCAGCCTCAGCGAATCTCAGTGGGAACGGTCTTTCCTCTGGGGCCGTTGCTCCTGGGCCTGGGGCTGCCGCAAGGGCACCACCCTCCCAGGGAAAGGCCAAACACACCCCACATGACTTGGCTCCTCTGGAGAGCTGCAGGCAACCTCAAACTCTCAGGAAGCTTCTCGGCTGAGACGCAGAAGCACTCTGGCTGGGATCTCGCATCCCCTGCCTGGAGGCCCATGGTGCCTGTTTCTCCCTGGGCGTTGCTTCCCCAGAGCGGCCAGGCAACCTCTGCCCCATCTACCCTTCTGCTCTTCCCTTCCAGCTGACAGAGTTCTCCCTGCTCTACTCTAGCCCTAGGAAGTTTGGAGACAACCGGGCTCCTCCTCCTCTGCAAGGAGTCCCGGGGCCCAGTTGGAGTGGAAAGGCGAAACCACAGGCAAGCCCAGGAAAGTGCTGAGTCATGTCTGACACACTCCCTCAGCCTGCTCCTTCATGGCTAGCGAGGCTGTGAGCTAGGAAAGTCTTTGGAAGCTCAGCAAGTGGCAGCGAGATGCAGGCCCCAACCCAGCAATCCCGGTGCTTGGAGCAGGTCTCACAGCCTCCCAGTGCCAAAGCGAGCTCCTCTCTGCCAAATGCAGCTTTGCAGACGCAGGCCGCTCTGCTGCCTCTGCATCCACGAAGGAAGCTCTCTAGGCCCGCTTCCTGCGAAATCTGCTTCAGCCTGAGGGAAAAGCCCTTGGAGAGGTCTTTGCTCAGGGGCAGTTGCTCCTGTGCCTGGGGAAGAGGGAAGGGCACCACACTCCCAAGGAAAGGCCAAGACACACTCCACGCGTCTTTGCTCCTCTGGAGGGCGGCATGGAGCCTCCAACTGGGAGGTCGCTTCTCAGCGGAGACGCAGGGGCATTCTGGCTGTGATCCCGCAGCCCCTGCCTGGAGGCCCACGGTGCCTGTTTCTCTCTGGGCGTTGCTTCCACAGTGCGACCAAGCAACATCTTCACCATGGGCACAACAGCGCTTCCCTTCCGTCTGACAGACGTCTCAGTGCTCTGCTCTAGACCTCTGAAGTGGGGAGACAACCGAGCCCAGCCTCCTTTCCAAGGAGTCCTGCGCCTTCGATTGCACTGAAAGGCAATAGCACGGGGAAGCCTAGGAAGGGGCTGAGTCATGTCGGACACACTTCCTCAGCCTGCTCCTTTCAGGGAAGCAACGCTGGGAGCTAGGAAAGCCTTCTCAAGCTCGGAGAGTGCAAGAGAGATGCAGGCCGCGCACCCGGAAATCTCGGTGCTTGGAGCCAATCTCAGCGTCTCCCAGGGGCAAAGCGAACGCCTCTCTGCCAAATCCAGCTTTGCAGACGCAGGCCGCTAGGCTGCCTCTGCATTGGCGAAGGAAGCTCTCTCCTGCCGCTTCCTGCGAAATCTGCTTCCCAGCCTCAGCGAATCTCAGTGGGAACGGTCTTTCCTCTGGGGCCGTTGCTCCTGGGCCTGGGGCTGCCGCAAGGGCACCACCCTCCCAGGGAAAGGCCAAACACACCCCACATGACTTGGCTCCTCTGGAGAGCTGCAGGCAACCTCAAACTCTCAGGAAGCTTCTCGGCTGAGACGCAGAAGCACTCTGGCTGGGATCTCGCATCCCCTGCCTGGAGGCCCATGGTGCCTGTTTCTCCCTGGGCGTTGCTTCCCCAGAGCGGCCAGGCAACCTCTGCCCCATCTACCCTTCTGCTCTTCCCTTCCAGCTGACAGAGTTCTCCCTGCTCTACTCTAGCCCTAGGAAGTTTGGAGACAACCGGGCTCCTCCTCCTCTGCAAGGAGTCCCGGGGCCCAGTTGGAGTGGAAAGGCGAAACCACAGGCAAGCCCAGGAAAGTGCTGAGTCATGTCTGACACACTCCCTCAGCCTGCTCCTTCATGGCTAGCGAGGCTGTGAGCTAGGAAAGTCTTTGGAAGCTCAGCAAGTGGCAGCGAGATGCAGGCCCCAACCCAGCAATCCCGGTGCTTGGAGCAGGTCTCACAGCCTCCCAGTGCCAAAGCGAGCTCCTCTCTGCCAAATGCAGCTTTGCACACGCAGGCCGCTCTGCTGCCTCTGCATCCACGAAGGAAGCTCTCTAGGCCCGCTTCCTGCGAAATCTGCTTCAGCCTGAGGGAAAAGCCCTTGGAGAGGTCTTTGCTCAGGGGCAGTTGCTCCTGTGCCTGGGGAAGAGGGAAGGGCACCACACTCCCAAGGAAAGGCCAAGACACACTCCACGCGTCTTTGCTCCTCTGGAGGGCGGCATGGAGCCTCCAACTGGGAGGTCGCTTCTCAGCGGAGACGCAGGGGCATTCTGGCTGTGATCCCGCAGCCCCTGCCTGGAGGCCCACGGTGCCTGTTTCTCTCTGGGCGTTGCTTCCACAGTGCGGCCAAGCAACATCTTCACCATGGGCACAACAGCGCTTCCCTTCCGTCTGACAGACGTCTCAGTGCTCTGCTCTAGACCTCTGAAGTGGGGAGACAACCGAGCCCAGCCTCCTTTCCAAGGAGTCCTGCGCCTTCGATTGCACTGAAAGGCAATAGCACGGGGAAGCCTAGGAAGGGGCTGAGTCATGTCGGACACACTTCCTCAGCCTGCTCCTTTCAGGGAAGCAACGCTGGGAGCTAGGAAAGCCTTCTCAAGCTCGGAGAGTGCAAGAGAGATGCAGGCCGCGCACCCGGAAATCTCGGTGCTTGGAGCCAATCTCAGCGTCTCCCAGGGGCAAAGCGAACGCCTCTCTGCCAAATCCAGCTTTGCAGACGCAGGCCGCTAGGCTGCCTCTGCATTGGCGAAGGAAGCTCTCTCCTGCCGCTTCCTGCGAAATCTGCTTCCCAGCCTCAGCGAATCTCAGTGGGAACGGTCTTTCCTCTGGGGCCGTTGCTCCTGGGCCTGGGGCTGCCGCAAGGGCACCACCCTCCCAGGGAAAGGCCAAACACACCCCACATGACTTGGCTCCTCTGGAGAGCTGCAGGCAACCTCAAACTCTCAGGAAGCTTCTCGGCTGAGACGCAGAAGCACTCTGGCTGGGATCTCGCATCCCCTGCCTGGAGGCCCATGGTGCCTGTTTCTCCCTGGGCGTTGCTTCCCCAGAGCGGCCAGGCAACCTCTGCCCCATCTACCCTTCTGCTCTTCCCTTCCAGCTGACAGAGTTCTCCCTGCTCTACTCTAGCCCTAGGAAGTTTGGAGACAACCGGGCTCCTCCTCCTCTGCAAGGAGTCCCGGGGCCCAGTTGGAGTGGAAAGGCGAAACCACAGGCAAGCCCAGGAAAGTGCTGAGTCATGTCTGACACACTCCCTCAGCCTGCTCCTTCATGGCTAGCGAGGCTGTGAGCTAGGAAAGTCTTTGGAAGCTCAGCAAGTGGCAGCGAGATGCAGGCCCCAACCCAGCAATCCCGGTGCTTGGAGCAGGTCTCACAGCCTCCCAGTGCCAAAGCGAGCTCCTCTCTGCCAAATGCAGCTTTGCAGACGCAGGCCGCTCTGCTGCCTCTGCATCCACGAAGGAAGCTCTCTAGGCCCGCTTCCTGCGAAATCTGCTTCAGCCTGAGGGAAAAGCCCTTGGAGAGGTCTTTGCTCAGGGGCAGTTGCTCCTGTGCCTGGGGAAGAGGGAAGGGCACCACACTCCCAAGGAAAGGCCAAGACACACTCCACGCGTCTTTGCTCCTCTGGAGGGCGGCATGGAGCCTCCAACTGGGAGGTCGCTTCTCAGCGGAGACGCAGGGGCATTCTGGCTGTGATCCCGCAGCCCCTGCCTGGAGGCCCACGGTGCCTGTTTCTCTCTGGGCGTTGCTTCCACAGTGCGGCCAAGCAACATCTTCACCATGGGCACAACAGCGCTTCCCTTCCGTCTGACAGACGTCTCAGTGCTCTGCTCTAGACCTCTGAAGTGGGGAGACAACCGAGCCCAGCCTCCTTTCCAAGGAGTCCTGCGCCTTCGATTGCACTGAAAGGCAATAGCACGGGGAAGCCTAGGAAGGGGCTGAGTCATGTCGGACACACTTCCTCAGCCTGCTCCTTTCAGGGAAGCAACGCTGGGAGCTAGGAAAGCCTTCTCAAGCTCGGAGAGTGCAAGAGAGATGCAGGCCGCGCACCCGGAAATCTCGGTGCTTGGAGCCAATCTCAGCGTCTCCCAGGGGCAAAGCGAACGCCTCTCTGCCAAATCCAGCTTTGCAGACGCAGGCCGCTAGGCTGCCTCTGCATTGGCGAAGGAAGCTCTCTCCTGCCGCTTCCTGCGAAATCTGCTTCCCAGCCTCAGCGAATCTCAGTGGGAACGGTCTTTCCTCTGGGGCCGTTGCTCCTGGGCCTGGGGCTGCCGCAAGGGCACCACCCTCCCAGGGAAAGGCCAAACACACCCCACATGACTTGGCTCCTCTGGAGAGCTGCAGGCAACCTCAAACTCTCAGGAAGCTTCTCGGCTGAGACGCAGAAGCACTCTGGCTGGGATCTCGCATCCCCTGCCTGGAGGCCCATGGTGCCTGTTTCTCCCTGGGCGTTGCTTCCCCAGAGCGGCCAGGCAACCTCTGCCCCATCTACCCTTCTGCTCTTCCCTTCCAGCTGACAGAGTTCTCCCTGCTCTACTCTAGCCCTAGGAAGTTTGGAGACAACCGGGCTCCTCCTCCTCTGCAAGGAGTCCCGGGGCCCAGTTGGAGTGGAAAGGCGAAACCACAGGCAAGCCCAGGAAAGTGCTGAGTCATGTCTGACACACTCCCTCAGCCTGCTCCTTCATGGCTAGCGAGGCTGTGAGCTAGGAAAGTCTTTGGAAGCTCAGCAAGTGGCAGCGAGATGCAGGCCCCAACCCAGCAATCCCGGTGCTTGGAGCAGGTCTCACAGCCTCCCAGTGCCAAAGCGAGCTCCTCTCTGCCAAATGCAGCTTTGCAGACGCAGGCCGCTCTGCTGCCTCTGCATCCACGAAGGAAGCTCTCTAGGCCCGCTTCCTGCGAAATCTGCTTCAGCCTGAGGGAAAAGCCCTTGGAGAGGTCTTTGCTCAGGGGCAGTTGCTCCTGTGCCTGGGGAAGAGGGAAGGGCACCACACTCCCAAGGAAAGGCCAAGACACACTCCACGCGTCTTTGCTCCTCTGGAGGGCGGCATGGAGCCTCCAACTGGGAGGTCGCTTCTCAGCGGAGACGCAGGGGCATTCTGGCTGTGATCCCGCAGCCCCTGCCTGGAGGCCCACGGTGCCTGTTTCTCTCTGGGCGTTGCTTCCACAGTGCGGCCAAGCAACATCTTCACCATGGGCACAACAGCGCTTCCCTTCCGTCTGACAGACGTCTCAGTGCTCTGCTCTAGACCTCTGAAGTGGGGAGACAACCGAGCCCAGCCTCCTTTCCAAGGAGTCCTGCGCCTTCGATTGCACTGAAAGGCAATAGCACGGGGAAGCCTAGGAAGGGGCTGAGTCATGTCGGACACACTTCCTCAGCCTGCTCCTTTCAGGGAAGCAACGCTGGGAGCTAGGAAAGCCTTCTCAAGCTCGGAGAGTGCAAGAGAGATGCAGGCCGCGCACCCGGAAATCTCGGTGCTTGGAGCCAATCTCAGCGTCTCCCAGGGGCAAAGCGAACGCCTCTCTGCCAAATCCAGCTTTGCAGACGCAGGCCGCTAGGCTGCCTCTGCATTGGCGAAGGAAGCTCTCTCCTGCCGCTTCCTGCGAAATCTGCTTCCCAGCCTCAGCGAATCTCAGTGGGAACGGTCTTTCCTCTGGGGCCGTTGCTCCTGGGCCTGGGGCTGCCGCAAGGGCACCACCCTCCCAGGGAAAGGCCAAACACACCCCACATGACTTGGCTCCTCTGGAGAGCTGCAGGCAACCTCAAACTCTCAGGAAGCTTCTCGGCTGAGACGCAGAAGCACTCTGGCTGGGATCTCGCATCCCCTGCCTGGAGGCCCATGGTGCCTGTTTCTCCCTGGGCGTTGCTTCCCCAGAGCGGCCAGGCAACCTCTGCCCCATCTACCCTTCTGCTCTTCCCTTCCAGCTGACAGAGTTCTCCCTGCTCTACTCTAGCCCTAGGAAGTTTGGAGACAACCGGGCTCCTCCTCCTCTGCAAGGAGTCCCGGGGCCCAGTTGGAGTGGAAAGGCGAAACCACAGGCAAGCCCAGGAAAGTGCTGAGTCATGTCTGACACACTCCCTCAGCCTGCTCCTTCATGGCTAGCGAGGCTGTGAGCTAGGAAAGTCTTTGGAAGCTCAGCAAGTGGCAGCGAGATGCAGGCCCCAACCCAGCAATCCCGGTGCTTGGAGCAGGTCTCACAGCCTCCCAGTGCCAAAGCGAGCTCCTCTCTGCCAAATGCAGCTTTGCAGACGCAGGCCGCTCTGCTGCCTCTGCATCCACGAAGGAAGCTCTCTAGGCCCGCTTCCTGCGAAATCTGCTTCAGCCTGAGGGAAAAGCCCTTGGAGAGGTCTTTGCTCAGGGGCAGTTGCTCCTGTGCCTGGGGAAGAGGGAAGGGCACCACACTCCCAAGGAAAGGCCAAGACACACTCCACGCGTCTTTGCTCCTCTGGAGGGCGGCATGGAGCCTCCAACTGGGAGGTCGCTTCTCAGCGGAGACGCAGGGGCATTCTGGCTGTGATCCCGCAGCCCCTGCCTGGAGGCCCACGGTGCCTGTTTCTCTCTGGGCGTTGCTTCCACAGTGCGGCCAAGCAACATCTTCACCATGGGCACAACAGCGCTTCCCTTCCGTCTGACAGACGTCTCAGTGCTCTGCTCTAGACCTCTGAAGTGGGGAGACAACCGAGCCCAGCCTCCTTTCCAAGGAGTCCTGCGCCTTCCATTGCACTGAAAGGCAATAGCACGGGGAAGCCTAGGAAGGGGCTGAGTCATGTCGGACACACTTCCTCAGCCTGCTCCTTTCAGGGAAGCAACGCTGGGAGCTAGGAAAGCCTTCTCAAGCTCGGAGAGTGCAAGAGAGATGCAGGCCGCGCACCCGGAAATCTCGGTGCTTGGAGCCAATCTCAGCGTCTCCCAGGGGCAAAGCGAACGCCTCTCTGCCAAATCCAGCTTTGCAGACGCAGGCCGCTAGGCTGCCTCTGCATTGGCGAAGGAAGCTCTCTCCTGCCGCTTCCTGCGAAATCTGCTTCCCAGCCTCAGCGAATCTCAGTGGGAACGGTCTTTCCTCTGGGGCCGTTGCTCCTGGGCCTGGGGCTGCCGCAAGGGCACCACCCTCCCAGGGAAAGGCCAAACACACCCCACATGACTTGGCTCCTCTGGAGAGCTGCAGGCAACCTCAAACTCTCAGGAAGCTTCTCGGCTGAGACGCAGAAGCACTCTGGCTGGGATCTCGCATCCCCTGCCTGGAGGCCCATGGTGCCTGTTTCTCCCTGGGCGTTGCTTCCCCAGAGCGGCCAGGCAACCTCTGCCCCATCTACCCTTCTGCTCTTCCCTTCCAGCTGACAGAGTTCTCCCTGCTCTACTCTAGCCCTAGGAAGTTTGGAGACAACCGGGCTCCTCCTCCTCTGCAAGGAGTCCCGGGGCCCAGTTGGAGTGGAAAGGCGAAACCACAGGCAAGCCCAGGAAAGTGCTGAGTCATGTCTGACACACTCCCTCAGCCTGCTCCTTCATGGCTAGCGAGGCTGTGAGCTAGGAAAGTCTTTGGAAGCTCAGCAAGTGGCAGCGAGATGCAGGCCCCAACCCAGCAATCCCGGTGCTTGGAGCAGGTCTCACAGCCTCCCAGTGCCAAAGCGAGCTCCTCTCTGCCAAATGCAGCTTTGCAGACGCAGGCCGCTCTGCTGCCTCTGCATCCACGAAGGAAGCTCTCTAGGCCCGCTTCCTGCGAAATCTGCTTCAGCCTGAGGGAAAAGCCCTTGGAGAGGTCTTTGCTCAGGGGCAGTTGCTCCTGTGCCTGGGGAAGAGGGAAGGGCACCACACTCCCAAGGAAAGGCCAAGACACACTCCACGCGTCTTTGCTCCTCTGGAGGGCGGCATGGAGCCTCCAACTGGGAGGTCGCTTCTCAGCGGAGACGCAGGGGCATTCTGGCTGTGATCCCGCAGCCCCTGCCTGGAGGCCCACGGTGCCTGTTTCTCTCTGGGCGTTGCTTCCACAGTGCGGCCAAGCAACATCTTCACCATGGGCACAACAGCGCTTCCCTTCCGTCTGACAGACGTCTCAGTGCTCTGCTCTAGACCTCTGAAGTGGGGAGACAACCGAGCCCAGCCTCCTTTCCAAGGAGTCCTGCGCCTTCGATTGCACTGAAAGGCAATAGCACGGGGAAGCCTAGGAAGGGGCTGAGTCATGTCGGACACACTTCCTCAGCCTGCTCCTTTCAGGGAAGCAACGCTGGGAGCTAGGAAAGCCTTCTCAAGCTCGGAGAGTGCAAGAGAGATGCAGGCCGCGCACCCGGAAATCTCGGTGCTTGGAGCCAATCTCAGCGTCTCCCAGGGGCAAAGCGAACGCCTCTCTGCCAAATCCAGCTTTGCAGACGCAGGCCGCTAGGCTGCCTCTGCATTGGCGAAGGAAGCTCTCTCCTGCCGCTTCCTGCGAAATCTGCTTCCCAGCCTCAGCGAATCTCAGTGGGAACGGTCTTTCCTCTGGGGCCGTTGCTCCTGGGCCTGGGGCTGCCGCAAGGGCACCACCCTCCCAGGGAAAGGCCAAACACACCCCACATGACTTGGCTCCTCTGGAGAGCTGCAGGCAACCTCAAACTCTCAGGAAGCTTCTCGGCTGAGACGCAGAAGCACTCTGGCTGGGATCTCGCATCCCCTGCCTGGAGGCCCATGGTGCCTGTTTCTCCCTGGGCGTTGCTTCCCCAGAGCGGCCAGGCAACCTCTGCCCCATCTACCCTTCTGCTCTTCCCTTCCAGCTGACAGAGTTCTCCCTGCTCTACTCTAGCCCTAGGAAGTTTGGAGACAACCGGGCTCCTCCTCCTCTGCAAGGAGTCCCGGGGCCCAGTTGGAGTGGAAAGGCGAAACCACAGGCAAGCCCAGGAAAGTGCTGAGTCATGTCTGACACACTCCCTCAGCCTGCTCCTTCATGGCTAACGAGGCTGTGAGCTAGGAAAGTCTTTGGAAGCTCAGCAAGTGGCAGCGAGATGCAGGCCCCAACCCAGCAATCCCGGTGCTTGGAGCAGGTCTCACAGCCTCCCAGTGCCAAAGCGAGCTCCTCTCTGCCAAATGCAGCTTTGCAGACGCAGGCCGCTCTGCTGCCTCTGCATCCACGAAGGAAGCTCTCTAGGCCCGCTTCCTGCGAAATCTGCTTCAGCCTGAGGGAAAAGCCCTTGGAGAGGTCTTTGCTCAGGGGCAGTTGCTCCTGTGCCTGGGGAAGAGGGAAGGGCACCACACTCCCAAGGAAAGGCCAAGACACACTCCACGCGTCTTTGCTCCTCTGGAGGGCGGCATGGAGCCTCCAACTGGGAGGTCGCTTCTCAGCGGAGACGCAGGGGCATTCTGGCTGTGATCCCGCAGCCCCTGCCTGGAGGCCCACGGTGCCTGTTTCTCTCTGGGCGTTGCTTCCACAGTGCGGCCAAGCAACATCTTCACCATGGGCACAACAGCGCTTCCCTTCCGTCTGACAGACGTCTCAGTGCTCTGCTCTAGACCTCTGAAGTGGGGAGACAACCGAGCCCAGCCTCCTTTCCAAGGAGTCCTGCGCCTTCCATTGCACTGAAAGGCAATAGCACGGGGAAGCCTAGGAAGGGGCTGAGTCATGTCGGACACACTTCCTCAGCCTGCTCCTTTCAGGGAAGCAACGCTGGGAGCTAGGAAAGCCTTCTCAAGCTCGGAGAGTGCAAGAGAGATGCAGGCCGCGCACCCGGAAATCTCGGTGCTTGGAGCCAATCTCAGCGTCTCCCAGGGGCAAAGCGAACGCCTCTCTGCCAAATCCAGCTTTGCAGACGCAGGCCGCTAGGCTGCCTCTGCATTGGCGAAGGAAGCTCTCTCCTGCCGCTTCCTGCGAAATCTGCTTCCCAGCCTCAGCGAATCTCAGTGGGAACGGTCTTTCCTCTGGGGCCGTTGCTCCTGGGCCTGGGGCTGCCGCAAGGGCACCACCCTCCCAGGGAAAGGCCAAACACACCCCACATGACTTGGCTCCTCTGGAGAGCTGCAGGCAACCTCAAACTCTCAGGAAGCTTCTCGGCTGAGACGCAGAAGCACTCTGGCTGGGATCTCGCATCCCCTGCCTGGAGGCCCATGGTGCCTGTTTCTCCCTGGGCGTTGCTTCCCCAGAGCGGCCAGGCAACCTCTGCCCCATCTACCCTTCTGCTCTTCCCTTCCAGCTGACAGAGTTCTCCCTGCTCTACTCTAGCCCTAGGAAGTTTGGAGACAACCGGGCTCCTCCTCCTCTGCAAGGAGTCCCGGGGCCCAGTTGGAGTGGAAAGGCGAAACCACAGGCAAGCCCAGGAAAGTGCTGAGTCATGTCTGACACACTCCCTCAGCCTGCTCCTTCATGGCTAGCGAGGCTGTGAGCTAGGAAAGTCTTTGGAAGCTCAGCAAGTGGCAGCGAGATGCAGGCCCCAACCCAGCAATCCCGGTGCTTGGAGCAGGTCTCACAGCCTCCCAGTGCCAAAGCGAGCTCCTCTCTGCCAAATGCAGCTTTGCAGACGCAGGCCGCTCTGCTGCCTCTGCATCCACGAAGGAAGCTCTCTAGGCCCGCTTCCTGCGAAATCTGCTTCAGCCTGAGGGAAAAGCCCTTGGAGAGGTCTTTGCTTAGGGGCAGTTGCTCCTGTGCCTGGGGAAGAGGGAAGGGCACCACACTCCCAAGGAAAGGCCAAGACACACTCCACGCGTCTTTGCTCCTCTGGAGGGCGGCATGGAGCCTCCAACTGGGAGGTCGCTTCTCAGCGGAGACGCAGGGGCATTCTGGCTGTGATCCCGCAGCCCCTGCCTGGAGGCCCACGGTGCCTGTTTCTCTCTGGGCGTTGCTTCCACAGTGCGGCCAAGCAACATCTTCACCATGGGCACAATAGCGCTTCCCTTCCGTCTGACAGACGTCTCAGTGCTCTGCTCTAGACCTCTGAAGTGGGGAGACAACCGAGCCCAGCCTCCTTTCCAAGGAGTCCTGCGCCTTCCATTGCACTGAAAGGCAATAGCACGGGGAAGCCTAGGAAGGGGCTGAGTCATGTCGGACACACTTCCTCAGCCTGCTCCTTTCAGGGAAGCAACGCTGGGAGCTAGGAAAGCCTTCTCAAGCTCGGAGAGTGCAAGAGAGATGCAGGCCGCGCACCCGGAAATCTCGGTGCTTGGAGCCAATCTCAGCGTCTCCCAGGGGCAAAGCGAACGCCTCTCTGCCAAATCCAGCTTTGCAGACGCAGGCCGCTAGGCTGCCTCTGCATTGGCGAAGGAAGCTCTCTCCTGCCGCTTCCTGCGAAATCTGCTTCCCAGCCTCAGCGAATCTCAGTGGGAACGGTCTTTCCTCTGGGGCCGTTGCTCCTGGGCCTGGGGCTGCCGCAAGGGCACCACCCTCCCAGGGAAAGGCCAAACACACCCCACATGACTTGGCTCCTCTGGAGAGCTGCAGGCAACCTCAAACTCTCAGGAAGCTTCTCGGCTGAGACGCAGAAGCACTCTGGCTGGGATCTCGCATCCCCTGCCTGGAGGCCCATGGTGCCTGTTTCTCCCTGGGCGTTGCTTCCCCAGAGCGGCCAGGCAACCTCTGCCCCATCTACCCTTCTGCTCTTCCCTTCCAGCTGACAGAGTTCTCCCTGCTCTACTCTAGCCCTAGGAAGTTTGGAGACAACCGGGCTCCTCCTCCTCTGCAAGGAGTCCCGGGGCCCAGTTGGAGTGGAAAGGCGAAACCACAGGCAAGCCCAGGAAAGTGCTGAGTCATGTCTGACACACTCCCTCAGCCTGCTCCTTCATGGCTAGCGAGGCTGTGAGCTAGGAAAGTCTTTGGAAGCTCAGCAAGTGGCAGCGAGATGCAGGCCCCAACCCAGCAATCCCGGTGCTTGGAGCAGGTCTCACAGCCTCCCAGTGCCAAAGCGAGCTCCTCTCTGCCAAATGCAGCTTTGCAGACGCAGGCCGCTCTGCTGCCTCTGCATCCACGAAGGAAGCTCTCTAGGCCCGCTTCCTGCGAAATCTGCTTCAGCCTGAGGGAAAAGCCCTTGGAGAGGTCTTTGCTCAGGGGCAGTTGCTCCTGTGCCTGGGGAAGAGGGAAGGGCACCACTCTCCCAAGGAAAGGCCAAGACACACTCCACGCGTCTTTGCTCCTCTGGAGGGCGGCATGGAGCCTCCAACTGGGAGGTCGCTTCTCAGCGGAGACGCAGGGGCATTCTGGCTGTGATCCCGCAGCCCCTGCCTGGAGGCCCACGGTGCCTGTTTCTCTCTGGGCGTTGCTTCCACAGTGCGGCCAAGCAACATCTTCACCATGGGCACAACAGCGCTTCCCTTCCGTCTGACAGACGTCTCAGTGCTCTGCTCTAGACCTCTGAAGTGGGGAGACAACCGAGCCCAGCCTCCTTTCCAAGGAGTCCTGCGCCTTCCATTGCACTGAAAGGCAATAGCACGGGGAAGCCTAGGAAGGGGCTGAGTCATGTCGGACACACTTCCTCAGCCTGCTCCTTTCAGGGAAGCAACGCTGGGAGCTAGGAAAGCCTTCTCAAGCTCGGAGAGTGCAAGAGAGATGCAGGCCGCGCACCCGGAAATCTCGGTGCTTGGAGCCAATCTCAGCGTCTCCCTGGGGCAAAGCGAACGCCTCTCTGCCAAATCCAGCTTTGCAGACGCAGGCCGCTAGGCTGCCTCTGCATTGGCGAAGGAAGCTCTCTCCTGCCGCTTCCTGCGAAATCTGCTTCCCAGCCTCAGCGAATCTCAGTGGGAACGGTCTTTCCTCTGGGGCCGTTGCTCCTGGGCCTGGGGCTGCCGCAAGGGCACCACCCTCCCAGGGAAAGGCCAAACACACCCCACATGACTTGGCTCCTCTGGAGAGCTGCAGGCAACCTCAAACTCTCAGGAAGCTTCTCGGCTGAGACGCAGAAGCACTCTGGCTGGGATCTCGCATCCCCTGCCTGGAGGCCCATGGTGCCTGTTTCTCCCTGGGCGTTGCTTCCCCAGAGCGGCCAGGCAACCTCTGCCCCATCTACCCTTCTGCTCTTCCCTTCCAGCTGACAGAGTTCTCCCTGCTCTACTCTAGCCCTAGGAAGTTTGGAGACAACCGGGCTCCTCCTCCTCTGCAAGGAGTCCCGGGGCCCAGTTGGAGTGGAAAGGCGAAACCACAGGCAAGCCCAGGAAAGTGCTGAGTCATGTCTGACACACTCCCTCAGCCTGCTCCTTCATGGCTAGCGAGGCTGTGAGCTAGGAAAGTCTTTGGAAGCTCAGCAAGTGGCAGCGAGATGCAGGCCCCAACCCAGCAATCCCGGTGCTTGGAGCAGGTCTCACAGCCTCCCAGTGCCAAAGCGAGCTCCTCTCTGCCAAATGCAGCTTTGCAGACGCAGGCCGCTCTGCTGCCTCTGCATCCACGAAGGAAGCTCTCTAGGCCCGCTTCCTGCGAAATCTGCTTCAGCCTGAGGGAAAAGCCCTTGGAGAGGTCTTTGCTCAGGGGCAGTTGCTCCTGTGCCTGGGGAAGAGGGAAGGGCACCACACTCCCAAGGAAAGGCCAAGACACACTCCACGCGTCTTTGCTCCTCTGGAGGGCGGCATGGAGCCTCCCACTGGGAGGTCGCTTCTCAGCGGAGACGCAGGGGCATTCTGGCTGTGATCCCGCAGCCCCTGCCTGGAGGCCCACGGTGCCTGTTTCTCTCTGGGCGTTGCTTCCACAGTGCGGCCAAGCAACATCTTCACCATGGGCACAACAGCGCTTCCCTTCCGTCTGACAGACGTCTCAGTGCTCTGCTCTAGACCTCTGAAGTGGGGAGACAACCGAGCCCAGCCTCCTTTCCAAGGAGTCCTGCGCCTTCCATTGCACTGAAAGGCAATAGCACGGGGAAGCCTAGGAAGGGGCTGAGTCATGTCGGACACACTTCCTCAGCCTGCTCCTTTCAGGGAAGCAACGCTGGGAGCTAGGAAAGCCTTCTCAAGCTCGGAGAGTGCAAGAGAGATGCAGGCCGCGCACCCGGAAATCTCGGTGCTTGGAGCCAATCTCAGCGTCTCCCAGGGGCAAAGCGAACGCCTCTCTGCCAAATCCAGCTTTGCAGACGCAGGCCGCTAGGCTGCCTCTGCATTGGCGAAGGAAGCTCTCTCCTGCCGCTTCCTGCGAAATCTGCTTCCCAGCCTCAGCGAATCTCAGTGGGAACGGTCTTTCCTCTGGGGCCGTTGCTCCTGGGCCTGGGGCTGCCGCAAGGGCACCACCCTCCCAGGGAAAGGCCAAACACACCCCACATGACTTGGCTCCTCTGGAGAGCTGCAGGCAACCTCAAACTCTCAGGAAGCTTCTCGGCTGAGACGCAGAAGCACTCTGGCTGGGATCTCGCATCCCCTGCCTGGAGGCCCATGGTGCCTGTTTCTCCCTGGGCGTTGCTTCCCCAGAGCGGCCAGGCAACCTCTGCCCCATCTACCCTTCTGCTCTTCCCTTCCAGCTGACAGAGTTCTCCCTGCTCTACTCTAGCCCTAGGAAGTTTGGAGACAACCGGGCTCCTCCTCCTCTGCAAGGAGTCCCGGGGCCCAGTTGGAGTGGAAAGGCGAAACCACAGGCAAGCCCAGGAAAGTGCTGAGTCATGTCTGACACACTCCCTCAGCCTGCTCCTTCATGGCTAGCGAGGCTGTGAGCTAGGAAAGTCTTTGGAAGCTCAGCAAGTGGCAGCGAGATGCAGGCCCCAACCCAGCAATCCCGGTGCTTGGAGCAGGTCTCACAGCCTCCCAGTGCCAAAGCGAGCTCCTCTCTGCCAAATGCAGCTTTGCAGACGCAGGCCGCTCTGCTGCCTCTGCATCCACGAAGGAAGCTCTCTAGGCCCGCTTCCTGCGAAATCTGCTTCAGCCTGAGGGAAAAGCCCTTGGAGAGGTCTTTGCTCAGGGGCAGTTGCTCCTGTGCCTGGGGAAGAGGGAAGGGCACCACACTCCCAAGGAAAGGCCAGACACACTCCACACGTCTTTGCTCCTCTGGAGGCCGGCATGGAGCCTCCAACTGGGAGGTCGCTTCTCAGGGGAGACGCAGGGGCATTCTGGCTGTGATCCCGCAGCCCCTGCCTGGAGGCCCACGGTGCCTGTTTCTCTCTGGGCGTTGCTTCCACAGTGCGGCCAAGCAACATCTTCACCATGGGCACAACAGCGCTTCCCTTCCGTCTGACAGACGTCTCAGTGCTCTGCTCTAGACCTCTGAAGTGGGGAGACAACCGAGCCCAGCCTCCTTTCCAAGGAGTCCTGCGCCTTGGATTGCACTGAAAGGCAATAGCACGGGGAAGCCTAGGAAGGGGCTGAGTCATGTCGGACACACTTCCTCAGCCTGCTCCTTTCAGGGAAGCAACGCTGGGAGCTAGGAAAGCCTTCTCAAGCTCGGAGAGTGCAAGAGAGATGCAGGCCGCGCACCCGGAAATCTCGGTGCTTGGAGCCAATCTCAGCGTCTCCCAGGGGCAAAGCGAACGCCTCTCTGCCAAATCCAGCTTTGCAGACGCAGGCCGCTAGGCTGCCTCTGCATTGGCGAAGGAAGCTCTCTCCTGCCGCTTCCTGCGAAATCTGCTTCCCAGCCTCAGCGAATCTCAGTGGGAACGGTCTTTCCTCTGGGGCCGTTGCTCCTGGGCCTGGGGCTGCCGCAAGGGCACCACCCTCCCAGGGAAAGGCCAAACACACCCCACATGACTTGGCTCCTCTGGAGAGCTGCAGGCAACCTCAAACTCTCAGGAAGCTTCTCGGCTGAGACGCAGAAGCACTCTGGCTGGGATCTCGCATCCCCTGCCTGGAGGCCCATGGTGCCTGTTTCTCCCTGGGCGTTGCTTCCCCAGAGCGGCCAGGCAACCTCTGCCCCATCTACCCTTCTGCTCTTCCCTTCCAGCTGACAGAGTTCTCCCTGCTCTACTCTAGCCCTAGGAAGTTTGGAGACAACCGGGCTCCTCCTCCTCTGCAAGGAGTCCCGGGGCCCAGTTGGAGTGGAAAGGCGAAACCACAGGCAAGCCCAGGAAAGTGCTGAGTCATGTCTGACACACTCCCTCAGCCTGCTCCTTCATGGCTAGCGAGGCTGTGAGCTAGGAAAGTCTTTGGAAGCTCAGCAAGTGGCAGCGAGATGCAGGCCCCAACCCAGCAATCCCGGTGCTTGGAGCAGGTCTCACAGCCTCCCAGTGCCAAAGCGAGCTCCTCTCTGCCAAATGCAGCTTTGCACACGCAGGCCGCTCTGCTGCCTCTGCATCCACGAAGGAAGCTCTCTAGGCCCGCTTCCTGCGAAATCTGCTTCAGCCTGAGGGAAAAGCCCTTGGAGAGGTCTTTGCTCAGGGGCAGTTGCTCCTGTGCCTGGGGAAGAGGGAAGGGCACCACACTCCCAAGGAAAGGCCAGACACACTCCACGCGTCTTTGCTCCACTGGAGGGCGGCATGGAGCCTCCAACTGGGAGGTCGCTTCTCAGCGGAGACGCAGGGGCATTCTGGCTGTGATCCCGCAGCCCCTGCCTGGAGGCCCACGGTGCCTGTTTCTCTCTGGGCGTTGCTTCCACAGTGCGGCCAAGCAACATCTTCACCATGGGCACAACAGCGCTTCCCTTCCGTCTGACAGACGTCTCAGTGCTCTGCTCTAGACCTCTGAAGTGGGGAGACAACCGAGCCCAGCCTCCTTTCCAAGGAGTCCTGCGCCTTGGATTGCACTGAAAGGCAATAGCACGGGGAAGCCTAGGAAGGGGCTGAGTCATGTCGGACACACTTCCTCAGCCTGCTCCTTTCAGGGAAGCAACGCTGGGAGCTAGGAAAGCCTTCTCAAGCTCGGAGAGTGCAAGAGAGATGCAGGCCGCGCACCCGGAAATCTCGGTGCTTGGAGCCAATCTCAGCGTCTCCCAGGGGCAAAGCGAACGCCTCTCTGCCAAATCCAGCTGTGCAGACGCAGGCCGCTAGGCTGCCTCTGCATTGGCGAAGGAAGCTCTCTCCTGCCGCTTCCTGCGAAATCTGCTTCTCAGCCTCAGCGAATCTCAGTGGGAACGGTCTTTCCTCTGGGGCCGTTGCTCCTGGGCCTGGGGCTGCCGCAAGGGCACCACCCTCCCAGGGAAAGGCCAAACACACCCCACATGTCTTTGCTCCTCTGGAGAGCTGCAGGCAACCTCAAACTCTCAGGAAGCTTCTCGGCTGAGACGCAGAAGCACGCTGGCTGGGATCTCGCATCCCCTGCCTGGAGGCCCATGGTGCCTGTTTCTCCCTGGGCGTTGCTTCACCAGAGCGGCCAGGCAACCTCTGCCCCATCTACCCTTCTGCTCTTCCCTTCCAGCTGACAGAGTTCTCCCTGCTCTACTCTAGCCCTAGGAAGTTTGGAGACAACCGGGCTCCTCCTCCTCTGCAAGGAGTCCCGGGGCCCAGTTGGAGTGGAAAGGCGAAACCACAGGCAAGCCCAGGAAAGTGCTGAGTCATGTCTGACACACTCCCTCAGCCTGCTCCTTCATGGCTAGCGAGGCTGTGAGCTAGGAAAGTCTTTGGAAGCTCAGCAAGTGGCAGCGAGATGCAGGCCCCAACCCAGCAATCCCGGTGCTTGGAGCAGGTCTCACAGCCTCCCAGTGCCAAAGCGAGCTCCTCTCTGCCAAATGCAGCTTTGCAGACGCAGGCCGCTCTGCTGCCTCTGCATCCACGAAGGAAGCTCTGTAGGCCCGCTTCCTGCGAAATCTGCTTCAACCTGAGGGAAAAGCCCTTGGAGAGGTCTTTGCTCAGGGGCAGTTGCTCCTGTGCCTGGGGAAGAGGGAAGGGCACCACACTCCCAAGGAAAGGCCAGACACACTCCACACGTCTTTGCTCCTCTGGAGGGCGGCATGGAGCCTCCAACTGGGAGGTCGCTTCTCAGCGGAGACGCAGGGGCATTCTGGCTGTGATCCCGCAGCCCCTGCCTGGAGGCCCACGGTGCCTGTTTCTCTCTGGGCATTGCTTCCACAGTGCGGCCAAGCAACATCTTCACCATGGGCACAACAGCGCTTCCCTTCCGTCTGACAGACGTCTCAGTGCTCTGCTCTAGACCTCTGAAGTGGGGAGACAACCGAGCCCAGCCTCCTTTCCAAGGAGTCCTGCGCCTTCGATTGCACTGAAAGGCAATAGCACGGGGAAGCCTAGGAAGGGGCTGAGTCATGTCGGACACACTTCCTCAGCCTGCTCCTTTCAGGGAAGCAACGCTGGGAGCTAGGAAAGCCTTCTCAAGCTCGGAGAGTGCAAGAGAGATGCAGGCCGCGCACCC
This sequence comes from Moschus berezovskii, assembly GCF_049115385.1. Taxonomy (NCBI): domain Eukaryota; kingdom Metazoa; phylum Chordata; class Mammalia; order Artiodactyla; family Moschidae; genus Moschus; species Moschus berezovskii. Next base: position 142,672,671 of record NC_142461.1, read on the forward strand.
GGAAATCTCGGTGCTTGGAGCCAATCTCAGCGTCTCCCAGGGGCAAAGCGAACGCCTCTCTGCCAAATCCAGCTTTGCAGACGCAGGCCGCTAGGCTGCCTCTGCATTGGCGAAGGAAGCTCTCTCCTGCCGCTTCCTGCGAAATCTGCTTCCCAGCCTCAGCGAATCTCAGTGGGAACGGTCTTTCCTCTGGGGCCGTTGCTCCTGGGCCTGGGGCTGCCGCAAGGGCACCACCCTCCCAGGGAAAGGCCAAACACACCCCACATGACTTGGCTCCTCTGGAGAGCTGCAGGCAACCTCAAACTCTCAGGAAGCTTCTCGGCTGAGACGCAGAAGCACTCTGGCTGGGATCTCGCATCCCCTGCCTGGAGGCCCATGGTGCCTGTTTCTCCCTGGGCGTTGCTTCACCAGAGCGGCCAGGCAACCTCTGCCCCATCTACCCTTCTGCTCTTCCCTTCCAGCTGACAGAGTTCTCCCTGCTCTACTCTAGCCCTAGGAAGTTTGGAGACAACCGGGCTCCTCCTCCTCTGCAAGGAGTCCCGGGGCCCAGTTGGAGTGGAAAGGCGAAACCACAGGCAAGCCCAGGAAAGTGCTGAGTCATGTCTGACACACTCCCTCAGCCTGCTCCTTCATGGCTAGCGAGGCTGTGAGCTAGGAAAGTCTTTGGAAGCTCAGCAAGTGGCAGCGAGATGCAGGCCCCAACCCAGCAATCCCGGTGCTTGGAGCAGGTCTCACAGCCTCCCAGTGCCAAAGCGAGCTCCTCTCTGCCAAATGCAGCTTTGCACACGCAGGCCGCTCTGCTGCCTCTGCATCCACGAAGGAAGCTCTCTAGGCCCGCTTCCTGCGAAATCTGCTTCAGCCTGAGGGAAAAGCCCTTGGAGAGGTCTTTGCTCAGGGGCAGTTGCTCCTGTGCCTGGGGAAGAGGGAAGGGCACCACACTCCCAAGGAAAGGCCAAGACACACTCCACGCGTCTTTGCTCCTCTGGAGGGCGGCATGGAGCCTCCAACTGGGAGGTCGCTTCTCAGCGGAGACGCAGGGGCATTCTGGCTGTGATCCCGCAGCCCCTGCCTGGAGGCCCACGGTGCCTGTTTCTCTCTGGGCGTTGCTTCCACAGTGCGGCCAAGCAACATCTTCACCATGGGCACAACAGCGCTTCCCTTCCGTCTGACAGACGTCTCAGTGCTCTGCTCTAGACCTCTGAAGTGGGGAGACAACCGAGCCCAGCCTCCTTTCCAAGGAGTCCTGCGCCTTCGATTGCACTGAAAGGCAATAGCACGGGGAAGCCTAGGAAGGGGCTGAGTCATGTCGGACACACTTCCTCAGCCTGCTCCTTTCAGGGAAGCAACGCTGGGAGCTAGGAAAGCCTTCTCAAGCTCGGAGAGTGCAAGAGAGATGCAGGCCGCGCACCCGGAAATCTCGGTGCTTGGAGCCAATCTCAGCGTCTCCCAGGGGCAAAGCGAACGCCTCTCTGCCAAATCCAGCTTTGCAGACGCAGGCCGCTAGGCTGCCTCTGCATTGGCGAAGGAAGCTCTCTTCTGCCGCTTATTGCGAAATCTGCTTCCCAGCCTCAGCGAATCTCAGTGGGAACGGTCTTTCCTCTGGGGCCGTTGCTCCTGGGCCTGGGGCTGCCGAAAGGGCACCACCCTCCCAGGGAAAGGCCAAACACACCCCACATGTCTTTGCTCCTCTGGAGAGCTGCAGGCAACCTCAAACGCTCAGGAAGCTTCTCGGCTGAGACGCAGAAGCACTCTGGCTGGGATCTCGCATCCCCTGCCTGGAGGCCCATGGTGCCTGTTTCTCCGTGGGCGTTGCTTCACCAGAGCGGCCAGGCAACATCTGCCCCATCTACCCTTCTGCTCTTCCCTTCCAGCTGACAGAGTTCTCCCTGCTCTACTCTAGCCCTAGGAAATTTGGAGACAACCGGGCTCCTCCTCCTGTGCAAGGAGTCCCGGGGCCCAGTTGGAGTGGAAAGTCAAAAACACAGGCAAGCCCAGGAAAGTGCTGGGTCATGTCTGACACACGCCCTCAGCCTGCTCCTTCATGGCTAGCGAGGCTGTGAGCTAGGAAAGTCTTTGGAAGCTCAGCAAGTGGCAGCGAGATGCAGGCCCCAACCCAGCAATCCCGGTGCTTCGAGCAGGCCTCACAGCCTCCCAGTGCCAAAGCGACCTCCCCTCTGCCAAATGCAGCTTTGCACACGCAGGCCGCTCTGCTGCCTCTGCATCCACGAAGGAAGCTCTCTAGGCCCGCTTCCTGCGAAATCTGCTTCAGCCTGAGGGAAAAGCCCTTGGAGAGGACTTTGCTCAGGGGCAGTTGCTCCTGTGCCTGGGGAAGAGGGAAGGGCACCACACTCCCAAGGAAAGGCCATACACACTCCACACGTCTTTGCTCCTCTGGAGGGCGGCATGGAGCCTCCAACTGGGAGGTCGCTTCTCAGCTTAGACGCAGGGGCATTCTGGCTGTGATCCCGCAGCCCCTGCCTGGAGGCCCACAGTGCCTGTTTCTCTCTGGGCGTTGCTTCCACAGTGTGGCCAAGCAACATCTTCACCATGGGCACAACAGCGCTTCCCTTCCGCCTGACAGACGTCTCAGTGCTCTGCTCTACACCTCTGAAGTGGGGAGACAACCGAGCTCAGCCTCCTTTCCAAGGAGTCCTGCGCCTTCCATTGCACTGAAAGGCAATAGCACGCGGAAGCCTAGGAAGGGGCTGAGTCATGTCGGACACACTTCTTCAGCCTGCTCCATTCAGGGAAGCAACCCTGGGAGCTAGGAAAGCCTTCTCAAGCTCGGAAAGTGCAAGAGAGATGCAGGCCGCGCACCCGGAAATCTCGGTGCTTGGAGCCAATCTCAGCGTCTCCCAGGGGCAAAGCGAACGCCTCTCTGCCAAATCTAGCTTTGCAGACGCAGGCCGCTAGGCTGCCTCTGCATTGGCGAAGGAAGCTCCCTCCTCCCGCTTCCTGCGAAATCTGCTTCTCAGCCTGAGCGAATCTCAGTGGGAACGGTCTTTCCTCTGGGGCCGTTGCTCCTGTGACTGGGGCTTCCGCAAGGGCATCACCCTCACAGGGAAAGGCCAAACACACCCCACATGTCTTTGCTCCTCTGGAGAGCTGCAGGCAACCTCAAACTCTCAGGAAGCTTCTCGGCTGAGACGCAGAAGCACTCTGGATGGGATCTCGCATCCCCTGCCTGGAGGCCCATGGTCCTGTTTCTCCCTGGGCGTTGCTTCACCAGAGCGGCCAGGCAACATCTGCCCCATCTACACTTCTGCTCTTCCCTTCCAGCTGACAGAGTTCTCCCTGCTCTACTCTAGCCCTAGGCAGTTTGGAGACAACCGGGCTCCTCCTCCTGTGCAAGGAGTCCCGGGGCCCAGTTGGAGTGGAAAGGCAAAACCACAGGCAAGCCCAGGAAAGTGCTGAGTCATGTCTGACACACTCCCTCAGCCTGCTCCTTCATGGCTAGCGAGGCTGTGAGCTAGGAAAGTCTTTGGAAGCTCAGCAAGTGGCAGCGAGATGCAGGCCCCAACCCAGCAATCCCGGTGCTTGGAGCAGGTCTCACAGCCTCCCAGTGCCAAAGCGAGCTCCTCTCTGCCAAATGCAGCTTTGCAGACGCAGGCCGCTCTGCTGCCTCTGCATCCACGAAGGAAGCTCTCTAGGCCCGCTTCCTGCGAAATCTGCTTCAGCCTGAGGGAAAAGCCCTTGGAGAGGTCTTTGCTCAGGGGCAGTTGCTCCTGTGCCTGGGGAAGAGGGAAGGGCACCACACTCCCAAGGAAAGGCCAAGACACACTCCACGCGTCTTTGCTCCTCTGGAGGGCGGCATGGAGCCTCCAACTGGGAGGTCGCTTCTCAGCGGAGACGCAGGGGCATTCTGGCTGTGATCCCGCAGCCCCTGCCTGGAGGCCCACGGTGCCTGTTTCTCTCTGGGCGTTGCTTCCACAGTGCGGCCAAGCAACATCTTCACCATGGGCACAACAGCGCTTCCCTTCCGTCTGACAGACGTCTCAGTGCTCTGCTCTAGACCTCTGAAGTGGGGAGACAACCGAGCCCAGCCTCCTTTCCAAGGAGTCCTGCGCCTTCGATTGCACTGAAAGGCAATAGCACGGGGAAGCCTAGGAAGGGGCTGAGTCATGTCGGACACACTTCCTCAGCCTGCTCCTTTCAGGGAAGCAACGCTGGGAGCTAGGAAAGCCTTCTCAAGCTCGGAGAGTGCAAGAGAGATGCAGGCCGCGCACCCGGAAATCTCGGTGCTTGGAGCCAATCTCAGCGTCTCCCAGGGGCAAAGCGAACGCCTCTCTGCCAAATCCAGCTTTGCAGACGCAGGCCGCTAGGCTGCCTCTGCATTGGCGAAGGAAGCTCTCTTCTGCCGCTTCCTGCGAAATCTGCTTCCCAGCCTCAGCGAATCTCAGTGGGAACGGTCTTTCCTCTGGGGCCGTTGCTCCTGGGCCTGGGGCTGCCGCAAGGGCACCACCCTCCCAGGGAAAGGCCAAACACACCCCACATGACTTGGCTCCTCTGGAGAGCTGCAGGCAACCTCAAACTCTCAGGAAGCTTCTCGGCTGAGACGCAGAAGCACTCTGGCTGGGATCTCGCATCCCCTGCCTGGAGGCCCATGGTGCCTGTTTCTCCCTGGGCGTTGCTTCACCAGAGCGGCCAGGCAACCTCTGCCCCATCTACCCTTCTGCTCTTCCCTTCCAGCTGACAGAGTTCTCCCTGCTCTACTCTAGCCCTAGGAAGTTTGGAGACAACCGGGCTCCTCCTCCTCTGCAAGGAGTCCCGGGGCCCAGTTGGAGTGGAAAGGCGAAACCACAGGCAAGCCCAGGAAAGTGCTGAGTCATGTCTGACACACTCCCTCAGCCTGCTCCTTCATGGCTAGCGAGGCTGTGAGCTAGGAAAGTCTTTGGAAGCTCAGCAAGTGGCAGCGAGATGCAGGCCCCAACCCAGCAATCCCGGTGCTTGGAGCAGGTCTCACAGCCTCCCAGTGCCAAAGCGAGCTCCTCTCTGCCAAATGCAGCTTTGCACACGCAGGCCGCTCTGCTGCCTCTGCATCCACGAAGGAAGCTCTCTAGGCCCGCTTCCTGCGAAATCTGCTTCAGCCTGAGGGAAAAGCCCTTGGAGAGGTCTTTGCTCAGGGGCAGTTGCTCCTGTGCCTGGGGAAGAGGGAAGGGCACCACACTCCCAAGGAAAGGCCAGACACACTCCACACGTCTTTGCTCCTCTGGAGGGCGGCATGGAGCCTCCAACTGGGAGGTCGCTTCTCAGCGGAGACGCAGGGGCATTCTGGCTGTGATCCCGCAGCCCCTGCCTGGAGGCCCACGGTGCCTGTTTCTCTCTGGGCGTTGCTTCCACAGTGCGGCCAAGCAACATCTTCACCATGGGCACAACAGCGCTTCCCTTCCGTCTGACAGACGTCTCAGTGCTCTGCTCTAGACCTCTGAAGTGGGGAGACAACCGAGCCCAGCCTCCTTTCCAAGGAGTCCTGTGCCTTCGATTGCACTGAAAGGCAATAGCACGGGGAAGCCTAGGAAGGGGCTGAGTCATGTCGGACACACTTCCTCAGCCTGCTCCTTTCAGGGAAGCAACGCTGGGAGCTAGGAAAGCCTTCTCAAGCTCGGAGAGTGCAAGAGAGATGCAGGCCGCGCACCCGGAAATCTCGGTGCTTGGAGCCAATCTCAGCGTCTCCCAGGGGCAAAGCGAACGCCTCTCTGCCAAATCCAGCTGTGCAGACGCAGGCCGCTAGGCTGCCTCTGCATTGGCGAAGGAAGCTCTCTCCTGCCGCTTCCTGCGAAATCTGCTTCCCAGCCTCAGCGAATCTCAGTGGGAACGGTCTTTCCTCTGGGGCCGTTGCTCCTGGGCCTGGGGCTGCCGCAAGGGCACCACCCTCCCAGGGAAAGGCCAAACACACCCCACATGACTTGGCTCCTCTGGAGAGCTGCAGGCAACCTCAAACTCTCAGGAAGCTTCTCGGCTGAGACGCAGAAGCACTCTGGCTGGGATCTCGCATCCCCTGCCTGGAGGCCCATGGTGCCTGTTTCTCCCTGGGCGTTGCTTCACCAGAGCGGCCAGGCAACCTCTGCCCCATCTACCCTTCTGCTCTTCCCTTCCAGCTAACAGAGTTCTCCCTGCTCTACTCTAGCCCTAGGAAGTTTGGAGACAACCGGGCTCCTCCTCCTCTGCAAGGAGTCCCGGGGCCCAGTTGGAGTGGAAAGGCGAAACCACAGGCAAGCCCAGGAAAGTGCTGAGTCATGTCTGACACACTCCCTCAGCCTGCTCCTTCATGGCTAGCGAGGCTGTGAGCTAGGAAAGTCTTTGGAAGCTCAGCAAGTGGCAGCGAGATGCAGGCCCCAACCCAGCAATCCCGGTGCTTGGAGCAGGTCTCACAGCCTCCCAGTGCCAAAGCGAGCTCCTCTCTGCCAAATGCAGCTTTGCAGACGCAGGCCGCTCTGCTGCCTCTGCATCCACGAGGGAAGCTCTCTAGGCCCGCTTCCTGCGAAATCTTCTTCAGCCTGAGGGAAAAGCCCTTGGAGAGGTCTTTGCTCAGGGGCAGTTGCTCCTGTGCCTGGGGAAGAGGGAAGGGCACCACACTCCCAAGGAAAGGCCAGACACACTCCACACGTCTTTGCTCCTCTGGAGGGCGGCATGGAGCCTCCAACTGGGAGGTCGCTTCTCATCGGAGACGCAGGGGCATTCTGGCTGTGATCCCGCAGCCCCTGCCTGGAGGCCCACGGTGCCTGTTTCTCTCTGGGCGTTGCTTCCACAGTGCGGCCAAGCAACATCTTCACCATGGGCACAACAGCGCTTCCCTTCCGTCTGACAGATGTCTCAGTGCTCTGCTCTAGACCTCTGAAGTGGGGAGACAACCGAGCCCAGCCTCCTTTCCAAGGAGTCCTGCGCCTTCGATTGCACTGAAAGGCAATAGCACGGGGAAGCCTAGGAAGGGGCTGAGTCATGTCGGACACACTTCCTCAGCCTGCTCCTTTCAGGGAAGCAACGCTGGGAGCTAGGAAAGCCTTCTCAAGCTCGGAGAGTGCAAGAGAGATGCAGGCCGCGCACCCGGAAATCTCGGTGCTTGGAGCCAATCTCAGCGTCTCCCAGGGGCAAAGCGAACGCCTCTCTGCCAAATCCAGCTTTGCAGACGCAGGCCGTTAGGCTGCCTCTGCATTGGCGAAGGAAGCTCTCTCCTGCCGCTTCCTGCGAAATCTGCTTCTCAGCCTCAGCGAATCTCAGTGGGAACGGTCTTTCCTCTGGGGCCGTTGCTCCTGGGCCTGGGGCTGCCGCAAGGGCACCACCCTCACAGGGAAAGGCCAAACACACCCCACATGTCTTTGCTCCTCTGGAGAGCTGCAGGCAACCTCAAACGCTCAGGAAGCTTCTCGGCTGAGACGCAGAAGCACTCTGGCTGGGATCTCGCATCCCCTGCCTGGAGGCCCATGGTGCCTGTTTCTCCGTGGGCGTTGCTTCACCAGAGCGGCCAGGCAACATCTGCCCCATCTACCCTTCTGCTCTTCCCTTCCAGCTGACAGAGTTCTCCCTGCTCTACTCTAGCCCTAGGAAATTTGGAGACAACCGGGCTCCTCCTCCTGTGCAAGGAGTCCCGGGGCCCAGTTGGAGTGGAAAGGCAAAAACACAGGCAAGCCCAGGAAAGTGCTGGGTCATGTCTGACACACGCCCTCAGCCTGCTCCTTCATGGCTAGCGAGGCTGTGAGCTAGGAAAGTCTTTGGAAGCTCAGCAAGTGGCAGCGAGATGCAGGCCCCAACCCAGCAATCCCGGTGCTTCGAGCAGGCCTCACAGCCTCCCAGTGCCAAAGCGACCTCCCCTCTGCCAAATGCAGCTTTGCACACGCAGGCCGCTCTGCTGCCTCTGCATCCACGAAGGAAGCTCTCTAGGCCCGCTTCCTGCGAAATCTGCTTCAGCCTGAGGGAAAAGCCCTTGGAGAGGACTTTTCTCAGGGGCAGTTGCTCCTGTGCCTGGGGAAGAGGGAAGGGCACCACACTCCCAAGGAAAGGCCATACACACTCCACACGTCTTTGCTCCTCTGGAGGGCGGCATGGAGCCTCCAACTGGGAGGTCGCTTCTCAGCTTAGACGCAGGGGCATTCTGGCTGTGATCCCGCAGCCCCTGCCTGGAGGCCCACAGTGCCTGTTTCTCTCTGGGCGTTGCTTCCACAGTGTGGCCAAGCAACATCTTCACCATGGGCACAACAGCGCTTCCCTTCCGCCTGACAGACGTCTCAGTGCTCTGCTCTACACCTCTGAAGTGGGGAGACAACCGAGCTCAGCCTCCTTTCCAAGGAGTCCTGCGCCTTCCATTGCACTGAAAGGCAATAGCACGCGGAAGCCTAGGAAGGGGCTGAGTCATGTCGGACACACTTCTTCAGCCTGCTCCATTCAGGGAAGCAACCCTGGGAGCTAGGAAAGCCTTCTCAAGCTCGGAAAGTGCAAGAGAGATGCAGGCCGCGCACCCGGAAATCTCGGTGCTTGGAGCCAATCTCAGCGTCTCCCAGGGGCAAAGCGAACGCCTCTCTGCCAAATCCAGCTTTGCAGACGCAGGCCGCTAGGCTGCCTCTGCATTGGCGAAGGAAGCTCCCTCCTCCCGCTTCCTGCGAAATCTGCTTCTCAGCCTGAGCGAATCTCAGTGGGAACGGTCTTTCCTCTGGGGCCGTTGCTCCTGTGACTGGGGCTTCAGCAAGGGCATCACCCTCACAGGGAAAGGCCAAACACACCCCACATGTCTTTGCTCCTCTGGAGAGCTGCAGGCAACCTCAAACTCTCAGGAAGCTTCTCGGCTGAGACGCAGAAGCACTCTGGATGGGATCTCGCATCCCCTGCCTGGAGGCCCATGGTCCTGTTTCTCCCTGGGCGTTGCTTCACCAGAGCGGCCAGGCAACATCTGCCCCATCTACACTTCTGCTCTTCCCTTCCAGCTGACAGAGTTCTCCCTGCTCTACTCTAGCCCTAGGCAGTTTGGAGACAACCGGGCTCCTCCTCCTGTGCAAGGAGTCCCGGGGCCCAGTTGGAGTGGAAAGGCAAAACCACAGGCAAGCCCAGGAAAGTGCTGAGTCATGTCTGACACACTCCCTCAGCCTGCTCCTTCATGGCTAGCGAGGCTGTGAGCTAGGAAAGTCTTTGGAAGCTCAGCAAGTGGCAGCGAGATGCAGGCCCCAACCCAGCAATCCCGGTGCTTGGAGCAGGTCTCACAGCCTCCCAGTGCCAAAGCGAGCTCCTCTCTGCCAAATGCAGCTTTGCAGACGCAGGCCGCTCTGCTGCCTCTGCATCCACGAAGGAAGCTCTCTAGGCCCGCTTCCTGCGAAATCTGCTTCAGCCTGAGGGAAAAGCCCTTGGAGAGGTCTTTGCTCAGGCGCAGTTGCTCCTGTGCCTGGGGAAGAGGGAAGGGCACCACACTCCCAAGGAAAGGCCAGACACACTCCACACGTCTTTGCTCCTCTGGAGGGCGGCATGGAGCCTCCAACTGGGAGGTCGCTTCTCAGCGGAGACGCAGGGGCATTCTGGCTGTGATCCCGCAGCCCCTGCCTGGAGGCCCACGGTGCCTGTTTCTCTCTGGGCGTTGCTTCCACAGTGCGGCCAAGCAACATCTTCACCATGGGCACAACAGCGCTTCCCTTCCGCCTGACAGACGTCTCAGTGCTCTGCTCTACACCTCTGAAGTGGGAAGACAACCGAGCCCAGCCTCCTTTCCAAGGAGTCCTGCGCCTTCCATTGCACTGAAAGGCAATAGCACGGGGAAGCCTAGGAAGGGGCTGAGTCATGTCGGACACACTTCCTCAGCCTGCTCCTTTCAGGGAAGCAACGCTGGGAGCTAGGAAAGCCTTCTCCAGCTCGGAAAGTGCAAGAGAGATGCAGGCCGCGCACCCGGAAATCTCGGTGCTTGGAGCCAATCTCAGCGTCTCCCAGGGGCAAAGAGAACGCCTCTCTGCCAAATCCAGCTTTGCAGACGCAGGCCGCTAGGCTGCCTCTGCATTGGCGAAGGAAGCTCTCTCCTCCCGCTTCCTGCGAAATCTGCTTCTCAGCCTGAGCGAATCTCAGTGGGAACGGTCTTTCCTCTGGGGCCGTTGCCTCTGTGCCTGGGGCTGCCGCAAGGGCACCACCCTCACAGGGAAAGGCCAAACACACCCCACATGTCTTTGCTCGTCTGGAGAGCTGCAGGCAACCTCAAACTCTCAGGAAGCTTTTTGGCTGAGACGCAGAAGCACTCTGGCTGGGATCTCGCATTTCCTGCCTGGAGGCCCATGGTGCCTGTTTCTCCCTGGGCGTTGCTTCACCAGAGCGGCCAGGCAACCTCTGCCCCATCTACCCATCTGCTCTTCCCTTCCAGCTGACAGAGTTCTCCCTGCTCTACTCTAGCCCTAGGAAGTTTGGAGACAACCGGGCTCCTCCTCCTCTGCAAGGAGTCCCGGGGCCCAGTTGGACTGGAAAGGCGAAACCACAGGCAAGCCCAGGAAAGTGCTGATTCATGTCTGTCGCACTCCCTAAGCCTGCTCCTTCATGGCTAGCGAGGCTGTGAGCTAGGAAAGTCTTTGGAAGCTCAGCAAGTGGCAGCGAGATGCAGGCCCCAACCCAGCAATCCCGGTGCTTGGAGCAGGTCTCACAGCCTCCCAGTGCCAAAGCGAGCTCCTCTCTGCCAAATGCAGCTTTGCACACGCAGGCCGCTCTGCTGCCTCTGCATCCACGAAGGAAGCTCTCTAGGCCCGCTTCCTGCCAAATCTGCTTCAGCCTGAGGGAAAAGCCCTTGGAGAGGTCTTTGCTCAGGGGCAGTTGCTCCTGTGCCTGGGGAAGAGGGAAGGGCACCACACTCCCAAGGAAAGGCCAGACACACTCCACACGTCTTTGCTCCTCTGGAGGGCGGCATGGAGCCTCCAACTGGGAGGTCGCTTCTCAACGGAGACGCAGGGGCATTCTGGCTGTGATCCCGCAGCCCCTGCCTGGAGGCCCACGGTGCCTGTTTCTCTCTGGGCGTTGCTTCCACAGTGCGGCCAAGCAGCATCTTCACCATGGGCACAACAGCGCTTCCCTTCCGTCTGACAGACGTCTCAGTGCTCTGCTCTAGACCTCTGAAGTGGGGAGACAACCGAGCCCAGCCTCCTTTCCAAGGAGTCCTGCGCCTTCCATTGCACAGAAAGGCAATAGCACGGGGAAGCCTAGGAAGGGGCTGAGTCATGTCGGACACACTTCCTCAGCCTGCTCCTTTCAGGGAAGCAACGCTGGGAGCTAGGAAAGCCTTCTCAAGCTCGGAGAGTGCAAGAGAGATGCAGGCCGCGCACCCGGAAATCTCGGTGCTTGGAGCCAATCTCAGCGTCTCCCAGGGGCAAAGCGAACGCCTCTCTGCCAAATCCAGCTTTGCAGACGCAGGCCGCTAGGCTGCCTCTGCATTGGCGAAGGAAGCTCTCTCCTGCCGCTTCCTGTGAAATCTGCTTCTCAGCCTCAGCGAATCTCCGTGGGAACGGTCTTTCCTCTGGGGCCGTTGCTCCTGGGCCTGGGGCTGCCGCAAGGGCACCACCCTCCCAGGGAAAGGCCAAACACACCCCACATGTCTTTGCTCCTCTGGAGAGCTGCAGGCAACCTCAAACTCTCAGGAAGCTTCTCGGCTGAGACGCAGAAGCACGCTGGCTGGGATCTCGCATCCCCTGCCTGGAGGCCCATGGTGCCTGTTTCTCCCTGGGCGTTGCTTCACCAGAGCGGCCAGGCAACCTCTGCCCCATCTACCCTTCTGCTCTTCCCTTCCAGCTGACAGAGTTCTCCCTGCTCTCCTCTAGCCCTAGGAAGTTTGGAGACAACCGGGCTCCTCCTCCTCTACAAGGAGTCCCGGGGCCCAGTTGGAGTGGAAAGGCGAAACCACAGGCAAGCCCAGGAAAGTGCTGAGTCATGTCTGACACACTCCCTCAGCCTGCTCCTTCATGGCTAGCGAGGCTGTGAGCTAGGAAAGTCTTTGGAAGCTCAGCAAGTGGCAGCGAGATGCAGGCCCCAACCCAGCAATCCCGGTGCTTGGAGCAGGTCTCACAGCCTCCCAGTGCCAAAGCGAGCTCCTCTCTGCCAAATGCAGCTTTGCACACGCAGGCCGCTCTGCTGCCTCTGCATCCACGAAGGAAGCTCTCTAGGCCCGCTTCCTGCGAAATCTGCTTCAGCCTGAGGGAAAAGCCCTTGGAGAGGTCTTTGCTCAGGGGCAGTTGCTCCTGTGCCTGGGGAAGAGGGAAGGGCACCACACTCCCAAGGAAAGGCCAGACACACTCCACACGTCTTTGCTCCTCTGGAGGGCGGCATGGAGCCTCCAACTGGGAGGTCGCTTCTCAGCGGAGACGCAGGGGCATTCTGGCTGTGATCCCGCAGCCCCTGCCTGGAGGCCCACGGTGCCTGTTTCTCTCTGGGCGTTGCTTCCACAGTGCGGCCAAGCAACATCTTCACCATGGGCACAACAGCGCTTCCCTTCCGTCTGACAGACGTCTCAGTGCTCTGCTCTAGACCTCTGAAGTGGGGAGACAACCGAGCCCAGCCTCCTTTCCAAGGAGTCCTGCGCCTTGGATTGCACTGAAAGGCAATAGCACGGGGAAGCCTAGGAAGGGGCTGAGTCATGTCGGACACACTTCCTCAGCCTGCTCCTTTCAGGGAAGCAACGCTGGGAGCTAGGAAAGCCTTCTCAAGCTCGGAGAGTGCAAGAGAGATGCAGGCCGCGCACCCGGAAATCTCCGTGCTTGGAGCCAATCTCAGCGTCTCCCAGGGGCAAAGCGAACGCCTCTCTGCCAAATCCAGCTTTGCAGACGCAGGCCGCTAGGCTGCCTCTGCATTGGCGAAGGAAGCTCTCTCCTCCCGCTTCCTGCGAAATCTGCTTCTCAGCCTCAGCGAATCTCCGTGGGAACGGTCTTTCCTCTGGGGCCGTTGCTCCTGGGCCTGGGGCTGCCGCAAGGGCACCACCCTCCCAGGGAAAGGCCAAACACACCCCACATGTCTTTGCTCGTCTGGAGAGCTGCAGGCAACCTCAAACTCTCAGGAAGCTTCTCGGCTGAGACGCAGAAGCACGCTGGCTGGGATCTCGCATCCCCTGCCTGGAGGCCCATGGTGCCTGTTTCTCCCTGGGCGTTGCTTCACCAGAGCGGCCAGGCAACCTCTGCCCCATCTACCCTTCTGCTCTTCCCTTCCAGCTGACAGAGTTCTCCCTGCTCTACTCTAGCCCTAGGAAGTTTGGAGACAACCGGGCTCCTCCTCCTCTGCAAGGAGTCCCGGGGCCCAGTTGGAGTGGAAAGGCGAAACCACAGGCAAGCCCAGGAAAGTGCTGAGTCATGTCTGACACACTCCCTCAGCCTGCTCCTTCATGGCTAGCGAGGCTGTGAGCTAGGAAAGTCTTTGGAAGCTCAGCAAGTGGCAGCGAGATGCAGGCCCCAACCCAGCAATCCCGGTGCTTGGAGCAGGTCTCACAGCCTCCCAGTGCCAAAGCGAGCTCCTCTCTGCCAAATGCAGCTTTGCACACGCAGGCCGCTCTGCTGCCTCTGCATCCACGAAGGAAGCTCTCTAGGCCCGCTTCCTGCGAAATCTGCTTCAGCCTGAGGGAAAAGCCCTTGGAGAGGTCTTTGCTCAGGGGCAGTTGCTCCTGTGCCTGGGGAAGAGGGAAGGGCACCACACTCCCAAGGAAAGGCCAGACACACTCCACACGTCTTTGCTCCTCTGGAGGGCGGCATGGAGCCTCCAACTGGGAGGTCGCTTCTCAGCGGAGACGCAGGGGCATTCTGGCTGTGATCCCGCAGCCCCTGCCTGGAGGCCCACGGTGCCTGTTTCTCTCTGGGCGTTGCTTCCACAGTGCGGCCAAGCAACATCTTCACCATGGGCACAACAGCGCTTCCCTTCCGTCTGACAGACGTCTCAGTGCTCTGCTCTAGACCTCTGAAGTGGGGAGACAACCGAGCCCAGCCTCCTTTCCAAGGAGTCCTGCGCCTTCGATTGCACTGAAAGGCAATAGCACGGGGAAGCCTAGGAAGGGGCTGAGTCATGTCGGACACACTTCCTCAGCCTGCTCCTTTCAGGGAAGCAACGCTGGGAGCTAGGAAAGCCTTCTCAAGCTCGGAGAGTGCAAGAGAGATGCAGGCCGCGCACCCGGAAATCTCCGTGCTTGGAGCCAATCTCAGCGTCTCCCAGGGGCAAAGCGAACGCCTCTCTGCCAAATCCAGCTTTGCAGACGCAGGCCGCTAGGCTGCCTCTGCATTGGCGAAGGAAGCTCTCTCCTCCCGCTTCCTGCGAAATCTGCTTCTCAGCCTCAGCGAATCTCAGTGGGAACGGTCTTTCCTCTGGGGCCGTTGCTCCTGGGCCTGGGGCTGCCGCAAGGGCACCACCCTCCCAGGGAAAGGCCAAACACACCCCACATGTCTTTGCTCGTCTGGAGAGCTGCAGGCAACCTCAAACTCTCAGGAAGCTTCTTGGCTGAGACGCAGAAGCACTCTGGCTGTGATCTCGCATTTCCTGCCTGGAGGCCCATGGTGCCTGTTTCTCCCTGGGCGTTGCTTCACCAGAGCGGCCAGGCAACCTCTGCCCCATCTACCCATCTGCTCTTCCCTTCCAGCTGACAGAGTTCTCCCTGCTCTACTCTAGCCCTAGGAAGTTTGGAGACAACAGGGCTCCTCCTCCTCTGCAAGGAGTCCCGGGGCCCAGTTGGAGTGGAAAGGCGAAACCACAGGCAAGCCCAGGAAAGTGCTGAGTCATGTCTGTCGCACTCCCTAAGCCTACTCCTTCATGGCTAGCAAGGCTGTGAGCTAGGAAAGTCTTTGGAAGCTCAGCAAGTGGCAGCGAGATGCAGGCCCCAACCCAGCAATCCCGGTGCTTGGAGCAGGTCTCACAGCCTCCCAGTGCCAAAGCGAGCTCCTCTCTGCCAAATGCAGCTTTGCACACGCAGGCCGCTCTGCTGCCTCTGCATCCACGAAGGAAGCTCTGTAGGCCCGCTTCCTGCGAAATCTGCTTCAGCCTGAGGGAAAAGCCCTTGGAGAGGTCTTTGCTCAGGGGCAGTTGCTCCTGTGCCTGGGGAAGAGGGAAGGGCACCACACTCCCAAGGAAAGGCCAGACACACTCCACACGTCTTTGCTCCTCTGGAGGGCGGCATGGAGCCTCCAACTGGGAGGTCGCTTCTCAGCGGAGACGCAGGGGCATTCTGGCTGTGATCCCGCAGCCCCTGCCTGGAGGCCCACGGTGCCTGTTTCTCTCTGGGCGTTGCTTCCACAGTGCGGCCAAGCAACATCTTCACCATGGGCACAACAGCGCTTCCCTTCCGTCTGACAGACGTCTCAGTGCTCTGCTCTAGACCTCTGAAGTGGGGAGACAACCGAGCCCAGCCTCCTTTCCAAGGAGTCCTGCGCCTTGGATTGCACTGAAGGCAACAGCACGGGGAAGCCTAGGAAGGGGCTGAGTCATGTCGGACACACTTCCTCAGCCTGCTCCTTTCAGGGAAGCAACGCTGGGAGCTAGGAAAGCCTTCTCAAGCTCGGAGAGTGCAAGAGAGATGCAGGCCGCGCACCCGGAAATCTCGGTGCTTGGAGCCAATCTCAGCGTCTCCCAGGGGCAAAGCGAACGCCTCTCTGCCAAATCCAGCTTTGCAGACGCAGGCCGCTAGGCTGCCTCTGCATTGGCGAAGGAAGCTCTCTCCTGCCGCTTCCTGTGAAATCTGCTTCTCAGCCTCAGCGAATCTCCGTGGGAACGGTCTTTCCTCTGGGGCCGTTGCTCCTGGGCCTGGGGCTGCCGCAAGGGCACCACCCTCCCAGGGAAAGGCCAAACACACCCCACATGTCTTTGCTCCTCTGGAGAGCTGCAGGCAACCTCAAACTCTCAGGAAGCTTCTCGGCTGAGACGCAGAAGCACGCTGGCTGGGATCTCGCATCCCCTGCCTGGAGGCCCATGGTGCCTGTTTCTCCCGGGGCTTTGCTTCACCAGAGCGGCCAGGCAACCTCTGCCCCATCTACCCTTCTGCTCTTCCCTTCCAGCTGACAGAGTTCTCCCTGCTCTCCTCTAGCCCTAGGAAGTTTGGAGACAACCGGGCTCCTCCTCCTCTACAAGGAGTCCCGGGGCCCAGTTGGAGTGGAAAGGCGAAACCACAGGCAAGCCCAGGAAAGTGCTGAGTCATGTCTGACACACTCCCTCAGCCTGCTCCTTCATGGCTAGCGAGGCTGTGAGCTAGGAAAGTCTTTGGAAGCTCAGCAAGTGGCAGCGAGATGCAGGCCCCAACCCAGCAATCCCGGTGCTTGGAGCAGGTCTCACAGCCTCCCAGTGCCAAAGCGAGCTCCTCTCTGCAAATGCAGCTTTGCACACGCAGGCCGCTCTGCTGCCTCTGCATCCACGAAGGAAGCTCTCTAGGCCCGCTTCCTGCGAAATCTGCTTCAGCCTGAGGGAAAAGCCCTTGGAGAGGTCTTTGCTCAGGGGCAGTTGCTCCTGTGCCTGGGGGAAGAGGGAAGGGCACCACACTCCCAAGGAAAGGCCAGACACACTCCACACGTCTTTGCTCCTCTGGAGGGCGGCATGGAGCCTCCAACTGGGAGGTCGCTTCTCAGCGGAGACGCAGGGGCATTCTGGCTGTGATCCCGCAGCCCCTGCCTGGAGGCCCACGGTGCCTGTTTCTCTCTGGGCGTTGCTTCCACAGTGCGGCCAAGCAACATCTTCCATGGGCACAACAGCGCTTCCCTTCCGTCTGACAGACGTCTCAGTGCTCTGCTCTAGACCTCTGAAGTGGGGAGACAACCGAGCCCAGCCTCCTTTCCAAGGAGTCCTGCGCCTTGGATTGCACTGAAAGGCAATAGCACGGGGAAGCCTAGGAAGGGGCTGAGTCATGTCGGACACACTTCCTCAGCCTGCTCCTTTCAGGGAAGCAACGCTGGGAGCTAGGAAAGCCTTCTCAAGCTCGGAGAGTGCAAGAGAGATGCAGGCCGCGCACCCGGAAATCTCCGTGCTTGGAGCCAATCTCAGCGTCTCCCAGGGGCAAAGCGAACGCCTCTCTGCCAAATCCAGCTTTGCAGACGCAGGCCGCTAGGCTGCCTCTGCATTGGCGAAGGAAGCTCTCTCCTCCCGCTTCCTGCGAAATCTGCTTCTCAGCCTCAGCGAATCTCCGTGGGAACGGTCTTTCCTCTGGGGCCGTTGCTCCTGGGCCTGGGGCTGCCGCAAGGGCACCACCCTCCCAGGGAAAGGCCAAACACACCCCACATGTCTTTGCTCGTCTGGAGAGCTGCAGGCAACCTCAAACTCTCAGGAAGCTTCTCGGCTGAGACGCAGAAGCACGCTGGCTGGGATCTCGCATCCCCTGCCTGGAGGCCCATGGTGCCTGTTTCTCCCTGGGCGTTGCTTCACCAGAGCGGCCAGGCAACCTCTGCCCCATCTACCCTTCTGCTCTTCCCTTCCAGCTGACAGAGTTCTCCCTGCTCTACTCTAGCCCTAGGAAGTTTGGAGACAACCGGGCTCCTCCTCCTCTGCAAGGAGTCCCGGGGCCCAGTTGGAGTGGAAAGGCGAAACCACAGGCAAGCCCAGGAAAGTGCTGAGTCATGTCTGACACACTCCCTCAGCCTGCTCCTTCATGGCTAGCGAGGCTGTGAGCTAGGAAAGTCTTTGGAAGCTCAGCAAGTGGCAGCGAGATGCAGGCCCCAACCCAGCAATCCCGGTGCTTGGAGCAGGTCTCACAGCCTCCCAGTGCCAAAGCGAGCTCCTCTCTGCCAAATGCAGCTTTGCACACGCAGGCCGCTCTGCTGCCTCTGCATCCACGAAGGAAGCTCTCTAGGCCCGCTTCCTGCGAAATCTGCTTCAGCCTGAGGGAAAAGCCCTTGGAGAGGTCTTTGCTCAGGGGCAGTTGCTCCTGTGCCTGGGGAAGAGGGAAGGGCACCACACTCCCAAGGAAAGGCCAGACACACTCCACACGTCTTTGCTCCTCTGGAGGGCGGCATGGAGCCTCCAACTGGGAGGTCGCTTCTCAGCGGAGACGCAGGGGCATTCTGGCTGTGATCCCGCAGCCCCTGCCTGGAGGCCCACGGTGCCTGTTTCTCTCTGGGCGTTGCTTCCACAGTGCGGCCAAGCAACATCTTCACCATGGGCACAACAGCGCTTCCCTTCCGTCTGACAGACGTCTCAGTGCTCTGCTCTAGACCTCTGAAGTGGGGAGACAACCGAGCCCAGCCTCCTTTCCAAGGAGTCCTGCGCCTTCGATTGCACTGAAAGGCAATAGCACGGGGAAGCCTAGGAAGGGGCTGAGTCATGTCGGACACACTTCCTCAGCCTGCTCCTTTCAGGGAAGCAACGCTGGGAGCTAGGAAAGCCTTCTCAAGCTCGGAGAGTGCAAGAGAGATGCAGGCCGCGCACCCGGAAATCTCCGTGCTTGGAGCCAATCTCAGCGTCTCCCAGGGGCAAAGCGAACGCCTCTCTGCCAAATCCAGCTTTGCAGACGCAGGCCGCTAGGCTGCCTCTGCATTGGCGAAGGAAGCTCTCTCCTCCCGCTTCCTGCGAAATCTGCTTCTCAGCCTCAGCGAATCTCAGTGGGAACGGTCTTTCCTCTGGGGCCGTTGCTCCTGGGCCTGGGGCTGCCGCAAGGGCACCACCCTCCCAGGGAAAGGCCAAACACACCCCACATGTCTTTGCTCGTCTGGAGAGCTGCAGGCAACCTCAAACTCTCAGGAAGCTTCTTGGCTGAGACGCAGAAGCACTCTGGCTGTGATCTCGCATTTCCTGCCTGGAGGCCCATGGTGCCTGTTTCTCCCTGGGCGTTGCTTCACCAGAGCGGCCAGGCAACCTCTGCCCCATCTACCCATCTGCTCTTCCCTTCCAGCTGACAGAGTTCTCCCTGCTCTACTCTAGCCCTAGGAAGTTTGGAGACAACAGGGCTCCTCCTCCTCTGCAAGGAGTCCCGGGGCCCAGTTGGAGTGGAAAGGCGAAACCACAGGCAAGCCCAGGAAAGTGCTGAGTCATGTCTGTCGCACTCCCTAAGCCTACTCCTTCATGGCTAGCAAGGCTGTGAGCTAGGAAAGTCTTTGGAAGCTCAGCAAGTGGCAGCGAGATGCAGGCCCCAACCCAGCAATCCCGGTGCTTGGAGCAGGTCTCACAGCCTCCCAGTGCCAAAGCGAGCTCCTCTCTGCCAAATGCAGCTTTGCACACGCAGGCCGCTCTGCTGCCTCTGCATCCACGAAGGAAGCTCTGTAGGCCCGCTTCCTGCGAAATCTGCTTCAGCCTGAGGGAAAAGCCCTTGGAGAGGTCTTTGCTCAGGGGCAGTTGCTCCTGTGCCTGGGGAAGAGGGAAGGGCACCACACTCCCAAGGAAAGGCCAGACACACTCCACACGTCTTTGCTCCTCTGGAGGGCGGCATGGAGCCTCCAACTGGGAGGTCGCTTCTCAGCGGAGACGCAGGGGCATTCTGGCTGTGATCCCGCAGCCCCTGCCTGGAGGCCCACGGTGCCTGTTTCTCTCTGGGCGTTGCTTCCACAGTGCGGCCAAGCAACATCTTCACCATGGGCACAACAGCGCTTCCCTTCCGTCTGACAGACGTCTCAGTGCTCTGCTCTAGACCTCTGAAGTGGGGAGACAACCGAGCCCAGCCTCCTTTCCAAGGAGTCCTGCGCCTTGGATTGCACTGAAAGGCAACAGCACGGGGAAGCCTAGGAAGGGGCTGAGTCATGTCGGACACACTTCCTCAGCCTGCTCCTTTCAGGGAAGCAACGCTGGGAGCTAGGAAAGCCTTCTCAAGCTCGGAGAGTGCAAGAGAGATGCAGGCCGCGCACCCGGAAATCTCGGTGCTTGGAGCCAATCTCAGCGTCTCCCAGGGGCAAAGCGAACGCCTCTCTGCCAAATCCAGCTTTGCAGACGCAGGCCGCTAGGCTGCCTCTGCATTGGCGAAGGAAGCTCTCTCCTGCCGCTTCCTGCGAAATCTGCTTCCCAGCCTCAGCGAATCTCAGTGGGAACGGTCTTTCCTCTGGGGCCGTTGCTCCTGGGCCTGGGGCTGCCGCAAGGGCACCACCCTCCCAGGGAAAGGCCAAACACACCCCACATGACTTGGCTCCTCTGGAGAGCTGCAGGCAACCTCAAACTCTCAGGAAGCTTCTCGGCTGAGACGCAGAAGCACTCTGGCTGGGATCTCGCATCCCCTGCCTGGAGGCCCATGGTGCCTGTTTCTCCCTGGGCGTTGCTTCCCCAGAGCGGCCAGGCAACCTCTGCCCCATCTACCCTTCTGCTCTTCCCTTCCAGCTGACAGAGTTCTCCCTGCTCTACTCTAGCCCTAGGAAGTTTGGAGACAACCGGGCTCCTCCTCCTCTGCAAGGAGTCCCGGGGCCCAGTTGGAGTGGAAAGGCGAAACCACAGGCAAGCCCAGGAAAGTGCTGAGTCATGTCTGACACACTCCCTCAGCCTGCTCCTTCATGGCTAGCGAGGCTGTGAGCTAGGAAAGTCTTTGGAAGCTCAGCAAGTGGCAGCGAGATGCAGGCCCCAACCCAGCAATCCCGGTGCTTGGAGCAGGTCTCACAGCCTCCCAGTGCCAAAGCGAGCTCCTCTCTGCCAAATGCAGCTTTGCACACGCAGGCCGCTCTGCTGCCTCTGCATCCACGAAGGAAGCTCTCTAGGCCCGCTTCCTGCGAAATCTGCTTCAGCCTGAGGGAAAAGCCCTTGGAGAGGTCTTTGCTCAGGGGCAGTTGCTCCTGTGCCTGGGGAAGAGGGAAGGGCACCACACTCCCAAGGAAAGGCCAGACACACTCCACGCGTCTTTGCTCCACTGGAGGGCGGCATGGAGCCTCCAACTGGGAGGTCGCTTCTCAGCGGAGACGCAGGGGCATTCTGGCTGTGATCCCGCAGCCCCTGCCTGGAGGCCCACGGTGCCTGTTTCTCTCTGGGCGTTGCTTCCACAGTGCGGCCAAGCAACATCTTCACCATGGGCACAACAGCGCTTCCCTTCCGTCTGACAGACGTCTCAGTGCTCTGCTCTAGACCTCTGAAGTGGGGAGACAACCGAGCCCAGCCTCCTTTCCAAGGAGTCCTGCGCCTTGGATTGCACTGAAAGGCAATAGCACGGGGAAGCCTAGGAAGGGGCTGAGTCATGTCGGACACACTTCCTCAGCCTGCTCCTTTCAGGGAAGCAACGCTGGGAGCTAGGAAAGCCTTCTCAAGCTCGGAGAGTGCAAGAGAGATGCAGGCCGCGCACCCGGAAATCTCGGTGCTTGGAGCCAATCTCAGCGTCTCCCAGGGGCAAAGCGAACGCCTCTCTGCCAAATCCAGCTGTGCAGACGCAGGCCGCTAGGCTGCCTCTGCATTGGCGAAGGAAGCTCTCTCCTGCCGCTTCCTGCGAAATCTGCTTCTCAGCCTCAGCGAATCTCAGTGGGAACGGTCTTTCCTCTGGGGCCGTTGCTCCTGGGCCTGGGGCTGCCGCAAGGGCACCACCCTCCCAGGGAAAGGCCAAACACACCCCACATGTCTTTGCTCCTCTGGAGAGCTGCAGGCAACCTCAAACTCTCAGGAAGCTTCTCGGCTGAGACGCAGAAGCACGCTGGCTGGGATCTCGCATCCCCTGCCTGGAGGCCCATGGTGCCTGTTTCTCCCTGGGCGTTGCTTCACCAGAGCGGCCAGGCAACCTCTGCCCCATCTACCCTTCTGCTCTTCCCTTCCAGCTGACAGAGTTCTCCCTGCTCTACTCTAGCCCTAGGAAGTTTGGAGACAACCGGGCTCCTCCTCCTCTGCAAGGAGTCCCGGGGCCCAGTTGGAGTGGAAAGGCGAAACCACAGGCAAGCCCAGGAAAGTGCTGAGTCATGTCTGACACACTCCCTCAGCCTGCTCCTTCATGGCTAGCGAGGCTGTGAGCTAGGAAAGTCTTTGGAAGCTCAGCAAGTGGCAGCGAGATGCAGGCCCCAACCCAGCAATCCCGGTGCTTGGAGCAGGTCTCACAGCCTCCCAGTGCCAAAGCGAGCTCCTCTCTGCCAAATGCAGCTTTGCAGACGCAGGCCGCTCTGCTGCCTCTGCATCCACGAAGGAAGCTCTGTAGGCCCGCTTCCTGCGAAATCTGCTTCAACC
Source organism: Moschus berezovskii (assembly GCF_049115385.1). Classification (NCBI taxonomy): domain Eukaryota; kingdom Metazoa; phylum Chordata; class Mammalia; order Artiodactyla; family Moschidae; genus Moschus; species Moschus berezovskii. Next base: position 142,694,664 of record NC_142461.1, read on the forward strand.
TGAGGGAAAAGCCCTTGGAGAGGTCTTTGCTCAGGGGCAGTTGCTCCTGTGCCTGGGGAAGAGGGAAGGGCACCACACTCCCAAGGAAAGGCCAGACACACTCCACACGTCTTTGCTCCTCTGGAGGGCGGCATGGAGCCTCCAACTGGGAGGTCGCTTCTCAGCGGAGACGCAGGGGCATTCTGGCTGTGATCCCGCAGCCCCTGCCTGGAGGCCCACGGTGCCTGTTTCTCTCTGGGCATTGCTTCCACAGTGCGGCCAAGCAACATCTTCACCATGGGCACAACAGCGCTTCCCTTCCGTCTGACAGACGTCTCAGTGCTCTGCTCTAGACCTCTGAAGTGGGGAGACAACCGAGCCCAGCCTCCTTTCCAAGGAGTCCTGCGCCTTCGATTGCACTGAAAGGCAATAGCACGGGGAAGCCTAGGAAGGGGCTGAGTCATGTCGGACACACTTCCTCAGCCTGCTCCTTTCAGGGAAGCAACGCTGGGAGCTAGGAAAGCCTTCTCAAGCTCGGAGAGTGCAAGAGAGATGCAGGCCGCGCACCCGGAAATCTCGGTGCTTGGAGCCAATCTCAGCGTCTCCCAGGGGCAAAGCGAACGCCTCTCTGCCAAATCCAGCTTTGCAGACGCAGGCCGCTAGGCTGCCTCTGCATTGGCGAAGGAAGCTCTCTCCTGCCGCTTCCTGCGAAATCTGCTTCCCAGCCTCAGCGAATCTCAGTGGGAACGGTCTTTCCTCTGGGGCCGTTGCTCCTGGGCCTGGGGCTGCCGCAAGGGCACCACCCTCCCAGGGAAAGGCCAAACACACCCCACATGACTTGGCTCCTCTGGAGAGCTGCAGGCAACCTCAAACTCTCAGGAAGCTTCTCGGCTGAGACGCAGAAGCACTCTGGCTGGGATCTCGCATCCCCTGCCTGGAGGCCCATGGTGCCTGTTTCTCCCTGGGCGTTGCTTCACCAGAGCGGCCAGGCAACCTCTGCCCCATCTACCCTTCTGCTCTTCCCTTCCAGCTGACAGAGTTCTCCCTGCTCTACTCTAGCCCTAGGAAGTTTGGAGACAACCGGGCTCCTCCTCCTCTGCAAGGAGTCCCGGGGCCCAGTTGGAGTGGAAAGGCGAAACCACAGGCAAGCCCAGGAAAGTGCTGAGTCATGTCTGACACACTCCCTCAGCCTGCTCCTTCATGGCTAGCGAGGCTGTGAGCTAGGAAAGTCTTTGGAAGCTCAGCAAGTGGCAGCGAGATGCAGGCCCCAACCCAGCAATCCCGGTGCTTGGAGCAGGTCTCACAGCCTCCCAGTGCCAAAGCGAGCTCCTCTCTGCCAAATGCAGCTTTGCACACGCAGGCCGCTCTGCTGCCTCTGCATCCACGAAGGAAGCTCTCTAGGCCCGCTTCCTGCGAAATCTGCTTCAGCCTGAGGGAAAAGCCCTTGGAGAGGTCTTTGCTCAGGGGCAGTTGCTCCTGTGCCTGGGGAAGAGGGAAGGGCACCACACTCCCAAGGAAAGGCCAAGACACACTCCACGCGTCTTTGCTCCTCTGGAGGGCGGCATGGAGCCTCCAACTGGGAGGTCGCTTCTCAGCGGAGACGCAGGGGCATTCTGGCTGTGATCCCGCAGCCCCTGCCTGGAGGCCCACGGTGCCTGTTTCTCTCTGGGCGTTGCTTCCACAGTGCGGCCAAGCAACATCTTCACCATGGGCACAACAGCGCTTCCCTTCCGTCTGACAGACGTCTCAGTGCTCTGCTCTAGACCTCTGAAGTGGGGAGACAACCGAGCCCAGCCTCCTTTCCAAGGAGTCCTGCGCCTTCGATTGCACTGAAAGGCAATAGCACGGGGAAGCCTAGGAAGGGGCTGAGTCATGTCGGACACACTTCCTCAGCCTGCTCCTTTCAGGGAAGCAACGCTGGGAGCTAGGAAAGCCTTCTCAAGCTCGGAGAGTGCAAGAGAGATGCAGGCCGCGCACCCGGAAATCTCGGTGCTTGGAGCCAATCTCAGCGTCTCCCAGGGGCAAAGCGAACGCCTCTCTGCCAAATCCAGCTTTGCAGACGCAGGCCGCTAGGCTGCCTCTGCATTGGCGAAGGAAGCTCTCTTCTGCCGCTTATTGCGAAATCTGCTTCCCAGCCTCAGCGAATCTCAGTGGGAACGGTCTTTCCTCTGGGGCCGTTGCTCCTGGGCCTGGGGCTGCCGAAAGGGCACCACCCTCCCAGGGAAAGGCCAAACACACCCCACATGTCTTTGCTCCTCTGGAGAGCTGCAGGCAACCTCAAACGCTCAGGAAGCTTCTCGGCTGAGACGCAGAAGCACTCTGGCTGGGATCTCGCATCCCCTGCCTGGAGGCCCATGGTGCCTGTTTCTCCGTGGGCGTTGCTTCACCAGAGCGGCCAGGCAACATCTGCCCCATCTACCCTTCTGCTCTTCCCTTCCAGCTGACAGAGTTCTCCCTGCTCTACTCTAGCCCTAGGAAATTTGGAGACAACCGGGCTCCTCCTCCTGTGCAAGGAGTCCCGGGGCCCAGTTGGAGTGGAAAGTCAAAAACACAGGCAAGCCCAGGAAAGTGCTGGGTCATGTCTGACACACGCCCTCAGCCTGCTCCTTCATGGCTAGCGAGGCTGTGAGCTAGGAAAGTCTTTGGAAGCTCAGCAAGTGGCAGCGAGATGCAGGCCCCAACCCAGCAATCCCGGTGCTTCGAGCAGGCCTCACAGCCTCCCAGTGCCAAAGCGACCTCCCCTCTGCCAAATGCAGCTTTGCACACGCAGGCCGCTCTGCTGCCTCTGCATCCATGAAGGAAGCTCTCTAGGCCCGCTTCCTGCGAAATCTGCTTCAGCCTGAGGGAAAAGCCCTTGGAGAGGACTTTGCTCAGGGGCAGTTGCTCCTGTGCCTGGGGAAGAGGGAAGGGCACCACACTCCCAAGGAAAGGCCATACACACTCCACACGTCTTTGCTCCTCTGGAGGGCGGCATGGAGCCTCCAACTGGGAGGTCGCTTCTCAGCTTAGACGCAGGGGCATTCTGGCTGTGATCCCGCAGCCCCTGCCTGGAGGCCCACAGTGCCTGTTTCTCTCTGGGCGTTGCTTCCACAGTGTGGCCAAGCAACATCTTCACCATGGGCACAACAGCGCTTCCCTTCCGCCTGACAGACGTCTCAGTGCTCTGCTCTACACCTCTGAAGTGGGGAGACAACCGAGCTCAGCCTCCTTTCCAAGGAGTCCTGCGCCTTCCATTGCACTGAAAGGCAATAGCACGCGGAAGCCTAGGAAGGGGCTGAGTCATGTCGGACACACTTCTTCAGCCTGCTCCATTCAGGGAAGCAACCCTGGGAGCTAGGAAAGCCTTCTCAAGCTCGGAAAGTGCAAGAGAGATGCAGGCCGCGCACCCGGAAATCTCGGTGCTTGGAGCCAATCTCAGCGTCTCCCAGGGGCAAAGCGAACGCCTCTCTGCCAAATCTAGCTTTGCAGACGCAGGCCGCTAGGCTGCCTCTGCATTGGCGAAGGAAGCTCCCTCCTCCCGCTTCCTGCGAAATCTGCTTCTCAGCCTGAGCGAATCTCAGTGGGAACGGTCTTTCCTCTGGGGCCGTTGCTCCTGTGACTGGGGCTTCCGCAAGGGCATCACCCTCACAGGGAAAGGCCAAACACACCCCACATGTCTTTGCTCCTCTGGAGAGCTGCAGGCAACCTCAAACTCTCAGGAAGCTTCTCGGCTGAGACGCAGAAGCACTCTGGATGGGATCTCGCATCCCCTGCCTGGAGGCCCATGGTCCTGTTTCTCCCTGGGCGTTGCTTCACCAGAGCGGCCAGGCAACATCTGCCCCATCTACACTTCTGCTCTTCCCTTCCAGCTGACAGAGTTCTCCCTGCTCTACTCTAGCCCTAGGCAGTTTGGAGACAACCGGGCTCCTCCTCCTGTGCAAGGAGTCCCGGGGCCCAGTTGGAGTGGAAAGGCAAAACCACAGGCAAGCCCAGGAAAGTGCTGAGTCATGTCTGACACACTCCCTCAGCCTGCTCCTTCATGGCTAGCGAGGCTGTGAGCTAGGAAAGTCTTTGGAAGCTCAGCAAGTGGCAGCGAGATGCAGGCCCCAACCCAGCAATCCCGGTGCTTGGAGCAGGTCTCACAGCCTCCCAGTGCCAAAGCGAGCTCCTCTCTGCCAAATGCAGCTTTGCAGACGCAGGCCGCTCTGCTGCCTCTGCATCCACGAAGGAAGCTCTCTAGGCCCGCTTCCTGCGAAATCTGCTTCAGCCTGAGGGAAAAGCCCTTGGAGAGGTCTTTGCTCAGGGGCAGTTGCTCCTGTGCCTGGGGAAGAGGGAAGGGCACCACACTCCCAAGGAAAGGCCAAGACACACTCCACGCGTCTTTGCTCCTCTGGAGGGCGGCATGGAGCCTCCAACTGGGAGGTCGCTTCTCAGCGGAGACGCAGGGGCATTCTGGCTGTGATCCCGCAGCCCCTGCCTGGAGGCCCACGGTGCCTGTTTCTCTCTGGGCGTTGCTTCCACAGTGCGGCCAAGCAACATCTTCACCATGGGCACAACAGCGCTTCCCTTCCGTCTGACAGACGTCTCAGTGCTCTGCTCTAGACCTCTGAAGTGGGGAGACAACCGAGCCCAGCCTCCTTTCCAAGGAGTCCTGCGCCTTCGATTGCACTGAAAGGCAATAGCACGGGGAAGCCTAGGAAGGGGCTGAGTCATGTCGGACACACTTCCTCAGCCTGCTCCTTTCAGGGAAGCAACGCTGGGAGCTAGGAAAGCCTTCTCAAGCTCGGAGAGTGCAAGAGAGATGCAGGCCGCGCACCCGGAAATCTCGGTGCTTGGAGCCAATCTCAGCGTCTCCCAGGGGCAAAGCGAACGCCTCTCTGCCAAATCCAGCTTTGCAGACGCAGGCCGCTAGGCTGCCTCTGCATTGGCGAAGGAAGCTCTCTTCTGCCGCTTCCTGCGAAATCTGCTTCCCAGCCTCAGCGAATCTCAGTGGGAACGGTCTTTCCTCTGGGGCCGTTGCTCCTGGGCCTGGGGCTGCCGCAAGGGCACCACCCTCCCAGGGAAAGGCCAAACACACCCCACATGACTTGGCTCCTCTGGAGAGCTGCAGGCAACCTCAAACTCTCAGGAAGCTTCTCGGCTGAGACGCAGAAGCACTCTGGCTGGGATCTCGCATCCCCTGCCTGGAGGCCCATGGTGCCTGTTTCTCCCTGGGCGTTGCTTCACCAGAGCGGCCAGGCAACCTCTGCCCCATCTACCCTTCTGCTCTTCCCTTCCAGCTGACAGAGTTCTCCCTGCTCTACTCTAGCCCTAGGAAGTTTGGAGACAACCGGGCTCCTCCTCCTCTGCAAGGAGTCCCGGGGCCCAGTTGGAGTGGAAAGGCGAAACCACAGGCAAGCCCAGGAAAGTGCTGAGTCATGTCTGACACACTCCCTCAGCCTGCTCCTTCATGGCTAGCGAGGCTGTGAGCTAGGAAAGTCTTTGGAAGCTCAGCAAGTGGCAGCGAGATGCAGGCCCCAACCCAGCAATCCCGGTGCTTGGAGCAGGTCTCACAGCCTCCCAGTGCCAAAGCGAGCTCCTCTCTGCCAAATGCAGCTTTGCACACGCAGGCCGCTCTGCTGCCTCTGCATCCACGAAGGAAGCTCTCTAGGCCCGCTTCCTGCGAAATCTGCTTCAGCCTGAGGGAAAAGCCCTTGGAGAGGTCTTTGCTCAGGGGCAGTTGCTCCTGTGCCTGGGGAAGAGGGAAGGGCACCACACTCCCAAGGAAAGGCCAGACACACTCCACACGTCTTTGCTCCTCTGGAGGGCGGCATGGAGCCTCCAACTGGGAGGTCGCTTCTCAGCGGAGACGCAGGGGCATTCTGGCTGTGATCCCGCAGCCCCTGCCTGGAGGCCCACGGTGCCTGTTTCTCTCTGGGCGTTGCTTCCACAGTGCGGCCAAGCAACATCTTCACCATGGGCACAACAGCGCTTCCCTTCCGTCTGACAGACGTCTCAGTGCTCTGCTCTAGACCTCTGAAGTGGGGAGACAACCGAGCCCAGCCTCCTTTCCAAGGAGTCCTGTGCCTTCGATTGCACTGAAAGGCAATAGCACGGGGAAGCCTAGGAAGGGGCTGAGTCATGTCGGACACACTTCCTCAGCCTGCTCCTTTCAGGGAAGCAACGCTGGGAGCTAGGAAAGCCTTCTCAAGCTCGGAGAGTGCAAGAGAGATGCAGGCCGCGCACCCGGAAATCTCGGTGCTTGGAGCCAATCTCAGCGTCTCCCAGGGGCAAAGCGAACGCCTCTCTGCCAAATCCAGCTGTGCAGACGCAGGCCGCTAGGCTGCCTCTGCATTGGCGAAGGAAGCTCTCTCCTGCCGCTTCCTGCGAAATCTGCTTCCCAGCCTCAGCGAATCTCAGTGGGAACGGTCTTTCCTCTGGGGCCGTTGCTCCTGGGCCTGGGGCTGCCGCAAGGGCACCACCCTCCCAGGGAAAGGCCAAACACACCCCACATGACTTGGCTCCTCTGGAGAGCTGCAGGCAACCTCAAACTCTCAGGAAGCTTCTCGGCTGAGACGCAGAAGCACTCTGGCTGGGATCTCGCATCCCCTGCCTGGAGGCCCATGGTGCCTGTTTCTCCCTGGGCGTTGCTTCACCAGAGCGGCCAGGCAACCTCTGCCCCATCTACCCTTCTGCTCTTCCCTTCCAGCTAACAGAGTTCTCCCTGCTCTACTCTAGCCCTAGGAAGTTTGGAGACAACCGGGCTCCTCCTCCTCTGCAAGGAGTCCCGGGGCCCAGTTGGAGTGGAAAGGCGAAACCACAGGCAAGCCCAGGAAAGTGCTGAGTCATGTCTGACACACTCCCTCAGCCTGCTCCTTCATGGCTAGCGAGGCTGTGAGCTAGGAAAGTCTTTGGAAGCTCAGCAAGTGGCAGCGAGATGCAGGCCCCAACCCAGCAATCCCGGTGCTTGGAGCAGGTCTCACAGCCTCCCAGTGCCAAAGCGAGCTCCTCTCTGCCAAATGCAGCTTTGCAGACGCAGGCCGCTCTGCTGCCTCTGCATCCACGAGGGAAGCTCTCTAGGCCCGCTTCCTGCGAAATCTTCTTCAGCCTGAGGGAAAAGCCCTTGGAGAGGTCTTTGCTCAGGGGCAGTTGCTCCTGTGCCTGGGGAAGAGGGAAGGGCACCACACTCCCAAGGAAAGGCCAGACACACTCCACACGTCTTTGCTCCTCTGGAGGGCGGCATGGAGCCTCCAACTGGGAGGTCGCTTCTCATCGGAGACGCAGGGGCATTCTGGCTGTGATCCCGCAGCCCCTGCCTGGAGGCCCACGGTGCCTGTTTCTCTCTGGGCGTTGCTTCCACAGTGCGGCCAAGCAACATCTTCACCATGGGCACAACAGCGCTTCCCTTCCGTCTGACAGATGTCTCAGTGCTCTGCTCTAGACCTCTGAAGTGGGGAGACAACCGAGCCCAGCCTCCTTTCCAAGGAGTCCTGCGCCTTCGATTGCACTGAAAGGCAATAGCACGGGGAAGCCTAGGAAGGGGCTGAGTCATGTCGGACACACTTCCTCAGCCTGCTCCTTTCAGGGAAGCAACGCTGGGAGCTAGGAAAGCCTTCTCAAGCTCGGAGAGTGCAAGAGAGATGCAGGCCGCGCACCCGGAAATCTCGGTGCTTGGAGCCAATCTCAGCGTCTCCCAGGGGCAAAGCGAACGCCTCTCTGCCAAATCCAGCTTTGCAGACGCAGGCCGTTAGGCTGCCTCTGCATTGGCGAAGGAAGCTCTCTCCTGCCGCTTCCTGCGAAATCTGCTTCTCAGCCTCAGCGAATCTCAGTGGGAACGGTCTTTCCTCTGGGGCCGTTGCTCCTGGGCCTGGGGCTGCCGCAAGGGCACCACCCTCCCAGGGAAAGGCCAAACACACCCCACATGTCTTTGCTCCTCTGGAGAGCTGCAGGCAACCTCAAACGCTCAGGAAGCTTCTCGGCTGAGACGCAGAAGCACTCTGGCTGGGATCTCGCATCCCCTGCCTGGAGGCCCATGGTGCCTGTTTCTCCGTGGGCGTTGCTTCACCAGAGCGGCCAGGCAACATCTGCCCCATCTACCCTTCTGCTCTTCCCTTCCAGCTGACAGAGTTCTCCCTGCTCTACTCTAGCCCTAGGAAATTTGGAGACAACCGGGCTCCTCCTCCTGTGCAAGGAGTCCCGGGGCCCAGTTGGAGTGGAAAGGCAAAAACACAGGCAAGCCCAGGAAAGTGCTGGGTCATGTCTGACACACGCCCTCAGCCTGCTCCTTCATGGCTAGCGAGGCTGTGAGCTAGGAAAGTCTTTGGAAGCTCAGCAAGTGGCAGCGAGATGCAGGCCCCAACCCAGCAATCCCGGTGCTTCGAGCAGGCCTCACAGCCTCCCAGTGCCAAAGCGACCTCCCCTCTGCCAAATGCAGCTTTGCACACGCAGGCCGCTCTGCTGCCTCTGCATCCACGAAGGAAGCTCTCTAGGCCCGCTTCCTGCGAAATCTGCTTCAGCCTGAGGGAAAAGCCCTTGGAGAGGACTTTTCTCAGGGGCAGTTGCTCCTGTGCCTGGGGAAGAGGGAAGGGCACCACACTCCCAAGGAAAGGCCATACACACTCCACACGTCTTTGCTCCTCTGGAGGGCGGCATGGAGCCTCCAACTGGGAGGTCGCTTCTCAGCTTAGACGCAGGGGCATTCTGGCTGTGATCCCGCAGCCCCTGCCTGGAGGCCCACAGTGCCTGTTTCTCTCTGGGCGTTGCTTCCACAGTGTGGCCAAGCAACATCTTCACCATGGGCACAACAGCGCTTCCCTTCCGCCTGACAGACGTCTCAGTGCTCTGCTCTACACCTCTGAAGTGGGGAGACAACCGAGCTCAGCCTCCTTTCCAAGGAGTCCTGCGCCTTCCATTGCACTGAAAGGCAATAGCACGCGGAAGCCTAGGAAGGGGCTGAGTCATGTCGGACACACTTCTTCAGCCTGCTCCATTCAGGGAAGCAACCCTGGGAGCTAGGAAAGCCTTCTCAAGCTCGGAAAGTGCAAGAGAGATGCAGGCCGCGCACCCGGAAATCTCGGTGCTTGGAGCCAATCTCAGCGTCTCCCAGGGGCAAAGCGAACGCCTCTCTGCCAAATCCAGCTTTGCAGACGCAGGCCGCTAGGCTGCCTCTGCATTGGCGAAGGAAGCTCCCTCCTCCCGCTTCCTGCGAAATCTGCTTCTCAGCCTGAGCGAATCTCAGTGGGAACGGTCTTTCCTCTGGGGCCGTTGCTCCTGTGACTGGGGCTTCAGCAAGGGCATCACCCTCACAGGGAAAGGCCAAACACACCCCACATGTCTTTGCTCCTCTGGAGAGCTGCAGGCAACCTCAAACTCTCAGGAAGCTTCTCGGCTGAGACGCAGAAGCACTCTGGATGGGATCTCGCATCCCCTGCCTGGAGGCCCATGGTCCTGTTTCTCCCTGGGCGTTGCTTCACCAGAGCGGCCAGGCAACATCTGCCCCATCTACACTTCTGCTCTTCCCTTCCAGCTGACAGAGTTCTCCCTGCTCTACTCTAGCCCTAGGCAGTTTGGAGACAACCGGGCTCCTCCTCCTGTGCAAGGAGTCCCGGGGCCCAGTTGGAGTGGAAAGGCAAAACCACAGGCAAGCCCAGGAAAGTGCTGAGTCATGTCTGACACACTCCCTCAGCCTGCTCCTTCATGGCTAGCGAGGCTGTGAGCTAGGAAAGTCTTTGGAAGCTCAGCAAGTGGCAGCGAGATGCAGGCCCCAACCCAGCAATCCCGGTGCTTGGAGCAGGTCTCACAGCCTCCCAGTGCCAAAGCGAGCTCCTCTCTGCCAAATGCAGCTTTGCAGACGCAGGCCGCTCTGCTGCCTCTGCATCCACGAAGGAAGCTCTCTAGGCCCGCTTCCTGCGAAATCTGCTTCAGCCTGAGGGAAAAGCCCTTGGAGAGGTCTTTGCTCAGGCGCAGTTGCTCCTGTGCCTGGGGAAGAGGGAAGGGCACCACACTCCCAAGGAAAGGCCAGACACACTCCACACGTCTTTGCTCCTCTGGAGGGCGGCATGGAGCCTCCAACTGGGAGGTCGCTTCTCAGCGGAGACGCAGGGGCATTCTGGCTGTGATCCCGCAGCCCCTGCCTGGAGGCCCACGGTGCCTGTTTCTCTCTGGGCGTTGCTTCCACAGTGCGGCCAAGCAACATCTTCACCATGGGCACAACAGCGCTTCCCTTCCGCCTGACAGACGTCTCAGTGCTCTGCTCTACACCTCTGAAGTGGGAAGACAACCGAGCCCAGCCTCCTTTCCAAGGAGTCCTGCGCCTTCCATTGCACTGAAAGGCAATAGCACGGGGAAGCCTAGGAAGGGGCTGAGTCATGTCGGACACACTTCCTCAGCCTGCTCCTTTCAGGGAAGCAACGCTGGGAGCTAGGAAAGCCTTCTCCAGCTCGGAAAGTGCAAGAGAGATGCAGGCCGCGCACCCGGAAATCTCGGTGCTTGGAGCCAATCTCAGCGTCTCCCAGGGGCAAAGAGAACGCCTCTCTGCCAAATCCAGCTTTGCAGACGCAGGCCGCTAGGCTGCCTCTGCATTGGCGAAGGAAGCTCTCTCCTCCCGCTTCCTGCGAAATCTGCTTCTCAGCCTGAGCGAATCTCAGTGGGAACGGTCTTTCCTCTGGGGCCGTTGCCTCTGTGCCTGGGGCTGCCGCAAGGGCACCACCCTCACAGGGAAAGGCCAAACACACCCCACATGTCTTTGCTCGTCTGGAGAGCTGCAGGCAACCTCAAACTCTCAGGAAGCTTTTTGGCTGAGACGCAGAAGCACTCTGGCTGGGATCTCGCATTTCCTGCCTGGAGGCCCATGGTGCCTGTTTCTCCCTGGGCGTTGCTTCACCAGAGCGGCCAGGCAACCTCTGCCCCATCTACCCATCTGCTCTTCCCTTCCAGCTGACAGAGTTCTCCCTGCTCTACTCTAGCCCTAGGAAGTTTGGAGACAACCGGGCTCCTCCTCCTCTGCAAGGAGTCCCGGGGCCCAGTTGGACTGGAAAGGCGAAACCACAGGCAAGCCCAGGAAAGTGCTGATTCATGTCTGTCGCACTCCCTAAGCCTGCTCCTTCATGGCTAGCGAGGCTGTGAGCTAGGAAAGTCTTTGGAAGCTCAGCAAGTGGCAGCGAGATGCAGGCCCCAACCCAGCAATCCCGGTGCTTGGAGCAGGTCTCACAGCCTCCCAGTGCCAAAGCGAGCTCCTCTCTGCCAAATGCAGCTTTGCACACGCAGGCCGCTCTGCTGCCTCTGCATCCACGAAGGAAGCTCTCTAGGCCCGCTTCCTGCCAAATCTGCTTCAGCCTGAGGGAAAAGCCCTTGGAGAGGTCTTTGCTCAGGGGCAGTTGCTCCTGTGCCTGGGGAAGAGGGAAGGGCACCACACTCCCAAGGAAAGGCCAGACACACTCCACACGTCTTTGCTCCTCTGGAGGGCGGCATGGAGCCTCCAACTGGGAGGTCGCTTCTCAACGGAGACGCAGGGGCATTCTGGCTGTGATCCCGCAGCCCCTGCCTGGAGGCCCACGGTGCCTGTTTCTCTCTGGGCGTTGCTTCCACAGTGCGGCCAAGCAGCATCTTCACCATGGGCACAACAGCGCTTCCCTTCCGTCTGACAGACGTCTCAGTGCTCTGCTCTAGACCTCTGAAGTGGGGAGACAACCGAGCCCAGCCTCCTTTCCAAGGAGTCCTGCGCCTTCCATTGCACAGAAAGGCAATAGCACGGGGAAGCCTAGGAAGGGGCTGAGTCATGTCGGACACACTTCCTCAGCCTGCTCCTTTCAGGGAAGCAACGCTGGGAGCTAGGAAAGCCTTCTCAAGCTCGGAGAGTGCAAGAGAGATGCAGGCCGCGCACCCGGAAATCTCGGTGCTTGGAGCCAATCTCAGCGTCTCCCAGGGGCAAAGCGAACGCCTCTCTGCCAAATCCAGCTTTGCAGACGCAGGCCGCTAGGCTGCCTCTGCATTGGCGAAGGAAGCTCTCTCCTGCCGCTTCCTGTGAAATCTGCTTCTCAGCCTCAGCGAATCTCCGTGGGAACGGTCTTTCCTCTGGGGCCGTTGCTCCTGGGCCTGGGGCTGCCGCAAGGGCACCACCCTCCCAGGGAAAGGCCAAACACACCCCACATGTCTTTGCTCCTCTGGAGAGCTGCAGGCAACCTCAAACTCTCAGGAAGCTTCTCGGCTGAGACGCAGAAGCACGCTGGCTGGGATCTCGCATCCCCTGCCTGGAGGCCCATGGTGCCTGTTTCTCCCTGGGCGTTGCTTCACCAGAGCGGCCAGGCAACCTCTGCCCCATCTACCCTTCTGCTCTTCCCTTCCAGCTGACAGAGTTCTCCCTGCTCTCCTCTAGCCCTAGGAAGTTTGGAGACAACCGGGCTCCTCCTCCTCTACAAGGAGTCCCGGGGCCCAGTTGGAGTGGAAAGGCGAAACCACAGGCAAGCCCAGGAAAGTGCTGAGTCATGTCTGACACACTCCCTCAGCCTGCTCCTTCATGGCTAGCGAGGCTGTGAGCTAGGAAAGTCTTTGGAAGCTCAGCAAGTGGCAGCGAGATGCAGGCCCCAACCCAGCAATCCCGGTGCTTGGAGCAGGTCTCACAGCCTCCCAGTGCCAAAGCGAGCTCCTCTCTGCCAAATGCAGCTTTGCACACGCAGGCCGCTCTGCTGCCTCTGCATCCACGAAGGAAGCTCTCTAGGCCCGCTTCCTGCGAAATCTGCTTCAGCCTGAGGGAAAAGCCCTTGGAGAGGTCTTTGCTCAGGGGCAGTTGCTCCTGTGCCTGGGGAAGAGGGAAGGGCACCACACTCCCAAGGAAAGGCCAGACACACTCCACACGTCTTTGCTCCTCTGGAGGGCGGCATGGAGCCTCCAACTGGGAGGTCGCTTCTCAGCGGAGACGCAGGGGCATTCTGGCTGTGATCCCGCAGCCCCTGCCTGGAGGCCCACGGTGCCTGTTTCTCTCTGGGCGTTGCTTCCACAGTGCGGCCAAGCAACATCTTCACCATGGGCACAACAGCGCTTCCCTTCCGTCTGACAGACGTCTCAGTGCTCTGCTCTAGACCTCTGAAGTGGGGAGACAACCGAGCCCAGCCTCCTTTCCAAGGAGTCCTGCGCCTTGGATTGCACTGAAAGGCAATAGCACGGGGAAGCCTAGGAAGGGGCTGAGTCATGTCGGACACACTTCCTCAGCCTGCTCCTTTCAGGGAAGCAACGCTGGGAGCTAGGAAAGCCTTCTCAAGCTCGGAGAGTGCAAGAGAGATGCAGGCCGCGCACCCGGAAATCTCCGTGCTTGGAGCCAATCTCAGCGTCTCCCAGGGGCAAAGCGAACGCCTCTCTGCCAAATCCAGCTTTGCAGACGCAGGCCGCTAGGCTGCCTCTGCATTGGCGAAGGAAGCTCTCTCCTCCCGCTTCCTGCGAAATCTGCTTCTCAGCCTCAGCGAATCTCCGTGGGAACGGTCTTTCCTCTGGGGCCGTTGCTCCTGGGCCTGGGGCTGCCGCAAGGGCACCACCCTCCCAGGGAAAGGCCAAACACACCCCACATGTCTTTGCTCGTCTGGAGAGCTGCAGGCAACCTCAAACTCTCAGGAAGCTTCTCGGCTGAGACGCAGAAGCACGCTGGCTGGGATCTCGCATCCCCTGCCTGGAGGCCCATGGTGCCTGTTTCTCCCTGGGCGTTGCTTCACCAGAGCGGCCAGGCAACCTCTGCCCCATCTACCCTTCTGCTCTTCCCTTCCAGCTGACAGAGTTCTCCCTGCTCTACTCTAGCCCTAGGAAGTTTGGAGACAACCGGGCTCCTCCTCCTCTGCAAGGAGTCCCGGGGCCCAGTTGGAGTGGAAAGGCGAAACCACAGGCAAGCCCAGGAAAGTGCTGAGTCATGTCTGACACACTCCCTCAGCCTGCTCCTTCATGGCTAGCGAGGCTGTGAGCTAGGAAAGTCTTTGGAAGCTCAGCAAGTGGCAGCGAGATGCAGGCCCCAACCCAGCAATCCCGGTGCTTGGAGCAGGTCTCACAGCCTCCCAGTGCCAAAGCGAGCTCCTCTCTGCCAAATGCAGCTTTGCACACGCAGGCCGCTCTGCTGCCTCTGCATCCACGAAGGAAGCTCTCTAGGCCCGCTTCCTGCGAAATCTGCTTCAGCCTGAGGGAAAAGCCCTTGGAGAGGTCTTTGCTCAGGGGCAGTTGCTCCTGTGCCTGGGGAAGAGGGAAGGGCACCACACTCCCAAGGAAAGGCCAGACACACTCCACACGTCTTTGCTCCTCTGGAGGGCGGCATGGAGCCTCCAACTGGGAGGTCGCTTCTCAGCGGAGACGCAGGGGCATTCTGGCTGTGATCCCGCAGCCCCTGCCTGGAGGCCCACGGTGCCTGTTTCTCTCTGGGCGTTGCTTCCACAGTGCGGCCAAGCAACATCTTCACCATGGGCACAACAGCGCTTCCCTTCCGTCTGACAGACGTCTCAGTGCTCTGCTCTAGACCTCTGAAGTGGGGAGACAACCGAGCCCAGCCTCCTTTCCAAGGAGTCCTGCGCCTTCGATTGCACTGAAAGGCAATAGCACGGGGAAGCCTAGGAAGGGGCTGAGTCATGTCGGACACACTTCCTCAGCCTGCTCCTTTCAGGGAAGCAACGCTGGGAGCTAGGAAAGCCTTCTCAAGCTCGGAGAGTGCAAGAGAGATGCAGGCCGCGCACCCGGAAATCTCCGTGCTTGGAGCCAATCTCAGCGTCTCCCAGGGGCAAAGCGAACGCCTCTCTGCCAAATCCAGCTTTGCAGACGCAGGCCGCTAGGCTGCCTCTGCATTGGCGAAGGAAGCTCTCTCCTCCCGCTTCCTGCGAAATCTGCTTCTCAGCCTCAGCGAATCTCAGTGGGAACGGTCTTTCCTCTGGGGCCGTTGCTCCTGGGCCTGGGGCTGCCGCAAGGGCACCACCCTCCCAGGGAAAGGCCAAACACACCCCACATGTCTTTGCTCGTCTGGAGAGCTGCAGGCAACCTCAAACTCTCAGGAAGCTTCTTGGCTGAGACGCAGAAGCACTCTGGCTGTGATCTCGCATTTCCTGCCTGGAGGCCCATGGTGCCTGTTTCTCCCTGGGCGTTGCTTCACCAGAGCGGCCAGGCAACCTCTGCCCCATCTACCCATCTGCTCTTCCCTTCCAGCTGACAGAGTTCTCCCTGCTCTACTCTAGCCCTAGGAAGTTTGGAGACAACAGGGCTCCTCCTCCTCTGCAAGGAGTCCCGGGGCCCAGTTGGAGTGGAAAGGCGAAACCACAGGCAAGCCCAGGAAAGTGCTGAGTCATGTCTGTCGCACTCCCTAAGCCTACTCCTTCATGGCTAGCAAGGCTGTGAGCTAGGAAAGTCTTTGGAAGCTCAGCAAGTGGCAGCGAGATGCAGGCCCCAACCCAGCAATCCCGGTGCTTGGAGCAGGTCTCACAGCCTCCCAGTGCCAAAGCGAGCTCCTCTCTGCCAAATGCAGCTTTGCACACGCAGGCCGCTCTGCTGCCTCTGCATCCACGAAGGAAGCTCTGTAGGCCCGCTTCCTGCGAAATCTGCTTCAGCCTGAGGGAAAAGCCCTTGGAGAGGTCTTTGCTCAGGGGCAGTTGCTCCTGTGCCTGGGGAAGAGGGAAGGGCACCACACTCCCAAGGAAAGGCCAGACACACTCCACACGTCTTTGCTCCTCTGGAGGGCGGCATGGAGCCTCCAACTGGGAGGTCGCTTCTCAGCGGAGACGCAGGGGCATTCTGGCTGTGATCCCGCAGCCCCTGCCTGGAGGCCCACGGTGCCTGTTTCTCTCTGGGCGTTGCTTCCACAGTGCGGCCAAGCAACATCTTCACCATGGGCACAACAGCGCTTCCCTTCCGTCTGACAGACGTCTCAGTGCTCTGCTCTAGACCTCTGAAGTGGGGAGACAACCGAGCCCAGCCTCCTTTCCAAGGAGTCCTGCGCCTTGGATTGCACTGAAAGGCAACAGCACGGGGAAGCCTAGGAAGGGGCTGAGTCATGTCGGACACACTTCCTCAGCCTGCTCCTTTCAGGGAAGCAACGCTGGGAGCTAGGAAAGCCTTCTCAAGCTCGGAGAGTGCAAGAGAGATGCAGGCCGCGCACCCGGAAATCTCGGTGCTTGGAGCCAATCTCAGCGTCTCCCAGGGGCAAAGCGAACGCCTCTCTGCCAAATCCAGCTTTGCAGACGCAGGCCGCTAGGCTGCCTCTGCATTGGCGAAGGAAGCTCTCTCCTGCCGCTTCCTGCGAAATCTGCTTCTCAGCCTCAGCGAATCTCCGTGGGAACGGTCTTTCCTCTGGGGCCGTTGCTCCTGGGCCTGGGGCTGCCGCAAGGGCACCACCCTCCCAGGGAAAGGCCAAACACACCCCACATGTCTTTGCTCCTCTGGAGAGCTGCAGGCAACCTCAAACTCTCAGGAAGCTTCTCGGCTGAGACGCAGAAGCACGCTGGCTGGGATCTCGCATCCCCTGCCTGGAGGCCCATGGTGCCTGTTTCTCCCTGGGCGTTGCTTCACCAGAGCGGCCAGGCAACCTCTGCCCCATCTACCCTTCTGCTCTTCCCTTCCAGCTGACAGAGTTCTCCCTGCTCTACTCTAGCCCTAGGAAGTTTGGAGACAACCGGGCTCCTCCTCCTCTGCAAGGAGTCCCGGGGCCCAGTTGGAGTGGAAAGGCGAAACCACAGGCAAGCCCAGGAAAGTGCTGAGTCATGTCTGACACACTCCCTCAGCCTGCTCCTTCATGGCTAGCGAGGCTGTGAGCTAGGAAAGTCTTTGGAAGCTCAGCAAGTGGCAGCGAGATGCAGGCCCCAATCCAGCAATCCCGGTGCTTGGAACAGGTCTCACAGCCTCCCAGTGCCAAAGCGAGCTCCTCTCTGCCAAATGCAGCTTTGCACACGCAGGCCGCTCTGCTGCCTCTGCATCCACGAAGGAAGCTCTCTAGGCCCGCTTCCTGCCAAATCTGCTTCAGCCTGAGGGAAAAGCCCTTGGAGAGGTCTTTGCTCAGGGGCAGTTGCTCCTGTGCCTGGGGAAGAGGGAAGGGCACCACACTCCCCAGGAAAGGCCAGACACACTCCACACGTCTTTGCTCCTCTGGAGGGCGGCATGGAGCCTCCAACTGGGAGGTCGCTTCTCAGCGGAGACGCAGGGGCATTCTGGCTGTGATCCCGCAGCCCCTGCCTGGAGGCCCACGGTGCCTGTTTCTCTCTGGGCGTTGCTTCCACAGTGCGGCCAAGCAACATCTTCACCATGGGCACAACAGCGCTTCCCTTCCGTCTGACAGACGTCTCAGTGCTCTGCTCTAGACCTCTGAAGTGGGGAGACAACCGAGCCCAGCCTCCTTTCCAAGGAGTCCTGCGCCTTGGATTGCACTGAAAGGCAATAGCACGGGGAAGCCTAGGAAGGGGCTGAGTCATGTCGGACACACTTCCTCAGCCTGCTCCTTTCAGGGAAGCAACGCTGGGAGCTAGGAAAGCCTTCTCAAGCTCGGAGAGTGCAAGAGAGATGCAGGCCGCGCACCCGGAAATCTCGGTGCTTGGAGCCAATCTCAGCGTCTCCCAGGGGCAAAGCGAACGCCTCTCTGCCAAATCCAGCTTTGCAGACGCAGGCCGCTAGGCTGCCTCTGCATTGGCGAAGGAAGCTCTCTCCTGCCGCTTCCTGCGAAATCTGCTTCTCAGCCTCAGCGAATCTCCGTGGGAACGGTCTTTCCTCTGGGGCCGTTGCTCCTGGGCCTGGGGCTGCCGCAAGGGCACCACCCTCCCAGGGAAAGGCCAAACACACCCCACATGTCTTTGCTCCTCTGGAGAGCTGCAGGCAACCTCAAACTCTCAGGAAGCTTCTCGGCTGAGACGCAGAAGCACGCTGGCTGGGATCTCGCATCCCCTGCCTGGAGGCCCATGGTGCCTGTTTCTCCCTGGGCGTTGCTTCACCAGAGCGGCCAGGCAACCTCTGCCCCATCTACCCTTCTGCTCTTCCCTTCCAGCTGACAGAGTTCTCCCTGCTCTACTCTAGCCCTAGGAAGTTTGGAGACAACCGGGCTCCTCCTCCTCTGCAAGGAGTCCCGGGGCCCAGTTGGAGTGGAAAGGCGAAACCACAGGCAAGCCCAGGAAAGTGCTGAGTCATGTCTGACACACTCCCTCAGCCTGCTCCTTCATGGCTAGCGAGGCTGTGAGCTAGGAAAGTCTTTGGAAGCTCAGCAAGTGGCAGCGAGATGCAGGCCCCAACCCAGCAATCCCGGTGCTTGGAGCAGGTCTCACAGCCTCCCAGTGCCAAAGCGAGCTCCTCTCTGCCAAATGCAGCTTTGCAGACGCAGGCCGCTCTGCTGCCTCTGCATCCACGAAGGAAGCTCTCTAGGCCCGCTTCCTGCGAAATCTGCTTCAGCCTGAGGGAAAAGCCCTTGGAGAGGTCTTTGCTCAGGGGCAGTTGCTCCTGTGCCTGGGGAAGAGGGAAGGGCACCACACTCCCAAGGAAAGGCCAAGACACACTCCACGCGTCTTTGCTCCTCTGGAGGGCGGCATGGAGCCTCCAACTGGGAGGTCGCTTCTCAGCGGAGACGCAGGGGCATTCTGGCTGTGATCCCGCAGCCCCTGCCTGGAGGCCCACGGTGCCTGTTTCTCTCTGGGCGTTGCTTCCACAGTGCGGCCAAGCAACATCTTCACCATGGGCACAACAGCGCTTCCCTTCCGTCTGACAGACGTCTCAGTGCTCTGCTCTAGACCTCTGAAGTGGGGAGACAACCGAGCCCAGCCTCCTTTCCAAGGAGTCCTGCGCCTTCCATTGCACTGAAAGGCAATAGCACGGGGAAGCCTAGGAAGGGGCTGAGTCATGTCGGACACACTTCCTCAGCCTGCTCCTTTCAGGGAAGCAACGCTGGGAGCTAGGAAAGCCTTCTCAAGCTCGGAGAGTGCAAGAGAGATGCAGGCCGCGCACCCGGAAATCTCGGTGCTTGGAGCCAATCTCAGCGTCTCCCGGGGCAAAGCGAACGCCTCTCTGCCAAATCCAGCTGTGCAGACGCAGGCCGCTAGGCTGCCTCTGCATTGGCGAAGGAAGCTCTCTCCTGCCGCTTCCTGCGAAATCTGCTTCTCAGCCTCAGCGAATCTCCGTGGGAACGGTCTTTCCTCTGGGGCCGTTGCTCCTGGGCCTGGGGCTGCCGCAAGGGCACCACCCTCCCAGGGAAAGGCCAAACACACCCCACATGTCTTTGCTCCTCTGGAGAGCTGCAGGCAACCTCAAACTCTCAGGAAGCTTCTCGGCTGAGACGCAGAAGCACGCTGGCTGGGATCTCGCATCCCCTGCCTGGAGGCCCATGGTGCCTGTTTCTCCCTGGGCGTTGCTTCACCAGAGCGGCCAGGCAACCTCTGCCCCATCTACCCTTCTGCTCTTCCCTTCCAGCTGACAGAGTTCTCCCTGCTCTACTCTAGCCCTAGGAAGTTTGGAGACAACCGGGCTCCTCCTCCTCTGCAAGGAGTCCCGGGGCCCAGTTGGAGTGGAAAGGCGAAACCACAGGCAAGCCCAGGAAAGTGCTGAGTCATGTCTGACACACTCCCTCAGCCTGCTCCTTCATGGCTAGCGAGGCTGTGAGCTAGGAAAGTCTTTGGAAGCTCAGCAAGTGGCAGCGAGATGCAGGCCCCAACCCAGCAATCCCGGTGCTTGGAGCAGGTCTCACAGCCTCCCAGTGCCAAAGCGAGCTCCTCTCTGCCAAATGCAGCTTTGCACACGCAGGCCGCTCTGCTGCCTCTGCATCCACGAAGGAAGCTCTGTAGGCCCGCTTCCTGCGAAATCTGCTTCAGCCTGAGGGAAAAGCCCTTGGAGAGGTCTTTGCTCAGGGGCAGTTGCTCCTGTGCCTGGGGAAGAGGGAAGGGCACCACACTCCCAAGGAAAGGCCAGACACACTCCACACGTCTTTGCTCCTCTGGAGGGCGGCATGGAGCCTCCAACTGGGAGGTCGCTTCTCAGCGGAGACGCAGGGGCATTCTGGCTGTGATCCCGCAGCCCCTGCCTGGAGGCCCACGGTGCCTGTTTCTCTCTGGGCGTTGCTTCCACAGTGCGGCCAAGCAACATCTTCACCATGGGCACAACAGCGCTTCCCTTCCGTCTGACAGACGTCTCAGTGCTCTGCTCTAGACCTCTGAAGTGGGGAGACAACCGAGCCCAGCCTCCTTTCCAAGGAGTCCTGCGCCTTCGATTGCACTGAAAGGCAATAGCACGGGGAAGCATAGGAAGGGGCTGAGTCATGTCGGACACACTTCCTCAGCCTGCTCCTTTCAGGGAAGCAACGCTGGGAGCTAGGAAAGCCTTCTCAAGCTCGGAGAGTGCAAGAGAGATGCAGGCCGCGCACCCGGAAATCTCGGTGCTTGGAGCCAATCTCAGCGTCTCCCGGGGCAAAGCGAACGCCTCTCTGCCAAATCCAGCTGTGCAGACGCAGGCCGCTAGGCTGCCTCTGCATTGGCGAAGGAAGCTCTCTCCTGCCGCTTCCTGCGAAATCTGCTTCTCAGCCTCAGCGAATCTCCGTGGGAACGGTCTTTCCTCTGGGGCCGTTGCTCCTGGGCCTGGGGCTGCCGCAAGGGCACCACCCTCCCAGGGAAAGGCCAAACACACCCCACATGTCTTTGCTCCTCTGGAGAGCTGCAGGCAACCTCAAACTCTCAGGAAGCTTCTCGGCTGAGACGCAGAAGCACGCTGGCTGGGATCTCGCATCCCCTGCCTGGAGGCCCATGGTGCCTGTTTCTCCCTGGGCGTTGCTTCACCAGAGCGGCCAGGCAACCTCTGCCCCATCTACCCTTCTGCTCTTCCCTTCCAGCTGACAGAGTTCTCCCTGCTCTACTCTAGCCCTAGGAAGTTTGGAGACAACCGGGCTCCTCCTCCTCTGCAAGGAGTCCCGGGGCCCAGTTGGAGTGGAAAGGCGAAACCACAGGCAAGCCCAGGAAAGTGCTGAGTCATGTCTGACACACTCCCTCAGCCTGCTCCTACATGGCTAGCGAGGCTGTGAGCTTGGAAAGTCTTTGGAAGCTCAGCAAGTGGCAGCGAGATGCAGGCCCCAACCCAGCAATCCCGGTGCTTGGAGCAGGTCTCACAGCCTCCCAGTGCCAAAGCGAGCTCCTCTCTGCCAAATGCAGCTTTGCACACGCAGGCCGCTCTGCTGCCTCTGCATCCACGAAGGAAGCTCTCTAGGCCCGCTTCCTGCCAAATCTGCTTCAGCCTGAGGGAAAAGCCCTTGGAGAGGTCTTTGCTCAGGGGCAGTTGCTCCTGTGCCTGGGGAAGAGGGAAGGGCACCACACTCCCAAGGAAAGGCCAGACACACTCCACACGTCTTTGCTCCTCTGGAGGGCGGCATGGAGCCTCCAACTGGGAGGTCGCTTCTCAGCGGAGACGCAGGGGCATTCTGGCTGTGATCCCGCAGCCCCTGCCTGGAGGCCCACGGTGCCTGTTTCTCTCTGGGCGTTGCTTCCACAGTGCGGCCAAGCAACATCTTCACCATGGGCACAACAGCGCTTCCCTTCCGTCTGACAGACGTCTCAGTGCTCTGCTCTAGACCTCTGAAGTGGGGAGACAACCGAGCCCAGCCTCCTTTCCAAGGAGTCCTGCGCCTTCCATTGCACTGAAAGGCAATAGCACGGGGAAGCCTAGGAAGGGGCTGAGTCATGTCGGACACACTTCCTCAGCCTGCTCCTTTCAGGGAAGCAACGCTGGGAGCTAGGAAAGCCTTCTCAAGCTCGGAGAGTGCAAGAGAGATGCAGGCCGCGCACCCGGAAATCTCGGTGCTTGGAGCCAATCTCAGCGTCTCCCAGGGGCAAAGCGAACGCCTCTCTGCCAAATCCAGCTTTGCAGACGCAGGCCGCTAGGCTGCCTCTGCATTGGCGAAGGAAGCTCTCTCCTGCCGCTTCCTGCGAAATCTGCTTCCCAGCCTCAGCGAATCTCCGTGGGAACGGTCTTTCCTCTGGGGCCGTTGCTCCTGGGCCTGGGGCTGCCGCAAGGGCACCACCCTCCCAGGGAAAGGCCAAACACACCCCACATGTCTTTGCTCCTCTGGAGAGCTGCAGGCAACCTCAAACTCTCAGGAAGCTTCTCGGCTGAGACGCAGAAGCACGCTGGCTGGGATCTCGCATCCCCTGCCTGGAGGCCCATGGTGCCTGTTTCTCCCTGGGCGTTGCTTCACCAGAGCGGCCAGGCAACCTCTGCCCCATCTACCCTTCTGCTCTTCCCTTCCAGCTGACAGAGTTCTCCCTGCTCTATTCTAGCCCTAGGAAGTTTGGAGACAACCGGGCTCCTCCTCCTCTGCAAGGAGTCCCGGGGCCCAGTTGGAGTGGAAAGGCGAAACCACAGGCAAGCCCAGGAAAGTGCTGAGTCATGTCTGACACACTCCCTCAGCCTGCTCCTTCATGGCTAGCGAGGCTGTGAGCTAGGAAAGTCTTTGGAAGCTCAGCAAGTGGCAGCGAGATGCAGGCCCCAACCCAGCAATCCCGGTGCTTGGAGCAGGTCTCACAGCCTCCCAGTGCCAAAGCGAGCTCCTCTCTGCCAAATGCAGCTTTGCACACGCAGGCCGCTCTGCTGCCTCTGCATCCACGAAGGAAGCTCTCTAGGCCCGCTTCCTGCGAAATCTGCTTCAGCCTGAGGGAAAAGCCCTTGGAGAGGTCTTTGCTCAGGGGCAGTTGCTCCTGTGCCTGGGGAAGAGGGAAGGGCACCACACTCCCAAGGAAAGGCCAGACACACTCCACACGTCTTTGCTCCTCTGGAAGGCGGCATGGAGCCTCCAACTGGGAGGTCGCTTCTCAGCGGAGACGCAGGGGCATTCTGGCTGTGATCCCGCAGCCCCTGCCTGGAGGCCCACGGTGCCTGTTTCTCTCTGGGCGTTGCTTCCACAGTGCGGCCAAGCAACATCTTCACCATGGGCACAACAGCGCTTCCCTTCCGTCTGACAGACGTCTCAGTGCTCTGCTCTAGACCTCTGAAGTGGGGAGACAACCGAGCCCAGCCTCCTTTCCAAGGAGTCCTGCGCCTTGGATTGCACTGAAAGGCAATAGCACGGGGAAGCCTAGGAAGGGGCTGAGTCATGTCGGACACACTTCCTCAGCCTGCTCCATTCAGGGAAGCAACGCTGGGAGCTAGGAAAGCCTTCTCAAGCTCGGAGAGTGCAAGAGAGATGCAGGCCGCGCACCAGGAAATCTCGGTGCTTGGAGCCAATCTCAGCGTCTCCCAGGGGCAAAGCGAACACCTCTCTGCCAAATCCAGCTTTGCAGACGCAGGCCGCTAGGCTGCCTCTGCATTGGCGAAGGAAGCTCTCTCCTGCCGCTTCCTGCGAAATCTGCTTCTCAGCCTCAGCGAATCTCCGTGGGAACGGTCTTTCCTCTGGGGCCGTTGCTCCTGGGCCTGGGGCTGCCGCAAGGGCACCACCCTCCCAGGGAAAGGCCAAACACACCCCACATGTCTTTGCTCCTCTGGAGAGCTGCAGGCAACCTCAAACTCTCAGGAAGCTTCTCGGCTGAGACGCAGAAGCACGCTGGCTGGGATCTCGCATCCCCTGCCTGGAGGCCCATGGTGCCTGTTTCTCCCTGGGCGTTGCTTCACCAGAGCGGCCAGGCAACCTCTGCCCCATCTACCCTTCTGCTCTTCCCTTCCAGCTGACAGAGTTCTCCCTGCTCTACTCTAGCCCTAGGAAGTTTGGAGACAACCGGGCTCCTCCTCCTCTGCAAGGAGTCCCGGGGCCCAGTTGGAGTGGAAAGGCGAAACCACAGGCAAGCCCAGGAAAGTGCTGAGTCATGTCTGACACACTCCCTCAGCCTGCTCCTTCATGGCTAGCGAGGCTGTGAGCTAGGAAAGTCTTTGGAAGCTCAGCAAGTGGCAGCGAGATGCAGGCCCCAACCCAGCAATCCCGGTGCTTGGAGCAGGTCTCACAGCCTCCCAGTGCCAAAGCGAGCTCCTCTCTGCCAAATGCAGCTTTGCACACGCAGGCCGCTCTGCTGCCTCTGCATCCACGAAGGAAGCTCTTTAGGCCCGCTTCCTGCGAAATCTGCTTCAGCCTGAGGGAAAAGCCCTTGGAGAGGTCTTTGCTCAGGGGCAGTTGCTCCTGTGCCTGGGGAAGAGGGAAGGGCACCACACTCCCAAGGAAAGGCCAGACACACTCCACACGTCTTTGCTCCTCTGGAGGGCGGCATGGAGCCTCCAACTGGGAGGTCGCTTCTCAGCGGAGACGCAGGGGCATTCTGGCTGTGATCCCGCAGCCCCTGCCTGGAGGCCCACGGTGCCTGTTTCTCTCTGGGCGTTGCTTCCACAGTGCGGCCAAGCAACATCTTCACCATGGGCACAACAGCGCTTCCCTTCCGTCTGACAGACGTCTCAGTGCTCTGCTCTAGACCTCTGAAGTGGGGAGACAACCGAGCCCAGCCTCCTTTCCAAGGAGTCCTGCGCCTTCCATTGCACTGAAAGGCAATAGCACGGGGAAGCCTAGGAAGGGGCTGAGTCATGTCGGACACACTTCCTCAGCCTGCTCCTTTCAGGGAAGCAACGCTGGGAGCTAGGAAAGCCTTCTCAAGCTCGGAGAGTGCAAGAGAGATGCAGGCCGCGCACCCGGAAATCTCGGTGCTTGGAGCCAATCTCAGCGTCTCCCAGGGGCAAAGCGAACGCCTCTCTGCCAAATCCAGCTGTGCAGACGCAGGCCGCTAGGCTGCCTCTGCATTGGCGAAGGAAGCTCTCTCCTGCCGCTTCCTGCGAAATCTGCTTCTCAGCCTCAGCGAATCTCCGTGGGAACGGTCTTTCCTCTGGGGCCGTTGCTCCTGGGCCTGGGGCTGCCGCAAGGGCACCACCCTCCCAGGGAAAGGCCAAACACACCCCACATGTCTTTGCTCCTCTGGAGAGCTGCAGGCAACCTCAAACTCTCAGGAAGCTTCTCGGCTGAGACGCAGAAGCACGCTGGCTGGGATCTCGCATCCCCTGCCTGGAGGCCCATGGTGCCTGTTTCTCCCTGGGCGTTGCTTCACCAGAGCGGCCAGGCAACCTCTGCCCCATCTACCCTTCTGCTCTTCCCTTCCAGCTGACAGAGTTCTCCCTGCTCTACTCTAGCCCTAGGCAGTTTGGAGACAACCGGGCTCCTCCTCCTCTGCAAGGAGTCCCGGGGCCCAGTTGGAGTGGAAAGGCGAAACCACAGGCAAGCCCAGGAAAGTGCTGAGTCATGTCTGACACACTCCCTCAGCCTGCTCCTTCATGGCTAGCGAGGCTGTGAGCTAGGAAAGTCTTTGGAAGCTCAGCAAGTGGCAGCGAGATGCAGGCCCCAACCCAGCAATCCCGGTGCTTGGAGCAGGTCTCACAGCCTCCCAGTGCCAAAGCGAGCTCCTCTCTGCCAAATGCAGCTTTGCACACGCAGGCCGCTCTGCTGCCTCTGCATCCACGAAGGAAGCTCTCTAGGCCCGCTTCCTGAGAAATCTGCTTCAGCCTGAGGGAAAAGCCCTTGGAGAGGTCTTTGCTCAGGGGCAGTTGCTCCTGTGCCTGGGGAAGAGGGAAGGGCACCACACTCCCAAGGAAAGGCCAGACACACTCCACACGTCTTTGCTCCTCTGGAGGGCGGCATGGAGCCTCCAACTGGGAGGTCGCTTCTCAGCGGAGACGCAGGGGCATTCTGGCTGTGATCCCGCAGCCCCTGCCTGGAGGCCCACGGTGCCTGTTTCTCTCTGGGCGTTGCTTCCACAGTGCGGCCAAGCAACATCTTCACCATGGGCACAACAGCGCTTCCCTTCCGTCTGACAGACGTCTCAGTGCTCTGCTCTAGACCTCTGAAGTGGGGAGACAACCGAGCCCAGCCTCCTTTCCAAGGAGTCCTGCGCCTTCGATTGCACTGAAAGGCAATAGCACGGGGAAGCCTAGGAAGGGGCTGAGTCATGTCGGACACACTTCCTCAGCCTGCTCCTTTCAGGGAAGCAACGCTGGGAGCTAGGAAAGCCTTCTCAAGCTCGGAGAGTGCAAGAGAGATGCAGGCCGCGCACCCGGAAATCTCGGTGCTTGGAGCCAATCTCAGCGTCTCCCAGGGGCAAAGCGAACGCCTCTCTGCCAAATCCAGCTGTGCAGACGCAGGCCGCTAGGCTGCCTCTGCATTGGCGAAGGAAGCTCTCTCCTGCCGCTTCCTGCGAAATCTGCTTCTCAGCCTCAGCGAATCTCCGTGGGAACGGTCTTTCCTCTGGGGCCGTTGCTCCTGGGCCTGGGGCTGCCGCAAGGGCACCACCCTCCCAGGGAAAGGCCAAACACACCCCACATGTCTTTGCTCCTCTGGAGAGCTGCAGGCAACCTCAAACTCTCAGGAAGCTTCTCGGCTGAGACGCAGAAGCACGCTGGCTGGGATCTCGCATCCCCTGCCTGGAGGCCCATGGTGCCTGTTTCTCCCTGGGCGTTGCTTCACCAGAGCGGCCAGGCAACCTCTGCCCCATCTACCCTTCTGCTCTTCCCTTCCAGCTGACAGAGTTCTCCCTGCTCTACTCTAGCCCTAGGAAGTTTGGAGACAACCGGGCTCCTCCTCCTCTGCAAGGAGTCCCGGGGCCCAGTTGGAGTGGAAAGGCGAAACCACAGGCAAGCCCAGGAAAGTGCTGAGTCATGTCTGACACACTCCCTCAGCCTGCTCCTTCATGGCTAGCGAGGCTGTGAGCTAGGAAAGTCTTTGGAAGCTCAGCAAGTGGCAGCGAGATGCAGGCCCCAACCCAGCAATCCCGGTGCTTGGAGCAGGTCTCACAGCCTCCCAGTGCCAAAGCGAGCTCCTCTCTGCCAAATGCAGCTTTGCACACGCAGGCCGCTCTGCTGCCTCTGCATCCACGAAGGAAGCTCTCTAGGCCCGCTTCCTGCGAAATCTGCTTCAGCCTGAGGGAAAAGCCCTTGGAGAGGTCTTTGCTCAGGGGCAGTTGCTCCTGTGCCTGGGGAAGAGGGAAGGGCACCACACTCCCAAGGAAAGGCCAGACACACTCCACACGTCTTTGCTCCTCTGGAGGGCGGCATGGAGCCTCCAACTGGGAGGTCGCTTCTCAGCGGAGACGCAGGGGCATTCTGGCTGTGATCCCGCAGCCCCTGCCTGGAGGCCCAGGGTGCCTGTTTCTCTCAGGGCGTTGCTTCCACAGTGCGGCCAAGCAACATCTTCACCATGGGCACAACAGCGCTTCCCTTCCGTCTGACAGACGTCTCAGTGCTCTGCTCTAGACCTCTGAAGTGGGGAGACAACCGAGCCCAGCCTCCTTTCCAAGGAGTCCTGCGCCTTCGATTGCACTGAAAGGCAATAGCACGGGGAAGCCTAGGAAGGGGCTGAGTCATGTCGGACACACTTCCTCAGCCTGCTCCTTTCAGGGAAGCAACGCTGGGAGCTAGGAAAGCCTTCTCAAGCTCGGAGAGTGCAAGAGAGATGCAGGCCGCGCACCCGGAAATCTCGGTGCTTGGAGCCAATCTCAGCGTCTCCCAGGGGCAAAGCGAACGCCTCTCTGCCAAATCCAGCTGTGCAGACGCAGGCCGCTAGGCTGCCTCTGCATTGGCGAAGGAAGCTCTCTCCTGCCGCTTCCTGCGAAATCTGCTTCTCAGCCTCAGCGAATCTCCGTGGGAACGGTCTTTCCTCTGGGGCCGTTGCTCCTGGGCCTGGGGCTGCCGCAAGGGCACCACCCTCCCAGGGAAAGGCCAAACACACCCCACATGTCTTTGCTCCTCTGGAGAGCTGCAGGCAACCTCAAACTCTCAGGAAGCTTCTCGGCTGAGACGCAGAAGCACGCTGGCTGGGATCTCGCATCCCCTGCCTGGAGGCCCATGGTGCCTGTTTCTCCCTGGGCGTTGCTTCACCAGAGCGGCCAGGCAACCTCTGCCCCATCTACCCTTCTGCTCTTCCCTTCCAGCTGACAGAGTTCTCCCTGCTCTACTCTAGCCCTAGGAAGTTTGGAGACAACCGGGCTCCTCCTCCTCTGCAAGGAGTCCCGGGGCCCAGTTGGAGTGGAAAGGCGAAACCACAGGCAAGCCCAGGAAAGTGCTGAGTCATGTCTGACACACTCCCTCAGCCTGCTCCTTCATGGCTAGCGAGGCTGTGAGCTAGGAAAGTCTTTGGAAGCTCAGCAAGTGGCAGCGAGATGCAGGCCCCAACCCAGCAATCCCGGTGCTTGGAGCAGGTCTCACAGCCTCCCAGTGCCAAAGCGAGCTCCTCTCTGCCAAATGCAGCTTTGCACACGCAGGCCGCTCTGCTGCCTCTGCATCCACGAAGGAAGCTCTGTAAGCCCGCTTCCTGCGAAATCTGCTTCAGCCTGAGGGAAAAGCCCTTGGAGAGGTCTTTGCTCAGGGGCAGTTGCTCCTGTGCCTGGGGAAGAGGGAAGGGCACCACACTCCCAAGGAAAGGCCAAGACACACTCCACGCGTCTTTGCTCCTCTGGAGGGCGGCATGGAGCCTCCAACTGGGAGGTCGCTTCTCAGCGGAGACGCAGGGGCATTCTGGCTGTGATCCCGCAGTCCCTGCCTGGAGGCCCACGGTGCCTGTTTCTCTCTGGGCGTTGCTTCCACAGTGCGGCCAAGCAACATCTTCACCATGGGCACAACAGCGCTTCCCTTCCGTCTGACAGACGTCTCAGTGCTCTGCTCTAGACCTCTGAAGTGGGGAGACAACCGAGCCCAGCCTCCTTTCCAAGGAGTCCTGCGCCTTCGATTGCACTGAAAGGCAATAGCACGGGGAAGCCTAGGAAGGGGCTGAGTCATGTCGGACACACTTCCTCAGCCTGCTCCTTTCAGGGAAGCAACGCTGGGAGCTAGGAAAGCCTTCTCAAGCTCGGAGAGTGCAAGAGAGATGCAGGCCACGCACCCGGAAATCTCGGTGCTTGGAGCCAATCTCAGCGTCTCCCAGGGGCAAAGCGAACGCCTCTCTGCCAAATCCAGCTTTGCAGACGCAGGCCGCTAGGCTGCCTCTGCATTGGCGAAGGAAGCTCTCTCCTGCCGCTTCCTGCGAAATCTGCTTCCCAGCCTCAGCGAATCTCAGTGGGAACGGTCTTTCCTCTGGGGCCGTTGCTCCTGGGCCTGGGGCTGCCGCAAGGGCACCACCCTCCCAGGGAAAGGCCAAACACACCCCACATGACTTGGCTCCTCTGGAGAGCTGCAGGCAACCTCAAACTCTCAGGAAGCTTCTCGGCTGAGACGCAGAAGCACTCTGGCTGGGATCTCGCATCCCCTGCCTGGAGGCCCATGGTGCCTGTTTCTCCCTGGGCGTTGCTTCACCAGAGCGGCCAGGCAACCTCTGCCCCATCTACCCTTCTGCTCTTCCCTTCCAGCTGACAGAGTTCTCCCTGCTCTACTCTAGCCCTAGGAAGTTTGGAGACAACCGGGCTCCTCCTCCTCTGCAAGGAGTCCCGGGGCCCAGTTGGAGTGGAAAGGCGAAACCACAGGCAAGCCCAGGAAAGTGCTGAGTCATGTCTGACACACTCCCTCAGCCTGCTCCTTCATGGCTAGCGAGGCTGTGAGCTAGGAAAGTCTTTGGAAGCTCAGCAAGTGGCAGCGAGATGCAGGCCCCAACCCAGCAATCCCGGTGCTTGGAGCAGGTCTCACAGCCTCCCAGTGCCAAAGCGAGCTCCTCTCTGCCAAATGCAGCTTTGCAGACGCAGGCCGCTCTGCTGCCTCTGCATCCACGAAGGAAGCTCTCTAGGCCCGCTTCCTGCGAAATCTGCTTCAGCCTGAGGGAAAAGCCCTTGGAGAGGTCTTGGCTCAGGGGCAGTTGCTCCTGTGCCTGGGGAAGAGGGAAGGGCACCACACTCCCAAGGAAAGGCCAGACACACTCCACACGTCTTTGCTCCTCTGGAGGGCGGCATGGAGCCTCCAACTGGGAGGTCGCTTCTCAGCGGAGACGCAGGGGCATTCTGGCTGTGATCCCGCAGCCCCTGCCTGGAGGCCCACGGTGCCTGTTTCTCTCTGGGCGTTGCTTCCACAGTGCGGCCAAGCAACATCTTCACCATGGGCACAACAGCGCTTCCCTTCCGTCTGACAGACGTCTCAGTGCTCTGCTCTAGACCTCTGAAGTGGGGAGACAACCGAGCCCAGCCTCCTTTCCAAGGAGTCCTGCGCCTTCCATTGCACTGAAAGGCAATAGCACGGGGAAGCCTAGGAAGGGGCTGAGTCATGTCGGACACACTTCCTCAGCCTGCTCCTTTCAGGGAAGCAACGCTGGGAGCTAGGAAAGCCTTCTCAAGCTCGGAGAGTGCAAGAGAGATGCAGGCCGCGCACCCGGAAATCTCGGTGCTTGGAGCCAATCTCAGCGTCTCCCAGGGGCAAAGCGAACGCCTCTCTGCCAAATCCAGCTTTGCAGACGCAGGCCGCTAGGCTGCCTCTGCATTGGCGAAGGAAGCTCTCTCC
The DNA here is from genome assembly GCF_049115385.1 of Moschus berezovskii. NCBI lineage: Eukaryota > Metazoa > Chordata > Mammalia > Artiodactyla > Moschidae > Moschus > Moschus berezovskii. The sequence goes on from NC_142461.1 coordinate 142,724,928, forward strand.
TGCCGCTTCCTGCGAAATCTGCTTCCCAGCCTCAGCGAATCTCAGTGGGAACGGTCTTTCCTCTGGGGCCGTTGCTCCTGGGCCTGGGGCTGCCGCAAGGGCACCACCCTCCCAGGGAAAGGCCAAACACACCCCACATGACTTGGCTCCTCTGGAGAGCTGCAGGCAACCTCAAAGTCCCAGGAGGCTTCTCGGCTGAGACGCAGAAGCACTCTGGCTGGGATCTCGCATCCCCTGCCTGGAGGCCCATGGTGCCTGTTTCTCCCTGGGCGTTGCTTCACCAGAGCGGCCAGGCAACCTCTGCCCCATCTACCCTTCTGCTCTTCCCTTCCAGCTGACAGAGTTCTCCCTGCTCTACTCTAGCCCTAGGAAGTTTGGAGACAACCGGGCTCCTCCTCCTCTGCAAGGAGTCCCGGGGCCCAGTTGGAGTGGAAAGGCGAAACCACAGGCAAGCCCAGGAAAGTGCTGAGTCATGTCTGACACACTCCCTCAGCCTGCTCCTTCATGGCTAGCGAGGCTGTGAGCTAGGAAAGTCTTTGGAAGCTCAGCAAGTGGCAGCGAGATGCAGGCCCCAACCCAGCAATCCCGGTGCTTGGAGCAGGTCTCACAGCCTCCCAGTGCCAAAGCGAGCTCCTCTCTGCCAAATGCAGCTTTGCAGACGCAGGCCGCTCTGCTGCCTCTGCATCCACGAAGGAAGCTCTCTAGGCCCGCTTCCTGCGAAATCTGCTTCAGCCTGAGGGAAAAGCCCTTGGAGAGGTCTTTGCTCAGGGGCAGTTGCTCCTGTGCCTGGGGAAGAGGAAGGGCACCACACTCCCAAGGAAAGGCCAGACACACTCCACACGTCTTTGCTCCTCTGGAGGGCGGCATGGAGCCTCCAACTGGGAGGTCGCTTCTCAGCGGAGACGCAGGGGGCATTCTGGCTGTGGTCCCGCAGCCCCTGCCTGGAGGCCCACGGTGCCTGTTTCTCTCTGGGCGTTGCTTCCACAGTGCGGCCAAGCAACATCTTCACCATGGGCACAACAGCGCTTCCCTTCCGTCTGACAGACGTCTCAGTGCTCTGCTCTAGACCTCTGAAGTGGGGAGACAACCGAGCCCAGCCTCCTTTCCAAGGAGTCCTGCGCCTTCCATTGCACTGAAAGGCAATAGCACGGGGAAGCCTAGGAAGGGGCTGAGTCATGTCGGACACACTTCCTCAGCCTGCTCCTTTCAGGGAAGCAACGCTGGGAGCTAGGAAAGCCTTCTCAAGCTCGGAGAGTGCAAGAGAGATGCAGGCCGCGCACCCGGAAATCTCGGTGCTTGGAGCCAATCTCAGCGTCTCCCAGGGGCAAAGCGAACGCCTCTCTGCCAAATCCAGCTTTGCAGACGCAGGCCGCTAGGCTGCCTCTGCATTGGCGAAGGAAGCTCTCTCCTGCCGCTTCCTGCGAAATCTGCTTCCCAGCCTCAGCGAATCTCAGTGGGAACGGTCTTTCCTCTGGGGCCGTTGCTCCTGGGCCTGGGGCTGCCGCAAGGGCACCACCCTCCCAGGGAAAGGCCAAACACACCCCACATGACTTGGCTCCTCTGGAGAGCTGCAGGCAACCTCAAAGTCCCAGGAGGCTTCTCGGCTGAGACGCAGAAGCACTCTGGCTGGGATCTCGCATCCCCTGCCTGGAGGCCCATGGTGCCTGTTTCTCCCTGGGCGTTGCTTCACCAGAGCGGCCAGGCAACCTCTGCCCCATCTACCCTTCTGCTCTTCCCTTCCAGCTGACAGAGTTCTCCCTGCTCTACTCTAGCCCTAGGAAGTTTGGAGACAACCGGGCTCCTCCTCCTCTGCAAGGAGTCCCGGGGCCCAGTTGGAGTGGAAAGGCGAAACCACAGGCAAGCCCAGGAAAGTGCTGAGTCATGTCTGACACACTCCCTCAGCCTGCTCCTTCATGGCTAGCGAGGCTGTGAGCTAGGAAAGTCTTTGGAAGCTCAGCAAGTGGCAGCGAGATGCAGGCCCCAACCCAGCAATCCCGGTGCTTGGAGCAGGTCTCACAGCCTCCCAGTGCCAAAGCGAGCTCCTCTCTGCCAAATGCAGCTTTGCAGACGCAGGCCGCTCTGCTGCCTCTGCATCCACGAAGGAAGCTCTCTAGGCCCGCTTCCTGCGAAATCTGCTTCAGCCTGAGGGAAAAGCCCTTGGAGAGGTCTTTGCTCAGGGGCAGTTGCTCCTGTGCCTGGGGAAGAGGGAAGGGCACCACACTCCCAAGGAAAGGCCAGACACACTCCACACGTCTTTGCTCCTCTGGAGGGCGGCATGGAGCCTCCAACTGGGAGGTCGCTTCTCAGCGGAGACGCAGGGGCATTCTGGCTGTGATCCCGCAGCCCCTGCCTGGAGGCCCACGGTGCCTGTTTCTCTCTGGGCGTTGCTTCCACAGTGCGGCCAAGCAACATCTTCACCATGGGCACAACAGCGCTTCCCTTCCGTCTGACAGACGTCTCAGTGCTCTGCTCTAGACCTCTGAAGTGGGGAGACAACCGAGCCCAGCCTCCTTTCCAAGGAGTCCTGCGCCTTCCATTGCACTGAAAGGCAATAGCACGGGGAAGCCTAGGAAGGGGCTGAGTCATGTCGGACACACTTCCTCAGCCTGCTCCTTTCAGGGAAGCAACGCTGGGAGCTAGGAAAGCCTTCTCAAGCTCGGAGAGTGCAAGAGAGATGCAGGCCGCGCACCCGGAAATCTCGGTGCTTGGAGCCAATCTCAGCGTCTCCCAGGGGCAAAGCGAACGCCTCTCTGCCAAATCCAGCTTTGCAGACGCAGGCCGCTAGGCTGCCTCTGCATTGGCGAAGGAAGCTCTCTCCTGCAGCTTCCTGCGAAATCTGCTTCCCAGCCTCAGCGAATCTCAGTGGGAACGGTCTTTCCTCTGGGGCCGTTGCTCCTGGGCCTGGGGCTGCCGCAAGGGCACCACCCTCCCAGGGAAAGGCCAAACACACCCCACATGACTTGGCTCCTCTGGAGAGCTGCAGGCAACCTCAAATTCCCAGGAGGCTTCTCGGCTGAGACGCAGAAGCACTCTGGCTGGGATCTCGCATCCCCTGCCTGGAGGCCCATGGTGCCTGTTTCTCCCTGGGCGTTGCTTCACCAGAGCGGCCAGGCAACCTCTGCCCCATCTACCCTTCTGCTCTTCCCTTCCAGCTGACAGAGTTCTCCCTGCTCTACTCTAGCCCTAGGAAGTTTGGAGACAACCGGGCTCCTCCTCCTCTGCAAGGAGTCCCGGGGCCCAGTTGGAGTGGAAAGGCGAAACCACAGGCAAGCCCAGGAAAGTGCTGAGTCATGTCTGACACACTCCCTCAGCCTGCTCCTTCATGGCTAGCGAGGCTGTGAGCTAGGAAAGTCTTTGGAAGCTCAGCAAGTGGCAGCGAGATGCAGGCCCCAACCCAGCAAGCCCGGTGCTTGGAGCAGGTCTCACAGCCTCCCAGTGCCAAAGCGAGCTCCTCTCTGCCAAATGCAGCTTTGCAGACGCAGGCCGCTCTGCTGCCTCTGCATCCACGAAGGAAGCTCTCTAGGCCCGCTTCCTGCGAAATCTGCTTCAGCCTGAGGGAAAAGCCCTTGGAGAGGTCTTTGCTCAGGGGCAGTTGCTCCTGTGCCTGGGGAAGAGGGAAGGGCACCACACTCCCAAGGAAAGGCCAGACACACTCCACACGTCTTTGCTCCTCTGGAGGGCGGCATGGAGCCTCCAACTGGGAGGTCGCTTCTCAGCGGAGACGCAGGGGCATTCTGGCTGTGGTCCCGCAGCCCCTGCCTGGAGGCCCACGGTGCCTGTTTCTCTCTGGGCGTTGCTTCCACAGTGCGGCCAAGCAACATCTTCACCATGGGCACAACAGCGCTTCCCTTCCGTCTGACAGACGTCTCAGTGCTCTGCTCTAGACCTCTGAAGTGGGGAGACAACCGAGCCCAGCCTCCTTTCCAAGGAGTCCTGCGCCTTCCATTGCACTGAAAGGCAATAGCACGGGGAAGCCTAGGAAGGGGCTGAGTCATGTCGGACACACTTCCTCAGCCTGCTCCTTTCAGGGAAGCAACGCTGGGAGCTAGGAAAGCCTTCTCAAGCTCGGAGAGTGCAAGAGAGATGCAGGCCGCGCACCCGGAAATCTCGGTGCTTGGAGCCAATCTCAGCGTCTCCCAGGGGCAAAGCGAACGCCTCTCTGCCAAATCCAGCTTTGCAGACGCAGGCCGCTAGGCTGCCTCTGCATTGGCGAAGGAAGCTCTCTCCTGCCGCTTCCTGCGAAATCTGCTTCCCAGCCTCAGCGAATCTCAGTGGGAACGGTCTTTCCTCTGGGGCCGTTGCTCCTGGGCCTGGGGCTGCCGCAAGGGCACCACCCTCCCAGGGAAAGGCCAAACACACCCCACATGACTTGGCTCCTCTGGAGAGCTGCAGGCAACCTCAAAGTCCCAGGAAGCTTCTCGGCTGAGACGCAGAAGCACTCTGGCTGGGATCTCGCATCCCCTGCCTGGAGGCCCATGGTGCCTGTTTCTCCCTGGGCGTTGCTTCACCAGAGCGGCCAGGCAACCTCTGCCCCATCTACCCTTCTGCTCTTCCCTTCCAGCTGACAGAGTTCTCCCTGCTCTACTCTAGCCCTAGGAAGTTTGGAGACAACCGGGCTCCTCCTCCTCTGCAAGGAGTCCCGGGGCCCAGTTGGAGTGGAAAGGCGAAACCACAGGCAAGCCCAGGAAAGTGCTGAGTCATGTCTGACACACTCCCTCAGCCTGCTCCTTCATGGCTAGCGAGGCTGTGAGCTAGGAAAGTCTTTGGAAGCTCAGCAAGTGGCAGCGAGATGCAGGCCCCAACCCAGCAATCCCGGTGCTTGGAGCAGGTCTCACAGCCTCCCAGTGCCAAAGCGAGCTCCTCTCTGCCAAATGCAGCTTTGCAGACGCAGGCCGCTCTGCTGCCTCTGCATCCACGAAGGAAGCTCTCTAGGCCCGCTTCCTGCGAAATCTGCTTCAGCCTGAGGGAAAAGCCCTTGGAGAGGTCTTTGCTCAGGGGCAGTTGCTCCTGTGCCTGGGGAAGAGGGAAGGGCACCACACTCCCAAGGAAAGGCCAGACACACTCCACACGTCTTTGCTCCTCTGGAGGGCGGCATGGAGCCTCCAACTGGGAGGTCGCTTCTCAGCGGAGACGCAGGGGCATTCTGGCTGTGATCCCGCAGCCCCTGCCTGGAGGCCCACGGTGCCTGTTTCTCTCTGGGCGTTGCTTCCACAGTGCGGCCAAGCAACATCTTCACCATGGGCACAACAGCGCTTCCCTTCCGTCTGACAGACGTCTCAGTGCTCTGCTCTAGACCTCTGAAGTGGGGAGACAACCGAGCCCAGCCTCCTTTCCAAGGAGTCCTGCGCCTTCGATTGCACTGAAAGGCAATAGCACGGGGAAGCCTAGGAAGGGGCTGAGTCATGTCGGACACACTTCCTCAGCCTGCTCCTTTCAGGGAAGCAACGCTGGGAGCTAGGAAAGCCTTCTCAAGCTCGGAGAGTGCAAGAGAGATGCAGGCCGCGCACCCGGAAATCTCGGTGCTTGGAGCCAATCTCAGCGTCTCCCAGGGGCAAAGCGAACGCCTCTCTGCCAAATCCAGCTTTGCAGACGCAGGCCGCTAGGCTGCCTCTGCATTGGCGAAGGAAGCTCTCTCCTGCAGCTTCCTGCGAAATCTGCTTCCCAGCCTCAGCGAATCTCAGTGGGAACGGTCTTTCCTCTGGGGCCGTTGCTCCTGGGCCTGGGGCTGCCGCAAGGGCACCACCCTCCCAGGGAAAGGCCAAACACACCCCACATGACTTGGCTCCTCTGGAGAGCTGCAGGCAACCTCAAACTCCCAGGAGGCTTCTCGGCTGAGACGCAGAAGCACTCTGGCTGGGATCTCGCATCCCCTGCCTGGAGGCCCATGGTGCCTGTTTCTCCCTGGGCGTTGCTTCACCAGAGCGGCCAGGCAACCTCTGCCCCATCTACCCTTCTGCTCTTCCCTTCCAGCTGACAGAGTTCTCCCTGCTCTACTCTAGCCCTAGGAAGTTTGGAGACAACCGGGCTCCTCCTCCTCTGCAAGGAGTCCCGGGGCCCAGTTGGAGTGGAAAGGCGAAACCACAGGCAAGCCCAGGAAAGTGCTGAGTCATGTCTGACACACTCCCTCAGCCTGCTCCTTCATGGCTAGCGAGGCTGTGAGCTAGGAAAGTCTTTGGAAGCTCAGCAAGTGGCAGCGAGATGCAGGCCCCAACCCAGCAATCCCGGTGCTTGGAGCAGGTCTCACAGCCTCCCAGTGCCAAAGCGAGCTCCTCTCTGCCAAATGCAGCTTTGCAGACGCAGGCCGCTCTGCTGCCTCTGCATCCACGAAGGAAGCTCTCTAGGCCCGCTTCCTGCGAAATCTGCTTCAGCCTGAGGGAAAAGCCCTTGGAGAGGTCTTTGCTCAGGGGCAGTTGCTCCTGTGCCTGGGGAAGAGGGAAGGGCACCACACTCCCAAGGAAAGGCCAGACACACTCCACACGTCTTTGCTCCTCTGGAGGGCGGCATGGAGCCTCCAACTGGGAGGTCGCTTCTCAGCGGAGACGCAGGGGCATTCTGGCTGTGATCCCGCAGCCCCTGCCTGGAGGCCCACGGTGCCTGTTTCTCTCTGGGCGTTGCTTCCACAGTGCGGCCAAGCAACATCTTCACCATGGGCACAACAGCGCTTCCCTTCCGTCTGACAGACGTCTCAGTGCTCTGCTCTAGACCTCTGAAGTGGGGAGACAACCGAGCCCAGCCTCCTTTCCAAGGAGTCCTGCGCCTTCCATTGCACTGAAAGGCAATAGCACGGGGAAGCCTAGGAAGGGGCTGAGTCATGTCGGACACACTTCCTCAGCCTGCTCCTTTCAGGGAAGCAACGCTGGGAGCTAGGAAAGCCTTCTCAAGCTCGGAGAGTGCAAGAGAGATGCAGGCCGCGCACCCGGAAATCTCGGTGCTTGGAGCCAATCTCAGCGTCTCCCAGGGGCAAAGCGAACGCCTCTCTGCCAAATCCAGCTTTGCAGACGCAGGCCGCTAGGCTGCCTCTGCATTGGCGAAGGAAGCTCTCTCCTGCCGCTTCCTGCGAAATCTGCTTCCCAGCCTCAGCGAATCTCAGTGGGAACGGTCTTTCCTCTGGGGCCGTTGCTCCTGGGCCTGGGGCTGCCGCAAGGGCACCACCCTCCCAGGGAAAGGCCAAACACACCCCACATGACTTGGCTCCTCTGGAGAGCTGCAGGCAACCTCAAAGTCCCAGGAGGCTTCTCGGCTGAGACGCAGAAGCACTCTGGCTGGGATCTCGCATCCCCTGCCTGGAGGCCCATGGTGCCTGTTTCTCCCTGGGCGTTGCTTCACCAGAGCGGCCAGGCAACCTCTGCCCCATCTACCCTTCTGCTCTTCCCTTCCAGCTGACAGAGTTCTCCCTGCTCTACTCTAGCCCTAGGAAGTTTGGAGACAACCGGGCTCCTCCTCCTCTGCAAGGAGTCCCGGGGCCCAGTTGGAGTGGAAAGGCGAAACCACAGGCAAGCCCAGGAAAGTGCTGAGTCATGTCTGACACACTCCCTCAGCCTGCTCCTTCATGGCTAGCGAGGCTGTGAGCTAGGAAAGTCTTTGGAAGCTCAGCAAGTGGCAGCGAGATGCAGGCCCCAACCCAGCAATCCCGGTGCTTGGAGCAGGTCTCACAGCCTCCCAGTGCCAAAGCGAGCTCCTCTCTGCCAAATGCAGCTTTGCAGACGCAGGCCGCTCTGCTGCCTCTGCATCCACGAAGGAAGCTCTCTAGGCCTGCTTCCTGCGAAATCTGCTTCAGCCTGAGGGAAAAGCCCTTGGAGAGGTCTTTGCTCAGGGGCAGTTGCTCCTGTGCCTGGGGAAGAGGGAAGGGCACCACACTCCCAAGGAAAGGCCAGACACACTCCACACGTCTTTGCTCCTCTGGAGGGCGGCATGGAGCCTCCAACTGGGAGGTCGCTTCTCAGCGGAGACGCAGGGGCATTCTGGCTGTGATCCCGCAGCCCCTGCCTGGAGGCCCACGGTGCCTGTTTCTCTCTGGGCGTTGCTTCCACAGTGCGGCCAAGCAACATCTTCACCATGGGCACAACAGCGCTTCCCTTCCGTCTGACAGACGTCTCAGTGCTCTGCTCTAGACCTCTGAAGTGGGGAGACAACCGAGCCCAGCCTCCTTTCCAAGGAGTCCTGCGCCTTCCATTGCACTGAAAGGCAATAGCACGGGGAAGCCTAGGAAGGGGCTGAGTCATGTCGGACACACTTCCTCAGCCTGCTCCTTTCAGGGAAGCAACGCTGGGAGCTAGGAAAGCCTTCTCAAGCTCGGAGAGTGCAAGAGAGATGCAGGCCGCGCACCCGGAAATCTCGGTGCTTGGAGCCAATCTCAGCGTCTCCCAGGGGCAAAGCGAACGCCTCTCTGCCAAATCCAGCTTTGCAGACGCAGGCCGCTAGGCTGCCTCTGCATTGGCGAAGGAAGCTCTCTCCTGCCGCTTCCTGCGAAATCTGCTTCCCAGCCTCAGCGAATCTCAGTGGGAACGGTCTTTCCTCTGGGGCCGTTGCTCCTGGGCCTGGGGCTGCCGCAAGGGCACCACCCTCCCAGGGAAAGGCCAAACACACCCCACATGACTTGGCTCCTCTGGAGAGCTGCAGGCAACCTCAAATTCCCAGGAGGCTTCTCGGCTGAGACGCAGAAGCACTCTGGCTGGGATCTCGCATCCCCTGCCTGGAGGCCCATGGTGCCTGTTTCTCCCTGGGCGTTGCTTCACCAGAGCGGCCAGGCAACCTCTGCCCCATCTACCCTTCTGCTCTTCCCTTCCAGCTGACAGAGTTCTCCCTGCTCTACTCTAGCCCTAGGAAGTTTGGAGACAACCGGGCTCCTCCTCCTCTGCAAGGAGTCCCGGGGCCCAGTTGGAGTGGAAAGGCGAAACCACAGGCAAGCCCAGGAAAGTGCTGAGTCATGTCTGACACACTCCCTCAGCCTGCTCCTTCATGGCTAGCGAGGCTGTGAGCTAGGAAAGTCTTTGGAAGCTCAGCAAGCGGCAGCGAGATGCAGGCCCCAACCCAGCAATCCCGGTGCTTGGAGCAGGTCTCACAGCCTCCCAGTGCCAAAGCGAGCTCCTCTCTGCCAAATGCAGCTTTGCAGACGCAGGCCGCTCTGCTGCCTCTGCATCCACGAAGGAAGCTCTCTAGGCCCGCTTCCTGCGAAATCTGCTTCAGCCTGAGGGAAAAGCCCTTGGAGAGGTCTTTGCTCAGGGGCAGTTGCTCCTGTGCCTGGGGAAGAGGGAAGGGCACCACACTCCCAAGGAAAGGCCAGACACACTCCACACGTCTTTGCTCCTCTGGAGGGCGGCATGGAGCCTCCAACTGGGAGGTCGCTTCTCAGCGGAGACGCAGGGGCATTCTGGCTGTGGTCCCGCAGCCCCTGCCTGGAGGCCCACGGTGCCTGTTTCTCTCTGGGCGTTGCTTCCACAGTGCGGCCAAGCAACATCTTCACCATGGGCACAACAGCGCTTCCCTTCCGTCTGACAGACGTCTCAGTGCTCTGCTCTAGACCTCTGAAGTGGGGAGACAACCGAGCCCAGCCTCCTTTCCAAGGAGTCCTGCGCCTTCGATTGCACTGAAAGGCAATAGCACGGGGAAGCCTAGGAAGGGGCTGAGTCATGTCGGACACACTTCCTCAGCCTGCTCCTTTCAGGGAAGCAACGCTGGGAGCTAGGAAAGCCTTCTCAAGCTCGGAGAGTGCAAGAGAGATGCAGGCCGCGCACCCGGAAATCTCGGTGCTTGGAGCCAATCTCAGCGTCTCCCAGGGGCAAAGCGAACGCCTCTCTGCCAAATCCAGCTTTGCAGACGCAGGCCGCTAGGCTGCCTCTGCATTGGCGAAGGAAGCTCTCTCCTGCCGCTTCCTGCGAAATCTGCTTCCCAGCCTCAGCGAATCTCAGTGGGAACGGTCTTTCCTCTGGGGCCGTTGCTCCTGGGCCTGGGGCTGCCGCAAGGGCACCACCCTCCCAGGGAAAGGCCAAACACACCCCACATGACTTGGCTCCTCTGGAGAGCTGCAGGCAACCTCAAAGTCCCAGGAAGCTTCTCGGCTGAGACGCAGAAGCACTCTGGCTGGGATCTCGCATCCCCTGCCTGGAGGCCCATGGTGCCTGTTTCTCCCTGGGCGTTGCTTCACCAGAGCGGCCAGGCAACCTCTGCCCCATCTACCCTTCTGCTCTTCCCTTCCAGCTGACAGAGTTCTCCCTGCTCTACTCTAGCCCTAGGAAGTTTGGAGACAACCGGGCTCCTCCTCCTCTGCAAGGAGTCCCGGGGCCCAGTTGGAGTGGAAAGGCGAAACCACAGGCAAGCCCAGGAAAGTGCTGAGTCATGTCTGACACACTCCCTCAGCCTGCTCCTTCATGGCTAGCGAGGCTGTGAGCTAGGAAAGTCTTTGGAAGCTCAGCAAGTGGCAGCGAGATGCAGGCCCCAACCCAGCAATCCCGGTGCTTGGAGCAGGTCTCACAGCCTCCCAGTGCCAAAGCGAGCTCCTCTCTGCCAAATGCAGCTTTGCAGACGCAGGCCGCTCTGCTGCCTCTGCATCCACGAAGGAAGCTCTCTAGGCCCGCTTCCTGCGAAATCTGCTTCAGCCTGAGGGAAAAGCCCTTGGAGAGGTCTTTGCTCAGGGGCAGTTGCTCCTGTGCCTGGGGAAGAGGGAAGGGCACCACACTCCCAAGGAAAGGCCAGACACACTCCACACGTCTTTGCTCCTCTGGAGGGCGGCATGGAGCCTCCAACTGGGAGGTCGCTTCTCAGCGGAGACGCAGGGGCATTCTGGCTGTGATCCCGCAGCACCTGCCTGGAGGCCCACGGTGCCTGTTTCTCTCTGGGCGTTGCTTCCACAGTGCGGCCAAGCAACATCTTCACCATGGGCACAACAGCGCTTCCCTTCCGTCTGACAGACGTCTCAGTGCTCTGCTCTAGACCTCTGAAGTGGGGAGACAACCGAGCCCAGCCTCCTTTCCAAGGAGTCCTGCGCCTTCCATTGCACTGAAAGGCAATAGCACGGGGAAGCCTAGGAAGGGGCTGAGTCATGTCGGACACACTTCCTCAGCCTGCTCCTTTCAGGGAAGCAACGCTGGGAGCTAGGAAAGCCTTCTCAAGCTCGGAGAGTGCAAGAGAGATGCAGGCCGCGCACCCGGAAATCTCGGTGCTTGGAGCCAATCTCAGCGTCTCCCAGGGGCAAAGCGAACGCCTCTCTGCCAAATCCAGCTTTGCAGACGCAGGCCGCTAGGCTGCCTCTGCATTGGCGAAGGAAGCTCTCTCCTGCCGCTTCCTGCGAAATCTGCTTCCCAGCCTCAGCGAATCTCAGTGGGAACGGTCTTTCCTCTGGGGCCGTTGCTCCTGGGCCTGGGGCTGCCGCAAGGGCACCACCCTCCCAGGGAAAGGCCAAACACACCCCACATGACTTGGCTCCTCTGGAGAGCTGCAGGCAACCTCAAAGTCCCAGGAGGCTTCTCGGCTGAGACGCAGAAGCACTCTGGCTGGGATCTCGCATCCCCTGCCTGGAGGCCCATGGTGCCTGTTTCTCCCTGGGCGTTGCTTCACCAGAGCGGCCAGGCAACCTCTGCCCCATCTACCCTTCTGCTCTTCCCTTCCAGCTGACAGAGTTCTCCCTGCTCTACTCTAGCCCTAGGAAGTTTGGAGACAACCGGGCTCCTCCTCCTCTGCAAGGAGTCCCGGGGCCCAGTTGGAGTGGAAAGGCGAAACCACAGGCAAGCCCAGGAAAGTGCTGAGTCATGTCTGACACACTCCCTCAGCCTGCTCCTTCATGGCTAGCGAGGCTGTGAGCTAGGAAAGTCTTTGGAAGCTCAGCAAGTGGCAGCGAGATGCAGGCCCCAACCCAGCAATCCCGGTGCTTGGAGCAGGTCTCACAGCCTCCCAGTGCCAAAGCGAGCTCCTCTCTGCCAAATGCAGCTTTGCAGACGCAGGCCGCTCTGCTGCCTCTGCATCCACGAAGGAAGCTCTCTAGGCCCGCTTCCTGCGAAATCTGCTTCAGCCTGAGGGAAAAGCCCTTGGAGAGGTCTTTGCTCAGGGGCAGTTGCTCCTGTGCCTGGGGAAGAGGGAAGGGCACCACACTCCCAAGGAAAGGCCAGACACACTCCACACGTCTTTGCTCCTCTGGAGGGCGGCATGGAGCCTCCAACTGGGAGGTCGCTTCTCAGCGGAGACGCAGGGGCATTCTGGCTGTGATCCCGCAGCCCCTGCCTGGAGGCCCACGGTGCCTGTTTCTCTCTGGGCGTTGCTTCCACAGTGCGGCCAAGCAACATCTTCACCATGGGCACAACAGCGCTTCCCTTCCGTCTGACAGACGTCTCAGTGCTCTGCTCTAGACCTCTGAAGTGGGGAGACAACCGAGCCCAGCCTCCTTTCCAAGGAGTCCTGCGCCTTCCATTGCACTGAAAGGCAATAGCACGGGGAAGCCTAGGAAGGGGCTGAGTCATGTCGGACACACTTCCTCAGCCTGCTCCTTTCAGGGAAGCAACGCTGGGAGCTAGGAAAGCCTTCTCAAGCTCGGAGAGTGCAAGAGAGATGCAGGCCGCGCACCCGGAAATCTCGGTGCTTGGAGCCAATCTCAGCGTCTCCCAGGGGCAAAGCGAACGCCTCTCTGCCAAATCCAGCTTTGCAGACGCAGGCCGCTAGGCTGCCTCTGCATTGGCGAAGGAAGCTCTCTCCTGCCGCTTCCTGCGAAATCTGCTTCCCAGCCTCAGCGAATCTCAGTGGGAACGGTCTTTCCTCTGGGGCCGTTGCTCCTGGGCCTGGGGCTGCCGCAAGGGCACCACCCTCCCAGGGAAAGGCCAAACACACCCCACATGACTTGGCTCCTCTGGAGAGCTGCAGGCAACCTCAAATTCCCAGGAGGCTTCTCGGCTGAGACGCAGAAGCACTCTGGCTGGGATCTCGCATCCCCTGCCTGGAGGCCCATGGTGCCTGTTTCTCCCTGGGCGTTGCTTCACCAGAGCGGCCAGGCAACCTCTGCCCCATCTACCCTTCTGCTCTTCCCTTCCAGCTGACAGAGTTCTCCCTGCTCTACTCTAGCCCTAGGAAGTTTGGAGACAACCGGGCTCCTCCTCCTCTGCAAGGAGTCCCGGGGCCCAGTTGGAGTGGAAAGGCGAAACCACAGGCAAGCCCAGGAAAGTGCTGAGTCATGTCTGACACACTCCCTCAGCCTGCTCCTTCATGGCTAGCGAGGCTGTGAGCTAGGAAAGTCTTTGGAAGCTCAGCAAGTGGCAGCGAGATGCAGGCCCCAACCCAGCAATCCCGGTGCTTGGAGCAGGTCTCACAGCCTCCCAGTGCCAAAGCGAGCTCCTCTCTGCCAAATGCAGCTTTGCAGACGCAGGCCGCTCTGCTGCCTCTGCATCCACGAAGGAAGCTCTCTAGGCCCGCTTCCTGCGAAATCTGCTTCAGCCTGAGGGAAAAGCCCTTGGAGAGGTCTTTGCTCAGGGGCAGTTGCTCCTGTGCCTGGGGAAGAGGGAAGGGCACCACACTCCCAAGGAAAGGCCAGACACACTCCACACGTCTTTGCTCCTCTGGAGGGCGGCATGGAGCCTCCAACTGGGAGGTCGCTTCTCAGCGGAGACGCAGGGGCATTCTGGCTGTGATCCCGCAGCCCCTGCCTGGAGGCCCACGGTGCCTGTTTCTCTCTGGGCGTTGCTTCCACAGTGCGGCCAAGCAACATCTTCACCATGGGCACAACAGCGCTTCCCTTCCGTCTGACAGACGTCTCAGTGCTCTGCTCTAGACCTCTGAAGTGGGGAGACAACCGAGCCCAGCCTCCTTTCCAAGGAGTCCTGCGCCTTCCATTGCACTGAAAGGCAATAGCACGGGGAAGCCTAGGAAGGGGCTGAGTCATGTCGGACACACTTCCTCAGCCTGCTCCTTTCAGGGAAGCAACGCTGGGAGCTAGGAAAGCCTTCTCAAGCTCGGAGAGTGCAAGAGAGATGCAGGCCGCGCACCCGGAAATCTCGGTGCTTGGAGCCAATCTCAGCGTCTCCCAGGGGCAAAGCGAACGCCTCTCTGCCAAATCCAGCTTTGCAGACGCAGGCCGCTAGGCTGCCTCTGCATTGGCGAAGGAAGCTCTCTCCTGCCGCTTCCTGCGAAATCTGCTTCCCAGCCTCAGCGAATCTCAGTGGGAACGGTCTTTCCTCTGGGGCCGTTGCTCCTGGGCCTGGGGCTGCCGCAAGGGCACCACCCTCCCAGGGAAAGGCCAAACACACCCCACATGACTTGGCTCCTCTGGAGAGCTGCAGGCAACCTCAAACTCCCAGGAGGCTTCTCGGCTGAGACGCAGAAGCACTCTGGCTGGGATCTGGCATCCCCTGCCTGGAGGCCCATGGTGCCTGTTTCTCCCTGGGCGTTGCTTCACCAGAGCGGCCAGGCAACCTCTGCCCCATCTACCCTTCTGCTCTTCCCTTCCAGCTGACAGAGTTCTCCCTGCTCTACTCTAGCCCTAGGAAGTTTGGAGACAACCGGGCTCCTCCTCCTCTGCAAGGAGTCCCGGGGCCCAGTTGGAGTGGAAAGGCGAAACCACAGGCAAGCCCAGGAAAGTGCTGAGTCATGTCTGACACACTCCCTCAGCCTGCTCCTTCATGGCTAGCGAGGCTGTGAGCTAGGAAAGTCTTTGGAAGCTCAGCAAGTGGCAGCGAGATGCAGGCCCCAACCCAGCAATCCCGGTGCTTGGAGCAGGTCTCACAGCCTCCCAGTGCCAAAGCGAGCTCCTCTCTGCCAAATGCAGCTTTGCAGACGCAGGCCGCTCTGCTGCCTCTGCATCCACGAAGGAAGCTCTCTAGGCCCGCTTCCTGCGAAATCTGCTTCAGCCTGAGGGAAAAGCCCTTGGAGAGGTCTTGGCTCAGGGGCAGTTGCTCCTGTGCCTGGGGAAGAGGGAAGGGCACCACACTCCCAAGGAAAGGCCAGACACACTCCACACGTCTTTGCTCCTCTGGAGGGCGGCATGGAGCCTCCAACTGGGAGGTCGCTTCTCAGCGGAGACGCAGGGGCATTCTGGCTGTGATCCCGCAGCCCCTGCCTGGAGGCCCACGGTGCCTGTTTCTCTCTGGGCGTTGCTTCCACAGTGCGGCCAAGCAACATCTTCACCATGGGCACAACAGCGCTTCCCTTCCGTCTGACAGACGTCTCAGTGCTCTGCTCTAGACCTCTGAAGTGGGGAGACAACCGAGCCCAGCCTCCTTTCCAAGGAGTCCTGCGCCTTCGATTGCACTGAAAGGCAATAGCACGGGGAAGCCTAGGAAGGGGCTGAGTCATGTCGGACACACTTCCTCAGCCTGCTCCTTTCAGGGAAGCAACGCTGGGAGCTAGGAAAGCCTTCTCAAGCTCGGAGAGTGCAAGAGAGATGCAGGCCGCGCACCCGGAAATCTCGGTGCTTGGAGCCAATCTCAGCGTCTCCCAGGGGCAAAGCGAACGCCTCTCTGCCAAATCCAGCTTTGCAGACGCAGGCCGCTAGGCTGCCTCTGCATTGGCGAAGGAAGCTCTCTCCTGCCGCTTCCTGCGAAATCTGCTTCCCAGCCTCAGCGAATCTCAGTGGGAACGGTCTTTCCTCTGGGGCCGTTGCTCCTGGGCCTGGGGCTGCCGCAAGGGCACCACCCTCCCAGGGAAAGGCCAAACACACCCCACATGACTTGGCTCCTCTGGAGAGCTGCAGGCAACCTCAAAGTCCCAGGAGGCTTCTCGGCTGAGACGCAGAAGCACTCGGGCTGGGATCTCGCATCCCCTGCCTGGAGGCCCATGGTGCCTGTTTCTCCCTGGGCGTTGCTTCACCAGAGCGGCCAGGCAACCTCTGCCCCATCTACCCTTCTGCTCTTCCCTTCCAGCTGACAGAGTTCTCCCTGCTCTACTCTAGCCCTAGGAAGTTTGGAGACAACCGGGCTCCTCCTCCTCTGCAAGGAGTCCCGGGGCCCAGTTGGAGTGGAAAGGCGAAACCACAGGCAAGCCCAGGAAAGTGCTGAGTCATGTCTGACACACTCCCTCAGCCTGCTCCTTCATGGCTAGCGAGGCTGTGAGCTAGGAAAGTCTTTGGAAGCTCAGCAAGTGGCAGCGAGATGCAGGCCCCAACCCAGCAATCCCGGTGCTTGGAGCAGGTCTCACAGCCTCCCAGTGCCAAAGCGAGCTCCTCTCTGCCAAATGCAGCTTTGCAGACGCAGGCCGCTCTGCTGCCTCTGCATCCACGAAGGAAGCTCTCTAGGCCCGCTTCCTGCGAAATCTGCTTCAGCCTGAGGGAAAAGCCCTTGGAGAGGTCTTTGCTCAGGGGCAGTTGCTCCTGTGCCTGGGGAAGAGGGAAGGGCACCACACTCCCAAGGAAAGGCCAGACACACTCCACACGTCTTTGCTCCTCTGGAGGGCGGCATGGAGCCTCCAACTGGGAGGTCGCTTCTCAGCGGAGACGCAGGGGCATTCTGGCTGTGATCCCGCAGCCCCTGCCTGGAGGCCCACGGTGCCTGTTTCTCTCTGGGCGTTGCTTCCACAGTGCGGCCAAGCAACATCTTCACCATGGGCACAACAGCGCTTCCCTTCCGTCTGACAGACGTCTCAGTGCTCTGCTCTAGACCTCTGAAGTGGGGAGACAACCGAGCCCAGCCTCCTTTCCAAGGAGTCCTGCGCCTTCGATTGCACTGAAAGGCAATAGCACGGGGAAGCCTAGGAAGGGGCTGAGTCATGTCGGACACACTTCCTCAGCCTGCTCCTTTCAGGGAAGCAACGCTGGGAGCTAGGAAAGCCTTCTCAAGCTCGGAGAGTGCAAGAGAGATGCAGGCCGCGCACCCGGAAATCTCGGTGCTTGGAGCCAATCTCAGCGTCTCCCAGGGGCAAAGCGAACGCCTCTCTGCCAAATCCAGCTTTGCAGACGCAGGCCGCTAGGCTGCCTCTGCATTGGCGAAGGAAGCTCTCTCCTGCCGCTTCCTGCGAAATCTGCTTCCCAGCCTCAGCGAATCTCAGTGGGAACGGTCTTTCCTCTGGGGCCGTTGCTCCTGGGCCTGGGGCTGCCGCAAGGGCACCACCCTCCCAGGGAAAGGCCAAACACACCCCACATGACTTGGCTCCTCTGGAGAGCTGCAGGCAACCTCAAAGTCCCAGGAAGCTTCTCGGCTGAGACGCAGAAGCACTCTGGCTGGGATCTCGCATCCCCTGCCTGGAGGCCCATGGTGCCTGTTTCTCCCTGGGCGTTGCTTCACCAGAGCGGCCAGGCAACCTCTGCCCCATCTACCCTTCTGCTCTTCCCTTCCAGCTGACAGAGTTCTCCCTGCTCTACTCTAGCCCTAGGAAGTTTGGAGACAACCGGGCTCCTCCTCCTCTGCAAGGAGTCCCGGGGCCCAGTTGGAGTGGAAAGGCGAAACCACAGGCAAGCCCAGGAAAGTGCTGAGTCATGTCTGACACACTCCCTCAGCCTGCTCCTTCATGGCTAGCGAGGCTGTGAGCTAGGAAAGTCTTTGGAAGCTCAGCAAGTGGCAGCGAGATGCAGGCCCCAACCCAGCAATCCCGGTGCTTGGAGCAGGTCTCACAGCCTCCCAGTGCCAAAGCGAGCTCCTCTCTGCCAAATGCAGCTTTGCAGACGCAGGCCGCTCTGCTGCCTCTGCATCCACGAAGGAAGCTCTCTAGGCCCGCTTCCTGCGAAATCTGCTTCAGCCTGAGGGAAAAGCCCTTGGAGAGGTCTTTGCTCAGGGGCAGTTGCTCCTGTGCCTGGGGAAGAGGGAAGGGCACCACACTCCCAAGGAAAGGCCAGACACACTCCACACGTCTTTGCTCCTCTGGAGGGCGGCATGGAGCCTCCAACTGGGAGGTCGCTTCTCAGCGGAGACGCAGGGGCATTCTGGCTGTGATCCCGCAGCCCCTGCCTGGAGGCCCACGGTGCCTGTTTCTCTCTGGGCGTTGCTTCCACAGTGCGGCCAAGCAACATCTTCACCATGGGCACAACAGCGCTTCCCTTCCGTCTGACAGACGTCTCAGTGCTCTGCTCTAGACCTCTGAAGTGGGGAGACAACCGAGCCCAGCCTCCTTTCCAAGGAGTCCTGCGCCTTCGATTGCACTGAAAGGCAATAGCACGGGGAAGCCTAGGAAGGGGCTGAGTCATGTCGGACACACTTCCTCAGCCTGCTCCTTTCAGGGAAGCAACGCTGGGAGCTAGGAAAGCCTTCTCAAGCTCGGAGAGTGCAAGAGAGATGCAGGCCGCGCACCCGGAAATCTCGGTGCTTGGAGCCAATCTCAGCGTCTCCCAGGGGCAAAGCGAACGCCTCTCTGCCAAATCCAGCTTTGCAGACGCAGGCCGCTAGGCTGCCTCTGCATTGGCGAAGGAAGCTCTCTCCTGCCGCTTCCTGCGAAATCTGCTTCCCAGCCTCAGCGAATCTCAGTGGGAACGGTCTTTCCTCTGGGGCCGTTGCTCCTGGGCCTGGGGCTGCCGCAAGGGCACCACCCTCCCAGGGAAAGGCCAAACACACCCCACATGACTTGGCTCCTCTGGAGAGCTGCAGGCAACCTCAAACTCCCAGGAAGCTTCTCGGCTGAGACGCAGAAGCACTCTGGCTGGGATCTCGCATCCCCTGCCTGGAGGCCCATGGTGCCTGTTTCTCCCTGGGCGTTGCTTCACCAGAGCGGCCAGGCAACCTCTGCCCCATCTACCCTTCTGCTCTTCCCTTCCAGCTGACAGAGTTCTCCCTGCTCTACTCTAGCCCTAGGAAGTTTGGAGACAACCGGGCTCCTCCTCCTCTGCAAGGAGTCCCGGGGCCCAGTTGGAGTGGAAAGGCAAAACCACAGGCAAGCCCAGGAAAGTGCTGAGTCATGTCTGACACACTCCCTCAGCCTGCTCCTTCATGGCTAGCGAGGCTGTGAGCTAGGAAAGTCTTTGGAAGCTCAGCAAGTGGCAGCGAGATGCAGGCCCCAACCCAGCAATCCCGGTGCTTGGAGCAGGTCTCACAGCCTCCCAGTGCCAAAGCGAGCTCCTCTCTGCCAAATGCAGCTTTGCAGACGCAGGCCGCTCTGCTGCCTCTGCATCCACGAAGGAAGCTCTCTAGGCCCGCTTCCTGCGAAATCTGCTTCAGCCTGAGGGAAAAGCCCTTGGAGAGGTCTTGGCTCAGGGGCAGTTGCTCCTGTGCCTGGGGAAGAGGGAAGGGCACCACACTCCCAAGGAAAGGCCAGACACACTCCACACGTCTTTGCTCCTCTGGAGGGCGGCATGGAGCCTCCAACTGGGAGGTCGCTTCTCAGCGGAGACGCAGGGGCATTCTGGCTGTGATCCCGCAGCCCCTGCCTGGAGGCCCACGGTGCCTGTTTCTCTCTGGGCGTTGCTTCCACAGTGCGGCCAAGCAACATCTTCACCATGGGCACAACAGCGCTTCCCTTCCGTCTGACAGACGTCTCAGTGCTCTGCTCTAGACCTCTGAAGTGGGGAGACAACCGAGCCCAGCCTCCTTTCCAAGGAGTCCTGCGCCTTCGATTGCACTGAAAGGCAATAGCACGGGGAAGCCTAGGAAGGGGCTGAGTCACGTCGGACACACTTCCTCAGCCTGCTCCTTTCAGGGAAGCAACGCTGGGAGCTAGGAAAGCCTTCTCAAGCTCGGAGAGTGCAAGAGAGATGCAGGCCGCGCACCCGGAAATCTCGGTGCTTGGAGCCAATCTCAGCGTCTCCCAGGGGCAAAGCGAACGCCTCTCTGCCAAATCCAGCTTTGCAGACGCAGGCCGCTAGGCTGCCTCTGCATTGGCGAAGGAAGCTCTCTCCTGCCGCTTCCTGCGAAATCTGCTTCCCAGCCTCAGCGAATCTCAGTGGGAACGGTCTTTCCTCTGGGGCCGTTGCTCCTGGGCCTGGGGCTGCCGCAAGGGCACCACCCTCCCAGGGAAAGGCCAAACACACCCCACATGACTTGGCTCCTCTGGAGAGCTGCAGGCAACCTCAAACTCCCAGGAGGCTTCTCGGCTGAGACGCAGAAGCACTCTGGCTGGGATCTGGCATCCCCTGCCTGGAGGCCCATGGTGCCTGTTTCTCCCTGGGCGTTGCTTCACCAGAGCGGCCAGGCAACCTCTGCCCCATCTACCCTTCTGCTCTTCCCTTCCAGCTGACAGAGTTCTCCCTGCTCTACTCTAGCCCTAGGAAGTTTGGAGACAACCGGGCGCCTCCTCCTCTGCAAGGAGTCCCGGGGCCCAGTTGGAGTGGAAAGGCGAAACCACAGGCAAGCCCAGGAAAGTGCTGAGTCATGTCTGACACACTCCCTCAGCCTGCTCCTTCATGGCTAGCGAGGCTGTGAGCTAGGAAAGTCTTTGGAAGCTCAGCAAGTTGCAGCGAGATGCAGGCCCCAACCCAGCAATCCCGGTGCTTGGAGCAGGTCTCACAGCCTCCCAGTGCCAAAGCGAGCTCCTCTCTGCCAAATGCAGCTTTGCAGACGCAGGCCGCTCTGCTGCCTCTGCATCCACGAAGGAAGCTCTCTAGGCCCGCTTCCTGCGAAATCTGCTTCAGCCTGAGGGAAAAGCCCTTGGAGAGGTCTTTGCTCAGGGGCAGTTGCTCCTGTGCCTGGGGAAGAGGGAAGGGCACCACACTCCCAAGGAAAGGCCAGACACACTCCACACGTCTTTGCTCCTCTGGAGGGCGGCATGGAGCCTCCAACTGGGAGGTCGCTTCTCAGCGGAGACGCAGGGGCATTCTGGCTGTGATCCCGCAGCCCCTGCCTGGAGGCCCACGGTGCCTGTTTCTCTCTGGGCGTTGCTTCCACAGTGCGGCCAAGCAACATCTTCACCATGGGCACAACAGCGCTTCCCTTCCGTCTGACAGACGTCTCAGTGCTCTGCTCTAGACCTCTGAAGTGGGGAGACAACCGAGCCCAGCCTCCTTTCCAAGGAGTCCTGCGCCTTCGATTGCACTGAAAGGCAATAGCACGGGGAAGCCTAGGAAGGGGCTGAGTCACGTCGGACACACTTCCTCAGCCTGCTCCTTTCAGGGAAGCAACGCTGGGAGCTGGGAAAGCCTTCTCAAGCTCGGAGAGTGCAAGAGAGATGCAGGCCGCGCACCCGGAAATCTCGGTGCTTGGAGCCAATCTCAGCGTCTCCCAGGGGCAAAGCGAACGCCTCTCTGCCAAATCCAGCTTTGCAGACGCAGGCCGCTAGGCTGCCTCTGCATTGGCGAAGGAAGCTCTCTCCTGCCGCTTCCTGCGAAATCTGCTTCCCAGCCTCAGCGAATCTCAGTGGGAACGGTCTTTCCTCTGGGGCCGTTGCTCCTGGGCCTGGGGCTGCCGCAAGGGCACCACCCTCCCAGGGAAAGGCCAAACACACCCCACATGACTTGGCTCCTCTGGAGAGCTGCAGGCAACCTCAAACTCCCAGGAGGCTTCTCGGCTGAGACGCAGAAGCACTCTGGCTGGGATCTCGCATCCCCTGCCTGGAGGCCCATGGTGCCTGTTTCTCCCTGGGCGTTGCTTCACCAGAGCGGCCAGGCAACCTCTGCCCCATCTACCCTTCTGCTCTTCCCTTCCCGCTGACAGAGTTCTCCCTGCTCTACTCTAGCCCTAGGAAGTTTGGAGACAACCGGGCTCCTCCTCCTCTGCAAGGAGTCCCGGGGCCCAGTTGGAGTGGAAAGGCGAAACCACAGGCAAGCCCAGGAAAGTGCTGAGTCATGTCTGACACACTCCCTCAGCCTGCTCCTTCATGGCTAGCGAGGCTGTGAGCTAGGAAAGTCTTTGGAAGCTCAGCAAGTGGCAGCGAGATGCAGGCCCCAACCCAGCAATCCCGGTGCTTGGAGCAGGTCTCACAGCCTCCCAGTGCCAAAGCGAGCTCCTCTCTGCCAAATGCAGCTTTGCAGACGCAGGCCGCTCTGCTGCCTCTGCATCCACGAAGGAAGCTCTCTAGGCCCGCTTCCTGCGAAATCTGCTTCAGCCTGAGGGAAAAGCCCTTGGAGAGGTCTTTGCTCAGGGGCAGTTGCTCCTGTGCCTGGGGAAGAGGGAAGGGCACCACACTCCCAAGGAAAGGCCAGACACACTCCACACGTCTTTGCTCCTCTGGAGGGCGGCATGGAGCCTCCAACTGGGAGGTCGCTTCTCAGCGGAGACGCAGGGGCATTCTGGCTGTGATCCCGCAGCCCCTGCCTGGAGGCCCACGGTGCCTGTTTCTCTCTGGGCGTTGCTTCCACAGTGCGGCCAAGCAACATCTTCACCATGGGCACAACAGCGCTTCCCTTCCGTCTGACAGACGTCTCAGTGCTCTGCTCTAGACCTCTGAAGTGGGGAGACAACCGAGCCCAGCCTCCTTTCCAAGGAGTCCTGCGCCTTCGATTGCACTGAAAGGCAATAGCACGGGGAAGCCTAGGAAGGGGCTGAGTCACGTCGGACACACTTCCTCAGCCTGCTCCTTTCAGGGAAGCAACGCTGGGAGCTGGGAAAGCCTTCTCAAGCTCGGAGAGTGCAAGAGAGATGCAGGCCGCGCACCCGGAAATCTCGGTGCTTGGAGCCAATCTCAGCGTCTCCCAGGGGCAAAGCGAACGCCTCTCTGCCAAATCCAGCTTTGCAGACGCAGGCCGCTAGGCTGCCTCTGCATTGGCGAAGGAAGCTCTCTCCTGCCGCTTCCTGCGAAATCTGCTTCCCAGCCTCAGCGAATCTCAGTGGGAACGGTCTTTCCTCTGGGGCCGTTGCTCCTGGGCCTGGGGCTGCCGCAAGGGCACCACCCTCCCAGGGAAAGGCCAAACACACCCCACATGACTTGGCTCCTCTGGAGAGCTGCAGGCAACCTCAAACTCCCAGGAGGCTTCTCGGCTGAGACGCAGAAGCACTCTGGCTGGGATCTGGCATCCCCTGCCTGGAGGCCCATGGTGCCTGTTTCTCCCTGGGCGTTGCTTCACCAGAGCGGCCAGGCAACCTCTGCCCCATCTACCCTTCTGCTCTTCCCTTCCCGCTGACAGAGTTCTCCCTGCTCTACTCTAGCCCTAGGAAGTTTGGAGACAACCGGGCGCCTCCTCCTCTGCAAGGAGTCCCGGGGCCCAGTTGGAGTGGAAAGGCGAAACCACAGGCAAGCCCAGGAAAGTGCTGAGTCATGTCTGACACACTCCCTCAGCCTGCTCCTTCATGGCTAGCGAGGCTGTGAGCTAGGAAAGTCTTTGGAAGCTCAGCAAGTGGCAGCGAGATGCAGGCCCCAACCCAGCAATCCCGGTGCTTGGAGCAGGTCTCACAGCCTCCCAGTGCCAAAGCGAGCTCCTCTCTGCCAAATGCAGCTTTGCAGACGCAGGCCGCTCTGCTGCCTCTGCATCCACGAAGGAAGCTCTCTAGGCCCGCTTCCTGCGAAATCTGCTTCAGCCTGAGGGAAAAGCCCTTGGAGAGGTCTTTGCTCAGGGGCAGTTGCTCCTGTGCCTGGGGAAGAGGGAAGGGCACCACACTCCCAAGGAAAGGCCAGACACACTCCACACGTCTTTGCTCCTCTGGAGGGCGGCATGGAGCCTCCAACTGGGAGGTCGCTTCTCAGCGGAGACGCAGGGGCATTCTGGCTGTGATCCCGCAGCCCCTGCCTGGAGGCCCACGGTGCCTGTTTCTCTCTGGGCGTTGCTTCCACAGTGCGGCCAAGCAACATCTTCACCATGGGCACAACAGCGCTTCCCTTCCGTCTGACAGACGTCTCAGTGCTCTGCTCTAGACCTCTGAAGTGGGGAGACAACCGAGCCCAGCCTCCTTTCCAAGGAGTCCTGCGCCTTCGATTGCACTGAAAGGCAATAGCACGGGGAAGCCTAGGAAGGGGCTGAGTCACGTCGGACACACTTCCTCAGCCTGCTCCTTTCAGGGAAGCAACGCTGGGAGCTAGGAAAGCCTTCTCAAGCTCGGAGAGTGCAAGAGAGATGCAGGCCGCGCACCCGGAAATCTCGGTGCTTGGAGCCAATCTCAGCGTCTCCCAGGGGCAAAGCGAACGCCTCTCTGCCAAATCCAGCTTTGCAGACGCAGGCCGCTAGGCTGCCTCTGCATTGGCGAAGGAAGCTCTCTCCTGCCGCTTCCTGCGAAATCTGCTTCCCAGCCTCAGCGAATCTCAGTGGGAACGGTCTTTCCTCTGGGGCCGTTGCTCCTGGGCCTGGGGCTGCCGCAAGGGCACCACCCTCCCAGGGAAAGGCCAAACACACCCCACATGACTTGGCTCCTCTGGAGAGCTGCAGGCAACCTCAAACTCCCAGGAGGCTTCTCGGCTGAGACGCAGAAGCACTCTGGCTGGGATCTGGCATCCCCTGCCTGGAGGCCCATGGTGCCTGTTTCTCCCTGGGCGTTGCTTCACCAGAGCGGCCAGGCAACCTCTGCCCCATCTACCCTTCTGCTCTTCCCTTCCAGCTGACAGAGTTCTCCCTGCTCTACTCTAGCCCTAGGAAGTTTGGAGACAACCGGGCGCCTCCTCCTCTGCAAGGAGTCCCGGGGCCCAGTTGGAGTGGAAAGGCGAAACCACAGGCAAGCCCAGGAAAGTGCTGAGTCATGTCTGACACACTCCCTCAGCCTGCTCCTTCATGGCTAGCGAGGCTGTGAGCTAGGAAAGTCTTTGGAAGCTCAGCAAGTGGCAGCGAGATGCAGGCCCCAACCCAGCAATCCCGGTGCTTGGAGCAGGTCTCACAGCCTCCCAGTGCCAAAGCGAGCTCCTCTCTGCCAAATGCAGCTTTGCAGACGCAGGCCGCTCTGCTGCCTCTGCATCCACGAAGGAAGCTCTCTAGGCCCGCTTCCTGCGAAATCTGCTTCAGCCTGAGGGAAAAGCCCTTGGAGAGGTCTTGGCTCAGGGGCAGTTGCTCCTGTGCCTGGGGAAGAGGGAAGGGCACCACACTCCCAAGGAAAGGCCAGACACACTCCACACGTCTTTGCTCCTCTGGAGGGCGGCATGGAGCCTCCAACTGGGAGGTCGCTTCTCAGCGGAGACGCAGGGGCATTCTGGCTGTGATCCCGCAGCCCCTGCCTGGAGGCCCACGGTGCCTGTTTCTCTCTGGGCGTTGCTTCCACAGTGCGGCCAAGCAACATCTTCACCATGGGCACAACAGCGCTTCCCTTCCGTCTGACAGACGTCTCAGTGCTCTGCTCTAGACCTCTGAAGTGGGGAGACAACCGAGCCCAGCCTCCTTTCCAAGGAGTCCTGCGCCTTCGATTGCACTGAAAGGCAATAGCACGGGGAAGCCTAGGAAGGGGCTGAGTCACGTCGGACACACTTCCTCAGCCTGCTCCTTTCAGGGAAGCAACGCTGGGAGCTGGGAAAGCCTTCTCAAGCTCGGAGAGTGCAAGAGAGATGCAGGCCGCGCACCCGGAAATCTCGGTGCTTGGAGCCAATCTCAGCGTCTCCCAGGGGCAAAGCGAACGCCTCTCTGCCAAATCCAGCTTTGCAGACGCAGGCCGCTAGGCTGCCTCTGCATTATCGAAGGAAGCTCTCTCCTGCCGCTTCCTGCGAAATCTGCTTCCCAGCCTCAGCGAATCTCAGTGGGAACGGTCTTTCCTCTGGGGCCGTTGCTCCTGGGCCTGGGGCTGCCGCAAGGGCACCACCCTCCCAGGGAAAGGCCAAACACACCCCACATGACTTGGCTCCTCTGGAGAGCTGCAGGCAACCTCAAACTCCCAGGAGGCTTCTCGGCTGAGACGCAGAAGCACTCTGGCTGGGATCTGGCATCCCCTGCCTGGAGGCCCATGGTGCCTGTTTCTCCCTGGGCGTTGCTTCACCAGAGCGGCCAGGCAACCTCTGCCCCATCTACCCTTCTGCTCTTCCCTTCCAGCTGACAGAGTTCTCCCTGCTCTACTCTAGCCCTAGGAAGTTTGGAGACAACCGGGCTCCTCCTCCTCTGCAAGGAGTCCCGGGGCCCAGTTGGAGTGGAAAGGCGAAACCACAGGCAAGCCCAGGAAAGTGCTGAGTCATGTCTGACACACTCCCTCAGCCTGCTCCTTCATGGCTAGCGAGGCTGTGAGCTAGGAAAGTCTTTGGAAGCTCAGCAAGTGGCAGCGAGATGCAGGCCCCAACCCAGCAATCCCGGTGCTTGGAGCAGGTCTCACAGCCTCCCAGTGCCAAAGCGAGCTCCTCTCTGCCAAATGCAGCTTTGCAGACGCAGGCCGCTCTGCTGCCTCTGCATCCACGAAGGAAGCTCTCTAGGCCCGCTTCCTGCGAAATCTGCTTCAGCCTGAGGGAAAAGCCCTTGGAGAGGTCTTGGCTCAGGGGCAGTTGCTCCTGTGCCTGGGGAAGAGGGAAGGGCACCACACTCCCAAGGAAAGGCCAGACACACTCCACACGTCTTTGCTCCTCTGGAGGGCGGCATGGAGCCTCCAACTGGGAGGTCGCTTCTCAGCGGAGACGCAGGGGCATTCTGGCTGTGATCCCGCAGCCCCTGCCTGGAGGCCCACGGTGCCTGTTTCTCTCTGGGCGTTGCTTCCACAGTGCGGCCAAGCAACATCTTCACCATGGGCACAACAGCGCTTCCCTTCCGTCTGACAGACGTCTCAGTGCTCTGCTCTAGACCTCTGAAGTGGGGAGACAACCGAGCCCAGCCTCCTTTCCAAGGAGTCCTGCGCCTTCGATTGCACTGAAAGGCAATAGCACGGGGAAGCCTAGGAAGGGGCTGAGTCATGTCGGACACACTTCCTCAGCCTGCTCCTTTCAGGGAAGCAACGCTGGGAGCTAGGAAAGCCTTCTCAAGCTCGGAGAGTGCAAGAGAGATGCAGGCCGCGCACCCGGAAATCTCGGTGCTTGGAGCCAATCTCAGCGTCTCCCAGGGGCAAAGCGAACGCCTCTCTGCCAAATCCAGCTTTGCAGACGCAGGCCGCTAGGCTGCCTCTGCATTGGCGAAGGAAGCTCTCTCCTGCCGCTTCCTGCGAAATCTGCTTCCCAGCCTCAGCGAATCTCAGTGGGAACGGTCTTTCCTCTGGGGCCGTTGCTCCTGGGCCTGGGGCTGCCGCAAGGGCACCACCCTCCCAGGGAAAGGCCAAACACACCCCACATGACTTGGCTCCTCTGGAGAGCTGCAGGCAACCTCAAAGTCCCAGGAAGCTTCTCGGCTGAGACGCAGAAGCACTCTGGCTGGGATCTCGCATCCCCTGCCTGGAGGCCCATGGTGCCTGTTTCTCCCTGGGCGTTGCTTCACCAGAGCGGCCAGGCAACCTCTGCCCCATCTACCCTTCTGCTCTTCCCTTCCAGCTGACAGAGTTCTCCCTGCTCTACTCTAGCCCTAGGAAGTTTGGAGACAACCGGGCTCCTCCTCCTCTGCAAGGAGTCCCGGGGCCCAGTTGGAGTGGAAAGGCGAAACCACAGGCAAGCCCAGGAAAGTGCTGAGTCATGTCTGACACACTCCCTCAGCCTGCTCCTTCATGGCTAGCGAGGCTGTGAGCTAGGAAAGTCTTTGGAAGCTCAGCAAGTGGCAGCGAGATGCAGGCCCCAACCCAGCAATCCCGGTGCTTGGAGCAGGTCTCACAGCCTCCCAGTGCCAAAGCGAGCTCCTCTCTGCCAAATGCAGCTTTGCAGACGCAGGCCGCTCTGCTGCCTCTGCATCCACGAAGGAAGCTCTCTAGGCCCGCTTCCTGCGAAATCTGCTTCAGCCTGAGGGAAAAGCCCTTGGAGAGGTCTTTGCTCAGGGGCAGTTGCTCCTGTGCCTGGGGAAGAGGGAAGGGCACCACACTCCCAAGGAAAGGCCAGACACACTCCACACGTCTTTGCTCCTCTGGAGGGCGGCATGGAGCCTCCAACTGGGAGGTCGCTTCTCAGCGGAGACGCAGGGGCATTCTGGCTGTGATCCCGCAGCCCCTGCCTGGAGGCCCACGGTGCCTGTTTCTCTCTGGGCGTTGCTTCCACAGTGCGGCCAAGCAACATCTTCACCATGGGCACAACAGCGCTTCCCTTCCGTCTGACAGACGTCTCAGTGCTCTGCTCTAGACCTCTGAAGTGGGGAGACAACCGAGCCCAGCCTCCTTTCCAAGGAGTCCTGCGCCTTCGATTGCACTGAAAGGCAATAGCACGGGGAAGCCTAGGAAGGGGCTGAGTCATGTCGGACACACTTCCTCAGCCTGCTCCTTTCAGGGAAGCAACGCTGGGAGCTAGGAAAGCCTTCTCAAGCTCGGAGAGTGCAAGAGAGATGCAGGCCGCGCACCCGGAAATCTCGGTGCTTGGAGCCAATCTCAGCGTCTCCCAGGGGCAAAGCGAACGCCTCTCTGCCAAATCCAGCTTTGCAGACGCAGGCCGCTAGGCTGCCTCTGCATTGGCGAAGGAAGCTCTCTCCTGCCGCTTCCTGCGAAATCTGCTTCCCAGCCTCAGCGAATCTCAGTGGGAACGGTCTTTCCTCTGGGGCCGTTGCTCCTGGGCCTGGGGCTGCCGCAAGGGCACCACCCTCCCAGGGAAAGGCCAAACACACCCCACATGACTTGGCTCCTCTGGAGAGCTGCAGGCAACCTCAAACTCCCAGGAGGCTTCTCGGCTGAGACGCAGAAGCACTCTGGCTGGGATCTGGCATCCCCTGCCTGGAGGCCCATGGTGCCTGTTTCTCCCTGGGCGTTGCTTCACCAGAGCGGCCAGGCAACCTCTGCCCCATCTACCCTTCTGCTCTTCCCTTCCAGCTGACAGAGTTCTCCCTGCTCTACTCTAGCCCTAGGAAGTTTGGAGACAACCGGGCTCCTCCTCCTCTGCAAGGAGTCCCGGGGCCCAGTTGGAGTGGAAAGGCGAAACCACAGGCAAGCCCAGGAAAGTGCTGAGTCATGTCTGACACACTCCCTCAGCCTGCTCCTTCATGGCTAGCGAGGCTGTGAGCTAGGAAAGTCTTTGGAAGCTCAGCAAGTGGCAGCGAGATGCAGGCCCCAACCCAGCAATCCCGGTGCTTGGAGCAGGTCTCACAGCCTCCCAGTGCCAAAGCGAGCTCCTCTCTGCCAAATGCAGCTTTGCAGACGCAGGCCGCTCTGCTGCCTCTGCATCCACGAAGGAAGCTCTCTAGGCCCGCTTCCTGCGAAATCTGCTTCAGCCTGAGGGAAAAGCCCTTGGAGAGGTCTTGGCTCAGGGGCAGTTGCTCCTGTGCCTGGGGAAGAGGGAAGGGCACCACACTCCCAAGGAAAGGCCAGACACACTCCACACGTCTTTGCTCCTCTGGAGGGCGGCATGGAGCCTCCAACTGGGAGGTCGCTTCTCAGCGGAGACGCAGGGGCATTCTGGCTGTGATCCCGCAGCCCCTGCCTGGAGGCCCACGGTGCCTGTTTCTCTCTGGGCGTTGCTTCCACAGTGCGGCCAAGCAACATCTTCACCATGGGCACAACAGCGCTTCCCTTCCGTCTGACAGACGTCTCAGTGCTCTGCTCTAGACCTCTGAAGTGGGGAGACAACCGAGCCCAGCCTCCTTTCCAAGGAGTCCTGCGCCTTCGATTGCACTGAAAGGCAATAGCACGGGGAAGCCTAGGAAGGGGCTGAGTCATGTCGGACACACTTCCTCAGCCTGCTCCTTTCAGGGAAGCAACGCTGGGAGCTAGGAAAGCCTTCTCAAGCTCGGAGAGTGCAAGAGAGATGCAGGCCGCGCACCCGGAAATCTCGGTGCTTGGAGCCAATCTCAGCGTCTCCCAGGGGCAAAGCGAACGCCTCTCTGCCAAATCCAGCTTTGCAGACGCAGGCCGCTAGGCTGCCTCTGCATTGGCGAAGGAAGCTCTCTCCTGCCGCTTCCTGCGAAATCTGCTTCCCAGCCTCAGCGAATCTCAGTGGGAACGGTCTTTCCTCTGGGGCCGTTGCTCCTGGGCCTGGGGCTGCCGCAAGGGCACCACCCTCCCAGGGAAAGGCCAAACACACCCCACATGACTTGGCTCCTCTGGAGAGCTGCAGGCAACCTCAAAGTCCCAGGAAGCTTCTCGGCTGAGACGCAGAAGCACTCTGGCTGGGATCTCGCATCCCCTGCCTGGAGGCCCATGGTGCCTGTTTCTCCCTGGGCGTTGCTTCACCAGAGCGGCCAGGCAACCTCTGCCCCATCTACCCTTCTGCTCTTCCCTTCCAGCTGACAGAGTTCTCCCTGCTCTACTCTAGCCCTAGGAAGTTTGGAGACAACCGGGCTCCTCCTCCTCTGCAAGGAGTCCCGGGGCCCAGTTGGAGTGGAAAGGCGAAACCACAGGCAAGCCCAGGAAAGTGCTGAGTCATGTCTGACACACTCCCTCAGCCTGCTCCTTCATGGCTAGCGAGGCTGTGAGCTAGGAAAGTCTTTGGAAGCTCAGCAAGTGGCAGCGAGATGCAGGCCCCAACCCAGCAATCCCGGTGCTTGGAGCAGGTCTCACAGCCTCCCAGTGCCAAAGCGAGCTCCTCTCTGCCAAATGCAGCTTTGCAGACGCAGGCCGCTCTGCTGCCTCTGCATCCACGAAGGAAGCTCTCTAGGCCCGCTTCCTGCGAAATCTGCTTCAGCCTGAGGGAAAAGCCCTTGGAGAGGTCTTTGCTCAGGGGCAGTTGCTCCTGTGCCTGGGGAAGAGGGAAGGGCACCACACTCCCAAGGAAAGGCCAGACACACTCCACACGTCTTTGCTCCTCTGGAGGGCGGCATGGAGCCTCCAACTGGGAGGTCGCTTCTCAGCGGAGACGCAGGGGCATTCTGGCTGTGATCCCGCAGCCCCTGCCTGGAGGCCCACGGTGCCTGTTTCTCTCTGGGCGTTGCTTCCACAGTGCGGCCAAGCAACATCTTCACCATGGGCACAACAGCGCTTCCCTTCCGTCTGACAGACGTCTCAGTGCTCTGCTCTAGACCTCTGAAGTGGGGAGACAACCGAGCCCAGCCTCCTTTCCAAGGAGTCCTGCGCCTTCGATTGCACTGAAAGGCAATAGCACGGGGAAGCCTAGGAAGGGGCTGAGTCACGTCGGACACACTTCCTCAGCCTGCTCCTTTCAGGGAAGCAACGCTGGGAGCTAGGAAAGCCTTCTCAAGCTCGGAGAGTGCAAGAGAGATGCAGGCCGCGCACCCGGAAATCTCGGTGCTTGGAGCCAATCTCAGCGTCTCCCAGGGGCAAAGCGAACGCCTCTCTGCCAAATCCAGCTTTGCAGACGCAGGCCGCTAGGCTGCCTCTGCATTGGCGAAGGAAGCTCTCTCCTGCCGCTTCCTGCGAAATCTGCTTCCCAGCCTCAGCGAATCTCAGTGGGAACGGTCTTTCCTCTGGGGCCGTTGCTCCTGGGCCTGGGGCTGCCGCAAGGGCACCACCCTCCCAGGGAAAGGCCAAACACACCCCACATGACTTGGCTCCTCTGGAGAGCTGCAGGCAACCTCAAACTCCCAGGAGGCTTCTCGGCTGAGACGCAGAAGCACTCTGGCTGGGATCTGGCATCCCCTGCCTGGAGGCCCATGGTGCCTGTTTCTCCCTGGGCGTTGCTTCACCAGAGCGGCCAGGCAACCTCTGCCCCATCTACCCTTCTGCTCTTCCCTTCCAGCTGACAGAGTTCTCCCTGCTCTACTC
This sequence comes from Moschus berezovskii, assembly GCF_049115385.1. Taxonomy (NCBI): domain Eukaryota; kingdom Metazoa; phylum Chordata; class Mammalia; order Artiodactyla; family Moschidae; genus Moschus; species Moschus berezovskii. Next base: position 142,756,286 of record NC_142461.1, read on the forward strand.
TAGCCCTAGGAAGTTTGGAGACAACCGGGCTCCTCCTCCTCTGCAAGGAGTCCCGGGGCCCAGTTGGAGTGGAAAGGCGAAACCACAGGCAAGCCCAGGAAAGTGCTGAGTCATGTCTGACACACTCCCTCAGCCTGCTCCTTCATGGCTAGCGAGGCTGTGAGCTAGGAAAGTCTTTGGAAGCTCAGCAAGTGGCAGCGAGATGCAGGCCCCAACCCAGCAATCCCGGTGCTTGGAGCAGGTCTCACAGCCTCCCAGTGCCAAAGCGAGCTCCTCTCTGCCAAATGCAGCTTTGCAGACGCAGGCCGCTCTGCTGCCTCTGCATCCACGAAGGAAGCTCTCTAGGCCCGCTTCCTGCGAAATCTGCTTCAGCCTGAGGGAAAAGCCCTTGGAGAGGTCTTTGCTCAGGGGCAGTTGCTCCTGTGCCTGGGGAAGAGGGAAGGGCACCACACTCCCAAGGAAAGGCCAGACACACTCCACACGTCTTTGCTCCTCTGGAGGGCGGCATGGAGCCTCCAACTGGGAGGTCGCTTCTCAGCGGAGACGCAGGGGCATTCTGGCTGTGATCCCGCAGCCCCTGCCTGGAGGCCCACGGTGCCTGTTTCTCTCTGGGCGTTGCTTCCACAGTGCGGCCAAGCAACATCTTCACCATGGGCACAACAGCGCTTCCCTTCCGTCTGACAGACGTCTCAGTGCTCTGCTCTAGACCTCTGAAGTGGGGAGACAACCGAGCCCAGCCTCCTTTCCAAGGAGTCCTGCGCCTTCGATTGCACTGAAAGGCAATAGCACGGGGAAGCCTAGGAAGGGGCTGAGTCACGTCGGACACACTTCCTCAGCCTGCTCCTTTCAGGGAAGCAACGCTGGGAGCTAGGAAAGCCTTCTCAAGCTCGGAGAGTGCAAGAGAGATGCAGGCCGCGCACCCGGAAATCTCGGTGCTTGGAGCCAATCTCAGCGTCTCCCAGGGGCAAAGCGAACGCCTCTCTGCCAAATCCAGCTTTGCAGACGCAGGCCGCTAGGCTGCCTCTGCATTGGCGAAGGAAGCTCTCTCCTGCCGCTTCCTGCGAAATCTGCTTCCCAGCCTCAGCGAATCTCAGTGGGAACGGTCTTTCCTCTGGGGCCGTTGCTCCTGGGCCTGGGGCTGCCGCAAGGGCACCACCCTCCCAGGGAAAGGCCAAACACACCCCACATGACTTGGCTCCTCTGGAGAGCTGCAGGCAACCTCAAACTCCCAGGAGGCTTCTCGGCTGAGACGCAGAAGCACTCTGGCTGGGATCTGGCATCCCCTGCCTGGAGGCCCATGGTGCCTGTTTCTCCCTGGGCGTTGCTTCACCAGAGCGGCCAGGCAACCTCTGCCCCATCTACCCTTCTGCTCTTCCCTTCCAGCTGACAGAGTTCTCCCTGCTCTACTCTAGCCCTAGGAAGTTTGGAGACAACCGGGCTCCTCCTCCTCTGCAAGGAGTCCCGGGGCCCAGTTGGAGTGGAAAGGCGAAACCACAGGCAAGCCCAGGAAAGTGCTGAGTCATGTCTGACACACTCCCTCAGCCTGCTCCTTCATGGCTAGCGAGGCTGTGAGCTAGGAAAGTCTTTGGAAGCTCAGCAAGTGGCAGCGAGATGCAGGCCCCAACCCAGCAATCCCGGTGCTTGGAGCAGGTCTCACAGCCTCCCAGTGCCAAAGCGAGCTCCTCTCTGCCAAATGCAGCTTTGCAGACGCAGGCCGCTCTGCTGCCTCTGCATCCACGAAGGAAGCTCTCTAGGCCCGCTTCCTGCGAAATCTGCTTCAGCCTGAGGGAAAAGCCCTTGGAGAGGTCTTTGCTCAGGGGCAGTTGCTCCTGTGCCTGGGGAAGAGGGAAGGGCACCACACTCCCAAGGAAAGGCCAGACACACTCCACACGTCTTTGCTCCTCTGGAGGGCGGCATGGAGCCTCCAACTGGGAGGTCGCTTCTCAGCGGAGACGCAGGGGCATTCTGGCTGTGATCCCGCAGCCCCTGCCTGGAGGCCCACGGTGCCTGTTTCTCTCTGGGCGTTGCTTCCACAGTGCGGCCAAGCAACATCTTCACCATGGGCACAACAGCGCTTCCCTTCCGTCTGACAGACGTCTCAGTGCTCTGCTCTAGACCTCTGAAGTGGGGAGACAACCGAGCCCAGCCTCCTTTCCAAGGAGTCCTGCGCCTTCGATTGCACTGAAAGGCAATAGCACGGGGAAGCCTAGGAAGGGGCTGAGTCACGTCGGACACACTTCCTCAGCCTGCTCCTTTCAGGGAAGCAACGCTGGGAGCTGGGAAAGCCTTCTCAAGCTCGGAGAGTGCAAGAGAGATGCAGGCCGCGCACCCGGAAATCTCGGTGCTTGGAGCCAATCTCAGCGTCTCCCAGGGGCAAAGCGAACGCCTCTCTGCCAAATCCAGCTTTGCAGACGCAGGCCGCTAGGCTGCCTCTGCATTGGCGAAGGAAGCTCTCTCCTGCCGCTTCCTGCGAAATCTGCTTCCCAGCCTCAGCGAATCTCAGTGGGAACGGTCTTTCCTCTGGGGCCGTTGCTCCTGGGCCTGGGGCTGCCGCAAGGGCACCACCCTCCCAGGGAAAGGCCAAACACACCCCACATGACTTGGCTCCTCTGGAGAGCTGCAGGCAACCTCAAACTCCCAGGAGGCTTCTCGGCTGAGACGCAGAAGCACTCTGGCTGGGATCTCGCATCCCCTGCCTGGAGGCCCATGGTGCCTGTTTCTCCCTGGGCGTTGCTTCACCAGAGCGGCCAGGCAACCTCTGCCCCATCTACCCTTCTGCTCTTCCCTTCCCGCTGACAGAGTTCTCCCTGCTCTACTCTAGCCCTAGGAAGTTTGGAGACAACCGGGCTCCTCCTCCTCTGCAAGGAGTCCCGGGGCCCAGTTGGAGTGGAAAGGCGAAACCACAGGCAAGCCCAGGAAAGTGCTGAGTCATGTCTGACACACTCCCTCAGCCTGCTCCTTCATGGCTAGCGAGGCTGTGAGCTAGGAAAGTCTTTGGAAGCTCAGCAAGTGGCAGCGAGATGCAGGCCCCAACCCAGCAATCCCGGTGCTTGGAGCAGGTCTCACAGCCTCCCAGTGCCAAAGCGAGCTCCTCTCTGCCAAATGCAGCTTTGCAGACGCAGGCCGCTCTGCTGCCTCTGCATCCACGAAGGAAGCTCTCTAGGCCCGCTTCCTGCGAAATCTGCTTCAGCCTGAGGGAAAAG